>NC_140772.1:159142951-160426880 GCF_044657685.1 Stegodyphus dumicola | reverse complement strand
GTGCAATTTTATAGCTAACAGAAGGATAAAATGGAAGCACGACTAGGTCATTAATATTATTTCTAACAGTGGAATGTCTTCTTTGATGGGAATCTGAAAATTTTTTAACGGCTTTATCAATAATCACGGGAGAAAATCCACGGTCAATCGCAACTGCTCTCAAATAATTAAGTTCATTGGTAAGCAAAGATTCAGAGGAACAAACGTTAAGCGCGCGGAATACATAATAGTAAAAAGAAGCCATTTTTTGCTTAAGAGGCTGGCATGACTTGGCATGGGATGATAAACAAACTGCAAAGGGTTTACGGTACACAGTGGTGCTAAAATCCGTTTCATTGCGGATTATAAGAATATCAAGGAAGGGGAGGGAATTGTTGGATTCAATTTCAAGAGTGAATTGGATGGCTGGATCAATTGAATTCATAATAGATAGAATCTCGGATAAATCCTCTTTCGTCAACATACCGAATCCAAAGACGAAAAGATAGTTTATCAAATAATTTCATCTCAAAATAGTGCATATAAATGTCAGCAAGTACCGGACTGAGAGGATTACCCATAGCCAATCCTTCAACTTGACGAAATTATGCATAAATTGTATTTTATATTCGGTTGCCCATGATAATAATAATAATTTTAATACAAGCTCTTGCTTTTAAGAGGGAAATTATACAGAACAAAGCCTCAGAGCCAGTTCAGGGGAGATGACGATTTTATTTGCATCTTCATCTTAAGGTCTGGCCCGAAGCCTTACCTCCTTTTCGCATTGCACAGGTAGGTGGACCTTCGCCTAGTTATAACCACGTGCAGTGCTGATAAGGACCACGTGTTTCTGTGACTCCTTCTCCTTTATTTTCTTCTTTCTAGGTATTTCTTTCTCCTGATGAGGAGGGATCGTTAGCTGCCCTCGAAATCGATTGAGTGTTTCATTATACCTACGCTAAATACAAGGTTGTTTTTACGAATTTTATTTTTTAAAACGTGTTTACGTTTACTGGCATATAAGACGGCCTGAAATGCATTAATTTGATATGTTAAATTTTACAAAACAGTTACTTAAATGACCTAAATACCATTATGTGAGGTGAAAGTGAGTATCTCTTTTATTAACAAGGAGACTAATGATAAATTGTATTTTATATTCGGTTGCCCATGATAATAATAATAATTTTAATACAAGCTCTAGCTTTTAAGAGGGAAATTATACAGAACAAAGCCTCAGAGCAAGTTCAGGGGAGATGACGATTTTATTTGCATCTTCATCTTAAGCTCTGGCCCGAAGCCTAACCTCCTTTTCGTATTGCACAGGTAGGTGGGCCTTCGCCTTTTACTAAGGATAGAAAGGAGGGAGAAGATTATCGAACCTTAGCTAGCTGCGTTGCCTTCTCAGAGAGACTTTAATTAGGAACCGAGTTCATGTGTACCTTTCCCTTAAGCTAAGCTCCCTTAAGTACGAATCTCAGTAGATACAGCAAACGATCCCTGAGGAGCTTAGAAAGGTATGGTATTTTGAACAAGCATCTTGAAGAAAAGTCATTATTGTTTACTTTTAGGGCCAATACAGCATAACTAAAACAAACTAAAATCAGCAGTGCAGTAGATGAAATTAAAAATGCAAATGTGTCATTCCTGTACCAGTGCTATATCTTCTACTAGAAAAGTGTGATGTACGAGATGTCTGCAAAGTTTCAAATGTGATTTTCAGGCAATTTTTCCAATAAATTCAGTTTTCCTCCTGAAAACTCAGATTTGGCTTTTTAGTATGTATGAATAACTGCAAAGTTTGCAATGGTTATAACTAATAACAACATACTTTCCTTTAAATACTGCTGCATGCGTGGAGATCTCCTTTAAATAAGTCCGAACGACATAATTTTATTCCGCTTGAAATGAATAAAATGTAAAAGATGAAAGATAAACAGATAAGAATGTTCATGAAGAATACAGATATACACTTAAAGTTTCCTTAACACGATATAAGGTATTTCTCCCGCCTTCCTAGCGTGCCTTTGTGGTGTAGTAATTCTGCCCGCTGAGCCTGTATTCCAGAGGTCGTGGTTAGATTACTGACAAAGGCGTTTGCTAATTTTTCATCTCTCCGGCTTCCAAAAAATCCTAATGTCTCTACAACTGTCTCTACTACTGGTAAGTACAGTAAGCAGAACAATCGTCATGTTTCAAAAGTGAAAGATTTAGTACAAACTTCTATTTACTCCCTTGTTCAAGAGAAACGGAAAGTACGTCTGCCTTCCAGAAAAAGCACTCCCAGCTTTTAAAATTCATTGTCTGAAAATGGCTAGAGTGTCGCCCGATAAGGGTTTTGCTTTTATTTAGCTGCTCTAGAGCTATCCTTAAAGTTATAATGCCAGCCGATTCGAAATTAAGAATTCTGAAGAATGAGCATCACTTAAACACATACAAACCCAATGGATATAATCGCAAGATTAAACTCAATACACAAGAATACAGTAGTACTAAATAGAAATAACTAAGAACAAGCATTTGTACAAATTAATTTGCTTAATCACAATACAATTTATGGAAAACTAAACAGAATTTATTTGGTTTTATTGAGTTCGGAATCTAGTGTTCTGAATCCGAAGATTAAACGCGAGAAGCAATAGAATACTCATCACACAATGCAACTACCGTCAAGAAGTTTTATAACAGAAAAATGAGCTAGTATTCTTAATCATATTTCCAGAATTGTTTTCTGGGACTATTTTCTGTTCCCTATAGGGAGAAGTTCTTTCTTAAAGCACCACGTTGACAGCTTTCCAGATATTTAGTAAAATGTAACCAGGAAATGAAATGGTCTTTCAGGAAGTAATTCTTAATGAGACGCCTAGAGGATCTGTAGCGGCTCAAAACTATTAATGCCATGCAAAGAAATGTATTCAAAATAAAAGATAAGGATTTAAACGGTTTCCTTAAAATTTCATATTTCTTTTCATTATCTTTAAATGCTGCAGGCATATTTAGTGTACAAATTGGTGCTGTTACTCAAAAGGAAAATGACTTATATTACTAAAATATTGCTGTAGAATTCACAGGTCAAGCTATAAAATTACACAAATTACTGTAATATAATAATGTAGCGTATGGCGTTTCCTAATACAAATTTTCATTTCCGTTTCTAATAACTGAGCAGGATGATTACAATAAAAATATGAGACAATATAAATATTTTTGACTTTCTGTTTCCATAAAAGTATGAAAAAATTACTGTCTTTAGAAAAGAATCTTAAGGCATAAAAAATAATTAGTACCTAAATATACGCAAAGAATATATTCATGTAATTAAGAATGTTTTTATAATTATTTTGAAAAATGCTTGCGCAGTTTTTATGCACCTCTACTTCTTGATCTTACATAAAAAAGTAACACTCAAAAAACATATTTCCCTTCCAAAGCACAATGTTTTCGAATTAATTTTATGCAAAGAGAAGAAAAGCTTCCACTTGAATTAAAATATTCTTTTGTTTCTTTTCTTTTGTTTTAATTCGTATGAATGAGTAGAAAATGTTTTATCCCTCATAACGAATATTTTCTTTTTATTAATAGTCTGCTGTTTTATGTTGACTGGGAAGTGCAGCATGTTCATATGTTATTATTTCTAAATAGATAAACTAAATGCATAGTTTTAAATGGAACCTTTCTAGTTTTACATTAGAAATGTTTATAGATTACTTTTTCATTTTTGTAGACACTATCACATTGCATAATGGAACCTATCATCCAATCGGTTTTGTAAACTGCTTGTTTTTAGAAGTGGTATCATTTGACGCTTTGTAACACCTTTACTTTTTCTACCGAATTAAAATAGTACACTGCTTGACTAAGGGTTTATATAATTATGAAATCACTTATTAAACAGTATAGTTGATAGTATTGTATAACAGGTGATTACATAAGCACATATAATAATATTTTGTTATTATTAACCACTGAAAGAAAATATTATTGCTTCTACTTCTCAAACGGTTATATGGCAGAACAGAAATTAGTGTCCATTGCGGAAGATATTTGTTCTATCTTTCATGCGTAAATGATCCACTGAAACCAGATGCGCAACTGTGTCTACAATAATTAAATCTTTTCTTTATTAAGCGCAATTTTTCTCAATGATGTTAATTTATTATGGAGTAATACGCATAAAATGTTTCCACCTCTTTTCTTCTGTTTTGAATCCATCGTTTTAAATACAGTGAAATCTCCGCTGGCAACCGTCTTGAAACTAACATCTTTGAAAGTGATTCCAAAAGTATATATGAGAACACAAATAAACATCAATATTGATAATAATATTATTATTGCTATTGTAAAATGACCAGTTCCCAACTTGACCGAAGATATCTATAAAGGCATCTACCAAAATGTCTAAGTTCACTATAGAACACAAGTAGTTTAGGTGCTTAATTAATCAGTCTTTAATATTTCTTTTATATTTCTAATTCATTCAATAATATGGTAATTTTTTGTTATTTTAAGCACTAGTTAATCACGTCTAACTTTCATTTTTATCAGCGTGTTTAATTTTTAATTTATATTCTAGGGCTATGACTAAGACTACTGTTAATTTATCGTGAAGTAAAAGAAAGGAAAAATTAACAGGACATTCGGGGGAAATAATGTGAAATTTCGCTGTCTTGAGCTATATTGAAAATTAAGCGAAAATTCCATGGCCAAAGCCGCAATGTTTCCAAATAAGTCTACCACAAATTAATATTTCCAGATAACTTTCATAATATTAGCCTTTCCAAGAAAAACTACCAAAAATAATCAACATGTTAAAATAATATGTAAACTAATTAAGCAGTATAATACATGTATTTTTAAACTGGTACTTAACAAGACTGAAATATATATAATACAGCATAGCACATTCTTTCTTTGGCGCAAGGACTAATGTGATTAGATCATATAAATTAAGAACAGCTTCAAATACTCTAAAAAAAGTGTTCTGCTTTAAGCAGTTAGAGCTGAAGATGTCTGCTCTTCTAAAATTCATGCCATTTAGTCGACTCGGCTTCTCTTTACACTTACCTCTTTTTTACTTAGAAACGTGATAAAAAACACCAAGTGAAAGAGTACTTTTAGTGATTTGCTTGTCATAACATCACTATAAAGGCACTAATTGATCTTCAAAGGATAAAATTATGCGACACACAAAATTCTTTTCGCTTTCCTTTTTGATAATTACCTTCTGATAAAGTTTAAATGTACTGTAAAATTAATTAAAGAAGCTTTTTGCTATGGTACGGATAGAAAATAGATGCGTCAGGGTTATATCTAAAAAACGTTCGACTCTAGGAGATCAGAGAAACAAGCTTCCTCTTTTGTCATTGCAGGGTTCTTAACCGAAACAGTTTCGCTAGAACCGATGTGCCAACTTGCCAGTCGGGACATTTTGCAAAAGGACCGAAAATGCTTCGTTTAAAGCTTCGTGCTTTGTAGATTTTTCCCTAAAAACTGATTACTTGTCTTTTCAATATTACTTACATGACTGCCCTTTTCGAATTTATTGTGAAATTTGTAGTGGTAAACACAACATTAAAGGACAGCGATATCAACACCCAGCATACTGCATACGCAGCAAATTGCTCAACATACTTTCGACAAGTGCAAAAAGCTACAGGAAGAACAGATTACAGTAGTAGTACAAAATTACCAAATGCCATATATTAATACTTTCAATACCTTATATCCCCTTGAGAAGCACAGCAAACCACACATCTCCAGAAGCAGATGGTGACTCTATCTCATGAAATTTCCAGCATATCTCTACAAACCTCCCATTAACTTTCCCGTATCTCTCCACATTACTACTAAATCACCGCTCAAAAGCTGAGCCTATCAAGATTCTACAAATCAATCTAGCAATAGACAAAAAAGCACCTGAAAACTTCAAGGAACTCGTTGAAAACAACTACTATGACATTATCTGTACAACACTGTGTAAAGTCGAAATTCTGTTGTATACCACTAGAATGACGCGTAATCCAGTGCCCCACCAATGATGACGTGGAAAATCCTAGAGCAATAATAGTTATTAACAATACCAAATGGTATCTTACAATAATCTTCAGTCATAGAGCTTTAATAGCAATTAGCATCAATAGCAATAATAAACAATTTATAATTCCTTCAGTCTACTGCTCCCCACAAGAAGAAATAGATCCATATCTAAAGAGACTGGAGACAATCCTGAAAAGCTCTGCAACACGAATAATATTATTACAAGCAACTTTAACGCACACCGCTAATCATCGCACTGTTATATAACCTCACATAACCAATGGGAAAAACTATGGCAGATTTCATAGTACCAATCTTCTTTTATATTCGTAACACAATTTGAGATATGCCAGCATTTGGAAAGGCAAACGGCAGAGGAATTCCAGACATGACTTTTTTTAATCTAGAAATCGAATCACAAACAAAATCAGTAATTGAAAATTCTTATATGGTAAAATCAACTCGGATCATGAATATATTTCATTTACAGTTAATCGAGATATGACAGAAACTTACACAAAAATTTGAAATCCCAAAAAATAAAAGTAGTCGGTTTGGTAGGAAAATATGCTGTAAAGTGTAAGATGCAGAACACCTCTTAGACCAAAGCACGAATTATTAAAGAAGCGGAACAGAATAAATCACTACTTACACTGCTATCACTGCTAACTGAAATACTACCTCCAAGAATATATATTAAGAGTTTCTTAAACTAAAATGACACTTGAAATTTGGAAAAACGAATGGAATGAATCTCAACAAGAAAGAAGGGTATACTCATCTTTTCTTTATACTCTTAGACTTACCTCCCCTAATTTCTTAACAAATCTATTCATAATGGGACATGGCTCTTCTCCACTCACACTATTTTTCTCGAAATTTAAGCAAAACAGATATATGCATATGTGGGAAAAGAGATGATCCCGAGCATTATATATTTAACTCTCAACTGCCAAAAAGAGACCATTACAAAACCATGCAGCCAGTCGCATCATAAGATATCTGATATATCCTGAGTGTGAAGCAATCAAGACAAACGATTTTAAAAATTATGAAGCAGCTCATGGCATAAAACAGAGCAGAAATGAGCCAAAACTAATGAAACTAAATATTTATGCATGCATCCAAAAGGATCCTCTATGAAAACGAATAAAAATGTACCTATGAACAAAGACATACAAGTTGACATGAAGGCATTATTAAAATACTAATTGGTATTTCAAAATAAAATAATTATAATTGTATAAACGAAATGCAGAATGCATGGTGGAGACCGGCAACATAGAGGGCCGCTTAATAGAAGAAAAGTGAGAACGCCACACACTGTGTAGTGGATTCCATGCTGGGCTGGTTTCGAGGAGTAGCGCTGTATGCTATGATGGATGCTGTGGTAGAAGAGTAGTGCAGCGGAGCCAAACCTGTAAATCCATAGGTGAAGTTCTGGTGCTCAGTCCAAATTTCCCTGTCCCTTTCAACATTAATTCTCAGAGTATTTTTATAACGAAAGCTAACAAAAAATGTATAATCATCAAATATGAAGAAAATTTAATATTTTCTAATAAAATACTCAAGAAATGCAGTCAAAATTTCTTTAATAGTAGTTTTGTTTTACATTTACAAAATTGAAAAAAAATCTGAAATTCGCGAAAATAATCGTGATAATTCGGGCCGCGGTAAACGTATTTACCAAGAATGACGCAGCAATTTATAAATGACTCATGGTATTTCCAAACTCTTTATACTATTTTGCATTTGATTCCAGAACTGCTTATTCTATTCTTATGTGAGCACAAAGAATATCAAATCAATGTTCAAGTTGTGCAAGGCAGTTCATTTGTGTTTCTGGTGTAACCGCAAGAGATTATATAAATTTAAAAGTCGTACAATGGGCATGCAAGTTTTTATTTTAGCGTCATTAAATTTTAAGTATTAGATGGAGCTAGTTCAGCAAAATTTAACTAAAATGTAAGTAAAACAAAAGGTAGAAACGTTACATTTAGAAATACATTTAAAGATTCCTGAAAGGATTACTGCGGATCTGTCTATAATAAAGTTCATAGATTTTGTAAGAGCAATATGCGGACTGTATTTGATTTTTGAAACTGTTAGACAATATTTATAGTATAAGGTTTCTATTATTCTCTTCGGTTAATACTTAAGATTTAGTTCGTATTTTAAATTCCATATTACTGTAAAAAAAGAATGAAATAAAGTTTTTCCCAAGTTCTGCAATTTTTAACGATATTCGCTACATATCTTCGCACCTAGTAAGTATTAATAAAGCGAGTAAACTGTGTTTCCATTCCATTTCATTTCAAAAATCAAATAACTATAAAGCAATTGAGTAAGGTGAATCCATTGTACAGATCATTATTCGTAATTACCAGTAGTCCTGTTTCTAAGATAGCCACCTCCACAAAAACTAAAATATTTTCGGACTGTGGGTTGTCTTCTTAGATATGATTCTCGGTAACTAATTTTATACCTTGTACGTTGAATTTCTAAAGAATTATCCCTTAACTAGGTCTCTCATAATTGTATAATTTAAAATCCTTAGAAATTAAAATGCAATCTGAATATGAAAACACAATTGCGTTTTTAAAAATTAATTATGACCGTTGATATTTTTGAACATTTCAAGAAACATTTAATGGAAAACTCTTCTTTCAGGTGTTGTACCGTAATAGGAATCTTCAAGAAGGCAATTATTGCTATTATTATTATTATCATTGTATAAGTGCTAGCTTACTAAACTATGGCATCTTGAAGAATATTGTCACAGAAGAAAGTGGTTATCTCGACACTCAGCTGGATTTCGAATTCCGGGTACGATATGAATGTTCGAGAGCGTATAATATTCTTACAGAATTGAGGCAATAAAATATGTCAGTCCAAACAGCTCTCTGGAGAATTTTGTGGTACCAGAAGAGGGGGCATGAAATTCTTGACTTTCCTCGCCCCACCATGGGTCCAATTTATAGTGAAAACTGGAGTAAAGTAACGACTAAAGACATAAAGCAGTCTTCTACTTTAATTTGATTAAATAATACGATCCCTGCCTAATTTCAAGTTTACACTTGGCATGATAACAAAGGAAGTTTGTGAAGAAAAAAGAATTTTTTTTCCCTAACAGTCCAGAACTTTAATAGTTTTAAAGATGCACTCGTCTTTAAATGTCACTATTTTTATTTCATAATCATATTCATAGTTTTATGCAGTTTTTAGGTATGGATCCTGGTAGGTTAGAAGCCATGACACGAATATTAGCCAGACTTACATACTCTAAATAAGCTACAAAGTTATGACATTTATAGTGTGACAAAAAGAAAAAAAGAATGTTTACTGAGGATGTTAAAACCTTTAGTGTTTAGGTAACCGAATAAGAACATGTAATTTATGAGCACTTTTCCGAGTTGAAAATTATATATTTCATTCGAAATATTCTTCTTTTCTAACAACAAATTATACAGTTAAGAAATAAAAGTTTTAGTTTGCTAGAAATAAATCCGAAGCAGGGTGTAATGCTCGATTAATAAATACGGAAATTAGAAAAATTAAACAGATTAAGGAGATTGTTAGTTTTGCTTTCTGTGTCAAATCAGATTAGCGAAATTTATTTATGGACTTTGTGTGTCAAGGGAATAAAGCTAGAACTTTAGCTAAAAATAAAAATGCATGGTAATTAATTACTTCCTTGCGTTCGCTTGTTCAAGCAATCTTTGTCTCGAGCATTAATTGATTATTGATAGAACTGAGCATTTAATGGCAGCCTAAGTTCCTTTCAGTGCCAGAGGTAATAAACAACGAAACACTACTGTTGTTAATTTATATGCAGTAAGTTGCTAAATTATATTCAGTATTACAGGTTCTAAATCACCAGTAAAGCTACATGTAGTGGAATGTTTCAAAACATGCTCTAAATGAGAATTAACAGCAGATGGTATTCTAAAGAAGGAATATTGTAAATAAATTTGGATATTTGTTTTTCTTAGTTATATTGCATTTTCTTAAATTAAATTCGTGTAATCACAAACATTACCAATTTGCTATATAGTTTTGTATAGTTTAATTTAACAAAATAAACAAGCTGTAAAAGAGATAATTTAACATATAGGTGAACAGTTAATTACATTGCACTGAACATAAACTGCTAAACGGAAGGAATTTCTCTGATTTACATCTGATATAAACTACTGAATATGTCTAAACTGTTTTTATAATGTACACCTGCTCACACACACACACAAAAATGGAATAGTTCTATATCCCTGTTCTACTGGGCCGATTGACGAAATTTAACTTGCATGTTTCATATCTTGAAAGCGCGACTTCGGATATATATTAGATTTACACAGTTAAATTTTTCTAACATAGGTATTTTGACACAAAATCGGCCTTTTTAGAAACTAGCATAGAGATTTTTTTCCAATAATTTGATTCTAAAATTCAAATCATGCTAAATATTAAGTTTTGTAAAATTTGATGGGAAACTTACCGAAAAATTCAAACATTTATTTTGGTGGACTTTCTTACTTTATGGTAACCAATGTTCCTTTCCCTTTCATTGTTCTCGAGGGGAATAAAAGGTGCATCGTTAATTCTTTCAAATAATTTTGACAAAATATGTAAACCATATTTGGAATAATTATCGTTTGGAACAACTATGCGAAATTTCGAATTGCCCAATATATAAATTCACATATACAATCGGAAATTTTGATCAAAAACTTATAAAAATTATAAGTTTTTGAAGGTAGGCCTATAAATACATCTATTGTGTCCCAAGGCAATATTAATATACTTTCTCTGTTGTGAAAGTATTCAAATAGGTAAGTAAAACAGCATTTACCTGAATCATTGGGATAGGTCAGTTGTTCCTTTCCGGATTATCCAAAGTAGTAGAGAAAACTATACATTCAACGTGATACATCAAGAGTTCAGGATTAGCTTTTCTATTACCATTAATCTGTGCACAAGTTTTACAAAACGTTATAGCAAATATCAAAACTAGACATCCATTCTATAAGACAGTTGTCGCGTTTGCTTACTAGAACTTTACTTCCACGAACGCCCTCTGGCGAAAGAGACTAAAACCAGTCAGTTGAACGGCTGACGCGTCTAACAGATGTATAACGATAGACCGTCTCCGTATAAATTATGCTTGTAATCATTATAACTTGTAAATATTTTGTAGATATCTTTCATATGAATTAAAATTTCTTAAAAAAGTTTATAGCTGTGTTTCGCAGTGAATCGTAGTTCATCATTGAGACGGATACCTACAAGAAGGAAAGGAAGGCAGTTCAGGGCAGCCCTATTTAGAATGTAAGTGAACTTTCACTTATCTATTTAATGATCAAAAAATTTTAATAGTACAAAGTTGATAAAATTTTTAACATGGCGCCCGAACAGGGACTGCCTGTAATTGCTGTTTTCCTAACTATTGAAACTGTCTAAATTGATATCAGTTATATAGATAATACATAAGCAAAAATAATTAGTGAATTGCTGATAGTTCTTGAATTACTGAATATTAAACAATGACGGAATTCATCGATACATTGAAAAGGAAACGCGGCCACATAAGGGCTGCCGTTACAAAATTAATTGGCCGAATCGAAACTGAATTAACAAAAACAGAAGTGAATGCAGAGGAACTAGAAATTTCCTTAGAACTCTTGAATGAAAAATCGAACGAGTTAAAACAAATAGATGCCGATATAGAACAATTAATAGACATAAAGGATCTAGACCAGGAATTAAACGGTGTTGACGAATATCGTGAAAGAATAACTACATTTAAATACAAAGCTAACAAAAAATTGAAAGAAATTAATATAGAACAACAACAATTGAGTGTGTTAAGAAGCACTGAACAGTTAAGTGAAAGTATTATAGAAAACGTTAAAGTCGAAAATCATAATGTGAAGCTTCCTAAACTTACGATTCCGAAGTTTTATGGCGAGAGCTGCGAATGGCTGACATTTTGGAACACTTTTTCATCAGCCATACACCAAAATAAAACGCTTGACGCTATAAGCAAATTTAATTATTTGAAATCCTTTTTGGGAGGTACTGCTTATAACACCATTGACGGTTTCGATTTAACCGAAGAAAATTACGAAACTTCAGTTAAACTCCTCACAGAAAGATTTGGAAATAAAGATGTACTGATAAACGCCCATATAGATAAATTACTGAAAATAAGACCTTTAAAGGATTCTAATGACATTCAAAATTTCCGTAAGTTATTCAATTATATACAGAAACATATTCGATGTCTTGAATCATTAAATATGACCTCAGAAACATATGGAGCTTTATTAACGCCTATTTTGCTTAAAACATTGCCCGCAGATTTGGTTTTGGAATATAATAAAACAGTTCGAAAATCAAATTACGATTTGAATCACCTAGTGGAATTTCTTTCTGAACAGTTAGTTGCGCGGGAACGTACATTCCAGAAGGTCCAGCCAAAAGCGGCGCCGCAAAAGCATAACAAACTGAGTGAAACCAGACCTATTGCGAAACACACAGCTTCGGAGTTGACGAACGCAAGTTTGCAGGGGGGGGGACAAACACCATGTGTTTTCTGCGACTCTTCTGATCACGAGTCTATAACGTGTAAACAAGCATCTTTATGGTCTACTGAGAAGAAAAGGGAGAAATGCAAAGCGAAAGGAATATGTTATCGCTATTTACACCCACGGCACCTTAGTTTTAATTTCACTTCTAGAATAAGGTGTGAATTATGTAAACAACGACATGCCACTATAATGTGTTTTAAAAACGAAAATGAAGAAATTAAGGAAGAACAAACTGAAAATAAGGCCTTAACGAATAATTCATCCTATGAAAGTGTAATCTTGCAAACTTTAATTGTCAATGTTTACGGAGATGGTGAAAGAAATTTTATACGAATAATTCTGGATACCGAAAGTAGCAGATCATATATCAGCACATTTCTTGCGGAGAAATTAAAACTAAAATCTTTAGGTCAGGAAAGTCTGACTCATGGGGTTTTTTGGAGGAATAGAAAAAAGGGAAAATCACAACAAGTATCTGATTAAGTTAAATAATCCAGAAACAGGATTCACATGCGAAATGGAAGTTTTGAGCCAAAAAAACCATATGCTCACATTTTCCAAAATTGGAGGATAGGGAATGCTTAAAGAAACTTAGAGGTTAAAAAATTTTTCCCAGTGATGTAACTAATGAGAATTCTTGTTTATTTGAAAAACACCCTAACGAAATACACATGCTTGTAGGAGCAGATTATGCCGGAAATTTCTTTACAGGGGAAATAAAACACGTAACGGAGAGTTTAATAGCGATGAATACACACCTTGGTTGGACAATATTAGGGAGAACGAAGGTAAAGGGAAAGAATTTTAATGAAGTTCTTTTATCACTACACGTTGGTGACAGAAAAATTTGTGACTTGTGGTCTCTTGATTCTATCGGAATAACTGAACCAGCTCTTTCGCAAACAAAACAAGAAATACAAAAGGCTACAGAAAATTATTTTATCCGTACTTTAGAAAGAGATGACGCTGGAAGATATCAGGTGTCACTGCCATGGCTTCAAATTCATCCTGAGTTGCCATATAATAGAATCCTTGCAGAAAATTCAGCAAAATTTAACTAAAATGTAAGTAAAACAAAAGGTAGAAACGTTACATTTAGAAATATATTTAAAGATTCCTGAAAGGATTACTACGAATCTGTCTATAATAAAGTTCATAGATTCTGTAAGAGCAATATGCGGACTGTATTTGATTTTTGAAACTGTTAGACAATATTTATAGTATAAGGTTTCTATTATTCTCTTCGGTTAATACTTAAGATTTAGTTCGTATTTTAAATTGCATATTACTGTAAATAAAGAATGAAATAAATTTTTTCCCAAGTTCTGCAATTTTTAACGATATTCGCTACATATCTTCGCACCTAGTAAGTATTAATAAAGCGAGTAAACTGTGTTTCCATTCCATTTCATGTCAAAAATCAAATAACTATAAAGCAATTGAGTAAGGTGAATCCATTGTACAGATCATTATTCGTAATTACCAGTAGTCCTGTTTCTAAGATAGCCACCTCCACAAAAACTAAAATATTTTCGGACTGTGGGTTGTCTTCTTATTTATGATTCTCGGTAACTAATTTTATACCTTGTACGTTGAATTTCTAAAGAATTATCCCTTAACTAGGTCTCTCATAATTGTATAATTTAAAATCCTTAGAAATTAAAATGCAATCTGAATATGAAAACACAATTGCGTTTTTAAAAATTAATTATGACCGTTGATATTTGTGAACACTTCAAGAAACATTTAATGGAAAACTCTTCTTTCAGGTGTTGTACCGTAATAGGAATCTTCAAGAAGGCAATTATTGCTATTATTATTATTATCATTGTATAAGTGCTAGCTTACTAAACTATGGCATCTTGAAGAATATTGTCGCAGAAGAAAGTGGTTATCTCGACACTCAGCTGGATTTCGAATTCCGGGTACGATATGAATGTTCGAGAGCGTATAATATTCTTACAGAATTGAGGCAATAAAATATGTCAGTCCAAACAGCTCTCTGGAGAATTTTGTGGTACCAGAAGAGGGGGCATGAAATTCTTGACTTTCCTCGCCCCACCATGGGTCCAATTTATAGTGAAAACTGGAGTAAAGTAACGACTAAAGACATAAAGCAGTCTTCTACTTTAATTTGATTAAATAATACGATCCCTGCCTAATTTCAAGTTTACACTTGGCATGTTAACAAAGGAAGTTTGTGAAGAAAAAAGAATTTTTTTTCCCTAACAGTCCAGAACTTTAATAGTTTTAAAGATGCACTCGTCTTTAAATGTCACTATTTTTATTTCATAATCATATTCATAGTTTTATGCAGTTTTTAGGTATGGATCCTGGTAGGTTAGAAGCCATGACACGAATATTAGCCAGACTTACATACTCTAAATAAGCTACAAAGTTATGACATTTATAGTGTGACAAAAAGAAAAAAAGAATGTTTACTGAGGATGTTAAAACCTTTAGTGTTTAGGTAACCGAATAAGAACATGTAATTTATGAGCACTTTTCCGAGTTGAAAATTATATATTTCATTCGAAATATTCTTCTTTTCTAACAACAAATTATACAGTTAAGAAATAAAAGTTTTAGTTTGCTAGAAATAAATCTGAAGCAGGGTGTAATGCTCGATTAATAAATACGGAAATTAGAAAAATTAAACAGATTAAGGAGATTGTTAGTTTTGCTTTCTGTGTCAAATCAGATTGGCGAAATTTATTTATGGACTTTGTGTGTCAAGGGAATAAAGCTAGAACTTTAGCTAAAAATAAAAATGCATGGTAATTAATTACTTCCTTGCGTTCGCTTGTTCAAGCAATCTTTGTCTCGAGCATTAATTGATTATTGATAGAACTGAGCATTTAATGGCAGCCTAAGTTCCTTTCACTGCCAGAGGTAATAAACAACGAAACACTACTGTTGTTAATTTATATGCAGTAAGTTGCTAAATTATATTCAGTATTACAGGTTCTAAATCACCAGTAAAGCTACATGTAGTGGAATGTTTCAAAACATGCTCTAAATGAGAATTAACAGCAGATGGTATTCTAAAGAAGGAATATTGTAAATAAATTTGGATATTTGTTTTTCTTAGTTATATTGCATTTTCTTAAATTAAATTCGTGTAATCATAAACATTACCAATTTGCTATATAGTTTTGTATAGTTTAATTTAACAAAATAAACAAGCTGTAAAAGAGATAATTTAACATATAGGTGAACAGTTAATTACATTGCACTGAACATAAACTGCTAAACGGAAGGAATTTCTCTGATTTACATCTGATATAAACTACTGAATATGTGTAAACTGTTTTTATAATGTACACCTTGCTCACACACACACACAAAAATGGAATAGTTCTATATCCCCGTTCTACTGGGCCGATTGACGAAATTTAACTTGCATGTTTCATATCTTGAAAGCGCGACTTCGGATATATATTAGATTTACACAGTTAAATTTTTCTAACATAGGTATTTTGACACAAAATCGGCCTTTTTAGAAACTAGCATAGAGATTTTTTTCCAATAATTTGATTCTAAAATTCAAATCATGCTAAATATTAAGTTTTGTAAAATTTGATGGGAAACTTACCGAAAAATTCAAACATTTATTTTGGTGGACTTTCTTACTTTATGGTAACCAATGTTCCTTTCCCTTTCATTGTTCTCGAGGGGAATAAAAGGTGCATCGTTAATTCTTTCAAATAATTTTGACAAAATATGTAAACCATATTTGGAATAATTATCGTTTGGAACAACTATGCGAAATTTCGAATTGCCCAATATATAAATTCACATATACAATCGGAAATTTTGATCAAAAACTTATAAAAAATTATAAGTTTTTGAAGGTAGGCCTATAAATACATCTATTGTGTCCCAAGGCAATATTAATATACTTTCTCTGTTGTGAAAGTATTCAAATAGGTAAGTAAAACAGCATTTACCTGAATCATTGGGATAGGTCAGTTGTTCCTTTCCGGATTATCCAAAGTAGTAGAGAAAACTATTCATTCAACGTGATACATCAAGAGTTCAGGATTAGCTTTTCTATTACCATTAATCTGTGCACAAGTTTTACAAAACGTTATAGCAAATATCAAAACTAGACATCCATTCTATAAGACAGTTGTCGCGTTTGCTTACTAGAACTTTACTTCCACGAACGCCCTCTGGCGAAAGAGACTAAAACCAGTCAGTTGAACGGCTGACGCGTCTAACAGATGTATAACGATAGACCGTCTCCGTATAAATTATGCTTGTAATCATTATAACTTGTAAATATTTTGTAGATATCTTTCATATGAATTAAAATTTCTTAAAAAAGTTTATAGCTGTGTTTCGCAGTGAATCGTAGTTCATCATTGAGACGGATACCTACAAGAAGGAAAGGAAGGCAGTTCAGGGCAGCCCTATTTAGAATGTAAGTGAACTTTCACTTATCTATTTAATGATCAAAAAATTTTAATAGTACAAAGTTGATAAAATTTTTAACATGGCGCCCGAACAGGGACTGCCTGTAATTGCTGTTTTCCTAACTATTGAAACTGTCTAAATTGATATCAGTTATATAGATAATACATAAGCAAAAATAATTAGTGAATTGCTGATAGTTCTTGAATTACTGAATATTAAACAATGACGGAATTCATCGATACATTGAAAAGGAAACGCGGCCACATAAGGGCTGCCGTTACAAAATTAATTGGCCGAATCGAAACTGAATTAACAAAAACAGAAGTGAATGCAGAGGAACTAGAAATTTCCTTAGAACTCTTGAATGAAAAATCGAACGAGTTAAAACAAATAGATGCCGATATAGAACAATTAATAGACATAAAGGATCTAGACCAGGAATTAAACGGTGTTGACGAATATCGTGAAAGAATAACTACATTTAAATACAAAGCTAACAAAAAATTGAAAGAAATTAATATAGAACAACAACAATTGAGTGTGTTAAGAAGCACTGAACAGTTAAGTGAAAGTATTATAGAAAACGTTAAAGTCGAAAATCATAATGTGAAGCTTCCTAAACTTACGATTCCGAAGTTTTATGGCGAGAGCTGCGAATGGCTGACATTTTGGAACACTTTTTCATCAGCCATACACCAAAATAAAACGCTTGACGCTATAAGCAAATTTAATTATTTGAAATCCTTTTTGGGAGGTACTGCTTATAACACCATTGACGGTTTCGATTTAACCGAAGAAAATTACGAAACTTCAGTTAAACTCCTCACAGAAAGATTTGGAAATAAAGATGTACTGATAAACGCCCATATAGATAAATTACTGAAAATAAGACCTTTAAAGGATTCTAATGACATTCAAAATTTCCGTAAGTTATTCAATTATATACAGAAACATATTCGATGTCTTGAATCATTAAATATGACCTCAGAAACATATGGAGCTTTATTAACGCCTATTTTGCTTAAAACATTGCCCGCAGATTTGGTTTTGGAATATAATAAAACAGTTCGAAAATCAAATTACGATTTGAATCACCTAGTGGAATTTCTTTCTGAACAGTTAGTTGCGCGGGAACGTACATTCCAGACGGTCCAGCCAAAAGCGGCGCCGCAAAAGCATAACAAACTGAGTGAAACCAGACCTATTGCGAAACACACAGCTTCGGAGTTGACGAACGCAAGTTTGCAGGGGGGGGGGTTTGCAAGTTTGCAGGGGCATGTGTTTTCTGCGACTCTTCTGATCACGAGTCTATAACGTGTAAACAAGCATCTTTATGGTCTACTGAGAAGAAAAGGGAGAAATGCAAAGCGAAAGGAATATGTTATCGCTATTTACACCCACGGCACCTTAGTTTTAATTTCACTTCTAGAATAAGGTGTGAATTATGTAAACAACGACATGCCACTATAATGTGTTTTAAAAACGAAAATGAAGAAATTAAGGAAGAACAAACTGAAAATAAGGCCTTAACGAATAATTCATCCTATGAAAGTGTAATCTTGCAAACTTTAATTGTCAATGTTTACGGAGATGGTGAAAGAAATTTTATACGAATAATTCTGGATACCGGAAGTAGCAGATCATATATCAGCACATTTCTTGCGGAGAAATTAAAACTAAAATCTTTAGGTCAGGAAAGTCTGACTCATGGGGTTTTTTGGAGGAATAGAAAAAAGGGAAAATCACAACAAGTATCTGATTAAGTTAAATAATCCAGAAACAGGATTCACATGCGAAATGGAAGTTTTGAGCCAAAAAAACCATATGCTCACATTTTCCAAAATTGGAGGATAGGGAATGCTTAAAGAAACTTAGAGGTTAAAAAATTTTTCCCAGTGATGTAACTAATGAGAATTCTTGTTTATTTGAAAAACACCCTAACGAAATACACATGCTTGTAGGAGCAGATTATGCCGGAAATTTCTTTACAGGGGAAATAAAACACGTAACGGAGAGTTTAATAGCGATGAATACACACCTTGGTTGGACAATATTAGGGAGAACGAAGGTAAAGGGAAAGAATTTTAATGAAGTTCTTTTATCACTACACGTTGGTGACAGAAAAATTTGTGACTTGTGGTCTCTTGATTCTATCGGAATAACTGAACCAGCTCTTTCGCAAACAAAACACTAAATACAAAAGGCTACAGAAAATTATTTTATCCGTACTTTAGAAAGAGATGACGCTGGAAGATATCAGGTGTCACTGCCATGGCTTCAAATTCATCCTGAGTTGCCATATAATAGAATCCTTGCAGAAAATTCAGCAAAATTTAACTAAAATGTAAGTAAAACAAAAGGTAGAAACGTTACATTTAGAAATATATTTAAAGATTCCTGAAAGGATTACTGCGAATCTGTTAATAATAAAGTTCATAGATTTTGTAAGAGCAATATGCGGACTGTATTTGATTTTTGAAACTGTTAGACAATATTTATAGTATAAGGTTTCTATTATTCTCTTCGGTTAATACTTAAGATTTAGTTCGTATTTTAAATTGCATATTACTGTAAATAAAGAATGAAATAAAGTTTTTCCCAAGTTCTGCAATTTTTCACGATATTCGCTACATACCTTCGCACCTAGTAAGTATTAATAAAGCGAGTAAACTGTGTTTCCATTCCATTTCATTTCAAAAATCAAATAACTATAAAGCAATTGAGTAAGGTGAATCCATTGTACAGATCATTATTCGTAATTACCAGTAGTCCTGTTTCTAAGATAGCCACCTCCACAAAAACTAAAATATTTTCGGACTGTGGGTTGTCTTCTTAGATATGATTCTCGGTAACTAATTTTATACCTTGTACGTTGAATTTCTAAAGAATTATCCCTTAACTAGGTCTCTCATAATTGTATAATTTAAAATCCTTAGAAATTAAAATGCAATCTGAATATGAAAACACAATTGCGTTTTTAAAAATTAATTATGACCGTTGATATTTGTGAACACTTCAAGAAACATTTAATGGAAAACTCTTCTTTCAGGTGTTGTACCGTAATAGGAAGCTTCAAGAAGGCAATTATTGCTATTATTATTATTATCATTGTATAAGTACTAGCTTACTAAACTATGGCATCTTGAAGAATATTGTCGCAGAAGAAAGTGGTTATCTCGAAACTCAGCTGGATTTCGAATTCCGGGTACGATATGAATGTTCGAGAGCGTATAATATTCTTACAGAATTGAGGCAATAAAATATGTCAGTCCAAACAGCTCTCTGGAGAATTTTGTGGTACCAGAAGAGGGGGCATGAAATTCTTGACTTTCCTCGCCCCACCATGGGTCCAATTTATAGTGAAAACTGGAGTAAAGTAACGAGTAAAGACATAAAGCAGTCTTCTACTTTAATTTGATTAAATAATACGATCCCTGCCTAATTTAAAGTTTACACTTGGCATGTTAACAAAGGAAGTTTCTGAAGAAAAAAGAATTTTTTTCCCTAACAGTCCAGAACTTTAATAGTTTTAAAGATGCACTCGTCTTTAAATGTCACTAATTTTATTTCATAATCATATTCATAGTTTTATGCAGTTTTTAGGTATGGATCCTGGTAGGTTAGAAGCCATGACACGAATATTAGCCAGACTTACATACTCTAAATAAGCTACAAAGTTATGACATTTATAGTGTGACAAAAAGAAAAAAAGAATGTTTACTGAGGATGTTAAAACATTTAGTGTTTAGGTAACCGAATAAGAACATGTAATTTATGAGCACTTTTCCGAGTTGAAAATTATATATTTCATTCGAAATATTCTTCTTTTCTAACAACAAATTATACAGTTAAGAAATAAAAGTTTTAGTTTGCTAGAAATAAATCCGAAGCAGGGTGTAATACTCGATTAATAAATACGGAAATTAGAAAAATTAAACAGATTAAGGAGATTGTTAGTTTTGCTTTCTGTGTCAAATCAGATTAGCGAAATTTATTTATGGACATTGTGTGTCAAGGGAATAAAGCTAGAACTTTAGCTAAAAATAAAAATGCATGGTAATTAATTACTTCCTTGCGTTCGCTTGTTCAAGCAATCTTTGTCTCGAGCATTAATTGATTATTGATAGAACTGAGCATTTAATGGCAGCCTAAGTTCCTTTCAGTGCCAGAGGTAATAAACAACGAAACACTACTGTTGTTAATTTATATGCAGTAAGTTGCTAAATTATATTCAGTATTACAGGTTCTAAATCACCAGTAAAGCTACATGTAGTGGAATGTTTCAAAACATGCTCTAAATGAGAATTAACAGCAGATGGTATTCTAAAGAAGGAATATTGTAAATAAATTTGGATATTTGTTTTTCTTAGTTATATTGCATTTTCTTAAATTAAATTCCTGTAATCATAAACATTACCAATTTGCTATATAGTTTTGTATATTTTAATTTAA
Organism: Stegodyphus dumicola; assembly: GCF_044657685.1. Taxonomy (NCBI): domain Eukaryota; kingdom Metazoa; phylum Arthropoda; class Arachnida; order Araneae; family Eresidae; genus Stegodyphus; species Stegodyphus dumicola. The sequence goes on along the minus strand of NC_140772.1, from coordinate 160,405,404 downwards.
CAAAATAAACAAGCTGTAAAAGAGATAATTTAACATATAGGTGAACGGTTAATTACATTGCACTGAACATAAACTGCTAAACGGAAGGAATTTCTCTGATTTACATCTGATATAAACTACTGAATATGTCTAAACTGTTTTTATAATGTACACCTTGCTCACACACACACACAAAAATGGAATAGTTCTATATCCCCGTTCTACTGGGCCGATTGACGAAATTTCACTTGCATGTTTCATATCTTGAAAGCGCGACTTAGGATATATATTAGATTTACACAGTTAAATTTTTCTAACATAGGTATTTTGACACAAAATCGGCCTTTTTAGAAACTAGCATAGAGATTTTTTTCCAATAATTTGATTCTAAAATTCAAATCATGCTAAATATTAAGTTTTGTAAAATTTGTTGGGAAACTTACCGAAAAATTCAAACATTTATTTTGGTGGACTTTCTTACTTTATGGTAACCAATGTTCCTTTCCCTTTTATTGTTCTCGAGGGGAATAAAAGGAGCATCGTTAATTCTTTCAAATAATTTTGACAAAATATGTAAACCATATTTGGAATAATTATCGTTTGGAACAACTATGCGAAATTTAGAATCGCCCAATATATAAATTCACATATACAATCGGAAATTTTGATCAAAAACTTATAAAAATTATAAGTTTTTGAAGGTAGGCCTATAAATACATCTATTGTGTCCCAAGGCAATATTAATATACTTTCTCTGTTGTGAAAGTATTCAAATAGGTAAGTAAAACAGCATTTACCTGAATCATTGGGATAGGTCACTTGTTCCTTTCCGGATTATCCAAAGTAGTAGAGAAAACTATTCATTCAACGTGATACATCAAGAGTTCAGGATTAGCTTTTCTATTACCATTAATCTGTGCACAAATTTTACAAAACGTTATAGCAAATATCAAAACTAGACATCCATTCTATAAGACAGTTATCGCGTTTGCTTACTAGAACTTTACTTCCACGAACGCCCTCTGGCGAAAGAGACTAAAACCAGTCAGTTGAACGGCTGACGCGTCTAACAGATGTATAACGATAGACCGTCTCCGTATAAATTATGCTTGTAATCATTATAACTTGTAAATATTTTGTAGATATCTTTCATATGAATTAAAATTTCTTAAAAAAGTTTATAGCTGTGTTTCGCAGTGAATCGTAGTTCATCATTGAGACGGATACCTACAAGAAGGAAAGGAAGGCAGTTCAGGGCAGCCCTATTTAGAAGGTAAGTGAACTTTCACTTATCTATTTAATGATCAAAAAATTTTAATAGTAAAAAGTTGATAAAATTTTTAACATGGCGCCCGAACAGGGACTGCCTGTAATTGCTGTTTTCCTAACTATTGAAACTGTCTAAATTGATATCAGTTATATAGATAATACATAAGCAAAAATAATTAGTGAATTGCTGATAGTTCTTGAATTACTGAATATTAAACAATGACGGAATTCATCGATACATTGAAAAGGAAACGCGGCCACATAAGGGCTGCCGTTACAAAATTAATTGGCCGAATCGAAACTGAATTAACAAAAACAGAAGTGAATGCAGTGGAACTAGAAATTTCCTTAGAACTCTTGAATGAAAAATAGAACGAGTTAAAACAAATAGATGCCGATATAGAACAATTAATAGACATAAAGGATCTAGACCAGGAATTAAACGGTGTTGACGAATATCGTGAAAGAATAACTACATTTAAATACAAAGCTAACAAAAAATTGAAAGAAATTAATATAGAACAACAACAATTGAGTGTGTTAAGAAGCACTGAACAGTTAAGTGAAAGTATTATAGAAAACGTTAAAGTCGAAAATCATAATGTGAAGCTTCCTAAACTTACGATTCCGAAGTTTTATGGCGAGAGCTGCGAATGGCTGACATTTTGGAACACTTTTTCATCAGGCATACACCAAAATAAAACGCTTGACGCTATAAGCAAATTTAATTATTTGAAATCCTTTTTGGGAGGTACTGCTTATAACACCATTGACGGTTTCGATTTAACCGAAGAAAATTACGAAACTTCAGTTAAACTCCTCACAGAAAGATTTGGAAATAAAGATGTACTGATAAACGCCCATATAGAAAAATTACTGAAAATAAGACCTTTAAAGGATTCTAATGACATTCAAAATTTCCGTAAGTTATTCAATTATATACAGAAACATATTCGATGTCTTGAATCATTAAATATGACCTCAGAAACATATGGAGCTTTATTAACGCCTATTTTGCTTAAAACATTGCCCGCAGATTTGGTTTTGGAATATAATAAAACAGTTCGAAAATCATATTACGATTTGAATCACCTAGTGGAATTTCTTTCTGAACAGTTAGTTGCGCGGGAACGTACATTCCAGACGGTCCAGCCAAAAGCGGCGCCGCAAAAGCATAACAAACTGAGTGAAACCAGACCTATTGCGAAACACACAGCTTCGGAGTTGACGAACGCAAGTTTGCAGGGGGGGGACAAACACCATGTGTTTTCTGCGACTCTTCTGATCACGAGTCTATAACGTGTAAACAAGCATCTTTATGGTCTACTGAGAAGAAAAGGGAGAAATGCAAAGCGAAAGGAATATGTTATCGCTATTTACACCCACGGCACCTTAGTTTTAATTGCACTTCTAGAATAAGGTGTGAATTATGTAAACAACGACATGCCACTATAATGTGTTTTAAAAACGAAAATGAAGAAATTAAGGAAGAACAAACTGAAAATAAGGCTTTAACGAATAATTCATCCTATGAAAGTGTAATCTTGCAAACTTTAATTGTCAATGTTTACGGAGATGGTGAAAGAAATTTTATACGAATAATTCTGGATACCGGAAGTAGCAGATCATATATCAGCACATTTCTTGCGGAGAAATTAAAACTAAAATCTTTAGGTCAGGAAAGTCTGACTCATGGGGTTTTTTGGAGGGATAGAAAAAAGGGAAAATCACAACAAGTATCTGATTAAGTTAAATAATCCAGAAACAGGATTCACATGCGAAATGGAAGTTTTGAGCCAAAAAACCCTATGCTCACATTTTCCAAAATTGGAGGATAGGGAATGCTTAAAGAAACTTAGAGGTTACAAAATTTTTCCCAGTGATGTAACTAATGAGAATTCTTGTTTATTTGAAAAACACTCTAACGAAATACACATGCTTGTAGGAGCAGAATATGCCGGAAAACTCTTTACAGGGGAAATAAAACACGTAACGGAGAGTTTAGTAGCGATGAATACACAACTTGGTTGGACAATATTAGGGAGAACGAAGGTAAAGGGAAAGAATTTTAATGAAGTTCTTTTATCACTACACGTTGGTGACAGAAAAATTTGTGACTTGTGGTCTCTTGATTCTATCGGAATAACTGAACCAGCTCTTTCGCAAACAAAACACTAAATACAAAAGGCTACAGAAAATTATTTTATCCGTACTTTAGAAAGAGATGACGCTGGAAGATATCAGGTGTCACTGCCATGGCTTCAAATTCATCCTGAGTTGCCAGATAATAGAATCCTTGCAGAAAATTCAGCAAAATTTAACTAAAATGTAAGTAAAACAAAAGGTAGAAACGTTACATTTAGAAATATATTTAAAAATTCCTGAAAGGATTACTGCGAATCTGTCTATAATAAAGTTCATAGATTTTGTAAGAGCAATATGCGGACTGTATTTTATTTTTGAAACTGTTAGACAATATTTATAGTATAAGGTTTCTATTATTCTCTTCGGTTAATACTTAAGATTTAGTTCGTATTTTAAATTGCATATTACTGTAAATAAAGAATGAAATAAAGTTTTTCCCAAGTTCTGCAATTTTTAACGATATTCGCTACATATCTTCGCACCTAGTAATTATTACTAAAGCGAGTAAACTGTGTTTCCATTCCATTTCATTTCAAAAATCAAATAACTATAAAGCAATTGAGTAAGGTGAATCCATTGTACAGATCATTATTCGTAATTACCAGTAGTCCTGTTTCTAAGATAGCCACCTCCATAAAAACTAAAATATTTTCGGACTGTGGGTTGTCTTCTTAGATATGATTCTCGGTAACTAATTTTATACCTTGTACGTTGAATTTCTAAAGAATTATCCCTTAACTAGGTCTCTCATAATTGTATAATTTAAAATCCTTAGAAATTAAAATGCAATCAGAATATGAAAACACACTTGCGTTTTTAAAAATTAATTATGACCGTTGATATTTTTGAACACTTCAAGAAACATTTAATGGAAAACTCTTCTTTCAGGTGTTGTACCGTAATAGGAAGCTTCAAGAAGGCAATTATTGCTATTATTATTATTATCATTGTATAAGTGCTAGCTTACTAAACTATGGCATCTTGAAGAATATTGTCGCAGAAGAAAGTGGTTATCTCGACACTCAGCTGGATTTCGAATTCCGGGTACGATATGAATGTTCGAGAGCGTATAATATTCTTACAGAATTGAGGCAATAAAATATGTCAGTCCAAACAGCTCTCTGGAGAATTTTGTGGTACCAGAAGAGGGGGCATGAAATTCTTGACTTTCCTCGCCCCACCATGGGTCCAATTTATAGTGAAAACTGGAGTAAAGTAACGAGTAAAGACATAAAGCAGTCTTCTACTTTAATTTGATTAAATAATACGATCCCTGCCTAATTTAAAGTTTACACTTGGCATGTTAACAAAGGAAGTTTCTGAAGAAAAAAGAATTTTTTTTACCTAACAGTCCAGAACTTTAATAGTTTTAAAGATGCACTCGTCTTTAAATGTCACTAATTTTATTTCATAATCATATTCATAGTTTTATGCAGTTTTTAGGTATGGATCCTGGTAGGTTAGAAGCCATGACACGAATATTAGCCAGACTTACATACTCTAAATAAGCTACAAAGTTATGACATTTATAGTGTGACAAAAAGAAAAAAAGAATGTTTACTGAGGATGTTAAAACCTTTAGTGTTTAGGTAACCGAATAAGAACATGTAATTTATGAGCACTTTTCCGAGTTGAAAATTATATATTTCATTCGAAATATTCTTCTTTTCTAACAACAAATTATACAGTTAAGAAATAAAAGTTTTAGTTTGCTAGAAATAAATCCGAAGCAGGGTGTAATGCTCGATTAATAAATACGGAAATTAGAAAAATTAAACAGATTGAGGAGATTGCTAGTTTTGCTTTCTGTGTCAAATCAGATTAGCGAAATTTATTTATGGACTTTGTGTGTCAAGGGAATTTTGTCTCGAGCATTAATTGATTATTGATAGAACTGAGCATTTAATGGCAGCCTAAGTTCCTTTCAGTGCCAGAGGTAATAAACAACGAAACACTACTGTTGTTAATTTATATGCAGTAAGTTGCTAAATTATATTCAGTATTACAGGTTCTAAATCACCAGTAAAGCTACATGTAGTGGAATGTTTCAAAACATGCTCTAAATGAGAATTAACAGCAGATGGTATTCTAAAGAAGGAATATTGTAAATAAATTTGGATATTTGTTTTTCTTAGTTATATTGCATTTTCTTAAATTAAATTCCTGTAATCATAAACATTACCAATTTGCTATATAGTTTTGTATATTTTAATTTAACAAAATAAACAAGCTGTAAAAGAGATAATTTAACATATAGGTGAACGGTTAATTACATTGCACTGAACATAAACTGCTAAACGGAAGGAATTTCTCTGATTTACATGTGATATAAACTACTGAATATGTCTAAACTGTTTTTATAATGTACACCTTGCTCACACACACACACAAAAATGGAATATTTCTATATCCCCGTTCTACTGGGCCGATTGACGAAATTTAACTTGCATGTTTCATATCTTGAAAGCGCGACTTAGGATATATATTAGATTTACACAGTTAAATTTTTCTAACATAGGTATTTTGACACAAAATCGGCCTTTTTAGAAACTGGCATAGAGATTTTTTTTCCAATAATTTGATTCTAAAATTCAAATCATGCTAAATATTAAGTTTTGTAAAATGTGATGGGAAACTTACCGAAAAATTCAAACATTTATTTTGGTGGACTTTCTTACTTTATGGTAACCAATGTTCCTTTCCCTTTCATTGTTCTCGAGGGGAATAAAAGGTGCATCGTTAATTCTTTCAAATAATTTTGACAAAATATGTAAACCATATTTCGAATAATTATCGTTTGGAACAACTATGCGAAATTTCGAATCGCCCAATATATAAATTCACATATACAATCGGAAATTTTGATCAAAAACTTATAAAAATTATAAGTTTTTGAAGGTAGGCCTATAAATACATCTATTGTGTCCCAAGGCAAAATTAATATACTTTCTCTGTTGTGAAAGTATTCAAATAGGTAAGTAAAACAGCATTTACCTGAATCATTGGGATAGGTCAGTTGTTCCTTTCCGGATTATCCAAAGTAGTAGAGAAAACTATTCATTCAACGTGATACATCAAGAGTTCAGGATTAGCTTTTCTATTACCATTAATCTGTGCACAAGTTTTACAAAACGTTATAGCAAATATCAAAACTAGACATCCATTCTATAAGACAGTTGTCGCGTTTGCTTACTAGAACTTTACTTCCACGAACGCCCTCTGGCGAAAGAGACTAAAACCAGTCAGTTGAACGGCTGACGCGTCTAACAGATGTATAACGATAGACCGTCTCTGTATAAATTATGCTTGTAATCATTATAACTTGTAAATATTTTGTAGATATCTTTCATATGAATTAAAATTTCTTAAAAAAGTTTATAGCTGTGTTTCGCAGTGAATCGTAGTTCATCATTGAGACGGATACCTACAAGAAGGAAAGGAAGGCAGTTCAGGGCAGCCCTATTTAGAAGGTAAGTGAACTTTCACTTATCTATTTAATGATCAAAAAATTTTAATAGTAAAAAGTTGATAAAATTTTTAACATGGCGCCCGAACAGGGACTGCCTGTAATTGCTGTTTTCCTAACTATTGAAACTGTCTAAATTGATATCAGTTATATAGATAATACATAAGCAAAAATAATTAGTGAATTGCTGATAGTTCTTGAATTACTGAATATTAAACAATGACGGAATTCATCGATACATTGAAAAGGAAACGCGGCCACATAAGGGCTGCCGTTACAAAATTAATTGGCCGAATCGAAACTGAATTAACAAAAACAGAAGTGAATGCAGAGGAACTAGAAATTTCCTTAGAACTCTTGAATGAAAAATCGAACGAGTTAAAACAAATAGATGCCGATATAGAACAATTAATAGACATAAAGGATCTAGACCAGGAATTAAACGGTGTTGACGAATATCGTGAAAGAATAACTACATTTAAATACAAAGCTAACAAAAAATTGAAAGAAATTAATATAGAACAACAACAATTGTGTGTGTTAAGAAGCACTGAACAGTTAAGTGAAAGTATTATAGAAAACGTTAAAGTCGAAAATCATAATGTGAAGCTTCCTAAACTTACGATTCCGAAGTTTTATGGCGAGAGCTGCGAATGGCTGACATTTTGGAACACTTTTTCATCAGCCATACACCAAAATAAAACGCTTGACGCTATAAGCAAATTTAATTATTTGAAATCCTTTTTGGGAGGTACTGCTTATAACACCATTGACGGTTTCGATTTAACCGAAGAAAATTACGAAACTTCAGTTAAACTCCTCACAGAAAGATTTGGAAATAAAGATGTACTGATAAACGCCCATATAGATAAATTACTGAAAATAAGACCTTTAAAGGATTCTAATGACATTCAAAATTTCCGTAAGTTATTCAATTATATACAGAAACATATTCGATGTCTTGAATCATTAAATATGACCTCAGAAACATATGGAGCTTTATTAACGCCTATTTTGCTTAAAACATTGCCCGCAGATTTGGTTTTAGAACATAATAAAACAGTTCGAAAATCAAATTACGATTTGAATCACCTAGTGGAATTTCTTTCTGAACAGTTAGTTGCGCGGGAACGTACATTCCAGACGGTCCAGCCAAAAGCGGCGCCGCAAAAGCATAACAAACTGAGTGAAACCAGACCTATTGCGAAACACACAGCTTCGGAGTTGACGAACGCAAGTTTGCAGGGGGGAACAAACACCATGTGTTTTCTGCGACTCTTCTGATCACGAGTCTATAACGTGTAAACAAGCATCTTTATGGTCTACTGAGAAGAAAAGGGAGAAATGCAAAGCGAAAGGAATATGTTATCGCTATTTACACCCACGGCACCTTAGTTTTAATTTCACTTCTAGAATAAGGTGTGAATTATGTAAACAACGACATGCCACTATAATGTGTTTTAAAAACGAAAATGAAGAAATTAAGGAAGAACAAACTGAAAATAAGGCCTTAACGAATAATTCATTCTATGAAAGTGTAATCTTGCAAACTTTAATTGTCAATGTTTACGGAGATGGTGAAAGAAATTTTATACGAATAATTCTGGATACCGGAAGTAGCAGATCATATATCAGCACATTTCTTGCGGAGAAATTAAAACTAAAATCTTTAGGTCAGGAAAGTCTGACTCATGGGGTTTTTTGGAGGGATAGAAAAAAGGGAAAATCACAACAAGTATCTGATTAAGTTAAATAATCCAGAAACAGGATTCACATGCGAAATGGAAGTTTTGAGCCAAAAAACCATATGCTCACATTTTCCAAAATTGGAGGATAGGGAATGCTTAAAGAAACTTAGAGGTTACAAAATTTTTCCCAGTGATGTAACTAATGAGAATTCTTGTTTATTTGAAAAACACCCTAACGAAATACACATGCTTGTAGGAGCAGATTATGCCGGAAAACTCTTTACAGGGGAAATAAAACACGTAACGGAGAGTTTAGTAGCGATGAATACACACCTTGGTTGGACAATATTAGGGAGGACGAAGGTAAAGGGAAAGAATTTTAATGAAGTTCTTTTATCACTACACGTTAGTGACAGAAAAATTTGTGACTTGTGGTCTCTTGATTCTATCGGAATAACTGAACCAGCTCTTTCGCAAACAAAACAAGAAATACAAAAGGCTACAGAAAATTATTTTATCCGTACTTTAGAAAGAGATGACGCTGGAAGATATCAGGTGTCACTGCCATGGCTTCAAATTCATCCTGAGTTGCCAGATAATAGAATCCTTGCAGAAAATTCAGCAAAATTTAACTAAAATGTAAGTAAAACAAAAGGTAGAAACGTTACATTTAGAAATATATTTAAAGATTCCTGAAAAGATTACTGCGAATCTGTCTATAATAAAGTTCATAGATTTTGTAAGAGCAATATGCGGACTGTATTTGATTTTTGAAACTGTTAGACAATATTTATAGTATAAGGTTTCTATTATTCTCTTCGGTTAATACTTAAGATTTAGTTCGTATTTTAAATTGCATATTACTGTAAATAAAGAATGAAATAAAGTTTTTCCCAAGTTCTGCAATTTTTAACGATATTCGCTACATATCTTCGCACCTAGTAAGTATTAATAAAGCGAGTAAACTGTGTTTCCATTCCATTTCATTTCAAAAATCAAATAACTATAAAGCAATTGAGTAAGGTGAATCCATTGTACAGATCATTATTCGTAATTACCAGTAGTCCTGTTTCTAAGATAGCCACCTCCACAAAAACTAAAATATTTTCGGACTGTGGGTTGTCTTCTTAGATATGATTCTCGGTAACTAATTTTATACCTTGTACGTTGAATTTCTAAAGAATTATCCCTTAACTAGGTCTCTCATAATTGTATAATTTAAAATCCTTAGAAATTAAAATGCAATCTGAATATGAAAACACAATTGCGTTTTTAAAAATTAATTATGACCGTTGATATTTTTGAACACTTCAAGAAACATTTAACGGAAAACTCTTCTTTCAGGTGTTGTACCGTAATAGGAAGCTTCAAGAAGGCAATTATTGCTATTATTATTATTATCATTGTATAAGTGCTAGCTTACTAAACTATGGCATCTTGAAGAATATTGTCGCAGAAGAAAGTGGTTATCTCGACACTCAGCTGGATTTCGAATTCCGGGTACGATATGAATGTTCGAGAGCGTATAATATTCTTACAGAATTGAGGCAATAAAATATGTCAGTCCAAACAGCTCTCTGGAGAATTTTGTGGTACCAGAAGAGGGGGCATGAAATTCTTGACTTTCCTCGCCCCACCATGGGTCCAATTTATAGTGAAAACTGGAGTAAAGTAACGAGTAAAGACATAAAGCAGTCTTCTAATTTAATTTGATTAAATAATACGATCCCTGCCTAATTTCAAGTTTACACTTGGCATGTTAACAAAGGAAGTTTGTGAAGAAAAAAGAATTTTTTTCCCTAACAGTCCAGAACTTTAATAGTTTTAAAGATGCACTCGTCTTTAAATGTCACTATTTTTATTTCATAATCATATTCATAGTTTTATGCAGTTTTTAGGTATGGATCCTGGTAGGTTAGAAGCCATGACACGAATATTAGCCAGACTTACATACTCTAAATAAGCTACAAAGTTATGACATTTATAGTGTGACAAAAAGAAAAAAAGAATGTTTACTGAGGATGTTAAAACATTTAGTGTTTAGGTAACCGAATAAGAACATGTAATTTATGAGCACTTTTCCGAGTTGAAAATTATATATTTCATTCGAAATATTCTTCTTTTCTAACAACAAGTTATACAGTTAAGAAATAAAAGTTTTAGTTTGCTAGAAATAAATCCGAAGCAGGGTGTAATGCTCGATTAATAAATACGGAAATTAGAAAAATTAAACAGATTAAGGAGATTGTTAGTTTTGCTTTCTGTGTCAAATCAGATTAGCGAAATTTATTTATGGACTTTGTGTGTCAAGGGAATAAAGCTAGAACTTTAGCTAAAAATAAAAATGCATGGTAATTAATTACTTCCTTGCGTTCGCTTGTTCAAGCAATCTTTGTCTCGAGCATTAATTGATTATTGATAGAACTGAGCATTTAATGGCAGCCTAAGTTCCTTTCAGTGCCAGAGGTAATAAACAACGAAACACTACTGTTGTTAATTTATATGCAGTAAGTTGCTAAATTATATTCAGTATTACAGGTTCTAAATCACCAGTAAAGCTACATGTAGTGGAATGTTTCAAAACATGCTCTAAATGAGAATTAACAGCAGATGGTATTCTAAAGAAGGAATATTGTAAATAAATTTGGATATTTGTTTTTCTTAGTTATATTGCATTTTCTTAAATTAAATTCCTGTAATCATAAACATTACCAATTTGCTATATAGTTTTGTATATTTTAATTTAACAAAATAAACAAGCTGTAAAAGAGATAATTTAACATATAGGTGAACGGTTAATTACATTGCACTGAACATAAACTGCTAAACGGAAGGAATTTCTCTGATTTACATGTGATATAAACTACTGAATATGTCTAAACTGTTTTTATAATGTACACCTTGCTCACACACACACACAAAAATGGAATAGTTCTATATCCCCGTTCTACTGGGCCGATTGACGAAATTTAACTTGCATTTTTCATATCTTGAAAGCGCGACTTAGGATATATATTAGATTTACACAGTTAAATTTTTCTAACATAGGTATTTTGACACAAAATCGGCCTTTTTAGAAACTGGCATAGAGATTTTTTTTCCAATAATTTGATTCTAAAATTCAAATCATGCTAAATATTAAGTTTTGTAAAATTTGATGGGAAACTTACCGAAAAATTCAAACATTTATTTTGGTGGACTTTCTTACTTTATGGTAACCAATGTTCCTTTCCCTTTCATTGTTCTCGAGGGGAATAAAAGGTGCATCGTTAATTCTTTCAAATAATTTTGACAAAATATGTAAACCATATTTCGAATAATTATCGTTTGGAACAACTATGCGAAATTTCGAATCGCCCAATATATAAATTCACATATACAATCGGAAATTTTGATCAAAAACTTATAAAAATTATAAGTTTTTGAAGGTAGGCCTATAAATACATCTATTGTGTCCCAACGCAATATTAATATACTTTCTCTGTTGTGAAAGTATTCAAATAGGTAAGTAAAACAGCATTTACCTGAATCATTGGGATAGGTCAGTTGTTCCTTTCCGGATTATCCAAAGTAGTAGAGAAAACTATTCATTCAACTTGATACATCAAGAGTTCAGGATTAGCTTTTCTATTACCATTAATCTGTGCACAAGTTTTACAAAACGTTATAGCAAATATCAAAACTAGACATCCATTCTATAAGACAGTTGTCGCGTTTGCTTACTAGAACTTTACTTCCACGAACGCCCTCTGGCGAAAGAGACTAAAACCAGTCAGTTGAACGGCTGATGCGTCTAACAGATGTATAACGATAGACCGTCTCCGTATAAATTATGCTTGTAATCATTATAACTTGTAAATATTTTGTAGATATCTTTCATATGAATTAAAATTTCTTAAAAAAGTTTATAGCTGTGTTTCGCAGTGAATCGTAGTTCATCATTGAGACGGATACCTACAAGAAGGAAAGGAAGGCAGTTCAGGGCAGCCCTATTTAGAAGGTAAGTGAACTTTCACTTATCTATTTAATGATCAAAAAATTTTAATAGTAAAAAGTTGATAAAATTTTTAACATGGCGCCCGAACAGGGACTGCCTGTAATTGCTGTTTTCCTAACTATTGAAACTGTCTAAATTGATATCAGTTATATAGATAATACATAAGCAAAAATAATTAGTGAATTGCTGATAGTTCTTGAATTACTGAATATTAAACAATGACGGAATTCATCGATACATTGAAAAGGAAACGCGGCCACATAAGGGCTGCCGTTACAAAATTAATTGGCCGAATCGAAACTGAATTAACAAAAACAGAAGTGAATGCAGAGGAACTAGAAATTTCCTTAGAACTCTTGAATGAAAAATCGAACGAGTTAAAACAAATAGATGCCGATATAGAACAATTAATAGACATAAAGGATCTAGACCAGGAATTAAACGGTGTTGACGAATATCGTGAAAGAATAACTACATTTAAATACAAAGCTAACAAAAAATTGAAAGAAATTAATATAGAACAACAACAATTGAGTGTGTTAAGAAGCACTGAACAGTTAAGTGAAAGTATTATAGAAAACGTTAAAGTCGAAAATCATAATGTGAAGCTTCCTAAACTTACGATTCCGAAGTTTTATGGCGAGAGCTGCGAATGGCTGACATTTTGGAACACTTTTTCATCAGCCATACACCAAAATAAAACGCTTGACGCTATAAGCAAATTTAATTATTTGAAATCCTTTTTGGGAGGTACTGCTTATAACACCATTGACGGTTTCGATTTAACCGAAGAAAATTACGAAACTTCAGTTAAACTCCTCACAGAAAGATTTGGAAATAAAGATGTACTGATAAACGCCCATATAGAAAAATTACTGAAAATAAGACCTTTAAAGGATTCTAATGACATTCAAAATTTCCGTAAGTTATTCAATTATATACAGAAACATATTCGATGTCTTGAATCATTAAATATGACCTCAGAAACATATGGAGCTTTATTAACGCCTATTTTGCTTAAAACATTGCCCGCAGATTTGGTTTTAGAACATAATAAAACAGTTCGAAAATCAAATTACGATTTGAATCACCTAGTGGAATTTCTTTCTGAACAGTTAGTTGCGCGGGAACGTACATTCCAGACGGTCCAGCCAAAAGCGGCGCCGCAAAAGCATAACAAACTGAGTGAAACCAGACCTATTGCGAAACACACAGCTTCGGAGTTGACGAACGCAAGTTTGCAGGGGGGGACAAACACCATGTGTTTTCTGCGACTCTTCTGATCACGAGTCTATAACGTGTAAACAAGCATCTTTATGGTCTACTGAGAAGAAAAGGGAGAAATGCAAAGCGAAAGGAATATGTTATCGCTATTTACACCCACGGCACCTTAGTTTTAATTTCACTTCTAGAATAAGGTGTGAATTATGTAAACAACGACATGCCACTATAATGTGTTTTAAAAACGAAAATGAAGAAATTAAGGAAGAACAAACTGAAAATAAGGCCTTAACGAATAATTCATCCTATGAAAGTGTAATCTTGCAAACTTTAATTGTCAATGTTTACGGAGATGGTGAAAGAAATTTTATACGAATAATTCTGGATACCGGAAGTAGCAGATCATATATCAGCACATTTCTTGCGGAGAAATTAAAACTAAAATCTTTAGGTCAGGAAAGTCTGACTCATGGGGTTTTTTGGAGGGATAGAAAAAAGGGAAAATCACAACAAGTATCTGATTAAGTTAAATAATCCAGAAACAGGATTCACATGCGAAATGGAAGTTTTGAGCCAAAAAACCATATGCTCACATTTTCCAAAATTGGAGGATAGGGAATGCTTAAAGAAACTTAGAGGTTACAAAATTTTTCCCAGTGATGTAACTAATGAGAATTCTTGTTTATTTGAAAAACACCCTAACGAAATACACATGCTTGTAGGAGCAGATTATGCCGGAAAACTCTTTACAGGGGAAATAAAACACGTAACGGAGAGTTTAGTAGCGATGAATACACACCTTGGTTGGACAATATTAGGGAGGACGAAGGTAAAGGGAAAGAATTTTAATGAAGTTCTTTTATCACTACACGTTAGTGACAGAAAAATTTGTGACTTGTGGTCTCTTGATTCTATCGGAATAACTGAACCAGCTCTTTCGCAAACAAAACAAGAAATACAAAAGGCTACAGAAAATTATTTTATCCGTACTTTAGAAAGAGATGACGCTGGAAGATATCAGGTGTCACTGCCATGGCTTCAAATTCATCCTGAGTTGCCAGATAATAGAATCCTTGCAGAAAAGCGTCTGAAGTCTTGCGTGAAAACCCTTCAGACAAAGAATTCCTTAGAAGCCTACGAAACTGTTTTAAAAGATTGGGTACAAGAGGGAATAATAGAACCTATCGATATTTCGGAGGCAGAAAAGATCAAAGGGCATTATCTGCCACATAGAGCAGTGTTTCGGGAGATTTCGACTACCAAAATTCGACCAGTGTTCGACGCATCTGCAAAGGAGAAAAATTCGGTATCTCTGAACGACTGCCTGTAAAAGGGTCCTAATTATCTTGAATTGATCCCCAAAATTTTGACAAAATTTCGAGAGGGAAAGTATGGAGTAATTTCGGATATAAAAAGAGCATTTCTTCAGATAGGTGTGAACTCAGCGGATCGAGATTTTCTCCGGTTCCTATGGTGGGAGAAAAGACAGCCTGAAAAACTGACTATATATCGGCACCGAAGGGTTGTATTCGGCGTAAACGCCAGCCCCTTTTTACTCGCTGCCACGATTAACTACCATTTGGAAAATGTACCAAAACAACATCAGGAAATAGCTTCAAAGCTAAACAAAGACATGTATGTGTATAACTGCGTAGCGAGCGTGGAATCAATTGAAGAATTAAACTCATTTATCAAAGGATCTAGAGAAATCATGGCTACTGCAAAATTTGACCTAAGAGGTTGGAAACATAATATACTTAAAAATGAAACGTCAGTTCTAAACCTTTCTGATAAAGATTATGAAGATATTGTGTCAGTATTGGGATAAAAATGTGACTTATTTGACGATACTTTGTCTTGTCACGTAAAATATGAAGAAAACCCTATATTGAGCAAAAGATCTGTTCTTTACGAATTGAGTAAAATCTTTGACCCAATTGGGTTTACTAGTCCAGTTACTCTCATGCCTAAATTGATTCTGCAAGAGTGCTGGAAACAGAAAATTAACTGGGATAGTAATCTGCCGAAAGATCTAGCAAGGAAATTTTTCACATGGTCATCTCAGTTAAAATATTTGAAAGACATCAAAATTCCTAGATTGCTTCCCAAAATAGGCGAAAGTACCACTCTGCATGTATTTTCAGACGCAAGCAAGGACGCGTATGCGACCTGCATTTTCCTTAGACACAGCGGTGAGAGTGGAGTCACTTGTCAATTGATACAATTTAAAACGAGAGTTGCTCCCCTAAAAGCACACACCATACCTCGACTAGAGATACTCGCTTGCACTATTGGAGCCAGGCTCTCTCATACAATAAGAGATGACTTGAAATTAAAAGAGGTTCCAGTTTTTTACTGGACGGATTCCACAAAGAAACCCAGATCACTGGCATCACATTCCCGGAAAGTTTAATCCTTCGGATTTGCCATCACGCGGTTGCTCTGCAAAAGAATTGAGGAAATCCGAATGGTGGAAAGGACCAGATTGGATTTATCGACCTCCAGAAGAGTGGCCTATTGCAGATGGAGAACATCCTGACTTCGATATAGTAAATGGAGAGAGAAAACGAACTGTGGTTTCAGCCAGCAATAACACGAATACAGATAAATTTAACCTTTTTGACAATATTTCAAAATTCGAAAAGATCATAAAGGTCGTATCTTGGATCTTTAGATTCATTAAAAATGCTACAACACCACCATCTGAAAGAACTCATGGGAGAATTTCAGTCGAAGAACTAAAAGGAGCTGAAACAGTGGTTTTCCGACTCATCCAACGAGAATCTTTCGAAGGATTGAAAGATAAAAGAATACGTGCTGTAGAACCTATCTTGGACTCCAATGGCCTTATAAAAGTGAAGACATGTATCTTTCAGAGAGACGATGACGCTGACTTTCGTTACCCAGTTTTACTTCCCTCAGAACATCCATTAGTATTAAAACTGATCAAATCTGAACATGAAAGGCTAAGTCACGCTGGAGTACAATTCGTTATGTGCGCTTTGCGTAAAAAACATTGGATCATAAAGAATAGGAAGACAGTACGCAAGGTTATAAAAAACTGTGTACGATGTCGAAGGTTCGACTCTGGTTCATATAAGATTCCTCAAGCGCCACTACCTGAAGACAGAATAAGAGATGCTTTAATTTTTGAGATTATTGTGTTGATCTGACGGGCCCCTTAATTTTAAAAGGAGGCCAAAAAACATGGATCGTCATTTTTACTTGCGCAATATATAGAGCAGTTCACTTAGAGCTAGTCTCATCTCTATCAACCGAAAGTTTTCTGCACGCATTCAGGCGATTCATCGCTCGAAGGGGTAGACCTGTCACTGTATACTGCGACAATGGAACCAATTTTGTTGGATCAAATAATTTGTTTAAGACCATAGATTGGAATTCTATCTTAGAAAATGCAACAGTTAAGAAAATTGAATGGAAATTTATCCCCCCTTCCTCGCCATGGTGGGGAGGGTGGTGGGGAAGATTAATTGGAGTACTAAAGAGAATTCTTCGAAAGGTACTAGGAAAATCTTCGCTGAACTACGAAGAATTGTTGACAATCATTTGTGACTGAGAGAGCATTATGAACAACCGTCCTCTCACGTATTTGTCAGAAGACATAAAGGATTTGAGAGCTCTCCCCCCAGCAATGTTTCTAACAGAAATTCCAGAGACTGGAGTTCCTGAATTAGATCTTTTGGATTCTAAATCCATCAATAAAAGATACCTTTACAGAGCCAAATTGAGAAAAGATTTACGAAAAAGATTTCGATCAGAATATTTAGGGCAACTAAAACAAAGCTCAAAATTCATCCGCGAACCATCTTGTGTGAAAGTTGGTGATCTTGTAATTGTGTCCAACAACGAAAAAGGGATAAACTGGCCCTTAGCTAAAATCCTGGAAATTTTTCCATCCCACTACGGACACATTAGATTAGTGTAACTGAAAACTGCACAAGGGGAGATTATAAGACCTACTAAGAACTTCATACCTCTTGAACTCAACTTTACACCTGAGTCGGATATGCAAATGAGGTACAGAACTCGACGTATGACGAAACCTCAAAATACTTGAACTACAGGTCAGTTGAGGTCCATCCTCTGCTGATACTGGACCTCAAGGTGGGAGTGTCGCGTTTGCTTACTAGAACTTTACTTCCACGAACGCCCTCTGGCGAAAGAGACTAAAACCAGTCAGTTGAACGGCTGACGCGTCTAACAGATGTATAACGATAGACCGTCTCCGTATAAATTATGCTTGTAATCATTATAACTTGTAAATATTTTGTAGATATCTTTCATATGAATTAAAATTTCTTAAAAAAGTTTATAGCTGTGTTTCGCAGTGAATCGTAGTTCATCATTAAGACGGATACCGACAAGAAGGAAAGGAAGGCAGTTCAGGGCAGCCCTATTTAGAAGGTAAGTGAACTTTCACTTATCTATTTAATGATCAAAAAATTTTAATAGTACAAAGTTGATAAAATTTTTAACAACAGTGTTTCTCAAATGGATTTAATCCAAGGACTGGTAAAATACTTCAGTACATTCTCGCGGACCGGTAAGTTTCATAATTCGACCCGTTGGCATAATTTTTTTACAGAAATAAATCATGAAGACAGAAATAATTTTTAAAGTATTTTATTTGTTTTAATTTACATATGTACATTCAACTTACTTAAAATATTGCATCGAGAATAAAACTACCAAAACTTAACTAAAACTCCAAGGAAATTCCAATATGAATGATATATTTATTTTTTAAATTAATATACTAGCAAAAATAACAATGAATCGAAATGTAAACAGGGTAGGTAGATACAAAATAAGCAAAAAATAATTTACAAAATTAAAGGAAATTAAAACTAAAATCAATGAGATTGCTGCTGATCTCTGTTGCTGACTAAAGTGTCAATCCTAGGCGTTAAACCAGTTACAACAATACGTAAAGCAGGTACAAGAGCAAGTCGATTTCGATGTTTCCTCTTAATAACAACCATAGACGAACATGTACTTTCACAACAAATAATTATGGCTTCTTAGATTTGGCAAAACACAGAGCAACTAAATACCATGCTTTTATAAGCGATTTATCAACCAAGAAACACTTTTTTAAAAGCATCCTTTTGAATTTTCATCTCCAAACCTTTTTGCTGGAAAAATGTCCAGGGGTTTGCTCTCCAGTTGTGGGTGCTTCGTTTGTAAATGTCGCGAAAGCTTGGAAGATTTGCTTGGAAAGAACATTTCTATAAACAACGCATTCAGAGTTTGGACAATTTTCTTCTGATTGTGGACAAAGGACAAAACTATATTTCAAATAGTCTGCGATATAATGCCTTACAAAGTTTTTTTTTTTTTTTTCCAGATTGTGGACTATATTCACCTTCATCTGTATTCGAAGGGATGGACTACGTACTTGGTTTTGCACAAAGTTTAGTAATGCGCCTTTCGTTTCCTTCTTACTCATCCTGGTTATTGATTTTTAATCTACCTAAAGTTACAGAAATAGTATTTATAGCACAGTATTAAGTTCAGAAGTTATTAAAAATTTACGCTATGGGGCTACTTCCCCCCCCCCCCCACACACACACATATTCTTCAGCGGCTCGAGTTCTCCTCCTTTTGAGTCATATAATTTGAGTCAGAATCGAAATATGGAAAAATTAGGTATGTCATTTCAGAAAAAGTACAATTTTGCAGCAAAATACCTATGTTAGAACAATGCTATATATAAATCTAGTATATATCCTCGCGTTTTCGAGACATGAAAAATACAAATTAAATTTCGTCAATCGGATAATATAATTTTCCCTTTTTCTATGCGAGATGTATATGTAAAAATCTCCATTTAGTGATTCATTTTTTCAAGTTCATTTTTTCACATATATACAATTTTATTGGGATAGTTTTAAAAGAATTAAGAAAATCAAATGAGCCGTATCATAATTTCAATCTAAATTATAAGTGCTATTACAAGGAAAGCTCACATAAGATTGAGAAAATACTGAGTCTTTAGAAAAGCAAAGAAAGAACTAGAATATTTTCTTAAATGCAAAGGGCGACTACGTGATAAGAAAGCTAGAATATTTTAGCACACCAGCGGAAATACACATTGCATGCACAAAATAGCAATTTAAATGTATTAGAAAGACCAGATGCATTAGGAAACTTCGAGAATTGCCGAAAATACTCAAAATCCTCAAATAGTCTTATGGGGAAAAGAACTGTTTAATAGATTTAAGGAAACCGTGTGCTGTAATCAATTTGAAAATGACAGTCAGGTCACTCACAAACAATTACTTAAACAAATTAGCCCCGAATATCTAGTTAAGAAGTCAGTTTGCTCTTAAATAAAATTTCATGACAGTCTCCAAAGCCGTCTTCCTCTCTATTATTTGAACTTCAGTGATTTTCGCTTCATATTCCAATGCTAAGTAAGTGTATGAATTTAATACTGAATCGTTTTAATTTATCGTAGATCTCTATTGCTTTACAAAATGGAAATATATAAAGTTCCTAGAGACATAAAATGCGTAATTCTAATTTACTAATATTTTTAATAACTATACTGCACTTTCCTCTCAAAATATATAAGACCGCGATGCATTTTATTTTCTTCTGGATTTTAGTTCGCAGTAAATAAATATAAATTTAAATCGATTAATACACCACTATTTCATGTTCGTTGAAATTTTAAATTCTAACAATGATTGAGTTAATATTCTTATTCATAATAATCGCATTAGGTGTCTCTGAAATGAGCAACCACGCTTCGAGATAAATTTTGGTTTTCTGCGAAAGTGGTCACTTTAGAACATGGTAATTAGCGTACTTGTATTTATTTATACACTAGTGAAATAAATTAAGAGAATTTTCATATTTGATCTACGATTTTCAGAAATACTGGACAGATTTTAATAAAATTTGGTATGAACATAGGTTGATATAATACAAGAAAAATAAACATTCAGCAGTTATAATAGACACACATGTTCGTGTGTTAACACACGTGGGAGTCTGAAGGTCTGAAACAGCGGTTGCAGAAGATACAAAAGATATGGGTTAATAGGGGATATGTTCCCCTCTTGCAGCCATACAGGCCTCGCAGCATGATGTCATACTGGAAATAAGGCAGTTTATCAGAGCCTGTGGCAACTGGTCCCACTCATTCAGCAACGCTGTTTTCAGTTCCTGGGTAGTTCTAAGAGGGGAGCTGAGAGTTGAAATTGCACTTCCTAGAGCGTCAAAGACATGCTCTATAGAGTTGAGGTCTGAAGACCTGGATAGCCAATACATTCGGCAAATATCCTCACTCTCGAGAAATTCTTCGATCAGAAGAGCCCTATGTGGCCTCGCGTTATCGTCCTGTAAGATGAAATCGGGGCACACTGCATCCCGAAAAGGCGAACAAGACCTCGTTCGTATACCTCACACCAGTCACAGAGCCTCTGTTAAAGACGTGGAGAGGTGTGCGGCCATCCAACATGATGCCTGTACAGACCAGTACACCGCCACCGCCATAATTGTTGATTTCGCGGACATAGCTGTGCGCAAGCTTTATAATATCAGAAAATCATAAAATTTCAAATAAAATGTCAGCAAAATGTGTATGACCAATGCTCAAGATTACATTAAAATTTTAACTGATATTTATTTATGAAATACTAATAGAAAGCCCGGCGGTCATACGAAATGACCGCTGTTCTAGATATTATAAATTATAATTAAAATGATTTGTGCAAATGTGTCTGCTAATTTAAACTGAATTACCCAGGGCAGGCGGCGAGGACACCCCTTTTCTTACTGCCCCACAGTGTTTCCCCCTTCTACTTGCTTAATTGCTTAAAGTAGAGTACAATGAAGGAAACCCCTGGTGGTATATTTTTTAAGAGCCACCGCTAGTTCAATAAACAAAGGTGATTTAAAAAATAAAATGTTAATTCACACGTCAAAGATCTCTTTGTACACAACATTTCTTGTGTACATCTTTCGGTTAATCTTCGGATTATGGTAACTTGGCGATTTTTTGGCGAATATTTGGCGACAAACCCTGCTACAGCAAGCTGCTAGTTTTTTGTTTTGGACGCCATTTTGTTTCCACAAAGTAAAGGCATAATTTCGTTTCTTTTTCTTTTTTTTTTTTTTATTTTTTATTTTTTTTTTTTTTTTTAACTTAACATTTTTTCCCAACAATCTGCTAGCCGAAATACGCTTATGCTAGAACTTTTATGGAACAAAAGTGCTTAATCATGATGAAGATTAGTTGAGAAATTGGGAGAAAGTGCAGAATCGCCCACTGCTTGCCGCGTTTTTAAGAATTGCACATACACGGTATCCATGTACACGTCGACCTATTTTCACTTAAAAAAACATCCCAGAATTGCACAGAAGTGGCATTGCGCGCACTCTTGACTTTATCCATGTACACTGCTAAAGTCTTAGCTAGTAATCTTTATCGCCTTACCAAAATGTCGCCAAACTACTTGTTACCATATTCCAAAGATTAGCCCATCTTTCCATCGTTTTTAAGCTCGCCTTGCAGAGGACCATTCAATATTTTTAATTTTACGTCGGTTCTTTCACGAACTCTTGAACAGGCAACATAAAGTTGACCGTGTCCAAATGCAGGTTCAGGTAAAAAAATGGCAACACGCTTAAGCGTTTGGCCCTGAGACTTATTGATGGTCATAGCGAAAGCAAGTTTTACAGGAAATTGTGTACGTCTCAATTGAAACGGCAACCCTGTGCCGTGGCAACTTCAGCCCATTGGCTGGTACAGTTACGCAAGCAACCAATAAACTATCGGCTACAAACAGACACTTAAGCCGCATATATAAATATGGGGTGAACTAACATCATCTCCTCCGAAACGGCTCGTTCTCGGGCTTAGCGAAGCACACCGTTCGATTCCGCAGGTTCGTAGCACGCCATTTTGACAATTCGCGTCTTCTTGGGACTTTAATTAGCCGAGATATTAATTAAAAACTAATCTCCCCCTCTACGTTTTCCCTACATTTTCCACTTTCTTTCTTTTGTTTTTCCTATTAGAGAGATTTGGCTAAGCGCCAAATTCTTTTTTCTCGAATATCTACGGAACGGCGCCGAGTTGAAATTCCAGACGCGTATCCTCGGATTCCAAAAATTTCTCCGAATCCATCGATACCGTTCTCATCTTTGTACGACTTTAATCGGTTGAGATATTAATTAAAAAGTGCGGAAACGTTAATTTCCGCGCTCATTTTTCCGAGTGGCAAGAATAAACTATCGGCGACACACACTTTAGCTGCTTATATATATAAAGAAGATCTTTAATATTTATTAATTACTAAATGCTGCTGATTTATGTTATCGCCAATGAAACTAGTAAACAAAATGAATAAATAATGAAATGTTATTGACAGGAAATTAATTTGGATAATTCAATAATGCTAATAATTTATTTAAGAATTACGTTTTGGTGTTTCAACGCTTTATTATTCAGAACTCATTGTCTGTTAAGAATTAGTGCCTAACCGCTGAATATAGAATACAAATCTCATAATCTCTTTCACATCTCAATTTTTTTTTCAATTGATGTCAGACGTGTAACCTTCTAGACAATTTTTATAGTAATTACAGAAATAGTTTATATAAAATTTTTGTATTTTAAATGTTATATTTCATAACCATTATTCTTCACTATCTTTGTACACAGTAACTTCCAAGACTTAAAATCCTTTTGTTGTATCGGAAGAGGTATTTTTTATCCCATTGTTCTCGAACAGCTTTCCAAAGTCTAAGTAGGTTGTAGATCGACGTTTGCACAACTCGCTTTTTAAGAGTCCAAACGCACAAACATGCATTGATGACAGAACAGGAGATTTAGTAAGGATATGAGTGAAGGGTATGGCCTTGATACTTGTGTCTTGCTCCATTATTTTTCAGGAAATGAACAATAGATTTTAACCTGTCGCTGCTTGTTTTGTTTGACGCAGTTCGACTAATTGATCGCATTGTGTACAAAGAGAAGATTTTTGGGTATAAAATATGTTTTTGATAATATGTGAAGCTAATATTAACAATTTTCTTCATTCAATTTATTTTTTATTTGCCCTTATATGAAAAATCAGTATTAATCACAAATCCCCTAGAAAACTTTCTTTAGATTCCTTGAACCGCGATTTTAGATTTTTTCCTCCTCTTTGATGATAATAAATGGATCTCCTGTTATTGCAATCGTTTATGAACACGCAAGATTCGATTATTACGACAAAAGTTTTCCATTTTTGTGTGGGTAAATGTTTCTCATAAGGAATTCTACAGCGTGCTCTGCGTTCGGCGATATATCGTGAATAAACACGATGCAGATTATGTTTTTTTCACGTTAAGATTCAAATCAGCATTAATCACTTTGTTTACAATTGACACTGAACATTTTAATTATTTTGCAGATTTCCTTTTAACATTAAAGATCTTACTTTTGCAGCATTCGAAGCATTCCATTTTTTCTTTGGATAAGTATTTGAAGCTAAATTTTGACTTTTTTTCTTTCTTATTGACAATATTATCTCTCGTAGCTTCAGATACCGAAAATCCATGGCTTTCCCAGCGTTTTTTAATAATTAGATACGAATAATTGTCTTCAGAAAGAACACAAACATAGCCTTCCATCCATTGCTTTTTTAAAAGCGATATTTTGCTAGAAAACAAAACTGTCAAGTACCAGACGATAATTTATACTTTAAAATTTCAGATCCAAAAATTAAAGATCTAAGAATTGCAAAATAAAATTGATAAAATTGCAAAATAAAATCCAAAATTTGCAGTTAAAAAATATAAGCAGAAGTTTTTTCTCTTTTTTTTACAACAAAACAAAATCGTCTAAGTGCGAACAGCCTTTGTATTCAAATGTTTAAATTTAGGAGTTAATTCATTAGATCAGTTTACTTCAGATTGAAACTTTTTTGTTTCCAATGACAGAGTGTGAACAGTTAAAATTTTGTAACAGAGTCCATTAATCTATATTAAGGCCGGATGTGGTAATCTCTTTATTATGCAGGTATTTAATAGGTGGGCCACCATTATCTTCTATGAAGAGACGGACAGTTACAGCCATGCCTTCTCCGGGATTCGAACCCAGTCCCTTCGGTATCGCAATCAGGCTCACTATACCGTCTGAGCGGCTTAAATTCAAACTATCAGTTTATATACATATGGAGCGAAAACATTGTTTTGCAACATTTTCACTCCACATAATATGCAATATATGCTTGTTATGCAATAGAAAAATCAATATTTTGTCACTATCCATCAAAAGATACAGAACTTTAGGTTCTGTTGACTTATTTGATATACTTTCCCATCTCACCGTTCTGCACTTATTTGCGTTTCTCTGCTTTTCCTAAAGCCGCATTTCCCTGGATATAACTGCACTAGAATATCTTTTATAAGTACATGACAATCATAAGCTGTTCTTTGATATTTTTATGACATCATGTAGTAGCTAGATAATTTGGCATGGAAGATCTCATCTGACAGGTACTAGACAAATTAATCCTCTTGAATCACTACACATTTAATTCTGTCATACTGCGGATTAAAAGTGAATTCTGCTTTTATCTACCGTTTCACAAAGCATTTTCTTAGTTTTTTAATTTTAGAAAATGGGCTTTTCATATCAGTCATATCACTTTTAACGGTTTCAGCAGCTGCTTTTAGTTTAACTTTCTCCTCCACAAAAAAGTAAAATTGCTGCATTCTCTGTGAAATATGTAATCAATAAATTCTTTTCATATATGAAAATTTTATGTTTTCCAAAACTTGTTAATTATAGAATTATGAAATAATAATAATTAAAAAACTGTATTTCATTGTATCTTCAAGATCAGATAATATTGTTTTCACCAAAAATGCGCAAAAATAAAGGTTTTAATTTGTTTCTTGTGATGATATCCTCCTGGCAACTTATTTGTACCGCGAGATCCCAAATATGTACTATCACTGTAATTAGAACAATGTAATCTATTTACGAAAAAAGCATTTTCATTAACCTTTCTTCTCTTAAATTTAACTTATGTTATGTGTATCCAGAAGTTAGGAATTTATTTTGTTTATCAGCAACTTTTCAAAATTTTTCATTTTAAGAAATTTTGGAAAGAATTTCTAAAATTTGGAACTTTAATTCTCCTGCGAAACATGTAGCGTAAATATTTTCCGAAATAATCGTGTTTACTATATGCTGTATTCTTGAAAGAGTCAAATATTTTAAATAAAATCAGACTGTGTACACTCTAGAAAGAAATCAAAGCCCTAGCTAATTTGTCTTTAACCTGCGAAATATTTTGAAGCTTTTCTTTTCAAATTATTTTTAGATGAGTGCACTTAATATTTCATGCTAAAGATAAATTGGAGCAGACTCTAATATGTTGCAATAATTATAATTAAAATCTTTAAAAACTTAACAAGCAGTTCATTAATCGTTAATAATTCAATAAATATAATTTACTCAAAGTCTAAACTGCTATTCGTAACGAGAGGCAAGACTCGGAATAAAGCATTGAACAATACCTATTTTTTTTTTTTTTTTGGAAGTTGTGAAACCGTATAAATACTATAAGTTATCTAGGAATTATCATTAATCAAAGGCTCACATGACTGATTTTATAATAACCACGTTATAGGAAAAGCCAGAGGTATCGACGAACAACTTTCTGTACTTCTTGTAAATTACTCTGCTTTGTCCCTCAAAAAAAAAAAAAAAAGAAAAAAAAAAGAAAGGTATACCTGTGCATTATAAGGCTACGTCTATGTTACGCATCTACAGCCTGGACATAAGCATCAAAGGCAGACTTCCATAAACATCAGGTAGTTCAGAATAAGATTCTGAGAAGAACTGTAAATTTTTTACCTGATTAGAAACAAACTGTCTAGGATGACTGGAAAATCGACCCCATAGAGAATCACATTATTAAACTTAAGCGTTTCTTCAAAACTGTACTTAGCTGTGATGCTGCAAAATTTTCAGAAGTTCTTCGTTACTAAATTATTCCAGAAGATAATTTGATTAGATCATTTTCTATTCACGTACGTAACGATCACAACTTCGTAACCTAACTTTGATTGCCAACGTTTACTTGTTTTCTTGAGCAACACGACTTTTGTCTCTCCGCGCTTTCCATTAGATTGGTATATATGTAGTAAAAAGACATTGGCCTCCTGCTTTTACCTTACTTTCTGGGACGTTCTTGGAGATTTACCGACTGGCTCATCAAAGTCATGTGCTCTCACTTCCTTAATTTTCTCATCAAGTTTATCTGGGGCAACATAAGCAACTTTATAATCAGTATAATTATAAACACACTATATTTCTTTTCAGAAATTTCACTAAATATTACTGAGCAGCATTCACTTCTTTTCAACATTTACAAGAATCAGTAATGAGTGTATTAAGTAAGCAATTGACAAAATATAACTATTAATTATGAAAGTTATTATTTTCTTAAAATTTAAGGTAATTTATACTTATTGTACTGCGTATTCCTTTCATAAACAGAAATCAAAATCCGAAGTCCTATAATAAATTATAAAGGTTATAAAGGTATTTTTAATGATAGACTATTTTGTGGTTTAATATAGAAAACGAAATATATGTTGATATAACTGCTTCCACAATGTGGGATTGGTTGTACTTGGTGTGTTGTTCCTTCCAGATCAGCTGATTACCTGACTCACTTTCCAATGTGAACCTGGACTCGTCTGTAAAGAGAACAGACGCCCATTGTTGACTGATCCGGGAGACGTGTTATCTGGTCCAACATGGTCACCCTTGTCTCCTCTGGTCAAAAGGACGCAAACAACTGGCCGTCTTGCATACATACCTATATTGTGAAGGCGTCTGCACACTGTAGTAGCTGAGATTCTTGTTCCTGTTGCCACTAAATGATCTGCCACGGGCTCAAGAACAGTAACGTTACTCTTCTATCCAGTTAAAAGAGCTAAAGAACGGTATCCCGCAGGTGTTGTAATTCTAGGTTTGCCTGGAACATGTCTTCTAGAATCCTCGGTATGAAACAGATTCCATAATCGGTGCACCGCACTACGAGTGACACTATGAGCATCTAGCAGCCTCAGCTTGTGACACCCGCATTGTCATTCATACGATCGTTCGCCATCTCAACGAATCGGGCAAAATGCTTGTCCTGGAAAGACTCTCCTGGATATTGTCCACGAAGCTGTAATAACAATTGAAGATCAGCACTCGTGAACAAAAATTACGATTTTTGCATTTTTTCTGTAACTATTATGTAAGTATTCACTTCTATAAAATAAAAGGGGTAGCTATCGTTTTTGCATATATTTTCTTAAACTTCGTTATTTTCATACATATGAATTGTGAATTTAAACGTTACTGACATTTTTGTAATGGTTGCTGTTCTTTAACTTTTGTAGGGCAGTGTATGTACACATGCCTAATTTATGAACATCATTGAATCAAACTTAATTACCTTAAAAAATGAAAAATCGCAAAAGGTTCAGATTTAAATGGTCGCGCAAAATAATTAATTACGTTTTTTACTCTTTCACTGACCTCTCAGTCTACTAATTTGCTGTTGCAGTCATCCCTGATAAACCCTTTTTTCAGTCCTTTCAACTTTAGAAACAGCGTCATTTTTTTCGCACCTACGCCCTACACAATTCAACAGAGGAAAAAAAACCCAAAAAAAACGGTAAAAGTAGCATAGGAGCACATGCTTCGAATTCTTGATGCAGTGTTAAGTGCTAGTACATAATTTTGTGCTTTTTTTCAGTCTTTTCTTATTCAGCATATCAATGTACAGTTTTCTTAGTATGATGGCTTACAAAACCTTTTTTTTTGGGGGGGGGCTTTATATTGTGGGATGGCATCGTTCATTATAATCAGATGACGCGACAAGCTGTGAAAATAAATCTTTTACTTTTCCGATGATAGAAGGCAGACGATTCCGCCATTAAGACGATGACGCGATTAAGAGATGTTTGAATATAAAAGAAGATTCCTTCTCTTCATCTGTAAATAATCTCATATATTTCCTTCTACGAATGTAATTACTTTGTAGTTTGTTGCAACTATTCATGTTTCATTAAATATTCAAGTGTTACATAAATCGGACTAGTTTATTAGCCCCTAGACAGCCACCTAAGAAGTAAGTTTACAAACACCATATTCCTAGACAGTAAGTACCGATTCTACAGATTTGGGCGTTCAGGCCGGGATGAGCCTAGGAAGAAGCATTATGAATATTACAAAATAAGAGAAGTAAGTTTTGTTTCGATTATTTCCACATTGTTACTTCTAAGAATAGTGT
Source organism: Stegodyphus dumicola (assembly GCF_044657685.1). Classification (NCBI taxonomy): domain Eukaryota; kingdom Metazoa; phylum Arthropoda; class Arachnida; order Araneae; family Eresidae; genus Stegodyphus; species Stegodyphus dumicola. The sequence goes on along the minus strand of NC_140772.1, from coordinate 160,376,313 downwards.
TCTATGATACTGTGAATTAAGATGACTACCTTAAATTCTACTCCTAGAATTTCAAATTCTTTAAAGACTGGGCCTACTAAGTCAATTAAACTTTTACATCAAATTGTGTTTGGAACTTTGGGTGATCGAAAAAATAGAGCTAGATTGCGTAACTTTTGTGGTTTTCCATCTGATTTTAATATTGAAGAAACAAAACAAAAATTACTTAAAACTCTTACTGCAAACGATTTTATTTCTGTGTGTAATTTGTTACATCTTAATTATGATTCAAATCCTGATAAAAACTGTGATTTAATATTGAATAGTCTTTGTGATTTTAAGCTTTTAAAATCCGAAAGTGATGACGATGATGAGTTATCTGAAAACGAAAGTGTTTATGATTCTGATAAAAATGATGATATTAATTCTGTTCGGTCAGAATCACCTCCCATAAATAACTCAGTGAATGGAAACATTATAATGCCTAGCAATATTTCCCTACATTTTCGTGATATCTTAGAAACTGTTTCTGAATTTAATGGCACTGATACATATCCAGTTGAATCCTTCATTGGTGATTTAGAAGAATCTTTTAAATTATTTAAGTTATCGGAATTACAGAAAATTGTGTTTGCTAAATAATTGCTTACTGGTTCTGCTAAAATATTTATTAGGTCTTTGAAGGGTATAATATCATGGGACAAATTAAAAGAAAATCTTTTATCTGAATTTGGTTCTAAAATAAACAGTGCACAACTTCATAATTTGCTACAGAAACGACACTTAAAATCTGGTGAATCACTTTCCGAATATTTAATTACCATGCATGAAATAGCCAGTCGAGGTTCTGTTGATGATTCATCAATTCTTGATTATGTAATCAATGGGATACCAGATCAGAGTAGTAACAAAATTGTTTTGTACGGTTGTAAAACTATTTCTGAATTCAAAGAGAAATTAAACATTTATGAGAAAATTCGGGTTCCAGATACGAAGAATAAGGGTTATTCAAGTAATAACACACAAAATAAAGCACGCTCTATACCTAATAAGAGTAAAGAACAGAGGTGTTATAATTGTGGAAGTTTAGGTCATAAATCTAATTTTTGTAACAATAAGAGTAAAGGATTTAAGTGTTTTAAATGGGATTTGTTTGGACACAAAGCCGTAGATTGTTCGAAAACATCATCTAAAAATATCCAAGATGCCAAAACTGTTACTCCAATAACTCAGACTTGTCAGAAAGAAATGCATAAAACTGTTAATTTGGGTAATTTGCAAATTGATGCTTTAATAGATATTGGTAGTCAAGTAACGCTAATCCGAGAAGATATACATAAGAAGATAGGTTCTCCTGAACTTAAGTCGGCAGAGCTACAGTTAACGGAATTTGGCAACAAACCTATAGAGAGATTTGAAGGTGAATTCCAAATTGATAGTTCTTTATTTAAATCAAATATTTGCGTTATCGCAGAAAATAAGAAATATGATAGTGATTCCGAAGGGCATAAAAATGCTCATTGCAATGGAAATGGTTCTGAAGAAGGATATGGAAAAGTTGTTAATTATGTTTTTTTACTTCCAAAACCAGAAACTGATCCTTTTAGTATAGTTCCTGTTACAGTACAGAATGTGATCAAACTGGATATCTCATCCACAATCAAAGCAAGTGGCAATGATTTCCTGATTGTGAATTCTGACGACGTCCCGAGTGATGCAGATTCTGATATAAGTGAAAATGATGCTATTAAAGATGAATTTGAATTAGCGCAAAAACGAAACTCAAGCACAATACAATTAACTTCGAAGCCAACGAGGAGAAACGACACTGCAGAAGGAGATTCCGAAGAGAAACATTTTCCCGAAGAAGAGTCAGTTGCTAAAGATGATGAATCAAATGCGAATTCTACTAGAACAATTTCAGTGAAATACCTTACAATAAAGAAGGAAAAGAAGCCGCTGGAGACGAAGAATCTACAGAGACCAACGAAGAGGAGAAGATTGAAAAGGAGAAGTCAATCAGAAAACCTGACGACAACGACGTTGATACAGAAAGCAAAGACGGAACAAAAGAAACTAAAGAAGGTGAGAAAAAAAGAAGCGAAAAAGCAGATTCAGAAGATATAGGAAGAAACCCGAAAGGCTTTGACAATGAAATACCGGTTTTGATGATTTCTGATTATAGACTTTTTCCCAAGTTGACAAAGTTCTCCCGATTTGACTAATGGACTATTATTTTAAAGACGTGAACTAATTTAAAAAGACTGAAGATGATGTCTAAGGATGAAATGTATGAAGGAAGATGGCTTAAAGAAGATGATTTTGAGAAGACGTATCCAGACGGTATCCAAGAAGACGCATTCAGACGATATTAAGACATATGTAAAGACGAATCCAGACGAATTGTACCAGACAACATCAAAGAAGACGTGTTTGTGAAATGTATGTATTCAGATAGGCTGTTAAAGATGAACGAACACTGAAAGAGTATTGAAGAAGAGATAAAGCCGTTATTTCTGTAGATGTTAAGATGATGAAAAAAGATGGCTGAAATAAACCTTTTAAGACGACTTTTCCCTCAATAGTAACTAAAAACTTCTTTTTTTTTTTTTTTTTTTTTTTTTTTTTTTTAAATTTTATTTTTCAGATCCCTAGATGTAGATGGTGGTGCTACGAGAATGCGAGGCCGCATTTCATCAGGATGGACGAGCATTTGTGGGATGGCATCGTTCATTATAATCAGATGACGCGACAAGCTGTGAAAATAAATCTTTTACTTTTCCGATGATAGAAGGCAGACGATTCCGCCATTAAGACGATGACGCGATTAAAAGATGTTTGAATATAAAAGAAGATTCCTTCTCTTCATCTGTAAATAATCTCATCTATTTCCTTCTACGAATGTAATTACTTTGTAGTTTGTTGCAACTATTCATGTTTCATTAAATATTCAAGTTTTACATAAATCGGACTAGTTTATTAGCCACCTAAGAAGTAAGTTTATAAACACCATATTCCTAGATAGTAAGTACCGATTCTACAATATTATTAACGTTTTGTGGGTTAACATTATTTATTATTTATTCAGTGTCACGTTCTTCGTACTTAGATCACATTAAATTCAATTCAACAGCAAAATTATAAAATCTTTAAAAACAGCATATCATTAGAATTTTTGATAGACAATCACGCTCGCTGGAGTGTTGCTACTGCTCGCTTTCAGATCTTGAATTTATTAATCAAAAATTCATTAAAGTTTAACAAAATAGAAAATATAAAATTCGAATTCAAATTCAGGTTTTCAGATGCACATGTTCGGGTGGAGGACAACGTTATTCAAAATTTGATGACTCAAGGTACAGTCGGTTTTTGCACAGTGCAAAGAACATACATACATATACATGCAGATTCTTTATTATTTACTTTTTTTAAAAGTAATACAGGGCAATACTATTTGGTGGCAACAGTCTGAAATGTGATCCTCATTTATAGTGAATGAAAACAGAATACCATTTCGAGGCTAATGACCAATCCGCGTTAATGTCATTTTGGTCTAAAAAGATATTATAACAATGTGGGTTTAGATCAGCAATCAATGGCATTTCAAATGCAAATGAAACAACAAGCATAATTTAATTAATCTAAAAACTAAATGTAGTACTTGAAAAGCAATTGAAAATTTATTTTACGATCATCGTAATTAAATGTTAAAGGAGAAAACTTTATTCTAAAAGGCATCGCAAGAAACGACATGATAGAAAAGTCCAAAAATCTGAAAAAAGAATTTAATTGAGTAGTTTGTGATTATATAAACATAAACTTTTCATCATTATTAACTGTGGCAATAAAAATGAAGATAAGCGTAAAAATTAAAATAATTTGAATGAATTTGTAAATAAACTGTAAAAAAACTGTAAAAAAAGTTTCATAAATGTTTCACTTAATATTCAAGACATGACGAATCTTTTTTAATATCTTTTGGAGAAGTACTTAAAGTTTTGAAGAGATGTTGAAGTGCCCTTTAGGGAAACATGTAAGAGTAAATATTATTTAAAACAAAGGGTTTTTTTTAATTACATTGCTATGAGAATGAATAAACATATTGATACACAGAATTTTAAATCAGAGTTATTACAAATAAAAAAGTGAATTTTCTGATAACTTAATTAATTGTTTTCAGAAAAAGAGTTCTTCCCGAAAAATGTTTTCCTTAAAAATGAAAAGAGTCCTTGTTTCTAGAATTTCAATGAAAATGAATATTTTAAAAGAAAATAAATTGAATTATAAATATTTTCTCTAATGTTTTGTGCATGACAGGGAAGTAATGTTGCATATAATTTGCCGTAATTCCAGTAATTATTGTTTAGTTTAGTGACGGAGGACGTGGGCACCACCCCTTTACCATTATGGTTAATTGGTTGAGCGCCACGTCCACCCTTATCTAAAGCTGACTCATGTTAGAGCCACACGAGATCCACTCATAGGGCACATTGATTAGTGTTACAAAACATAGATATTAAAGACGGTTACATCTGTGTGAACACAGTACTTATGAACAAAACTTTAGCAAGTGACACATAAGATTACAATTCAATACCCTAGCAAGTAATTTTAGCAAGTTACATATAAAGTTTACAATTCAATACATAAAGAAGATATGACATACATAATGATTATATTATACTGTTGTGATTGATAAGTGACGACATTGTCAACATGAATTTACTAATGCAAAATTCAACATTTAAACTCAGTATACAAAAACCCAAGAACATACAAATGCTTATATTTCATACATTGCCAGCTTAAAATATTTATAGTGGAGAAGTATAAAAATACTTAGATCTCACATAAGTCTCTAATATTCTGAATGTCATTGTTAACTTTTATATTACAGCTCACTACTAAAGAGATAGTTATTATATTAAAATTGGATATTAATACAGTTAAATGAATAATTGCACTTAGACTATAAATACACTATAAAAACATTAATTCTTTACAATTTCTAAAATGCAATGATTCAAAACAATGATTATATGCGAATATTAGAACAATGATTCACTATAAATATACAATGATTCAATACTATTACTTAAATTAATGATAATACTATTCATATTATTATTCATATATGCCATGTTGACATCAAAATAATATTTTTTTTTCATACAGGTGCTTATTACTGAAATGATGTTACATATTACTAGCAAGCAATTCAAAAATAAGATATGTACAGTACAATTTTACTTGCACATTGGAAATACTATACTAATAAATAATTCAATACAATGATTCCGAACGATTACTTATGAATAATTCAATATTATGATTCTATACGATTATTCAAATGCAATGATTCAATACAACAATTCTATGCGCTTATTAGAACAAAAATCTATATAATTATTCAAAATTTCAATATTATTGCTCAAATTAATAAAAATACCATTTATATTATAAACCTCACTACCCAAGTGACACAAACATTTAAATTACACCATTAATTAATCATTACAGCAATGATATTACATGTTACTTGAAAGCAGTTAATTATAAATTATGTACTGTACAGTTTTACCTTGCACACTGAATATTATAAATAATGTAATGATGCAATACAGTGATATTATACTGCTTCTTTAGAACATGTACCAAAGCAATAATTATATGCAGTGACTGAAATATAAAGATTACGATACAAGTATTCAGTGATTTAATATATATATTCAGATTTGTAGTAATACTATATATGTTATTAATAACATTTAAATATATGGGTATAGTCATTTAAGTACCTATTATAGTATTGATGTTACATTTACTTGTAAAGAAATCAATTGTTAAATATGTACAGTACACTATAACTTGCACTTTATTTGTTGATTACAATTCAGTGATTCAATAAAATGATTCTTTGTGATTACTAAAATATAATAATTTAGTACAGTGATTCTATGCATTTACTAAGTACAATGATTAATCATACCATACCAGTTAACACAATGATGCAATAAAACAATACAATTACTCTTATTCAATATGATTACTCTATTTAGTAACAGGACTATTCCGCTATCAATTACACTAGTTAGGTCAACATTAAAAGTAATAACCTTATCATCTACACGATCATCAATACGATTATTTTATTACAATGTTTCAAAACTAAGATACAATAAATTAATACTATACACAATTTCTCTGATACAAAACGATTACTGTACTAAAATAATTATTCAGTATAAATGTAGCCGAGGGAGTCCACATAAAGGGATAATTCTTAGTTTTTATTTGCATTAGTTTTAGCACAGTTCAAGATAGTTTATTTTATGATATACTTTAGAGACATATATAAAATTAGATTTGACACAGGTCAGTGCCGAGGTCCATAAGTTTATTAACAATTTTGTTAATCTTTCGTACTGCATGCTTGTTATTAATCATGAACCTGCTAAATGCTTGCTCATTCGTTGGCGGGATCGGCAGGTGCAAATCAGTTGTTAGTAAGAACATACAAACGCTTATATTTCATACATTGCCAGCTTAAAAAATTTATAGTGGAGAAGTATAAAAATACTTAGATCTCACATAAGTCTCTACTATTCTGAATATCATTGTTAACTTTTATATTACAGCTTACTACTAAAGACACAGTTATTATATAAAAATTGGATATTAATACAGTTAAATGAATAATTGCACTTAGACTATAAATACACTATAAAAACATTAATTCTTTACAATTTCTAAAATGCAATGATTCAAAACAATGATTATATGCGAATATTAGAACAATGATTCACTTTAAATATACAATGATTCAATACTATTACTTAAATTAATGATAATACTATTCATATTATTATTATATAATGTTCGGGTGTGCCCAATTCACCGCAAATGCACTGTGCCGTATTTGTAATGCCAAACCTTTCAAAATATACAGGAAAAGGACCATGTCCCGTTATGTACCGTACAAGCTGAGCATGTATTATAAGGCGATCATAAGTTACTGTGGGAATATGATAATAAACACGACGTCCTGTGTCGTCAGAGTTCCACTCTTCCTGCCACAGGGATTTGATTTTTTGCGTAAGATTTTTCTTTAGCCAGGAAATTGGCCAAGGTATCTTAATTTGTTCAGCATTTATGTTTTGCGCCGCTTCTTTGGCTAGCTGATCCGCCAGCTTATTTTCTGTTTGGCCAGCATGGGCCTTTATCCATTGCAGCTTTACGTTTAAATGACTGTTGTCATGTAATTTCGACTGTATGTCTGCTATGAGCGGGGAACAGTGCACTGGATTTACAAGTGCATGCAAAGACGATAAGCTATCTGTCAATATGAAGCTTCCATTATGTTGTTCCTGTATGATGTGGGGTAGTGCCCGGTCAATTGCTAACACCTCACTCTGGAACACACTATTATTGGTGTCCAGGTGACCTTTCCAAAGTGTTAGCGTGTCCAGGTTTCGCAGGGCTATGTAGGCACAGCCTGTGTTATCAAGCAATTATTGTTAGGTTATTAAAGAAAAAATTTCATACCGCAATTGGCATTTCTTATTAATTAAACATTAGATAGCAAATATTAAATAAAATATATGGCATAAACATTTACTTTAAAATATTATAGACGATCAAATCCTTTTCAGAATTTTAAGCCTATTTAATTAACGATAAGAGAAAGTTTAGTGAAAAGATTGCGAATTTAATACACTTGCACATTAAATTGTTGGAATAACACAATAGTGTTCCTACCAGTATCTACATTTTGTACAAGTAATTTATTAGAACGTTATGGTTATCATTTTCGTAAGACAGTAAAGGGATAAAAGTTATTTATTTGCTTTTATATTACATTGACTTTTATATCAAGGATTTGAGGGCTGCTTTCGTTAGCATATTATGAGAAATAAAATGTACTTTTAGGAAATGTATTTTTTGTGTTAGTTTATATTATACGTAATAAGATAAAATGATTAATAAGAAGAAGACAATATGCGTTTCTTTTTTAATAATTATATTATTGGGTATATTGCAGTGTTTTCATAAACTGCAATCACAGTGGTTATTCAGAACTGCAAAATAATAACAAAAATTAATTTAAACATATGCTTGATTATTGCGATCTATATTCCTAAATTCACAAATGAGCTTACTTTAGTTTCATCAGGTTCAGTTTATTCCGAAAATTTGTGCGAAGTTTTATATCCAAATATGCGATTTATTGAAATGATTAGTATAGAGTTTACTATTGAAATGGCTATGTGTGGCTATGTTCTAAATGCATTTTTAAAATATATAGAATGTCATCAGTTTGTATTATATCCTTTGCCAAAAGGAGAAATGTCATTTAAGCCTTGATCAAAACGCTTAATTTCCGCACTCTCCTTTAGAAATTGTATGCGATGTGCATCCTTCAGTGAACTACTTTCTGGGTATCCATGATCCATCATCCATAAATAAGTCCCTGCTTCATTAATAGTACCTCGAATTTGATATTTCTTTGTTATATTTTTAACATATTGATAAAAATATTCTCTTTCCTCAGCTAATTCAGGAAGATATACTGATAAATTGACGAAGTATGTATTCACGCAATAAATTTAAATGGAAACTTTTTTTATTTGAATTTGTTTTGTATGTTTCAAACAACAATTATATTACTAATGGTCGGTTCTTCTCTTATTACATAACCTTAACTGTCAGTCTGACGTCAGCCTTGCGGCTTTAACCTTTAACCAAATCGTTCTAAAATGGAGCCGGAGGCACGTTGTTTTTTAAGAGAGACTCATCGCCTGAAAGACGAAAGAAGAGAAATCATTGAAATGTAATAATGAATAACCGTTGAGTAGTTATGAAAAATAATATAATTGATGCAATAATATGAACACTTTATTAATTAAGTGGGAAGAATCTTGATTAAATACACGAGAAGAACTACTTAAAATAAGGAAACACAAGTCAGAGACAAAACTGAGACTAGAACTGTCGATCCGGAGTAGAGCACTGCCTTCTTGGAGCCGCTGGGACCAGGTTAGCGAAAAGAAGCTATCGACTCCATGTAGGATCATGAAGTACAGTGCATTTCCTTTGGTGTTGTTTGTATCGCTACAATCCGTGTGATCGTATTTTAGTATTTCGGAGATCTCAACATGGTTTAGACATGAGCATGCTGTTGAAACATTTGGCAGATAGACTCGCACGTTCTTCTTCGATAGCGGGAATTTTTAAATCAGAGTGAATAATGTCGTTTCTCAGAAAGCAAAGAGTATCGGAAATGATTTTTAGAAACTTGGCATCCAGGACTTCTAGTAACTTCGTTCGGTTTCTTTTGAATTTCGGACCCGTGCTAGACCGATGCAAAACGATTATAAGGTGTATCTTGCTAAGGTAAAAAAAATCATATGCTAGGTTCATATTTTTTAAGGAGATTTAATAGATGGCCATGAATGCGTTGTGAGCATTGACGGAATTACTATTGGTATGTTCATCGAAATTTAATTTTGCGTCTATATAAACACCCAGATACGTTATGGAGTTATAGAGAGGTACTTCAGTATTATTGAGATGAAGTTTCGAGTCAAAAGCTGTCTGGTCGCGTAGATTCGGAAACGGTTGGAAATTGATTTTGAAGGGTTGATTTTAATGCGCCATAATCTGCATCAATTTGCAATTTTCCAGGGAATTTTGATATATATTATGAAAAGAACTCTCAGAATTTCTAGACTTGCATAATAATGCCATGTCGTGAGCAAATTTAGGCAGTAGAGTACGATGAGGTTTTGGCATATCATTGATAAAATCATTCAAAAGGTAGGGTGGGAACAACCGAACCTTGCGGGACGCCAGCTTGAATTAATTTAGTAATGGAGTAAGGTTGGGTTAGTTTCAATAATGAATTTTCTGTTTTGAAAATAGTTATGGATTATTTTAATCATATATGGAGGAAAATTATAATTAAGCTTGTAAATAATGCCGGGATGCATACCTTGTCAAATAGTTTCAATATACCGAGGAAGCATCCCGTGACGCATTTTGTATTAAAACTGGTGTTAATGTGTTCCATAATATGTAGAATGTTTTGAATAGCTGAATGAGTTTTCACGGAATCCAAACTGAGTGGGCGAAATGAGGGAGTTGGTGTTAAGGAAAGCTTGGTGTATAATAAAAACGACTTTTTCGAAGATTTTGCTGATGGCGGGGAACGTATAGATTGGCCTGTAGTTATCTGGATTATAAGAATATTTTCTTGTCTTTTTAATTGGAATAACTGAGGCTATTTTCCAAATATTTGGAAAGTAGTTTAGACTGAGGCTTGCGTTGAAAGAAACAAAAGCTTCAAAAGCTTTTTAGGAAGAAATTTTAAGGCAGATGCTGTTGATATTGTCAAATCCGCGTGCTATTTTATTCTTTAGATTTTTGCAGTTCAGTTTTCTTGGGAGAGATGAAAGAAAATGAGGCAGTAGTATCATTAGAGAAATAATCTGAGCTGTGTCGATGATGTGGTTATTATGATGAATATCGGCAGGATGGGAAAGAGATAATTGATCTTCAAAAGATGAGGCAAAAATATTCAGAATATCGGAGTTCACCGAGTAGATGCCATCATTAATTTTAGAGGCCTTATAAGGCTGAATGCTTTTACTATTCCTGACTAATTTCCAGACACATTGAACTCTACAAGGACCGCTGTTAAGATCGTTTTTCCAATTTTTATTCTTGTGTTCCTATCAGATTCATTAGATATGGCGAATAACGGCGTTCAGTTGGGTTTTGAAGAAGAGGGAGCGAGTGCGTTTGAAGACCTTGCCGAGTGTTTTTTCCTTCATTTTCTTCAGAATGTTTCATTTATTTGTTTCATTTCGTCATTTATTTGACGATATAGGAACTATTTTTAATAGCTTGATAAATATCGTTTTGCATGTAGTCATTAGCGGTGTTTATTTCGTTATGGATGTTTAATTTGTGGAAACTTTTGAGATTTTGATCCAAATAAGTATAAAAAATCTTTCCAGTTGACTTAAGGTTAAAAGCGTTTACAAGGTTAAAAGCGAGTTCAGGATGAAACATATTAAGAGTGAAGATAATAGGCAAGTGATTACTGGAACGTTTGTTGCAGGTTGTTCCGGATGATAGGAGGTTATTAGTGGTACTGAATTTTCAGTTCAATTTTCTCCATGTCATCAACAGGAAAGGAAGCGGTTTGTTTGCTCACCTGGAGTCATAATTTCAGATTGCTTTCTTTTAACTGTGTTTTGGGATGTTTCCCGAATACCTCCCCTGAGGCGCCAATGCTTTTTTAGGTGGATATATTATCAGGGTTTTGAAGTTGAGTGAATGTGCAATTGATAATTAGTGGTTCAGTCCCTTGATTATCATGCGTAGAGCTTCGAGATCTGCGTAATTTTTACCGTCATTCCTTGAATACTGTTCGAGATTTTTTTCTCGTTCTATCATCCGTAGAAATTTGTCCATTCCATCTAACACAGGTGTTTCTACCATACTCAACTTAGTAATCGTGTGAAATAAAAAGAAAGACCGACTAACCTGTCCTTAGGAAAGTAGGAAATGACATCGGTAAAAAAAATCCGAAAGGAAAAAATAGAACCAGGAAGAAATGAGTGTTTTGTAATTACGATTTCACAGTCATACTGAGCGCTAACATTTCCGCTATTAGTTCATGCGCTATCGTAATTTAGAAAACTGCTAAAAGAAGCTTGGCCATTCTGAAATACATTTCTAATATTTGTAAAGCTGAACATTTGTAAATTTAATATGCTAGTTCATTTGAATATCCTCATTAATTTTCGATTATCTTTAAACTGTTCCCACACAGACGTTATTTGTTTAGAACAGCTTTCAGTCTCTACATGTTTTCCATACAGTGCAAATGTAACGTTGTTTAATAATCGTAAAAAATTATGTACCTAAAATATCGTGCTATTTATTTAATAGTGATTCTAGATGCAAGTCCGCAGAATCGATTATACAATGATTAAGGTACTAATTCTAGTTTCCAAATAGCAGTTTAATGCAATGTTTGAAAATCACTAACAATTAGAGTAAATCAAACTAGAAATTAAAATCAAATTTAATTTAGAAAATATATTGCACTTGCAACAATCACTAGAGTATATAAGACTGTTTAGATGTATAAATCTAAGAATAATATGACTGTTTAAAGAGATAGTGAGAAACTATCCCAAGACTGCTACTGGCTGTTTAGTCAAGCAGCCGTATGTCTAGATTTTGGTTCGAAGCAAGGCAACAATCCGATGGTATCTGTGTTCATCAGAATTCGAAGAGCCACAGTCAAGTCTGTGTGAACATTAGAGGGCTGGAAAGACGAAAATACGCGTTTAAAGTACTTCAATAAAGTTCAGATAACGACGATATTTCATTATCCGTTGCTATATGATTTAGTCTAACTTTGCGGACAGACCTCTCCGAAAGGTGATACGAAAATATAATGCATTTCGATATACTTTTCTTTTACCTACTGGGAAATGTTTTATTTCTGTGGCCATATGAAAAATCTAACGTTGAGGATGGTGAAACGTCAGTGTACATCAGGTGATCCAAAGTGTTATAAGATGATATGCCAAAATAAAAATGCATTTCGGGATACTTTTCTATTACCTATCGGAAAACAGACCATGGCTGATACCGTTTGCAACAGCTTTAGTGCAAATCGAAGTTATGTTCAATTACATGTCACCTTTCGGAATGAATCGTGATTCAATATGGTCATTAATAAAATATATATTTTCATATTTGCAGACAAAGTGGGGTTGTATACGGAATCTGACTTTATCGCAAAACGCTTGTAAAATCCTAACTTATTTCGAAGTCATTGACTACTAGAGAACTGAATAACTGTGCAGCTACTTATTCAAAATTCTGTAAGCAAATGACAATTCTGAGAAAGAGTTCATTTACCTTTTATTCCAACTCAAAATGGATGAAGAAAGGGACCCTTTTCGGGCTTCTATTGGACTTTTAAGTCAAGGTAGAAAATAAGAAACTACGCTGATACTAACCAAAATAAAACCAGCCGAAGCTGCATAGAATTAACTAACAGCTTTGGACCTTATTTAAGATCAACGGCGGATACCAGCAGGAACGTAACAATGAGACAGAATAATAGTAAGATTATATTTTTTGCAACAACGTGGCCGAAAATCAGAACACTCTTTCCTAACGCTCTACTAGCCACTTCTAGTGAAGCAACCTAGACTTCAGCTTAAATACTTGTTTCTTCCTCATTTACATAAAACGTAATCCTAAAAACTCAAAAGAATCGTAGGTGGGAAACGAGAGAATATAGAAAAGGATTGTTCAGAAAATAAAAATAACTATTAGAGAATTAAAATAAACCCTTACACGCTACATTTCACCACACTCAATAATCTGAGTTTGTTTCCTACAATAATGATACGCACTTTGCAGTCCTCAGTATATTCTCGCACCAATACAGTATATCAATAATAAGGCAATTCTATAGCAGGTCTTTCTTTCATTTTTTATTAAAAATTATTTAATTTTAAGCAAGAAAGTATTCATTTACACGTGTCTTATCTGTCTCAGACATAAATGGCTCTCCCCATTTATTACTATCTAGCAGGATTGAAAAATGACAGAATATTCATCGCTCTCATCCTGAGCTCATCTTTCATCGAACAAGCTATTCAATCGAATTATGTTGGGAATTCTGTGCCTCAAGACACGAATTATGGAATCTTTATATTTATTTTGTTCTGGGTAATTACTCTTTCCAAAACTGAGTTTACACTACTATGTATCAGGATCTATGTACTATCGGATGTTTTTCGCCAAAAAACGTTCTTACTAAAGTTAGAAAAAAACATGAAAGCCATACCTTTAGTGCGGGTAATAATGATCACCCAAATCTATGATTATTTTCTGTCAACAATTTGGTAGTTTCTAAAGCTTTCGGCCTAAAAACTTGCCGGCCGCGAGTCCAAAAACAGATCAACCTCATTTTGGACGTCCTGTACAGAATGCGAGATAGCACAAGCAAGATGTAGCTGCAGGTGTGAAGAAAGTAGATGTTCGAAGGAGCGATGTCAGGGCTATATGGTGAGTGTGGCAAAAGATCCCTTTCGAGTCCGGAGTGAGTACAGCCGATGAAGGCAGACACACGAGGTCTTGCATTATCTTGATGGAACATTAGCTTTTTGCGTCGGAACTCAATTCGACATTTTTCCTTGAAAGCAGCGTCAACGCGGACTCGCATCTCGCTGTATACCTTACTATCCAGGGTTTCACCTTTCGCCAGAGAATCTATCATGGTATTATTACTTTTGTGAATATTACCACGGCAATCCCACCAGATACAAAGCGTGATTTTTTTTTGTTAGTCAAATTGCGGTTTGAAACGCAGCCAAAGGGCTCACCGGGGCGCGTAATGGTAGACCGCACATTGAGTTGAACGGTATTAAACGAATGTCGCATACTGCGCATGCCCAGAAAAAAAAATTTGGCGTAATTATTATGTTTGCGCGATTTCAAAAGAAGATAAATACGGTATATGGTAGATGTACAGTCATCTGATTGTAAATAAATTTGGCGTTTAAGTCTTCGAAGAGTATATGTGCAATGTAAAGTAATTGCTATGTTAAAATAAGGGGGAAAGTGCAGAATTCCCCACTGCTTGGCGCGTTTTTAAGAATTGCACATACTCGGTATCTATGCACACATCGACCTAATTTCACTTAAAAAAATCCCAGAATTGCACAAAAATGGCATTGCGCACTTCCTTGACATTATTCATGTACACATCGACCTATTTTCACTCAAAAAGTCAAAGAAAAGTGACAAAAATCCAACTTTTCTTATTCTTGTAAAAAACGCCAAACAAACACCAAAAAAATAAGTGGGCAATTCCGCTCTTTATCCTTTAATTCTTTGAAATAAGAAAATAAAAGCGCGAATATACGTTAACAAACTCAGCGAAAAAATCCAGTTTACATTACTGAATTATAACATGTTAACAAATTACGTCTAAATAACGAATTATTACGCACAACATATGTTAACAAATATTAAATGCACTGTTATTGACAAATTAAAATGAAACATATATTAGAAAAATAAGCAAGTGCAATCGGTACAGACGTTAAAATGACTAATAAAAAAAGTTCCACAGCATTGCATTTGTAAAAATCACTCCACCCCACTCGGCAGCCATGGAGATCACGAATAAACTATGCTTAGGGTTGCTTAGTCGCCAATATTTCTCCCCGCGCCAAATGGTACACCATCAAGCATGCGCAGTAAGCGAAATTCTCTTAACACTGTTCAACTCAATGTGCGGTCTGCCATTACGCCACCGGGGCAGACCAATTCTCTTTTCGGCATGTGTTGTTGAAATAAATCCACGTTTCATCACAAATGACGATTCGGTCCAGAATTTTGTCCTTGCTATGATATTCGAGCAGATTGGTGCAGGCCCGAAAACGTCTGTCTTAGTCAGCTCATGCGGCACCCAGCGATTAAACGTTTACGTTAAGTTTAGGCGATGCTTCGCGCTTCTAATGACACTAACAGCTAACTTAGCTCTCAAGTGGTTGTGTACTCTCGAGTGGTTGTATAGTCTCATTAACATCAGTAGGCCGGCCAGAGCGCTCTGCTTCTTAAATGTCTTGTTTTTGAACGGTAGCATACCTCCACAGTGTCATATGATACATACAGCATTAGTATCTAAAGCTATATGCATGATTTTGTGACATTCTGTTGCTGACTTTTTGCAACAGAACTGGAAGTAAATCATGGTTCTAATCCGGTAGCGCGATAGTTCCTTTTCAGACACCTTAATGATAACAATATATTTTTACGAATTTCACTACTCAGTGTTCTGAACCAAGTCTCTTTCTTCCAAATGCCAAAATTCGTTCCTCAAAATATGATTAAACGGTGGTGTGGCTGCAGCGGACGTGGTCAGAGCGGACACATACGACTTCGTGGTTAGAGCGGACACATACGACTTCGTGGTTAGAGCGGACATTTCGAAACTCATCGTGGTTAGAGCGGACATATTTTTCCCCACCTTAGAACAGATAAAGGGTGCAGATAAATAAGTAAATAAATACTTTTAAAAATCATAAATATAATTTAAAACAGTATTTTAGCAAATCTCAAGTGGCATAACTTTTTTTTAACCGAAGTTTTCTGTTTTTGCACTCGATTATCGAATTACAAGGCACTGGAGTATGTCGGTATTTTAGTAATGAAATCATAACCTTTCTGATATAATTCTGAAATTTCTTCTTGAAATATCTGGGGAACAGGAACTGATCCTTCTTCTCAGACTCTTTTTCTGCAAGTCTCTAACTTCCATCTCAGCAATGTGGGGCGCGCAGGAATTTTCAGTTTTCTTCAGTACTTCGTATTGAAATTTTGTCTTTACATTTCCTTTACAATGATCTGTCTTACATACCCAACTCATTCCTAATTTATATTTTAGGTGTAAACGGTGTGGGTAACTAAACATTCTTTTCCTTATTTTGTAGGAAGTAATTTTGTTGAAATGGCTATGGGCTCCATCACAAAATTTTTTCGAGGCTATAAAACGACATACACACTTCATAAGAATCAAACATCTACTGAGAAAATGTGAAAAACTTTTTCTTTTAAAAGTATCGGCTTATCTCTACAGCAGGTGTAAAGCTCGAAACTACACAATAGATGACATGTGATTGATTAGGTAAACAACAGAATAGGTGCAAGAATGTCCGCTCTGCCCACCTAGCTGTCCGCTGTAGCCATTGTTCGCTCTGACCACGTAACCGATTAAACACGCCAACGGGAACTGTTTGCGCAGACGATATTTGCGGCGGCAGGAAACTTTAGTTGAAACCCGATGCTAAATGCTTCTGCTTTTGAAAGTGTTTTATTAAATTAAATGACGACGTATTCTAAACCACAATAATTTTCTGGTTATTTATGTACATTATACACACTAACGCTTTTCTGTTGACAAATGATAGGCCTAAAGATCTGTTGTGGCATATGTTTAACTTTGACCTGGTTACCAGCATACATCGCAACTGCCTTTGAATAGTTTCTGGATTCTTTTACTTTTAGGTCGTTCACAGATCTTTTTCAAGTGTCTGTTTAGCTTCCATTCTCCCAATAGCACGCATTTCTCATAATATGTGGAATGCTTTCTGAACGATATGTTAACATTCCGTGTGTGAAATGCTTATACATGCATTTGTACAGTCCTCAAAATCAAGTATGAAGCACGCCTTTGCACTCCTTTAAGCATGAGTGGAAATAACCATAGGAAAAATTAGCATATTTTTCTGTAACAAAGGATAATCCCTATAAGACTGCACGATAATGTTTACCTTAAGCTACCAACCAACTACCTTTCATTGTACTTCAATTAAAAGAATTGATATAAAGCATAATTTATAGTCGTTCTTTTAATTTTGCTATATAATAAAGCAGATTTATAGACCAAAAAATAAAACAGCTGATGAATATTAGTTCAGCCTGAGTTTAAAATCTAAGCAAACTGATTTGCTGTATAGGATTTTTCATGCTTATCCTCACGTGCAACACGAATACGAGACACCTTACCTTAAAGCCTCCTCTATAAGGGCGTATCTCCTCTTAGACATATGGACTTCGCATGCTTTGCCACAATCTAATAAATTAATCTTTTGCGTTTTATTCCTTTTTTAAAAATGTGCATTAAAACTATGCTCCGTTAAAAATAACTTTATTGAAAGCTGTCATTAATGCCATGATTTCCTGACAATTTTCTCTTTGGTGTAAATTGCATATCATAACCATATTTACATTAGCTTATATAAATTATTAAGCACGTAGCATTTATCAATCAAATTGACTAATTTGCTATGTTTATACTACTTATATCTTCATTTGCACTTAATTTTATAATAATTAATTCACATAGGAGACAACAGGTGAAAGTACATTTTTTATTATATATTTCAACTAACAACATGGTGTGATACTTCTTTGGCAATATGAAGCAACTCCATTGATGGAACACAAAAAAAAAAAACTTTATTTAGCACTCAAAATGGCGACATACAAAACAAGAAGAAAAATAATTCTAACATTTTAAAGTAAAATACATTCTTCGTGCGAGAGTCGCACGTGGCACTCGAACTTGGTTTCAAACATTGCCATTCACTTATACCTAAATGTTCATTTAATTAAATTATTTATTTTAAACTACAATCTTTTAATAATATTTAAAGCTGTTACAATGGATATGTTTCTGAAAGTGGAAAATATGCAGTTATATAGACGGACAGAGTGAGCGAAAAAAATTATCTACTTCTCTCACTTTGCACAGCCGATAATTATCAACATAGTTCAAGCATTAAAATTTGATCATGCAAAGATATTTCCAATATATTTAAAATATTTGCTTTCCTATTATAATGGGATATTTATGTAATCCATAGTCAGTTTGTTGAATTTATGAACCGCGGAACTGTTAATAACACTATATTATCTAATGCATTTATTTTATTTATTTACAAATGTCTGGCTTCTGGAATTTAAGCCATTAGCCATTTGTCTAATGTTATTGGTACCAGGGAAAGATTTTCGAAGATAATTGCTTAAAATTAGTAAAGTAGGTCATTACTTTGAATGGTTTCTGGAAGCTATTTCCGAAAACACATCACTAACCACCAACCATTCGCTCGACGTTGTTCTGTCAATCCTAAATACACAATATGCATCCCTTTATAATATTTCATTAACCTTTACGAAAGCTATGCCTGCCATCATTGTAATGATATGCGGAAGAGTGCTTCGTTAATCGGGCATCTTTAATTCCGTATCCCTTTCTCACTATTCACTTACGCCTCGGCATTCCATCAGAAGCACCGTTTCTCCTGGGATATCAATAACAGGAATCCTGGATATGCATCTCTATCATTGATATATTAATGGCTTTCTATGCGCATGATCCAAGAACGTTGCTTAATTCGATTTCATTTAATGTCTATACATATTATGACTGGAAGTACATAGAGTTCCATAAACAGACACTGCACCTAGAGGGTATATTGTCGAATGCCACAAGATAAACTCCGCTTTTACGATCTATTCAAGAGCTGCTAAACGAAAATATACTGTGTCGGAAATGGAAAGATACTGAATGTAGAATTATAAAAGAGGGGAATGGAGTATCGAATTTTTAATGCACTCTCGATAAACATATTGAAACATTAAAGGTGTCGTATTTGATGATCTGACCCAGGAGCGGGGATTTACGTAAGGTATTATTTACGAGAATAAATATTTGATGATCTGTAATGAGATTTATTTAGAATTCTTGAATGCTGTTTTCAGTTTGATGTTAATTATATTTCAGAATAAAATATAAATACGCTCTCAGAGTATCATTACCTTGTTCTGCTTATCATGAATTCTTAGTTATCACATACAATTTGGCAGTCTATTAATAGTTGATTACATTGTTAATATTGCTATATTGACTATTTATAATTATATTATTTTGTTTATGTTACTGATTAAAAATTATTCGGTTCATAAAGTGAATTCCAGCCTATATCTACCGATTTTATTGTCAACGGATCTGATATACCACACACATGAGACGAGTTCCGTGATCAGTAGAATCATATTTATTTTACAAATACAATGAAATCGTAAGACGTAAGGATTAAATTTTCAGATATTTTGAAGTATAGAAAATGCAGGAATGATACTCCTAGCACTTTATCACTAGCTGTAACACATCTGAAATCCCGCTCCAAATAAGTTTTCCCAAATTCCAAGAGGCCTCGGTTCCTGTCCATGATAGTTCAATAAAAAATCTGTCTCTGGACCATTGCAATTCGCAGTTCGAGTTAGTAGAACAAAAATCATGGGTTTCTTTATTAACTGTCTTGTTTTATGCATCCTGCCACTTACGGTATATGTGAGTAATTAAGTTGACGTAGCTGCAGCGATATTTCTTGCAGTCTGGGTTGGCATCGGTTGTTAATTTCGTTTAGCATTCATTGACGAATAACGATCCTGAAAATCTGTTGTAGTATATTTTTGATCTTAACCTAATTATTTGAGTGCATCGCAACTATCTCTAAATCGTTTCCGCCTTTGAATGGTTTTCTTTACACTCTTTATATTTTATCTCTTTACTCGCTACTTTTACATCTTTTACAAGCCTATTTTCGCCACTGTTCTGCTTTCAATCTACCAATCGCAATAATTTCTCACAATCCATAGAATGCTTTCTGAGCTACATGTTAACATTCTACATGAGAAAATTTATCCATCTGCTTTGTTAAATTTCTGTGTTTTTAGTAAAAGGGTTCATTACACGCTTCTTACGTTTATCTTCTTTACTGAACATAGAGATAAGTAGCTTAGCTTCAGCTTAAGTCTCAAGTTAGCGTATGCTTCCAAAGAAAGTCAAACTCTACAACGGGAATCAACAAACCGCAAAAGCTTGTATAGTTTTCTGTAACAAAGGTGAATCCTACTGGATTATACGATAACGTTGATCTTAAGTTACCAACTGATTATTGTAGTTCACTTAATAGAATGAATACAAAGAAACTTTTTATGATTATTCCTTTAATTTTTACTCTAAGTGCATACTAAGGCGCTAGACGTTATTTGCTGGCTTTACTTAATCATCATATTAAATAGTAATAGAAGTATCACATTGTTTCTTCAGGTAATATAATAGATCTTTCAATATTTGAAATCTCGTGTAATTTAAAACATTACTTTAATCAATTGCACTATGGTGAAATTAAGGTGAGATTACTAAAATATAATAATTTCATTAATTCTGATTAGTGTAATGCAAGTAATGCATTGGTAATGTAAATCGTTTTGAGCTTTCGCTAAAAATCCTTATACATTTCTGTACTTTATGAGTTCCAATTCAGGAATATATATGATTGTTGTGCTCACGAACAGCGAAGTAAACTCATCAAATATTTTTTGCGGTTGTTCTCAGCAATACAGAACATGTGTGGTTGTATCATAAACCAGAAGTTTCTCTTTCACGGAGAAACTGTGTTGACTTTGCTATGCAGTTTTATCACTCACCGAAAAGTGATGCTTAGGGCGAGCTATTACGAGGCAGTTTACAGAGTTGTTTCCAGAAACTTGTGAAAGCACATATAACATACGTCTCGACATTTCAAGAGCAATATATTTGCGAAGGCAGCGCACATTATTGCAAGTTGTTATTTCATATTATTTTACGTTTACTTAATTATTTAAAATAATCTTTTATTTAAAATAATCTTTAAATATTTTAATTTAAAGGCTTGAGACTACGCTCCATAGATTTGCATTTAAGTATTCAAAAATCAAATTAATATTAAGAAAATGTTTTAAATATAAAAATTGTAAAAACTTCTATCTCACTTTTGAATTAAAATTCAAGTTTTAATATCTGACACCGTTTTCAGCTATGCAGATATGATAGCGCTGCTAATTTAAGAATTATCACCCCATAAATTATTGATACAAAACATGAATTTGTTTTATTTGAAAAGAGCTTTCCCAAACAGGAAAACTTGGAAGAAAGCAAATTTGCTGTGATGTTATTTCATCATAAATCAGGAAGAGACTTGTATCTTATCTAATGAAGAAAAACTTTGATTATTCAAAAGATAGCTGTACGGTTATTTCTTTGGATTATTTATGCGCAAGACTTGCAATAAGTATTTCTCTTATAGGGCAATACATTTTATATTGTCAGGATACGAAATTTGTTTAGTGAAATCTCTGAGTTCCTCTTTGAAGCTTTAATGGACGCAAAAAATAAAATGCGAATAGTATTTCGATGAGAAATATAAAAAAGTAAAAAAAAACCCTGATGTCAGTTTTAATAGTTTCTGATCTTGAAAGCTAACTTGGAATATGAGAATTTTAAGCATTTTCCGTTTTGTATTTAAAAGCTTTGTTTGATTACGATTTTTCTAAAGCGGAATATGTGCTAAATCAGGTTATCTTAGGATCTTTAGCAATTAAGAATCGTTTAATTATTTTTCAAGTCATTTAGAAAAACATTAATCAATCCATGTTTTACAATGCACAATTTACTACAGTTCAAACATATGACAGTTTAGGCCTAAAAAAGGAAAAATTTAAATTTGATAAAATGTGCCAGAAATCATGACGTGGTCATGAACCGGACTAATGAACGAGAGAAAATCTTTAAAATAATAAAACTTTGCAATGTCAATATTTACTTGGACAAGCTAACGCTGTATTTGAATATCGTACCAAAGCAAATAATGATTATGAACTAAGATAAAGGAATTAAATGAGCTTTTTAAGTAAAAATAAAAGAAAGACACGATACATGATTTTAAATTCTTCTTTCACCAAGAGAAACAGGTCTTGATGTCTCACAGTATCTTCAAATAACCAGACTTCTCTTTTCATCGCGAAATAACATTCACTGCATATGAATCGTCTTTTTTGGAAAGAAAGATCGTGGCACCACTTATAGTTTTTTCATATTAAATGATAAACTAGTTCATCAGATTATCCATCATTTAAACACTAGAAACCTTTAAATACATAAATGAAGATTTTTTAATATTTCAAAATTGTAAATATGGAATTTCGAAATAACAACTAGTTCATTGTTTGAAAAAAAAAAGGATTGTAATTTTGTAAAAGCATTGACTGACTCCCGAAACCATACAGTAGAAATCTATTTGAATATCATTGCATTAGCAAAGAATGTAGTTTGATGAAATAATTTGCCTAATTGTACCTCTACTAAATTCTAGCATTTTGACCCAGCTTCAAGCTCTTACTAATACTAAGTTTGCTTACGCTTTCTTGATTTTCCCCACAAGTAATATGAATAAGAGCCAGTTTCCCATAAAAGCCCTCCATCCTTTTTCCCTTAGGCAGACAGGTTTCACTAATATAGCCTAAGGGAAATGATGGAGGCACTAAAAAAAATAATTTTCCGTTAGTGTAAATAAATTCCAAGTATGTTCCAATAAACTTATAGCAATGTGTTCATAAATGCCTTTGATAACAAAACCACAAACAAAACATATATTTAAAAACTTATATTTTTACTGAAAAACTACTATTGTTAAATGTTAAACTTTTTAAAAAGGTACCTGTTAATTTCTGAGACCTTTATAAATATCTCAGATATTATCTTATAATGAAGTTATTGTTAGTGCATAATGATCTGTAGCAATCTGTAGCAATCTTGCTTTTAAGCAAGAAGAAAAGAGCTGAGGACTCTCCAGTCGCCGTTTCGCCGTTTCCTCCAGTCTGTGAGGAGAACGTTCCACATAATGATCTATTACGTATCGAATCTCCCAAAACCGTTCACAAAATGCCATGTTTTCCTTCTGCAATAAGTACGATCTATCTAATCTAAAACATGTACTCTAACTTGCGCGTGCTATTAAGTTAGAAATACCGTAATCTGAAACGAGAGTTTCAACTAGAATATCTTTTATCCCATTATGCTGTTTCTCATTAATCAGACACCAGAAGTCTCCTAATACAAAGTGTTTTTGATATAATTATATAAGAAAAATTACAGAGATTTGAAAAAAAGAAAATCTGAAAGGTTTCAGATTTTAAATTACGTCCCAAAACGCGCCAAGTGTGCTGACCTTTACACCACGAAGGCATGCTAATAAGGAGCGAGAAATACCTTGCAAATTTGCCTCGAGCGAACGATGAATTAGATTAGTACAACTCGAAGAAGCAAGTTAAAACGTACTACAGCAAAGAATGTGCAAAATTTAATAGACAGTATAAGAATGTTGTGTAGTGCCCAGATCAGATTTTTTTAGGATGTATTTTCATACAACTTATAATTACTGATTTGTGCAGAGGGGTTGCCGTCTTTTATATCGCTGGCATATATTTAGATAATAAACGATTTAAAACCTGTTCGCGGGACCGAATTCTGAAGTCTTGGATTTAGGCAATTTTTTTCATGGGTTATTTGGTCATGAGCAGTTTGGACCTGGGCTATTTTGTAGGGAGCTACAAATTGTTTGGGCTTTTTGTCTCCTGCTATTTTGTCATTTCTGAAATTGTGTAGTTAGGACTTAATGGAAGCACATGCCCCAAAATTGCTGCAGATTCATTTCTAAGTAAATTAATATTAAATTTCGGAATTCAAATACATTTAATTTCCGATAACAGTCAAAAGTTGGTCAGTGACCAACTGGTTCCTTTCTCGATAACAGTCAAGCATTGCAAAGCGCTTAGATATAGTTACTATCATCCGAAGTTACGTAATAAATTATTATCAACGGTGGGCGCAGTAGTTCCATCTAAGTCTAAAGAAAGCACCCAAAGCAAAAGGAAGGTGGCCAGTGAAGTAAAGAGAGCAAAATCCGACATTTTACATAATTTCCAAGCGAACATCTACAGATGACGTATAAAAATCAAAGAGAGCCCTTACCAATTGGTAATTCTACCGTAGTTGGCGAAACATTGATGCTAAGTTCAAAAGAGATAACAAGGATTCAAAAACAAAACCAAGTAATTTAGTAGGCGTCACGACCACTTGCGTAAAAGGCCAGGTCAACTTGCAGAAGCTGGACAACCAAAGCGGAAGTCCCAGAAAACAACAATCTCAGAAAGAACGCAACGGTATTGGAACAAGTGGTCACGGTTGCATCCAAATCTGTGATGGAAATGAACGCTTGAAATGAAAAACTGCGATACAAATTAAAAAGATCTTGCGATCACGAAAAAAAGAATGGGTGTGCCGAGATGGTGGAAGCTAGCGGTTGCAACAAAATTTTCCCTAGTGTTGAATCCCATTGTCTTTACACTATACCTCACCTAAATGTATTTTGCTATTACTCGTGATTGCACGTTTGGTTTATTTGCTGACGACATTGTAATTTGGTGTAGTTGGCGAAACATTGACAATCTCGAATGCGGTATAAACAATTCAATTCAGGAAATTCTTGATTTTCTGTGGATCAAAAACCTAATTTTCATCTTGGTAGCTCTATAACTGGATTGTTTATAACAAACAGACATCTATAATTAGAGTCCAAAAATTTCCGTAAAAAGTCACATGTTACAGTGCGATAGGAATCTCAAATATCTTGGTTTAGAATCTCAAATATCTTGGTTTAGAAATCTCAAATCGCGTGTAATAAGCAAATGGATTTACTGGTATCTCGGGCTAGAAAGAGACTGAATACTTTGAAATTAATTTCTGGCATCAGTTGACGCCAAGACTCTAAGGGCATTTATTTATATCTGTCTTATAAGTAAGACCAGTTATTGAATACGGTTATAAAATCTATCATGTAGCCTCGGATACAAAGCTGAAAACATTGAAAAGCGTACAACCGAATTCACGCCTTATTACAAGACTTCGCAACAGTACTCCAGCTAAAATCGTTCTCTACTGAAGCTGATGTGCAACTTTGCGGCTGAGCAGTAAGTAACCTTAATCTTATTATTTAGTTCTGAAAGCTCCTTAATTTTTTAGATCAGTATCGTACTTTAAACTTTTAAATTATTGGAAAATTAATCAATGATTAAAAAGAATAGTGTCCTCAGTCATGCTGAAAAATTGTATGTCATTTATTTAAATCTTTAAAAACCTATCGCTTTTCCTGTGGATTTACTTTTAGGCATATTTTTTCATACATAGTTATTGACTAATGCTAATACGTCCTCTAGACTACCTGAGTAGTTAAGACAGGTTACTCTGGAAGTGATTAACATAATACTTGTTGAGGCTGTTCTGATATATACAAATCTCAGGAAGAATGAACATGGACACATTGATAGCTAGTTGGCTAAATCTGGCGTGGGCGAAATTCCTCTCAAGCGTGGAAATAACGATTTATGTTCCGTTTTTAGCTGTGAATCCATTTTTACCTATCTATGTGGATTTTGATTGGGTTTTTTTAGCAATATTTATCCGGGGAAATGTTGATCTTTACAGAAAGCCGAGGTGTAATCTAATACCTAGATAATCAAAGAAGTATTAGAGAGCTGAAAGGAATCAGAGATATTCAAATTTAAGTCCTTGTGCTATTTTTCTGCCCTCCATCTACAATCAATATAGCTCGTAAACTAGCAAAGGGGGGTAATTCTATGTCTCAGGTTTATGCCGAACCTTTGGCCTACTTTATCTGTATTCTAGAATACAGAAGACATTCTTCTTGAAGACAAATTCTGAGAGACTCATGGTCGGGTCACTGTATAACTGTATCAAGTATTGTAATTGAATAACTGTAATTGATGCTATATGTAGCTGTATCCGTATCCAGCCTCCACATGGCTTCCAGGAATTTCGAGAAGTGGAAGGTAATAGAAATCTCTCAGCGGCAGGGAGAAAAGTATTTAAGATCGAAGAGAGAATGAGTAGTAGTTGTTTAATTGTGTGGGTTCGGAGTATTGAGATGTCTCCATGTTAGCCTCGCCCTTTTGATGCGTTTTGCATTGTGTTGTGTTTAAGGGGAGTCAGAAACCTCTATACACGTTTGAAATTTTTTGTGTAATTAAGGTACACATATCCGATTATATTGAAATGTGCATTTGAAACGTTTTGATACTTAGAGTAATTTATAGAATATTGTATTAAGCATAGTAAAATTTAGCCCTTTTCTCACAAAAATATTTTTGATTTTTTTTCTTAGTTTATCACAAAAATCTCATTCTAGTAAATATCAGGAAATATAATAAATGAGTCATAGAAAATTTACATACCTGTGCGCAATAGTCCCTGAGGAAAGTTACATCAAGTGTTAAAAAAATCACATTTGGAGAAAAACGCATTTTTATGTAAGAATCCTCATTTATCAAAGAATTCGATCATAAATTAATACTACATTTTTCAGTTTTAATTTTATCAAACGTTAAAGTACGGTATTTTTAAAAAGCTAAAAAATGTAGTGATTTTGAAAATGCAAAGATTTTGTAGATTTTTGACTTCCTACACCCCTTAAAAGCGATCATCCCAGTGAGTTTGAGATTAGGTATTTTACATTAATTGCTTGATGCGCCAATGTCAGACCACTTCGAAATAAAAGTTACATTCTAAACTACAGTGTAAATGAAGCTATTTATTTTCCGCAGCTACAAATATTTGTTACGCAATATGTCAGGTTCCGTAACATTTTTCAACTAGTTAAATATATTAAGTACAGACCGTCTAGGTATTTGAATAGAATAAAAGCTATATTCCTTAATGTAATAGTAGGAACTGACCTATTAGACATCTACGCACCTAGTGAAGAAATTAAAAAAAATTAAAAAATCTCTTTATGTTCGTTTACAATTTCTTGAATTGAGCAGAAATAATTGCCCTAAAAAAATACTTGTGCAAATTGTTGTAGATTCGTTTTTTAATAAAGTTATATATAAATTTATATTAAAGTACGAAGCTCCAATTCGTGAATCAAAGTTCTAAGCAAATGTGTGCGGGTTTTTACATAAAACAGTTTTAAAAGATCACTTATAGACCGCAATAGAGTATTGCAGAGCCGGTGAATAGAAACATGTTTAAAAGTATCCAAAGCTCTGTAACAAATTATCACCAATGTGGTACAGCTGTGACAGGAAATTGGCGAAAATGCTGTTATTCTGCTTTTGGACCATTTATACTATTACCAAATATATCTTACAATCGATTGTTAGAAACTCTTAGCATTTTAAAAAGTTTGTACTAGATAAAAAGACATTGGAAACTAGAGACAGCAAGAAACGACCAAAGTCACTCTCTGTTCTCCAACTTTCTCTCTCTCTTGTCATACACCTTTCACAGGTGAAAGGTGACGAAGGACGGGGACGCCTGGTGTTTAACAGAGGTAAACAGGCATGTGTCCCGCGCCCTTCCCTATTTAGTGGCAGCAACTCCCTGGAGTCTCGCAAGGCCACCTCGAAAGTTTATTGAAGAATTTAACGTAATTGCATGGCCATAGAGGAGCGTCTTAAGAATGCATTAGTTTTAATCGATAGGCGAATGATTTGTTAAATCTTAGTTTGTTAAACACAAATTTTAGCATATAGAAACACATACACTTATACTTGCACATATAAAGGCACATACAAAACACGTGCAAAACACATATAAGAGCACATAACACATATAAAACATGTAAACACATTATAGAATAATAGAAATTCGATATTAATTTGCACACACTTATACAAGTAAAACCTATACTTATAATGAAGAGAACCTTTGTTCTGCGTGTCATTAATTTTATAGAATATGCTTTCGAGGAAATACATTTTGATAGCAAAGCTAAAAATCGAAACTTTGACAATTTAATTAAATTATTAATAAAAGAACTTCTTAAGAGGATCAATTAACAGTTTAAATTTAACAATAATAACAAAAAAATTTGTAAGAAATGAAATTACATGCTAAGGGGGTATTCGAGTTTTTAGTTAGAGTTCTAACGATATTGTCAGTGTCTTGGTCATTCTCATTGTCAAGGCCACACTCTCATCCTTAAGTAAAAACAATCCTTCAAATTTTAAAGGAAGCCGGACTGCCAGGGTGATCCTAGATTCAAATTACAGTTATTGCAAGTTTTTGTATACTTCTAAAATAGCAATGTTTAATATATTTACAATTATATGACTTTCATTGACATAACGCGTTCTAGGAAAAGCAAATCAAAATATTTATGAAACTACTGGTTGAAGTCATTTTCCTCACATACTCTCTGAACTGTGAAAATAAGGCTTGCACATGATCAAATATTATTCTGCAGGGAATCCAAAATTTTAACAATTTTATTGAAAACATGTTTTGTAAAGTCACTTAATTCCCTAATCTCCGAAGTAAGCCAATAATAATTTGCGCTTCACAGGCATCGACGCGCATTCTGGACGCTTTAACATATTTTAAGTTTTAACCAAGTCAATTAATCCGATGATAAATGAGTTTTAAATGCCAGACTGGGACAAGCTCTGGTTTGTCGTCGAGAATGTAATACACGTCTTCCTAATGACCCTTTTACCAAGAGATAGCTGGGCATTAAATGTATATCTTGCTATCGCTAGTGTATTGTTGTATCAGCTTTCCAAATGGTTACTCTCTTGTGTTTTAAGCGAGACATATAACATGT
Source organism: Stegodyphus dumicola (assembly GCF_044657685.1). Lineage (NCBI taxonomy): Eukaryota > Metazoa > Arthropoda > Arachnida > Araneae > Eresidae > Stegodyphus > Stegodyphus dumicola. The sequence goes on along the minus strand of NC_140772.1, from coordinate 160,347,220 downwards.
TTAGAGAAAACGAGGTCAGTATAACAGGAAATAACTAACAACGAATATTATTGTGGCTTGCGTACGGGTTCGTAATAGATAGAATACACAAGTCCGAACTGTACAACGTAAATTTGTTTTACAGTTCTCAGTGCTCATATCGATTAATAAAGGTAAAATTCAATTTGAAAATAATATCTTCTCACATTTTACTTGCATAAAAAACTACAAAATTGCTTTTGTTTTTATAATACTTACTTGATAAAGGTGTAGGCATCCATTGCGACTTTCGTGGAGTTTCAGACTGCAGAATTTTCAGTTCTAAAACTTCAGTTGAATTTATAATTTTCAGATTGTAATGGTTATGGATCGTCAAGCAATTTCTGCTCCCTACTGACGGCGGAATTTTTCATATGAATTACATACCAGCAATAAATATTTTGTACGAAACGTAGTTAACGCAGAAAACATAATTTTTAATACTCCACAGTAATGTGTTACTGTTTCCGCTATACGAGTTTTGTATTGTGGAAAAATAGACGTTGTTGATATTTCACTTTTAGGAAATAGTTTCTGCATCCTCATACGCAAGACAGTAAGAAACAAAAGCAACAAAAATGCGCTGCTACGTCTCGAATAATTACGTACTTTCCTTATTAAAGAACGGCAAAAATCTGTATGGGGTATTAATTTAGTGCTGGAATAATATCACTAGAAAAGGTTTTCATCTAACGTAATTCACCAGCATCCGAGCTGTAAAGTCGCTGAAAACTGGTAGTTCGGCCCGAAGTTCGATTCCTGCGAATGGGCTGGCTGCATAGGAGTTTTCGTGGTTTTCCCCATGTGTAACGAATATACGACCCAGGTTCTCTTAAAAAGGTCCTCCACAAAACCAACCCTTTCCTTTAGGATGAACGCCCTCGATTGCTTTGCCATAATAAAACAACCAATCCTTTTAACGTGCGGACTGATATTTTGAACAGCTCATTTCAAACATATGATTTTATGGTCTTGGTCTTGAAATTTTGGGAAATACTTTTTAAGCCATTAGGCTTTTGTAAGTGTCTCATTTTAAACTGTGTCAAAAAGAATCTCAATAAGAAAATCAAATTACGATTTTTTAAATTTTTCAGCTTCCTACAAATTTTGTAATTAAAATGTTTTTAAAGTTTTTAGTGGTAAACTTCTTTGAGATGTTCGACGGTGATTTTAAGCTTTCATATTATCATTTTCTATTTCTTTCCTAGCTTAAAATTTTATTGAAATAGCAAACTTTCTTGTTCCTTTGCATTCCATGCTAAGATGAAATTCATCTTCCTGCATTTTATTTCAATGAAATAAAAATTCGGTTCTTGTAAAAAAAAAAAAAAAAAAAAAAAAAAAAAAAAAAAAAAAAAAAAACATTTTCCGGCTTATTACATTATTACAAAATTTTAATTAATTTTTTTAAAGATATTAGCGGTAAACTGCTTTGAGATGTTCGACTGGGATGTTAATCTTTCATATTACCATTTTATATTTCTTTCTTAGCTTTATTGAAATAATAAACAAATAATAATTTTTATTGATTAATAAACTTTCTTGTTTCTTTTCATTCCATGCTGCGACGAAATTCATCTCCCCGCACTTTATTTCAATGAAGGTAAAATTTCGTTTTTGTCAATAAAAAATTATCTCTCATAATTAATATTAATACATTTTACTTAGACTTTGAAAGTACAATAATATAACTCCTCCGTCTGAAAAAAAGCTACTAGTACAGATTTTATATAAGTCTTTAGAACATCTTCTGATGTTACCACTCCGGAAAAGCACAACTCTTTTTCTTTTATTCATAATTCACGATCGTTTTCTTTTGATGTTGCCATTCTGGAAAACCTCTTTTTCTTTTATTCATAATTCACGATCTTTACAGATAAGTATTGACAACGTTTGAGCAAAGCTTCATATTTGTAACTGTCTTAATAATTTTAGTTTTCCTTAATAGGTCTTTAAAGGTGTTAATGCATTTGATACTAAGAATATTTTAGTTACCGTTTTTCAAATGTACAAATGTGTCTATTGAAAATATGTACATTTTTTAACCTACACATAATTATATTTTTTATTTTGTTTAACAAATCCTTTCAGCAAATTAATTTTTCTGATATCTGGATGTGATGATTCACATATTATGACACATTATTATTAATTTATTTTATTTTTGTTCATTTACTTTATCTCTAATTTCATTCATACATCAATAGTTGCACGTTTTGGCAATCAGTGGCAAAGAAAAAGAAGAACACAGAAAAATCAAGTACTAGCTATATTTATGTAAGACGATTTACTAAGTACCCAATTCTTCTTCGGGCAGAAAAATTTCACTGTTGAGCAATGTTTAAAATACCACATAAATAAACACCATGAAATAAATCTGAAAAGTATTCTCTAGGAAGTACATACAATTCTTTTCATTTAAATCGATAAAATTCTTCATGACTTGAAATACTTGTTGTAAAAAAGCAACCATTTCGCATACTTCTGTTCTTGCCTACATTAAAAATTAAACCTAAAAGGTCCACCTTCATCTGTCATCATAAATTTTCTGTTTTTTTTTTTTTTTTTTTTTTCAAAAAAGACTATTAATACATATTTTCTTTTCAAAACTGACATAATGATCTTTTCGGGTATTCTTTAACCTCAGCAATCATCCTTATTAATGGCATCTTTAGAATAAAAGCATAATATGAATCATTAACATTAATGTAGCTCCCAGAGGTTAATCTGAATTTACACTGAAAAGCTACGACCAATGAATTAGACAAATTGAAGTGACTAAAAGGTTGTTGTTGTTTCGACTTATCTCCCTTATCTGACAGTAACATCAAAAGAAGCCCACGAAATTCATCGTGCAAGGAGTGTAAGATTGCGCCTATCGTTGGCAAGAGCTTTGAGCACTACAGTACGACTTCGCTCATCTCCTTCCCCAAATTTGATGGAGAGCAACCCAAGGAGGATAGGCTCGAGGGTCTTTCAACCGTCTCCCTCTACCTTCGACCTCTCGAGATGATTTTCGGCTCGCCGCATATTTAAAGCCCCCATGCCGCACGGACACTATACATTTAGAAACATTCATGACTTTTCCGGGATTCAAACTCTGGCCCTTCAATACAGCAGTCTGCGTCGTTAACCACTATCCCGGTTGGGTGGCGAAAAGGTAATAGTTGTCATGTACTAAACCTCCGAAATGAAGCTATAAGTATTGCAATGCAAAAGACTGTTTTTCAAAAATTGTTTAAAACCCCTTAAGTCGTATCAAATTTGGTGCAATTTGAGAGAAAGTGAAAATTTAGGTGCCTCAGGATCCAGACAGATACAGTTATTAAATACATAATGTAAGCTCTAATTATTTGTACCGATTAAGAAATTGCCTTGAAGACAATGAAGCAATTCCCTTTGAAATTCGTGAAGACATGAATTGGCGACTTTTATCAGGACGATGTAACATAAATTTAGCCTTGTGTCTTAATAGTGCTTCACAAGTAGTGTTTTATATATTAACATTATTTTCATTTACGTACTGCCAGGGGGCATATTAATCGAAACAGCAGTTTCTTGACAAATGCTACTTTGTTCCAGGTGTATTAAATGTCAATGAAGGTTAATGTTTTCGAATCAGTACAAATGTTTTAAAAATTCTAATTTCTTTTCGCGATTTAAAAAAGCTGTTTGATGTCTCCTTTAGTTTTCAAATCGCGTGAAAACATAAAATAAAGTGTTTTGTCAAAGGAAACGGAAACTGTTGCTATCTTGAGAAGTTGATTAAATGTTTTATTTTACGTATAACAGTATTAGTTAAATGATGGACAGTGCAGTAGTCAGCACTAAACTGCCTAAAAGGCTCTTTAATTTAGACAAGAATTCGGAGAAAATATCTAGTATAATAAATAAAGGTTCACTGTTAGGCGAATAAGTATTTCTAAATTGGCACCATCTTTCAGGTACTGGAGATTGAGTCGCTACTTCGGGTGGATAAATAGAGCTCCCAAAGTTCTCCTCGAAGACGTATAGAGTTAGAAAGCAATTAAGGAACTGCCAATCACAACGTCTCTTTTCCTTTATATTCTTTTACTCACACAGTGTACAGTTTGACGAGTTAGAGGATACTTTATTTTATAAAATGTATTAAGCAAATTATTGGGAGCATTATTTTAATTTATTATTCTGAAGCTATATTAAAATTATTCTTCTTTAAGTAAAAACTTTCGCATTGCTCCAGTGATTTTTCTCATTACTAGAATGTTAAATAATGACAAACGTAAAGATAGTTTTAAAAGAACTGTTGCAAATTTTGTGACTTAGATTGATGCTTACAGTTTTTAAATTTGAAAATTAAATGAAATATAATTTGTTTTTATTAATAATATTTATACACAAAATATCTCAAATAATTATTGACAGTGCTATAATTTATATGCTTATTTATTTTTAAAACGTATACTCGGAAGATAAAAAAATGAATTATGCTCAAAATTTCACAACATTCAAATTTAGTTTGATGTTGATTTCAACTCAAAAACATTATACATTTCATAAGGCAATATAAGGAGGATCTTACTTCATTGACAGTATTTAGGAGCAAACGTTTTGGAGTATATTGTTTAAAGTACGTACTGAATCACCTACCACAGATCGTGTTCTAATGCATACTTTCATTGAACGTAATACCATACGAGGTTCCATTTTGCCTACTTTAAAGTTGATTTATTTCTACATTTGTGACGACATGTTTAATATGATATTAGTTTTTCGTTTACCACAAGTACTGCTTATAGCAAGGGAGGTCTAAATGTTACGAGATATTAAGTTACATCTAAAATATCTTAGAGTATTTGGTACCAATAACTTTGCCGCAAATCCTTTAATTCCTTTCGATCAGCTTAGTGATATTTCGGATTTATCGTTCCAGCTTATTTGGATCCATATGAAGATATTTAATTTCAGCCGAACGTATTACTCCTACAATTTCATTCCATGACCCATAAGACCCATAAAACCGCTTTATTAGAAGAAATAGCTCTTCCTACAACTTCTGTGTTATCCAAGTTGGAAATATTTTCATTCTGTCATTTACCAAAGTTAACGAATTTTCTGATAAATTTCAGAAACGTGTCTTAGTTTTATGATTTTAAGCTTCAAATTCATTTTGTGCACATTTTGTAAAACTTCTGAATATGGTGTCCACTATTTTTTTACCAAATCTATGTTTAGTAAGAAAGTTTTGTGGGATTAGAAATGCATTTAATAATTGAATAATATTTCCTTTTATATTTTTGTGAATATTTGTAATTGTTTTAATCCTTGTCTTGACTTTATTGCTGTAGCATTTTGTATCGTTTTATTTATTAATTTTAAATATTTTTTGTTTTTAGAACTTTATGGTCTTTTGGTGTTACACTTTATGGTTATCGACTATATGGTCTATTTTGTATTTAATCTAATTTGTAGACCCACATTTTGCATTTAGATGTTTATTTGTCCCATAGAATTGTAAATCTTTTAATTCTGAGAACAAGGGCTTTGGAATTGTAAAAGTAGCTCTTAGACGGCTAGATATGGGCATTATTAAATATAAAAGGGGCCTTGGTGACATTTCGCGATTTCTCACCGACTTGACGACTTCTGGAAAATTTTTGAAAACACGGTTTTGAAAACCTACGATCGCTTGTTCCAGAAGATTCTAGAGCTCAAGATGTAGGCTATAAATGCGGTTTAGAGAGCTAGATAGTTTGGCTGTGAATTAGCTGTCAGATTTAGCGGCTAGCTGAAGTAAGAGTTAGGATTTAACCTGACAGTGATTTGAGGAACTTCATGTGTAAATGAGAATTTCATGTGCTTGTGTTCCTAATCTTCCTGCTTATCTGGACTTAGTATTTAAAGAAAAATTATCGATCCCATAGCTCACAACGATATATATGTTTAATTAGAGAACTAGCGAGAGCTAAGAAAAGAATGGTTTGTAAAAGAGTTTCTGGCTTTTGATCCAGCTAGTAAAACAGATAGATGAATTAAATCAACTGAAGAACATTAAATGTATTTAATTTTGAAATGATGTTAAATGTAAGCACATAGAGGAAAGCTGAACATTTTAAAGTAAATATATTTGTGAAGTATTATTACTTGACAAAATATTTATACAAAAAATAGGAAATTGCTGTAAAATTAAAGAAAAATAAAACGAAAATGGGAAGAGAAATGGAATGAAATTTTATGCAGTATTAATAGCTGAACTTCATTTATTGGGAAAGACTGTAGCATGCAATATTATTGTATAATAATTGTTGTAAAACCTCTTATAACGACCATCTGTAAAAGTGGTCAACATTTCTGAGAATAAATATTAAATTGGTGCTGAATGTAACCGGTAAAGTTTATTTTCTACAGCTACCACCTTCTAGAGTCTTTTTGAACGGGTTGACTGGAACGAGTTATGGGATCGATATGGTTTTCGCTGTTTCCCATGTGTAACGTTTGTATGAGTCAAGTTTCTATTAAAAATTCCTCTACGGGGCATTCCTCCCTTAAGCAACGGTATTTGAAATAATAGGATGAAAAGCCCTGAATTAATAGCATGAGTACAGCTAGTTAATGAATATACGTACGTAATTTTAATTTATACAGCTAAAATCCAAGAATTCTGTAACGCATTTCTGTTAATGAATAAAACTCAGTTTTATATACAGGGCTATCACTGCAAAGACTAGATTAAAATAATAAAAACAACTATATAAATATCGCATGGGAGTTTCTTTCCCTTACTATTTTTTTTTTGTTTGTTGTTGTTGTTGTTGTTGTTGTTTTTTTTTTTTTTTTTTTGTTTATTTACAGATAGCGAGTTTTCGGGAAAGCAATATAGGCCTTTTTAAGCTAAGGTTTTTTTTTTCAAGGAATTTTTCATTACAATTCAAAATGAAGATTTTCTTTTTATGAGCTGTTTTTTAAGTGAATATAAGGGGAAAAAACGGCAGCCAAAGCAATTTATTAAGAATAAAAAGGCAATAAAATGCAAATTTTTTCACATGAATAGAGACGTACCCTCAGATACGCTAAGAGAAAAATAAATGAAATATCGTATAGGGAAACAGAAACTATTGATTTGCTGAGAATCCTAATAATTTTCCCTCGCGAATACAGTTTTATTATGACAGACAGCATCATAAATTATGTTTTCATTGAGTCGAAATATGGAATAAATTACAATTTTATCTTTAGATTTTAGCATCCCTTTTTTTTATGTAGTTCCTTCAATGAAATATAAAAATTGTGAATAGTCCTCAATCTTTCTTGTCTTTGTTTCTGGTTCTCAGTTCTGGCTTAAATACGTAAATAAATGTTTTGCATAGCGTTTTTATTCTTCGAAGTTAAAGTTAGCGTATGAGAAATAAGCAGCTGGTCTGTTTTTTAAATTGTGTGTGTATAACAATTAAAACTGTATTCAATCCTTTCACATGCATATGGAATGAAAAAAAGAAAATTTGATTTAAAAAAAATCACTCAAAATTAATTATCTGACCTGCTTTTCTTTTAATCAAATGGAATTTACACTGTAAACTGCATGTAAAACTGCACGTGTAACTTAAAATTGTTATCTGTTTTTAAAATGTTATAGTAGAAAACATACCTTTTCTTAAGTACATATTTCACAACTCTACGTTCAAATTTAAAAAAAAAAACTTATAAAAGGGGCGAAGTTTAATGTAGACGTTATAATACTTTGGGTGGAGAAAGTCCCCATAAAAAAAATCCCGAATAATAAAATAATCATTCTGTTTTAGTTAAAAAATAAAACAATTTTTGTATATTGAATTTAATGCGCAAAGTTTGAGGAGGCGTAGACTTAAAAAGTGTTCTACAAAATGATAGTTAATAGTTACGAATTGAATAACAAACATATTTAACTCGACTAACTAAGATGCTCGTGTTAAACTTTAAAGCAAATAACTTTTATTTTGTGGCTAGTTTCTAAATGGGGTCTGGATAGTCCTGAACTCTGTTCAGTAATAATTGGTGTAAAATGGCATTAATAAATTCGTTCTTGAACATTTCCGACAAATTTGCATTTAAATTTGGTGCTGAATACTTTTTAAATAATTTTTACTACTTGGAATTTTAAGCTACGGAAATCATACAAAAATTAAACTTTATATTTTTAGCATCAGCTCATACAGACTGTTCACTCTATTGTCAAAATATTATTGAAATTAAAACAAATGTACCCAGAAGTACATATCTGTGATTAATAGTTGAGGAATATTAAATTAATTAATAATTAGAAAGGAGATAAGGCTATACACATTTTTGAATATTGTATGTATTCAGAGCAGGAAGTTATGTGCATGGAAGTTATGAGCAGGAAGTGTTTAAATAGCTTAGAATGAATCTCAGAGTATTATTTTATTTAACAAAAGATGGATTGCTCATCAAACCCATGTTTTAATTAATAAAATGAAAAATTTCATATAACAAATATTTCAGGAAAAAAAAGAATGTTACTACGTAGGAGGAAAACACACATATTTTAAAAGAAGAATTGCAACTGTATTAAAAATAGCAGCCAGTTAAAGCAATCCATAGCAATCCTTCATTAAAAATGATATTCGTTATTAATCATGATTAACATTAATTTCAGTTTTAAGGAGCTTAATTCGTTAAATTAATAAATAACTGTTATAAATGGATCAGCTTTGCTTTTCGCACTTTTTCTTTTATCTGAGAGTGAGAACAAATTAAACTGTTTTTCATTAAAATATGAATTAAAAGCAGTTGAATCTATAAAATTCTTGAAGAAAATATTCGCTGTGAGCTCAGTTTTAGCTAAGAACCTGAATTTCTTCTGTGAAAAATCTCTTTAAAGATAAATTCTAAACATTATATTTTTAAGCCTTTAAAATACTTTTATTTCTCTTCTATTCATTAGCAGTTCGAGAGCATAAAGGCCTGAATTTAAATTTGCTGTTAAAATCACATAAAATGACGAAATTACTCAAAAATCAAATTTTTTAACTTTTACAAAATTTTATCTTTTCTAGTTTTATTCTTTCTTTCTTAACTTTTTTATCTTAGTTATCAATACTGTTCTAATGGCTACTAAGGCTGTTAGACAACGCGCTCTCCAATATCTCGCCACATTGACAAGAGAAAGCAGATAGTGCAGGGCACTCGGTCAAAAGTAAATATCTGGTATCATTTGAAAGTGTAACGTAGCAGGCCTGCTCGTGGTACACCCTGGGTTACGCTGAATCTGCTACAGTTTCGCCGAGCTCTCCAAAAATGGCTAATTTATACAGCATTTTTTAATCTTTTACATCGAAATTTTCCACATCAAAATTTTGAATGTGCAGACAAAGAAAATTATTCCTTCTAATCGTTGTATTTTTTCCATAATGGCATGTTACGTTTATAAAGAGTTTTTTACTTTCTTATTGCCTGCTTTTGTGGTGCAATTGGAAAGCACGTCCGCTAACAAGTGGAAGGTCCGGAATTTGAATTTGTCCGGCATTTGAATTCTGGGGAAGGTATTGTTTATTTTTAATGTTTTCAGCCGCAAAGTAAACCAGATAACTCTACAAGTGTCCATGAATTAAAATGCGATGGACGATAAAACATCATCACTAGGATTTAGCGACTGGGCTTCTGTCTTCCCAGTCATCTCCTAAGTGGCGAAGAATGCCTTCTGACCGCGTTTTTTCGTCGTATATTTGGAAGACGTCTGCTTCGCATTTGAGTCCAGAGTTCAGAGTTCGAATCCAGAGTTCGAAATATGAAAAATATGCATTTGCTTGGGGAAAAATAATGATTTTACACATTACTTAATGCTAAATTTAGTACGATAAAGCTACTACACGTAACTGCCATTTCTGACTACACGTAACTGCCATTTCTGCAAACTGCCATTTCTGAGAACTGTTGCCATTTTATATAGCATAGGATCTTTAACTTATCCTCCACGCTGCTTGGAAATTCTAACATCCGTTGTGAATGACTCGGTATTAAATCTTTAATTGACTTTCCAAATTAAAGCAAATAGACATTAAGAAATTGAGAAAGTTATAAGCACTATACCGATTTATTTATAACTTAAAATTTTGTTTAATTTAAACAATATATCTAATTGTTATATTTAACTATATAAATACTTCATATAATTTATAGTATATTTAAGTTATATAATTCCTACAACACCTAACTGACAATTCCTAAGCACATTCGGACCATTACTGTTGCGTTTCTAACGCCATATTGATGTAGACTAACTACGAGAGCATTTCGAAGAGTAAAGATACACCGTACGTACGCCAGAGGAAAAGCAAAGTTGTTGGCACAGGTGTTAACCTTGAACCGTTAGATTTCGTCTCGCAGTCGTTCGGCATTTCAACGTTGATTCTGGATGGAGTAGGTCGTTTTTAAAATGGCTGTGCCGATTCAGAATCCCGCCAAATACGAAGTGCGCTCCGTCATACGTTTTCTTCATGCAAAAGGTCAGCGACCGCGGAATTCACAAAGAAATTTTTTCTGTTTATGGGAACATTATGAATCGACAAAATGTAACGAAATGGTGTCGTCATTTCTCTAAAGGAAGGACCGATGTTCATGACGAACAAAGAACAGGTCGGCCATCTGTGATGTCTTATGCCCTTCTTCAGAGCACAGAGGAAGCAATTCGTACGAATAGACGTCTCAAATTGAAAGAATAGCATCAGATCATACCAGAAGTGTCAATGACAACTCTTTATGAGGTTGTGACTGTCAAGTTAGGGTACAGGAAATTGTGTGCGCGCTGGATTCCAACAGGCGGCAACCTTCTATGACTGTGGGATACAAAAGCTTGTTTACCGAATTAACAAATGTTTGGATAATGAGGGTGATTATGTCGAAAAATAATTTAATAAGATGTAACTGACGTTTTCTAAATAAATGTCTTTTTTTTTTAAGGAATGCGAGCCATTGTATCTTTACTTTTCGAAATGCACTCGTATTTGCACACCGACTAACAATAGAATAATTTATCTTTGCATTTTGATAGAGTTATTAGACGAAGTGTGACTGATATTACTGACGGGCTTCAAAAGAATGAAAATTTACTTTGGCCACAAGAATTAGATCCGAAGTATTGTTTAAATGCACTATCACGTATTCAAGTTAGACAAGGATAATGTATGAAGTATTAAATTTCACTTCATTATGCATCTTTTTTTCTGTATGTCATTTCTTTCTTATAAGTAGATTATGCTAGATTAGAAACTATATTCACGTCAAAAGCTTAATAAAGAAGACTGAACATAGGTTTAAATCAATTGTAAGCATCTGCTTATATTCAGGTTGATTCAGAATCACCCTGGATGTTAGAATCACCTCGGATCACCCATCAATATTTGGTTGGGAGGTAGGGAATAGGAAAAGAACGAGATTTCACATAGGAATGCATGGGCGCATATGCCATGTAGTAGGGCAAACTGACCCCAGTTCAATGATGGAAAGAACACATAAAAAGGAAGTAGTAAGGAAAAAAAACATTTATTATCTTACATGTAACATTTCTTTGCATCGGTTTTTCAGACTTACAAGAAGTGCTCGAACTGCTGACTATATGCTAGAATGCATGACTCACAACAGCATTGCATGGACAACCGGACCTTCTGGAATATGCCTAGCATTTACATGCATATTTGAAAGTTCATTCCACGTATACCGGTTCATATTACTTCTGCAAAGTCACCTAGTCGAATGACGACTGGCTGCACACGTCAAACAACTGTGCTTATGTATGGAAGTTATGTACACACAACGCCCTCTACACCACAATGCGTTCGTCTGCGCTCATATTTTCCTATGTGAAATTTCCTTCTTTTCCTATTCTTTACCTTCCCATCAAATATTTGTGATGAATTCTGAATCACCCTATCTAATTTAAATGCATTAAATCTCGCAAATAATACTGTATGCTTGTAGCGGAATCAAGGAATTCAAAACTTTTCTTTAGATGGCGGGTATTAGCCATTTTAGGCTTTGCCCATTACTAATGTCTGAAGCGGTGGTAATTTTATCGTGGAGGCACCTAACAGGCGGACACCGTTTCCTCCTATGAAGGGACAGAAATTTACATCAAAGTATAATCCGGGATTTGAACTTGGGCCCTTCGATACGGCAGTCAAAGTGAGTCACTAACTCTTTCTCATCTGTGCCACGGAATTCAGAACGTAGAACAGAAATAATATATCCATGAAATCATGACCAAAGAGAAGAAATCTTATTTCACCTGAGAATTGAAAAGTGTGTTTTGAGTTTAAAAGGTATGAATGTTAGGAATAATGTGTTTCGAAAAAAAGTTAAAAATTTTATTTTTAAGGCTGAAAAGAAATAGTAGGGCCCCATCTGATCCGTCCTTTACATTTGGCACCACATAACTTATTATGTCAAAGAAATTCGGCAAGAAGATAGACGGAAACCGCGAGAAAGATTAAAAGGAGTATTGCTGAGTATGGATGATTAAATGCGCATTGCAGAATATGAGTGTGACAGCTTATAATGAACATCTTTTAGTGAACTAAAGAACACTGAAAATGTCTCTAATTTTGAAGTAACTTAATATAATAAAATATACTTTTCATATTACCTTCACACACTCTTTTACCAGTAAACGTTTTAAGGTGGTACAATACATAATGGTTCGAAACCATGTGTAATTTTGCGAATATTACTCTTCGGACATTTCGTTTCGTTTCTCAAAGCAGAATGTGTTAGCTGTTCCATCCGAAATCAAAAACAAAACAAACAAAACAACAAAAAAAAAAAACTCATTTTCAGAAATTTGTACAGAAACGGCATACTAAGAAATGTTTCGGTTTTACTTAACCGAGAAATTTTATATTTTCCACAGACAATAATTTTTGTAATCCACACAATAATGACATAAAATTCCATTTTTATTTCTTGACTGCACATACTGATCTTGCAGGTCTATTCTATAGAGTTTAATTGATAAAATAATATAGACTAGCTACTAAACACTTTTAAAAAAATAATTGTTATATTACCTACAATTTATATTTTTTAAGAGATTGGAGAAGATTTTTTGTTTCTTATAAAACAAGATTTTTGTACCATTTTTTATCTGTAGTACGCTTTTCGAACTAATTTCATTTGAAACCATTTTGCACATTTCAATATTTAACAACATTGTAATGTTTGTTATACATTTAAAAGGGTAATTGTGCATTGCGTCTTCAAATTTTTCATTAGATTGAAAAATCAAGAAAATTAATTCATCTTTATATTGCTATAGCGATTTAAGAAATACTTAATGTGTACTAATCTCTGTTTCTAACTCTAACATTTTTTGACCTTTTTAATTGCGAGATTTTATAATCAGTAAATGATAAAATTCTCAAGTAAATGATAAAATAATTGTTATATTACCTACAATTTATATTTTTTAAGAGATTGGAGAAGATTTTATGTTTCTTATAAAACAAGATTTTTGTACCATTTTTTATCTGTAGTACGCTTTTCGAACTAATTTCATTTGAAACCATTTTGCACATTTCAATATTTAACAACATTGTAATGTTTGTTATACATTTAAAAGGGTAATTGTGCATAGCGTCTTCAAATTTTTCATTAGATTGAAAAATCAAGAAAATTAATTCATCTTTATATTGCTATAGCGATTTAAGAAATACTTAATGTGTACTAATCTCTATTTCTAACTCTAACATTTTTTGACCTTTTTAATTGCGAGATTTTATAATCAGTAAATGATAAAATTCTCGCAATTACTGTAAAAATATTTAAAATTCCGTTATCCGCTTTAGATTTTATAAATTAAAAAATACGTGCTGAAATTATACTTTTTAAATTAAATATTAAAAATACGTGTTGGATATCGTTTCTCGTTGGATTCTTTTGAAGAATATTGTTTCACTATTTAAAACTGAAAGCTATATAGCAGGGTTTCTTAAACTGTGTAGAGGGGTCGCTAGAATTTTAGCAGTTTTGATATTTCTTATTATAATAATTTTACAATTACCAAATATTTTTACACAATATATCTGAAAATAAGATAAGACAATACAGACAGAGAAAAAAAAACGAAAGCATTTCGACGCATTCTTTTTATAATATAAACGTTCATTTTTTTTGCTTTTGCACGTGACGCTGTCATTTCATCTGTTACTTATTTAAAATTTTCACATTGTTCTATGTCTTAAAATTAGAAATTAAAGTTAATGAGCTAAATCTGCAATAGTTATATTACAGTACAAGTGAAAAAATTGTCAGTTTCATTCCCGCGTGTGTCGGATTTGCACAATACTTATGGGATCCCACAAAAGTTTTGTAAATATTATGGGATCCTGGAGGGTAGCAAAAAAGCTTAGTGATAAAAAGGGGTCGTGACTAAAAAAAATTAAGAAACCGCGCATACAGTAATTAAGATACACTGCATAACATAAAGAATCTAAGTTTTCAGATTTCGAAAGAATCGTGCTAGATTTAACATAATTTTAAAGACGCAATATTAAGAATATCTGATTCTGAGCTGTTTTATGATGTTCAGTCACGTAAAAGGGAAGTTAAAACTCGTACGAAAGGATAAAATGAACTGTATAGTAAATTTTCTTATCAATCTAAAAATAATGGGTTACAAATGATAGAACATAAAGCAGATTTCTGTCAAAGAAAGACTGGTTACAAACATCGTTTAATTTTAAGATGTATGGGCATCTTGGGGGCAACAGATATCGTGGTTGTTCTTCCTTATCATTTCGTGTAAGTTCTAATCAAACTAAATACAAAACAGGACGTGCTAGCCTTTGAACTTTGAGCTGCATAGGAACTGTGAAATATGTCGTAATTTCGCCTAAATGAGTATCAGGGTACATATATTAGCATTCAAAGAATATCAGTTGAAAGGAAGAGAAAGGAGCCCTTTCTCTGAATACTGAGGAATCCTGAAGAAGAAATTCTTTAACTATGGTAGAAGTTAAATTTATCACTTACAGAAGATCTAAAGATACATACAGTTTTCCATCATTTAAGGTTGATCCAAGATGCAAAGAAATCGTATTGCTCTTATAAAGGTAACATAATTTATAACCTTTATTTTGTAGAAATTAAATAACAAGCGATTTTGAATCACGAAATTAAACGTTTGAATAATGTTCAGATTAATATCATCTCTGTGTTAGAACTGAATATTTGAATAATACATACATGATTTTAATATGCGTATTTGATGGGAGTTACCATTTTTCATGCAAACAATGATTATTGAGTTGAATTTAGAATACTGAGTTCTCTTTATTTTATTATTTTAAAGTATTTCATTTTTCCATTTACTTATTTTTTAAACAATTTTTCAAATTTTCAGTCTTACTGTGCATTTCTTTATTTATTTCGTTAGTGCTTATAACTTACTTGTTTACTCCTCGTGGGTACGTTGTGAAACACAAAGGAGTTGGAATTACAGATAACAAAACAAGCAAACAAAAAAAAATATTTGGAAAAGTTGAGGGTGTGTTAAATTTATTCATTTCATTCCTTGAACTTCTTTGATTGGTAGTTGGAATCCTAATAGAAAATAACAGATAATAATTTGGTAGACTCAATGTATATAATATACAAGATTTTGCCGTTTAATAAATTTACATTTTGTTAAAAACTTAATTAATTAAAAATCAGATAAGGACAAAATAGAGAAATGATATCTCAAACATAATTTTATAAATCTATAAGAAATAACTTTAAATGTGTCATATGAATATTCTGACAAGCAGTGTACGTAGCTATACAGGCTACTACATATATAACATAAAACTGATTTGAGAGTATTTTTCATCACCGCCGTTGACATTAACATTGTAGCCCGTGTGATCGGTATGATCGGCTGTTTCAAATAACATTGTAGTCGCCCTGATTGGTATGATGTTTAGCAGAGCTTATTTCTCTCGGAGAACACATGGAGGCTTATGGTATAGGATCTCTGGTACAGTACTTTTACAACATGGCTACACTTAAAATTCTTCGAGGCGAAATCTGCTGTAGAGTTTAGTGATAACTGAAAAGGAATACAAAATCTTCGGATTCCATTTTCTGGATGTTGTTGATCGATATTGTGATAGGGATTCGCAAATTCTAACTTTCATCAATTAGGTGCGAAAGACACCAAATGTGAGCATTCATGGACATGTTAAAGTGACTACACGTCTGGTTTTAAGAATCTGCAGTAAAAATAGCAAAACTAGCAACATGAATAATAGTACTGAAATTTAAAATAATAGTAAACAACGTAACAATAAATATATTTTAATTTTCTTTCTTTTACTGAAATAATAAAGAAAAGAATAGAATGAATAAGATTTAAATATTTTAGAAAATAATGTCATTATTTTCAATAATAATGACATGAAAGGGAGTTTGATACTTTCCTGTAATAAAATCAAATTAAATCACAATACAGGCTTCAAGTTTGGTAACTTATATTTTAGTCCCTTATTTAATATGAATAATGAAAGAAAAAACGCTATCTCTACCATTAAAGAAAGCAAGCATTTTAAAAGCTTCCTCGCATATTTTGAGATTATTGTCTTCGTTGCCATCTAAATAATATTCTTTATTGTTTGAGTGTGCAACTAATTTACAAGAACCACGATATTTATCTGAAGCAAGTAAGCATACAATAAATAAATAAATAAATAAACAAAAATCTGTTCATTTTTCCATCATCTATTAGATGCTGAGTGGGTTGAAAGGAGTATGACATTTCGAAATCACCTCTCATTCTTTAGTACGTGTTACTTTAAGATTTATTGAAACAAAAATAGTAAGAGGAAGTGCTTTGTAAATAAATTTTCTGATTTAATTTATAAAATATATTGTTATTTTATACGTTCAAAAGCATAGATTCTTAAGTGATATCAATCTTTATTTATTTAACATATATCTTACATTTAGCAGCCTCAAGGGTATGTATTTAATTCTGTTAAGAGATTTCAGAAATATTTGTGTATTAAAATTCAGTATTATTATCCATTCATCCAATAAGCTCAATATTGTCCCAGATGATAAGGTAGGCAGAACAAGTTGACGCATTCCTATGCTGTTGAGTACTGATTTATACTTAGAAAGACATGTATATTTTTGAGTGTGGTACCTTTACAGCATGGGGATACTTCAAGTCTGCGCAGAGCGGAATTTATAGATGGAGAACAGAGGTAAGAGACTCATTCCATTCTTTGGAGTACCATTAATTAAAACTGGTACGTAGCTTTGGCGGATAGCTTTTCCTGAATTTTAGATTTTAGTATTCCAACGTATATTTTTTCTCATCGCCTGTTTCCGAAGTACCTTTTCGCTCAGCTTTTCATAAAGTACCTTTAATAACACAATTTAAAAAAAGTAGTTAAAGATATAGTTTTAATCATAAAAACTGAATTGAATGCAGAAAAATAAAATAACTAAAAAACGGAATTTCAGACCTGTGTCAAAGCAACCACGTTTAAATTACATATAATAAAATGAAAATTTTAAATTACTCATTAAATAATTCTGGACGGAGACTTCGTAGAACTCAAAGTTTAAACAAAGAAACCGAATCTTTAAATATCATTGCTAGCAACCTTTTTTATTACCATTTTACCTTGCTGTTTAGATGCATGCTTGCCACTCTGCTTTGTGTCCGTTATCTGAGAATGTAAGCTTCCCAAATTGTGAAAGTGCATATCGTGTTCATGTATTGTGTTTGAACCTGTTTAATTGCAAAATAAAACTGTGCATGAATCAACGTCACCTCTGCTAAAGATATGCTTCTCTGTTATCATATCAAGGTTTGCTCTGTAGAGAAAAATTAAATTATACGTTCAAAAGCCACGCCTGTCTTCAAAGTGTCATCTTCCATATCTACGCAATTCTATCATTGTACATGGGTAGTTACTAATCATTAAGTACCTTCAGAATTATTACATATTTAAATTAGTCTACTGTCTTGACCTTACTAAATTTTGATAGGGTACATACCTATCTTCTTCATGGTATAGCACTACATACCTGTAGTTCAATAAATAAGCCTGTTTATCTGCAAGTCTAGAACAGATGTTGAACAGAAAAACATAACATAACACATGTTGCTAGTTTTAGCGTCAAATAATATGTGTGGAATTACTACTGCTGTTCATTAGGTATATAAGTTTCGAAATGTTTTCGGCCGCCTCTTTATTAGTTAGGAATGACAAAAAAGGTCTGTTATCGTTCGACTATCACGCACAGTGTTTATGTCCAAAACATCTTTGAAGGTCACCGAACTGAGTGTTTACTTTGCTTCCTTCAGCTTTTAGGAATAAAGTAATCAGGTTATTTTTCACTAGTGTAGAGCTAAAAATTACACCTAAAGTATGTGCTAGAAAATTATTTTCACTTTTGTTTTCTGTAATGGCAGTTGCACTACAAACTGATATATTTTCTTACTAAATTGGGTTTCGAATTATGTGAAAAAGTATAATTTAATGGTATTATGTGAAAAAGTGTAATATGAATTCTAACAATGATTTTGTAACGTAAAGAATTTTAAAATTCTTTATAACAGACTGTAAAATTTAACAGAAGTTGTTAACATTTGTTTATAACAACTTAGAATGTTAACACCTCACTAAAAATAAAGGTGAAGATCGCTAAATTATTTAACTGTCAAAATGAAATAAATATAAGCGAAATCAGTTCGAAAAGCAAATACGTAAGCATACAAAACTAACTATTAAAACTGAACGTACCTTATATATATACTGGATAGCAATTGCTAGCAAAGTTTGGAGTGCCGATAAAGTTGTTCGACACGTGTTAGCACTGATAAAAAATTTGATCCGTATTCATGTTGTTTAAAAGCAAAATTTAACGGGAAAGAAACAAACTTGCAATCATCGTTATATCTTCCCGACATCACTTAGATAATTTTACGCATGGGTTTATTATTGGAAAGATTGAAGGAAAACGAGACATAATAAATGTTGCTAGGGGGTTCAACATCAGCCGCAGTGTTCGTTCAAGACTTCGGAAATCATTTCAAACACATGGAATGTGTAGCAAACGTCACGGGGGAGGTTGTAGTACGACGCATGAAGAAGATAGGTATGTAATCCTACTAATGGCAAGATTGAAGAAGGACGAGACATAATAGATGTTGCTAGGGGGTTCATCAGCCGCAGTGTTGGTTCAAGACATCGGAAATCATTTCAAACACATGGAATGTGTAGCAAACGTCACGGGGGAGGTTGTAGTACACGCATGAAGAAGATAGGTATGTAATCCTATCGACAAAAAGGAACCGGAGCAGCACAGGTAGTGTTCGCAGTACGACGCATGCAGAGGATAGGTACATAGCGCTGTCGACAAAAATGAACCGGCCCAGCACAGCAACTGATTTAGCAAATCAGTTACTTCCTGATACTGGCAAGATAATTTCATGAAAAACGGTAGCCAAACTTTTCCATCAAGGAGAACTATACACCCATCGTCCTGCTGTGTGCATTCTATTGTCTAGACGTCAGAGCTCAGCCCGTTTGCAATGATGTCGTCAGCATCACAATTGGAGGGAAGACCACTAGGCCTTTTTTTTAATTGAAAATTTTAAATCCTTGTGCACCACATAGTATTACACAAGGCTTACAGAGGTAAGTAAAAAAACAAATACAACAACACAACACAAAATAAAATAAACTTACAAATTCACAGATGACACGTATGAGATAAATTTACAGAAGAAAGAGAAAGCCATTTTATATTGGACAAATACATGGAGAGGGGGAGGAAATGTAATATTCACAGAGTTTAACCTAGTCTCATATGAGGGTAGGTTCAGTGTGTCATCGGACTGTAGAACGCCAATTGATCTAGCGTGAGAGTGGTACTGCATATAGTTTGGCCAACATCCAGGAAAGAGGATACCCTACATGCAAAGACATGGTATTTCTGGAAGCATGATCAATAGCTGTATGTGTCTCTATGTGCTTCCAGCTGGACAATGACTAGCCAAAGATACATTAATGATGTTCTGCTGCCTGATGTTCGCATGTTCCCTGGTGCTGTCGGTGATAAATTTGTTTTCATGGACGACAACGCAACATGTCATGAAATGGTTGCTGTCCAGGAGTATCTAGAAAGAGAGAATATTCAATGCCTGGTATGCCTAGCACGTTCTCCAGGTCTGAATCCCACTGAAAAATGTTGGGATGCTTTGGAAAAGAGACTTGCTGGTTATCAATGCCCTTCAATAAACAAGGACACCCTCATTCTTTCACCGAAAGAAGAATGGGATAGATTACTGCAAGAGCTAACTTATTTACTTACTTAATTATCACCAGCTGAGGATAATGTTGTGTAAAGCATGAAAGGACGTGTGGAATCTTGCATTGTCCTCCATGGTGGCTATACTCGGTATTGACATCTTGCGGCAGAATGCCTGAGGACAGCAATTGCATTTTTTTCACGTATTCAGCGCAAAATGACCATTTTTGTCCTTTAAACACTTTTCAACGACTTCTGAATTTTAGAGCACAATAAATTATCCTTATTGTTATGTCCTGGTATTCTGGGATTTTTTTATTTAACTTAGCATCCAACCACACTTACATTTTTACGCGCTATACAGCCGTTTGTGATCTGTCCTTAGCAACTATCCATCAGTGTATAACAAAATATCCACAGAACATATTATCCGCAAGCCGTACATATTTTTGTTTCGTTTCAAATCAGATCTTCACCGATTTTACAAAAAGGATGCGATGGTAACTTTAGGAACTAGAATTTTCCTCGGACAGAATGTGCAATGCCGCAAATGAACACGGTATTCCGTAACATAGTTTACCTTCTATATTATTCCGTAATGAGCAATACTTATTTCATAATTTTTTCTCTGTCTCATAAACTGATTAAAGGGGCGATGGTTAAATAATGATGAATTAATTTTAATTAAAATGTAAAACTGTGCAGGTACGACATAAATAAACCCATATGTAACGAACGATCATCTCCTGTCCAGTATTTCTGAGCATATAAATAAATTTTTGAATCTGAGAATATTAATCAATAAATGTATAGAATATTCCCTGTAAAACGACCACTTCTGAAAGAGACCAATTTTCTGAAACTATAAATAAATATTTATAAAGCATTATTTTTCTAAAACGTCTATCTCTAGGAAGAACCAAAATTTTTAGAATAGTGGATAATCATCAGAAAAGATCCCTTTTATTAAGAAATTATTTCACGACTTTAATGCGATAGCATTAAAAGTGAACGCGACTGAAAAGAATTTTCCGTCCTGTAATTAAAACAAAAGTTTTTAATTTTTCTAGTTTTGTCTATATTTATAGTAATATTTGTAATATTTGTAATCTGCAATTAATTATTCAAGTAATTTAAAAAGTTTTTTATAAAACATTTTAAATGCACAATACATTATTCAAAACAGCATATCATTGGAATTTCCGATAAACACTCTCGTGCGCTGGAAATAAAAACGTTTTATTTCTTATAGTGTTACCACTGCTCTCGAGTTTGTTAATCAAAAATTCTTAAAGTTTTACAAAATCTGTACTATTACTAGTGGGCATGCCCGCTAACTGAGCGGGCTGCGTCCGTTTTATTCACGTATGCATTCACAATTTCTGTACAGTAAATTATTAACAGTGACAGATTTATGTGCACTGTTTATGTTTAAGTTTACCACGGGCTGCGCTCGCTTTATTCGCGTATGCATCCACAAGATACTGCATACGCGTTACACATGCGGAAAATCCCGAAAACACCCATACAGCCAGCCCGCTCCCCGGGATTCGAAAGTTGGACCGAACTACCATTGTTCAGCGATTTTACCGCGCCTGCGCCCGCTTTATTCACCGCATGCATCCACAAAAGACATAGTCTTACTTTGAAGATACCACGCGATTGCATGTGACGTCATTATGTGTCGGAAAGTTTTCGTTAATGTCGCCATTTTATATGAATAGTTGTTGGTAACGTTTTTGCTTCAGGTTACGATAATTGATTGCCACGTTAATTCTTTTATTAACCTTGAGAAAAATTTGTTATATTACGTTAAACTTAAATTTCGACGTTATACGCCTGAAGTATCAAAAATTTTTCTTACCTGGTTTAGCAACAAAAAATTATTTGCGAATTGATTGTTTCTTGGAAAGCATGAACTGCTTTTAATCATATTGAAATGTTTTTATGCATTTTCTTTCCTGCTGTACGTAATTATAAATTCTAATTTTACATAATTATATTGTAAGGGGTACTTAATTATAAACTTTGTTTTCATCGCAGGCCGCTAGTATAAAATATAAAATCGAATTCAAATTCTGACCTTGAGGTGCACATGTTCGGATGGAGGACTACGTTGCATTCATACATTCATGAAAATTCTTCATTATTTAATTTCTTTAAATACAGGGCTATGATATTTGGTGATAACAATTTGAAAAGTGTTTCAGACTATAGTGATTCAACGCAAAATTAACTGACGCAAAATTCTGAGACTAATAGCCCTTCTGGTTTAACGCTCCTTAGGGTTAAAAAGGAATGCTGCCATTTCTATTATGATTGTAATATTGTTATACAATATTTTGGAAGGTTTTATTGCATTTCTGAAAGGAGGGCTACCTTATATAAAATACGGAATTCTTTTTAAGTGGTTCAAGCATCCATTAACCACCGATGAAATATCAGAAACGAGAAAGATTTATCAATGATCGTTATTCATGTTGCAACGAGCAATATTGGCACTGTTAATTAGTATATGAAAGATCTGTGGTTAGAATCCAGGCGATGAAACATTCGATTTTTCTCATTTTCTGCTCTGGATGACATAACAGTTTTTATAATCTGTTATTTGATTCTTTCCGTAATTTCGAATCAGTGTGATCTTGCAGTTTCTTAAAAAATAAAAATCATGCATTTTTAGATATAAAACATGTAGCCCTATAGGAATTAAATTAATTCTTCTATACGATTGTAGATAAATTTTGTTACCAAATTTGGATATTTGGTTGTTTAAACAAGTTACTTTCTTTTTATTCAAATTTCTAATTAATATAAATAACAGCATACTTTATATCTTCATTTGGATTAAAAGAAAAAGTAATTTAATATTGCTATATTAAAATTGTAGGAGGTCTAAAAATAAAATTTTAAAAATGTTAAAAATTGTAAAAGAGTAATTAAAACAGACGCATCATAATGAAACCGAAGTTCGAATCATTCCTTTCGGAAATTACGCCCAAAAATGCGCTTTCTTTATTACCCTAAGAAAGAATAATCCTTCGTCGAAATATATGTTATCATTTAAATCTAGTAAAATGGTCTGATATATCATTGTCAAGCAAAATCATAATACCTTCAGAAATAAGCTGAAGTATCATAATTTAGCGAAAAATGCTTAAAAATAAAAAACGAAAAATTAGTATTTAGAAGCAAAAATTCTTTCACACCCACACACATCCATATACAGCAACTGTCATTACCTATTTATGATAGTGTACATTTATTTTAGAAATGAGAAATGCTCACATTTTAGTTTTATTTAGAGAAAAATGCAGTCTTGGCGACAGTCGTTGAGAATCTTAAAAGAATTTCATTTTTTAAATTTAATACGTAGAATTTTATTCTGAATTTTGTTACCTCTTTAATTCTCTGTTAATATAAATTACATCAAATTTCAGGAGCTTCGTTGATTAAATTTATTTGTTCTCAGATACCTGTTTTCAGTGAAACATTCCTGAAAATCGTGGAAGCAGAAAATTTACAAAAGGCGCATTACATTTATGTTCCAAAATCCTTTTTTTTCTGCAGTAGCATAACCAAATAAAACCTCGTCATGTTTAAAATTATACTTTATTTCGTGAATGAATGTTAATTATGAAAAAGATGATTAGGAAAAAAAAGAAGGTTTAAAAAATGTTGTGATGTAAACTCGGTTACCTCACACAAGGAATTGTAGTCTTTACGAATTTAGCCGTTTTTTTTTTTTTTTTTTTTTTTTTTTTTTACGAATTTCAAAATAACTGCATTTCATTTGTTTTCGATCCGCTTTTTTTCCATGTCACATTGCTTTTTATGGGCAATTTTTTTATTCTCGAGAGTATAGTGTAATATTTCTTGTTACTAATTGAAAGTATTTGATTGCAGATTTTACTAGAAGCATGAATATACTCTTTATCTAAATAAAATATTGTTGACACTAAGATAAGTCTTATAATTCACTAAGCGGTTTAATATATCTGGCTTATAGAAAAATGTCAAACCTATTTAACGTAATTTGTCGATTGCCTGAATGGTCTGTGGTACCTGTTTATCTGCTTAGTTGAGCTATATTATGTATACATATTTATTATTTAAAACTATCTTAATAGGAATGCTTATTAAACCCCGCTACCATACCCGGAAGCAATTACGCTAAAGTGCTGCAAAAACTACTATGTGAAACTTACATTCTTTTCCTGTCTGAAAAAAAAAATGTTTCTTGGAGTGATTAATCTTCTTTCCTTAAAAACAAAATACTGGTGTCTTTTTTGCCAAAGAAGCATCGCTTTCTTGAGATAAAGAAATGCAAGTTTTTTACCCTCTCAGACTTTTCGCTACTGCATCCTGTACTTCCATTTTCGTCCTTAATAGCAGAGTGAGTTATTATATAATTTTTTGAAACCGCACTAACGGAAAAAATTAGCAAAACAACAACCTTGTGTTTGGCACAGATTTTAGTCAATACTTTATCGTTTTCGAAGGCAAGCAGGTATAGGTCCCTCTTCATCGGGACCTGACTCTAATCCAATTCTTCATAATGCTTTTAAAATTTTATTAACTTAATTTTTCAATTTTCGTTGTATTTCTACCGACAGATTACCGACAGCTACCTTCTCGTTCGCTTTACTCCTGTTAGGTGCAAATGCAATCGTGGCTTTCCCTTCTTTGCAGACACACTCGCCGGATAAAGTTACGTGTATATATTGTCGCAAAATGAACTATCAAGATTACATTGGTAATTAGTGTTTTTTACACAGCTAATGAATTATGTAAAACATTATGGCACAGCCGAAAATAACTTTGTTTTCAATTTAAATTATCAATTTCATTCTAGTATATTAACTTTTCACGTTGTATTGTGCCTGTAAAAGTGATCTCACCATGCACCGTGCTTAGATTTTCCGCATTCGCTGACTGAAGACATTATGTTCAGGTGAAAACAGCAAATGAACTTTGAACGCATCTAATAAAGTTATCACATTAGCTGTTTGTTGCCAGAACAAAACGTTTGCAGCAACAGTTCTGAGAAACGGCGTTTGGCGAAATAGGGTTACCATCTTCACTTGGTAAACAGGCTGAAAGCCAAACAAGAATCAGTTATCGCTCAGATTGGCGAAAGTGACGTTTCCTTTCAAGTGACAGTCGCTTCTTCGTGTTGTTTTGTATCGCTCACGCGCTTTTCGTTTTAAACTTTATTGTTAGTAATGGAAGATTAATGGAAGATAATAGAAAGGTGATTGCTATCAAGTTAATCACTTTGATCTCCACTCTGGCACTTCATGTAACAAATAAACACACTTCTGGTTATAGCAATCAATTACATCAGTAATAGCCAAATTCTGTATACGCCCTAAGAATAGTTTAAAAACATGTGCTTGATAAGTCTATTTATCACACATCGCTTATGTGTATTTTCTGTTGTCTGCATTTCAATGAAAATTTGATGGCTCACTGGAAAATTTGTGACCTGGTGAAAGCATTTTCTGACTAACTTTATGGTTCATAATTACTGTTCTGTCCATTCAAACAAACAGACAAAAAAAAAAAAAAAAAAAAAAAAAAAGAAAGAAAAAAGACCTTTTATGACAAAAATCTATATGGCTGATATTTACCTCCTCACAGCCAGCAGATACTATTCAGCAAAATGAAGATCAAATAAAGCATATGAATACATGAGCAATCAAACATGTGCGAGTTGTTTACTGTCCCATAGAACACTCGGTAATATACCTAAAACACAATAATTATACCAACTCTAGAAATTAGGTGTTCACATCATGAGTTTGTTTTATGGTTTGGTTTATTGAGATTACAGCAAAGCACACTAGGGCTATCTGCCTAAGGGAAGGGATGCCTTCGTGGAGGATTTTCTAAGGGAAACTGGCTCGTATACACGTTACACATGGGGAAAACCACGAAAGCGCCCATGCAGCCAGCCCGTTCGCGGGATTCGAACCTCGGACAGAACTACCAGTGTTCAGCGACTTTACCGCTCGGCCGCTGGTGGGCTCAGTTTGTTTTATGTGATTACCGCAAAGCCTCGAGGGATAACAACAAGAGCGATCCCTTTGTAGAAGATTTTTTAAAACTGGCTCGTATACCAGTTACAAATGGGGCAAACCAAGGAAACGTCATGTAGCCAGCCCGTTCGCGGCATTCTAACTTGAGACAGAACTACCAGTGTTCAACGACGCTTTGGCCACTATTAGGCCCGTGCGCTTAATTGGAAAGTGCAATTCATTATGTAAACAGACATGAAGGTGATAATCAGTTGTGCACTGTTTTAAGTAATCAAATGTTATAAATGCACACTTACATTTCTTATTATTTATTAGTCATGTTTTTATTACGTAGATCATACGTATGATATAATTATGAATTAACCCAATAACAAAATGTGTACACTCTTTAGTACTCAAATACTCATCAATTATTTTTCAACTGATTATTACATACCCATAATAATTTGCAAAGAACTGATAACTATAGTTGCTGCCAATTACATAATCGTTATCTGAATTAAAAGCAACTTCAAATAAACTTCTTGGCAATGTTCATTTTTGTACTCATACATATATATATACACATCTAATAAGTCATATATTTACATACAGAGAGAGATGCGATGGCTTAGAAGTTGTTAATATATATTTATTAGTATTAATGTAATGAATAAGATTTATATTAATGAATGTATATACAAATGCTTTTCATCATGCATAATAGTAAATCCATAAATTTCCAATGTTTCAATATGTAGCATTTACAATAAAAGTATAGTTTCTAATGTATTTATAATCCAAAAAGTATTTCATTAATAACATGAAAATAATAGACAAATTTAATGAGTATTCTCATTATTACATAAGCTATGCTTTTCTTTTTTAATGCATCTTTTATCCTGTTTAAAATGTGTCACTGATTATGCAATTAACAATTTAAAAGATAAGTAATTAGGAGAAAAGCCACGCATATACAAGCGGATTTTAAAAAATTATTCAACTTAAATTTAAGAAATAAAATTCTATTATATAACAGTGATAATACACGAACAGCACGAAATACGACAAATTTGGCGACGAAGAATTAGTAAACAAATCCGAACTGCAAGAACGTCGTAAAATACTGTCAACTTTGAAATTTCCACGATTATATATTTAATGAATATATACACAATTAAAAATGACTCAGGCAGTTGTATTACAACAAAACAGCAATAATTAAATCCGCCTCTAATTCCACCGTCCATCACTTCATAGTTTCGCCATATTGAAAGTTACCCGTGATCCTTCAGAAGCAGAACTTTCGTCTGATTGGTTGAACGTTCCAGGAACACGTCTCCAGCCGGAACATTTTCGGATAAATTTTAAAATATTGCTCGTAGCCGGGACAGGTTCCTCTCGGAAGCCTGCCGCTTAAAGCCGTACTACTAGAATCTCGTTTCTCGGAATTGTCCCGGGTAAGCGCGCGCGTCCATAGAAGTGATAGGGCCATAAATGAAACTGCCAATTATAAAAAGTAGCTCAATTCTTGATGTTAATTTAAAACTGAATTTAAGACGCCAAAACAATCCTCATTTACTGCTATTCCGATGCTCATTTATGATTTTAAAAAATGTTTAATGATTTCCTACTACAAATTCATTTGCACTATATATTGCTTTCTTGATTTATAGATTTATTCTGCTTTCGGGTGCGGTGCGTAGCACCTTAAGAAATATAATAATGTGAATGGCGTTACAGCGCTTTTTGATTTACTGCGAAAATCTCATAGCAGTTAAAGCTAACCGCAAAGAGGTGACCTGTGATCCATGATCCTCCGTTATAGATTTCTTTGCTTCTGATGAAAAGGCATCTGTACCAGTTTGCCTTTAGAATCGAAAGATTCTTAACTAAAGTCTTTGTCAGATACAAAGTTGTTCCTTTGATAATTTAATGTTTTAATTTGGTGTTTTTCTGTTCCTTCCTCACACTAACATACCTTTGCATTAACAATAACAAATATTAATAGCAAAAATTAAAACATGCTGTCCTTCTACTTGGGAAAATTGATATACTGTAAACGCTCTGATAACGACTACCTCCCGTAAACTAGCCCGCTGAAAGTGAACAGTAGTTCTGTAAACATAAATCAACACCATTGGTGATAACTTCTATTTTTTTTCTGATATTACTATATAAAATACACTGATATTAATGTATACGCTATGTACTGTTAATTAATGTACGTAATATGCTAATATTATTATATATGCAATATACTAATAATTACTATATTATTTCATATGTTGTTAATTAAGATACTGTCAGATAACTATTGTGTACTCTGCCGTATTCGAATAATTTTATTGATCTGTTTATGACGTTACTGCAACACCTTTATTCTAACTTTTATAATGAATGTGTTTCATTTCAATTCAAAAGAACTTATTTTGATTTTTGGCGAGGCGAAGGGATTGTAATGAAAAGAGTCTATAATATCCCAACAACGAAATGAGTCTCACCGAAAATATTCCAACATTTTTTAGGATCCTTTATTTGACTTCAGAATAATATAAGTTTTGCACTAATTACATGATATAGATATAAAACAACAGTAGTGTAAACCAGTGATACAGATGAAGTCTAACAAATACTTTTTCTCGCAGATGTTGTTTAAATTCATTTTTTTTTTTTTGGCAGGCGGGATACTCACATGGATTCCAACGGAGGTAAGTCAGGAACATCAAGTTTAATTTGTCTTAATATAGAGGATGAATACACAACAACAATACACGGAAAATATTCGGATAACTAGTTCTTGTGTTTCAGGGAAGCAGGTGGTAAGTTGACCACGCTGGCTTCACGGGAACATATCCTTGGGGAATGGCTTGACACATGAACAAATTGATAGCTTTTGTTGGCAGGCACTTGGGATCCTTAAAAACAGATTCCGTGAGTTGCTCTATGGCGAATGCGGAGATTGCTGTCACATATGTGCATTCCAGTCAGCTTCTGCTATCACTGATGTATTATATCAGCAACACCATACATCTGAAGCAACTGTAGACGGGCTTCCACTGGCGTTTTAGTGCAAGTTTCTACATCTTATTTTTCAACTCTACACTGACATAAATGGAACAAAAACTTTCGACAAAATGTTTGCTCCTTTCGAATTTTATGTTTCATTAGCTACTTATCGTTTAGGTCAAAAGTTTATTTTAGCGGCATTTATTTTTATTTGAATAATTTACATTTTTCGTTTATGTTTATTATTTAATAAAAATTACAAAAATTTATTTCATGGACGTATTACGCGTACAGTCAATAAACTAATATGCTTATAAAAGGTAATACCATCGATAAATCTTAAGAAGACTGAGATTAAATTTTTTACATTTTATTCTAAAAATGTGCAGTATAAGTACGAAATCCCAAATTCTGTGAAGCAAGAGCTGAAAATGTATTCGTTTCTAATGAGAATACCATAGAATAGTGAAGATACAGACTTATATTGAAATAGAGGTAAACAGTCTTTGAACGACAGCTGAAATTATAGCAGGTTTTCTAGCCTACAGGCTTATACTTTCCCACTTCTGCTGTTTTCAATCCCGTATCAAAAACCTGTGACATTTTGAGGAAATCTAAATAATGAAATTCATTATATTATATTCTAACGCTTCTCGTTTTAGAGAATGTTTCACAAATCAAAATTATACAGTACAGTTTACGAACTTTCTTATACTGTACATATATTCGCAAGGTTTGTACCTCTGTAACATAAAAATATATGCATTTACAATTTATATAATAAAACGTGAAATACGGAATAGATATATCCATACATTTACGGAAACTTATAATTATGCATATATATACGCTTACGCACACGCATTTTTAACATTATTTTTTTTACAACGGTCTTTTAAATGTTGAAAGCTGTGAGAAATGCATAAAGAAAATTTACATATTATTAATGGAATTTGTAAGAGCCACTGTTATCATGTTTATGCTTAATTTAACATTTAAGATTATTTTCAAACTTCCGAAACTACTTGCCGCTCGATTTGAAACCAAAAAATTATTCCGATGTCTCTGTGTTCTTTTTCCATTTCAGACGCCTATTACGAAAACATTTGAATGACACACATGAAAGATTTTAATCAAAATTTTACGGCGTAAACGGCACAACACGGTCATTTACTATTCACTCATTCCTTTGAGTTAAGCTACACGACACAGTAATTACTTAGGTAAAATATCCATTTTCGGAGATATTTGCTCTCGCAGCGAAATGTTTACTCTCTCACTGTTGGGTGTGTAAGTGGATTGAGTCAAACGACGCTTCCACATTAGTAACAGTAGAAACGTGTCGTTTCGGGGGACAGCGCAATCAGAGTTTTAATCATAAATTTTGTTTGTTTTAAGGATTGTAAAATAAACGCAATGTTTCTGTCTGCATTTAATAATATTTGAAATTGTAACATTTAATAACCTTCACGAGCAACAAGTATTTTAAAATAAAACCACTTTCTTCTAAACTATTATTGCCTTTTTTTAAATCCGCACGTCATTATACTTTAATGTTAAGTTTTTAGTTACTCTTTTAGCAAAAATGCTTGCTTATTTGATTCGAAGAAAATGCTGTGTAAATAATAATAGTGTAAATGATAAATGGAAATAATTAAAAAAGTAATCGAATTTCCGAGTGCACAACAAAAGTAATTTCCTTTCATTTTCGTTCCTTATATATACTTAACTTTATTTCTTACTCTTATTTTGATCAAATTTAAAATTGCTCTTTGATTGATTGAACGAATCTAATCTAATGTCCACATGACTTACAAATTTTAATAAACCCTTTTAAAAATCCTGATAAAGTCATTTTAAAGAGGATGAGACTTGGTTAACAATAATAATATAAATAAAATAAATTTGTAATAAAATTCTATTATACTTAAGATTTGTTATACATGTCTAAATTTCAAAAGGGAAATTTAATATCAAATATTATTGCATGAAAAGAACTAATTTCTGTGTTCAAAATGTTCTACCTATTCCGCTAGTTTGGTCAAAGCGCCGCATTTAAAGTCCTGTTAGCTGCATTATCTTTCCGTATTAAAAAATATTGTGTAGCAAATTAAAGAAAACTGTGTAATATAAATATGAAAACTGTTGTACAAGTAAAATAAAAATTAATGACGATTTAAACTAATAAACTAGCTATACGTCTCTCACAGAGACCGCTGCAGTCATAAAATATCAAAATATATGATAATTTGGTAAGTATTGCCTGTTTTAATCAAGTCGTTGCCCACCAGCAGCTGAGTGGTAAAATCGCTAAAAAAATAGTGGTTTCGAGCTAGCTTCAATTTCAGGCGAGTGGTTGGCCGCATGGATGATTTCCTGGAGTTTCGCCATATGTAATGTGTATACGAGCCAGTTTCCCATTGAACATTTTCCATGAAGGCGTCCCTCCACTGAGGCAGATAGCCTTAGTGTGCTTTGCCATAATCAACTAAACCAAACTATTTGAAAATTTTGATGTTTGTTGAAATTGTTTTATACTGCGATTATTGTGAAACACTGAATGAAATTTGAAATGGTGCATGCACAGATTAACATTTTAGGCTTTAGGATTGTTGTTGGACTTCGTAAATTGTACAAATGTGCTTATTATTTTAGCTCTATAACTAGTGAATAACTCTCATAAAACCATTTCAAATTAAGCGTCAAATTATTAGATTTTAAACGATATTCAGTATATACTGATTTTAAACATGCAATAAGATAGGCTTTTAGATTGCTTGTGCAAAACTGGATCACCATTTTAAATACGGAATTAGCTAATAAAGTTACTTTTATTATACACATGTATAAATACCTATCAGGGTATTTCTTTGGGATTTTTAAATTTTAGGTAATTTCTGTCTAAAATGACTTTATGTAAACAGAAACTACTATTTCTCATGGAATTGCTGGAAGTTAAGTAGATCTTTTGAAGACCTAATCGGTACGTTTCAGCGGTTTGTTAACTTAACCACGGAAAGCATTGATCTCATTTAAGAGGAAAGAGAAACATGTCAAAATAAAAAATAACATTAAGCAAAGCAACGAACATCCTTCTGGCAAAATTAAATTACTTTGGCAAAATAAAAAAGTAAAACGATTTTTCAGAAACTAGATGAATGTTAATTATTTGTGCATGTGATATTTTGTGTAGATGATACGTAGCTGCATATTTGACCCGTTACTAAAACCCGTTGAGCAATTGATAAGCTATTATTATTTATTAAGAATGATGAAGAGATTCCTAATAGTTCTTCACAAAATGTTTGCGTATTCATTAGATATTCATTAGATATACCTTTTGCGCTGGCTCTGTTTTTACACGAATTTTAACTGTTTAGCTGTAGGAGTTTTTTGTAGGCGACTAAAATTTTGTAACAAATTCTTATTTTTATGTAACTTTATCACTTTTACTAAAATGGTCAAGGTTTCTCAAACAATGTTTAATTGAACTGTGGTTTTACTTGTCTGTGCTTGCTACAACATCATTTTTGCTTGAAATTTTAATTTCTGCCGAATCACGTCGAGGTCCTATTTAATATAAATATCTTTTATCCGCCATATCTGCTTCATTTATTATTTAATTAAATTTTCTGTATATTATATAACTTTTATATAACACCAGTACAGTGTTAGTGAAGGTGATTGCTGCACCAGTGAGCTCGGGTTCAAATCTCGGAAAGGCATGGTTTGTAAGCGTATATTGTCAGTGTATCAAGGAGGTACTCAAAGTACACGACCATCCGGATTTCCTCTCGAGATGTTGGTGATAGGGAAAGAAGGGTGGAAAAGACTTGCATCACTCCCTCCCGGGTTGTTCTCTATGAACCTTGTACCGGAAAGAGCTATTATAGCAGCGGTTCCAGACTTTGACAGTTACTAATCAGATAGTACAAAAGTTTTAGTTCCAAATAATATGTGAATTAAGAAATAAAAAATATGGTATAAACATCAAGCACTTATTATATTCATCATTTAATTTTAAGTTTTATTCTAAAACTGATGCCAAATAATAAACGTAAAAATAATAAATAACGTAACGTAAAAATAAACGTAAAAATAACGAACTTAAAATTTTTGACGTGGAATTTAAAGTCAAAACATGGAAGTGGTGACATTAAAGAAATAAAAATATTCAAAAAAGAGAAACCTCCTGATGAAGAAGAATCAGTGTATTATTGCTCTCGAAATCGATAGAGTTTTAAAATTTATGCCAAAATAAGATTCTGTAATGAATTTTAAACTGGAATATTTCTCTTCAAACTGGAATGCTTTTAGAGCACAAGTACATATTTGTCAACTTTTAATGCAGTGATTCATGAGTATAACCGTGCAGGAATGCAAAATTTAAGCTGAATTTTGAGTTAAATCCGTTATAAAGAAATGAGCTTTTAAATTAAGAGCATGTAGAGCTTTATAATTGTAAATTTGGAAGAACGTCTTTACCAAATTTTTGTATTTTTTATACACGTAAGCGCATTTTTTAACTGAAAATATAATGTGATTAAATTTGCTCTCTTACAGTTGCTCTAGGAAAGTGTTTATACGTCACTTATTATATGATGTTAAGTAAAATTCTGTTCAGTGCATAGATTCATACTTTGGGCGAAATTAGATAATGAAATTAATACTTGGTTTATGTTGGAGAAAATAATTTGGTATAGATTATATATAGATCTGAATTTGATATAGAACTGATTATAAGTAATCAAAAACGATGTGAATATGCATCAGTTATAGCGCATGCTACTCACAATTTCTGGTCATATATTGAAAATTTACTAATTTGGAAAATTTAAACAGCTTTGCAAATTTTGGTCATAGTTCCTCGAAACAACAACTGGGAGATATGAAATTAAGGCATGATATACATCACGCCTCTATAGGAAGAATTTTACGTGGTACTGTGAAATATAGGAGCAAAGAAAAATGAATAGCAGGCATGCAGTACGGAAGGTGTAGAAAAAGCTTGACAGAATAACGTTGGTACAAAAAAACTGTCTGGCCAACAAGGGAAAACAAAAATCCAATGAGCCTTAGTATGGGATAAGTTCTACTCTAAATGAAATGGCTGCCTTAGATTGTTTGTGGATACTCAACACCAGATTATCTAACAGTTTTTGGGGTAAGTGTTTCAGTTCCAATTCTTCACGCAGCATTTGTTTCAGTTATCTGGTGTTCTTCGGAGGGTACGATTATGCCGCCGGATAGTTCAATGGAATTTAAGTCAGGGGACCAGGCGGGCAATCCTTTCTGTGAAGGGCTTCCCTTTTAAGGAGCTCCTCAAAGCATGTGTCTTGTATGGCCATACTTTGTCATCCATAAAAACAAAGTCGGAAACAGTGGCACCCCGAGCAAGATGCACGTCGAAGAGCATAATTTCGTCGCAGTAACGATCACCGGTAAGTGAAACTGCCAAAACTGTCCATTTGTCATAATGCCTCCCCATGCAAGTACGCAAGGATCAGCAGAATAGTCATTTTCCTGATATTAGTGGAGTGAAACATGTCCCTACTTCTCTCCATGTCAACGAGATCCAAACGACTCTGATCGGATCCAAACGACTCTGATCGGTCGGGAATCCATTCCGGTCGGGATCCTGCAGAAGTTCAAATCACTCGTTTTAGCTGAGTGTTTACTCAAATGGTAAAACGGGCCCACCAGCGGCCGAGCGGTAAAGTCGCTGAACACTGGTAACTCGGTCCGAGGTTCGAATCCCGCGAACGGGCTGGCTGCATGGGCGTTTTCGTGGTTTTCCCCATGTGTAACGTGTATACGAGCCAGTTTCCCTTAGAAAGTCCTCAAACGAAGGCATACCTCCTCCTCGGCAGATAGCCCTCGAGGTTTTGCCATAATCACACACACACACAAATGGTAAAACGGGTACACCTGTTTTTCTATTTGACTCCATGCATTCGTCGGAACTTGTTATTACATTGTAAACTTGGTAAGCCAAAAATGGTTTGCATGTTAACAATCATTGTAGGCTGATAATAAATATCATATAAACTTGACTAACGTGCAGCTCTTAAAATTTATTTATGTAGATGTAATCGTCTGCCTTGGAACGCAACTGGTAAATGAATACATCATCAGTACAAAGGTAATTTTTTAGGGTAGTATCAAACAAATGAGTAAATGCGAGGCATTATTCTGAACACTTCATTGTTTTCGAACAAAGTAAATTATTTGCATCTACGGCAGTAAAAACATTCATACAAAGCAT
Source organism: Stegodyphus dumicola (assembly GCF_044657685.1). Lineage (NCBI taxonomy): Eukaryota > Metazoa > Arthropoda > Arachnida > Araneae > Eresidae > Stegodyphus > Stegodyphus dumicola. The sequence continues at coordinate 160,311,637 of NC_140772.1, read as the reverse complement.
ATAGAAATAATCCGTAGCATAAGTTAATGAAAATTAGAACTAAATTTTAGCAGTTAGAATTTGGGCAGTACAATCTATGAAAAGGAAATGTAGACATGGAATATACATGCATATATCTTTGATTCAGATTCCATGCAAATATTTTCGAAAAATGTCATTGCTATATTATTAATAAAGTATTGTATTTTTGTAGAGATAGTAGGTATTTTTTGAAATCAGGAGATGTGGAAAATGAGCAATGCCATCGCCTAGACTCGAACCACGAACTGCTCGAATACGCTTCGAGCGTGTTGACCACTACACCACGAAGGCATGCTAAGAAGGCGGGAGATGTATCTTATATACTTTCCCTTTTAAATGGCGACTGGGGATTAGGGAACCCAATCGCCAAATCCTGGTGGTCAAGAATCATCATCCACCACCTTTTTATTTCGGGCGCCACTGTAGAGACATTTTATTTGGAAGCAGCAAAGATGTGAAAAATGAGAAGTGCCCTCGCCGCATCTCGAGCCACGGACCTCTCGAATTCACGTCGAGCGTGCTGACCACTGCACCACGAAAGCATGCTAAGAAGGCGGGAAAAATACCTTATACTTTTATCGTAACAATGTTGGTATGGTTATATTGAGTGTAGAATTATGTGTTATATTGTTAACAGTGAATTCGGATAAAATATTATGTTGACAGAGTACTGACGGGAGAGTTATTGTGTTATTTATGGTGTTCGAATTGCAATGCATTCTTTGATAAGTAAAAAGAATTGTATTAGAAAAAGTTGTTTTCTATGTAAAATAGGTTTTTTTGTAGATATATATTAATCTTTTTAAAAACTGAAGCATGATGAAATTATTTATTAATTATATAAGAAACGTGGAAGGATTTGAGAAAATTTTAATCCATTCTTAACTCACAAACTGCTTTTCTAAAGACGAAAGCCAAGACGAACTTGATCCAAGACGCAAGGCGTAACTGACTATGTGGAAATATGCTAGAATCTGTACTGATGCCTAATGGATACTTTGATAGTTTATTACGAAATCATTGATAAATAACTACATAAATAGGCACCCACAGTAAATACTGTAATGCATGATATTTCGAATATATGAGTATTTTTCAGATGTATGTGTTGTAGTTTAGTATTTTAAAATCCTATTAGTAGAGTTATTTTATGTGCGAAACTCTGAGAGATTTAATTTTGTGCTAAAGTAGCCAAATTTTAATCTTTAAATGAGCAATAATCATCTGGAGTGACTTATACCATTTTCACGCTTGACGAGAATGAAATTTCATTTAAAAGAGGAATATATATCATTAGAACTTCACCATTTTCTGAAGAGGAAATTAAAATAAAGCCATTAACGGACTCAGAATTTCGTAATCGTATTTGCGACGACTTAGACTCGCAATGAGAAATGTTAGCACTTTGCATATTGAATCCTTTCCCGTGCATGTTTGAATGTATTATTTTATAAATGCGCTGTATACACATGTATACACAATAAGTGCATGTATACATACAAATGTATTAATTTCAAGATGAAGAGGATTTTACTTACCCTCAAAATAGCTCTTTCTTGGAATACGAAAACGAATTGCGCATCCTGATAAAAAATAATGTAAGCTGCATCACTCAAACGTGAGACTTCTATAAGTCTCACATTTGTATACGTACATTAAAGAAGTATTCACTTTCATTACGTCAATATCCCATAGTCGGTAGGTCAAGGGGAAAATCTTTGAGCATTGCTTCTGTCTAAATAAAAGGCTCTAACCTACACTTGAGTGACAACGCTATTTGCAAGATGAAAGCAACTCCGTAGACAGAATGTTATCCTAGAATATCAACTAGTAACTTGGCCTACAACAGACGGAACACGCTCTGACTAAAGCGACCTCAAACCCTCACCTTAGTACACACAGGCTGAAATTTACATTCTGGCAGGAAAGCGGAAAGGAAGAGTGCCATTAAAGTAACATATCAAAACGTAACGGGTTATTTTAAATATATATCTTACAACATACCTGCAGTTTTAGAGCCAAGTAGTTTTTAGTATTTATCCAATGGAAATTTGACATCTATTATGATACAAAACAGTAATATGACGTTTAAAATGAGGCATTTAGTGAGCTCAGTGTAACACATACCTCAGCTCAAGTACATTAGCTCTGTGAAACATATACCTCTGCTCAAGTATTATGCATTTAGATGTTTCCTTTTTTAAAAGCTGTATTTTTATGGGTGCAATAATAAACTATAGTCAGTAATACTCATTCACTTTTTATTATTCACGTAAAAGGACGGATTGTTCGGGCGTACCTTCAAATATTAATAATAATATTTATAATAGATTAACAATTACAAATAGCATTCACTTTCATTTAGCAAAGCAATGTAAAATAATATGTGCTTTGGAAACATTTGATGACTTCATCAAAAATAAAGTGTTTATTAACTTTAAATACAAAAGCCTTAGACTAATGAGTTGTATATATATATATATATATATATATATATATATATAGATAGATAGATAGATTTGTATATAGATTGATATTTTGTATATAGATTGATATTTTGTATATAGATAAGTAATTTTAGTGTAATTATATATGAAACTGTTGTACTTTTTTGTATAATGTAACATAATGTAGAGCGAAGGATTCTGTGCCGGAAATTTAAGAATACAGGGGAAATCTATTTAACCTTGAGTAAATGGCTATCTTCCTAATTTGGCGAGATATCACAAAGATGGTAAAGGTTTTGGCGACTGATGTTTGCCTCCAATTTGGCGAGTTGCCAAAAGTAGCAAAAATTGGCGAACATTTGGGTCCGGGCCCTGTATCACCATAACAGGTATTATAACTGAATAACTGTAATTGATTTGCTATGTGGCTGCAACCGTAAATTGGCCCTCATATGCTTTCCAGTAATTTAAAATGCATTGAAATAACTCGTCGGTCGGGTGAAAACTATATAAGGCCCTAGAGAGCATCTGCTCCCAATTATTTTTGAGATTTGTTACGTTAGATGACCTCAGAGTGCTAGAATGCGGTTTCCTTGCGTTGTGATTAACGTTCATACTAGTTTGAAGTGGAAATACAGATTGTACTCTGTGATAAAGTGAACGTGTGCAGGAGTATTACTGTGGAATGTTCTAGACCTCTGATAGGTTTCTTTTAATAAAATTTATTTTATTATCCTAGCGTCGGACCTGTGTGCATTCGATCTATTACGAACCCCCTACGTCCGCAACAATTTTGATTTCAGAAGTGGGATTGAATACCATTTACAAGAAAGATAGAGGAGAAATTTAGATGACTGGTGGCAGCCTTTTGCTGCATGCTGCATTCAAAGGAGAAATGAAAGCTAGTCAAGAATCCATTAAAAATGAGATGGAAGCTGTTCAATAATCTGTTAAAGAAGATATAAGCTGTTCAAGAGAAGATAGAAGTAGGCTAAGAGGAAATCGACAGAGAAATTACCTGCATTAAAAAAAACACACATTTGAGGCTGTGGAAGACAAAATAGACGCTGTCAAGTTAGAGAAAATGATGAAAGAGTTTCTGAGGTGAAAAAACAATTCGGAGAGTTTCTGCCGTCAACAACAAATGGACAGCAAATTGACGTCAGGCTTTCTGCGGTCACCAAGAAATTGATACCATAAAGAAATTCATAGCGACGGCAAGAAAAAATTCTGATGGTTTAAATTTTTACCTATGCCTTCTCGTCTCTCTGTAAACTCTCCACATATAGCCGTAAGACCGCCTGACAAGTGTATAAGATACAATTCTCTGTATTGGCGGACTGTAATGAATTGGATTCTCAAGCTAAGGCCAGCCATCTCGCCGCTTCTCTGAGAGCATATGCAGCGGATATTCTTCAAACTCTGGCGGAAAATCAGAGGCTAGACTTCAAAGCTCTGTCCGGCGCATTGGAACTGCGCCTTAAGGATAAGTCTTAAAAAGATTACATTAGGCTTCAATTCAATTTCCCTCAACAGAAGCCCACGGAAACACTCAAGGAATTGCCACAGATGTTGAAAGGCTGTATCGTCTCGCTTTTCGAGTGCTCGACAGCTGCAGTACTTCATCGAAGTCATCTGGGATCCTGACATACGGAAAGATCTTGAAATGGTAGATGTTAAGGATTTCAAAAGCCATCTAGTTTACGCCATGAAATTCGAGGCAGCAAACCAAGCATCTCGTGGGGATCGCCACCCAATCAGAGTAGCTCAAGTCCAAGAGCCTGTGGATCAAGAAACTGCTCGTCTAGACGATTTAACCAGAGAAGCCAATGCTTCGAGACGGAATAGGAGTGACTAGAAACCTACCCTAATGTGCAGAAACTGCAGTACGGAAGTCCACGAGCGAAGGAACTGCCGAACACCCCAGGATACGGAAAATTAGACCGCTTCCCCGCAAGAATGCAAGAAATAAATTAGCGGCCCTGACGCGGGGCGGAGTTTGAAAGATAATTAGACTTACCATTTCAAAGAGCTTCAGATTTCTGAAAGGAGTGGTGGAAGCAATGGGCTTTCCCTTATGGAACATATCCACGGAATTCTTTGCACTATGGGTATTGATACAGGAGCTAATATTACCATAATTCTAGAAGTCCTCAGATCCGCACGTCGCCCTTTGCTACCCTTCAGACTGTCCGGGGTGAGGATCGATATGGACAAAAAAATTAAACGTTAACGTAACGTTTGGAAGTGAAGCCTATCGTCACACAGCATATGTGGTATGCATTACAGATCCTTGCAAACTCGGATTGAACTTACTGTGGAAACACAACTTTACCTTGGACTTTAAAAATAATAAACAGCATTCTGCCACTCATTACATAGACTTATTCGTATTTAATGATGAGGGATATAAATCTATCCACAAAATCATAGCTAAGGCTAAAAATTATATCACGCTTCCAGCAAGAACACAATTTTTTCCCCTGGATCTATAAGCCGAAAACAGAAATTTCCAGTACGGTGCAATGGAATATACCAAGTACTGTAACAATCCGCGTGGAGTACTGGTAACCTCAGCACTCGTCGACTTGTCGACGACAATTAGTCTGGTGAGAGTTGCCAACGTCAGTGATAAACGAAAAATAATTAGGAAAAGCGAAGTGACTGCACCATGCGCTCCTGCGACCTGCGTTAAACGAAACATTAAACCTTTAAAATCCGTGTCTTCAGAAAGTCTAACATCGGAGCTATTGCAAAAATAAGCGATGAATAGAGAAATGCTGCAGAATGTATCATTCAAGAAATTTCAAGATATTTTTTCTTGCTCTTCTTCTGAAATAGACCAAACCAATTTGACAAAGCGTAGAATTGATGCAGGTGATCAGCAACCAAGTATGCAGCATCCAAGACATCTACCTATTGCTAAACAGGAAGAGGTAGGAAAACTGATAAAGGACATGTAAGAAAGCGACGTTATCGAGCCTTCAGCAAGCCTTCGGCCTCTCCCATTGTCCTGGTCAGAAGTCTGTTAAACTAGATTTAGGGTCGACTATCGTCGGTTGAATGAGGTTAAGAAGAAAAGCAATTGCCCTCTTCCAAGACCTGACAACATTCTGGACGCTCTTTCTGGAAGCAAATGGTCTTCGACTCTCAATTTAAAGAGTGGATATTGGGAGGTACAGACACAAAATGATGACCAAGAGAAGACGGCAGTTACTAACATACTGGCAATTCAAGGTGATGTTGTTTGTATTATATAATGCTCCAGCAACGTTCGAAACCTTTATGGGAAAAGCTCTGAAGTACATCTACAAAACCTTAGAAAGTTGCTTCAGAAACTGAAAGAAGCCAATCTAAAGTTGAGTCCAATTAAATGCAAACTACTCAGACAAGTGACTTACTTACCTTGAACATGTAATCTCTGCCGAAGGTGTGTGTACAGAAACAGAAAAACTGTCAGCGGTTAAAGATTGGAGAAAACCCGAAAATGGCCCTCTACTGAAAGCTATCTAGGGCTTTGCAGTTACTACAAGAGATTCGTAAAGGACTTTTCTTCCATCGTAAAAACCCTTCATAAGCTGACAGAGACCATGCAAAAGTTTTCTGGACAAAAGAATGTGAGGATGCATACTGGAAACTGAAGGAGGTTTTAACATTTGCTTCAGTGAATACCCTCAGCTCGCCAAACCATTTACTCTCTACCCGGATGCAACCAGTGATTGTGTTGGTGCTATTTTGTTCCAAGAAATAAACATTCAAGAACACTTGGTGGCATAATGTTGTGTATCTAAACCAGCGAGGAATTGCTGAGTCACCAGGAAAGAGCTGCTTGTATAAATTGTATAAAAAGGGCTTTTTTTGCTGCTTTCTGAAAAATGATTCAAAACAATATGCCATAATTAAAGCCACAGAACACTTCAATCCTTATCTCCACGGCAGAAATTTCCTGCTCCGAACGGATCACGCATCATAAATCTGTCTCTTAAATTTCAAGAGTCCTGAAGGCTAAATAACCAGATGGATACAGAGATTCCAGGAATATCATATATCTACCCGTCACCAAAAAAGATCATGACATGAAAACACATACGCCTTGTTTAAAAGACCCTGCCCAGAAAGCTGTCGATATTTTTCCAGGGTCGAAGCGAAATTCGAGTTGCTTACCGCGGTCTCACGACAAGTTACAACTTCATACTGAGCCAACTTACTTGTAAATATAACGTCTACTAAATCATGCGATTTAGCTGTTTGCCTTAACATTCCTTTGCTGTTGGATTAACATTCCATTTATTGCCATAAGTGTTAAAATATTTCGTAAATTTAAAAGCGCAGGTACAGTAAAGCATCGAATGTTGAATGATCTGTCAGTCGAATACGTTAAATTTCGTTGACGATGGTTCCGCATAGTCTGCGAAGACAGACAGGGTGAATCTGAACAAATGAGCAAAACTTAGGGGGGATAGAAGGCAGCTATACGAGCAATATTTGTCATACATGGTCGGAACGTAAGTGGTGAGAATTTAAGGAGTAGTTTTCCACTGTCAGATTTAACGAATTAACACAAGAATGACATGATATACTTCAGAAAACATTTTATTAACAGAACATGCTTATAGAAATTGTTCCAAAGACCTTCCTCCAGCTGTAACGCAGGCTTCATAGCTGAAAGATAGGGGGATTGACGCACTTTTGCGAAGACACCAAACATTTCCCGAATAGCGTCGGCAACAAGGCGATTCTGGCAAATATGTTGGTTTCAATGGGGCACTCGTACATTACGCTTTTCGTATGGCTCCACAGGAAAAACTCCAAACCAGAGACTTGGTGATCTTGGTATCCAAGCTATGGGACCAATCCATCGCCCTGGAAATTTCGCTGCTCATATAACCAGCAATCCTCTCAGCAATCCACGGTATAAAATGACGTTTGGTACCAGGACCGACCATTTTTATACAATTTACACTCATGTTCATAAATTAAGGATAATTGAAAATCAGGCAAAGGAAGAGTTAGAAGCAAAACAAATTTGACTTATTTGTAAAGCTTATTTATTAAAAAAAAGGTAAAGAGCAAAAAAAGATGCGATATGTTTATATTATTAAGGGGACTCATACACCTTAAAACCCATAAGATGTTCGAATAGGTGACTGTTGCGAGAGTTGGGATAACTTATTTATTTTAAAAGCAATTACTACCAACTTTTTACAGCTGACTACATAATATAGCTGCTTTCTGAAATAGTGATCAGAAAGTTTGTGTTGCCACAAATATTTTTATAATTTAATCCGCTTTGTGACAACATTTTTCGTCATGTTTCCAACTTGCGCGCACAGTTTACAACATTCTGTTTCATAATTTGATTCTATATTTAATATATAGCTTTTATTACATTTGGAAATTACAGTGAACCTAAAATTCTAAAAATTTCATGTAAAATTTTTATTTTATTTTGAGTTGAGTTTATAAAATGCATTTTATTAAAACATTTTTTAATGTTTTCGCCCATAAAATTTTGTAATATTAAAATATTCATCAGATTGTTGGTTCATTTAGAAAATAGTGCCCATATAAATAATTCCATCAAATTTCAAGTATGCACCATTAGCCATTTTTAAAATATCATGCGCGCAAGGTGGAAACAAGGCGAAATATTTTGTCACAAAGAGGATTAAATTACAAAAATATTTGTGGCAACACAAACTTTCTGGTTACTAGTTTCCAAAGCAGCTATATTATGTAGTCAGCTGTAAAAAGTTGGAAGTAATTGCTTTAAAAATAAATAAAATATCCCAATTCTTGTAACAGTCACATATTCGAAGAGCATGAGGGGTTTAAGGTATATGAGTCTGTTACGAAGCGATTAACAATACGAATGCGTAGTTCGAAAGGCGAGTAATAACTTGACGATTCTTGTTCGAACGCTAATTTTGTTTCGACGAGTTTGTATCAGTGGTAAATTTGATATTGATTTGAATACAAAAATATATGACGATATCTTTCATTTATATTTAATGAAAGCACCAAAATATATCACAGTAATACAGATACATCGCAAAGGCGAACCACAGTTACATAATGTAAAAAACACAGAAGAATTCTTTTGGCGCAACAGCGCCCTCCATACTATGAAAAGTTCTCACACACCCCACCTGTGCTCTTTTAAGAGCACACTAAATTTACACATCAATAATATATGTAGATATAATCACAAATCAATACGGACGAATCAATACTAAAAACTGCATTGCAAATTAATACAATACATGAAACAAACATATATATATATATATATATATATATATATATATATATATAATTTTAAACTTCAAATGGATAGATCAATTGGACGGGTCTTCGATAAAGTCATTGAGGAGTACGAATCAAGCATGAACGCACATACCCATCCCTACCTTTATAAACGTCTTCTATAATTCCAATAGGCCATAAAATTTTGATTTCGTCGACCCCTCCAGTAATACAACCTCACCCTTTTTAAGATTCCTTTCAGGAGATGGATTTAGAAAAGTATGCGCCGACCGTAATTCGAGGAGATAACTCTCCTTCCACTTTTTCCACTTTTTCCAAATTTGTTGAATTTGGATTTGGATTTGTTTCAAAAGATTAGTTTGATACAGTTTTCTCCTAGTCAAAGTCTGCCTGTTCAATGGTTCATTCCTGAAAAGGTCAGCGAAATGTACAGGATAAGAAATATTTTCTTGCCCTGGAAACAAGAAATGGGCAGGTTAAGAGCTTCTGGCTCTGTTATTTCATTGTGGACATATGTAAGAGGTCTATGATTTAAAACTAACTCAATTTCTGATAGAATAGTCATCATTTCCTCAAAGTTAAGAAGAGCCCTTCCGAGAACCTTTCTCAAAGGATCTCTGATTTTTTTCATAAGCCTTTCATAAAAACCTCCCCACCAAGGCGTAATATATTGCCAAGTTATGCCGTTTATTGATATGAAATCTTTCAATTTTGAATCTGTTATAATTTTTGAAAATTCTTTAAGAATTTCATTAGTGGCTCTAAAGGCCTTAGCATTGTCGGAAATGATAACTTTACAATTTCCTCTCCTAGCTAAAAATCTCCTTAATGACAAAATAAAATTTTTTGTTGACATATTTGTGATTAATTCTATGTGCACAGCTCTAGTAACACTGCATGTAAATAATGTTATGTAAGCCTTTTGAGGCGTATCCTTTCCTGATTTTATTAAAACTGGGCCAGTGAAATCTATACCAGTTACAGTAAAAGGAGGGTTTTCAGTAATTCTACTTTTAGGTAGTTGACTAGTTATTTGTTTAGCTGGTTTCAACTTATACTTTCGGCAAATTAGGCAGTTACCTAACACTCTTTTTATAATTTGTCTACCTCGAGGAATCCAAAATCTAGACCTAATTTTGGCTAGCGTAAATGTAACTCCACCATGAAAAATTTTATTATGTTCTCGAATAATAATTAACTCTGTAAATTTAGACTGCTTAGGAAGAAGCATAGGGTGAGCTTCATCGTTTGTAAATGCTCCTTCTTCTAATCTTCCTTTTATGCGTAATACACCACAACTGTCGAGAAATGGGGCTAAATTTGAAAGTGGAGAGTTTTTAGGAATAGACTTACCATTTTTAAGGTTTTGCAATTCTAAGTTGAACTCTATGTTTTGCTCATGTTTTATCCAGTCTATTTCAGCATTTTGAAGTTCTTCTGTGAGGGAATCTGCAATCGTTTGTCATTTTTGAAGTTTATTAACAAACCGTTTAACTAGTGCAGTTACTTAGTACTTTTAACAAACAACTTGTACGTATCCAAATGATCAGAAGGTTGTTGATGCTTGTTCCTTGATCTATTGCACCAAGATATTTTACTGTACATTTATTTACAATTTATTTACAAGTCGTATGCCACCTGGCATGTTTACAAGAGTTATGCCTCCTGGCATGTACATGATAGACATATTCTGCCACCTGGCATGTGAATTGATACATCATATTAGTTTTCTGCCACCTGACAGATACGATGCAATTACCTCAATTAGCGGTAATACGCCCGACATTTTGGCGTGTCCGCTTCCCTTACGTTCTGTAACGCAACTAACTTTTTGTGCGGTGCGCCCTCTGGGCACAAATCACCGCAATCACCGAGGAGGCCAAAACATCCTCCCCCCCCCGATGAATTACATTCATCTTAATACAATCTTCAATATATGCAAACAAGTAAATGAAAAATATAGAAACTGAAAACATACAAAAACCTTCAAAAAGTATAAAATTACATGTTACACTTACCAATCTTCTAGCAAAACATCTTATATCTTACTATATTGAAACGTTAACTATGAGGGTTAAACTAGAACAAACAAATAAAATTATTAGTACAATAAGAAATGAAAATAATAATAAAACATATTCAATATAAACCAAACGCTTAAGTTAATGTTCTTCAACTGGTAAAAGACACAGTTTGGTAATAGGACGTTTAATGTCCCCGTGCACAGTTTTTAGTCTAACCACTCGGACATTATTGTCTCTTCCAGGAAACACTTCTATTACTCGCCCGAGTTTCCAACGTAATGAAGGCATATTATCTTCTTTAATGAGAACCAAGTCATTTAGACGAATATTTCTGCTAGGCTGTCTCCATTTGCTACGCTGCTGTAGTTGGCACAGGTACTCTTTAGACCACCGCTTCCAAAACCCTTGGAACATCTGCTGTGTTAGTTGCCATCTTTGCAATGGAGACACTCGTACTTCGGTTAAATCTTGTTCCGGAACAGCTGTTAAAGAAGTCCCTATAATAAAGTGTCCAGGAGTCAAAGCTGTCAAATCATTGGGATCACTGGAGACCGGTGTTATTGGCCTCGAATTTAAGCATGCTTCAATTTGTACAATTAGAGTTAGAAACTCTTCATAAGTCAAAATTTGAGTTCCAACACATTTCTTTAGATGCAGCTTCATAGATATAACAGCTGCCTCCCATATACCACCATGATGTGGAGCAGCTGGCGGGTTGAATATCCACCTTACGTTTTCATTTGCTAACCACCTTTGAAATTCTGAGGTTGACTGGACAGATGAAACTGCTTCCTTGAGGATTTTATTTGAACCTATAAAATTAGTTCCACAATCACTTCTTATTTCTTGAGGTTTTCCTCTCCTCGAAGCAAATCGTTTTTCGTGATAATGATGTATCATTAATTTTGTGAAGTGATTATTATTTGGCAATATAATGGGATGTTTACTTTCTCTGGTAATTTCTGCGTTTCTTAATCTACCTCCTACTCTTAAAATTTCGTTTTCATCTAGAAATGGATTAAGTGAAATGATTTTGCTTTTAGTTTTAATCGGTTGTTCTGTCTTTAAAGCCTTAATTTCTTCTGAAAATTCATTAAGTTGAACATTTCTTATAATAAATTCTGAAGCCTTCCGTAACTCATAGGCGGTAAGCACACTAGATTGCTTTTCACGAGCGGATTTACAGTTGTTCACGAAGCGCAGAACATAAGCCATTATTCCCAGTATTTTGTTTAAATTTCCGTACAGTTCAAGATTTAGTAACGGTTCTGTAGATTCCACAAGTGTTTTCAATGTAACACATTTTCGTTTTTCACTAACGTTTTGCAAGTCAGCTTCGGTATTCATTTCGTTTATGTGATGTCGAATATCTACTTCTGAAAGCCAGGGTGGCCCAGAAAACCAATCACTATCATTAATTAGAACTTCAGCATCCATGTCCCTCGTAAGTTTATCAGCAGGGTTTGTCTTCCCACTGCAAAAGTACCAGTTGTTTAAAATTGTTTTCTCCTTGATTTCTACCACACGATTTCTAACAAATTGTTTCCACTCGTTGGCAGATCCCTTGATCCAGTGAATGCAAATTTGGGAATCAGTCCAGTAAAATATATTTCCCTTATCCAACTGCGGAAATATCGATTGCAAATACGAACCTAATCTTGCAGAAATTAATGTTCCCAAAAGTTCGAGCCTAGGGAGTGTTACCCTTTTTAATGGAGCCAAACGGGATTTCGACACTATGAAACTTGTTTTACATTTATTTTTCTTCTTAAATCTAAAATATGCTACGGCACCATAACACTTGGGACTGGCATTAGAAAATATGTGAACTTCTATTAACTTCCAACACATATCACTGAAGTACTGTCTGGGAATTTCGATAAACTTTATTTTTTCAACTTCTTTTAACCATTCCTGAAATATGAATTATGTATCAAGGGGAACACTTTCGTCCCATTGAATACCCTTTTCCCACATAGTTTGCATTAAGAGTTTAATTCGAACAGTAAATGAATTCATAATTCCTAAGGGATCAAAGAGCATACCACATGCTGCTAAAATGATGCGTTGAGTTACTTTGAGATTTTGTAACTTCTCAAACTGAGATACATCTATTTTCAAATTATCATTGATATTGTCCCAGATAAGACCTAAAACTTTCAACTGTACCAAAGAGTCTTCAGATGTTTCACGAGAGTCAATTCCATTAAGTTTCCATAGTTCATTCAGCTCAGGTGAGTTTGAAACCCATCTACGTAAATTCATACTGGCCTCGCTAAGAATGAAAATCATGTCCTTGCTTAAATGTAAGGCCTTTGCTACATTAACTGTCCCAGAAATTAAATCATCTACGTAAAGCTCTTTTAACATACTGCATGCCTCTTCGTAGGCATCTTCATACTTTTTTAAATGCAGTCTTACTGTAGCTGTTAATAAATAAGGTGAGCACTTGACCCCGAAAGGAACTCGATTGTGTTGAGGAACTTGTAAGTTGGAATTACTGTGATCGAGATTTGACCCTTCTTCATTTATCCACAAAAACTTTAAAAAATCCCTATCTTCTTTAGCTAAGCCTACCTCTAAAAATGCACGCTGAATGTCGGCACAAAACGCAATTGAATGTACCCTGAATTTAATGATAATCTTTAGCAAATCAGTATTTAAATTAGGTCCGCTTTCCAAACAATCATTAAGTGATAAATTTCCCTTACTTTTAGAAGAAGCGTCAAAAACTATTCGAACCATTGTAGAATCCTTCTGCTCGCGCACTACCGCGTGATGAGGCATGTAATACCCCGTTTTCAAACTACTATTTAAATACGTATCTACCCGTTCCACTATACCATCTCTCAAGTGTTCATTAATTATCTCATTATATTTTAAATATAGCTCGCTATTTTTCTGAAACTTATTATTTAAAAATTGTAAACGCTGTTTCGCGATTTCATAACTGTTATTTAAACCTTCAACACCCTCTTTCCACAATAATCGAGTTTCATACCTTTTATTCTTGTAAGTTGTATTTCGTTCAAATGACTCTAAAATTTCTTTATCTGATAGAGATATTTCTTTATCCGAACTTATCCCAATTGCTTCTAATTCCCATAATTTTTTAACTCTTTCATAATTTAAGTCCTCATTTACAACGGTTATATGATTAACTCTTGCGTCCTTACACTTTGATCCTTCGTCATTGCCTTGAATCACAAAACCGAAAGTGCTTTCTGTTGCGACTAATTTTTTACAAATCTTCACGTTTCGTTCTCCTAAAATTTCCCAAATATAATCCGAACCTATTAATACTTGAATTTCGTCACTCGTACCAGCATCTGCTAATTCTATTCCCTTCTCAAACGCCATCTTTCGTATCCACCGAGAAGGAACTTTTACTTGCCCTAGTGTTATAGAATCAATGACTATTGCGTTAATTTTTATCTTTTTACTGGGATGGCTTACATTTTGCAATACGATTTCTACGATATCATACAAGCGCTTCTTTATTAATAATTTTCAACCCCAGTGAATCAACCACTTCTCGTAAGATGAATGACTTTGTTGACCCTGAATCTAGCATACAATGTAATACCTTTTCGTTTCCCCCTTTACACCTAACTGTTGCCGAAAACGTCTGTAAAAGAACGGAAGTCGGTGGTTTAATTTTGTTATTATTTTCATTACATAAGAGCGAAAGAGAAGGTTCAAGGATTGGCGTTTGTTTTGTCTGATTGGAAGTATCCGTCTCTAAATTTTTCGATGCGCCGTCACATATTAACGAATTATGTAAACCTTGGACATTGCACAGTCTGCCTTTTTCATCTTTATGAGCACAGAAACGCCTTGGATGCCCTTTCGAAAAGCAAATAAAACATAAACCTCGATCCCTTAATGCCTTTCGGCGAGCCTTTAAATCAAGTGCGCAATCACGATTCATATGACAAGCAGATAAACAAAATAGCAGACATTTTGATTCTCTTTCTTAGGCGGGGTAGAGAACTTGGATTAAAATGTGATTTTTGAAAGTATTTAGAGGTAGTTTCGCCTTGAGTAGTTAATACTGAAGCACCTTGCTTATTCGTACTGTAATCATTTCTTTTAGAATGCATGTAAGATTTATTTTGATAACTTTGATGGGAACTTTTGTTTCGTATTGATGTTTCATTTACATCAAAATTCTTAGAACGCGCTAACATCATTGATGTTTCCCTACATTCCACTTCAGTTTTCAAGAACGTTAGTAGTTCATTAACATCGAAATTTTGTTTATCACTTCTTTTCCTAGTGAATTCTAGAGTTAAATTCTCGGGTATTAACTTTAACAAAATAGGGGATAATAAATGTCCATAAGAACCACTAGTAACATTTAAAGAATTTAAATTCCTTATTTGTATTTCTATATCGTCATAAAGCTTCCTCAAAGAAGCCGTATTTCCGGAATATTTTACAGGTTCTAAACTCAACAATTTATTCATATGCGCATTAATTAGCAGGTCATCTCTGCCGAAACGATTTTTTAGTATATCAACAGCCACCGTATAGTTTTCACTAGTAAATGTTAATCCACTAATAGCATTTAAAGCTAAACCTCCCAAAAGCGATTTTAAATAACAAAACTTGTCAACCGAACTGAGACTTTCGTTTTGGTGAATGGAATTACTAAACTGATTCCAGAATTCAAGCCAAGAACAAGGATCACCGTAATATTTTGTAATCGTTAATTTTCGCAATTTTAAAATATTAACTTCACAAGTTTTCAACTTCGGGGATATAGTTTCCTCACTAGAATTTCTAGATTCAACTTTACACGCGTTTTTTCTTAATTTTTTCTGAATTTTACATTTAAAACTTATAATTCTTTCCTGATATTCCTGCGCGGAAATTACTTCTGTTTCCAACTCCTGTTCCGTAATTATAAGTTTTTCAATTTCAGAATCGTATTGTTTCAACAACTGCGATTTTTCAAGTAACATTTCGAGTAATTCTTTTAATTTCTCATCCGCGGTTTCACCCTCTTCTAACAATGCAGAATCTATTTTACTCATCAACTTGGCAGTTAAGTTACGCGTCACCGTACGCAACTTCTTTGCCTTATTCATAGCCTCCATTTTACCATTAGATTCTATCAACTATAATAATCACCAAGATTTTTATTCAACAATTCTATTCAAAACTGGAAAAATGAAAAAGGGCCTACCTCGAATTTCTTCGCGTTAAATCCTGGCTTTTCAGTCATGAACTCACTAATTTTCTTCGTCCATTCTTCATCTCCACAAATCAAGTCCGGTGTCGCCAGAAAAAATTGTACGTATCCAAATGATCAGAAGGTTGTTGATGCTTGTTCCTTGATCTATTGCACCAAGATATTTTACTGTACATTTATTTACAATTTATTTACAAGTCGTATGCCACCTGGCATGTTTACAAGAGTTATGCCTCCTGGCATGTACATAATAGACATATTCTGCCACCTGGCATGTGAATTGATACATCATATTAGTTTTCTGCCACCTGACAGATACGATGCAATTACCTCAATTAGCGGTAATACGCCCGACATTTTGGCGTGTCCGCTTCCCTTACGTTCTGTAACGCAACTAACTTTTTGTGCGGTGCGCCCTCTGGGCACAAATCACCGCAATCACCGAGGAGGCCAAAACACAACTATATTTCCTTAAATCTAAAATAAATTTCGAATTTTGTACCAAACAGTTATTTTGCACTGTACTTTCAAATTCTTTTTTTAGCTCTAAGTCTACGTCTGTAGATTTTAAGTTCTCTCTTTCAGTAGGCCAGTATTCAGGTGATTGGCTTAGCCATGGTGGACCGTGCCATCAAAGATGGTTTGTAGCTAAATTTGCTGCAGAAATTCCTCTGGACAAGACATCTGCAGGGTTATCCTGACCAGGGTAATGAGCCCAATTATTGGTATCTGATAAAGATTGAATTTCTTCTATTCTATTTTTTACGAAAGTTTTGTATTTACTAGATTGTCCCTTAATCCAACATAATGTAATCATCGAGTCGGTCCAAAAATAACTACAAGTATTAAATTTAAGACATTTACTTACTTGATGGACTAATCTTACGGTCAATAAATCTTCCATTAATTCCAGTCTTGGTAATGTAAGACCTTTCAGAGGAGCTACACGACTTTTAGAACAAATAAAACTGATACTTATCCTCCCATCTTCAGATATAGCTCTTAAATACAACACACTTCCATAGGCTAAAAGAGATGAATCTGAAAAAGAATGAATTTCAAATGAAATAAATTTACAGTTCAAATTTGAAAAATAACATCTAGGAATCTGGAGATCTTCTAAGTGTTCGATTTTACTGCACCACAACTGCCACTTGTGATCCAGTGACGACGGAAATGCATTTCAGTTTTATGATGAAAGATCCAAGAAATCCGATAGGATCATAAATACGACCCACTACTTGAAGAATAAACCTTTTCGAAGCAGTTCCGTTCTTGACAAACTTTGATTATTCTTTTACGTTAAAAGATATACTGTCCGCATCTGGATCCCAAACTAGACCCAACACCTTGGATGGTGAGTCAAGTCCCGTACTTGAGCTCTTTTCCTCATGGATGTCGAACTCAGCATCTTTCCAAGGCTTACGCAGTTCCATGGAAATGGTTTTCCATTTTCGTAATATCATGCCACATCTTTTGAGAATTTCTACACTTTCAGTCGTAATTTTCAAAGCCGCTTGCAAGTCTTCTTCGCCTCCAATTAACTAAAGTTCATTTCTTCATATGAATTAGAACCGATATCATCAGTCCAGAAGAATCTAGTAAATTTTCTATCACTAGGATCGATCAAAATTTGTAGATACGGTTGCTTTATATCCACTGTGAAGGCGATTGTATTTTGTCGAAACTTTAAAATCATTTCAAATAGATTTGGATACAAGTTTAGTCCTTTAAATAAACAGTCATTAATTGAAAGTTGTCCTCCTTCATGAGAAGAACCATCAAACACGATTTGAAGTCGACTAGTAGATTTGTCCTCGCGAATGACCGCATGGTGGGGTAAGTAGAATGACTGCTCAGAATATGACACTTCAGCATCTGACGACGAATTCTCAATGATACCTTCCTTACGATAATCATCAGTTACCTTTTTATAATCCTTATAAAAAGCTGTATTACTTCTAAATTTCCTAACCAGACCATCGAAACGTTTCCGAGCCACTTCTCTATTATTTGCTAATTTCTCCTGCATACCTGGTTTCCACGGCAACTTTACACAATTCCTTCCATCTACGAACCCTACAGATTATTAAATTCATCAAGTATCTCCTGTTCCACTAAAGTCAAACACTCCGCTTCCTTGTTTTCAATACCTAAACTTTCCAGTTCCCAGAAACGCCTGAGTTCAGCTGACACAGTGTTTTGATCACCCAAAACTAAGTTTACAGCAGCCGTTTTACTCATATCACCACAATTTCCTTGCAAGGACCATCCAAGTTCTGTGTTTACAGCTACCAATGACGTACTTAACCTTCCAAAACCTTTTGTCAAATTCCAGTAAAAATCTATAGCTTTTAACAAAGAAATTTCATTATCATCTGACGCTTGATTATATCCCCACGTTAAAGTTAATCCCTTGGATTCCATTTCAGCTCTTGTACGCTCATTCGGCAAATTAATCGCAGCCCTCAAAATTTCATCTGTTTCCAACGCCTGTATTACGACTTCTTTTCCATCTAAAATATTTCGCAATCTTACTTCAACTCTGCGACATGTTTGCAACCTAGGTTCCTTTGCTCCAAATGAATAAATCTTTAATGTTTCTGTCCCTAGACATTTTAATCCCAACTTCATAGAAACATTTCTTTTAATAAAACTCTTTTCACTACCGTTATCAAACATTGCAATAACTATACCTGAAGATTTACGACCAACAATTTCTGTCCTAACACACTGCAATAAAATCACATTCCTATCATTTACAACTGAATTCGAAATAGTAGGCTGAATTTCCATTTCCTTTGGTTTTTCTTCTTCCGGTTTTGAATTAGATTTATACTTGTTAGAATTTTCAAATTTAAAACAAATAGCTTTGGCATGTCTACCAAAGCAGAATGAACACATTTTTTCACAAAACAGTTTGTGTTACAACATAACAGACATTTCCTTTCCTTACTTAAGTTATCCCTTTTTTGTTGTACAGTCATGTTCTCACATTCAGTCTTACAGTGACCTTGACCACAGAATAAACAAACTTGGGAAGTTTTCGCCATAAATTCTGTTACTGACGCGTGTTGATTATTGCGACTCGGAGGGAAGTTTCGTTTCTGATTTCGAAAATTGTTTTGTTTGTGTTGGTTAGAATGAAAATTATTATATGAAGATACATTATTAGAATTAATACGGAATGCTTTTTCTCTAGCACTAATAGCATTGTGTAAAAACTTCATCAATTCATGTAAATAATGACAATTATTTATATTTTTCTTAGAAAATTCAAGAGTCAATTCTCCTGGCAGATTTTTTAGTATTATGTTAGTCAGTATTGTTGTGCATGTTTCCGATTTGACATTTAATTCCTCTAAACATCTATTTTGAGTTTGGGCTTCAAAATAAAGGTTACGAAGGGCTTGAATGTTAGAAGCATTTTTTACAGGTGCCAAATTTAATAAATTTGACAAGTGAGCATTTATTAAAATGTCTCTTTGGCCAAATGTTTCAGAAATTAATTTAACAGTCTGTTTATAATTCTCTGGAGTAATTGAGAATCCTTTAATGCTAGCTAAGGCTTTACTACCTTATAATGATTTTAAATAGCAAAATTTGTCAACCTCAGTTAAATTAGAATTATTATGTACAGAATTCTCAAACTGATTCCAAAAATCTAAATATTCTGAAGGCTCACCATAGAATCGAGGAAGCGAAAGTTTAGGAAGTTTAGCTCTGTTTTCTAAATGCAAAGTTTTATTTTCTACGTGAACATTTTCTGGATTTCCTGTTTGTTCACCTGACTAATATTGAACTTTTCCAATTGATTTAATTTTGTTTAGCAACTTTACTTTAACTGGTGTTATTTTTTCGTTATATTCATCTACTGTGTTAATTTCAACCTTAATTTCTTGTTCTTCTTTTAACAATTCATCAATGTCACTATTTAGTATGTTAATAATTTCAATTTTACTATTCAACTGTTCTAAATATGAATCACATACATCTATGTCAATATCTGATTCATTCAAATATTTGTTTATTTTTTCGACTAACTTTAAAGTTTGCTCACGATGTGTGTCACGCTTAGTTCGAAGTTTTAACAATTTAGCCATTTTCACAGTTTCTAGCAACAAATTTTACCCCTCAAATACTTTAACAATATATTCTAATTCTAGAATTCTAAGAAAACAAACTGTTATTTTCAACAACAAATCACACTTCAAGCATTAACAACAAATTCTAATTCTAAGAAAGCACAACATTTTCTTACTTGCAAATACCAGTCCAAATATTCAATAAATGCGAAACCTAAAGTTGTAAATTAACTATGAAAAGTTCTAACAGAGTCCTCTTAAAAAAATTAGCGATGTTTTCTGCCTGGTGCAAATTACAAAAAAAAACTATTTAAGAAAAACCAATATTACATGGTTGGTATGATTGTTAATACATTGTATGTCTCCCAAATGTTGCAATACAGTCCGTGCAACACCTAGGCATGCTGAGTATCAAATTATCGATCTGATCTTGGGGGATATTACACTACTCAAAAAGCAATGCTCTCTGAAGTTCCGGTAGACATGTAGGAGGAGGTTGACGGGCTGCAACTCGTCGGCCAAGCATGTCCCACACGTGCTGTACTGGATTCAAGCCCGGTGAGAATGCTGGCCAGTCCATACGGGTGATATCCTCCGATTGAAGGCATTCGGTTACGATGTTTGCACGGTGAGGACGGGCTTTGTCATCCATAAACACAAATTGTGCGCTCATGGCGCCCCGAAACAAACGTACATGTTGTTCCAGAATGACGTCCCGATAGATTTGGCATGTCACAGTTTTGGCTTGTAGATTTTCTTGCCGTGTTTCCAATTTGAACATGCAGGTCAGTTCTGGAACCCAGAATAATTCCACCCCAAACGAGCACTCCTGCACCACCGTAACGGTGTCGTTCAATGATGTTTTCTTGGTGGTAACATTTACCTGGAGCTCTCCATATGAAAGTCCGATGAGAATCAGTCTGCAAGCTAAACCTGGACTCGTTGGAAAACATCACACAAGCCCACTTTGGCGGTGTCCACAATGCATGCTCTCTACTCCAGGCTAACCGCAGACGACAGTGAGTTGCAGTAAGTGGAACGCATCTGACAGGTCTCCGAGCATATAGACCAATCTGCCCTAAGCGTCTGTACACGGTCTGCCTTGAAATTGTCGTACCATTGGCTGAAGAGAGCTGACGAGACAGGTCTGAGGCTGTGCTCCGCCTGTTTCTTTTGGAAGTAACTGCCAAATACCGGTCCTCATTCGGCGTTGTAACTCTAGGGCGACCTGTACTGTAACGTCTACTCACATTGCCATCATCTTGAAATCGTTGCGAAAGCCTGGAGATGACACTCTGGACAATTCAGAGTTTGGCTGATACTTCCAGTTAGGTGCGCCCACTTTCCAGAAGGCCGATAATTCTACCACGTAAAAAATCATCCAAATGCGTCCTTTGTGCCATAACTATTCGGTTATTGCACTGAAATGCTTATAAAGCGCCTGCGAACAATTTTACTTCTTTGCCTGTATTCCTTATATATCACTCTCTTACACTCTCGTCATTGTGACGTACCACCGGTGTCATCTGGTTACTTCCTGAAATTTGCATGTGATTCTTGAAGATGTGTGTAGTGATTTTACAGGTGATATATTTATTTTAGAGTTCGATTTCCGCGTGAGCCCGAATTATCCTTAATTTATGAACATGAGTGTATTTACAGTGACATTTAGCTGTTTGCCGTAAGTATTCCGTACATACATTCTATGATGAATATTGCTCATATAGCTCTTTCTATCACTCGTTACGTTTTTACCACTTGTTCAGATTTACCCTGTAGATATGATGACTGGAAGTTGTTCGAAAACTTCCGATCGTTCTTCCCGTTCTCAGTGATGTAATTTATAGGATCTTTAAGGCTTCTCTTAATCACTAAACGTATATTCACCTATCCTACTCAGGCATTTCTTCTTCTATTATAAACTTGCGCCTTTTATTCAATTTGCCTTAATCTTTGGGTCTGAATCGACATTTTCCCTTTATCAATGCATTACCACTAAATATGAAATAGGGCATTCAGTTAATATAAATTAAAAAATAAATAATTTTTGAAAAGGGCGAAGCAACTAGCTCGTAATTGCGGATTTTAGTGTGGAAAAAATTATGCCATAATTAATTTAATTTTTTTAAGTACAGAATTTAATTACCAAATAAAATTTTTAATGCTTGAAACTAAATTCGTATTTAGTTCAAATAAATAATGCAGTATTTGAGAATAAATCGTTAGCAATAATTTTTACCTGCAGTCATTTGTAATCAAAGAAACTACCATTTTAAATACGAAAACTGGTTATCCAAACTCCTTCTGGTATCATCGCATTTGGATGATATCACCTGTACTTCACTTATTCAATTTTTAACTTAGTTAATCAGATGTGATGCCTTTAATTAATTTGATAAACTCAAATTTAATTTCTAAAACAATAATATGTGTCAACAAAAATATGCGAAAATGAAAAGCTGATTTCGAAATTTCTCAACTTACCTTTAAGAGTTCTCTTCTTATTCAAATTTTCTGCATAAAATGTAAAGTCTATAAAGAGGGATGACTTCACAAGATAGTTTAATTGAATCTGACGTGCATTCTCATTGCAAGTGGGAAAATTATAAAATTTTCTAGATATATATCTGCTTAATATAGTTAGTTACCTTTATAATAGAACAGTAAATGTTTTAATTGATTACCAAACATAATAAACCCACAAAAAGTATTAATAAATACATTGGATTATTAAAGAAGCTCACAACTGCACTGAGAATGAGTTCGTTTCGATTCATTTGCAAATGGTTATGAGTTAAAAAACATTAGTTTGATAAATTAACAAATAATAACTTTCGTATTTCAAGAATATCTTTTAACTTATTTGGGAGTAATTTTGTGAAATGTGCAAAGAAAAAATATCGAACGAGTGTAACATTTATTATACGATTTTGAAGGCAGAACAAATATACCTTTTCAATATTTTCGAAGAATATTGAAAAGGTATATTTGTTCAATATTTTCGAAGAATATATGAAAAAGAATTTTTCTTTTTTATTTTTTTAGGTCTGACAAAGTTTTCTTTTAAAAAAAAAGTAATTTATGAACAAAGTTCCTTTTCATTTATCAGCAGTGGTGCCAATCACTCACGGTTTTGCAACGAATTCCAGAGTAGGCTTCACTAGTTGTTAACACGAAAAGTCTATCTTGAAAACTTTTCCCTCTTCATCAAATACACGAAGCGTAACGTTCATTACTTAGCAAGGAAACTTTTAAACCAACTCGGTTATTTTCCGATACATCTATCTTTGAAACTGACTTCTTGGCAGCAATTAAATGATAATGACAGTCATTAAATTAATTACCCCAATTTCTGCTCAGTTTGAAATCTTTATTTATTTGTAAAGGGAGAAACAGTATTATTAGAGATTTCCAATGTGTTATGGCTGGAAATTTAGGAGCTTTTAGCAAGGTAGTTTTTACGTACAATGCTACAATATTAAGAATTTCAGCCAATTAAATCCTTTGAAAATGTATTCTAAAATGTTTGCTATCCAGTAGATGTTAATTCATTTAATTTATGAGTGGTGCTGAATTTCAAATACCCGTTTAAATTGATTTTTATTTAAAATGCGTTCTTTGTCATTTTTGGATCTAGAACACTTAAAATAATGTCAGCTAGAAAGCAAGTTCGAGCTACATGACTATCATCTTTAACAAGGATTATATATCTAAGACCAGAGACGAAATATCACGATGTAGGGACTGGATTTGTAATCTGAATGGAAACTCAAGTTATTTTATACTGGTGCCTGTTAATATTGAATAAATATAAGTACATGATACTCCTTAAACTGTCTTTACGACTAAGTCACATCTTATATTATTCTGTATGTTATATTAGGTTATTATGCGATGTGTAACGAGCATTCGCGATCAGATTACATAGCTAGAGAACTCATACCACTTATGTCACTTTAACAACATCAGATCATCCAGATCTGATCTATGAATTGAAATCAACTAAAAACTGTTGCTGATTTTACTACGCTGTCTGACCACATGCTAATCGGAGCTCATGCCTGCACATATTAGAAACCGAATCCTGATGCAAAACTAAATCATAATTTCATGCTCTTCTTCCATCATGTAGTATTCTTTCCGTAAACCGCTTTTAAATTTTTATCAATCAATTTATCATATTCAAGCGCCTGTAAATTTACGTTTAAGGTGCTCATAATTAGAATCATTTTTGTAAACTTTTGGAATACGTAATCCGTTTTATAACTTATTCTATGATTTTGTTTTTCCCGGCGTTATATCAGATAAAAATCGATATTTAATGAAATCAGGATATATTTCTGCGTACATCAACAAATACCTCAATGACCTGCGATACTAAAAAGGTGCTGGTTTAGCATCTACCTATACCTGTAGTAATCTTGGTATTATAATTCGCGTACTTTCTAAATTATATTAACTATCCACTATATAGTGTATATTTTGATATAAAAAAAAACTTGTTTTTTTTCCATTGAGTTAATCATAGATAAATATTATTAGAATACGATCTTGCTGTGCCTCGAATTCGAAATTAAATTCATAATTTTAATTTCGTAAATTAAATTTCATTTAACTTCTAGTATCTGATTTCATTAAATTCCTATAAAACACCTCCTTCGATATTTAGCAATTTTTATTGTTCAAGAAAATTTCTTGAAATAAATGATGAAGTTTCCTTTTTGATCAACCTTTATACACCACATAAGAACTCCTCCTCCCCTTTTTTATTTGCGACCTTTCTATACTGCTGTTTCGAGAAACTGAAATATATACTATTTTAGATTACTATTGCTCAAGAGAGAACTTTGAATAAGGAATATGATTTATTATTCCTTGACTTAGCTTAAAAGATTACAATTTATTTAAAAATAATCAGTTCGCTTGATATAGTTTATTTCAAAGTAATTTAGTACAGCAAAATATAAAAGTTACTAACAATATATGGATGCTTTTGTAAAAATGTAGTATTATACTTAGTACAGAAGGGTAAATATTTGTTATATTAATTTCTTTTTTTAAGTAGTCTAGAATTCTCCCAATTTTAGAGGCTTTATTATTTGTAAATCCGATTTATAAAGAAAATGCCACAAAAATCATTCTTGTTTTATGTATTACGAGACGTAAAAAATTACTAATTACAAAATTACAAACTCTAGGGATAGTCTACTATTTACTTTAATAGTAAATTTGTACCGTACTGAAATTATTGCATATAATAGTACCAGAGAAGTTATTCGAAGCACAGGGTAGTTCTAAGCAATTTATAATATAGGGGCGGGACACTTCTCTAGATGAGCTAGCTATTTGCATCCGAATTTAGATAATGTGAGATTTTGATATTAATCAGTGAAATAGGAACTCAGTATTCAGTGTCATTTACCTATTTGGTCGATTGCTTATTTGCCGCAGTTGATTATAATCTTAACTGACGACAGATGAGAGGATAATAATCTCTGCAAGTCACAGTGCTTCAAAGAGTGTACATTCAGATATATGCAAAATGTTGAACAAAATGTCTGAAACATAGAAACTGAGAAACATAGAAACACATAGATTCTGAGACACAGGAAACCTTCTTATTACTCGACGATACTGTTCCATAATAAAAAGTTTTAAAAAATCCTACGGGTTTCTTCTTACAGGTTGAAAGATTTAGTTACCACCAATACCAAATATTACTGCAAAAAATTACAAAATTTATATTTCTGAATAATGCAGATAAATATGACATTAATGAAATTAACAATACATGACATCTGCCATAGATAGGGATGACTTCGTGGGGAATTTCTGAGAAAAATTAGCTCGCATGTGTATTATGCATGGGAAAAATTATGAAAACAAACATGCAAATAGCCTATTATCCAACATGCAAGTCCGGGAATAACATGGTGATATTAAATAATTTTTTTATGTTTAGATTAGTTTGGGTTATACTAAAAATCAGTTTGCGGGTATCTTCCTAAAGAAAAGTAGTAGGTTGGGGAAAAACGCTTTAAGGAAAATTGGCGGCTCTTATTCAGATTGCACATGAGAAAAGTCACAAAACTATATAGAGCTGACCTTTCATCGACATCTGAACCCGGGCTGAGCTATCAGAGCTAAGCAGTTTTTTTATTCTGGTGAAAAATGTGAAACGCAATAAGGCTATTCTATGTTAGTGACTTAGTTTAATGCTTGAATAAGGTACACAAATGAGATAAAGGTATGTTAAATTATATTTGCAAACATGATTAAATTATGCACGTGTTTCTCAAAGATAATTTTCCTTCAAGTATTAAAGAGTCACGTATTAAAGTTTAACTTCGTTTAACAATATTTGAAAGACATTTTATAGTGTTGCTATTTTTATTTTCTAATAGCCTTTCATTTATCTTTCATTTTATTCATATAACAGCGCAATTCTTATTAATATCATATATATAAAAGCAGTGTTTATTTCCTAACAACTATTTTCGACAATGTTGTTAACGTTTGTGCTATTAGTATATTTAATAAAGACATTTCGAAAGTCATATATTGTCATACACCCTCGCTGTAGATTTCTGGGCAATAATTTCTTTTACACTATAATGCTAAGCCCAATACAACATAGTCTATATAACGATATCTTGCTAAGCATTTAGTCGAAATATAAATCATCCACTGTTTTCTCTTGACGTACCACCAGCTGACTCTTTCCTTGTTCTGGAGCTTAAGATGGCCATAAAATGACGGACATTTGAAAACATATTGGATATTTAATCAAATGTTATGCGAATATTGGGAACAGTTAGTTCCAACGCCTATGAACAGTTGTAGAGCCATTAGGTTATTTTGAAGCAGGAGACATGTAAAATGAGCAATGCTCTCGCCGAGACTCGAATTTCAGACCTTTCGAATACTTGCCGAGTGTGCTGGCCTTTACATCAAGAAGGCATACTAAGAACGCCGCAGAAATACCTTATATATCCCCCTTTTAAAGTGCAACTAGGGATTAGGGCACCCATTCGCCTAATCCTGGTGGTAGAGAATCACCATCCACTACCATTTTTAGTTCGCTCGCCATTGTAGAGACATTAGAGTATTTCGAAGCAGTAGACAGGAAAAATGAGCAATGACCTCGCCGGGACTCGAAGCTCGGACTTCTCGAACACGCCCCGAGGGTGCTGGCCATTACACCACGAAGGCATGCTAAGAAGGCGGGAGAAATATCTTATACAGTGTTCGGCAGACCCAAAAAGAACGTTAAAAAATTTGTATAGACTCCGCTGGAAATTATTTTGAAATCAATATATTTAAGCTGTAGTAATCTTTTTTCATTATAAAAAGTTTTGGTTACTTTATGAATGCACCTTTTTTATATATTTGTACATTATTATGAAGCAAAGTTATTTGAAATATTAAACTTCCCTATTTGGTTTCGCTACGCTGACGGTACCTTTACTTTGTTGGATGGTAATAGAGAAGATTTAAATAGCGTCCTCTCAATAGTGAATTTCGTTGATTTTGCTATTCCTCGCCAAAATCTCTTCGCCAAGTTGGTTTCCTCGCCAATTTAAAGTGAACGAGAGTGTTTTAAACTGAAGTAGAGGTAAGGTTAGTCAGAGCATGTTTTCAGTGCACACGTTGTTTTTTCTACCAGCTGTTTGAGTTCTGAATTTCGATTTCGCATTCTTGCCGAAGTTTAATATCACGCTGGTGTATGTTTCTGAGTCAACCTGCTAGGTCAAATTAATTTGTATACTTTTGAACTACTAACTTATACTTAAATTTAATTTAGTTTACCATTATCTGTAGCTTTATCTCCACAAGTAGATGGTGGCTTTGTTAGTAAAAAGACTCTGCCATCAGCAAATAATTGAGCTCAATAATAGGCTCTTTTGCACCCTTTCCCTGTTCTATTCATCTTTTAGTCTTAGCGATAAGTCGCAAACAGACTTCCACATAGGTCTAGTAATGGTGCATGGCTAGCTAAGAAGACTAGATCTTACATTAACGCCTGAAATAAATACGAATCAATGGACCAAGCTAAAGTCACTTTCTCGCTGGCCCCGCCAATTTTGCAGAACCACTGGCTCTAGGAAAACCTGTGAAGTGTCTGCTCTTCTAGTGGATATAATGCGGGTCTACATGAAACCCGCAGTGTCATTTGATGGGAGAAAATCGGTCTCTATTTTTTTTTTTTTTTTCTTTTTTTTTTTTTTTTTTTTTTTTTTTTTTTTTTTTTTTTTGTACAGATCGACAGTCATTTTTTACTGTACCCAGTCCTTGAAGTTAAAAAGATATCGATAGCTACCACCGCCTTTAAGCTGGTATAAATCCATCGGCAAATTTTTATTAGGAGAAGTAGGCAGTGAGACTTACGTCTTTGATGCGCCCTGGTAAAAGAATAACCAGTGGTCAAAGTTTGAGCAAAGCTGAGTTATTTAGTATGTATCAAGGTTAATTTAGAGGAGCTATACGAATTTAGTTTTAGAAAAATTAAATTATTAATTTAGTTTACGGGAAAAGGTCTGTTAACGAAGTGATTACGATTATTTTCCCTATTGCCTTAAATCGAATATTTCATTTAACTAAGAAACTCCAGGACTTTGGAACAGTTTGTTTGAGCTGGCGGTCAAATTTGACAACAGAAAGGTGGCCAAAAGTATGTGGATTATGACCAAACAGTTTCGTGGTTTCATAGGTCGATAACGGAACCTGGCAGGTTAAATTCATTTGTGTAGTCTTCTTACTAGCTTGTCTTTAAATTTAGTTTAATTGACCATTATCTTTAATTTTATTGGCACAAGTGGATGGTGGATTTTTAAGCGGAAAACCTGTTTATAAAACAAGTTTATTAAAAGGAACTTTTACACCATACTACTATAGTATTCATCTTCTAGTCTTAGCGAGAAGTCGCTGACAGACTTTCACTCATGTCTAGTAGCAATGTATGCTAGCCAAGAACACTAGATCTTACAAAATAAATACAGAAAGAAATTATATGTCGACTAAAAAATTAGCAATATGTTGTCTCAACGAAGTGACAATCTAATAACAAAATTTTAACAGAATGTAGGCGTAGAAATAATGTATATGAAAATAATATGAGTAAATTCAAAGTATATAAATTAAAATTTGTCTAATCTAAGTAATAACATCTTTGTGTAAAAGTTTAAAAAAGAGATATTGAAAAAAAATATTACAAAAAAATTATACGAATACTTGAAATAATTTTTATTTTGTTAACATATTTCTGCCATGCACGTGTACTATACTGCAGAGAAATGACATCCGCTTTCCTTATATAGTTATAATAGAAACTCTATACAGTTTTTTTTTGGGTTATTTCAGAAGAATGAAAAAAATTTCAGCATGAAGAAGACAATTCTCTCTCTTAGAAAAACTTAAACATTCGTAAGAAAGAATGATGTCGGAAGAAGGATCAAATAGTATGACACTGTTATACGTGGAAAAGGAAATATTAATTAACATAAAAAGTTAAAAAATAATTCATGCCTTACGAACTAATTATAGAAGAAAACATTACTATTAATCTAAGTTAATAATAAATTATTCCAATTTGAAAAACGTATTTTGTAAAATACTTTAGTATTTTGGTAATTTTTCTTCACTTTTCCTTAAAATATTTCGATAAAACTTTTTTGTTTTATACTTGATTTTCTGAAAAAATAACAAGATAGCGCTTTGAAATAAAAATACAAGAAGTGTTTTATTAAAATATTACAATATTAAGTACTTATGTATACTTAATTTTTCCTTATGTTTGACCTTCAGACCTATATTTAACATATGCAGGTGTATAAACACACTCTTTGATACAATGTAAACCAAGGTGTCCCCCTGGCTGAACACGGCGCTGGTTATATAGCTCAGTTTCTTTTCCTTTAAAATTACTTAGAATTCTTACTTTTCTCTTGACAAATTTTAATTAGTGTGACTTCGCTTTTATTAAATTTCTTCACATCTTCTAACTGGGAAATCGATATTTCCATCCGGAAATTCTACTGACAATGCTTTCAGTCTTTCTTTCTTTTCAGGTAGTATTTCTGTCGCTATCACATATTTTAATTTAACTGACATTCAGTATTTGCATATTGCAATCGAATTTTTATTCTCTTTTATCATTTAACGATTACAGCATTCGGTATTGTCGATTAACGATGATAAAACTTTACCGAAAAACTATAGTAATTGTTGGTGTTAGTAATACTTTTGTTGCTGTATTCTGTTTAATTTCATCAGTAGGTCAATGAAATTTACAGAGAAAATTTAGTAGTGGTTAGTGTTGATAATAATACTTTTATTGTTGTAGTTTCTTTTATTTGATCAGTAGGTCAAATATGGACAGGATTTAGCAGCTGAACTTAAGTAAACGCCGAAGTGATCTAAATTAATAACACCTTTTGAATGCCTGGCTCACAAGATTATTGTAATTAGTAAGAATTGGCATATAAACAGAGCGATTTAAAATTTCGCATCCCTTTTTTAATGTTTTTCAATATTTCTTACCTTGATTTCCTGTTCTTCATAACTTTACTTATACATAATTTTTCATGAAAAAATTATACCATTAATGTAACTAACGAAAATTGTTTCTAAAGCTATATATTAAGAACTAAACACCCGAATATTAATTTATGCTCCTCTTAGTAAGAGATTAGTTGCATCTTACACATACTAATTTTTTCGTTACATGCTTCTGTGTAAATCTTTCTTATTTTTCTTTATAATTATCAGCAATATTGGGGTGTTCCTTTAAGAGGAGCGAAATTCAGTTCAGAACATTCGCTGCTATGGAGCTCCTGTCCTTGATCAGAAATCTGCAAGCAAATCTAGAGTCAATTAAAACCTAGAATTTTGAATTTGAAATTTTAGAATTATAATGAAGTATATTAAAACTATTAGCATAAAGGAAAGAACTCCTTAACAGAGGATGTTCTGAGTGAAACTGAGTTGGTGCTTCCATTACACATGGGGAAACCGCGAAAACGCCCATGAAACCAGCCACTCGTCAGAATTTGAACCCGTGTCGAACTCCTATGAATCCTTGCGAATATATATGTTACCGTGAAAGACCGAAATTGGAGAATGTCGACTAGTACGCATCGCTAACAAACTCAACAGTCAACACTATAACTAACGAAAAGTTAACGAAAAGTTTTCGAGCCTTCCTATATCCCATTTTCCTTTATATGTTGTCTGCTGCATAAAGGTAAGGGGAAAGTTTCAACATCACAATGCTCAAACATGCTTGGAAAGAAATGTTTAAAGAATCTTAATCACCGGAGAATGTCAACATTCACCAAATACGTCGGTGAAAGATCGAATATTTCTTTACATTCTTGTACATTCGGACCCTCACAGGTGTATGTCGACAATCACAGATATGCTCTGGTGTAGGTCGAAAAGAGAGGAGTACATGTACACCCTAACATTCCAAAAGGAAGTGTTCCACAAATAAATGCAGTTGTAAAAGAAGGGCCTCTTATGCAATTCAAAGTGTCATAATAGTTTAAGTTGTTGCAATAAATAAGATTTGAATCACATAATTTGGTAAGTTTATAACTTCTATTATTTTATTTTTTCATTTTGAATGTACTGTGTTTTTTATGTTCTTATATTCTTAAGTTCTTATTCTAAGTCTCAAGAGCGTTTTTTGCGAATGAATTACGGAGAAGGAAATATAATATTCTTATATGTTCAACATTCACTATTAGTACATGGTGAATGTCGACATTCACCGGTGTATGTCAGAAATAAGAGTATTTGGAAATTATTTCGGACATACACCAAGCGACTATGTGAATGTTGACATTCACCGCTGAAAGGCCACATTCTCCAGATTTCGGTGTTTCACCGTAACATATACATTAGAAGCATGGTGCTTAGAGGCTCCGCTTCATCTCTTGACCTTGAATTCACTAATATACATTTTTCTTTCAATGGAATTTCATAAAAGTAGGTTCTTTTTAAGTAACTGAATATGATTATTAATTTTAAGTAATTGAATGTGTTATTTTGCGTATTAGGAAAAAGTAAGTATGCTTCGTTCAGAAAAACCTAGCAGAGACAAATAAATGTCTTAATTTGACAATGCGTTGCGGCTTATTGATACTACAGATTAGTCTTCCAAGAGATCAGTGCCCATATTTGGCGAAACGAACCACAATGATGCAATTTCGGAAGTGTCGGGTGCAAAAGAGCCGGATCAATCAACGAAAATAATTTCACCAGCCTTGTTCCATCACCGAATGAAGGAATACAGTGACAAATAGTTCAGCATTATGCAGAACTCTAGCTGAAGGATGGTCTGTTAGTCGACAAATTGTGGCAGCCCGTACCATTCGATGTCGCCTCCAAGAGGAAAGACTTTGCAAGACTGTACTGCGATTGAAATTAACTCTACACAGTATGCATGCGCGGCTGCGATGGTGCACTGAATGCCGGGCATGCACAACATTATCTTTCCAGACGAATTTCAGGTTTACATACTACTCTATTATAGTCGTTAACGAATCTGAGACGCCGCGGGAACATTGAGATCTTTATAATATGCATCACCACACTGCTCACTCGAAGTTAAGGTATAGGATGGTATCTGGTTTTACATTCGACTAGTACGCATCGCTAACAAACTCAACAGTCAACACTATAAAGTTTTCGAGCCTTCTATATCCCATTTACCTTTATATGTTGCCTGCTGCATAAAGGTAAGGGGAAAGTTTCAACATCACAATGCTCAAACATGCTTGGCAAGAAATGTTTAACGAATCTTTATGGCATTCCAGCTCGTATTTCTGCCTAGGGTCACCCGTTTTCCCGATTTGTCTCCCGTTTAATATGTGTCATTGATAACTGACAAACTAGTGGCTTATGTTTATTTATAAAATGTTTATTTGTGTAGCAACAGCTTGGGCAATTCCTATGGCATAAAGGTAAAAGCTGCGTATTAGCAATATTCAAAGGTCATTCTCTCTCAGTATATTAAAAAAGTACAGAACTACCTCACATTGCAAGTATTATATTAACCCTATAGTGCACGTTCAGCATAAACTTGGAATAATTTTCACAGACACCTATCTCATTTACAGTTGAAAATATTATACGTCTTGTGAGCGTTCATATGTATTCTTCGCATGCAAATCTCAGCTATATACGAGTATTTATAGTTATTTCAAGATGCTTTCTTTATTTGTATAGAAATGTAGCTCATGGTGTAGAGCCAATTGTTATAGAATATAGAATAGATAATTTTATCATTGCTTTTGTCCTCTCGAACTTTTTTTATGAAATCAGTATTTCCGTATAGTTATTTCGGTTTATTTTCAATACTTTGGTGATGTGTTCTTTGTTATAAATAAGAGACTCCTTTACAGCACTCTTTGTTACATATGGCAAAAAGTGACTTTTATAGCTAAATAAAGTCCTGTCATACTATCCTAGCAGACATAAACCACTTCATAAACAAAAAGATAAATAGAATAATAATTTAGTAAGTTTTAAAAAATACCAATTTACCATTGTTGATACTTCGAGCAAGAAAATAAATACTCTGATATACTTTATTCCTATTGTGGCTGTCTGTAACATAAATTATTCTTTTGTTCCCGGAAATTAAGTGGATTTTTTACTTAAACTATAGCTGCCTGCACTGAATGGAAGAAGACATACAAGGTATCGCTGGCTGTTGGAAGGCTATGATCTAAGGCAAAACTGCGGATCGTTTAAACTTTGAGACAGACCTTTAGTTATTAAATGTGCTTTTAAACCCTATAATAAGTACATCATCTCTTTTCGCCTTCAGCAAGCAGCCATATTCCTCGTTAGGGTGCTGGGCGATGCGGCTATGCACAAGTCATCCTCTCTGCGTTTAGAGGCGTGAATATACAAGTCCTGGTATATTCATGATAATGAACAGAGACTTATCAGAACGCTTCATTCTTTGTGATAGGTATACTTCATTCCAAAAATCGACGTTAAGTAGTCAACAAATTTGTAGATGCTAGACGTCAAAGCTTTACGTTATTGAAAAACTAACTTTACGGACCCATGTGACAAAACTCGCAACTTCCCTCAGACTTTACAAAACGGGTGTTTGAGGAACTGTAAATAGGCCATGACTGATATGGTTTCGTCAAATTTCAATTTATTTAAATATTCACTTCACCAATAAACATCTGCACAGGTCTTCCAATGTTTGTCTTTTAATGTGGCAATAGATGAGCTAAAGTTGTGCTAAGTGCTAAACGATTTATTCATTATTTTAATTTGCTCATCTCATAAGTCATGCAAACAGAATAATCTTTAGCAATGGCAGTGTGTCAGCCAAGTTCGGAACAGACGGAAAAGAAAACAGCGAGACACCGTCCACGTAAATCTTATATAAACCATTTCACGCTATTTAGACCCCTGCATTGCTCAAGAACTATTAGACCTACAAACGCGCAATTTTGTTTTTCTGACAGAGCTTCCTTGAACACCTTCTGATAGTTATGGAATTATTAAGGTCTGAGAAGAGTCATTTTTTGTCATTCACTGACTGACTCACCGAAAACCTAAATTACTTCTATCAGATTTTTGATACGTGAAATTTGGAATCAAGGTAGATAATTTGATATATACAAAGAAATAAATCTAAAACTTTAAAAAACTTCATTATTATCGATGTTAAACCAAATAATACTCATAACGAGCATTTGAAAACGTCACCAATAGATGATGTTGCACTGATCGGCCGGTTTCCGTACCGCTCAAATGCTAATCAGCTTTGCCGAAAGTGAAGAAAAAAAACCCTGTTTATAATAAATAAAATAAGAAAGCAATAGCGGCTCTTTTTTCATTTTAGTAGTGGGTTTCGGGCCTAACTGCAACGAAAAGCTAACTACAGGTGACAGGTGACGGAGGACGGGGACGCCTGAAGTTTAACAGAGGTTAACAGCCATATGTCCCGCGTCCTCCCCTGGAGTTTATTTAATAATTATAAGTGTGGATACATGGCCATACAGGGGCAACTGTTTAACATCTGGCATTTGAAGTACATTTGAATTAACATACAGGCACGGAAAAAAAAAAAAACATGTAATAGGTTATAACAAAAGAAGAAAATTAAACACCTAAAAATGGTGTTCAATTTTCTTCCTATTACTCTGGTTGACAGAGGTCCTGGTCATATGCTGCAATGGCGGTTATTATTTTGCAGATTTTATTTATGGCCGCTCTGTTTTTGGCTAGGAACTTGTGAAATGCTGAAATATTGGGTGGTATCGGAAAGTGGAACTGTTCCGTGAGTGGGCACTGAAAGATATAATGGTCCGGTGACCCCTCACCCCCGCAAACACAGCGATCCGTGATTGAGATGGTGTGGCGGTAGAAGTAATCCAGGAAGGGACCATGACCAGTAATGAAGTTGGTAAGGGGAACAATTCCCATAAGGCGCTCCGTGGTTACTTTTGGCAAGAAGCTATGCGCTCTCCTTCCCGTGTCGCCCTGATCCCATTCTCTTTGCCACCACTGGATAGCGGCATTTCGCAGTTGACTTTTCAGGAAAGATGGTGGTGCTGATACTGATATCGGTCTGGCATTTTGGTTCGAAGCAGCCTCTTTAGCGAGTTCATCCGCTGTCTCATTACCCATGTTACCTGCATGGGCTTTAATCCATACTAGGTCAACATGTGCGTGCCGATTATCTTTTAGGATATGATGCAGTCGTATGATCAGCGGGGAGGCGTGACTATGTTTGTCAAGAGCAAGCAGTGTCGACATACTGTCTGTATAAAGCTGCACATGTGTGATGTTGTTGAGGGTCACGTATTCAATGGCAGCTGTTATGGCAACTACTTCTGCTTGAAAAATGCTATTATTTGGATTGAGGTACCCTTTCCAATGGTGTGCAGCATGGCCTTGCCTGTAGTATATAAAGGCACTACCTACACCCTCAGCTGTTTTCGAGCCATCTGTGTAGAACGCGTGCATATTAGGGTTTCCTTCTGGTTGACTTCGTGACGGTTTGAGGATAGTGTGAATGCCAAGTCCCTTGTGTGCTGGGTGCGTGTGGAGAGGAGTACATGGATGTTCGTAATTTGCAGGGCTATGTAAGGTGCCTGCAAAGGTTGCGTCTTTCTGTACATGTATTATTTTAGTATATGTGGCCTCTAGCTCCGCTTGGATATGAAGTGGTATGATGCCTGCCAAGGTGAGTGCTGCATAAGTTGCAGTGGTGCGATAGGCTCTGCATAAGCAGCCTATGGCGAATGGACGCTGTAGTGATAGGAGTTGCTTAACCTTGCGTGCGGTCATGAGTTGTGCCCATATAGCTGCCGCATAGAGTGCCACCTTCTCAGCTACAGTTTTATAAAGTACCTTTTGAGTGGGGGGATTCCGTCCCCAGTTCCGGCCTTGGAATAGTCGTGATCTCCTGGCAATTGCAGATGTTTTAATCTTTTGTGCCTGGATATGCGGAAGCCAAGTCAGACCTGGGTCCCATATTACCCCAAGGTATCTTAAAGTTTTTACGACCTTAATATTCCGGCCTTGTAGTTTGATACATGGGCTACGTGTTGGATTCGTACCCTTTCTTGGAAAGATGATAGCAGTGGACTTTGTGGTGGATATTTTGAGTTTTAGCTCTTCGCAGAGGTTGGCAAAGATAGTGCATGATTCACTGCCATGGGCTTCAAGCTCAGCGCGTGTGCAGCCTCTGACCAGTAATGGCGCGTCGTCCGCGTATGCAACTAACACAGTATGTTGTGGCCACCTTGCCTCTAAGACTTTATTAAAGGTGAGGTTCCATAGCAGAGGCCCTGCACAGGAGCCCTGTGAACATCCTCTCACTTGTGTTATTGAAACAGTACTACTGTTGTTAGAGATCATCAGTTGCCGGTCTGACAGATAGTTGTCCAGAACTTGATAGATGTTTCTTGGGCATCTTGCCTCTCTGAGGGCCTGCCTGATGGCAGGCCACCAGAGGGTATCGAACGCACTTTGCAAATCTATCGATATAAAAGCCGTCTGGTAGCCCTGCGATTTGTTCTGAATTATGATTTCATGGATTCGCTGCAGGGCATGAGTGGTAGAACTGCCTTGTTTGAAGCCAAATTGTCTTGGGCTAATGCTTTGGTATTGATGTAGATGAAATTTTAGCCTGTTGACGATGAGCTTCCATCGCCGACAGAAGGCAAATTGGCCTAAAGGAACTCGATACTAGGGGGTCATTATCCTTTTTTAAAAATAATACAACATTGCCTTTTTTGAAAACTGTGGGGAATATTTTATAATGCAGAAGCTGGTTGTAGTATTTATGGAAGTAGGATGGTCGTGCCTGATATGCAACTTTGATAATTGCGTAATCGAGTCCGTCTGGACCCGGGGCCTTTTTTAGTGGCAGATACCGGAAGATATTACGTATCTCCTGTGCAGAAAACCGTATATCGTTCGGTGTGCATGGCGAGCTTGTATCTTCTATAATTTGCCTCTGTTCTGAAGTATCTGCTTGTGTATCATCTGTGGGAAAGATAGCATTTAAAAGTTCCTTGGCGGTGGAGGCTGCTACGTCCATAGTATGTGGTGCTGTTGGTTGAACTGGTACTTGCGCTGGTTGGAAGATCTTCTGCGTTGCCAGTTTGTGTAAATTCCATATGGATTACTGTTACTGGTGCAGAAAGATCTCCAGCTGTTAATTTTAGCTTCAAGAATTGCTTTCTTGTAGGCGGCTCTTTCTTGCCGAAAGGCCGTAAGGATGTTGGAAGCAACTATTTCGTTGGTAGCAGATCTGAGGCGGCGGCGCAAAGCTCTGCACCTCTGTTTCATCTCTCTCTGTCTTCCCGTCCACCAGGATATGCCTTGGAGTTTTTTGGCGGTCCTTGTAGGGAGGATCTGCTGACATATTTGTCTGAGTAATGACAGAATGTGGTCTGTGTAATCATCCAGTTTTTGGGTGTTGGTAAGCTTTCTAGTATGTCTTCTTCTCTGATGAGCAGCTCCTGAAAGGCATTCTTCAGTCGTCGTATCTTTCCGCCCGGTAGTTTGAATCTCTGGAGTATATTAATGCTGGCTTCAAGTGTTAGTGTGAAGTGGATGTATCGATGATCTGAGTAACTCTCATCATCTAGAACATCCCATGAGCTAAAGTTGTTGGCAAAATTAGCAGTTGAGAGTGTAAGATCAGGCCATCCTTTATGATAGGTATTGTCATAGGTTGGTTGTGCCCCTTGACTATTATGTAAATGTAGATCGTGACAGGCCATAAAGTCTTCCATGTCTCGCCCTTTAGGCGTTGTGTCTTGGTAGCCCCATATAAAATTATGTGCATTGAAATCTCCTCCAACGACGTGAGGTACTGTTGGGCATTTCTGTTTCACTCGTATAAAGTTGCAAGTCACATCCGTAAGACCTTCCGTAGGCGGGGCGTAGACGGAGGTTAGGAGGAATTGCTGCTCTTCAAAGATGACTAGAATAGTAACGAAGTCTCTTTCTGTGGTTACTACGTATGCAGCAGACAATGGCTGCTCGTGGTGCTTGTTCTGCATTGGCTTTCTTCTGAAAAATTTTCCATGCCAGTGGTAGGCTTGCCACTTGGCCCTCGCGACAATAAGGTTCTTGAATTATCAAGAAATCTAAGTTATATTGAATAGCATGCTGGACTACCTGCGTGGTCGCGGCTACCGCCCGTTGTAAGTTAATTTGTGTGCACTTTGTCTGTGCTTGATTAGAATTAGCTTCCGCACTTGAAGTTTCTTGGGTTGGTCCGCGTATCGCTTGTTCTATTGTCGTGCTGTTCGGCTCTTGTCCATTATTCATAGAGAGTGCTCCTTCTGACGCGTTCGATGTATCGTCCATACGTTGGGCAGTTGGTATCATAGGTCGGATGGTTGCATGGCATTGTGCTGCGCGTTTTATAGTTGGCGTCTGAACAGTTGATGCATGTTGGCCTGCTGGCGTGACAGTCCTTAACACTGTGACTTCCAGAGCAGAAGGCACAGTAGATTCTATTGGTGCATGTTTGCTGCAGATGGCCAAACTCCTGGCATCGGAAACATCTTTTTGTGTCGAAGTGCTCAGCAATCCTATCCTCTCCACCCAATGAAGAGCTTGGATGACTGGAGGAGGCTTCTAAATGCCGCTGCTTGACATTTAAGTATCCATTTGACGGTGTTTCCTCTGTCCTTGAGTCGGTACATGACTTTGGCTGTTGTTTTGGTGAGGTGGAGTTCTCAGGCGAGTGCATTTTCGATCTCTTCTGGCTGGACGTCAGGAGATACGTTGTGGATAGCCACTCGTGGTAGTCTAGTCAGTGGTTGCTTGATCTTGACTATTACTTGTCCCTGCGTGCTTTGTAAAGTAGTAGTGAGTTTGGTCACGTCCTCTTTGGAAACACAGTCTACAGCTAGTCCTCCTTTCTGTAGATTTCTAATGGAGGAGATTTTAACTCCAAGCTTCTGAATAGGGAAATTTTCGTTAAGGACAGCTTTTAGGTCCTTATTACCCTGTGCAGTACCCTCAGAGGGATAAATTAAAACCGTATGTTTTGGCTTCGGTCTGGTTGGTTGCGCGTATGTTTTGACTCTGACGACGGTATCGCTAAGCGCTGATGAATCGTTGGGAGCTGTGCCGTGCAATGAACCGCAACAGACTATGGAGGGAGTGTTGGTACAGGCGTCTGCTGCTTCTGGTTTCGGTATGTAATTTGGACCTTCGAGTGCCAAAGTGTGCACTGCGTCTATCAAATCCAGGAGAGATACCTTTACGTCTGAAGGAAGAAGGTACATGCCTCGTCTTTGTATGAAGGCTGTTTTTCTAAGACTTTCGCTGAGCTTATTGATTTTTGTGTGATAGTCTAATTCTGAGCCAGCAAGGGTTGCCGGATCAGAGTCGCAGTTAGAATTGTCGTACTCAGCCACTGAGGTTGATGGCCGTGTCATAGTAGCAATCACTTGCACTATACAATGCGAGAAACAATTGTGGACTTGAGATGGCGCACTGAATTCGATGCAAAGAGTAAAATCACATAGAGACACACAGAAGTCGCTTCACAGGTATCACTGTTACACTTAAAGATCACTTATACACTTCACTGTAGTAAAAATTTCACTGTGACACTTACTCTGCTCGTAAATTCACTCACTGAACGTAAATGCATTTGTGCTAATCAGCACTAATCACTAATGCACTTTTTGTGCACTAATTACTTGCACACGTATCACTGTAAGCACTTATTCATTACATTCATCATATTAGCATACTTATTCACTTTCACTGTAGTGAAATTTCACTGTGACACTAACTCTAATCAGCACTAATCACTAATGCACTTTTTGTGCACTAATTACTTGCACACGTATCACTGTAAGCACTAATAATCACTTATTCACTTTCACTGTAATAAAATTTCACTGTGACACTAACTCTAATCAGCACTAATCACTAATGCACTTTTTGTGCACTAATTACTTGCACACGTATCACTGTAAGCACTTAATAATCACTTATTCACTTTCACTGCAGTAAAATTTCACTGTGACACTAACTCTGCTCGTGATTCATACACACTTGTACTTTAAGTAACGCTAATGCTCTTATTCGAAGAAATATGTAATGATCAACAAATTAATTAATGCTAATTAATAAAATTGAATAATCAAAAGGTGACCAGAATGCTGTAATAGTACTATTATAAATTCACGGAATAAATAATATGCACAGGGATACACACAAATAATATAGTATTACTATTTATGTTTAATTACTGCCTAATTAAAACACGTTGGTAAGCCAATTACCACACATAAAAATTTAGAATAAAGAACAGGGAAACTAAATCATAATGCTCTGATAAGAAATGCTACTGTTTATGCATTCCATAAAAACATTATCAACTACTGATACAAGAGAATTATACTGGCAATTAATATAATTAATGAGCCAGTTTGAACTGCGGTAAATAAAACAGATTTGTAATGGGA
The DNA here is from genome assembly GCF_044657685.1 of Stegodyphus dumicola. Lineage (NCBI taxonomy): Eukaryota > Metazoa > Arthropoda > Arachnida > Araneae > Eresidae > Stegodyphus > Stegodyphus dumicola. The sequence goes on along the minus strand of NC_140772.1, from coordinate 160,270,609 downwards.
GCTAGAGCCTTCTGTGCAGAGTACAAATTAAATGCACACGATCACAGCAAAATTGTAGCGTTAGAAACTGTAATTAAATTAACATAGCAGTAATAGATATTATTAGATAGCACAAAATGACACAAATTGACATAGTTTGATAATTATACAGTATCCGGTGTTATACCTGAAGCTTATTTTATAATATTGTTGCGTGCGTACGGGTTCGTTATGAAATGAATGCACAAGTCCGATGAAAAATGAACAAAAATTTATTATTATCACAACAGAAATGCTTACATTTTCTCAAATTATCATGCAGTATCACAATATCTCACAGTAGTTATCTTTTAACTACTTAAATGTACAATAGAACGTAATTCAAAACAGCTAAAGAACGCTAATCCGCGAATTCGCTATAATCAACAACGGCAGTTTTCTAAACAACAACAAACTAAGCAACTACTACAAACTGAGATGTTTTCCTCCTTTTATAAGATTTTAAAATCACGCGCTAGAATTTTCCAGTACTTTCTCGAAATCAAAAAGAGATATTTATTTATTTAATGCACGCGCTCTTGTATTTTCAATTTTCCTGCTTAGCTTTCTTTTAATATTCGTCACGCGCTGCACTGCGCGAGAAATAAAACCATTTAATTTATAATTGAACTAACATTAGCTTTTTAAATACTTAATTCGTAACAATATGAAGTTAATGACTAAAATTAGCCGAGTCTAACCAGTAAGTAATGCGATTCTTAATTAAACTAATTGAGTTAATTAGAGAAAGGCAATCCTACCTTGGTTGCTAACCTTCTCTGTACTATCTATAAGCAGCCGCGGTAAGCGAATTGACACTTGACCGCTATTTTCTCTGCTCTTCTTCTGTATAATGAGCTTCTGCAGAAATCGTTCAAATATTGTCACTGTGTAATCCAAGAGATGGACATAAATCAGACAAACACTGTAAGTAAACACAGTCGCGCGAAGGTGAAAATCCTGTCCAAAATAAAGTCACAAAAAATGAAAACTCGGGTTGTAGTCGTCCAAAAAATTTGAAATTTATATCCCTGTAATACCTGTCACATGAGGAGTCCAAAACTGAAGGTTCCGAAGAGCTACTTCAGTTAGTTGCCTAATTAGCGAAAAGACGAATTAAAACACAGTCCCCTTTGTTGGTCTTCTTTCCCCTTTGTTGATAGAAAGGAAATTGCTGACGCCGGGGGGTCGCTGGAGTGCAGGTGGTCGTTGGATCGCTTGAAAAGGTCAAGAGTCACGGACACCTTGTGGCTGCAGAATCACTTACTTTAAAAATTAATTACTAGCGGTATAATTAACCAATTGTCTTGAAACTGGTCTGTAAATACTCCTTGTAAGGTCCTCTTTCCAGCGATATAAAATTCAATATGCTTCGGCTTCCGGCGGTCGCTCAAAAACAATTTAAGGTTCAGCCCCGTTGGATGTTAAACTGAGAAAATGAATCCGTGTGATGTAGCCGTTCCTCAATAGACACTAATGCCGGCTAGCTTTAAAAGGATTTATTAACAGAGCACACAGGAACGGTTACAAACAAAAGAAATATACATAAAAAATGAAACATATACCAAATGGAACATCAAACATTGAGAATAACATAACATAGTAAGCTATCATCATGGCGGCTGGAGGTCGACTGACGTTTTTTCATATCGCCACGAGATGGCGTTTAAATAAAATAGTTCGGTTACAGTTCATGAGTTCATGGCGTGAATAAAATAGTTCAATTACACTTAAATAGGTCTGTTACATCCTCCCCCTCTGACTTCGTAGACGTCTCGGCAAGAAGTCAGGAACTGACATTTGTCTACTTTGTGCAGCGGGCGGAGAATCAGATGAATGGGCTCCAGTTTGACAAGCAGTAGATTTTGCGTTACCAGCACCTTCTGCAACAGGTGCAGATTCGGGCGGTATTACACGTTTCGGGCGTCCTCTTTTCTTTAAGGGAACCACTGGAATTACACGAACTGAGTTTTGCTTATTTCGATCTTGATATGGTTTCAAGGCTGAAACATGATACTTGCCGAGAATTTTGTCTGGTTCATGAGGATCGGCAATATCATAAGTGGTTGGAGATCTTGTAGTCACTATTACATAAGGACGATCTCTCTTGGGCATGAATTTAGCAGTTTTCTTCAGTGGACCTTTGCTGATTGGGTGGAGGGTGACCCAAACTTTATCTCCAGGAACAAATTTCGGTGTTTCTCTTCGTTTATCTTCGTTCAGCATATCGTTTCTGCTTATCTTGATGCATTTCGACTCTTTCTCGTACCTGTTGTACATTTCTTGCAAAACGTTTCAAATATGGAGTAATTTCTGGAACAAAATTATCGTTCTCAATTACGGCTTTTATATCATGCTTTACATCATCTAAGGTTCGTAACTCACGTGCAAATTGAAGAAAAGCAGCAGAATGTCCAGTTGAATCACATTTGGCTGTATTCAAAGCAAACCTATTAATGGCAGTTTATCCTTCCATGACTGATGGTCGTTACCAACAAGTATTGCTAAACGTGGTTTCAGATCTCTATTCTTCCTTTCAACTGGGTTAGATTGTGGGTGATAGACAGGAGTAAGACTTTGATCAATGTTCAAGATATAGCATAGTTGTTGCATAACATAAACTTGTTCTAAGTCAGAAAGGTGCTTTTCGAAGCTAGATGACAGCACGATGATATCATCTAAATATGTCAAAGCAAACACATTATTAAGTCCAGAACGGAACCTATCTATCAATCTAGAAAAAGTGGCAGGAGCGTTTCTCAATCCGAAGGGCATTCGGTTAAATTTATATGTACCAAAAGGGCAAACAAAAGCAGTCTTATTTTGATCTTCTTCAGCTATTCTCACCTGATGATAACCGGATCTCAAATCAATAGTTGACATATAAGGTGTCGATTTTGCTTCACTCAACAAATCATCTATACGTGGCAAAGGATAAGTGTCTGGAACGGTTTGAGCATTTAGGTTACGATAATCAATGCATAACCGTACTTTTCCATTTGCCTTGGGAATCAGAACCACAGGAGAGGCATAGGGGCTTTCACATTCTTTTATGATACCTTGTTTTAGAAGGGAATCAAGTTCCTTTTTTAACAGTTCTTTCTTACTTGGGCTCATCCGATATGGAGGGACTGAAACAGGGGGGCTGTTTCTTGTGTTAATATGGTGTTCAATGAATGGAGTGGCTTCTCCCCCTACTTTGAAGACAGTGTGATATTTGTTAAGCAATGCATCAGTTGCAAGCCGTTGGGCTGTAGTTAATTGTTGTCCTTCGTTTTCACGTAGTTGGCAGTTGTTTGCAACAACTGGGGTTTCTTCCAGTACTTGGGATTGATGAGGTTTCACGAAGCTATATTTTCTTCGAGGTGCATCAGAAAAGTTCCACCTATTTTCAGCAAGATTTAAAACAATTTTAGCTTTTTGAAGAAAGTCAATTCCTAACAGAGTCGAGTTATTTTTGGCGGAGTTTTGAACTCTCTGCCTTCGAGAAGAATAATTTGTTCGGTGCGAAGTACCTCTTTTTCAGATACCAAACCATCAGCGAAAGACACCTCTAGTGTTGTGTTTTCAAATACTGCATCTTTTTTCTGCAGAATATGATAGAGGGATTCACTTGCAATTGAGTGACTAGCAGCAGTGTCGGCGAAAGCTGTACCGGAAACACCACCAATACTAATTGGAAATACAGCAGTCCAAGTGGAAGATAAACAGGATCGGATTTGGATAGTGCCAAAATTTGATGAATTTGAAGTCTTTGGGGGGTTACAGTCTGGACATTTAGACTTGATAAACCCAGTTTTTCCGCACCCATAGCATGTTAAAGGAGGTCGCTTTTCCTCTGTTTGTTGCTGAACACGATTTGAAAAGGTTTTATGAGTTCCCTGTATGTCACTTGTTCGATTTTCTACTTTGTGTTTCGATGGATTAGTCGGTTTGTAAGAATAGTTCCGCCTGCCAGGAAGTTGAGTTTTATAGTTCGTATTTTTAACACGTACAGCTTCATAATCATCCAATTTCTGTACTAATTCAGATGAACTCTTTATTTTCCCCCAAGTATCAATAAAATGCTCCTTAACGTCACTACTGACTCTTCTTTTAAGCTGATCCGTCAGGACCAAGTCTTTCAGTGATTCAAAGTCTGTAACATCGAGACTATGAAGCCACTCTTCGAGATAATTGTTTAATTCGTAAGTAAAATCTTTCCATAAAGACCCAGGGTGTTTTTGGTGTGTAGTAAGTTTAATTCGAAATGATTCAGCATTTAATTTGAATCTTTGTAGCAGAATCTTCTTGATGTAAGAATAATCTTCTAATTTGTCTTTTGGTTCTCTTAAAATAATTTGCGAAATGTCTATAGGCAGAAGAGGTAGGAGATGAGTGATGTAATCTATTTGTTTTATATTAACTTTCTCACATTGTCTTTCAAAAATTTTCAGGTAGGTTGCAATGTCAGAAGTTCCTGTAAATTTAGGGATTAGGTGTTGAATATTTGTTCCAATAGCTGCATTTGAAGCAAAGGCGGCATAGTTAGGGTTTGAGCTAGCAGCTGCCAGGTTTAATTTTAAACGTTCCAATTCTAATAAAAGTTCTTGTTCTTTTCTTTGACGTGTCTCCAGATCGTTGCTTTCACGTTGTTTTTGTTGTCTAGTTTCGATTAAAGTTTCCAGAAGATTCCTGGTAAAAGCCTCATCATAAGTGTCAGAATTGAGAATAAGATCTATTACTTTAAGATCTATTACTCGCATAGTGTCGTTTACAGTGAAACCCAGTTCTGCAGCGAGAGTTTTTAAATCCTCTTTTCGTGCTTTGGCAAGGTAAGCCATAATTATATGAGAGGTCAGGGGGGGGGGAAGATGAAGTTGAATTTGTTGTTATTTCGATTTTATTCACAATACAGTATTTTAGAATTAATAATTATACCTTTAAGTAAAATGTATATACCCCTATTAAACAGCATGTATGAATGTAAACAATGTTACTCGTACATTTATATACCACTATTAAACAGTATTTATAAATGTAAACAATAATACTCACAAAGTTTATTATTTCGGAGTCGTAAAAATATCATAAAATGCCCTCATAAATTCAACTTGTATCAAGAAAATAACATATAATAAATTGCTCAAAAATTGTTTACTACTTAGCAAAACATACATAAATGTCTTACCATAAGCTTTTATATTTAAGCTGAATTCTTCGAAATCTTAATCTTAACAAAATATTAAGCTAATTAAGCAACACACATTTAGTAACTCTTTTACTTTATTTAAATAGTCATTCGATTTTATTCATAATTATTTTCTTTCGCTTCAAGAAATATTTTTTAAGACATGCATTCATTAAAGGAAAACAATCGTATTTTCTTAAAGTATTATACTATAATCATCTTCTCAAAATGTTCGTCGAAAGATAAATCAACAAGTACAATATTTTATTTTATGTAGAATAAAACATTTAATAAGGAACAACAGCACTCAAAGGAAATAAAAATAATAAAAGATTTGACGTAAACACATCATAAATCATCGCTAGTCTAAACATTTCCGCGGGGGGAAAACATCTGCTGCTGTATGCAGAAGCGAAACTAATAAATTCTAATGAACAACGTCCATGAATATATTCAAACTTTAACATCAAAACATGTATTCAGTGAAACAATATTATTCACAAATTAATTTACTATGCGAATTAACATTTTAAAATAACAAATTACAATTCAAGAAATAACGTTTGGTTAACAGAAAGCTGTTTGCTTTCGTTTAATACTCTTATGTAGTATCAATAAATGAGATTTCAGTAAAGAATTTACATTTGCTTTAAGAAGCAGCTTATAATAAATAATCAGTTTAAAAGAACTTTAAACTCAGATTAAACGATAATGTAAACGAAACTTATCTTTTCCGTTGAAATTGTCCAGTTGATGATTCGATGTGCTAGCAGCACGGTATGACAATTTTAATTCCAGAATTGGTTTCCAGAATATTTGACCAGTAGTCCACACCTGAAAAGAAACTGAGCCGATCTCCAGCAACTAAAAGTTAAATTCGGGAGTAAGAGCTTGCTAAAGCCAAACAGAAATTCTAAACATTTTGTTGCGCCATTTTGGATTCAAATTTAGTAAGAGCTTGCTAAAGCCAAACAGAAATTCTAAACATTTTGTTGCGCCATTTTGGATTCAAATTTAGTTGGGCGCCAATGTGATGTAGCCGTTCCTCAATAGACACTAATGCCGGCTAGCTTTAAAAGGATTTATTAACAGAGCACACAGGAACGGTTACAAACAAAAGAAATATACATAAAAAATGAAACATATACCAAATGGAACATCAAACATTGAGAATAACATAACATAGTAAGCTATCATCATGGCGGCTGGAGGTCGACTGACGTTTTTTCATATCGCCACGAGATGGCGTTTAAATAAAATAGTTCGGTTACAGTTCATGAGTTCATGGCGTGAATAAAATAGTTCAATTACACTTAAATAGGTCTGTTACATCCGTAATTAATGAACCGTTGGTCGTAGAACCAAAACATTAGTGTCTACGTATTCCTACTGATGTAGGCTAAATAATAAAACTTGTTTCAGCACCTGAAAATAAAAACTTCCGTTGCTAAAGACGAAACACGAGGAGCTACGAAAATGCGAAGTACTGCTGCAAATATGGCCTCTGTAATCAAAGCTAACTACAGCGATATCGCGAAAAAAAAAAAAAATGTAAGCAGCTTTCAAACGATAAAAGCGTTACCGTTCAGTAACTCAAATTTAAATAAAGAAACAAATGCCAGATGTAGATAAAACAGAAAATAAAAAAGGAAACCTGAATATACTCTAAAATTAGATTTCAACATCAATATATTCCTCAATAATTAAAAATAGCGGATTAAACTTATTGTTTACATTTTTACGTCCCTTTAAAAATCTGAAACTTCAAAAAAAACAGTGCAGCATAAAAAGAAGAAAAACAAATTGAAGATCACGTGTTTGTTTAGACGCTTTCTTATTTAAGTGCCTAAATAAGGACATAACCTTTAATTTACCTTTTAAAAAATTAATGATAACAACAACATAAATGTGAAAAAGGGCCGAGTTCTGGAGAAACGACGTGTGTCGGTGTAGTCGGTGTCACCGAAAGAGGTAAGATCCGGATGGAGATCTCATAGCAACTCCCTTAATCAAAGCTGTAGGAATGCACAGCGTTCTTCAATTCATTTGAAAAACAATTTATTATTTTCTTTGATAACGCATTTCTACTTAGCAAGTTAATTTCTAATTGGAGAAGTCAAATATTTTTAACGTAATTTATTGACAGTTAAAACGTGTCAAGCTATAAATCCGATGTCAAAGAAAATAATAATTTTTTAAAGAGATTTTTTGGAAGAAGATTATACATTCTGACAGCTTCGTTTAAAAGAACTGCTATGGAACTTTACCATCCGTTAGATCTCAACTCTTTTGCGGGTGACACCGACTACACGGAACGTCGTTTCTCCCGAATTCATATTGATGTTATTATGATAATAATAACTTATAATATTGTATACGCTTATAATGAGATTTATGTTTATAAATACTAAACATTTCGTTACTTTTATAACTAATTTTATTCGGGAGGTATCTAAGAGTTAATAACTTCTATTTAGGAACTCTCCAAATTTAATCAGAATGGTAATGTTAAACCATAACTTGGATTTATGACGAATTTTATTATCCTGTGACGTAACGTACTTCGCAATTTTTCAAGGAGGTCAAGTAGAGAATAAATAACTAAATATTTGTTTAGGCTATAGCTACCTGCAATGAGTGGATGAAAATATGCGAGGTTGGCTTATTTTGTTTTAGCTGAATAACGTTATTATCGTCAACGTTTTAACAATAGTGACTGTAATAAACATATTTATTACGAGTAACTATTTTTCGTCTTATTTTCTCGTAAATTTTTATTATTCCACTTATATGTTGAATTTCGTCTAATATTAAAATCTTCTCTTTGATCATCCAAATACTTTTTTACTATTCCCAAATAAAAATTAATTTTACCCATTTACTATTGAAATACGGATTTTCGAAAATAAGGTGAAAATTTCATTTTAATGCATATATATGATACACTATTTTCTTTTCGTCTATACCTAAAAGTATTTTATTGTTTATTATAAAATTTTAAGAATAGAAATATTTTGTAAACATCTGATTCATGAGAAGAAAAACATACGATGATCAATATCCTTAGATAAAAATAGCACATAAAGAAGCTATTTTCATTTTGTTATACCTTATTTGCTTTACACTCAACTTATGCTATTGCTAAGTATTCTGTTTACATTTTTCTGCTATTTTGTGAAATGCTTTTAAGGTAAAATTTCTTTAGAGGATCTTTTTGTTGTTTGATAGTCGGGGCGGAACATAAAACAAGAAAATACAAATAAAATACTAGAATAAAAAGTTAATATCGTTAGGCACTTCACTTTCTATTTAATTTTGCACAAATCGTTTGATTTTAGGTAATAATACTGAACAACAAAACAGCACTTTGATTCCCTTTTGTTACGGAACACTTGAAATGCTGCATCATATCATAATTCCTTTTGCCACCGTAAAAACCATAATTCTATGTATTAGGCATATTTTTCTGTTTATTTTACTAATTCACGGCATTGTCGGAATACATTTTTACATAAAACCGTAATTGTACTGTCTCATATTGTATTATATGTCTGTCATGTTCCCTTTTCCTCAGTTTCTATCACAACCAAAGAAGACAAATGAGGTAAAGACAAGAAGCATTTTAAATAAAAGAACAAGCATGGTTGATTCAAAGGTTAGAGAGACACCGTTATTTTAATTTCTTGGTTTTTGTTGCTATTGGTCTATAAGTGTTTAGTTGCTGTTAATTTCTCAAAGGACTGCATTTCCTATTGTGTAAATAAATGAATTGAAATAGTGATTTTTCTTGATTTAAATTCTGATAAAAGCTGACCAGGCGTTCTTCTACATTGCTACAATTTTGATCATTTCCTCATTCGCACCGTCTAAGTCGTAAACGTTCCTGATCTATAACAGTCAAAGAGTCGAAATTTTATTTCTCATCACGCAATAAACGAAGAAGAAAATAAAAATATGATCAACGAAATCGTTAGTCAGTTGTGATGCATTTCTTTATTGGTTAGCGGTATTGTAGTTCTTGATGTTAGTCGACTATGTTCGCCTCAAAAGCAAAAGAAAGAGATGTAATCATAATTAGGATGACAGCTATATTTTCGTAGATTGAAAGAGTTGAAAAAATTCCTTAATGTACTATGGAATGATGACTCATGTCATTTTTATTTTTATCTTTTAAGAAATTTATTTCCGTTTTATTTTATTTTATTTTGATTTTCTCTAAAATATCAAAATTCTGTTTTAATGTATTTAATTTTTTTTCCGGGGACACCTTTTTTTGTGTTATAATTGTCCTTATTTTTCAAGTCATCGTATCTCAATAATGACACTTTAGTCTGAAAAGTTTTATAAAAAGGAGTACATGCCTAAGGATAAAATTTAATGAAAACGCCTATAGTTATCTTTTCAAACAGATTATACGAGAAAAGATTTCCTACAACTAAGGGTATTGAGAATCTAACTTTGATAATACGAACTATCATTTTTTGCCACTCATAAAGATTTTTTTGCATGCAACTTATATTCTGTTTACATGCTTATTAAATTCATTACACGCATAATGTTGCAAGGATATTTACGTACAATTTATGCAATAATGCGTTTACAATCGTTTTGCATTCACAAGCAATTGTTGAGTTTCGTACGTTTTTTATATTAATTGTTAAAAATCTTCCGGGAGCAGCATTTTTTTCTAGTTCATTAACTAAGAATAGAATTTACCATACAGTAAATATAAATTGTATTTCCACTATGCGATGTTAGTGGTAATGAATCTCGCTTAAAATATCATCGCGATAGATGTAAAAAAAGATATCAAGGGAAAAGGACTGATTAAATGTGAGTGAGATGTACCGACGTTGGTATAAAAAAGAAATCGAGAAAATATCCAAAGTTTATGTATTGAAGAAACTACCGTTTCATTTTATTCCTTCATTACGCTTAAATAACTCTTGCGTAAAAGATACTCAGTATCTCACAGTAAACGAAGTTTCGTGCATTGTTACTTTGAAGTGATTAGTTATTTATGTCCCTTGAAAAAAAGAAATACAGTGAAATTTAAAAGGACAAATGGCAAATATAAATATCATCGTAAAGTTTAATTAGCGGAGAAATTGAATAGACGAATTGGTAGTGCAAGGTATTGAACTTAATTAATCTTTTATTACAGATTCTGCTATTCATCAAACTGAGTTTTAAAAATCTTTAAAATTTATATGAAAACGAGGAAAGACCCTCACTCCCGATGTTAATCTGAGCAGTTTTGCTGTAGCTTTAATAGAAAACTTAATATTTCATTCCCACATTCATTTATTCCATTCTTCCGTTCTTTTTAGTCAAGCTGTAATTGAAAATAAAAGTATCCGCATTCTTCTTAATTTTAACTTAATAGTATCAGAAAGATGGCAATCAAACCAAGCATTATATATTTGTGATTTAGAAAATAAGCTTTGTATTTACCATTTGTATATCATTCATTTAAAGTTAGCTAAAATACTGGCATTTTAGTTTTCAGGCGCTGTGAGATAAATATATACCCCGTTTATCGCTGGTTAATTGTGCTAGTGTGCGAGAGAGAGAGAGCGAGAGAGAAAAGAAAGCAAAAGTACCAAATTAAATTGTATCTCTAGTATGCTCCTTTATTAGAAGTGCGATATAATATTTTATTGTAGAGAATCTGTAAACTGAAATAACATACGTCATCTTGAGCTAAATAGTGTTCCATTTATTTTCTCTCAATATTACCGTTGACAGTCTTATTTTACTTATGATTTCGTATTATTATAATGTTTCAGGTTTAAATATGTAAACATATTTAGGAAAAAATATCTATTTCTTGACAGAAAATAAATCAAGATTATTACATCTAGAAGGAGTAATGTCTTCTTTTATACATTACTCCTAAGATGCTTTCTAATGTTTCAACTTACTTGTTGAAAGAACTTGAGAAAGCCGTGAAGATTGCGTCCATAAATTTTGTTTATACAGCAGTTAAACTCAAGATTGTAGCATGATTCTCTCTAGAATTTATTAACTTAATTTAGGCCTAAATTAGTTTTATTTGTAGTTATTGGGATTAGTGGTATAAGTGTACCAGAAACTCAATGAGTTACTTAGGGAACAGTGTTCAATGGTTTAATGGCATGCGTGTTAGAAACATCTTATCCAAAAGCGAAATTGAATTTGATCCATAAATACAGCTTGAGAAAGTTTTCTAAGAAAACAAAGAGAATTTAAAACGTTTCGGACATAACTGTAATGCAAAAGAAAAATTCTTTTTAAATGGCACGGAAGTGTTTAGTTAGCAGAATGTTTTAAGTGCTCTGAGTTAAATAACGATTCAAATACCTCATTGGGCATGCGGAGTTTTTCTTAATATACGAAAACCTGTTTTATGCTGAAATTAATTCTGGGTTGATCATATTAATTAACTGGTAATGACTATTTTAGAAGTATATGAAACAAAGTTTTAAAGATTTATTAAATTAAATGATGTTGTCCGTGCTACGCTTTTCAGTTTAAGGAGACATTAAACCCCGTTTAAGATAAATACCGGCTATGGAGAGAAATTCTTTCGTAAAGGATGTTTTAAAGAAAAATACACGGGAAAAACTATGAAACCTCTTATATAGCCATTCGGTTCTCCGGAATTCGAATCCAAGTCGAACATTGAAAGAAATCGAGGAAATATATAAAGTTTACCTACGGTTTACCTTTCTGGTGGTTACTTTTATGGTGTTTTCTGGTTTTTAACGTTTAGTGAGTTTACCTTTCTGATGGGACCACTTTCATAGAATGCGTGTCGTATTGAAAAAAAAAAAAAAAAAAAAAAAAAAAAAAAAATGAATGCTTGGTTTCTAAGTACGGTAATTGGAGTTAAATATGAGATCCATGGAAGGGAAGAAGCTTTTCTTCTAACCCGGATTAAAATTTATTTTATCGAACATTATTGATATAAATTTTGAAAAGTGGTACGTAAATTTTGGAAAATTTACGTTCCGGTGCTATTTTCGAATAAGTAAGTTGAATTTATATTCCATTTTTATGGAATAATATTGATGTTATACATAGTTTCTATTATTAAATAGCAAAAATTCTGATGATTGTATAACTGCATGTATGTATGCTTATTCTTCGCATTGTTGTAAAATGACGTCACATAAGAGTCACCAAATTTTGAATATATATAGTGCCCCCGACCATGGCACCTCGAAGAATGTACAAGGTTATTATGATTTTAATTAACCAGTTATTGTGATTTAGACCTTAACTACAAGTTCTTCTTTTCCATCTTCTCACCAGAAATGTCAGTCAGTTAAGAGAGTATTTAAACAGAGGTTTCTGTCTTTTAAAACAGAGCGTGTTTCTGACACTCAAGGCCACGTTGCTGGGCTTCACCAGCTCTGTTAATATTGTAATTCTTCGAGTTTATCTAACTGCTGCCTACATTTAATTGTTTCTCCAATGAGATGTTCTGCCGCAACTTAGAGTTAAAATCAGTTGTGAAATCTTTGACTTAGTTTGATGTTTTTTGAATTTTACTATTTCTTTAAGTTACATCGCCATAAGAGGTGGTAGATCTTGTCAGGCACGAAAAATGCGTTTTATGTTAAATCTCTTATTCAATAAAAATGTTATTTTAACCTCCTCAAATGTCTATCATCAACTTCAGACGCAACGATAATTCGCTCCAAATCTGCTAGGAATTTGGATTTATGCTGCTGTAGTTAAACTACTGTAGCTTGAGGAAAGAAAAGTCATATTTATGCTGCTGTAGTTAAAACTACTGTAGCTTGAGGAAAAAAAGTCAAACTCTATAAACGAATTTTGATTTCGGATTTGTTTTATATTTATTTTCTGTATGGGCGAACTTCGTGAAATTTTGATAAAAATTAAACGTAAAGTGCAGTGGTTTAAAAGTAATGTATTGCTACAGGCAGAGTGCAGAAGTTTCAAATGTAATAAAACCACTCAGTGATTTAAAAAGAATATACTGCGATCCGGAAAAGCGTAAAATATTTATCTTTCAAATTCAATTAAAAACTAAGGGATAAAAAAGAAATGTTTTGTTATTGTCTGAAATAAAATATATTTATCTCCCACTCGCCAGTATATTGCCATTCGGCAAAGCGTAAGATACCTTTTTTTTTTTCAAAATTCAATCTCTCTATTATTCATTAACGACCTTAGAATTGAGAAGCAATGAAAGCAGTTCATCTCCATTATTATTAATTACCACTTAGTTACGAGAAATTGCATTACGTGGAATTGTTATAATCATTATTTATATATTTTTATAATAACTAAAGCGAGTAGTTAAAAATAATGTAAATTTAAAGTGCATAGTTTGTAATTTATCTAATTATACTACTTCAGTGCACACTAACTTTCCATATTTATAATCTTAATTACGTTATATTAAGCTCAATGAAATTCTTCTCTAAGAGCTTAATTTTTTTCTAGATTTATTTGCTCAGTATGGCATAAATTATTGTATTGAGAATCTCACATGAAAAGATAAAGTGAGTATATGTAGGGTACTCAACCTACTTCAATCAAAATAAAAATAAGAACTTTGTTTTGAATTAACATTTCTTTGGAAAAAGTTGCAATTTTCTGACTTAATAACAAAATCAGTGCATTTTAAATTTTTTATGGAAAGCAAAATACAATTTAAAGCAATAATAAATCAATGGAAGCTATATAAACTGGTAAATATTGCAAGAATGATAACATGAAAAGGAGAAAGCTGAAGGAAACGAAATTCTTCTGATAACTCAGGTCCCAGAGTATTTAACTAATTAGACTTAATTTCGAGTTTTAGTTTAAAGTATGTGTTTTAAATATCTACTACATGTACTATGTAACTTTAATTACATTCTTTAAGTCTCTATTACGTGCACTCTGTGTGGCGTATCGAAATTTTAGTCGAATGCACAACGGGCGTTTACCAAGAGAGTGTGAACTGAGGACGCGACTATGAAAATGGTCGTGGAGTTGTACGCGTTTTGTGTAGAAGAGGATACTTTTTTAAAATAGCAGATGTTTTTAATTGACCAATTGCAATAAAAGGTTTACGTAGAATAAATTTTAGGCAAACGGAAAAAGGGAATTGATACGAGAACATTATGGCGCTATGATTTTCTATGATTTTAAAGTGGGATTAAATAAAAAAAATGAATTCAACGTCTACAGCATTTGGAAGTGAAGATCTATCTCATGCTACGGTAATCAGACGGTATGCAAATTTTCAGAGAGAACGCAACTCTGTTCAGGATGAAGAACACACAGGAAGGTTATTGTCAACAGTAATTCCGGATAATGTGTCTGCCATACGGAAAATGTTAATCGATGATAATCACTGCACCTTTTAAATTACTCAAAGATTGCGCACACCGCATTATTCCTAAATTCATACTGGTGATGAAACGTACATAAAATTTTCTGGCGTTCCAAGCCGTTGAGAAAGTAAAGTATGGGTCTTTGAAGATGATCCCATGTCCACAATGGTGAAGAGACAACGTGCCATGAAAACGTAATGTATGCCGTTTTCCGTAGAGGTACAGGACTGGTCAAACTGTAATGCCAGAAGACAGTCAGAGCTAACTGGTACACCACAAAGTGTTTTCCAGAAATTCTTAGGGAATGTTAAAGGATTCATTCTCCACCATGACAATGCATCTTCTCATTCAGCAAGATTAAAATTTGAGTTACTTGAACAAAAACATATCAGAGTGATAGAACATTAAACCTCTCGTCACACCTGATCCAGATATGTGTGACTTCCGGCTATTTTTAATCTAAAAACGAAGTTCGTTTACGCCGTTTTCATTGGTGGGGCTATAAATGCATTTTTTCCATCGATTCCAAGAAACGAATGGTTTGAGGCATTTAATCTTTGAAACATTCGCCTATAGAAGTGCATTTGTACTGGAGAACTCTACTTTGAAGATTCCTAAAATTTCTTAAATATACCTTTAAATACCTCTGTGTATCTCAAAACTTTCAGCTTGACCCTTGTGTTATACAAACTAAATAGTTGAAATATGTGTTAAGAATAAGACAACGATATTACCTAATTTAAGAAACATAATTATTTATATCGAGGATTTTTTTAAACACATTAAATGATCAGTGAAGACTTAGACAAATAAAGTTCTTAATAAGTATTAGAACAAACTATGTTTACAGAAATCTGTTCCCAGTAGCATTTGTCCCTCTGATGATCATATTGTCATATCAAACAATGCATTATACACACGGCATTCAAGTACTAGTGTTAAATTGGCGCTATACTAATCAAGAAGTATATTGCATTAATATACTACATCTTATACTAATCAATAATGCCTCTACTTATTAATAAGCAATGCCATATTAATCAAACATACTGCTTTTGATATGAAAATGCTTAGTTTTATTCAGATATATCCAAAATGCACATTTTCAATTAAGTCTTGACATCCATCTTTTTATTGATTTTATTCATTACAATTTTGATCCGAGGTAACTTTTTTCCGTTTTTTTAACCATCGAGCATCACAAGATGGGAATCAGTTCAAGTAGGAAACATATTTTTTCCTTTTGACTCAGATAAAGCAATTATGTGCTCAGTAATGTAGTATTTTTGATATTATAATTAATCTTAAAATCCTTCAAATAAATTTTTTACAGAAATCTTTTTTAACTTTACTGAAATGATCGGAAAGGAAAAAGAACATAATTCTTTATGAATCATTTATCGCACTTAAATTCTCCTTATCCTTGTAATTATGCATTGCTGACTACTTTTATGTAGAAGATATAGCTTGTATGTTCTTAATTAAAATTCAATTAAACAAAATTTTTAAGAGGAAAATTCGGTTTTACAGCTGTTCTCGGAGGAAAAGAAAAACAGGCGTGTGTCATACCTTATTTATCGAGGGCAATAATGTATTTTTTCCTGGCAATTAAACGTTTTCTTTGTTAATTATTTATCAGAATTGAAACTGAAAAATTTTAAAAATCGGAACTTCCAGTGAACAGATATGTTAAAAAACACTTCCATTTCCAAGCTGTTCTTTCATAAAAAAAGTAACTCTCATGTGCTTAGAATCTTTTGTTTGAGGAAACGAAATCTACGACAATTCATAAAACACATTTCAGTTTTTGTTTAAACCCAAAGACCAACGGTATCTGGCTTAATTTTTTTTTCGTTTGAGCTGAGAATATTTGATCAAGACAAATTGTGGTATTTTTCAGGGAAAAAATATAATAGTTCTTTAATTACCTAATATCTTATATGCAACACTCTTATAAATGTTATGGAAAAGAAACATCTTAACTACATATATAAAGGAAGGAACATCAGGGATATTTTTAAGCCTAAATTTATGTTAATTATGTTTAAAAATGTTGTACACTTCCGCTTAATCGGTCGCTGTGCGGTCATATCTCAGGCGGATAAAAGAATGGTTATTTCGAAATGTGTACTAAATGTGTACATTTACAAGTTATAAATCAGATTAAATTAATATGTATGTATGTATGTTGTATAATTGTTCATTTAACATCTGTTATTTGGTCAAAAATTCTACCCTTTACAAAATGTGTTTATAATTAAAAAAATGAAAACCTAGTGGCAAAATACGTAAGTGCATGAAGAGATTATGATCCCATAGGTACAAATTTTAATCACAACTTCATTCGTCAGCTTGAGAAGTTTCATAATTACAATTAGAAATGTTCCAAAGAAACTTTCTTTTCTGAACAAAATACTGTGCTAAAAATTGGCTACATAATGGTGGCTTTTCCTATTTGTAAATGTAAGCAAGAATCAGTTTCATTTATAATGTACAAACATTCATCTCATTCAGATAGTCTTCGCAGGCTTTGGATAGTTGATTAAACAGATAATTCAAATGGCAACAGCAAATGATTGGTGTAAAAGCAACTTAGCAAACGTATGGCCGGCCAAATAGAGATTAGTTAATAGTGAGCCTAGCGCTGCTATTTTTGTAGTACTGTCATATCTCTTTCATTATTTTTTATATATAGTTAACCTAATTTGAAGGTACATAAGAAGTTACAAATTAAGGTGTTAAACAACTCTAACATCACTCTTAATATTTCCTGAAAAATATTATCAAGTGTGTACGGGCTCCCAATGAACTGAATGCATAGAGAACAGATGATAGCATAACACAATTTATTTTATCAAAAGAAACACTTTACAGTTCTGGAACTTTCCACAAAAATACTTTCAGTATGGCAGAGCACAATCAGTAGTTACTAATTCACACTACTACGAAATTTAAACACAACAGAATGCAAAACGAGTCCAAAAAGCCGAGCTAGCACGATTTCTCAATACTTTGAAGTCAGTTATGAACTCAAAACTGAGAACTGATGCTCTCTACGGTCTTACATACTTATCCTCCGGCTTCTGAGAAATCTCTAGTACCTCCTATTTCTCGAAATTACTGGAAGGCATGTACGGTTAAAGCTACATATAAGGGCTGGATACGATTATAGTTACACATAGGGATCAATAACATCACCAACTAGAGTTATACAGTGACCGGACCCAAATGTCGCCAAATAGTCGTGAAGTTTGGCAACTTTCGGCCATTTCTTGCAAAACCATTCTTAGCATGGTGATATCTCGCCAATTTAACGAAATAGCAATTTACCTCACTGTTTAACAGATTAGCCCTTTTAATCTGATTTTTTTGGTAAAGCTTCGCATTTTTAAGGCATTTTCTGTTACATTATACAAGAGATATCAGAATTTTACTTATAAATTCAGTAAAATTATTTACATATATGCAAAATTTGTAACAGTATCTATTGATAAAACAATTTTAAATTCTAGACATTCTGCCTTTGGATGCATTTTTTTATAATCTTTAGAAATACTGCTTGCCCACTTTATATACTAAATACTTTAGAAATACTGAAATTTCTAAACACAAATAGTTTACCATAGTAACCAGTTTCGTTTCCCAATGGCTGAACAGGTTGACTGCAAAGAGCTTCCAATGCTCTTTCCATGCGTAAATACAGACAGGTAATTTTTAGAAAATCATCCATGATTACTTTCGACATTTTAAGCAGACATTTTTCTTTGATTTGCATTAAAAACTAATTAATCTAGCGCAATCCATAATAATTTGACTCTGAAAAACAATACTCAGGAAGTAAATAAAATGCTGTAATTCTTATTTTGGAAGTGTTACCGATATGCGAATATATTTTGGCATGTTACTGGAATTTTTTCCACTCCTTTTCATACTTCGTTTTTATATAAAGTAGACTTTATACCTGTAAAGTATTTTCCATAAGGCACGAAAAACTGACTCTGCATCATCTCAGGAAAAATTTACTTCTTTGCAAACAAGTCATATGGGAACCTGAATTTAGACTTCAAAACCTAAAGGAAATAAATGTGTACAAATAAAAGAAAACAGAACTTTGTAGTCTGTCAGTCCTCGCCCCGTATGACGTACATCGATTGCGTTATTTTTCATTTTGCGTACAAGGGTATAAATTGCTTTAGAACATGAGGCAATAAAAGTTTGAAAAGTGTTTCCAATTGCGTTCTTCCGTCAGTTACAGTCGCTGGCAAACGCATTTTGACATTTCCCCACTGTAAATGGTTTTCCTTTGTTTCAACGGTGGAATGCGGTCGGAGAAAAATTGATTTTCAGCCAGAGTTTCACGATATAAGCTCGAGCATGAGAAGTATTTGGAATATGTAAAGCTGCGGGTGTGTCTAGAATTACTAAATATCGTTGATGGCCTCGCAGAATATGTCGGGAATTTTTAAATGCTTTTCCATTTGATAGGAAAGACGAAATGTTATTCCTTTTGGGACATAATAATCCAGATTGTGGAGGAAGCGGAATTGATGGCATTTTTGAATTTACTCGTTTTTCATTTTTAATATTTAAAAGATCTGAGAGAGGAAGTATGTTTAAAATGATCCCACGATGTAAATTTGAAATAAATTTTCAAACAATATGAAGGAGGGAAAATAATAAAATCCTTTCGAATATAACGACGGTGCGTCTTTTGTAAATTCGTTCATACTAAATCTACTTAGTTTTATATAACGCTTGTAAATTAGAACAATTATAAAAATACACACGGGAGCTATCTGTTTAAACTCTGTCGGAATTTTGACCACGAGCGAAACAGTGGAGATAATTATCGGACTTTCTAGCACTCTTTCTCTACCACCAATATCTCGAGGGAGTATTTGTGTCGACAAATTTCATGTGTTATAGTCTACAAAGACCTACTTAACGACAGGACAATCTGTCAGCCTCCGCTAATGTTTGGGAATGACTATATTAAATGTTGAATGTATATGCATGAATGTACAATAAGGCTCAATAAATAACTTATATTTCATTTACATTGAAATTGCGATAATTGCATTTATACTAGGAAAATGAATAAATTCCCATAATTTAATTGTTTGGGAAATTACGATTTTAAATTAATGAATGTTGCTATAGTATCCAACTGATGCCGCAAGTCACGACAAGAATAGCAACGTCTCTGTGTTGAATAATCAATTTGTGTTGATAGTTAATATATTTGCTGCATACTTTTTAAATATTTCAGCAACGCATTAATATTAGCAATTAATAAATATCGATATAGTTTTAAGAAATTAAATGATTTATCAATATGCATGCAGAATAATCAATAAGATATAGCTTGGTAGTTATATGAATTTTAGGCCTATATTGTCTATACTATTAAAATCTGTGTGCCTCTGTCTGTTTGTGTGTTTGTAACATCATCTTCTCAAGAACGGCTGGGTGTAGAGCTTTGCGGAAGGTACCGTTGGATTCAGAATTCCCGTGGCTCGCCATATTGACCATCGGCATCTTCGTGCGACTTTAATTAGCCGAGATATTAATTAAAAACTGCTTTTTCCCCTACGTTTCCCTACGTTTTGCACTTTCTTTCACGGGTTTCCCCTATTTTAGGGATTTGGCCGAGTGCCAAATTCGTTTTTCTCGAATAACTTGGGAACGGCGCCGAGTTGGAATTCGAAACGCATATCTCCGGATTCGAAAAAAATCAACGAATCCATCGATACCGGTAGCATCTTCGTACGACAATAATTGGCGGAGTTATTAATTAAAAACTGCGAAAACGTTATTTCATTTTTCGGAGTGGCAACCGTCTCGGAATTAGCTGAGATAAAATTGCTTTTTCGAAAGCGCCGGGGGGATGACAATTGCTTCCGCTCGAGATTTGTGCTGGCGAAAGATCACGTGTCAATTTCTTTTTTCTTAAATATCTATGGAACGGCGCTGAGTTGGAATTCGAGGCAGGTGTCTGCGGATTCCAAAAAATTCTACGAATCCAACGATACCATTCTCATCTTCGTAGGACGTTAATCAGCTGAGATATTAATTAAAAACTGTGAAAACGCTAATTTTCGGGCTCATTTTTCCGATTGCAACAGTTTCTTGAATCGCCGCAGATACAAATCAAGGTTATATTCTAAAGTTGAATAAAGCACGCGATTGCATGTTACCTAACTGTATTTTAAAAATATTTCGTTAATGTAGGCATTTTAAATAAACAGCTGCTTTTCACAATTTTTTTTTTAATTTCAGGTTAGGATGATTGTCACGTTAATTCTTTTATTGATATTGAATAAAAGTTCTTATATTACATTAAATTTAAATGATGACGTTCTTGAAGTTGTACAACTTTAATCAGCTGGGATATTAATTAAAAAATCTGAAAAAGCTATTTTTTAAAAATATGTTGTTATTTTTTTAATAATAAATTTGATTTTTTGGAATAATATATTTTTTTATGTTATTAGATACGTGCACTTAATTTAGATATTATCTTTTAATGCAAATGATATTTTAAATAAGTTCGCACCAATAAAAATTAAATTCACACTTTTTTTTTTTTTTTTTAGATTAAAGATTTTTCTTTGCTCCTTTGAGATGGTATACGGTAACTTTCGAATCCCGGTGAGCAGGCAGGCTACACTCATGTTTTTTGTGATTTTACGCATATCTGTTGTGTATGCAGTGTCTTCTGGATGCATAAATGAATAAAGCTGAACTCTGGTAGTTCGGTCCTAATTTCGAATCCCGGCGAACGGGCTGGGTCCATGGGTGTTTGCGTGATTTTACGCATGTGCCTCGTGTACGCAGCATCTTCTGGATGCATAAGTGAATAAAGCGGCCGAAATTCGCTCAAAACCTCTGATTACTGGTAGTTCGGTCCAACTTTCGAATCCAAGCGACCGTGTTGGCTCAATGTGTGTTTTCGGGATTTTTCGCATGTGTAACGTGTATGCGGTATCTTCTGCATGCATACTTGAATAAAGCGGGAGCAGCCCGCGCAAAACTACAGAACTCTGGTAGTTCGGTCCAACTTTCGAATTCCGGGGTACTGTACATAAAATTTGGTCGCATACGTGAATACAGCGCGCGGATACCGGGTAAAACCGCTGAACACTGGTAGTTCGGTCAAACATTCGAATCTCTGCGAGCGGGCTGGCTGCATGGGTGTTTTCCTGATTTTCCGCATGTGTATAGTGTATAAAGTGATTTCTGGATGCATATGTGATAAAAGTGGGCGCAGCCTGCTCAAAACCTCTTAACGCTGGTAGTTCGATCCAACTTTCGGTGTCGGCGAACGAGCTGGCTCCCCGGGTGTTTTCTTGCTTTAACTCATGTGTATCGTTTATGCAGTATCCTCTCCATGCTTATGTGTATAAAGCGGGCGCAGCCCGGTCCACAAAATCGCTGAACACTGGTATTTCGGTCCTACTTTCGAATTCCGGGGTACTGTATATAAAATTTGGATGCATACGTGAATACAGCATACGGATTTTCAACAGCATACGGATTTCATATGGATGCATAAGGATACCGGGTAAAACCGCTGAACACTGGTAGTTCGCTCAAACTTTCGAATCTCGGCGAGCGGGCTGGCTGCATGGGTGTTTTCGTGATTGTTCGCATGTGTATCGTTTATAAAGTATCTCATGGATGCATACGTGAATAAAGCGGGCACAGAATACTGGTAATGCGGTTCTGGTAATGCGGTAATTTCGAATCCCGACGAACTGGCTGGCTCCATGGGTGTTTTCGTGATTTTACGCATGTGTATAGTGTATGGAGTATCTTCTGGGTGTATATGTGAATAAAGCGGGCAGAGCCCGCGCAAAGCCACATAACACTGGTAATTCGGTCCAACTTTCGAATACCGGCGAACAGGCAGGCTCCATGTTTGTTTTCGTGATTTTACGCATGTGTATCGTTTATGCACCATCTTCAGCATGCATACGTGAATAAAGCGGGCACAGCACGCGCAAAATCGCTGAAAAATTGTATTTCGGTCCAACTTTCGAATCGGCAGCGGGCTGGCTGGAGGGGTGTTTTCGTGATTTTACGCATGTGTACGGTGTACGCAGTATCTTTTGCATGCACACGTGAACACTGTTTTGGGCGGCCCAAAAGCGCTGAACACTGGTATTTCGGTCCAAATTTCGAATACCCGCGAAAGGGCTGGAAGCATGGGTGTTTTCGTGATTTTCCGCATATGTATAGTGTATGCGGTAACTTCTGGATGCATAGGTGAAAAAAGCGGGGGAAGCCCGCGGAATGCCGCTAAAAAATGGTAGTTCGGTTCAACTTTTCAATACCGGCCAAATTTAACATAGGATATCTTTTAAAAAAGAACAATGATAAGCGGGCTTCAGCCCGCTCAGCTGGCGGGCTTGCCCGCTAGTCTATACTATTAAAATCTGTGTGCCTCTGTCTGTTTGTGTGTTTGTAACATCATCTCCTCGGGAACGGCTGGGTGTAGAGCTTAGCGGAAGGTACCGTTGGATTCAGAATGCCCGTGGCTCGCCGGATTGACCATCGGCATCTTCGTGCGACTTTAATTAGCCGAGATATTAATTAAAAACTGATTTTCTCCCTACATTTCCCTACGTTTTGCACTTTCTTTCACGGGTTTCCCCTATTTTAGGGATTTGGCCGAGTGACAAATTCGTTTTTCTCGAATATCTGCGGAACGGCTCCGAGTTGCGATTCGAAACGCATATCCCCGTATTCGAAAAAAATCAACGAATCCATCGATACCGGTCCCATCTTCGTACGACAATAATCGGCGGAGTTATTAATTAAAAACTGCGAAAACGTTATTTCATTTTTCGGAGTGGCAACCGTCTCGGAATTAGCTGAGATAAAATTGCTTTTTCGAAAGCGCCGGGGGGATGACAATTGCTTCTGCTCGAGATTTGTGCTGGCGAAAGGTCACGTGTCAATTTCTTTTTTCTTAAATATCTATGGAACGGCGCTGAGTTGGAATTCGAGGCAGGTGTCTGCGGATTCCAAAAAATTCTACGAATCCAATGATACCATTCTCATCTTCGTAGGACGTTAATCAGCTGAGATATTAATTAAAAACTGTGAAAACGCTAATTTTCGGGCTCATTTTTCCGATTGCAACAGTTTCTTGAATCGCCGCAGATACAAATCAAGGTTATATTCTAAAGTTGAATAAAGCACGCGATTGCATGTTACCTAACTGTATTTTAAAAATATTTCGTTAATGTACGCATTTTAAATAAACAGCTGCTTTTCACAATTTTTTTTTAATTTCAGGTTAGGATGATTGTCACGTTAATTCTTTTATTGATATTGAATAAAAGTTATTATATTACATTAAATTTAAATGATGACGTTCTTGAAGTTGTACAACTTTAATCAGCTGGGATATTAATTAAAAAATCTGAAAAAGCTATTTTTTAAAAATATGTTGTTATTTTTTTAATAATAAATTTGATTTTTTGGAATAATATATTTTTTTATGTTATTAGATACGTGCACTTAATTTAGATATTATCTTTTAATGCAAATGATATTTTAAATAAGTTCGCACCAATAAAAATTAAATTCACACTTTTTTTTTTTTTTTTTTTTTTTTTTTTTTTTAGATTAAAGATTTTTCTTTGCTCCTTTGAGATGGTATACGGTAACTTTCGAATCCCGGTGAGCAGGCAGGCTACACTCATGTTTTTTGTGATTTTACGCATATCTGTTGTGTATGCAGTGTCTTCTGGATGCATAAATGAATAAAGCTGAACTCTGGTAGTTCGGTCCTAATTTCGAATCCCGGCGAACGGGCTGGGTCCATGGGTGTTTGCGTGATTTTACGCATGTGCCTCGTGTACGCAGCATCTTCTGGATGCATAAGTGAATAAAGCGGCCGAAATTCGCTCAAAACCTCTGATTACTGGTAGTTCGGTCCAACTTTCGAATCCAAGCGACCGTGTTGGCTCAATATGTGTTTTCGGGATTTTTCGCATGTGTAACGTGTATGCGGTATCTTCTGCATGCATACTTGAATAAAGCGGGAGCAGCCCGCGCAAAACTACAGAACACTGGTAGTTCGGTCCAACTTTCGAATTCCGGGGTACTGTACATAAAATTTGGTCGCATACGTGAATACAGCGCGCGGATACCGGGTAAAACCGCTGAACACTGGTAGTTCGGTCAAACATTCGAATCTCTGCGAGCGGGCTGGCTGCATGGGTGTTTTCCTGATTTTCCGCATGTGTATAGTGTATAAAGTGATTTCTGGATGCATATGTGATAAAAGTGGGCGCAGCCTGCTCAAAACCTCTTAACGCTGGTAGTTCGATCCAAATTTCGGTGTCGGCGAACGAGCTGGCTCCCCGGGTGTTTTCTTGCTTTAACTCATGTGTATCGTTTATGCAGTATCCTCTCCATGCTTATGTGTATAAAGCGGGCGCAGCCCGCTCCACAAAATCGCTGAACACTGGTATTTCGGTCCTACTTTCGAATTCCGGGGTACTGTATATAAAATTTGGATGCATACGTGAATACAGCGCGCGGATACCGGGTAAAACCGCTGAACACTGGTAGTTCGCTCAAACTTTCGAATCTCGGCGAGCGGGCTGGCTGCATGGGTGTTTTCGTGATTGTTCGCATGTGTATCGTTTATAAAGTATCTCATGGATGCATACGTGAATAAAGCGGGCACAGAATACTGGTAATGCGGTTCTGGTAATGCGGTAATTTCGAATCCCGACGAACTGGCTGGCTCCATGGGTGTTTTCGTGATTTTACGCATGTGTATAGTGTATGGAGTATCTTCTGGGTGTATATGTGAATAAAGCGGGCAGAGCCCGCGCAAAGCCACATAACACTGGTAAATCGGTCCAACTTTCGAATACCGGCGAACAGGCAGGCTCCATGTTTGTTTTCGTGATTTTACGCATGTGTATCGTTTATGCACCATCTTCAGCATGCATACGTGAATAAAGCGGGCACAGCACGCGCAAAATCGCTGAAAAATTGTATTTCGGTACAACTTTCGTATCGGCAGCGGGCTGGCTGGAGGGGTGTTTTCGTGATTTTACGCATGTGTACGGTGTACGCAGTATCTTTTGCATGCACACATGAACACTGTTTTGGGCGGGCTCCCGCCCAAAAGCGCTGAACACTGGTATTTCGGTCCAAATTTCGAATACCCGCGAAAGGGCTGGAAGCATGGGTGTTTTCGTGATTTTCCGCATATGTATAGTGTATGCGGTAACTTCTGGATGCATAGGTGAAAAAAGCGGGGGAAGCCCGCGGAATGCCGCTAAAAAATGGTAGTTCGGTTCAACTTTTCAATACCGGCCAAATTTAACATAGGATATCTTTTAAAAACGAACAATGATAAGCGGGCTTCAGCCCGCTCAGCTGGCGGGCTTGCCCGCTAGTAAACTATTAATAATCGCCATACTTAGACAGAGATTTGGGTTTGCCCAAAATTGCTTCAAGAATCGATTGTTTCTCTATACATATAGCTCTATTGTTTTCCAATTCAGTAAAGACTGTTTTAGGATGCGACACATGAATATTGTATTAATCTTAGGTTAACATTAGAAGATGCAGTTTCAAAAGTAAGTACTCTTGTAACACAGGTACATTCATTTGACTTTAAATAAATGCTTTGATTTGTTTGTTTATAAAATGTTTAATGCACGTTTTATAAAATTATGCAAAGCTATTTCAAAACGCTCATATTTCTTCAGCAACTAAGAACAGAAGAATGGGAATTAACCAAAGAAGGTAACTGCACTCGATAAAAGGGCAAGTGTCAAACAATAATGTTTTTCATTTATAATAATTATTTTTATTTTAGAAATAACTTTCCTCATTTTCCTACCCACGCTTTCTTGCCAGAATAAATTTTCAGTTTAATGCTTAATGCAAATTGGCTAGAAATTGCTATTTAAGCTGAGGTCTGAGCTACTTCTGTTGGAGGGAGAGCGTGTTCTGCCTTACGACCACATTGTTCCTACGAATTAAAGCTTACTAGTTTAAGGTCGTGCTTATGCGCTTGAGTTTAAGCCAGCAGTTTTAGTTAAGAGCCAACTAAGCGTTAAAAGTTCTGCGCTGCTTAGGCGTATTATTCTACTTAGCTTTTGTTTGCTTGTACAGTTTCTATTTTTAAGTTGAAGCACAAATTGTTAGCTTCCTGTACGCCCAAAAGGGGCCAACTGTGAATATCTTCGAATTAGAATAAAAGGGTATTTGAACCCTTCTTCGGATCTGTTATAAATCAGAACTTAGTGAATAGTCGCTATGCATTTCTACAAGGTTCTAGCAATTAAAGACCTTTATTTTAACTAGAATACTACAACTGAATAACAGTATTCTTAAGCCCATTATGAGACCTATTAAATGGAATTTAATTTTCATAATCAAGACAAAATATTACGACGGTCTTCCAGAGACAGAATTTTAACATATTTAGTAACGGATTCTCATAGAGATGAAGAAGGTCTTTCAGAATGTAGCTGCTTTGCAACGTTTGATTCGTAGTCTTAAAAATTATACTAACATAATTTTTCAAGTAAGATTACAGAAAAAGTGTTTTTATTAATCCGGGAATTTATTATTATTATTATTTTATTTTTTTACGTCAATTGATTTGAAAAGAGTTTTGAGAACGAGCATATATTTTATACAAACATTTCTGTCATGCTCAAGAACGAAAATATAAGATGCCATATGAATGCGTTGCTGAAATATTATATATGCAAACAAAAGTCCCTTCATAAAATAGATACTAATTTTATAAAAATATTTAAGATGTATGTACATACAAAGCACACGAACATATATAAATTTTGTTACAAATCCTAGTATAAAAGCTGAAAATTGTAACATATTACTCTTCAGAAAGAAGATAAACGCATAAAAGTATACCAACCAATTACAGAAAGCAACAACGTTGTGCTTCCCATAGATTTTAACCCGCGGGGAGGCGCGTGGGGTGTATCATACCCCAACCCTACATAAAAGTGGAATATTCCTATCTTGTAAAACTGATACATTCATTAGCAGTGGAGCAGCGGTAAGGGTAGGTTGTCTGTCGACGTTGCTCTTTTCCACCTGCGAGTTGCACCTGCGTGTTCTACCCGTACTTGAATGACGTGTTTTCCCGCCTCGGTGTTGGAGATCGTCTGCGTTTTCGCTTTGTGGTTGCTTATCTTGTGCCACTGATCGTTCATCACTGAATTGTTGGATTTCGATCCTTCGATTTTTTACTGTTTTGGATTGTTACTCTTTAGCTTTGACTATCAGTGCTGAAGACAAGGGCCTTGTGAAGTCCCGCCGGCTCATCCAGAACACCTTCGTGTGGGTCTGGTTCCGGAGCGCCGGACTCCATTAATTTGCTTATGAATGATGGAACCATTTTTGAAAGTTTTTGCGGCTACCGTTGAGGAGCTGAGAGTTAAGAAACAAAATGGAAATCTTTCTATCAAAAAACACAAAGAATTTGATCTACTTCAAAAAGTGTATGATGCCTTAATTACTGCTCGCAAAGAAATTGAAGAGTCATTAGAACATCAAGAAGAAACTCTTTCTACACCTACAGAAAGTGAATGGAAAATTGTCAAAAGAAAACGTATGAAAGGCTCACCTAATAAGCCAAATAAAGACAATTCAACTGAAATTCCTTTCGAACAAGAAACGGATAGTTCAGGTAACGAAACTGAACAAAAACCCAAAGGAGATCGTAGTGTGGGTAAAAGGAAAAAGGGTCATTTTCGTCCCATTAATCCTTCTCAGCTCAAACCAGTTGTTACTCCTTCCATTAATAGTCAAGAATCAATGGACACTAGTCCTGTTGTTCCAAATGAATCTCAGATAAATGAAGAAATACAAAACGATCAAAACAGAAAAGGCAAAGCGCCACCTGCCATTTATATAAATGATAAACAATTTGATTGGAAAGAACTAAAAGCGTTATTTGCAGAACATAAACTATCAGACAAATCTGATTACACAGGTTACATTCAAAAAGAAGGCTTTAAAATTAAAGTCTCTCATGTCAACATTCATAGAGAAATGACAAGTGTTCTGAACAAAAAGGAAATTAAATATCACTCCTTTCTCTTGCCTGATGAGAAGAATCATAAAGTGGTCTTCCGTCATCTTACAATGGACACAGATCCTGATGAAATCAAAGAACTTTTAAGCAAAAATTACGAAGTTATAAGTGTCAGTCAACTCTCTCGTAGATTTAAAGGAGAAGTTAAAAAATTTCCACTTTTTCTTATCACTCTGAAGAAAAATGAAAAATCTAAAGAAATTTCTAAAGAAACCAAAATTTGTGGATTACATATCAAAGTCGAACCATATAAAGGACGCTCTGGCCCAATCCAGTGCTTCCGATGTCAAGGATTTCACCATTCACAAGCTGCTTGCCACAATGACTTTAGATGTGTTAAATGTGGTGATAACCATGACTCAAGAACCTGTCAAAAAGACAAGAATGCACCTGCTAAATGTGCAAATTGTGGTCTAGACCACACAGCTTCATTTAAAGGTTGTGAAAAGTTTCCGAAGCAAGCTAAAAAAGAACAAATCAAATCATATGCTGATAGGTTTATTATCAATAAGTCTTTTGCTGAAGCCATCAAAGCTAATAACAATCCTTCCCCAAATCTTATTGCAGAAGCAAAAAAGATATTTGATGACCTTAATACTCTAGTCACCTTCCTGAAAAACTCAGGAATACAACTCCTTGCGCAAAACATCCGCCAAAATGCCACTAATACAGTATCAGATGAAACTAATTCTGACCAGCATATTCAATAAGTCAGATTCGCTTAAACTTTGCTATTGGAATGCTGCTGGCATTGTTAACAAAATTGATGAACTTTCGGACTTTTTTATAGAATATAACATAGATATTGGCATGATCTCTGAAACGCATGTTGTTCCTGCCGATAGACTGTATATTGCTAATTATCGCACCTACAGAGGTGATAGACTTTCACAAAGAAGAGGAGGAGCTGCAATTTTTGTTAAAAACTCTCTGCAATCCTGTCTTGTCTCGACAAACTCTGCTTCTGGATTCGAAAGTGTGACTGTTGCTGTTATACTCCCACAATTTGGTACCATCCATTTTACGGCTATTTATAATCCACCACGAAACCGACTTTCTGAAAATATGTTAAAAAACTTACTTCCTGAAGATCAGCAAGTTATTATTGCCGGAGACATGAATGCTAAGCACCTCGAATGGGGATGTCGTCGTTCTAACACCAATGCATAATTTTATCTGCAATCATCCTGTCGCATTACATGTACCTTCTGAAGCCACTTATCGTCCTGCCTCTCCAAATCTCTCGGACATCTTGGATATTATCCTTACAAATACTTCTATCCCTATTTCCTTGGAAGTCAAGGCAGAACTTACATCTGATCATGTACCTGTCATTGCTTCTCTTGGTGTTTCTAAAGAAGACCCTCCTATTACCAGAAATAATACTGACTGGATTACTTTTCACAATATCTTAATCAAACATCCTCCTATTTTCAAATCACTTTCTACCAAACAGGATATCGATCTTGCCATTCATATCTTCACTGACAGTATACTGAAAGCTTTCAGAGATGCTACAGTTACCATTCAATTAACTAACAATAATATTCGACTTCCTCGCAGTATCAGAGACATTATCAAAGAAAGAAACCGATTGCTGAAGCTTTGGCACCGTAACTGGGACCCTGCCCTTAAAAGAGAAATCAATATTTTTAATAGAAGAATCAAGAAACTTATCACTGATTTTAAAAAAGAAACAAGAGAAGATTTTATATCTAAACTTAATATTAATGATGGTTCTCTGTGGAAGTATCTTCAAAATATTAAAAGAAGTAGTATTAATAATAGACCTATTCATACGGATACTAAAATTGCCTACTCACTTAAAGATAAAGTCGATATTTTCGCTGAATACCTGGAAAAGCAGTTTACTCCTAATATGGAGCCTATGAATCAGACCTTTAAAGATGTTCTCGAAAACTATGTGTATTCCTGGCTTCATTCTTCTTCGGCTCATAACATCCCAAGGCTTACTTCTCCTATGGAAATTACTAATATTATTAAATATCTCAACATCAAAAAAGCTCCTGGAAGTGATCAAATTACAAATAAAATGCTTCGTAACTTACCTAGAAAAATTATCAGTAAATTCGCTAGTATTCTCAACGCTTGTCTTGCTCTCAACTATTTCCCTGATCCTTGGAAGCAAGCCAAGATCTTTCTTCTTCCCAAACCGGGTAAAGATGTGACCAAGCCTGATGGCTATCGTCCTATCAGTTTGTTATCCAGCCTTGGTAAAATTTATGAAAGACTTATTCTCACTAGATTGGAACCTTTTCTTCACCTGCTACCTAATGATCAGTATGGATTCAGAAAAAAACCTCAGTACTACTCGACAACTTGTAAGAATTGTAGAATTTGTGGGATCTGCATTCCATAACAAGCAAAGTGTTGTGCTCCTTATGCTGGACGTGGCAAAAGCCTTTGACCGCGTCTGGCATGAGGGGCTCGTCTTCAAGCTTATCAACTTGGGACTTCCTAGAGAGCTCATTCTTCTGATCTTCTCCTTTTTGCAAAACCGCACTTTCTTCGTCGCTCAAGGAAATGAAAAATCCAATTCAAGACCTATAAGATCCAGCGTCCCACAAGGAAGTATTCTCGGTCCAGTACTATATCTTTTCTACATATCAGATTTTCCTCACCCTGGTTTGGACAATTACTCTCTGTTAGCATGTTATGCCGACGATACGGCGATTGCAATTAAATCCATTCAAGCTAATCATGCAATAGACAAAATGCAAAATTACCTCTATGCCGTAAAAGACTGGTGCACAAATTGGCGAGTAAAAATCAATGCTAGCAAGTCACAACTTTTAATTCTTTGCAAAACTAAGAAAAACATTGCTTTTAAAGACCTCTACCTTTTTCAGGAAGCTGTTCCTCTGGTCACAAAGGCCAAATACTTAGGAATTATTTTGAACCAAAGGCTCACATGGTCTAATCACATTAATAGTGTCAAGAGCAAAGCCATGGGCATAATATGCAGATTTCTCCCGGTCATTGAAAACATTCAAATCTTAGCTTGCGTACCAAAAAACATATATATACCACTTGCATTCGACCGATACTTTGTTATGCTGCTCCTGCTTGGAACACGGTCACTCAAACTCAACTGCATCAATTACAAGTAGTGCAAAACAAATTTCTGCGCATTATTACTGATTCTCACTATCTTATCTGCAATAAACTTTTACAGAGAGACTTAAAACTTGAGACGATTCCAGATTACATCAGAAGATCTAATGAAAAATTCTTCAACAAAGCTGTGCAATGTGACTTTGTTAATTACTCCCAAGTTTTTAATTATGAAATTCTCTTCGAAGATAGAAGCGTCAGACCACTTGCAGCCCACACCTTCATGGGAGGAGAAGACAACTTTTTCACTTAGATCCTCAATTGTTAGCTATTTACACTTCCAATGCATCTGATTTTGATTGAAGTTCTTCTGTTGCTTCGTTGAATAATTGTATTTAAATTGTGTTGTATAATTGTTTTGTATTGTGTTGTATTTAGCACTACTGATTGATGTTGTTTAATTATATTTGAATTTGTCATTGGAACTATTGCTGTAGTGTATCTTCTCGTATTGTTGTCATTGATTTCCATTGTCTTGGGTCCTCCTTGAAAGCTATGATCGCTCGTCACCTTTTGCGAACTTGTCCGATTGGATTGTCTTGCTCCTTTTGGTACTTCTCTTCTTCCCCTTATCTCCGTTTTCTCATCTGAGATTTTCTCCACGTCCGGATTTATTTATGTCAAGTGCCCTTGGGCTTTAATTTTGGAACCGGCAACATTGCTCTTCGCAATATCTCGGTCAATTATAGAGTCTAAGTCTTGTAAAACTGAAATTCTGTGCTGCTTTCAGTAGCTGAGTTTCTAGTTGTGGTTGACTTTCAGAACCGCTTTTTCTTTGCCTGTGTGTTTCAGAAAAAGATTTATCGGTATTTTGTTGGAACTGGGGTATGACACACCCCACGCTCCTGTCCGTATAAGTGTTTTTCTGACTGAATATTTAGTTCAGAAATTTATTTCTAGAGTGTAACAGTAAATATTTCTCCTCGCAATTGATTTTAAAGTATTTGACATTAAATTCTTAAAAATTTCTAACTGCATTATGATAAAAAGAATGAGTCCCTATGAACTGGAGATGCAACGCATGTGAGATTTATTAGAAATATTTGAAAGCGATGAAGATTGCATTTTGGAAACTGAAGATGAAACTAAGAATATTTTCTACAATGTTTTGGTTTCGAAAAAGATAAAACATTAATTCATGATGTTCCTAAAAAAGGAAGAAACTGTTCTTATGCTTTCAGCATTATATAACGATCATACTAAAGATGATACTATTGGAGAAAATAAAACGTCAGGAATTACATGTTTTAATAATATGTCTAAAGGAGCAGTGGATATGGAGGATGAAATGTCAGCCAATTATTCAATTGCCAGAATAACAAGAAAGTGGCCAATGGTAATTTTCTTTCCTGCACTGAATGTTGCTGTAATAAATGCTTGAATTCAACTGCTAATCCACCAACAAGAAACAGAAGTCTGTTTTTGAAGGACTTAACATTACAATTAGTGAAAAAAAGTATTGAACAAAGTTCAGAGATTAATACTTTTCCAAGAAATTGACGTAGTGCATGCAAAACAAAAGCAGAAGTTTCGATGAAGAATTAAAACGAATACATGAAATTCGAAACAACTAAGTATGAAAGATGTGTTAAATTTTTTGCCCTCGCGCCAAGGACAGAAGAACGTGAATGCAATGTTTAAAATGAGAAAACATTCTGTGCCAAGAACACATGAATTTATTTCGTTCAAAGTGTGAAGAAATAAAATAAGCATGGTGTATTAGAAATGCTATGGAACATAGAGGCATGATGTTTATTATTTTCATTTATCTTAATTTTAACTCTAAGATTATTTCGGAAATTAATTTTTTGAAACCCAAAGAACCAAAAAAAAAAAAAAAAATTAAAACTATATAATACTATTTTTATTGTATTTTAAATATTGGGGTATGTGATACCCCACGCGCCCACTTCAGTAACTTTTTTTGGTGCGACTTCCGCCGGGTTAACCAAGACTCTATCGATTTCAAAGCAGAACAGGTACAGGTCCTTCTTCATTGGGAGCAAAGAAATTCTGCCTGAAAGGATTGATACTTTGATACTTTACTGACTATTCTGGAATTCAACCGAAGTTGCTCAAGTCCTGCTCTTTCCAGATTCCTTAGTTCGTCCCATATCTGTCCTGGCGTACGTAAAATATAGTATATAATGAATTTTTCGCCATTAGAATGGTAGATCTTAATGGGGCATTGAATAGAGGAATCACGTCCCCTTTTATACGAAAAGTAGTGATGCCAACGAAAAGGCAACGCCACCTGTCCGCAGAAATATTACCAAAATGAAAACTTAAGTTAACAGAATTTTAAAACCGTTAGACGTTATTGGATTGGAATTAAAGCCATTGACTAAGTAAGATAAATTTTTGTGAAAGTGAAAAGGTTCAAGGAAATTGAATTCACTGAGTATAGAAGATTTCCCTGTAATTTTTACAAATGCAATTAAATTCCCCAAGAATTAAAGTCAGAAAGGAATCTTTAAGAATCGAGCCACACATTTATTGATATGTGATAAAATGGCTTGAAAATTAAACTTCAGCGGAATCCTTGGAATTTTGTAACTGACTGAATGTTGAAATGGAAGAACGAGAAGGTTATTAATGTTATTTCTAACACAGGAGTGTCTTCTTTGCTTTCAAAATTATTATTTTTCTTAATGATTTTACCAGTAACCACGAAAGAAAATATTTTGTCCGTTGTAACTGATTTCAAATATTTGTGTACAGTAAGCAAAGATTATGAAGAGCAAAATTGAGAGCGAGAACTACTTAATAGTAAAAAGAAGCCATTTTTACTTCCTTGTACGAAGTGAAAAGGAAGTATTGTAATCGCGAAAAGTTTCAGGCAGCATATTTCAACGAAAATATCCATTTTGACCGCTATCGAATGCAATTTAAAGATGTTTTTGCGTGATATCTGTACGTAAAGACAGAATAAAATACTCTTTTCCTTCAAAAAAATTATAAAACTGCTTTAAAATTAATACTGAAGAGAATTTTTCGTGGCATCTGTACGAACGTATGTACGTACGTACGTGCGTGCGTGCGTGCGTACGTACGTATCTCGCATAACTCAAAAACGAGTAGTCTCAGAACGTTGAAATTTTGTAATAACATGTAGATGTGCACCTCGTATTTTGGTTGCAATCGGCCGCACCAAACGTATATAAATATATTTATATATATATCCACACTGTTACCTGGCTCAGTGATCTCAGTTTCTTTATCCTTATATGTTTGTAAATTGTACATTTTTTGCTTTAAAAATGATTGAATTATGTTGTTTTTATCTTCCGGTTAAGGATTTTATGTCTTTAGTAAATCTGTGTGCAATATTTTTAGAATTATCAGCAATTTTAAAGTTGTTTAATTGCCGCTAAGCCTTTTTTAATGGCGGCCATTGATGTTTACATTTGAAACAGCAGAATAGTGGATTTGTTGCCAATCTAGAGAAACTTAACTTCGCAACAACAAAGATAACGCCTTCATTTATTATTGCCAATTAAATCATGCTTAATTCTTTCTGGAATTTTTTCGAAGAAATAAGTGCTTGAGATTTACTTCGTAATTTTTAATATAGATATTTTTAGTTTTTATGTATTTTTGCCTTCTCGCGAAGTGAGAACTGAATTAATTAAATGAGAAATACTCAATCGTCTGTGAAAAACTTTTCTTTTTTGTTTTCTTTGCTCAATTTCTTTTATACATCATTCTAGCTTTATTATAGTATTTGAATAGAACATGTGGCAACGATTAGATAATTCTATTCTTTAAATGATATAAATTTTGTGCATTATGAGTTATAATATGAACGAAATATATAAGTTAACTGTTATATAATTATTGGATTATATAACAGTTAACTTAGTTTCCGTTATATAATTATTATATAAGTTAACTCTTATATAATTATTAATACTGTTAAGCGAATCTAGCGCCAGAGTGTCGCTATGGTAAACAAATACTAGAGTGAATTTTAAAGAATTCATTTATTCCATTGTGGTTTATGCGCTGACGGCGAAGTAGATTTAATTCAATCCAATAAGTTTAAATTAAATGCAAGAAAAATGCGTATAATTTAATATTCCAATACAAGGAAGTCATGTGGTGTGCACATCAGATTTTTTGTTTAGCTGAGTGACAGGATTTTGCGTAGGGAGGCAATCAAACGGAAAGTGTTTAAGGTAAATAAAATAGCACTGAAATCAGATTCTTTGTGGATTTTAAAAATATCAAGAAAGGGAAGGGAACTGTCGGATTCGAAACGGAATTCATATTCAGAAACGAACTGGATGGCTGGAACAATCGAATTTATAACAGACAAAACCTGGGATAAACCATGTCTATTACTATCAAAAAGATCTAAATTTTCGTCTACGTAGCGACTCCAGAGACGAAAAGATATTTTCTCAAATAACGTGACCTGAGTTTAGAGTATGTAGAAAACATCAAGTAAGGGCTAAGGGGATTACACATAGCTAATCCTTCAATTTTGCGACAAAATTTATTCCGGAAAACAAAGTGGGTTTTACTGAAGGATACTTTATTAAGAGAAATAACCTCTTCGCGAAACCTAAATATTTTTGCTGAACTCGAGGATTAGCTATGGGTAATCCCCTCAGCCCTGAACTCGTTGACGTATTTATTTACATGCACTACTTTAAGGCAAAATTATCTGAGGAACTATCTTATCGTCTCTGGATTCGCTACGCAGATGACACTTTTGCGTTTCTTGAAAGTAATAAAGATGATTTATTCCAGAATTTATCTGTTATATACACTGGTGTGCAAAAATTAAGGACGAGACGGTTTTTTCAATATAACTTTGTACAAAAGCTTTCCAAATCAACACATTTAATACCGTAAGATCCCCAATACGTAAGGACATGAGTAATGTAAGCAACACTTAATAAAAGAGAAATCAGAGAAGCTTTATTGAAAACGTAGCATGGAGCGCAATGCGACTGAAGGCCGAAACATCCCTGTGATGGGTGTCCAGCAAGAAACATCCGGTCTTTAATAGGGGATATGATCTCCCCTGACTGCTAGGTAGGTTTCACAGCGTCTGCCCATGCTGAGGATGAGGGTGTCAATGAGTTGTTGAGGCATTGCTGCCCATTCGTCTTGCAGCGCCAATCGAAGCTCCGGAATCGATACTGGTGGTAAGGTACGACCTGCCAAGCGTCTGCCTAGAAAATCCCATACATGCTCGATGGGATTGAGATCCGGAGATCGTGCCGGCCAATCCATATATTCAATATCCTCACTCTCTAAGAGCTCTTCGACAGCTACTGTGCGATGACATGGTGCATTGTCGTCCATGAAAAGGAACTGCGGACCCATAGCGCCTCTAAAAAGACGCACATATGGAAGAAGAATCTCGTTACAATAACGGGTCCCGTTGGCTCGAAGATGTGAAGGTCTGTATGACTACCAAGCATGATGCCTTCCCAAACGAGAACACCGCCACCTCCATACCTGTCCCTTTCAATGATGTTCGAGGGATGATTGCGGCTTCCCCGCTCTCTCCAGATGAGTATGCAATGAGAATCGCTACTCAGACTGAATCTGCTCTCATCTGTAAAGAGTACTCGTCCCCATTCATTGTCTCTCCAATTCCGGTGTTCCCGGCACCACAGAAACGCCTTCTCCGATGGGCAGGCGTTAGAGGTACACACCGTACAGGGCGTCGTGCAAACAGACCACCACCGTGCAGTCTTCTGGCCACGGTAAAACGCGATATCGGTCGTCCAGTCGCCTGTGTCGTGTGTCTAGCGATTTTTCCCGCTGTCTGCCGCCTGTTTCTTCTGGCCTGTAAGGCAATATACCGGTCATCTGCGGGTGTGGTTCCTCGTGGACGACCACTACTAAACCCCCGGATAGCTGTTCCTGTAGTTTGAAATTGTCTCCAAAGTCGTGAAATGATGCTGTGAGCAATTCCGAACTCTGCAGCCACACTTTTCACATTGCGGCCTTGCCAATGGTTCGACCTCAGGTAAAAGCATCCAGATGTCGTCTAACAGATTGATTATTCGCCATTTCTCGCTGAGGCAGCAGCTCGGTGTGATTTTAACTGCTATACGGCGTGCAATCTCTTTGCCAGAAATACTGATCTTACACCGACAACATGCTTTATACTACTCAGACACTTCCCCATTACGTCTACCTGCATATCTGCGCATGTGCTACCGTACATCACCTTACTTAATCTCCTGATTGGTCTTTCTGTCCGCTCTGCCTCTTCGTTCAGCTGATATGCTAATTTTTCGACTTCATCCTTAATTTTTGCACACCAGTGTATATAATTAATGCAGCCACTCAGTTAATTTTTGAAACTTTATCTGCCAATAACCTTTCCTCCTCCCCTTCTTAGAATCTGCAGCGATTCTGATTTCAGCGTTACTGTTTGCCGTAAACGCTTTTCTGTTTATGCCTCCTCATGCTAAATCATATCACCCTGCTCTGAAAACAAGACCTTCTTCTTACTATAATGTATTTCGCACTCTCAAATTTTGGTAAGCATAATCATTACTTTCTAATGTACACAAATATTTAAAATAAATTGCTGTTTGCATAGTATCATTTATAACAACTTTCGTAAAAAAATCATTTTGCACTCAAAGAAAACATTCCTGTGTTACATGTAACATTTCTAATGTAGCTTTTCTTCCATTCCATTTTTCTGTGAGCTACAAAATTGAAAATTGCACAGACTTTACAGAAGTTCAATTTTGAAGTCATTTTTTCACTTTAAAATCAAATCTATGGCTCGATTCCTAAAGATTTCTTTTCTGACTTTAATTCTTATTGAATCTAGAGTATACCTTATCATTGTAGTCTGAGATGTATCTGCCAAATTAAAAGAGCATAAAAATTTCGAATCAAAGCAAACGAATTTTATGTCCAAAACCAAGAACTAAAATCTTTCATAGGTAATAACAGGTGAAAAACTTTGCTTCTTCAAAACTTACAGGAATAACTTGTTCCAGTAATGATTTGGATGTCCTAGAAGATTTTCACTTAATAATTTATCTTAATAATTTATCACAAAAAATTTATCTTGTTTAGTTAATGGCTTTAATTCCAATCCAGTTCAATTAGTACTATTTCTGTGGATAGATGTGGCTACCTCATCGTGAGCTTTACTTTGCTTTTCGTATGAATGTAGCTTTGGTTCCTCCTTTACTCTGAACTCTTTGCCAATCACCTGGCCGAACAGTTCTTTCTAAACTCTTTTCCTGTTAACCATGAATCTGACCTGCAAGTAACTGATTTCGTATATAGCACCTAGAACGTCGCAAATCTGGTCACTCGTCATGAAGTAAATCAGATCTCTCAAACCCCAAAATGTTCCATGTAGCGATGCAGTCAGCAATCAGATACTTAAGTTCAAATCCAGTGCCGTTCAAAACTCTCTGCAAACCTCACATTGTTTTAAATTTCTGTTTCTACAATCAGTACTTTCCGCAAGCGTGGAAACATGCAAATATCTTTTTGACCCCGAAACCAGGAAAAGAGCATAAAATTGAATTTACTAGAGAGCGTACAGTAAAAGTAGGCGGCCAGTGCAACTCTGATTAAAAATCTAGTTATAACCACGTGCAGTGCTGATAAGGACCACGTGTTTCTGTGACTCCTTCTCCTATTTTCTTCTTTCTATGTATTTCTTTCTCCTGATGAGGAGGGACCTTTAGCTGCCCTCGAAATCGATTGAGTGTTTCCTTATACCTATGCTAAATACAAGGTTGTTTTTTACGATTTTGATTGTCACGAACTACCAGTGTTTAGCGTCTTTACCGCTCGCCGCTGGTGGGCTATTCAGTAGTGACTAATTGTTTTATGGAAGTGTATAC
Source organism: Stegodyphus dumicola (assembly GCF_044657685.1). Lineage (NCBI taxonomy): Eukaryota > Metazoa > Arthropoda > Arachnida > Araneae > Eresidae > Stegodyphus > Stegodyphus dumicola. Next base: position 160,230,991 of record NC_140772.1, on the reverse strand, counting down.
CATGGAGGTAGGAAAGGAAGGAGGAGCCAACCTGCGCTAGAAGTGAAGCACTGCTTTGAATCTTGGGTCACCAGATGGGGTGTTCTTTGTTTACATTCAGAAGCTCGCTTGACAGGGTTCTGATAGTATTTCGACACACGACAGTTCCATAAAAATCGAAAAAGGGACACTTTCGCATGAAAGAAACATTCATAGTGTGATGGATAATAGCAATTTGTATAGTTTAGTGAAATTTACGCAAAAATCACATCTTGGTTATTTTTCGATAACTGACAACAGCGATTTTGATTATGAATTTGTTTTATAAAATTCTAAGCTGTTGAACTACAAAAATATAGATTTTAAGAAAAATATTATGCTTTAAGAATGAAAAACACCTTACGGTACATTTAAAATTGTATACGTCTTTCGATACCCTTTATAGAGTATTCGCTACTTTTATTTTATTTTCCAAAAGCCAAAATGTTTTAAATTAAAAGAAATTTTTTTTTCACATCCATATATTATTTAACATGTACCTTTTAAAATTTTTTAGAGGAGAGGCTTTACTGCTGCCCATTTTAAACTCATCGTTTTAATTTTATATATCTGAAAAATAATAACTTTACGCTTACACGTTTTACTTATTTGGGTTGATTAAAAATAAAATTACCATCAAATGATGCAATCCTCGTCAAAATTAATAAATATACACACAGATATGCCAATAAGTTAGCTTTCCCTTGATTTGGAACCAGACATTTGTGTAAAACTATGTACAGTTTTCCACAAATGTGAAGAAGAGGGATACATTTGTGAATTTGGCGGAAGTACCATGTGTGGTCAAGATGATGTGACCATGCGAACGTGCTACATCATCAAGACAGCTTATTCAGAATTTGAAAATAGGGTAATCGACGGAGGTGAAAACATTTGTATATCTTGCCAAAGGAGGTCCGATCATGAATGGTCCTCTTATTGATTCCAGATTGTTAAATGTTTCCCACGCAAGTCTTTTTTTCTCGGAAATTCGAGTTTTATGCTGGTTTCTTAACGTACGCAGGTCATTAAATTATTTATAAATGTATTTGAAATGAAGAATTTATTCACTTATAAACAACTGTGAAAGTACTGTGAAGAAATCTAATTATTAAATGTATCTAATTTATAATGATTATAAATGTTATCTAAATATATAATAACCTTAATATTGAATTGTAAACATAAATTGAAATCCTGTTGACAAATACGTTATAAAACTATTTAAGCAAGAATTGTTCGTATTGGAAAGCAATCTGTTAAAAGGTATTGTAAAGCAAATGCTATGAGATGTGCACTTAAGAACGTAATGAAGAGTTTTGGAATATGTATTGTTGAAATGAAGGGTAAAAAAAATTTGATAAGTCTAATTAAAAGAATTATTCCCCTTACATTTTATAATAACTCAGTTATAAATTTTAAATAATACTTAAAAAAAATTATTTTTATTAACTTTCAGAAATCTTCAGAGAAAGTCAAGTACTATTTAAAGTATTTCGCTAATTCCTTATAATTCTCTAATTTAAAATGAACCGAATAGAGCATTAATTATAAATTGACTTACATTTTTCGATTTAAAAGATGCCTCAAAGCCAAAAAATCATGTCATATTTAAGAAAGTATTTTAGGAAGAAGCTCTATAAATAGAAAAGAAATAATGCATAATTTTAATATTAATAATACAATAAACTTTGATCTTAATTTTTGTACCTTAACCGAATAAAATCGAATTACCTTAGTTTTTTTTTTCTAATGTAATTAACGAAAACTTGTGAAAATATTTCATTCAAATTAAACCATTCTGAGAAAACTGTCCTGTGAAAAGTATAGCATTTAATTCCGTTCAGAATGAAATGTTGCTTAAAAATATGTTGTTTTCATATACTTAGGACTCTGAAGTGTGGTAGAAAAAGAAAATATATACACTTATATGTATATTTGCGACGTAATTACAAAATATTTACATCCGAACGCGTCAAATCCCATTGAACTCAATGGTAAATGACCCAATGTTCTGGTCACCGCGTAGGGATCGCCGCTGCTTCAGAGCAGGGTACGGGAGAAACTTGTTTAGAACGACTCCATCTTACTTCATACCTCCATGGTGTATACCACTATCGTACATTTGTGCAAGTATTCTTTAGAGTGGAATTCACTGAAACGATAAAAATTGTAGAAATAAACATTTACTTTCGAATGGCATGCAGCCTCGTAATTTATAGACTTCTAAAACAACCATTGACTAAGACATATTCGTATTCTCAAAATTCGGCTTTATTCTAGCAACAGTAAGTTTTAATCCTCGTAAAGTCTTGTTACGATCACTATAACCCAGAAATTTAAAAGCCGGTGCGAAAGCTGTGATAAACGAGTCCGGCGCAGAATTAATTTTCACCTCGTAGCGCAAATTGCCTCCTCTTGGGTTAATTTACGACTTTTCATTCATCAGAGTGATCGTTCTATTTCTTAATTATAGATTGAAATCTATCTTGGAGTGTTTGGTTTGTGGGCTGCATGCATTAAAGGTCGAGTGCTGCTCGACGTAATGAGGAAGAAAATGTCTTGACTCACGAGGGAAGTATTTTGTTAGCCGGAGCCTTCTCGAAAAGTTTTATTAAAGCAGGACTGGGCGCTAATTCCCCGGAAGAATGGCAATCCAATAACTCTACTTCCCAAGACATCGTAATCAATGCAAAATTAATTTCAATTAATGCTTTTAACGACGGCAGGAAATGCACTGAGATTTTTCCAAACTAAAATTAATAGAGTTGTGACATTCTAACAAATAGAGCAAAATTACGTTTATTTGTGAATGGACGGAAAGAAAAGCGTGATAAATTAAGAAATTATTTAGCTCTATTTATGCGTGCCTTCATCTATCTATGAAACAGAGTAAAATTTAATAATAAAAAAGGCAAAAATTAAAAAAAAATAAATTCAACCTTCTCTCAAAATTACTACTAATAAAGGACTAATAATATATAAAAATAAGATCTCAGTTATTATCTTTTAAATATAATGAACGGCGAAAGCCTAATATTTTACCAAAAATGTAACAATTAACTATTTTTTAACTCGAAAAATATGGTAAAATTTTTAAAAAAGTAAGTCAGAGAGAAAACGTAAAGATCTAGAACATCGAAAAGAGTTTTTCTCTCTGTGGAAATATGAGCATTTACAGGACGGGTTTATTGTTTCTTAAAACAGTTTTTAATTAATTACGGTACAAGTATATTTTCATTTATTCGATCTAGTAAGCATTGCAGCTGTCTGAAAACGCTTGCTGTTATGTCTAGATAAGTGTAGATATGAGAAAGACAATTTATCTTTCAGCCGATCATCAATTAACAATATGTTGTCATTCGACGTAGCGTAAGATCTTTAATTTGTTTTCAAATTCTAATTATAATTGCTTGATAACAAACTAAGCTATTCGCAAGCTGTGTCTTTGTTCATTTCTTTAATTAATGACAGACTATCTAATAGGCGGCCCGGAAGGTAATGTCGTTTCTGCGTATGTCGACAACAACATGCTAAGAGCAGAAGTGGAAGCAAATCCATGTCAAACACTCTTAAACAACCTTGGTCGACCATCCAAGAACATTTAAAGCAGAATGGACAAATAAGCAAAACAGGTGTTTGAGTCCCACATAATCTGTCCGAAAAGAACAAAGCCAGCCTATCCATCACATGCAACGTATTGCTTCAACGGCACCATACAGAACCGTTTTTTGATCGTTTGATTAGTGTAGACAAAAACAAATAAGTCCTATATGATAATCCAAAACTCAAAAGGCAGTTTTAATAGGGGTCACAAAGGGTTTACATCCCGAAAAGGCGCTTCGGGGTGTTTGATGGAGTATTCGCGGAGTTGTTAATTTTGAATTGCTGAAACCTGGAAAAACTGTTAATGTAGATCTTTATTGAGAACAATTGGATCTAATGAACAAATCTTTAATCGAAAAATATCTGGCGATTTTCAACGGAAAGGCGTCATTCTGCAACACGACAATGCAAGACTGCACTCTGCAAGACGAACACTGGAAAAATATAATGAATTGGGGTGGGAGGTACTGCCTCACCCACCATATTCGCCCGATATCGCACCCTCGAATTTCCATTTATTCCGATCCCTACAACATTTTTTTAGTGACAAAAAATTTGAAAATTTGGATGAGGTTAAAAATGCCATCTCGAAATATTTTACTCAAAAACCAATTGATTTTTATCGGTCTGGGATTGCAATCAGCATACTAGATGGCAAAAGGTTGCCGATAACGAGGGTGATTATATTATTGATTAAAAATAAAAACTTGTTACAAATTTATTCGTTTGAATTTAATGTAAGAAAGCGACATTACTTTCCGGTACCCCTATTAAATATAGTTTATAATGCATTTAATTTATATAATTTGAATGTAGCCAAGTAATAATTTTTATGAACATTGGCACCATTATTGTAACTAACAAAAGTTGTTTCTGATACCAGATATTGAATACTTCGGAAAAGATTATTGCGTATTCTCTCTGCAAAGTAGTTTTTCCAGTTTTTTTCCAACGCATACCGGATATAAGAGCCAGTCTCCTTGGAAAGCCTTCTACTAAGGTATCCTTCTCGTAGGCAGATAACCCTTGTCTGTTTCCCTAGAATGCATTAAACAAACGATTGTCCCATCTGGATACCAGTGATAATAATAGCTTCAATAAAGTGGTGGAAGCAAAGCGCAAATTATTTTAGATTAATTATCTAACTATTATGATTATCATTCAGACATCACTTAAACCTTCGAATATTCTTAATAGCTTCTGTTATTTGATTTCTTTTAAACTCGTCTGCAAACAAAATTATGGAATAATTTAGAATTTATATTTTGTTGCCTACATGGCTATTGTTACTTTAAAATATTGCTTTCATGCTCATATTTCATATTGAACTTGCTCTGCAGCTCGAAAAAGATATGCCATTTGTTAATTTAAAAATCCATTTAACAGATCATTAAAAAAATCATGGGCAAGTTTGGTAGCTTTGCTTATACAGCTTCCCAGACATCCCTTGTAAACAGGCGATTAAAATTGTCCACACTTAGTGGCCCGCATATTAAAGGGACCAATCACCTACCAGCAAGAAAAATTTCGAGTCGTTCTGTCCACTTGTGTTTACCTGATTCACTATCAACATCCATAGAAACTGCCATCCGCAAAGTTTAGCCTGTTTATACATCATTAGGATTGGGATGAGGGTTTTCAAAGTATTTGATAACATTTGTTTCTATTTCGGTATGATTATTGAACGCAATTACTCTGTTTTGACGTATTATTAATACCAGTAAATGTAAGAGCTTATATATATATACATATAAGCACATAAAATATATATATATATATATTTCAGTTGCGAACTATAACCGTTTATAGTCAGTGGCCACCAATAAGGACGAAAACGGTGGCCTCTTCACTATGGGGACAAATAACAGGTGGGTCACCGTTGCCCCCTATAAAAAAATGGACTGAATAACATCCATGTTTTCTCGGAGATTCGAACGCGGATCCTTCGGTTCGGTAGTAGAGTCACCAAACATTTTCTCATCTGGGCGGCGCAAGGGCTTATATAGTATTTGGTGTTTTGTCGCTTGCGTCTTTTCAAACGCGCAAGTACCTGCCTTTTATTACTTCCTTGTACGAAGTAAAAAGGAAGTATTGTAATCGCGAAAAATATCGGGTATCAAATTTCAACGGAAATATCGATTTTGACCGCTATCCAATGCAATTTAATGATGTTTTTGCGTGACATCCGCAAGTAAGAAGAGAATAAGGGACTCTTTTCCTCCCCAAAAATTTATAAAACTGCTTTAAAATGAATTCTGAAGAGAATTTTTCGTGGCGTCTGTGTGTATGTACGTACATATCTCGCATCACTCAAAAACGAGTAGCCTCAGAACGTTGAAATTTTGTATGTAGGACTGCTATAAGATGTAGATGTGCACCTCGTATTTTGGTTGCAGTCGGCCGTACCAAAAGTATATAAATATATGTACATGCATATCCACTCTGTTACTCGGCTCAGTGAGCTCAGTTCCTTTATACTTACTATATGTTTGTAAATTGTGCATTTTTTGCTTTTAAAATGATTGAATTATGTTGTTCTTATCTTCCGTTTAAGAATTTTATGCCTTTAGTAAATTTGCATGCAATATATGTGGAGTTATCAACAATTTAAAAGTTGTTTAAATGCCTCTAAGCCTAATGAATTTTGCAATGGCGGACACGTTTGTTTACATTTCAAACTTGGCAAAATAGCGGATTTGTTGCCAATCTAGAGAAACTAAGCTTCGCAAAAACAAAGATAACGCCTTCTTTTATTATTTCGAATTAAATTATGCTTAATCCATTCTGGACTTTATTCAACCAAATAAATATTTCAGATTTACTTCGCAATTTTTAATTCATATATTTTGAGTTTTTATGTATTTTTGCCTTGTCGGGAAATGAGAACTGAATTAAATGAATGAGAAATACTGAATCGTCTGTGAAAAACTGTTTCTTTTTTGTTTTGCTTGCTTAATTTTTTTTATACATCGTTTTAGATTTATTATAGTATTTGAATAGAACATGCGACAACGATTAGATGATTCTTTAAATGATATAAATTTATTTGCATTCTGAGTTATAATATGGACGAAATGTAATGCTGTTAAGTGAACCTAGCGCCAGAGTGTCGCTATGGTAAACAAATATAGTGCATTTTAAAAGGTGCATTTATTGACTGTGGTTTATGCGCTCTCGACGATGTAGATTTAATTCAATCCAATAAGTTTAAATGAAATGTAAGAAAAAATACATATAATTAATTATTCCGAGCGAGGAAGCTATGTGGTGTACACATCAGATTTTTTTCTTTTGTTTGTCAAATAGAATTCTAGAATGTTAAATAAAGTTAAAATCTTTATTTCTTTCATCAATAATTGAGGAAGTGAAATTATTTTAACGGTTTGGAATTAAGTAATTATTCCTTGTAAACTAATTTCCTTTGTATTTTTGTTTTTTCTGAGCTTCAGTAGAAACTTCTGTGCAAATGTCTTCATCTTTCGGAAATTAGTTTTTGTATATTAAAACACTTATAATGTAGTTCTCCCGCCTTCCTAGCGTGCCTTCATGGTGTAGTGGTTCTGCAAGCTGGGCCGGTATTCCAGAGGTCCGTGGTTCGATTCCCGGTGAAATCGTTTGCTATTTTTCATCTTGCTTGCTTCCAATAAACCTAATGTCTCTACAGTGGGGCCCGAACTAAAAAGGTGTTGGATGAAGATTCTCCACACCCAGGATTTGGCGATTGGGTCCCCCCAAAACCCCAGTAGCCCTTTAAAAGGGGGAGTATATAAGGTATTTCTCCAGCCTACCTAGTGTGCCTTCGTGGTGTAGTGGTTCTGCACGCTCGGTGGTATTCCAGAGGTCCGTGGTTCGATTCTCGGCGAAATCGTTTGCTATTTTTTAATATTGCTTCCAATAAACCTAATGTCTGTACACACAATTAATATTTATTTTATAAAGATCTTCCATGTGACATTAGAGTACGAATAATACAGATGCTGAATTTTTTAACTCTATAAAGTTTTATGAACACGATTTCATGGAGCTAAATTAAAAATCTATTGACGTTTGAGAGGGATAATTCCAATAGAGATAAAATGTCATGAAACTCTTCGATAAGCAGGGACAAATATTAAATATCTAATTCCAAAAACACAGCATCAGTGAGACCTAAGTGCTTTTCAATTCACGCTGAGAACCTAGGATATCGGTATTCCAAATTATGCACTAAAATTCGGATCCTTTTCCCATAAATCCTGAAGTCTGCAAATCCCATCATTGGTTCTGTCATAGATTTCCTGCGGAATTTGGTTTTGTGCAGTTTGGTTTATTTGATTACGACAAAGCAACGCGGAAAAACTGCGTAAGGGAAAATATGCCTTCGAAGAGAAATTTCTAAGGGGAGTGGTTTGCATTTACATTACACATGTGAAAAGCTACAAAAACGTATAGACAGCCAGTTCGTTCGCCTAGGATAGAACTCGGGTCGAGATATCAGTACTCAATTTACCGCTAGGTCCCTGGTAGGCCTTTCCTGCGAGTAGGGCCAAGGTGAAGGTTTATTGTAATTATCTTGAAATGTCCGTCAGAACTGTCTGCGGCTTGCCCCTCCCCCCCAAAAAAAAACGTATCAAATGCCGCAAAATATGGCATTTTCTCATCAATGCAACTTGGTGAATTTCTTTTTATTAACTCCCAGAAATTTTCCATATGAGATGTCTTCGGTTCTACTGCGTCATTTTCAAGCTTTCACCATTATGAGTGCAGAATGTTCCATCTGCAAAGTAATGCATTTAAATGTAATATCATTATAAATCTTAAAATAATTTTAAAATAAAAGCGAAATACATTATTTAAAATAGTAGCAAATGTCAAGTAAATATACACTGATTCAAAGCACTAGAAAACTGAAATAAAGAAACATACATGCGCAATATGCAATCAATACATAACTTTACAACAATGTGTATTTTATATTGAGGTTCTAGGTTAGCAGCACATCATGTAAATGATATTCTTAACATGTTAAATATGGAGAGAGTAGAGCAAAACATAATTTTGAAAGTTTTGTTTTAAGTATTTTGTATGCCTTTTTCATAATTGGTATAAAAAAGGCATGCCTTGATTTGTTGCTGAGATTTATTTACTTAAGTGTAATAGTAAAGTATGTTATAAGAAATATGTAATTTATTTTAAATAATACTTTCCAAATTGACAAAAATAACTTTGTGTAAGAAATGCCGCCAATAAATACTGCTCGTCGCAGTACTTATTCGCTCACAGAACTTCGCTTATAACATTTTATCCTACTTTAGTCGTATTTCCAGCTCAGCCAAACATGTCCATTTGTCTGTGTAATACGATGTGGCAGGAGGAATCAACCTAACAGTTTTTCTTTCTGATTCTCTTTCGTTTCCAATTACACGACATCTTTGCTTTCGGAAAGCGTCACCTTGCTTCCAGTGTCGTGTGATATAACTTTTCTTCGTTTCACAGCAGAAACAACCGTTGAAAACGAAGGGGAAATCGGCGTCTGTAGAGTAATGTTTTATTATATACTAGCAGCTACGCTGCCAGCCTTCGTCTGGCTTTTAAATGTACCGTAAAAATGCCTGAAGGGAACACCAAACGTTACATTTAAAAACTGCGCAAAATTTTACTCTGTGAAAACTTTCGAAAAAAAAAAACACAAATTTTTTTAAAAAATATATTACACATAAAAAAATTAACCAACTTTTCGTTGAAGAAGAAAAAATCATGCAAAACTTTTCAATATCTTACGAACAGTAAAATCAGCAACAAATAACATCAAAAAAAAAATTCTGCGCAGGATTTTACACTGCAGAACAACTTTATCAAAAAAAAAAAAATCAATAAAAATGAATTATATATATAAAAAAATGGCAATGAAATATGCCAATCTCTTAAAAACAGTGCCATACGAAATACTATGAAAAATTGTTGCCAAACCCATGTTTCTAAAAGAATGAAACTATTCAAAATTATGCGATTTCATCAAAAATCTATCAAAAACAATAAGAAAGGAAAATTGTTGCCAAAATCGCATTTTTAAAGCTGTGAGATGTGAGAAGTGTACTCGGAAGCTTCATTTAAAATTTGTTTTAAAAAATACAAAATATTATCATTTTTCCAAAATTCTTTTCCTAAAAGCAGTCGCAAGAATGAGAGTTTAACGTGTCCAAAAATCAAAGAAAAATAAACTGTACAATTTTAAAAAATAAACTTTTTTAGAAAAAAATCCCGTTGAAAAGGTGTTAAGCTCACTTTGTTAAATAAATTCGTATTTAATCGATTTATTGAAACACGAAATTTATTTTAAGTTCGTAAAATAGCTAAGTGGCTACGTTTCATGACGATGTGAAAATGGAGTGTATAGAGTAAATTTTCGCTTTCCTATAGCCCATTATGTCTCAAAATGACGCGATTTCGTCACAAAACATAAAATAAAAAAACTTCTAATTCGAATTTCGAAAAAATTGCTTCGAGATGCACTCGCTCTTGTCTAGATGCACCTATGTACCAAATGTCGTAGCCGTAGGTCTATTAGCTTATGCGCAGCGCGACCGAAAAACACACACACAGACAGACTCTTTCTTTTATTATATGTAGAGATTAGATGCGAGTGTATCTTAAAAGACTTTGAATAAGTGAGAAAGGAATAATGAATGATCCTGTTTATTTATAAAGAGAAGATGAAATTTAATTATTATTTGTTTCATTCAATATATGAATAAAAGTTACTGTTCCACCAAATCAAACTAAATAATCTACATCTTATGGAGAATCCAATTAGTTTTAGAACACGTTTAAAAATTCTTGGTGCCAACGTCCCTATAAAATCCAATACTTCTAAAAATATTCGTCAAACTGGCTGATAAGGAAAGTTAAATCCATTCGAATGTTATGAAATCGGTAACTTGAAGTTGAAAGCAAAACTTTTTATTTTGTATTTCCGTTTAAATCGGATTCCTCAAATTCTTTCGAATCTCAGTTTTTCAATCTACTGATGGTCATATTTGGGTACTAATTATGAAAGGAAAACACACAAATATCTTTGCCACCTATCAAGTAATAATCTTGAGAATAATATTAGCACAAAAGTTTCAACAGCATCTAATTGTAGAATCACGATATATACTGACGGCTCCAGGACGGAAACCAGAACTGGAAGTGGCCTGTGTGTTCTGAAAGATGGCGTCCCCATACACAAATGGCGACGAAGGTTGCATCAAAAGAATTCAGTCTTCCAAGCAGAGTTAACGTCCTTAAAAAAGGCGATTAACTTCTCCAAGTGCTTTAATGCACCTGTACAAATTTTGAGCGACTTTCTTTCTTTTCACCATCGACGGAACAGATGGCCCACTGGGTTAGGTGCTTTTCAGCCTGTTGGATCCCGTCGATGGAATTAAAAATAAATACATTAATAAACATAAATAAAGAGCTCAGTACTGTGTCCTCCAGGCCATGAAACGAGGAACATTGAAATAAGGACCAGAACATGGAAAGAAGGTGCATGGTGGGGACAGCTGAGACTAAGTGGAACACTTTTCACTATTATCGTACATGTTAGGCATACAGTTATATTAAGGATGTGCTATAAAAATCAGGTACAGATGTAAAAATGAGGAAATACATTACAAATTGTGGAATACATTAAATGAGTTCTGGATTAATCATAATATTAAATAAAATTAAAAAGAACAAAAACAAAAAACAAAAAAAAAAAAAAAAAAAAACACAAGACATTAAGTAAATTAATATATGTACAGAGCAGGCTGCTGACGGCACTGTGTCCAAGGAAGGAAATCACTCCAGGTTGTCAGCAATGCTTTTAGCAATGGTAGTGCAGTCTCTAATGCGGCTGAGGGCATATTTATTCTTAATTGTGTTCTTCAACCATGCTGGCATATTGATTGCAGTTGGTCTTTTTAAATGTGAATTCCATGTGTGCGAGTAGTCAAACAGATAGTGATCTGGATCACCAGTACTGCCTCAAATACATTGGTCACTGTCTCTTAGGCGAAATCTGTGAAGATAGGACATATATGGGCCATGCCCTGTCATACTGTGTGAGGTACGAAGAACTGCTATTTAAATTGTGGTTAACGTTTGGTTGGAAATCATACAGTCTTCTGCCTGTGGTGCTTGTCTCCCAGTAGTTTTGCCACTGCTTCATTAGTTGACATTTGAGAGTAGTTTTCAGATATGAGTGCGGAAGGGGCATACCAGTGCTACTCACATGGGGTTCATTGACTGTAACTTTCGAAATCATACCCGCTCCTTCATTTCCTTTAATCCCCGTATGGGCTGAAACCCATTGTAGCTGGGGCCTCAAACTTGAAGGAATCTAAATTAATAGTTTTTGTATGTCTCTGACAATGGGACTGTGGCCGCCCTGCATGGCCTGCAAACTTGACATTGAGTCTGTGTAAATTACTTTATACCTGGCATTGTTAGCAGTAACGTCCAGAACTGCCTTTAGGGCTGTAAGTTCTGCCTGAAACACCGAGTTACTGGGATGAAGCTTCTTAGCCCAGGAATGGATTATGTGGTCACCCTCCATTGCACATCAGGCACTACCAGTCCCGAGTTCTCGTTTGGAGCCATCAGTATATATGGCTAAGGATTGTAATGCACTTGGAGGATTACAGTTTGCTTCTATATCGAAGTCTGCAGGGTAGCAAGGAGAGTGGGCAATGTGATTCTCGTAGTCCGAGTATACATATGTCTTACTCCAAATAGTAACGTCTTGTTTTAGTCTGATCACTCTCACCACAACACTCTCGCTCTGTACTATCAAGTGCAGGGGCGGAAGCCCAGCGAGTACATTTAATGCAGTTGTAGAAGAGGTACGGAATCCTCTGCAGATGCCCAGAAGAAATGGTCTTTCCCCGGAGTTCAATGCATGTTGCATGTTAATCGTGACATTGACGCCCCATATGGAAACGCCATGAGGAGCTATGCGCTCAGCGACTGTGGCATACCATATTTTGAGCATTTGTGAGCAGACACCCCAGTTAGCAGCAGCTGTTCTCAGCATTGTATTAGACAATTTATGCAGCCTTTCTTTAAGATCCTTGATATGAGGGAGCGAATAGAATCTGTCGTCTATAATCACACCCAAGTAGCGGAAATTTCTCTCGAATTGTATGTTTCTGCCATGAAGGTTTACGCACGGGTACGCTTGTGCCTTTTCCTGGGCTAATTAGGATTCCTTTTGTTTTCGCTCTTGAAATTCTGAGCTTATGTTCACTGTCCCAGCGGACTATTTTATCTAACGCTTTTGGGAATTTACCTCGTAACTTTTACGGCTGTGACCATTTGAAATTAGCAAGAAGTCGTCAGCATACGCTATTATTTCTGATGTTTCATCATCATCAAACAGGTTGAGCGCGGTGTCTGCTACCAGGTTCCACAGAAGTGGACCTAGGCATGAGCCATTTTGAGCGACTCGAACTCAAGTCTGGAAGCCATTGGCGGTACCAGGTGCTGGAACCCACTCGTTTTTGCAATACAAAAACAACCGCTTCAAATTTCGCCAAACTTAAGTCCCCAGTTGCTCTGGGTCCCAGCGAACACTGGCATCATCGGTAACGAAATTGCAGACGAACTTGCGAAGAAAGCAGCAGTGAATCCACAATTGTTCCCAAATTCCTATCTCAAGAAGACTACATATGCACAGCTAGTTTCCAAATGGCAAACCAGATGGAATGAATTAACTACCGGAAGACGTACTCTTCGTTTCCTACCGCACGTTTCCATTGTTGTATCTTCGTTTTCACCAGCGCTTACTACGTTCCTCACTGGCCGCGGCCCATTCCCGACGTATCTGCACCGTTTCGCTTGTATCATTTTGAAAGCGATACATGCGAGTGTGGACAGAAAGGCAATCCTGACGACTACGCATTCTCCTGCGAGTTTACACAGAGATACAACCTGTCCAAGCCTTCAGAATCATACTGGAAAGAGTGGGCATTGCACTTAATGAGGCATAAATGTGCACTAAGTAAATTAATCAATTTAGTTCGGTATTTCAGTACACACTACTGTTAATATACACTTGCATGAGCGTATATTTTGAATAGTTCATTTAGTTTTCATCCTGAAATCATTTAACTTACTATTGTAAAATTATTATTGTATTTCTGTAAATTTCTTTCATTATACCGTGTTTAGTACTATTGGTATTGCTGATTACATACAACCATCAGTACTTATATTCTGCTTATGCACTGTTTTTATGATAGGCATAATGAATGTGTATATTGTTATACTATATATTGTTCATATACTATACAATTATGCTCAAACATGTCTGTATTTAGATACCCTTAAGTTCATACTTTAGCTTAAGTCTTCTATTTTTGTTATAACCTAAAGTATTACTGAGGCTACTGATTTTTTATTTGTTAATAACTATGGCAGGTATCCCCATGGAAAGGCCATTGATAATGCATGCAATATATGTACAGTAACTGTCTTATGTTATAGGAATTCAGTATTCAGATACTTGGTTTAAGTCTTCTTATGTACTGTCTTATACTATGTATACCGAATGTGTGTATATTTACACTACTGCTCTTACACTATGCAATTATTTTCAAACATGTCGGTATTTAGATATTCAGTGTAAGTCTTCTACTATCTGTTATAATATATGTTACTTCTATATAATAACAGTATTACTGAGGCTATCCATATTAATTTGTTAATAACTGTGGCATGTATCCCCATGGAAAGGCCATTGATAATATGTATAATCTATGTACAGTAACCATGTTATGTGATAGCTATGCATAATAGCATAACGGTTTAGTAACGTCTGATCATTGTTCATTATTCTCAGGAGTAATTCCACGAAAATATCCACAAAGGCACGATGGTATTTTCCTAGAACTTTGGACTTCTACTTTTACTATGACTACGGACTCATTTAGTGATTCAAACACGAAGGCTTATCTAAAATAATCCCCCCCCGAATAATCGTAGCATTCCTATGCAAGATGACTAAGCAACAATAACCTACCCTGTTCATGAAACCCTTCAGTGACAATGAATAAATTTACGTCTACCCTGAGATTCTTCCACCAAACAGGAATAATTCACATGGATTTCTAGGACGGAAGACTACTCCGTGGCGTACAATACTTCATAATTCTTAAGTAAACTAAAACTTACTGATATTATAAAATGTGCATAATAAAAATAAGGTGTATTGAAGCTAATATTTTTATAATAATAACAGCTAATAAATCAAAATTACTTTCTGTTTAGTCACCCTAATTACAAAAGATGTAACAACGAACACCAATCGTATTGATTTACAAAAATAAATAAATTAAAATTAAAAATTTTGCTTCTTTTCTTATGTGATTAATATTAATCGCAATGTTACAAAACACTGGATTAAAATTCACTAAAAGGCTCACCAGTAACTGAGTGACTAAAGCTAGAGAACATTCGTAACATTCAGGTTAGCAGTTCGTAAAAACTGAATTTTTATCATTTTTTCCAGTCCGCTCTTACTGCAGCATCCCCATTCGACATGAAAACTTCGATTTATCTTTCAAACTATAACAATACTATTGTGTTGAAAATTAGTTAAAAAATATAAGTACTGCTAGAAAAATATTATTAGCATTTATACAGTTATCATGATTACAAATTCAACTGAAGCTAAGAAATGATATAGTTGAACATACGGCACTTCCGGTGCTTACAAAAACCATTCAGCATTTATGGCGTAAACTCAAAAGTAAAGAATTCAAATTCAAACTAAATTTAAGTCTAAAGTTATCCAAAGGCTATACAGAAATAATTAACGCGCGAATTGGCTCAGACCTACACTAGCGTGACAGCATTATTGACAAAATTAAATCAACGCCGTAGACAGAATGCTATCGTAGCTAAACAATGCACTAAGAACAACAGTGGTATGGGCGAACAGAAAGCACTATGGTATTGAAGTGAATAATGCAATAAATATTTGTATAATTTCCTGAAATTCATTTGAATTTGTGATTATCTTAAATTTAAATAGAAGAGGTAGAATTTTTATTTTCAGTATTATTCTTTTACCTAGGTATGCATTATTGTTTTTAATAACAACGTGGTTTTCAGCAATTGGAACACGCTCTAAACAAGCATCTAAATCCTCCCTTTAAATTCTGTCTTTTGCTACCTGATTTAAATACGCATGAACAAAAATTTACATTCTGGCAGGAAAGCGGAAAGAGAGAAATGGCAATACAGATTCTGAACATAAAATAGGCTGCTACCTTAAATAAATATTTTACACATTGATAAAGTGTTTTTCATAACAACGTAATATTAAATTTTTACCTCCAGTGTTTCAAGTATAGGTTTTCTATTCCAACTCTCAATGAGTAAATAACTCATATTTCAATTGGGGTAAAGGTGTGCTGGACGATAATCCTACAAGCACTTGTCCATTTTGTACATCGATAATTTATAAAATTAAAAGAGATGACTAAGAAATTTTACCAATGACCTCTGCGCATTTTTTCGCAATAGGGTTTTATCATTTGTTATTGTTTAATTTTTAAAAACAAAATGCATTTTTATTTAGTTAATTTTTTTAAATGTATCTAAACATTGTACATTGAAGTACTTGGCATTCCGCTCTTCTGCAGCTATGCTGATCTAGTGATCAGTGCATTAAATGTTTTTAAATTTTCTGAAATTAATTTGAGTTAATGTTTATATTAAATTTAAATAGAAGAGATAGAATTTTTACTTTCAATATTATTCTTTTCACTTCGGTATACATTACTGTTTGAGATTACAAACGTTTTGTAAATACAAATTATGTCTCTGATTTATTCAAATTTTTATTTTAAAACAAATTAGTTGGATTTTTGTAATTAGAACTTACATCTGTATGGGCATATGTTTCCAAAGTTTTGCGTTCAGTTTGTGGTCTCTATATATAAAACAATTTAGCCACCGATGCTTCCGAATTTTTAATTAAATGTTTCTTGAGAAATTAAAGATATTATTAATAAACATTTGCTACTGACCATCATATTTTTTCGCCCAAGATTGTTTTAACTTTAAAAACTGCGTAATAACTTAATTGACAGTTTTATGATATGTATGCTTTAATAAAAATAGCTTGTTTCCTGAGATGCTAAAGGAAATACAGGTTTCAAATGTTATTTATGATGCACACTGGTATTAAAAAATTATTCTCTGAAATCAAAGTAGAGAACATGGAGTATCCTCAAGGAGGTGCATTAATAAACAGATATACCTAATCAAAAATCAAAATAAAGATAAATTTCAGTTTGACAAATCATCATCTAAAATACAATATTGGGTTTCTCAATCCTTCTCACGAATTTACTTTTGTTATTTTCAGAAATTCTTTGTATTTCTGTAAAACCAGATATTGCGTTGTAAACAAATAATATTTACAATAATATTTTTTTGCAACTAGATAATATCTACAATAATATTTTACAAACATTTTTTGTTTTTTTCCGATTTTTCGCAAGTAGAAGCTTTTTGAAAAATGTAATGATACATTCGTTTAATTCTTCATTTTTATTGAATTTGATCACATTCAAGCTCTATTTAAAATAATGAATTCGGTAAATTCGGCAAAGAGATATCAAAAACTAAATATTGAATTTTTAAAGGAAAAGTAAAGAGTTATGTTTTTTCTGATTTTCGCCAACGTGCAGCTTACATAGCTAATTCTAAAACAAAAGCAAACAAAGATTACATTTATGTAAGCACTTATTTTTTTTAAAGAGAAATATTTTTCATAAAAATCCCTTTTGCTTCGCAGATCACTGGAGAAAAACAAACGCAGTTTTAAACTACAAGAGCAAATTTATTTTTCAATACAGTAAATCTATGCAAGATATCCGATCCGGTTGTCGTTTGCATAGCAAATCCGTTATCTGAACCTGTTAAAAATATTTTGCATCAACATCGCAAATATTACTCGGAAACTCAGGAAATAGGAGTTAAACCACATGAAGAGAATTCCCAAATCTCTTCTAATAGTTAGTTTTTTAGTAGTCAGTAATTTAGTTACTGGATGATTAATTGATTTTTCCTCTCATTGTTCCTTGTAATCCGTATCTTCTCCATTGCTCTGATGGTGTGATGTTAGGGAAGGCACCTGTCAAGCTCTTGGACCCCGTTCGAACACAGATAGGGCATCTATGCTTTGCACGTGCATAGTGAACTACGGTATAAGCATACTTAAAATACTGCCAGTAGTCCTCTAAGAAAGCTTAAGGAAAAGAAAAAAGGTGACTACCTCGGATCCATCCCTTAAGAGACTTACCTTGAAAATAGCGATGGAGCCAGACGGAATTCAAACTGTTACCTTGTAGAGACATTAGAAGAATCAAGAATATAAATTTTAGAAGCAAGGGAGATTAAAAAATTAGCAATGCCTTCGCCGGGAATCGAACCGCGGACCTCTGGAATACGCTCCCAGTGTGCTGACCACCACACCATGAAAGCATGTCAAGAAGGCGGGAGAAATACCTTATAACCTATAAAGTTCCAAAGCCAACTACAGGCGCAAACCTGCGTTCTTGGCTACGTTAGTAAAATTGGGGATCTGATGTTTCTCCCAGGCAAGCCATAATAACAACTCCCTCTCACTCTGCCTTTTTATTTCATTTCTGTTTCTTTCATTAGGGAGCTTTTAATTTTTAGGGTTGAAAAGAAATAGGTATTTATTAGTCCCTTATATTTAATCATGTCACTTTGATGCAAAGTTATGATTTCAGTTAAGCTAAAATTAGCAATTATTAAATGATTCAAAAGGAGGGGAAAAGAAAGGAAAGAAAAGGTGAAGTTGCAAATTACATAGTTCCATATTGCAATTTAGGCTAATCAAAAATTATAGTTCTTTATTTGTAGATATTACATTCTTTTTCTTTAGCTGAAAATATAATTATATCTAGAAATAACATACTTAGAGCTTGGGGAAAGTTTTTATTTATTTGAAATGAGTATCATAGGGATCTTGAATAAATTAATTACTTGAAACAGTCACATTTAAAGGAGGAAATAAATTATTCGAATTTATCTTCGTCATACTCAGTTCGGATAAGTGAGTCTGTCCTATACATGAAATCCATAGACGTAAGCGTAAGTCTTGATGCATGCTTTATTCTTATTTGTAGCTAATTTACTCTTAAAAGGAATTAACTGGACCTTGCGGTTTGGAAGTATAATTACATAGATTATCAAATTATTTTAAATCTGTAAACTGCAATGCAATACATAACAAACAAAACAAAGCATTTATTCAAATCTATAGCTTCTAGATAATAACAAAGTCAAATTTAAATCTCCGTTGATATTTAGAGAATTAGAATGCTGTACGAAGTCTGAAAGAAAATGCAAGTACACATTTCTCACATGTTCACATTTTACTCAAAAGTCCTGCTTAACGCTCATTAAAATATTTACTCAGTGTAACAGATAACGAACTGAACACAGATAAAACTATTTGCAGTAATGAGTAAATGAAATGTAAAGAAACTGTAAGAGGAATTTAAATTCTAATCTTTGTTACTTAAAGGTTTGGGCGATATAACGTTTGCTTACATGTTTTAAAACCACCTTAAATACTCACTAAAGTTTCATGCATTTGGGAGAAGGGAATTGAGGTGGAAAAGAAAACTGGTATTTTAGCACAAAACCGAACAAGACCAGATTTTCCAACTCAGAATGTTTTAATGATGTATAAGTCATTTCTTTTGAAATTTATATGAACTGACGTTAGAACGCAGATAATCTGGGAGATTCTCAAATAAGTTCATACGGTTATAGTAAAGATTTCGAAAGTTACTGGAGAGCAATGACATAACAAAGGATTTGGAAGACATATAGAGCTCATATGTAGCTCAAGAATGTAAAAAATCATAAAACCGTTACGTAATCACCATATGAGCATTATCAACTGAGACTTAGATTAACAATTAAGATACTCAAAACTTTGATCATTCGGTTGTTTGAATGGCCTTTAAAAAGCTGATTAAAAATAAAATGTTAACAAAGTAAATATTGCGGAAGACAAAGTTATTTCTACAGAATAAAATCAAAATAATTCCTCTGAAGCCATGAAATGCCAAATATAATATTATAGTTCACTTGTTCTTTGTAAGAGGCAGCATTTTCTTTCCCACAGAGTTCTTAACTAAGACTTACATTTTTGCTTAATGTAAGATATTCTTTCTCAAAGTACAAAACAGTTCAGTTTTCAAAGCCGAGTTGACCGAAAACTGACACTAGATTAGAGACTAGAAAGATGCCCGTTGCCTTTAATGTTTAACTAAAGCTTCACAGAAGAAGGTTAAGTGGAAAATAATAGATACAGAAGAAATAACAGCAAGCAATTCTTTTATCTCTTCAGCCGCTTAAACCCTTAACTGAAATACAACTTGCAGCCCTTCCCTGTCGAACTGAAGGAAAAAAAAGTACTCTTTCGTGCCTCAATGTTTTTTCACTTAAAGATTCAGCAGTTTTTTTTTTTTTTTTTTTTTTTAAATCCTCAATTCCCTGTTTTCTTCTTTTTTTGGTGACAACGCGTAAATGCGCTCTAAAGAATATACAGAATTTGAAAAGTTTGAGCGCAAAAAATTCAGAGTTGATGGAAAAGAAGTATTTTGTATGTAAAGGGTATAGATTTTTTTTCATCCACTATCTATTTATATGTGAATGAAATGCGTAAAAAGACTCGTCACGCGGAAAATAATTGATCTTTCCGCTGAATGGGAAAAGAAAATAACTTCTTTTATCCGGAAAAAAAGTGAAGGAGATTCCTTTTCTCCACCCCATGATTTGCAAAACATGCCCCAGGTCGCTATTTGATTAACTTGCACTCACGCGTTTATCATTGAAAGCTAGTTATTTTTTTCTAAGTTTAAAAAAAAACTTTGCAGAATAACAGTTAAAGGATTAGTTTAGAAATCCATAGTCCATACTATTACAGGCAGATAAACCTAACGTTAGTAACTTTAAATTGGCAGTCATAGCTAAATACTATACTCTGACGATGACTATACTATTGGAAATGGGTTAACTTATTCTTTGCCTTTCCATGCTAGGATAAGAATCCCTGCAGTTCCTTGACACGCTAGAAATGTCTATAGGAGGTCCTTAAAATTATTACGGCATGTGTGAGATATATGTTAGGCATCGATAAAAATAACTCTATTTATTATTGTGCATATATGTTTATTAAATGCAGTAAATCCAAAATTTATATATATGTACATATATCATGCTAAGACATTTAAAAAAAATTATTTTTTCATGTAATTTAGAATATACCTGAAGCAGGCAACAAATATCTCAGAATGGCAGTGGCATTCTGAGAAAGCGGTAAGTGTCGGTAACACGCTAAAAATTTATAATTTATAGACTAATCTTCCAATTTTTTAACCTAGTTTTCCCATAAACCTTCGTTGTTGCCTTTTTATGTAAATAACCAAATGACTATACAAACCACCATTTTTGACACTTTTGACAGTCTAATCCACATCAAATCCTTGTTTTATCGTTTAAGTATCGGGTGAGCCAAAAGCAACACATAAAGTGAAATTTTAATAATTTTAAGATTAAAAATAGTAAAAAGATGTGGTTTTCACAGAAATTTGCAGAAATACGTATGATGTTTTTTAATAAGAAAACTTTTTACTGCAAAACTATTTACGTTTTTACTTGAAGTCACAAATGCAAAGAGGTCGGTACACGTTATTGGCCATACTGATTGAAGTTATTCAACAGCATTAGAGCTAAATCCTCTTTCATATTGGGCAGACTGTCATGTCGCGTCTTACGACCATTCTCGTGGAGGTCAGCCGTCACATCAAACATGAAATAATTTTAGTTGCGTTTCGAATGTTGTGTCGCCACAGTATGAACTTCTGACACAACTAAAGCATCACCTATTGGTGAATAATGTAACAATTCTTTAAATAAATTCTTTTATTTAAAAATTCCTATGTTTTAGGTGCATTTCTGTGGAAAATAAAACTATCTATACTTTTCGAATATTTAAATGTCAATCTTTTTTTTTTTATTTTTCGGATTACCCTGTACGTCTGAATAGAGTGGTCTGAAAGTATAGTTGTAAGAGATAATAGGTTACTGGAAACGCCAAAGAGATCAAAAATCAGCAAACGCCGTCGCGGGGAATAGAACCACAGACCTCTGGAATACGCCCCAAGAGTGCCTTTCAGTACAAGCGCTACTGTAGAGACATTAAGTATTTTTGGAAGCAGGAAAGGTGAAAAATTAGCATGCAGACCACCACACCACGGAGGCGTGCCAAGAAGGTGGGAGAAATACCTTATATACTCCCTTCTTTTAAAGGGTGACTGGGATTTTTAAAAGACCCATTCGCCGAATCCCGGGTGTGGAGAATCATCATCCAACACCCTTTTAGTTCGGGCGTCACCGTAGAGACATTAGGTTATTGGGAAAGCTGTATAGATGAAAAATGAGCAAACGCCTTCACCGGGAATCGAACCTCGGACCTCTGGAATACGCACCCAGCGTGCAGACCACCACACCACGAAGGCATGTTAAGAAGGCTGGAGAAATACCTTATATAGTCACCCCTCGTGTTTCATGCTTTCATGGCTTCAAACGACATACACTTCTAGAGAACTCTTATATTTAAATGTACACATTAGTTACGTCGCTGATGCTCTCAAATGCACGAACGTCAGCAACACCTTCCAAGCTCAGTTGTGTCCTTCGTGAAGGAAGAAAGCTATGACGGTTGAGAAACATGGCGGAGCTTTCCAACCGATACCCTCACCGGAAAGTGTTCTGGAATTGCATATTTTTAAATTTTCATCGGTAATACAGTCTTAACATACTGTTTGTTTAAATAAATTAATTTGATTGAAAAGAAGCTTTATAAATTAGTTTCACTTTTTAAACTTTATAAAGACATTTTAATTTAATTTAATTTTAATTTTTTATGTAAATGTGATGGAAAGAACCGATGAGTGAGAAAAAAATTCACAATAATTTAAGCACTATTGAAAATTGCTTCTGTCATTTCGAAATTTCGAAGGAGGTTCTAGAAATAAAAATCGTTATAATATACCTATGCCCAAGTCCTTAATTTATTCGAGTTTCATAATGTAAGATATTATTACCTTCAACTTTATCTTCGAAATGTGAAAATGAAAACTATGTTAATTAGTTAATAAATATTATTAAAATTTTTTCATATAAGAAATGAATTACAGTTCTTAATAGAAATGCTACTGTTTCTTAATACGACCTCTTTCTAACATATGTAAATGTATACACTACTTATTTTTAGTTTCTACGTTTTAATATAGTTACCATGATCATGCCATACACATTTTAAAACCAATAACTTTACTTTGCATACTCCACTCGCTATATAGTGTAAAACCTTTTGTTCGTTAAACAGCATGTTATAATTTTTTTAAATTTTAGAATTCCCTTATTATCACAGGCATATATCAAATTAAGCAATAAAAACGAAACTATATTTAAATATAATAAAAAGAAACTTTGCGTACTGGTCGCCCAGAATTGCCAAACTTGGCGACCGTTTGGTGACATTCCGGTCCGATTCCTTTATCACTGTAACAAATACTGTAACTGAATAAATGCAATTGATCACTATATTAGCTTCAACCGTAATTCGACACTCATATCGCCTTCCAGTAATTTCGAGAAGCAGAAAAGTACTAGAAATATCTCGGCGGCCAGATGAAAACTATATAAGCCTCGGGAGGGCTTTTGCCTTCAGATATTGCTATTATTATTGCGGATTGTTAGTTCAGAGTGAGATCGCAGTACTGAGATATTTCTGGGTTAGCTTTGTCTCTAGATGCGCTTTGCATAGCGCTGTGTTTAACGTTCCTAGTAGTTTCAAGTGTAGTAGTCTGTGATATCGTAGTCTGTGATACTGTGAACACTTGCATGAATATCTCTGCGGAAAGTTCTAGAAGTATTTTTGATAAAATGAATTTTGTTAACCTATCATCGGACTTGTGTGCATTCAATCTATTACGAACCCGTACGCGCGCAACAATATGCACAAAAATCCTATGGTTACCGTTATGGCCGAATGAATACTTTTCCATTCCTGACAAATTTTCTTTAATATAAACTACACAATTAAATTGCCACAAAATTCTCTCTCGTTCCTTAATCATAACATTCGAACTTTTGACACTTCTATGATACATCTGAAGAAAGAAAAAGAAGCAAAATACAACATGTTAGCAAAAGAGAAAAACTGAAAAGAAATGTGTAGATTGCAGTTATAATTTTACTTTATCCCCGTTAGTCAGGGACCACCAACGGCCGAGCGGTAAAGTCGCTGATCACTGGTAGTTCGGTCCGAGGTTCGAATCCCGCGAACGGGCTGACTGTATGGGTGTTTTCGTGGTTTTCCCCATGTGTAACGTGTATACGATCCAGTTTCCCTTAGAAAGTCCTCCACGCAGGCATCCCTACCCTTAGGCAGGTAGCCCTCGAGGCTTTGCCGTAATTAAATAATCTAATAACCTATCTTCATTGGTTAATTAAGGTTACAAATTTTAACGCTATTTTTGGCTAAAAGAATTTTTGCGTTATGTAAGTGTATGCATCGTAAGCGTTTATAAGCTTCAGAGGAACAGGCATTAATTTGAAGAAACGCTGCTCATGGAAAATTGTTTTAGGATGTTACTTACTATCTTTAGTTTAGAAAAGCAAAATAACGGAACTGAAAATGAGACACATGCAGGTATTACAAATCAATGTTAGAATTTTATTTTTAATATTATTTACCTTACAAACACGCTCACACACGCACATATATATATTGATACTTAACTGCTTCCGTTACATGCTTATGAGCGTTTATAAATTAATTCTACTAAATATTACTGTTTAAATTCTAAAGTAATATGAATGCATAATATATAGATAATCTTTTATTTCCAAATTTCTAATATTTTGGGCGTTTCAAGCACACACCATCTCAGTCAGTATATCTTCGGCATTTTTATTCTTTGCTTTTTGACTTTATTAATGTTAGTGTATTTTCCTTTACTTTATAACAATTGGTTTGTACATTTGTTTAATTTCATTTCATATTTTCAATTTGTATAACCCATTAAATATTTAATATTAAAATACGCATAGAGCGTAAATAGCTAAACTTTATCTATCATTTGCATATTTTTAACCTAAGTTACCAAAAATAATGGATATAGGGACTATATATAGCCAATTTCCAAACGTATTTATTGTAAAATAATGTAGAGCGTATTTCTGAAATTTAACTAACTTGAAATGCAACTTAAGTGAGATTTTGAAACGTGCATACAAAGCAACTGAAGAACGCTTTTTCCTAACTTCATTTTCAACTGAAATTAAATTTTTGGCATTTTTCCTAATATCTTTATCTCGAATCCGCATCACGAAAACTTGTTTTCTTACCCTGCTTTTTTGGAAATTTAATTTATGTATATCTGAGCTGCTATTGGCGAGCGTATATAAAAGAATTAACTTTTAAGGTAAGTGAGATTATATTACAGGCATATAAAATCTTAAGAATACATCTGAATTTTGTGTAGTGTTATTTATGCATTATATTTGAGATTCAAGTTTCTGCTACTGCTAGGAAAGTTTTAAAATTCAAAATATATACTGTTTCTGTTGTTTCATTTTTCAAAATACTGCTTAATCAAGAAGCGATTTAAAATTAGTACAAGTAAATTATTATAAGTTTATATCAATTTTTAGTATCTCTAAATGATATAATTTCAATATTCGTAATTCATGCGATTTATAGCATATGTAACAGATAAATGTTATACATATTTGAGCAGTTATAATGCAATTCTAACGATACATCAATAATTTATTATACATTTCGGCACCCAAAATCATATTGTGGGCCACCTAGAGAAAGTTTCCAATGCATTGTGTTAAAATTTATTGAAATGTATTTATATGTTTTTTGTTTTTATGAAATGAGGTAGATGGAGTAGTATGAAATGAGTAGTTGCATTATGTCTTCCAGCTTTTATTTAAATCGCATCCATCATAAACGCATAAAGAAACCAAACTCCTTCATTTTATTCGATACTATGAAACTACGTTGGGGAATGTAGCATAAAGTTAGTCATTATAAATGCACTTTTTTCCTGATTTCTTTGCAACAGTTTTCAACAGCTTTTATATCTCTTGGCCGGGGAAAAATTTTGTAAAAAACATTATTTACTTTGCAATAGCGGAAATAATGCCAACTCTCCGAAACTTGTCCGAATTATGCCCCAAAAAGCTAATGTAAAAAACCAACCAAATTCACATTTGGCTAGCAGGGCTATAGCTGGGTTTCTTCAATGATGTACTGATGGTAAGGCCTTTAACTAGCTACTCGAAACGAAGTTTGATAAGATGCAGAAGATAGAGAACTTATTATTTAAGACTAAAAACTTTCTTAGTCTTAATAAGAAGGGAGGAAGTAAGATCATATCCTTCCTTAAAGAGCCATCTATTTATTGTTGTTCCTTTTCGGCAGGCAGTTTCTTGATTCAAGGCCACTCTTTCTATTAAGCCTTTCTCTGATTTGTACTGTATCGAATATAATTAATTTTGTGCTAGTGTATTTTTGTACATCTTTTAAGTACAAAATACTATATATTTCGATCTTCATGCCCTCCATGTAATTTCTTGTGAAATTATGAAGAAAGTAAACCAGTCCAGACCAATGGCTTGAACTCTTGTGTATTAAGGAAACGGAATATATTGAAAAGTAAGAGTAATGGAACAAAAAATAAGCATTAGTCTTACGTTTCAACGCAAACAAATCATCAGCAATAACATGAAACAATATAATGCATTTTCAATTACACATTACGCATACGTTTAGAATAACTTGTCGGAATATAAGTCCACGTTCAAGAAAATATGTATGTGCAACAAATATTCAATGCATATTCTCATTAGCGTTCAGAAAATGTTTTGATATGCTTTTTCTTTGTTTAAGGAATGCTGTAATTTTTATATTATCATCACATGCATAGATTCGAAAGCACAGTATACTTTCTGTTATCTCTTGATGATGACAAAAGGTTGTAACCACCGGAGTGAGATGTAGTAAAATATTTTTTAATATAAGGCAACGGACTTTTCATTTCCGTGACAGAAAACGGTTGACTTCTCCTGGTGAATGTAGAAATATTTTGAATTATTCGTTGCCGTCTCGATTAGAAACAAAGCGTACTTTATAGAGTCTCGTATTCTTTGGCAACATGAAATGTAACTTTATGTACGTGCATGTGTGTGTGTGTACTATAACATTTTAACATTTCAAAAATCAAAAGTTTTAATAAATATAGAAGCGTTTTAATGTATGAGGTTTTAATATATGAAAAATAGCAAAGCTTATCGATGTTAAAGTTCAAAATCGGAACAAAGCTATCAAAAAATAGTGAGGAGCTAGAAATTTGTACTAATGGTACAAGTACTACAATGCAGTGTAATGTAATAATACAAGATTATTCTAACTATAGATTTTGAGACAAACTAGAAAAGGTACATTTATTTCAACTTTTTGTTACTTTTTCGTGTACTTCAGTAAAGCTAAATAGTGGAGTATTTCCGGAGAGAAATGTTGGCCATTCGTAAGATTTTATGGACTGGGAAGAAATAAATTTAGCACATTTGGTGTACTTTAATGAAGAAAACAATTCCGTCGTGATTTTGAATACCTAAAACCAAAGAATTCAAGTTCTGATATTATCTAGGTTGCAGTTTTTCGCAGTATTTATAAAGAAACAAGAAATGTAAATAAATATTTTGGAACTGAATGATTATTTATTATCTGAAAACTGATAAATTAAACAATAACAAAAGTACTTCATTTTTTTTCTAGAATGAAGTAGTAATTGCGCTTACTATTATAAAAAATGGTAGATTAATGTATTATAATTAGAAGCAATTTTGCTTGAAAGATTGTGAAACACTAAATGCGAAGATCTAACTCTAGAATTTTCTTTTATTTATTGCAATGTTTACATGAAGACCATTTACAAATGTTATTTACTTTTCAAATATTTAAAAATATTATTTACTTTTCAAATATTTTTAAACATTATTTTAACCCTCTGAGCATTACGGCCGGAAAATTCCGTACAGAAGGCTGACTTCTATATTCATTATACATGAAAATTTCTCCAAGCTTTTAGTGTATCTGATTTCGGTTTGGATGTATATTGGAAGAAAAGGAATCAAGGTACAAATGAGAGAGTTAATTTTTAAGAAAATTATGAAATTACCATTTATTCATAACATTTTGAGGAACTTTGAAAGTTCAGGGCTGAACTCGTAACGCTCGAAGGGTTAAATATTGTTATTTATAAATTAATTATAGCTGTAACCAGTCAATGACTAGTTGGATATTATCGAGGTCTAGGATAATGGCAACACCAAGGCTAAGGGCATAAAATTAATATATTAATTAATTTCATTGCAATGCATTAAATACTGTCGCTTTCGTAATATGTCTAATATCATCATTATTGTTATCTGTAGTATTTATATCGTTTAGCTTGATTTATAACATCCAATAAATTGTATTTTTTTTTCAAGTTTGAATATCAAGAAAGCGTGTATTAGAAGCGCCCATTTACAAGAATAGTTGTTTTAATTAAATATTCTTTGAATTCTGCTGAGTTGATTAAAATATCAAGTAGCTTTCAAGAGAATAGCAGCAACTTAGTCTGGGAAAATTAGACTTCTGTGGAATAGAAGAACACTAGATTTATTACTAGATATTGCCTTGAAATGGTACTTTAAGTGTAGAATTTTATACATATGCATATTAAGTTGTATAACACGCATAATTTGAAAATAATGTGGTAACCGGCGGAAGGTAGCGCTTCTGACTCCATGAATGATTACTACATTTGTTAGGTTGCGTAATACTTACTGCATTTTTTACGTCAAAACATATTTATTACAATTACGAGAAGCTCTTTACATTATAAGGCATTTTCTCTCTCCTTTCTGCATGCCTTCGTGGTGTAAAGGTAGCAAACTCGGCTCATATTCGCGAGGTCCAGGTTTAAATCCGGCGAGGGCATTGCACATTTCTTCAGTCCTGACATCGGAAAAAACCTAATAATTCTTCAGTGGTGCCCGAACTAAAAAGTGGTGGATGATGATTCTTCACCACCAGGATTTGGCGATTGATCCCCTAATCCCCAGTCGCTCTTTAAGAGGGGGAATATATAAGGTATTCTCTCCCACCTTTCTGCATGCCTTCGTGGCGTAACGGTTAGCCCACTTAGTACCTAAATGACTCTATAACATAAATATATGTAATGATTTTAAGATGCGTAGATGAAGGCATTGGAACTTTAACAGCTTACGATACTGCGTAGATGATCGAGAAGACCGTAGTGGCAGAGTGTAAAGCATGATGACGCAATTTAGCACTGCATATCTTAAAAAATCACAATCTTTGTTTTTTCCATGCATATCAAATCATCCTTTTTCAGACAAGATGTTTCCTAATTGTATTTGAATACGTAAATTACATTCTGAATTAGAACGTCATCTTAAGTAAGTAAGCAGCAGCAGCATGGTTTAAAAGCGTCTTCCCAGCAAGCGAGTTATGCGGAAAAGGGAAAAGTATCATAGAACTTCAGAGGAAGAAGGGTGGGAGTCGGGGAAGTTCCAGTTCAGAGTTTTGGTTTACAATTAATTTGATTAAACAAGAGGCAACTGCATTAAAACGTTACGTAAGATAGAAAAATCTGGAACCTTTGAAAAGAGATTAATTTAGGGGCAGATCACCAAAATTAGAATGTTAATTTTGAGGTCGCCAATTATTTTTTGAAACAGCTATCATATTTTGTTATATCTTACATATCCCTCCTTCAAAAGAAGGCTGGGTGAGCAGGGTGAAAAAAAAGCATTAGAGCAGCAAAATGGGAAATATACAATTTTGAAAATGCAACATATTAACAAACCTATTTAACTTTTAAACAAAAACTATTGTCATAAAGTGTTTGACCGATATTTTGACTCAATTTGACATTTCATTGAAAGTCATAAAATTTTGAATTATTAATTTTAGCACTGTATTTTTTTAAAACAATAGCATATTTTAGACTTCTGAGGTAAGAATGTCCAATTAAATTTTGTGAAGTTCTTGATAGTTCCACACGGTAAAAGTTCAGATTTTTTCACAAAGTAAATATTCAGATAAAAGTCTTTCCAAATTTTGTTGATGAAAATATTTCTACTATAATACAAATTAAGATGCCAACTTTCATGTTATTTAATTAGATTTTTAGGGAAGGCATTTTAAAATATAAAAATTTTGTAACACATCATTCATAAACATAACAAATTTTAAACTTTTCACTATTATTAAGACATTTAACCCTTAGCGCTCCGCACGTTTTTGTACCACTGCCTACCAGCAACTCCGGCACATTTTCTCAGCGGAACAAGTGTGAAGAAGGTGTCTTAATTTAAGTGAGAAGAAATACACGTGCTTGTGAATGTTTTTGATTTTATTTATTTTATACATATGCACCTTCTTCTTGTAAATGAAAAGTAAATTTTAAATTTTGTAATTCACCTTTGGCGATACACTAAAATGTATTCTATCCGGAATATCTAATTCTTCCGCGACATCGCACCATTCATCTAAGTCTTCCGGCGACTCTTCGCTTTCACTTTCAATAACTACCATTCGTCGACTCTTTGGTAGTATAATTTCGGAACCACTACTTGAAGTGTCAGAATTATAATCAACATTGTCTTCCACAATATCTTCTAACAATGAAAAATCAAACACATCTTCACTATCACACAACTCTATATTCTCATCACAATAATTATTTTTCTCCATGTTGCTAACCATAAAATGGGTCAAATAATATTTCAATCGTAACAGTAGCGAGACTGAGCACGTTTTAACAACAGATAACAATTGCCAACGCCGATGATTCCATAACATCTTAAGCCTGATCATGCTAAAAACATTGGGCTCCGCAGCAGAGCCTACGGAGTTACGGAACAAATGACGGACGACTCCGTAGCGGAGCCAACGGAGTGCTAAGGGTTAAAATTTACTTATTCTTTACAAAACTTGAAGACTCCACAACTTTCTCTAAATACTAGCATATCCATCATATTGGTTTATCAATGGAGCTAACTGGTGTTTATACTTCACCAGTGGCCAAAAGATTTGCCAAATTAGCAGTTACTGTAGAAAAGGCCTCCGTTCCTTCTGTAGAGGCAAGTGGCCTTTTTCGAACTGCTGTCATTCCATTATAAATATTAAAAGCACACTCTATTTTATGAAAAAGTAAAAATACTTATATTAAAAAAATGTATTTTTTCATAAGGTGAGAGCCCTCAACGTTTATCTTGAAAACATTAAAGAAATTTCTAGAATTGAAAATTTTCAAACAAATATTTCATTCTTAAAATATAATAAAAATTTTAAAAAATATAAATTCAAAGAAATTTAAACAATAGTAAAAATATTATTCGTATTAGAAAGCTTCCCTAAGTAAAACCTTCAAATACATTACCTAATTTTTATCAAATTCAATATTTTTTCCAATTCGGAAATAACAAAACTATATTTTAAATATAAATCATAATATTTTTGAATTATTAACCTTGATCTTAAAATGATTTATGCAAAATATTAAAATCATAACACAATGCAATTATAATGCAAAGTCATTTTAAAACGCAATTTACTCCATTTAGAACTTCATACCACTTCAATATCACATTTATAACTTTTGATAATATTCCTGAATAAGAGCACTAAAAAAACGTAAAATATGCACAAAACACTATTTCACTCTATGAGGTTGCTGACCTTCAAAGCACTTCGGATGTTTAATTTTCTTTTTACGCGATGATTGGAAATGAATAAACTTTGTAAATATTCGAAGCGAGCGAGAACCATAAACCATATTTCTCTAAGTTGATGATACTGATTCCAAACACTTTCGATTTTGAACTTACAGATACTCGATGATTTTCAAAGCGCTCTGCCTAGGCACCCTGGGCCACCAGTGCAGAGAACACACTGGTTAGCTCAAGAGGTCAGCCTTATCGATGGATATGTTTGTTTAGAAGTATAGCAAGGCTTTCCAGTTTGGTAAAATAAGGAATTGTAAATGAAAGATAATAATGGTGAAACCGTAATTTCTGAAACTGTTACTGCTATTATATTTATGGTGTTAAAATATAATTTATCAATATGGAAATCAGTATCGTAAATATTTATGTGCATTACATTTAATTATAAGTAATGATTATGTAAAAGTTTATTTTGTAATATTCTGTGATAACAAGAAACTTGCCTGAAGAATTATGATTATGTTAACTCTCAAACAAAACGGCTTTTGGACTGAAATGCTGAACAATTCAATAGGCTTCTAAAAATTAAGAATTTAAAAAATTGATATGTATACATTATACTTTGCAGGACAAAAATTTTATGATTTATGTTTTCTTTTTCATTCATTTGCTAGTGCTTTAACGCTTTCTCTTTAAAAAAGCTTTTCTGTCGCTACACTTTTTTCTTCTTGAAGGGGGGAGGAATATGTAAGAAAACGAATATGTAAAAAGATTAAATTAGCAGCGTAAATTAATTTCCCTTCTCTATTCTAAAAATAGTGACCTCTCTCTGCACTGCGTCACTTCGAGACTATTCTGTATCATATGATTCTTCGTAATTCTGATGATGTAAACGGAACTAAAACTCTTAACAGGCAATAATAATTTTACAGCAATATTAACCATCCAATCAGAATGCTTTGAGAACCAAAACTAACTCAGTCTGACTTGAGATTTCATCCTGAACATTACGCACTTGCTTTCCACGCCTTGGCCTAGCTGAACTGCTGTCTGTCTGCTCTGCTTTCTTGCTACAAAATTATCAAAATTGTAAGCCTTTTGGAACAGGCACATTTAATGTGCCGACTTGTGTATAGCCGCAAAATATTGCCGAAAATAAAAATGAAGATTTAATCTGTATTTGCCTCCAATTTCCTATTTATTATGGATCAAAACTTTTACGACATCCAATTCCTGCTCCTGAATATATTACATATATATGTGTAAGATAAAAAATATGAAAGCAAACTTCTAAATTTAATTCGCTATAACCTCTTTTATTCTCTATTGCATTTGAAAACTTCATCTATCTGTCCTAAAAACAGCGCTTTTGTCTAAACTGCGTCATTCAAATTAATCATGCGATCTTACGTAACCTTTAAAGCAGATGTCTCTTGACCAATCACCTAATTGTAAACCAAAACTTAAAACTGAAACTTTTGCTTCCCCCCCTTCTTCCTCTGCATTACTACTGCGACACTCACTCTCTTCTGCCTTATGCTTCCATCCTGTTAAGACGCTTTCGCTTCAGCTTTTCTCCTGGCCAGACGCTTTGCGGCTACCTTTTTTGTTCAAGGAATATGTGCTGATATAAAAAAAATGGAGAGCACATGAGATGATCGTCCGTATGTGAACCAAATATCTGCGTTTCGGAAACTGGACTAAACCCGAATAGTCTAAGTAAGCCACACGGGTGTTCAGATTCTGCTCTCAACTGTGAACCAAATATTGCAAATCCCGACTTGTTTTCTTCAATAATAAAGTTATCTTGAATCCGGACATGTTTGCTAAGTTTCTTCGCTGCTCATCTATTACGCCACCGCCAATCTCCAAATCATTTATTTTATATCATGTCATTCTGTGTACCTGCTGCCTACAACTCCAATGGGAAAAGTATCTGCAAGTTCATCGTTCTTAAAGTTAGATATCATCGAGTATTCAAATATGGTGCTTACTTCATTTTGCAATTCTTCAAAAAAAGTGCGTAGAACTAACTTCCAATGCAGTGCTTCCAAAATTTATGTTTTCATTACATATATATATATATATATATATAACTCATGGATAGCATAGAACAATTATTGTAGTGAAGTAGAGTGCACGTGACGTGGCGTGACGAACCTGCTAACGAGGATCTCTCTTGTCGAGAGCTGAAGAGCATTCTGGCGTATTGTTCTGTTGGAAAAAATCTACAGGCTGAATTACCCACGCCTCTTTAATTTTTCACTAGTATTTTGCATCTTCTTATTCGTTTTATCTGGAACGATATCAGAGGAAAAACAAGATCTTTAGATCGCCAGCGCTCCTGAAATCGAGAAGCTTTGATGATAAGCACAATCCATGACGCTGAAATCTCTTGCCACTGGTCGTGAAGTTATGTCTCTTCTACTGTCAACTGGAACGAATTATTGCGTCTGCGATGTCAAACCATGTCGTGTGTCACACTATACAAGCTTGAAAATAGTGGCTCGTGTCGACTGCACACAAGATTTTCTCATCTCTGTGTGGTCTGCCGCAATACATTAATACTAGGTTTAAGGACGTTTTTGTATACCTATATTTACGGGCATCAGTCCAATTGATGGGTATAGGAAACCCCGCATTTTCTTTAAAAAAACAATTAATTTAATTTAAGGAACTTATGATCTCTGCGCTAGAATTATCTACAGCCGTCAGTTTGACGAATTTATAGTTGTTTTTATCGGTGTAAAAAACGTTATGGTAGATCTAGTATTAACATATTAACCTAAGCTTATAACATCAATCTTCGTTTACTAACTGTATTCGCTATCAATTATGTTTCGCTTCTTAAATTACTCATGATGACTAAAGAAGGGTATTTTCTCAGGGTAAAGTTACTTTAATATAATTCTACAATACTATACACCGCGAAGATGACATCCGTCCTAGTTCGTGCCGTATGGAATTGAACGTCATCTCTGTGGAAATCACTTACATTGGCATACAAGGGCTTTTGTTCAGTACATATGTTTTTCTTTTGTTACAAGATATTTTGAATAGCACAGTATTACATATGAACATATAATTGAATACTATATATAAGGGAAATTATATTTATCGTATATATAGTATTTAATTATATAATATGAATGCTCATATGTAATATTACAACACTGCTAATAATAATCTAGTTCTTTCTTCTTTATCGTCTCTACTCGCGCTAACTGAAGCTTTTCTTAAAATGTCTTGACAGAATGACTGGAACTCAACGACTGCAGATCGTTCTTTAGTCTTGTGTTTAACTCTTTGTGGTTACGCTTTAGGTACGCACGACTGACAGATAATCGCACGTGACGTATACCTTTTTCTGGGAACCACGGAGTGTTGATATTGGGTTCGAAGTTATCGAAAGATATTTCCATTGAATTATGATTTAAGTTTGGTATCTAAGTTCTAACTACTGCCGTCAGAAAAATAATTTCATAAAAAAGGTCTCTTACGATTAACTTTGAAACTAACTTACCCGTCATTTTGACGAATATCCATAGAGGTACATCATACAGAACTAAGGACAAAAGGGGAAATAAATTGTGATATGTATTCCTCTCATTACATTAATTGTCAGCATAAATAAGACGGCTATAAAAATTACGGTTTTTGTAATTTTGCTAATGAAGTTTGATTTCTGTAAAAATGACTAATCCCGTAAATCTAGTGCTACTAGATATTTCAGTAAGATATGTGAATTAACATCTCTTAATAATTATTTAAGAGCTAAAACAGGACAAAATTATTTAAATTCTGTTGTTATGACGAAATATTTCTGTATTAAATATTCATTTAAATAACTAAAACAATTTTACAACTCTCTTTACTTTTTAACTCTTTTATGATTTTATGACATGTGTTTATGCCAGTTTGGAGAAATAATTTAACAAAAAGCCGTTGGCATAGTTCTGGATTAAAAGTGTATTTCAGTTTTAATTTATTGATCACGTATAAGAAACTTCTGAAAGATAATTCATTAAACTAAAGACTTTTTAATATTGTTATTAAAATAAGCATGATGTATACGTGATTACCCAAGATGACAGAGACAGAATTTTGATTCACTCAGATCTTCGCTTCCAGTGAAACATCTATTATTTTAAAAATATGCATGTTTTTCAAGCTTCACAAATGTATTTTGTCAAAAAGGAAGCTATTGAGCATAAATAAGCTTTTAAGTAAACGGGTAGTATTTAATGATGAGGAAGATTGCATTAATTGCCCACCTTTGGAAGTTATTTTAATAAAGGACTTCCTGTGAGCATTTGCCATATTTACTTTAGACATGCAGGAAAAGAATGTGCACAGAATTGCATCCCTGAACTCGCTATGAATGAAATAAATAAAATATATATATATATATATATAAGGAAAAAAAAAAGAATTTCTGCAGCTGTGGAATTCTGCATATTAGAACTGTCAAATTCTGCACAAAAGTCGCGTTATCAGTTGTTGAATTTTCTAGTTGACTCGATTTCTAGTTTCTAGATGACTAGAACTAATTGACAGATTGAGCTGAGTCCAATGAGAGGCGGAGCAGGCTGTAATAAATATTATTATTATATGACTGTAGAAATTGTAAACAAGTACCACACATTCATTTTGCAATATTTGTTTTCTGATATTATGAACCATAGAATAATACGTAGGTCAGTCAGAAAGTTTGTTGCACTACTGCGTAAATATGTTCCGTCTAAGACTATTTCGATGACACTGTGTGGCAACACTTCAGAAATGTACCTTTATCGCGTGACGTAGCGGCTTCCCCGAGGCAAGTTTAGTTTTTCTGATAATCAGTCGCAAACATGTCTCGAAGCTGCAAATAGCGTCCAAATTGGAAATGCGTGCAGTGATTCTTTTTTTTTTTTTTTTTTTAGTCCAAAGGGATTTGAATCCCGAAGGACTATTAGTTTCGTTTTGGCATTTTGCGTCGGAATAAATGTCGGTTCACTTTTCAAACTGTTGCCATAAAATGTTAGAGTCCTGCATTATATTTGAAGAAATTAAATAATGAAAATCTGCGTAAATGTATGTATATTTCTCACATTGTCATAAAATAACGGTACATAGAGTCATCGAATTTTGAATAACGTAATCCTCCAACGAATATGAGCATGTGGAAGACCAAATTTGAAATTTGAAATTTGTTTTATGATCGATTTCCTATTTTTTAAAACTTTGACGAATTTTTGATTAACAAACTCAAGGATTTCAAAGCGAGCAATGGCAACGTTGTGCAGAAAAAACATTTTTATCTCCAGCGCGTGAGTCTCTGTATCGGAAATTCTAAAGATATGCTCGTTTTAAAACTATTTTGCGATATTGCTGTTGCACTGGATCTTATGGTTTAAGTGCGAGGAACATGATATTTAATAAAGAAAGGTAACACACAAAATGTTAAAAAACGCCCCTTTGGACGTAATTTAAAATCTAAAACATTTCAGATTTTTTTTTTTTTTTTTTTGGGTGGGCAAAAAGGTGCAACTGCACTGAAATTTATTGCAGTTGCATGAAGAGTATGGTGAAAATGCAATGTCATGTCAAGCTATCGCAAAATGGTGCAACATGTTTGATAATGGACGTACAGATATTGACGACACTGAGCGCGAGGGAAGACTATCAACGGCAACAAATTCGGAAATCACTGTTCGCTTGAATGAATACATTTTTGCAAACAGACGCATAACGATAGACGAAATCTCAAATGGACTGGATATTTCTCATGAAAGTTTGCATAAAATTATTGCCGATCACCTTAAATTTCGTAACGTTTGTGCTCGATGGGTGCCACGTCTATTGACGGAGGAACATAAAGGAAAACGTTTTGAAAGTGCATTTGCATTTCTGCAACGTTACGAAACGGAACGAAATGAGTTTTCGAACAAACCTGTGACTGGAAATGAAACTTGGGTTCACCACACAGTGAAACGAAACGCAGCTCGCTCGAGTGGAAACATTGCAGCTCCCCGACACGAACAGTGTCGAACTGTTCCATCTGCAGAAATGTTAATGATGAGATGTTGTTTACTATTTTTCGACAGAGAAGGCGTGGTGCATACAGAATTCATGCCGAAGGGGGCCACAATTAATGCATCTTCTTACTGTGAAACACTAAAACGAGTGCGGAAATCATTTAAAAATCGACGGCCACGTAAACTGTCGAAAGGAATTGTGGTCCTGCATGACAGAGCAAGACCTCATGCAGCAAAACAAACGTGCGAGCTTCTGAAAAGGTTTAGGTGGGAAGTGTGGAATCCCCCTCTTTATAGCCCACCTTTCCAAATTTTGCTCCTGTTTTGTTTTCTTAGGCAGTGAAACTAACGTTTTGACTGACCCTCATACATTGCTGGCCGTTAAAATTCATACACCAGGAAGGAAAGCAAAGCAGATAGCAAAATCTTATTTTTTCTACATAATAACGGCATATTGATAAGACAATATGATTAAATTTGGTACACAGCGTGCAGAAATCAGTACACAGAGCTGCCATCTCTGTCAGAAACATCGGCCTTAATTTGACTGGGTATCCAGTGGAATTGAACTTGGATGAGGGATATGGGTGCTTCATTCTATACGGTTTCAACTCTATGCCAGAGTTTATGAATCGCAGTGGCCTGCCGATCTCCAAGCAACCCATGCATAAATGTTCTTAGTGAGTGAGAGATCTGGAAAACTTGTTGTTCGGATCTGGAAAACTTGCAGGGCAACAGTCGAACGCCCTAA
Source organism: Stegodyphus dumicola (assembly GCF_044657685.1). Lineage (NCBI taxonomy): Eukaryota > Metazoa > Arthropoda > Arachnida > Araneae > Eresidae > Stegodyphus > Stegodyphus dumicola. The sequence continues at coordinate 160,192,708 of NC_140772.1, read as the reverse complement.
ATATCGAGGAATGTCGGGCTAGCATGGGGAACATGCGGTCAGGCATTATCTTGTTGAAAGATGGCATTACGCAGGCTTCTAATATAGGGCGCAGCCTTGGCCTTAATATACATCAGAAATGTAACACGACTGTCCATATTATCGGCAACGCGAACAAGACATAATTATGATGTGTACCCAGTTTCTTTGAGGAAAGGCCATAGTTTAAGAAACGAAAACGTCTCATGTCCTTGAGGGACTGGCAGCTATTTGGTGTTCAAAGTGGAAACATAAAAGTGAAAATCTCGTCTGATCGATAAGGTGGCTCCATAAATTGTGGGTTCAAGCAGCTAAAATAGTGAGCAGCACTTTTAGAAGGGAGAATGTGAATTGTAACATCAGGTGATGCAAATTTCGGAATCAGAAATTTGGTGACCATGTTAAAGTCTCATTTTGGACTTGAAAGAAGGCGGAAAATATGAGATTATTGTGAATTTGTGCAAGTCCAGCTATCAGATGGATTTGAAATGTGTTACAGCACTTAGTTATGTGTTGAAAAATGAGATGAAAAATGTTGTGGAAAGTGATGTGCAATACAGAAGTGAGTTAAATTAAGGAAGAATTAGCTCTTCTGAGCAACGTTGCGGAAAATATGTATAGTGGGTGCAGATTAATGTTCACATTTATCAGCTTATATTTGAAATTATCACCATAGTTCACTTTGTTATTGATTGCCTTCGAATAAAAATTATGTTTAATTTATAAATACTTTCCAGTGTAATGTCCCTGAATAATTTAATATTCTGTACAGACCGGGGAGCCCCTGAATTTGGCGTAGAAAATTATTCAGAAAAGTTAGCAGTTTTATGAAATCGTTCTAGAGACAGTGCTCCATGCTGGGAGGAATATGCTAAAAATGGAAAGGATTGTCTCCTCAAAGACTGTTAGTTCCACATCAGCATTTTCACCTTTATATCGGCCGATGAGTAGTAATTTCGATTTTGAAGTAATGATGCTCGTCCTTTATTTTCTACACCAGTTCTCTACAGGAGATGCGGGCGATGGCAAAACGATCTGGAAAATGTCACCGTGTCGTCGGCAGAGCATGCTGTAATAAAATTTGAAATATCTTCGAGCATAAGGAAATTCATCACATAAATGAGATGTAGAAATGAGCCAAGAATGAAACCTTGCGGGGTACTTGCTTGGATAATGATATGTGCAAAGTTGTAGATTTCTTATGAAAACGAATCTTGAAGGAAAGAATTAAAATTTCCTTTCTGCTGAGATCGAAAGTTGTAAGTTTGAAAGTTTAACCGTGGTGCCATACTCGGTTCTGAACTTACACATCATGGACTTCCACGAGGCATAACACTACCTTTACATGAAACATCAGAGTTAATACGTGCTTCCCAAACGAGAAATTCGCTTTGCAATATGTGCGCATGTGCTGGTATGTTAATAATACTCATTTTCTAGCATGCAAAAACTTTCATGAAAATTTGTCGTTTGTTGCATGCTGTTTTCAAGGTGTAGCAATTTCAGTGGTCATTTATAATTTAATAAATACTAAAAAGGTTGGTAAGAGATCTCGCATGGGATTACCAGGAACATTAGCAAGGAAAGAGAATGTATATAATTAAGTGACTGTAAATACACATGTACATTATATGTTAATATCTGTAATAATATTCGCTATCTCTACATTTTCATTAGTGATGCTCGCATCAACATATTTAGGCGTATAAACGTCTGTTTATGTACCAACTTATAGTGCCTTTAATAGAAATTCGACAGCATGAATAATTTCTTATTTGAATAATTTATCGGTTGCACACAGTGATAATGCGTCATAGCCAGCACATTGTTCCCCCTCCCGCCGTCCAAAATATTATTCTCTTTATAGTTCAATTTTCCTTATTTTGTTTTAGTTTCATCTCTCGCTTTCCCTTGCAAAGATAGACTTTGGGGAACTTGATCTAAGAAATGACATTAGTCATCGACGGGACTCTGAAGGCCGACAAGCACCTTTCTTAAGCGGAACGGCTGTTCTGCCGGCGGAGAAAAGTTATACAAAAAGTTAAGATCAGTTCTATACATACAACATGAATATGTTTTACATATATATACATAATATACGACTTATACATGAATATAAACTTATGTTGTATGTTTATATCATGGATATATTGTATTTACTATAAAACTAAATGTTTAGTTTTATTGCATGTTATGTTTAGTTTTATTATTGACTATTATGTTTAGCTTTATTGCCTATTATGTTTAGCTTTATTGCATGTTATGTTTAGTTTTATTGCATTTTATGTTTAATTTTATGGTATATGTATATATGCTATGCTACAGTTTATATTTCTATGAGCGAATTGAAGGTGCCACTCTTCACCACATGTGCCATTGTAAAAATGTAAAAACGATTAACTATGCAAAACGTATGCTCAAAATACATAAACTCCTAAAACGGCACTCTTCTTTCCCTGGAAGGTGTTGCTCGAGACAGGAAAGTGCGTGGAATATAAACCAGTTTACCTCTGTTAGACAACAGGTGTCCCTACTCTTCGTCATTAGATTTAATAAATAATACAGGTTTGACACCACCAGTTAAAACAAGCGGTAAGAGAAAAAGAGGATTCGCCATCTCGCTACGGATTCCTAAGAGCTAAACACGTTTTAATCTTAGTATGTACCTAGAAATGTAGTTCTTGTGTCCACATGTCCTTATGTAAATAAATTTAAGCAGATTGATGATGCTTTTCAATGTCATGTAAAAATGTAAATAAAGTTTTTTACTGAATTTTGGGTAATAAATGTTGTTCTTCGCTGTTTGGAATCAACAGATTTAATTAATTTTTCTCACTTCTGCATATTAATACCCTTTTTCCTTTTTTGCCACATCATTCTGGATTTCACCCCTCTCAACTACTTTTATTTTTTCTGCTTGCTTTCAAAACTGCTTATAAGCCTTTTTATAAGCTTTCAAAGCATGATGATTTTCAGACTTCAAACCTGTATTTTGATGCAAAATAGACTACCCATTACTTGACCTTCTTTCTTCTGCGGTGCACTGAAAAAAGCTCTTTTATTACGCCTGCAGATAATTTTTTAATGCACCAAGAAGTATTCTGTATTGAGAAATGGATCTTATTTTCTGTTTTATTCGATTTATTTATTTATCAGTCTTTGTGAATGTTTGCATTTGTTTGTTTATTACGAGAAGAAAACATTCCACCGTGGTGAGAAACCAAGTCTTTTCTAGAGGTGTAGTGTTTGTCTAATGCAGTGATTTGCTACTAAAACTTGACTCGAATACATCCAACCGCAGAAACATTTTATGTCTAATAGCTATTTCAGGAGCCTACTTAAAAAATACATTCCTTCATGCTAAAGCATTTTTTTTGTTTAGTTGCCCGTTTAAAGCTTTTTATTTTAAGTAGAAGATAAGAGGTGTGCTAACAATGCTAAATAATTAAAATGCTTTCAAGCGTCTTCTCTTAGCAGGTAACTGATATTTTAGAGCTTTAAAAGAACTACCATCAAAACATTAGTGTAATTCTAATATTTCGTTTGGTAGGGTTCGTTGGATAGACAAAAATTAACGGATTTGTTGCTTCACTTTCTATAAATGTTGAATTAATTCTAATTTCTAAATTAGATTCTTAATTAGTTCTTAATGTATCATATGGAATGATTGTAGATCGTACTTTGTATGAATCATGAAATAGTAAAGAATTATCACTATAAAGTTTCAAATTTTGAGCTTCTATCAAAGGAGGACTAAAAGGCTATCATTCGACTATAAAATTAAAATATTTTAGATGGTTAGGAAAGAAATAAATTACAACTAAATATAATTGCATATGTGAAGAACATGAATATGGTTTAAATACTTTACGAACTAAATGCACTGCAATTTCAAAGAGATTTTAGTACAAATGAAATAATTTAAATCGAAAGAAATCAAATTTTGTAGTGAACACTGGACATCAATTTTCTCCATAATCGATCATAAAGATGGATGAAGTAGAAAATTGATTTAAAATTGGCATTTTCAATTTCAACCTGCGCTCTGTGCTAGAAGGGAATTCCAGCTGCTTTGATGATAAATTGTTTTGAATTGTGAAACTTACTTTATATGTTGTGTCATTTCAAGCAGTAAAGGAAATCTCTCATCATGCGGTACAAAATGTGCCACATTCAGTTTTAAATCAACATATAAATAGCAGAGATTAGAGTATCATATATAGTATATAAATACACACCTTTATGCTGTAGTATTTAAATTTGCTCCGTCGGAATGAAAAATGTATGAAATGTTCTTAAGCAAGCATTGTTTTCATGTATATTTCTCTACAGTATTTGAATATTTGCCGATTTTGTTTGAAATTTTATTTCTCAAAGAACTGATAAAATTTTATCTCTTTTAAACAAGAATGAAATAAAATATTTTAATGCATATATATTAAATAACGAGGAAATTGTTATTTCTTCAATAATCAGAATATGTGAATTATATTCTAATTCTTCAGTCTGGATTTTATCGAAATATAACTTCTTTAGAATCTTATTCAAGAGGCCCACCAGCGGCCGAGCGGTAAAGTCGCTGAACACTGGTAGTTCGGTCCGAGGTTCGAATCCCGCGAACGGGCTGGCTGCATGGGCGTTTTCGTGATTTTCCCCATGTGTAACGTGTATACGAGCCAGTTTCCCTTAGAAAGTCCTCCACGAAGGCATCCCTCCCCTTAGGCAGATAGCCCTCGAGGCTTTGCCATAATCATACACACACACTTATTCAAGAGAGAGAAAGAAAGTACGCAGTTTCACGTAATTATGGATCATATCATTTCGATAAATATTTTTAAAAATTTATTTTAAATATTTCATTACAGAATTTGATTTTATGGTAATCAGGATTATATTTTACTTTTTGTACGAAATTCTTTGGAAAATATTTATGCGTATATCTCATTCTAATATTCAACTACATAAAACAAAATATCTAATTCAATAGTCATTAAAATATTAATAAATGAAGTAAATGATTGTGATAACTTTGAACAACATTTTCAATACGCATGAAAAAATATTAATAAAGTATATCTGTAGGTATCATATTTATTAAAATTGCATATGCAGTATTTGCACTAGTGCTATGTTGTACACTATAGTGCTATATAATATACATACTAGTAGTAAATTTACACACACTACGTAGTACACTAGTACTATTTAAACTAGTACTAGTTCTATTACGTATACACTAGTAAATCGTGTTTTAAATTTTATTATGTTTCATAATCATCCAAGTTTAAGAAAACATTTAATACATTTAATATGTTTTAGTTTGCATGGATCATGACACATTTATTAAAATGCCTTATATGAAAATATCTGTGTTATTAATAAAATTAAAATTAATGATCTTCATATTACATTTTATGTGTTAACGGATGTATGAATAATTATCCATTCTGATCTCTATTTGGAAATTAAAATTTGCATTGGAATCAATCAAACTGATGATAATATACATAGTATTATTAAAATAATAGAATCACCTGCTAATGTAAGTTATTTTAATGTTCTTAGTGTACATAAAATATCATGACAAATACAGAGATCATGACAAAACATTTTCCGCGAAATAGGGATTCCACGAAAGGGAAACCTGGGTAAAAGATATCGATAGGCAATGAAACAGCATCTTGTGACCAAAGAAAATGGCTGCATCCAAATTCACAACAGACGTCAGACTGCAACTGTTGGCTCCAGTACCAACAATTACATTTTAGAGAAAACGTCACAAACAAGACAGTTCTGGCAGAAGAGGAGTTCCCAAGACACCCGTAATACTTATGGATGCAGAATCCTTTTTACAGTGATGAAACGAGAATAAATCCTGGCCGATTGATATGTGGATTAATATCATATAGTCAGGAAAAATATTTTACATTGCCACAGACAATAGAACGAGAATATATTTTACGCAAGCCTGAAGAAACTTATAGTTTTCTCATATCAATTGTCCAGCATATATGTTAATCTGTAATGTTTAGCTTAATGACTGTGTTTTCGCCCTCTTTCCGACGACGACGCCAAGCGGGAGAGTGGGTTTTCGGCCTTCTGTCTTCTCGTAATGGAGGGTGAGAAGGTAAGACGCAGTTCAGGCTTAAAAATAAGGCACGAGATGCACGCGTATTAGAGAGGTCCACGATTCGCATATTTCTAACTTGTTCTATTTCAAGAAAACCCTAAAGTCCCTGGTCTATGCTCTCACTTTTCCTATAGTAGAAAAGAGAAAACGAATAATTGTTACACTTAACCGGAAAAATGACAATGTACACTGAACAGTGGTTTTACGCAATAAAATAGAATATAATCAATTTTGAAATCTGTTAAATGTAATATTTAGAATTCGTAGGGATTTTAAATTTACAAAAAAAAATTCGCAGCTGCTCAACTTCATTATCCAAGAAGATGAATATATTTATAAATATACTTTAAATTAAGCGGGGGTTTTAATGGTAAGTAATTTACTTATCTAACTTGAGAAATAAAAAATATTAAATAGAATAGTTTGAACTTTCCAAGAATAATGATAAGAAACGTACAGTAAGCGTTCATTAACATGAATCTCAAGAGACCTGAAAATCAAGAGTTTGTGTTAACTAGGCACTCAAATTTCATTTTTTCAATAGTAATTCCACACAGTAACCATTTGCAGTATTTTAGTTACACAAGTACTGCAATATATTATGTATGTCGTCATAAAAACTCTACATTACTACATTAATTACTGTACTGTAACTTGAAGAAATGCACTTACAGATATTTTTTTTGGTGAAACATTCCTGTGTACTGCAGTGTCGCAGACGGAAATGAAAATGAGTGGCGTCTTCACGGCTAACTTTGCTCAGGGTTTGCCTTAACCAAGAGGTCGATTCCAGTATTAGAACAAAATGTTCTCAGTGATCAAAGGCATGTACAATTTCCTGGCGGTTTCGGTGGAATGATATTGTCGTTCTCATTTTGTTCTAATAACATTTCTTGCATCTCAGACGCAACTGATTTTATATCAGATTCCACCATAGGACACACAGCAACGTGGTCATCTGCATTAAAAAACTTTTTTATTTATTTTTCACCATTGAGCAGGCTTCTGACTTAAGGTGTAAGTAAACCAAACAGAATAGTGCCTGCACAGCGGGAGATCAAGCACAATCCAGCAGTCGCCACCATCAGGGTAGGGCTGACATATCTAACGATACTTTTTTTTAAACAAAATCAGAGAGTACATGAAGCAGCAGTATTTCATAAACAAAGAACAACTTGCATTTATATGCTACATATAATTCAGAGTTATAAGATGGTACTTAATATAAAGTTGCCGATTAAATTTTACAAATACTTAATATAATAAGCAAAACAAAAAGTAATATAAAAATAAAAACAAAAATAAAACAAATGAAGGGAAAAATAAAAATAAAAACAGAAATAAAATAAATGAAGGGAAAAATTTAAATAATAACAAATATAAAATAAATGAAGAAAGGAATAATATAAATATAATTAATATATATAAATTAAATAAGTGTAAATCTAAATAATAAATAAATGAATTAATATATAAATAAATAATAAAAAGTTTTATACAAAGATTACGTAGATAGTTGATGAATATGAATATCGCTATCGAATGAGTGCTTAGCTAGTTAATAAGTATAAATATCTTTCTTTATACAATTGTAATATTTTAATCAGTTTAGTAAGAGATCCCATAGTTTTTAATAGAAGTGAAATCATTGTTTCCAGTATAGATCAGGTGGCTTGATCAAGTGAAAAGGTTTCGTTAGATAACAGGAAAAGGCATAATGATCCGGAGCTCTTTGCTGGCTACATTCACAAGTGTCCAGTTCCGTAATACCAAATCGATGAAGATATGTTATGAAAGGTCCATGGTCTGAAAGAAAGGTTGTCATCGCGGAGAAAAATGTAAGCATTTTAGTAGAGACATGGGGACAAAAACTAAAATTCCGTTTTCCCGTTGTTGCAATATTCCATCTGGATTACCAGTGATTTATTAAGTGCTTGTATGTAATCCTTTTAAAAAAGGAATCTGGCAAAGGATGTTCCAGAAAGTTCGTGCTAGTTGCTGCTTGCTTGGCAAGTTCATCAGCAAGCTTATTGCCAACTATGTCCCTATGTGCTGGAACTCTGTATAACCGTGGACAAAATTCTGACGTTATGTTGAGGAGTAATTTCTGAATTTTTATGACTAGCGGAATTCTGGAATTTATACCGTCAACTGCCTCCAAACTAGACAGTCATTTCATATATGGGCTTGTGTATGGAATCGATAGGAAAGTTGAATAGCTTTCTTTATTGCCTCAATTCAGCTTCAAATATTGAGTACTTAATCTTCTTTCCTAAGTGTGTTTCAGAACATCATTTAGCATGACACACAGACCACAGCTTGTGCCTGCCTCGATTTGTGAACCATGTGTGTAAATGGCGATCCCGTGAATTGGCAACTGAGGCGATCTAGATCAAATATAAGAATCGAGATCATTATAGGAGGGTTGGCAAAGATAATCTGAATTTTTTCCCTCGTAATCCGAAGCTGAAAAGTGAACGTTCCATAGAGTGAGATGTTCGGTCAGTCGTAATATACAGGAATATATTGCTTCTTGTTCCGCAGTTAGGTCACGAGAAGGAATACCAGTTAGTATCTGTATAATGTATTTCTCCTGCCTTCTTAGCATGCTTTTGTGGTGTAATGGACAACACTTTCGGCGCGTATCGAGAAATACGAGGTTCGAGTTCCGCTGAGGGTATTGCTTATTTTTCACGTCTCTGAGCATAAAAAATCCTTATGTCTCTACAGTGATGCCTGAACTAAAAGGGTTTTGGATGATGATTCTCCTCCACTAGGATTTGGCGATTGGTTCATTGCTCATTTTTCACATCTCCTGCTTCTAAATAACCTAATGTCTCTACACCTGCAGGGCTGCTGTTGGAGTTGTGCAGCATCCCGTACTGATTTGTAGAAGGGGCATTCTTTGTATGGAGAGAAGTTGACGGTATTCATATTTAGTTAAAGAAGTTGCCCGGATATCAGCACAATACAAATGATCTTTCTGTGATTGTCTGATAACAATATTTTAGTAATGAAGAAGAGACACCCCAGTGTTTAGCCGTGCCCCGCATCACGTTATTATTCAAAATTACAATTCGATTCTTAATATTCTTCAGGTGCGGGAGCCAAGAAAGTTTGGAGTTAGTTGTGAGGCCTGTATACTTGACTTGTTGCACTATCTTAACAAGGGTGTAAAGGATTTAATTTTGGGTTTTCGTTTAAGAGGGGAGCTACAGCTCCTCTGTCATAGCTTGAATTTTAGAGAGTGAAATAGTAATTGTTGCATCTTTAGCCTAGCTGCTGAATTTATCAAGGCAATGTTGTGCTGTTAATTCTAGTTTGATTTCCCTTTGACATTAGTCATCTGCATATGCTATGATAGAACAATTAGGTATATTTTCGAACTCTCGAAGTAATGAATTTGCGACCACTGCCCATAAGACAGTGGTCCCATAAGACAGTGGTCGACCTAAGCATGAGCCCTGAAGGCCCCCTTGATGCATTAAAATATTTTTAAAAAACTAACACCGGGGTTCGGAACGTTTTGCAGATTTCTACTCGTCAGGTGAAATTGTAGCGTTGTGACCGCGATAAATTGTAGACCACGATAAATTGTAGGTGCTGTAAAAATTTTCTATATAACATTGGTGCCGTAACCAGGATGATATATAGAAAATTTTTACAGCACCTACAATTTATCCTGTTCGCGGCACCAATGTTATATAGAAAATTTTTATTTGGAGTTTAAATACCTTTAAACTTTAAATTTTGCTGCAACGTGCCGGACAAAATTAACAAAAAAAAAAAAAAAAAAAAAAAAAAAAAAAATCAAAAATCAAAAATCAAATATCTTAAAACATTCAAAATCTAATTCATAATATTCATATATCATTTCGACATTCTTATAAATATTTGTATAGTAAATCTATCAATCAATCATATATCATATCTATCAATCAATCGTATAGTGGTAGTACAATCTAACTTTTAGGTTTGCGTTGTGAGTAACCTATATAAAAGAAAATATCAATAACTCCAAATTCAATTAAACTCCATGTTTCTTAAAAGCCTCCCGGCTCAAACAAATAGAGGGACATGACAGACCACAGTAAAATATACACAGCATAAATACGCAAATGCCATTAAATTTTAAACACACATTTATTAAATTCTTGACTATTTTATATAATTAAATAATGGATAACTGATCAGTAATACATATTTTTCTAAGCAAAATAACACATATCTCATTCCAAAATTAACATACTAATATTAATTTGTAAGTTTACTATTTTTGACGTTCAATAGCTCACTAATTAAGCCGGTAAAACAAATCTTTAAACCTTCCTTTACAGACTTTAAATTAATTAGTCATTATCCAAAATATTCTAATCATTTAGTAGTTTACATATATAAAATAAATAATTTCCGTTTAAATAATTTGAAAAGATAGAGAGGTAGAAAAATTTAAAAATCACTCACGGATGGAAGACAGTTTTTCTGGATTGAAGAATCTTTAGTGTCCAATGCACTTGGAAATGAGCTAAAACAATTTTTTTTTCAAAACATTTTCAGAAGCGTTCATTGATTCAGGAACCGCCTTAAATATGTCCATTAAGTGAGAGACAATTTCCGAAAGAAAAGATCTTTAGTGTCCAATCTTTTTTCTGTCAAAACACTTTCAGAAGCGTCCATTGATCTCAGAAACAAGGGAAGCATGATACCTCCTTCTGGAACAAATCTGTATCTCATGACAAATTTCTTCAACTAGAATGTCTCAAACATGACTATTCAAGTTCTCCAAAATACACGAAGAAGCGGCGAAACTAAATTTTGGGTAGAGCACTTTTGGCACAACCTTCTTAGTTGTAACCAATCTCTCCTGTCTATGACGAACAATTTTAACTGGAAAGCCTCTAACATGAAAATTCAAAGATCACTAAATACACGATGAAACGGTAAAATCAAATTGTGCGTAGAGCACTTTCTCCGTACGAACAAATTCTCATCAGCGGGAAAGCGGCGAGAAACCTCGCTTCAGACCGAGTCGCAAGCCGCCCGCAGGAGGTAAAGCCGCACCGAACTTTTCCTTTTACTGCCTTACACCTTCGCAACTCAAATGTCCCCAAATCCGACGCAATAGCCGGAGCCCGCGAGAGCAAGACCCGAAAGGGGCCAAGCCCCCACTCCTCTTCTTACTCTTAGCTTGAAAGAATCAGGAAACAGAATTAGAATGAACTCTAGCCTGGTGCAAGCACCCAGGAAAACTCGATTTCTCCGCCTCTGTGAGTTCATAGGCTTTAAAAAAAATCATAAAATTATATCTTACCAATCCCGGAATTTTAAGTTATCTAAATTGAGAAAATGACACACCCATGACGAATCAAACACCAGAAAATCTGACAATGCAATCCGAAAAACATCTGCACATATAACGTAAGAAAAAAAAATAGACCCCCCAACTAACAAGTGAAACTAAGCTTTTACGAGAATCCAATTACCAGCCACCCCCACTGTCTAGAAGTAAGAAAACTGCCAAAGCGACAGGAAAAACGATTTCCGTTTCACACGCATTAGCTAAAAGGCGACAATACATACCCTACTACCTTCATTGTTAGTAGAAAAAAGGCTATAACCAATAAACCAGATGTGTTTACTTGCAACCTTCTCTCGCCTTTGTTACAATTCCTACTCAAGAATAATGAGTTAAATAAAACCTTAAGAGCTTAAGAATACTTTTTTTCCAGATTAAAATACACATGAATACAAATAAAAATATTAGAATAATAATACCTTGAAACACATATTAATAATTGAAATTCTCGACATAACATGTTTGTCATAACATGTTTGTCATAACATAACGACATAACATGTGTATATTTTACTGTGGTCTGTCATGTCCCTCCATATGTTTGAGCCAGGAGGCTTTTAAGAAACACGGAGTTTAATTGAATTTGTAGTTATTGATATTTCCTTTTATATAGGTTACTCACAACGCAAACCTAAAATTTAGATTGTACTAGCACTATACGATTGATTGATAGATATGATATATGATTGATTGATAGATTTACTATACGAGTGTTTATTTGATTCATCTTATGAATATTAGATTTAGAATTGTTTTGAATTATTTTAATTTTAGTAATTTTGTCCGGCTCCAAAGTTCAAAGTTAAAGTTAAAAGTATTTAAAAATAATTTTTTTTTCTATATAACAATGGTGCCGTGACCTCGCGACTGGCAGACCACTAGCATATTTTTTGTATATATTATTTGAGTATTATTTTATATTTGATTTCTATTTTGTTTTTATGTGTATGAATATTAAATTTTTTTGATTATAAATGATGAAAAAAATTTTTTTTGCGCTCACCTAGATGTTTGATCCATTTATCTTTTAGTTTAGAGTTTTTGGTGAGAATTGCATTTATGTTAATGTGTTGATTTTGCTAATTGCATTTTGAATAATTGCTTTGTAGAATTCTAATTCTAATTAATTGATTTAATGTCAGAGCAGTATTTTTGTGTTCGAGAAATTGTAATTTTTTTTTTAACTTCTTGAAGTGTGTTAATAGATTTTATGGAATTTGTGCCTAATAGAATTCAGTTAAAACTTTTATTTTTGAATTTATTTTTGGAAAAATCTGAAATGTTTGTTTCTTAGAGTTAATTTTGGTTAGATTTGTAAAGTTGCGCCGGACCAGTGATAGTTTACTTAGTGATGGATTGAATTTTTTTTTTGGAAGTTAGTTTTCAGCGGGAGTGAAGTTTCTTGTTTAGCTTTTCTGAGTTTGAGTAATTAATTTTCTACCTAGTTTTGAGTTTTGTGAACATTTATTGCTGTCTGAGAAATGTCTGAAAACAGTAGAATAGTGAGTTTTGCGTTTTACAGCAATTTTGAGTTGTGAATTTTGAAAAAACAAAGATTTTTTTTTTGGAAGTTAGAGCTGGTTTTGTTTGAAATTTTGGAAATGTAGTTAAAAGATATTATTTTTGCTGTTTACTCTTATTGTTGTCTTTTTTTTTTTCAAGTGTTTTAATGGTAGATTTTAGTGAGTTTCCTAGTGAGTGGTGTGACATTTGTTGTAACAGTGATCTAATTTTTTTTTTGTCTTTGTCAATTTTTGAGCTTAATAGCTTTTTGTTTTGGTTTTCAATTTAAATTTTTTTTGATTGAACTTGTTGCAGTGTTGTAGTAACTTTAATAGTGGATGTGAAATGTATTTTGGAAATTTAAACTTTGATACTAGTGAAAGTGAAAGTTTGTTTTGAGAAGTATTTTGATTTGATTTTAGGATTTTAAGACTAATTAACTCCACTGAGTTTCTGTTTTCAAGTTGGTTGTCTTTCAAAATCTTTTTCTTTTCTGGTTTCTGGTTATACTGTGTGGTTACTGAAAAATTTGTGATTGCTCTTGAGGCTTAGTGTATTTCAAGGAGTTTTTGTTTTGAAGTGGTTTAAGGAGAAATATAGAATTGAGTTTTGTGGGATTATGGATTTTGAGATTTTGAGTTTGAGATTTTTTTTGTGTAAACACTTCCCTCTTGTTTGCTTTTGCAGTTTGCGCCTGCAGTTTTGTAGTTTTGATGTGAAGTTGTCATGCTTACGATTGCTACCTAGAGTGCAATGCATACTCTTCATCTTCTTTAATTACTCTCCAGGATCTAAACTTTGAGAACACTGGGGCAGCATTATTTTCTTTAAAAATTGTGGCAAACCTTTTGTTGCACACTTTCTTGTTTACGTGTAAATTCTGTGTGTAACCTGCTTCAGTTCTGTTTTGTTGGATTCATTTTGGCTATTTTCAGAATTTGATTTTTTTTTTTTTCTTTTGCTTTGAGCTTGAATTGTTTATGAATTTGATTTTTTTTAAGAGTGTTAGTTTTGTTTTCTTGAAAGATTAGTTAAAGGTTTTTCTTCCATATTTTACAACTGGTTTGGTCTAGGAGTTGTTTTCATTTGGTGAATTTCTTTTAGTTTTCTGTTTCGAGTTCTTGACACAATAGTGCTTTGTTTTTAAGGATTTTTTCGGCTGGCCCGAATTTTAATTTCCTTGTTTCCAAGTAAGTTTGTCTAAATAATTTTTCCCCTTTTGCTTCTAGATGCGTTCTAGTTTTTTTCGGCTGAATTTTTTTTGGTCAAGTTCTGTTTTCCGTTCCTGGGGGTGTTCTCCGTTTGTTTCAGCTTCTGGTTCAGTTCAGTGTTTAATTCTTTTAGGATTTTTTTTTGTCACTGTTGGTTGACTGAATTGTTAAGGTGTTTTTTTCCCTCACTAGTGAATTTTTTTTTTTTTTTGCTTGTGTAATTTTATTAACTTGTTTTGCAAATGGATTTTTTTTTATGACACTTCACTCCGGTTGCTATTTAATTGGTTATATGAGTTGCATTCAGATTTTGAATTTAATTTGTTAAACTCAATGCCTTGTAAGTAAATTTTAATTTTTTTTTATCACTGCTCTCCGTGACAACTAGTTTTGAGTTGATTATTTCTATGGCACTTAACTTGGTACTATTTTGAAATGCTGTTTTGTTTTGTTTTGAAAAAAAAAATTTTTGATGCTCAAAAATTTTTCTTCCCTGGTGCGTGGGGGAATATGTTATGTCGAGAATTTCAATTATTAATATGTGTTTCAAGTTATTATTATTCTAATATTTTTATTTGTATTCATGTGTATTTTAATCTGGAAAAAAGTATTCTTAAGCTCTTATAGTTTTATTTAACTCATTATTCTTGAGTAGGAATTGTAACAAAGGCGAGAGACGGTTGCAAGGAAACACATCTGGTTTATTGGTTATAGCCTTTTTTCTACTAACAATGAAGGTAGTAGGGTATGTATTGTCGCCTTTTAGCTAATGCGTGTGAAACGGAAATCGTTTTTCCTCTCGCTTTGGGAGTTTTCTTACTTCTAGACAGTGGCGGTGGCTGGTAATTGGATTCTCGTAAAAGCTTAGTTTCACTTGTTAGTTGGGGGGTCTATTTTTTTTCTCACATTATATGTGCAGATGTTTTTCGGATTGCATTGTCAGATTTTCTGGTGTTTGATTCGTCATGGGTGTGTCATTTTGTCAATTTAGATAACGTAAAATTCCGGGATTGGTAAGATATAATTTTATGATTTTTTTGAAAGCCTATGAACTCGCAGAGGTGGAGAAACCGAGTTTTCCTGGGTGCTTGCACCAGGCTAGAGTTCATTCTAATTCTGTTTCCTGATTCTTTCAAGCTAAGAGTAAGAAGAGGAGTGGGGGCTTGATCCCTTGCGGGTCTTGCTCTCGCGGGCTCCGGCTATTGCGTCGGATTTGGAGACATTTGAGTTGCGAATATGTAAGGCAGTAAAAGGAAAAGTTCGGTGCGGCTTTACCTCCTGCGGGTGGCTTGCGACTCGGTCTGAAGCGAGGTTTCTCGCCGCTTTCCCGTTGATGAGAATATGTTCGTACGGAGAAAGTGCTCTACGCACAATTTGATTTTACCGTTTCATCGTGTATTTAGTGATCTTTGAATTTTCATGTTAGAGGCTTTCCAGTTAGAATTGTTCGTCATAGACAGGAGAGATTGGTTACAACTAAGAAGGTTGTGCCAAAAGTGCTCTACCCAAAATTTAGTTTCGCCGCTTCTTCGTGTATTTTGGAGAACTTGAATAGTCATGTTTGAGACATTCCAGTTGAAGAAATTTGTCATGAGATACAGATTTGTTCCAGAAGGAGGTATCATGCCTCCCTTGTTTCTGAGATCAATGGTCGCTTCTCAAAGTGTTTTGACAGAAAAAAGATTGGACACTAAAGATCCTTTCTTTCGGAAATTGTCTCTCGCTTAATGGACATATTTAAGGCGGTTCCTGAATCAATGAACGCTTCTGAAAATGTTTTGAAAAAAAAAAATTGTTTTAGCTCATTTCCAAGTGCATTGGACACTAAAGATTCTTCAATCCAGAAAAACTGTCTTCCATCCGTGAGTGATTTTTAAATTTTTCTACCTCTCTATCTTTTCAAATTATTTAAACGGAAATTATTTATTTTATATATGTAAACTACTAAATGATTAGAATATTTTGGATAATGACTAATTAATTTAAAGTCTGTAAAGGAAGGTTTAAAGATTTGTTTTACCGGCTTAATTAGTGAGCTATTGAACGTCAAAAATAGTAAACTTACAAATTAATATTAGTATGTTAATTTTGGAATGAGATATGTGTTATTTTGCTTAGAAAAATATGTATTACTGATCAGTTATCCATTATTTAATTATATAAAATAGTCAAGAATTTAATAAATGTGTGTTTAAAATTTAATGGCATTTGCGTATTTATGCTGTGTATATTTTACTGTGGTCTGTCATGTCCCTCTATTTGTTTGAGCCGGGAGGCTTTTAAGAAACATGGAGTTTAATTGAATTTGGAGTTATTGATATTTCCTTTTATATAGGTTACTCACAACGCAAACCTAAAAGTTAGATTGTACTACCACTATACGATTGATTGATAGATATGATATATGATTGATTGATAGATTTACTATACGAATATTTATAAGAATGTCGAAATGATATATGAATATTATGAATTAGATTTTGAATGTTTTGAGATATTTGATTTTTTTTTTTTTTTTTTTTTTTTTTTTTGTTTTGTTAATTTTGGCCGGCACCTTCCAGCAAAGTTTAAAGTTTAAAGGTATTTAAACTCCAAATAAAAATTTTCTATATAACATTGGTGCCGCGACCAGGATAAATTGTAGGTGCTGTAAAAACTTTCTATATAACAATTGTATCATTTAAATTTTATCTGCAATTATTCATTAAGTATGTTGTGTTTTAGGAAGAAGAGAAGATATTAATTCGGCTCCGCTGACCACTTGGAATAAGAAGACAGGTAAGTAATTTTACTTGTTTAATTGAAAATTATTCAAGATGTACCATTATTTGTAATAGATAAATTAAAAAATAATAAAGAAGCAATCCTGGACACGGAATTGAATTTCTTAATTGAAGCACATTCATATTATATCTTATTATACACACAATGATCGCGACTGTTGAACAGAGTTACTCGTGTTGACTATGTTTAGAAAAAATACAGTATATTCTATGAGGTTTTCAATTAAACAAGACGGAATGTTTCTAAACTACGTCCTAACAGAAAGCAAAAAAAAAAAAAATTTGAAAAACTTTGACTTTCAGTTAAAATAAAAAAACTCTGTTGATCAACGGATTAAAAACCATTTCATAAATCTTGCTAACCAAAATTTGCATTAACTGATGGAACTTTCTAAAAGATCACAAACATCACTTTTTTTTTTGAACTGAAATTTTGTTCATGTTAACCGAAAGTTTGCCTTAGCCTGTTTGGTATTTACAGTGCTAAATAATTCGTGAGGAGGCTTTCAGTTATAACACATAACGGATATTTGGAATTTCCCAGTTTTATGGTTTTACAACGACAGACGAAACTTTTATTTGAAGCTATTTGTTGGAATTCCAGAATTACTTGTATATTACGTTTTTCAAACAATATGGTTTCACGGACTTGGACGTTAATATGCTATATTACGTGTGTATTGTTCTGAAGATATGCTTTTTATAAATCTGAGAGATTATTAACTTATAAATTCATTTCAATAAAAGTGATCCTATTCAATTAAAACAAATTATAAAATAAACTTTAAAGAAATGCACTCGTATGTAGGGCTGATAGCTATTATTTTCCTTCTTTCATTACAGTGAGAGAAGCAAAAGAAGTATTTGACAGAATCTAAAGAAAATATTCTTGTAGCAAATTGTCTGTAGCTGTTGATTATGCTAATCCTTATGTTCCTAATGCGATGAAATTTTCATATGTAGGACTGAGAAGTTATGCAAACATCAAAATATATTTATAAGACTATGAAATAAGATTTAGTGTTGCTCCATATAAAATACATTATTCTTTCTTGGTATTCCGTTGGTATGTAATCGTAGAAAATTTGGTATGCTCGTAGTAACTCACATAACGCTCCGGCCATGATCAGAGCTTGACGCATCGGTTGCCCCATATGCGGTAACATTATTCGCAGATACTGAATCCAGAATGATCACAGAAGGAAATGCTATTACCCAATTGCTTGAATTTCTGCCTATTGGTCCGCCAAATAAAGGAAAAAGAATGGAAGCATTTTCCTATCCGCTACCTGAGAGGCAAGATGACAGCTGAAGATGGCTAACTGCATCATCTACGACGACATTTCCTTTAATGGAATCTAAGCATTTTTTCTCTCTTTTTTATTATTTTCAGATTCTCTGATGATGATGATAATTTATTCTAGCGTATTGGGTATATGTCACCAGGATACAATAGAGTTTGGGCTAGTATCTTCTACGACATACAGATGCCGCTTCCCGTCATTCAACGATGAGTAAGAAGTCGCTGAATGATGGAAGGATGCTTAACTAAAACGTCTTTTAGTGTAACACTTATCATCTTGTACATATTTTCATATTCCAGTTTCATCCTGTTTTTATGTGTGTCGTTTTCAAAACCGTCACTAATTGTATAAATCAAACACGTAGTTGGATTAATGTATGTGTTTTACCCAAGACAACAAAGTGTTTGTTATTCTACAAAATGAATTCCTCGACTTGAGGAACTCTATACATAATATACTAAAATTTATTTTGGTTTATGATTTATCTAATGTAAGAATATACCATTAATTTTAATATGAGATTAAATTAAGGTATGTTAAAAATTCTTTCAAATTCGGGATGCTTCAGTTTTAGAAACAGTTTCCTTTTAGTTTCAACTAATCGCTGTGAATGTGATTTTACTTTCAATTGAACTGGCGAAATTCATTCTTAGCAAATAACTAATAATAAAAATATCTACATTCATTATTTCTTGGGTTGAAAGTTATAAGGAATATTTTACATTACCATGATTTACAAAAAGAAACATAAGCCAGTTCTTGGACTAATATTGAAACGTAACTATTTGTACTTTATTCAAATACTTAAATTCTGAGCGTTAGATTATTCACTAGTAAATCGATACTATGAGCAGGCCTTGTAATTAACTATTGTGAGATAAATTGCATCCACAGCAGGCAGATTATATACAAGCACAATTAAACTGCTCGTGCGTAATTTGCTTCCCAATATCTTGCCGGAAATATTATCAGTGTCACACCAGCTTCGTTTAAACGAATCTTCATTAAGACATTCTAATCAAATATCATATGATTATTATATAAGAAATATTAAACGAATACCTTATATCGCCTTAGAGAGTTCAAAAAATTCTTAAAAATCATGATTTTTCCATTTAATAAGAATTCTATTTACAGTAATCATAAATCAGGTATTTAATGAAAATAAAATTATTTTAGTAGTAGCTAACAGAATATGACTTTAAGTGTTATATAACAACAAAATGAAAATAGCAAAACTGATCATTTTCCTTTTAAGACGCATTACTTTATTTTGTATCGTTAAAATTTTGAAATTCGCTTTAGCTTTCCACTGGAGTGAAACATTTCTTTAATGTTTTGCAATAATTTTATCTTATTTTTTGTTGTTGTTAAGTCTGTATGATGTCAAAAGCCATTACTTCTTCCCAGATTACTTTAGTAAAGTTACTTCTCTGCCTTTCTTAATATTCAAAACGAAGGAAAAGCATAGTTTCTTTTTAAAGAAAATTTTCTTTCAAAAAGTGCTATACTTTAAGTTTGTTGAACTGTGCTCTGATTTTATGCTATTTTATTTTATATACTGCACATTTCCTTTTATATTTTTCTTAAATTCATCTTGGATAATTTACAAGTACTCTTTTTATTAAGCGTAGATTCTATTCTACAATACTAAGTCGAATGAAATTTTAAAATCACAGCAATCTTGAGAACGCAAATAAAAGTTTGACGTACTGTTGGTTGCATTATTTTGCTGTATAATGGTTCATTATTAATGCAGCATTTTATTATTTAAACGAACTGTTAATTATTGGTTTTGTAATAGCATTCGTGAACATACATTTGAATATTATCTCACATTTGATTATTAATTATTAATGATTTCAAATGAAATGTTCTTACCAAATAAGTTTATATATTTTGTATTAAATACGTTGATAAGAAAAAATTACATCTAATAAACTTTCAATGCAACATTTTTATGTATTTTGTGCTTTTTGCTCAAGTTTGTTTCATAGTAATATGCATCTTTTTTGTGCGTTGTATTATTTTGTAAATTACTTAAATTTATTTAATTTTTATTGTGCATTTAGAATTACTTTTAATTTGTTTTTAATTATTCTTTTTATACGTATAGATAGATGTGTATATGTATATATGTATATAATAACTTGCAAAGGTTGGTGGCTTAGTAGAGACTATAGAAGAAGAAACTTGAAGTGGGCGAATTTAATTATTTTCTTTTATTCATGGTATTTCATTACACATTTTTTATTAATTCAGCATAAATAAAATGGCCTTCTTCTTAAAGAGTTTTTACTGTCAGTACCGATAAACTTATGAAATATATTTTTAAAAACAGCACCCAGCGGTAAGCTGGGTTGTAGCGAGTTGGAAAACGAAAATGACGCATTCATGAGAAAGTGTGGGAGAGAAGAGAAAAACGTTTTGGCTATCGAAAAGAGTGATTGGCTATAATACTTCTGTATTGCAGCTTTATGTAAGATCCTATGAGAGGATTAATTTTGGAATGACGTAATTTGCATTGATATATATGTATATATATATCATAAATAGTTGCTAATTTTAGTATAGAAAGAGGAAATACATAAATTAAAATGAAGAAGAGACGTTCTTTCGAACTAAAATTAGAAGAATCCGACCAGACTGGGTTAGCAACGCTGACTGCTATACCGAAGATCCTGGGGCTGAATCCCGTAGAAGGCATAGACGTTTGTAAATCCATAGTGTCTGTGCGGCATGGAGGCATCCGAAATATAAGGCTACCTGAAAGTCATCTTGAGAGGCTGGTAGTCAAGAAAGAGAAATGGGAGAACTTCGGTCTTGACCATCTGGGGTGCTGTTATTCAAAACTGAGGCGGAACTGAGCATAAAGTCGAACTGCCAACTATAAGATGCTCAAGGTTATGACCAACTAAAGACGCAGTCTTGTATTTCTTGCCACGAAAATAATTATTGAGTCGCCCAGACGGTATAGTGGTTAGGGAAGACTGACTGCGATACCGAAAGGCCCGGGTTCGAATCCCGCAGAAGGCATGGTTGTAACTGTCCGTCCCTTCATAGGAGGCGATGGTGGCCCACCTATTAGGTGCCTCCATAATAGAGAGACCACCACATTTGGCTTTTGTATAGATTAATGGAATGTGTTACACTGTAACTGTTCACAATCCGCCATTGGAAAAACAAATAATAATAATAATTCGTGATCCTGTTCTGATTGCATCAAACAAATAAGAATAGACATAACAACAACAAAATTAGAAGATTATTTTTTATATTTCATACATTTCTTTACTTTCTGTAAATATATACATATATATAAATAAAACAAACAAAGTAAGTAAAGAAAAACTTTAAAATTAATGAATTTTAAAATTTACTTAATTCAATTCCCGACAGTGAGCGGCCAGAAAGTGATGAAACTCCGTAAACTGAAAGAAACAGCAACGAACAATAAGTGATCTTTATTTTGAAATGATATGCATAATACAGAGAAAAAAACAGCGTTGGCTTATTAAGTTGTAGCATCACCTTGGACAGCGGTATACGAAGCAACACGTCTAGGTACAATGTCAATGAGACTATAGTACAGTGTCTGTGCCTCAGGATACCATACAGGTATCCTGAGGAATGGTTCTCCATTCTCTGTCAACCGTTTGCCACAGTTCGTCTTTTGAACGCGGCAATGGCAGGGTCTACAAATAGCATCCAATCACATCCCAAAATATTTTCTATTGGAGAGAGATCAGGAGAGAACGGTGACCATGGAAGCATCTGTAAGCCTTGCAGAACACGTTGACTGATGCGAGCAGTGTGACCGGGCATTATCCTGTCGATAAAGGGGCACTGGGGCACTTCCTGAAGGTAGGGGAGTGTCACCGGCCGTAGCACATCATGCACATGAAGTTGGGCAGGCACACTGGCCTGAATACGAACTAAAGGTGACCTGTAATCATACACAATTGCGACCCAAACAATTATGCTGCACTGTCGGGAGGTAGGGCGTTCCACAATTGCTGCCAGATCGGACCTGGTTTCACATCTACTCCACACTCTTACGTGGAGTTAACCATTGGAGAAACAAAAGCGTTACTCATCTGAGAACACGACCCTGTGCCATTCCGTCATCCACATCGCTCTAGCTCGGCACCATTTGCAGACGTCGGCGTTTATGCTATGGAATCAGTAGCAGTCTTCTTAACGGATTCAACGAGTGCAGGCCACTAACCACCAATCGACGGCAAATGGTTCTGATCGATATGAGAACATCCAAGGAGTCTTGAACATACTGTAGAGTGGAGTTAAATGTAGCCTACGAGTTCGCCAACGCCTGTCAACGAATGCGTCAATCCATGCGTGCTGACGTCACTCTAGTTGCACCGGCACCCCTTAAAGTAGCCATAGTTCTTTTTTCCCAACCATCGTCGCCACAGCCGGTGCGTTATGGGCGCGTGCAGTTGTATGTCAGCTGAGATTTGCCGTATGGACCAACCTGTCCTTCTCAGTCCGATCACCATGATCCTCGTAAGATCTTGTGTCTGCTGAAACTGCCTCCGTTGACGTCGCTTGGCATTCTCTGCTGTTACCCGCGTCCCCTTAGACAAGAATAAATTTTCTACGACTATTTTCTTAGCAGAAATAACGACGCGAAAGTTGAACATTCTGCAGGATCCTTCCCTTATATCTTATTCAACGTGCCCTGAAAAGCTGCGCATATCACATCATTCGCATAACTCGGTGATGTGCGTCTACTGTGAAATCTGCATAAATTTCGGGCCACTCCTTCTTGGTGTTGCACTTTCAATGTAGGATTGAAAAGTAAAATCCTGCGCTATTGCTACAAACATAATATTAAAATTAATAAAGTAATAGAGAATATATATGAAAATTATCTCCTAGGAAATGCAAAGTGGAACTTAAAAAGCAAATTTATACTATTGTGTGAATTATTAACTGGAATTTCTAAATAAACACACTGGAATTGCCAATACAATGTAAAATAAAAGAATGAAGCAAGATAATTATATCTGATTCCATAGAAAGATCAATATTTATCAAAGGGAACTGAAATCTCGTCATACGGCTACCAACAAATCATGACAAACACGTTTCGTCATTTTGCATATATGAACAAATCCCTTTAAAATTTTAAAATTTTATTCAATTTTATAATGTCCGATTTACATCTTTTAAATTCAGATATGTAGGATGATTCCCCGACGCGAGGATAGACTATTAATTACAAGTAAATTAAAAAATAAACATAGCTATCATACAGAACAACACGCAACAAAAATAAGAAAATTTTGAGATAAAAACAAGATGAAAATTAAACAAAAGAAAGAAACTAATTTGTCATGAAAACATATTTTTTTTTCAAACAACTACAATAGATAAGTGGAATATTTACCTCATATGCGCATTGTTTAACAATTATATAAAATTTAATAACACCATTTTTAAACAAATAAATACTATAGGCAAGAACTTCTCGACACAACGTTCTGACCTATACTTGATTACAAAAGAATTTATCTTTCAACAATCTGTTGATTACACAAGCTTAAAACTTTCTGCAAAAGCCTCTAGATATATAGATGATACAATTACTTTCAATAATTATAATGCCATAGAAAATTTTCAAATTTATCCTTCTTGCTTAAAAATTTATAAGACCAACCGAAATCAACAAAACATAGAACATCTTTAACTTTATCTCATTTTTAAACAAATAAACTTTTAACAAACGAAGAATCTTTAATTTTTCTACAATTAAACTTGTTAACTGGAATTCCAATATCTCTACGAGCGTTATCGGTAACAAAACACTAAACTAAATTACTAGATTTGAAAAAATATTTACAGAAGTTGACAACTTAAAAAGAATACATTGCTTTACTTCTACAAGTATGTAAAGAAAATAGCATACTTACAAATTTTATTAATTATTATCTTAAAAGAGCTGAAGTTAAATGTCTAATTTAATCTTTTAACTAACAGGTAATGATAAGCTTATCTGAAACCTTGGGAATGATTAGGAAAGATGTCCTGAAAGCTTTGAAGATTCATCATTTTGTAATTAAATTATGTGAAATAACTTGGATTGACTTTCATCTAGAATTAATTTTAAAAATCATTTTAAGTCTACATTTCTTAATTATGCAGCTCATACCACATAGTTTTTATTATAAAAATTGCTCATTTTTACTATTCTTTTCTATCCTTTATGCCGTATTGCCAAACTGGAAGAAATTTAGTGTCTTTCCAGTCTCAAAACCAGCCAAACAGTTACAGTTATAAATTAACAGTAAAATGGATGGTTTACTTATGTCAACGCTCAGCGTCTCATGCTTGTTTCTGTGATGTGCTTTGAAATTTCTTTTGTTAGGGTAAAATGTAAGTCGAGTTTAAAATTAATTATAGCATATTAATTTGTAAAAAATATATATTTTTTATGACGAATTAATTTCTTTCTTTCTTCTCATTTGCATCTCATTTTATTCGAATATTCTCTTATTTTTATTTTGTTTGACCTTACTTCATTTTTCTAGCAATTATTTGTATTTTAGAAATAACTTTTCTTTACTTCCTCATTTTCCTGCTTACGCTTTCCTACCAGAATGAGTATTCAGTTTCACGCTTTATTAAAAATAGCGTAGAAACTACTATTTAATACCGAAGTCTGAGCTACTTCAAACAGATCGTGTTCTGCCTTACATCCACGTCGTTAGTTGCTAATTAAAGTTATCTATTTTACGGGCGTGCTAATTACGTGCCTGGTAGTCTACGCCGATGACTTTAGTTAGGAACTAACTAGGCGCTAAACTGATCTGTGTAGCTTCTGCTGATTATTCGATTTAGAATTAGTTTAACATTTGCTATCTTTAATTTCAAGAAAAAAGTGTTGGCTTCCTGTAAGCCCAAGTGGTGCAATTACTGACTTTCTATGGAATCTTTCTATGGAATTATCTATAATTTTCTGGTTTTAGTTTTCTTTTATTTTACATTTTACTGATAATTCCAGTGTATTTAGTAACAAATTCCAATTAATAATTTCCACAAAAGTTTTCTTTAAATAAATTCCCCTTAAAAATGATGAAACTTGTATATGTGTGTGTAAGATATAAATCATGAAAGAAAACTGCTAATATTTTTGACAGCCATTTAGAATAGTTTAATAAAGAGAATTTGGCAATGGTTCTTTAAATTCATAAAACTAACTAATCTGAAAACGAATTCGCACCGTACCGTTATGTAAGAATAGCTTGCGGATATATTGTAACTAATCACTGTTAAAAATTCGAACAAGTGAATCAACTTTATAAATATCGCTGTGCTAAAATGCGCACTTACTTCCGCACTCTCTTCTCGCTCTACTTGTACGTGTCATTCACCTCTCTGTTTCGGTCATTGTCTAAAGATGTTACAAGATATATAAATTTATGGGGTGCATTACCATATCCAAAATGTTGTGTGATGGATGGAATGTGTCAAGAATGTCCTGCAATAAATGAATATATAGTATGACAATCTCTGTCTGTGAATGCTATCTTATGTAGATATACATCGCTGTCATTTTAAATATACAGTAAAGAATCTGAAGTTATCCTCAATATATACGAAATTTATATATTTAAACGCAGAATAAATGCATTTAAAATTCATTCCATATTACGTTTGGAATAAATATACTCAAAAACAAAAAATCAGAAGCACAATGTCAAATTGCAAGAAAAAAGATGAAAAATCACGACAACGCCAAAAATAAGAAATTTACATATTACGCTGCATGGTCAGCAGGGATTAGTGCAAAGAAAGAAGGAAGTGAAACTGAAAAATTCTCATCTAGTCTAAATGAAGATACTATCTTCTGTTTCTCTAACAGATGTAAGTCCATGAATACGTGATTGTCTACATTAGAAAATAATCTAATTCTGGATAACCAAAAACTAGGTAAAAAGAATCCGAGGAAAAGCACCTGTATTGTCTAAATAACATGACGTTTCATATCAGAAAGTACAGACGTGTATGTAAATGTAATTTTTAGAACTGCGTGTCATTTTCTTGCATTCACAATCATAATTCGTAGAAATCAAAACAGAATTTGGAACTCCAAATATTTGTAAAAATACGCACTACTTTGAATTTTAACATTCTTTGCATTTATGTTGCAAAATACGTAGATTAAACGTTCGTGGAAAATGATGAAAGAATAAGGAAAATTAGCGTATTAGATGTAGAGGTTTCATTAATTTAATTATCAGGTTATTATGATTTATACTTTCAGTCTCACTTTTTTCTTCCGTTTCTACTCCAGAATACAAATTAGCTCGCGTGTATTGAGATGCAGTTTTTAAGGTAACATGAGGTCAGATGAGGCTTTCAGACTGTAAGGCAGAGCGCGTTCAGCCTCTCTCAGTAGGCCACGTTATGAGGTTACTATCTCACATAAGATTTGTAGTCTCTGGCCTTGCATTCTCACTGCCGTTTCTGAATTCCCTCGCCGGTTAGATTTGTGAACCAACCTCAAAACTGATTTGTGTAACCTTCAGCTACTAGTTTACTAGAATATAAATTTTGCATTCGATTATTACATTAGTCATCGCCACAAAGCATATATTAGCTGTAATTAACTCTTCACAAAATTTAAGTGGCATTACCCAAACAAATTCACTGATAGCGACGAGATAATATAAAAAATTTGTCTTTTGAAATATTCACGTATAATATCCGATAAAGGTATTTACTTCTAAATGCATTTGCTACTCCATTTAGTTCTAAAGATTTTCAAGATTGTTGTTGATCCAGCATATTCAAATTACTGAAGCCTGCATCGTGCCAGTGGAAAAACTGAGAGATTTAATTCTGTCATAATTTGGTTTCTTTCCAAATTATCCATTCAGAATCCGACAAAATGATAAACACATGTTGGCGAAGTTCAGCAAAGAATTAATTCAACATACCAACGGAGAACAACTAATAGTACAACTCCATTAGAACTCATGTTTGGAACTAAAATGAAATCTACTAATCATGACAAAATTGCAGAGTGGTTAAACGCAGAGATCCAGTTAGGTTTTTTCCGGTGTTTGTGATGATCTTCGCAAAGCTAAACAACAGATTTTTGAAAGTACAAAGGCTGAAAACCGTAAAATCTACAGTCTACAACGTAAACTATCTTTAAGTTCCAGCTTCATAATATAGTGGCAATCGAGTCGATATAATATGGATCCGGTCTTAAACTGAAACCCAAGTTTCTGGGACCTTACAAGATCACGAAAATTAAGTCAAATGACACTTATGATGTTGCAAAATGGAGTTTCTATGACGGGCGTACAAAAACAAGCACTTGTGACTAATTTCTGAAACCATGGACTTCTTTAGAACATATTATATGAACTTTAGTTATTTATGAACATTTTCTCACGTGAACTGGTCTACACCTTTGGGCATTTATGATATCAATCTTTCCTTTAGTAATAATTACTAACCATTATTTTTTTTTTACTTTTCTAGGTGCTGTTACTGAAAGATCCTGATTCAGTACTACTTTCATGTATCTGTATTAATTTAGAATTTTCAATCATTGTTTTAGTATCGGCATTTTTAATTTTAGTTTCACTATTTACTCTTGTTATCTAAGGGCTGATGACGCTGTAGGGTGGACCAATTATATGAGAAATGGCCATGCGACTGTAATGGTAACTGTATGACGTAATTATCATGCGCTATCTAAATGGGTTATGTTAACCATGATGAATGAAGATGATGACGAGTATGTTAACCATGGTGAATGAAGATCTGTGATGCAACAGTTTTTCTTTTCATTTTAATTTATGTAAATAAATCGTAGTTTAGTAATAACTGAACGAGTTTTAGTGGTGAATATAGCAATGCTTTCGGTACAATAATACATGGAGATAACATTTAGTGGCAACATCCTTTTTTTATTTTACCGTACATTTGTTTCTATATATAAATAATATATAAAGCAAACATGTGGTTGAAATATCCTTTTATTTGTGTTGCGATGTATTTTTAATATTCGTTGTTTATTTTTTTTAAAATAACAAAAAACAATTTTGGTGGCAACGTTTGAAATGTGATACGGAACAAAAAGACTAAGTTCAAGAATAATTCCACCTGTGCTGTAAAAAAAATTAAGTTGCGCAGTTATTCCTTTGAACATAGTAAGAAAATAAATTAAAGAAGTCTATAAAGATATTTTTGCGCTTTTGAGTTTTAATAAAATAGAAAATATTCAGTTTTATAAGATATACACTATAGCTTCATTTTAAAATTTACGAAAAAACCTTTTTTCATTATCAAGTAAATGAAAGTTTACTATGAAAAATGTGTGATTACGTACAAACCTTTTCAATTAAAGCCACATATTTACTTAAGAAAATTTTTAAAAATGCAGTGAACTAAATAACTAATATACTATTATGTTATTCTTCGTAATAAGTCATTCGTTATTTTAAATTTTGGTGCAAATACCATGTGAAAAAATCCAAAAACAACAGTGTTATGCTTTAATAAAGTATCAAACAACATAAAATACATGGAATTTGTTTTACGAAATTCTGATAATTTAGGTATAAATGAAGTAAAGATTTTATCATACTTAATTTTCTCTACCTAGTTGTAAATTTCTTTGTACACAACTTCCCAAAACTGAAACGTGTCATTAACTTATTTCAATTATGAACTGGACTATTTTATAAGAACACAAAATTTAAAGATCTATTACTTTTTTTTATTTTATACATACTTTAAATTACTCGAACGATACAAAATTAACGGCGATTAATTTTTTAATCGCTAATTCTAAAGCAATCCTGCTTAATGCATTTCTTTTACAAATAATTAATTTAATTCCTCTTATCTCTATTCAATTTTAAACAAATACTATGATTTTATACTTTCTGTAATATCGTTTTTCTTTACTATAGCAGAATAACCTCTTCTTACATGCACAGAGATTTATATTCTTAGCTTTAAGAAAAATCTAATTATAAATTTGAATACATGTTTAGACAGTATAATGGGAAAAAGATAATATTACCATAAATTTTCTAAATATTCTTCACATTATAAAAGGTTTTGAAATACTTTATTCTACAAAATCATGAAGTAATGCGATGAGATAAGCAATATCTCTTTTCACAAATGCATTACTGTGACATTTTGTATTTTATCTTTTTTTCCATTTGCATATTACTCAAAAAAAACATTCTAGTTTCAGTTACATTTTTATTTTTCAGAATCTTCATATATCATTTTATACAAAAATAAAGGACAAATTTTATATCAGTATGCTAAATAAAACTAACAGAGTCATATATGCATCATTCAATTCCAGACAAAAATTCCAATGAACGAGGGGATTGAGGGGATTGAGTCAAGTCCCGATAGGCCCCCATCTCCTGCTTTCTTGCTGCTGAAATAATAATAAGTTTCAAAAGCTATTTTCTCATCTTTAAACTTAGTGAATTCAGCTTTATAATTTGCAAAAAAGCCAGAAATAGAAGCAATATCATACAGGCTGGCACTTCTGCAACAATAAAAGTTCAGCTGCTTATTCTCTAACATTTTCCGTGATATGTTTTAATATTTTATTAAATGTATCTACGATTTTATAATATAAACCACGAAAGCTATTCTCACAACTTATTCCTGACTTTGGAATGGATATGGATATTCGTCTTAGAGAAAATACGTTAAAACCTTAGTAAGCGAAGAGAAATGCAATTTTGGAAAATACAAATCATAAAATTTTGAACTAAATATTTTTTAATCATAACAATATTTTGAATATAATATTTTCGACAATAAAAATAATTTTTAGAATCCTTTTAAAATTTTCAGTGTTTCAGTCTTTGTGATTTAGAGTCCACAAAATCATAATTTTTCAAGGAAGCCATTTGAAAGCTCTTCAAGAATATCAGAAGTTCAGAAATTTTATACATCCGTTATTTATTTTGATTAATTTTATCCAGTCTCAACAATTTGTAACAAACTAATTTTCATACTTACGAGTTACATTTTGAAATAGATTTTTGATTTACATATATATATATATATATATTAGAAAAATAAAAAATACGTAAAAATTAATTTCCCCTCTCTTTTCTAAAAATAGTAATCTCTATTTGCACTGCGTCATTTCGAGATTAATCCATGTCATGTGACTCTTACATAATTCTGATTATGTAAATGAAAATAAAACTCAAACAGACAATAATAATTTTACAGTAGTACTAATTATCCAATCAAAATACATTGAGAACCAAAACTAACTCAGTTTAAATTAAGATTTCACCCTGAACATAATGTACTTACTTTCTACGCTTTGGCCTAACACCACTGCAGTCTGCCTGCTCATTCTTTCTTACTGCATATTTATCTAAAGTGTTTATTATTTGGAATAGGAACAATTAATATGCCAACTTGATTGTGGCTGCCGCAAATTTATTGAAATAAATGTTGAATTAATTATGCTTTGCGAAATTTCTTATTCATTGCGGATCGGAGTTTCAGCATTCTACGACATCGAAATGATTGCTGTTCATAACGCATTCAACCGCCTGCTTTCTACTACAGAATCTATTACATATATGTATATGTATATATATATATGTATATGTAAGACAAAAGATGGCAGAAAACCATTTTGGCAATAGAGCCAATAGTTTTATTTCGCAATAGAGCCCTCATATCATTCATTTTAATTTAAATATTTCCGCTTTTTGTCCTAAAATAATAATAGTTTATAATACATGATTAAAAGGTGCGTCATTTTAAAATTACTTTATTTCTTGTTATCTTACGCAATACAGCAGTGCAAATACATTTTCTCCAATCAAATAAAGATTTCAGCTGATACTGAATTTTTTTTTACTCTATATCTCACTCTTCTTCTCAATGCGTAGTTCTGTTTTGCGCTTCAGTCCGCTCTGGCTAAGACTCGTCCCTGCTAGCTTCTGTGTATCATCCATAGTCTTAAGATGAGGTACAATTGCGCTCATAATGATGTGTGAATCAGATATTGTGTGTAAAGGATTGTGTTACACAGTAATAAAATTATATTGATCGGAGGCTAATTTGATATTATCAGCCTTATATCTACGCAGTGAAGACTTTCCAAGTTACACGTACCATTTCCAAGTTTCACAAACCATTTCCAAACTATTACAGGCATCTATGAAATCAGTTAAACAAACATTTTACAATAAAGCTGCACGTAGGTAATATATGCGAATTCGATTTGTGTAAGGATATATGTGTGGAACGTGTTACTTAGATAACTAGACAGTTAACTATATTTTAATGTAAAAAGAAAATGTTCACCCGGCTGCTATGAAACGCACTTCAAAGTCAAAAAGACTTTGATGTGCGTTTCATAGCAGCCGGATCGACTGCGCGTTTAGTTTGGTACAGATGGACATTGCAGACCAATGTAGATGCCTTTCATGGCCAGCCAAATTCATTAAATGTTTTACAAATACACACCATATTGAATTATCATCTTTTAATATTATTTATTTCAACTAAATAAACTCTAACATTAAAAATAAATAAAGTTAAAAGTGACCTTATTTTGTATAAAAACACGAAAAGGCGTTCGCGGATGTCTGCCGCTTCGATAACTGGAATTTCGGATAATTAAAATTCTTCTGCATTAAAAAAAATCTCTGAAAGCTTTCATATTTTATATTTATGACCAAACGTGCGTTTTTGGTTTTCATTTACAGACACATAAACGTTTCAAAAACTTTTGTGCTAACGCCACATTGGGAAAAAACAATTTAAAAACAGCACATCTTTAGAATTTGCAGTAGATAATCTCACGCGCTGGAGATAAAAATATTTTAATCCCTATATTGTAGCTACTGCTCGCTTTGAACGTGATGAGTTTCTTGATTAAAAAATCGTTAAAGTTTAACAAAATATGAAATATACAATAAAATTCGAATTTTCAAATTCGGACTTTCAGGTGCCCATGTGCGAGTGGATGACTCGCACATGATTTTGATGTTATTCAAAATTTGATGACTCTAGGTTCGGTTGTTTTTCCACAGTGCGAGAAGCACACTTACATTCATATAGATTCTACATTATTAAGTTTGATTAAATAAAATACAGGGCGATAATATTTGCCGGCAACAATCTGAAGAGTAATATTGCCGCTTATAGTGATTCGACTCCAAATGCCGTTTCAAGACTACCAGACTGTCTTCTGGGAATTAAATTTAGCTTTACCAGTTGGCTTGGTTTCGATGGGCTCATCACTTAGCCTCCTAGATATCTCGATCTGTCCTGCCTGAATATTTATTTTCGAGAAAACCTAAAATGCGTTATTTACGAAACGCCCATCGTATCAATAGAGGACCTTGCAGCCCGATTTGGCGCCACAGCTGCATGCTGTGAAATGCTAGGAATATTTTAGCATGTGCGTGATTCATTTTGTCACCGATGTGATGCCTGTATTCCAGATAGCGATCTCTCATTTGAGAATTTATAGTAAAGTTTTCAATACCTTTTTCCTTTAATTATATGTCTTTATTGTTGTTCTCCATGTTCACCAAACGGATGCCCTCTCGCAGTTTCCAGTTTGGTTTCCGACTCAAATTTTGTGGTGAATGTTATTTGCTTTGGAGAGTTCTATCACTCTTACAGTTGGGACAATTAGCTCTGTTACAACCCGATAAAAGAATTTGCATTTAGTCAAGCTAAAATGATCATAGTTCTTTATTTAAAATACTGTGCGCTACCATATCGATTGTTTGATATCTCTTTTTATCTAAAAACAGTTTTGTTCTGTACTGTTCATTCAAAAATGTATGGCCTAAGCAGTCTAAATAAAAGTAAATTAATAAAAAGAATGGAATATATGCAACGCAGCCTTTTGACCAAAATAGAAGTGAGATTTTCTTTTCTAAAATTAACACACAACTCTTAAATTAATCATAAAAATATAAATACATAATTTGTACAATTTTGTAACTGGTGTAACTGCTATATTTGGATTTAAAGAAATGTGAACAACAAAATTCATGAGCCGCTGAGGAATAAAGATTATTCTTTGAATAAGTACAAATTTGACAAATTCTGCTTTTGGAATTCATGAAAATGTCACGTCGTCGTACACATTTGTTGGTTCCAGAGAAAAAGATTCATGCGACTGGTGATTTATGTTTTCTCTTTCTGACCTTTGTCGAAGTAGAATGCAGACACCAAAGGGAAACGCATCATTCGGATGTAGAAAGCGGAGATGATGGATCATCATTATTCGCAGCTTCGTTTCCGTTGCAGAGTTAGAGGGCGTAACAATTCAGAAAATCACCTCGAATCAGCAATGAGGCTGTGGGTGAAATAATGTGTGTATGGTGTGTGGAAATGTGCTTGTACTGTTTTTAATGTTGGTGTTTAAAGACGAAAATGTTATGAAGCTGGTTAGTATATTATGTGCTATATCATTATAGGAAATACATCAAAAGTTTTCGTTTATGTTTATTTAAAAATACGGTAAACAAAATTTATCTTAATTTCATTAGCTCAAAAAGGATAAATTTAAATTAAATTAAAATATTATTACACTTTATTTTCAAAGTGTTATATTCTTAAAGAAATTATTTAAATTTGATTAACTATAAGTAATTTATTAAATAATTAAAGATAATGACAAAAAATATTAACCTATTTTTGATGCCTTATGTATATTAAAGGCGACAGAAACTACCATTTCACTTTTAAGGCTTTCTGAAGCAAGATTGTTTTCGAAGTTTAGTACTACCGAGTAAGCGAGGTTATACCAGGAACAACACCAACGATTAATCCCAAATAACGGTTAATATGACAGCAGTTAAATATATATATCTATATATATAGGCTCATCAATTTATTCACTCATTCATTGAGCGAAATCTCATCAAGAATTTCTTACAATTCCTGACTTTCGAGTTCTTCATGTCTTCTTGAACACAGCTTATTGCTACGCTATCTTTTCTCGTAAACTTTTGAATCCACCTTCTCATATATACTGGCAGATATAATGTTCTGAAGTTTTGTTTCATAGACAATAAGGCTTGTCTTGGCAACGTCATTTCTTGACTGCAATTGCATACTGTGACATAGATGCTCTTCATTTTGTAGAGACATTAGGATTTTTTGGGAAGCAGGCAAGATGAAAAATAAGCAACCGCCTTCGCCGAGAATCTAACCATGGACCTCTGGTATACCGGCCCAGCGTGCAGAACCACTACACCACGAAGGCACGCTAGGGAAGTGGGAGAAATACCTTACAAGTGTGGCTTTTTTTCAACTTTAGTAGAAATAAGGTTACATTGTTACTGAACTAGCCATAAAAAGTTTCGCCATAACATCATATCGTGACTACATGCTTTCATAAATCCAAAGGGCTCCGAAAAAAGAAACAAAACTAAGAAATCTCAGTAATTTTAGTTATTATCAAAATGGAGCACATTTACGAGCAACTAATAATTCCCCTTTTCTTCCTAATAATTGCTTAATGGCTTACCAAGGGCAAACACGGCATTCAAATTCAATAATTGCTATCTAATACGCGGAAAAGTTTAAAAAAAAACTCTTTATAGTCATTTCAAATAATTAGAATTTATATTTATGAGATGAGATGTTTTTCTCCATGATGTAAAAACAAGTTTGTAATTCAAAGCACCGATACTAATTAAAATAAGGAAAATATTGAATAATTAATTTTCGCTCTTCAGTAAATGAAGGAATTATGAAAGACGCCTTTAATTACTCGGTACAGAAAGGAAACTTGTAGTTTCTCAATTGACTCTGATAACTTCAATATTTACTTTTACTTCTTATTAATACGAACACGAGTACACTGTAATTTATTGAACTGTAGATGCGAATTTCTTGCCACAGGAGAGATGTTTTGCGGCAAGTGATTCGAATTTATATTAGAAAATAAAAAATAAAGAATTTTTTTACGGAAGCAACAGTTTTTTTCTGAACAAACTGTTGCGACGAAACTACCAACACTCATTGTAACATCGACTAAATTTAATCTGCTCTCCGTCGATATAATTGAACGATAGATGGATGAGCTCGTTTCAAAGATGAACATCTATTGAACAATGCAAAATACTGATAAAGTGTCTTTATTCGAAACTGGGGAACATTTTCCCGTTTTGCTCAAAATCTTAGCATGCCATTTAGATATGAGAATGTAGAAATTTATAATGCATGTGAAAAACTTAGAAAATACATTAGAATGTGTATAACGAATAATTTAAAACGTGTATTACGAGTAATAATAAAATTTGAAATACATTTATTTATGCAAATCTCCGTCTTTTTCTCTTCCTTTCATATATGTCAAAGTCAATTTTCTTTATCTTCTCCCTAAACAAAAATATATTCCATTACTGATTATTTTCCCTTCATGTTAGCTTATATCCTAGGACACATTAAAGTCTATCTCAAAGTTTTATGAAATGTAGTAAATAAAAGATATTTACGATGAACTAAATGTGTCCATTATACTATCTTTGCATTTTAATTTTTTCTAGGAATAAAGTCACCTGTTACTTTATTAACTTATCGAACACGATGATGCGCTAAAAATGTGACGTATTTAATGATCGAATACACCCAAAAAGAAAATGCACTTTTAAACGAAGTTGCGCGCTCGTGCAACTTCGTTTAAAAAGCGTAAGAATAGGATTATATTTACAGTTAGTATCCACAAAATACAATAAAATATATTACATCCACAAGCTACATTGCAAATTACAATATAGCCAGGAAACAAAGTCCGAAATGAAGTGATTTCAACTGTTCTCCCAGTTTCATATCTAAAGCGGACTACTCGGGTGCATTTGCTCAAAAAGTTGCAGGAGAGATGGCTCACACCTACCACGGTTTGCAGGGTGTTCTTTTCTTTCCAAAAGTCGCGAAAGAGTTACGTAGCAGCTCCGTTTTACTGACTTCTCTGGACATGGTCTAGTCCTAGTATGTTTGCACAGCTTCCGGCACAGTGTCACAGATACTTACGTATGCGGTAGGGGAGGAAAGCGGACTGTCCACAAACTTCAAGATACTACCTTAAAATTCCAGGGTCCAAAAACTTGTCAGCGTGGACCGCTAACATTAGCAGTATCAGATCTGCACAAAATAAAATTGTCTCAGTCATAACGTATTATGTCAATGCCTACTCAGCCATGTCAAGGTATATGCAGCCTGCCTCAAACACGTCCATAACGCAAGTTCCGTAACGTAAGTTTAATAAAAAGTCAAATTCTAATTAAATCTAACACTCAAAGGTGTAACTAGCCAAAGCCCTTTGAAGACAGATCTACTTCACAGGTCTTTGAACCGATAAGCTACTGTACACTTGATGCTGTGCGGCAATATTGTTAGCGATATTCCAAGTTTCATCATTCTAGGAGGTTTGCTTCAGACTGAACTGGATGCTGCGTTTTCATTAGATGATACTCGTGAGTACCTCCAACGGGCATAGTCTAGTTATTTTACAATGCCACCGTTAATCTCTTGCCGTAGGCTCCGTAAAACACACGTCTACAAACATAGAAAGTTTTGAAGTTGCACGTGAGAAAGCTCATACGATGATTTCCAGGTTAATATAAAAACTATTTGCTTCTTTTGTCATATCATATTCGCTTCATTTATTCATATCTTTATAATCATTAAGTTTAATAGATATTAATGATTTTCTAGTTACCCTGATCACGATATTATATGAGCCGAGAAAAATACATGAAAAGTTGCTATAATTAGAGTTTCAACGATGAGGCTAGAGAAATATTATTTCATTAATTTTAAGAACAAATATATTAGTTTCATTTATGGTTCAAGACTTACTGTTGGGAAAAAAGACACAAGACATTTTGCATTTTCATAAAATATCTTACACTAACAGCAGTCTAAGAAATGAAATGAAAGAAATGAATGCCACATTAATTTCCTAATGATCAATGTTTACGAAGTCTGCAAATTTCTAATTGAAGGTGGCTGAATTATATCATTTAAGGTTGCACATGTACTTACAATTCACAAAACAACCTTTGAGGATAGTAACAAAATAAAAGAAGCAATGCTTGTTGCATCTGAAGTTTTATTTCATGAAGCAAAAAATACGAATGAAACTCTACAAACATAGATGTCCAATTATCCACACAGTTTGTCACTCGGAGAATAGAAACTAAGTCTTAAAATGTCAGAGGAAAAATAAAATATGACTTACAAAAGTACGTTTTCTTAAGTTTACAATGTGATGATTCAATAGATATCTGAAATGTAGCTCATGTAAATATTTTTATAAGTATGGTCTTTATCGATTGCTCAGTTAAGGTATACTTCGGTTTTGCTATTAAAAGGCAACACACCGGATTGGGCATACACCAGAGTATTAAAAATGAAATAATTACCATTGCATCAGCAGCACTTTTCTACTACTACGACATGAAACTACTTTTTTAATTACCACTGTATCATCAGCAGTAGGCATTATGTAAACAAAAAAATTACATTACGAATACGTGATGCAATTTGTTCCAAACCTTGGAAATTCTAATCGTACCATATCATTTCAGAAGAGATTTTTCAAAGTACTGACTAGTAAATTTGATACTGAATATTTAAATCAAATGTTACATTATAAGGTATTTCTTCCGCCTTCTTGGCATGCCTTCGTGGTGTGGTGGTCTGCACGCTGGGCGCGTATTCCAGGGGTCCGCGGTTCGATTTCCGTCGAAGGCGTTGCTAATTTTTCATCTCTCCTGCTTCCAGAATAAACCTAATATCTCTAAAACATTCTCAAAGGTGGCTTAATAAGGGCAAAGTCCTAAAACCGTTTACAGAGTTGCTTTCAGTGATAAAACAAATTTAGATTTCAGAACCGAAACTTATGAAGAACTTAGTGATTATAACTGGTATATTATCTAACCTTCTTTACACATCACACATTTTTATACTCTGTATATTATATACATTAAAATTTGAAATGTTAAAAGTGCAGTATATAACTGTGGCTTTCCAAAATGTTTTAAATACTAAATTGGCTGGCGTCGAGTTAAAGGTTTGACATTACTGTTTTAAAATAAACCATCATTCCAAACTGAAATGAACACAAATTTTGAAAACTAAATAAACATATTTATTCAGTTACAAATCTCAAACGTTGTAGTTACTGAACATAATTGTTACATATCTGAATTCAAAGAATAAGGCAGATTTCCCAAATAAGTTGGTTTGTTTACTGTAAACTTTGAGTAATTTAAACCATACGTATTTTATTGGCGCACACTAAATTTAAGAAACACTTGTTAAAAAATGAAAACTTTTAATTCATAGATATTGAAGAATCTAAAATCCGAGGTTATAAAATTCGAAACGTTTTCTGGATTTTAAAGCTGCTTGAAAATAAGCTTTAACAAGGAGTTTTTTTCAGCTAATAATTCTTCAATGATATCTCAGAATGTTTTATAAAATGTCAGGAATGAAACCCCGAGTTCTTGAATGCTTTTAAAACGCATTAACTGTAATGCTTCTTACATATCCATGGGAAGAAAGGAGTTAAGAGCTTTTATTATTATTACTTTTTATTTTATTATTATTATACTTTTATTATTTTACAGTAGCTGTTTTGAAGTGAAACCAACGACTGAAAATTCTTACACTCCAGCATATTTCTGCCCGCGTCTTTAGAAATTAAATGAGAAGAGTAGGAAGGAAAAAAAGAGGTAGCTCGGATTTGCATGATCAGAGGAGCATACCTTATTAAAAATGTATTTTTTATTTTTTCTATGTAAACATCACGAATATCGTGTGTTTCGATATTGTAAAGCATCTGTTGATGTCTTACGAGTCGGCGAGTGAACTGCAACTCTTTCATTTCACTTTTATTAAAAATTTCCTCCTTTTTTATGTTCTAATAATTTCTTCTCTCAGAAATATAGATATTTAAATTTGGAATTATGACGTTCAAAGCCAAAGCAATCGATAAAAGTAATTGATGAACATTTTAAAACGCTTTTCAAATAAATATGTGATGAAGAAATAAAGGAAAAGAATGATGTACGCTGTTTCCTCAAAGACGCTATTTTTTCATGCGATACGGAAAACATAAATTTCTCATCCATCATGTTCATTTGGTTTATTCGAAAATTCCGAGGAAGTGCTATTGTGTCAAGGAAAATGCAGGTAATTTTGTGAGATCTGAATTTAATTTGTTGATTTTATAAGCTGGATTCCGATTCATCGAAGTAACAGTACTCATTAGGAAGAACGGAGATGGCTGAGCACATGAATTCTTTTATGAACTATATATAAACATTGCTAACTTGAAATCTGATAGAAATGGATCAAAAATTTACAGTATGCAATTAAATGATGGTCACAACGTGGCCTCAAGTAGGCAGAACTCGCTCTAAAATCAGTCTGAGAAAGATTCGCTTAAATAACACTTCTTTCTCGTTCAATCGGGCCCACCAGCGGCCGAGCGGTAAAGTCGTTGAACACTGGTAGTTCGGTCCGAGGTTCGAATCCCGCGAACGGGCTAGCTGCATGGGCGTTTTCGTGGCTTTCCCCATGTGTAACGTGTATACGAGCCAGTTTGCCTTAGAAAGTCCTCCACGAAGGAATCCCTCCTCTTAGGCAGATAGCCCTCGAGGCTTTCCCATAATCACACACACATTCAATTGGAATAAACGCTCGCTGTCTCATTTAAATCCTGGCATGAAAAGCGTTAGTGAAAAGCGAGTGAAGGAAAAGTACTCAAGATTAACTATTGGTCAAAAATAAATAGATAAATCCTAACAAACGTTCATCTTGTTTTTATAAATATTATAAATTATTAAAGAAATCTGAAAGGTTTCAGATTTTAAATTACTTCCAAAGCGTCGTTTTTTTAACGTTTTGTGTGTTACCTTTATTTATTAAATATCATGTTCTTTGCACTTAAACCATAAATTTCAGTTCAATAGCAATGTCGCAAAATAATTTTAAAATGAGCCTATCTTTAAAATTTCCGATACACAGTTCCGCGCTCTGAACATAAAAACGATTCCCCCCCCCCGGTAGATTGTTGCCGTTGCTCGCATTCAAATCGTTGAGTTTGTTACTCAAAAATTCGTTAAAGGTTTACAAAATATGAAATCGATAATAAAACAAATTCCAAATTTCAAATCTGGGCATCCACGTGCCCATATTCGCAGTAAGATTACGTCATTCAAAATTGGATGGCTCTATGTACCGTTGTTTTATCACAATGCGAGAAATATACATACATTTATGCAGATTTTTCATTATTTAATTTCTTCAAATATAATGCAGGACTCTAACATTTCGTGGCAACAATTTGGAAAGCTAAACGGATATTTATAGTGATTCAACGCAAAATCGCGAAACGAAAACAATAGTCCTTCAGGGGCAAAACCCCTTTGAACTAATTAAATGATTTTATAAGACAAAATTATTTTCAATTTAAAATATAAACCTTTTGCAAGTAATTATTTTTTAAATTAAAATTTTTTGAGGAAACATTTAACAATTAAAATGGCTTTCTTCTCTTACAGTTTTGAATAGCTTCGCGCAAAATGTTTTATTTGTATTTATTAGAATGAACTTTAATAACTTAATCTATTTTGCAACTAATTTCTGAGAAAAAACATAAAAGCACAATTTTATGTAAAAATTTGAAAAAAAGTATTATTTCAATAACATATTCACTTCCAATAAATTTCTTTTCAATAGTTTTCAAAATCTTTCCTTTTTTAATTAAATATATAATTTTAAACAAGCAATAAAAATACTAAGTAATTAAGTCCGCATTTGCTAGATTAGTAATATGTTTTAGGGCTTTAAGCAAAAGAATTTATCGAAAATATGCAAACTGTGGAACGCAGTTTAAAGAATGTAAACTCTATAAATTGTCATTAAATCATTTAAAATTTCTGAAATATTTTATTACTGAATTTCAATAAATATATACCTAAAATAGTACCTATTACTGTAAAATTGGTTAATATAAACATAAAATACAAGCTTTTATTTGAAACTTTAATCTGACCAGACATATAAAAGGCAAAAAGGCAAAATCTTCTTTGTCTTTGTTCTGTAAAACATATTCAAATAATTTGTCGTTTCATTCATTTTTACAAAAAGTTAAATGTTAAATTTGAGCAAACATAAAACGTTTTATTTAAAACAGCTTAGCAGCATATGTGACTTCTTCATTTCTTTTAGCCATTTGGTGTCTTATATAAATTGCATTTTAAATTAATTTAGGAGAATTTTACGCAATTAAAGAGTTCAATGTTCGGCCAGCGCGAGTTTCAATGTTGCTGCGGTCAGGAACTTTATCACGTTCATTATGCCACTTTTTTCTGTTCATGTCTTATCACAATAATTTCACCTTTTGAAAAAGCATAACAAAATTGAGCAATAATACACATAAAAATTTGAGTGTATAAAAAAAAGAACTTGCCACTTAAAAAATAAATAAATTTTTTTTTTATACTTTTCTTAGTATTTAAAATAAATAAGTTACTCATGTAAACAGAGTTTGCTGATAGTTGTAGTCGTATCTAATTACAAGCCTCTTCTTATGTACTGACTTTTAATAAGTAACTGTATAGAGACATTATAATTTTTTAAAAGCAGGAGAGATGAAAAATTTGCAACGCCTTCGCCGGGAATCTAACCACGGACCTCTGGAATATGCGCCCGGCTTGCAACCTTCGTGCCACACCACGAAAGCATGCCAAGAAGGCGGGTGAAATATCTTACATACTCCCCCTTTTAAAGGGCGACTGGAGTTTTGGACTGGAGAATCGCCAAATCCCGGATGTGGAGAAACATCATCCACCACCCTTTTAGTTCGGGCGCCACTGTTGAGACATTAGTTTTTTTTTTTTTTTTTTTTTTTTGAAAGCAGGGGAGATGAAAAATTTGCTACGCCTTTACCTGGAATCGAACCACGGACCTCTGGAATACGCGCCCAGCTTGCAGACCACCATACCACGAAGGCATGCCAAGAAAGTAGGAGAAATACCTTATACCTGAAACATAAAAGAAAACAAACACGGGGTTGGATATGACATTTAAAGGTCCATTTGCTATTGTCAGATCATTTCGAAATATCGTTTATCTTCTCAGTGTAATAAGAGTATTAAGATATGTTTTAATAATAAATTGAAAAGTCTGTAATTTCATCTATTTGGGGGTTACCAAGTTCCCTTAATGGGAAATTTTTTTCTAATGTATTCTACTTAGTTTATCCTAACGATATCCATTGTTTGACTAACCAGTCGCAAACTATCTTCAAGATGTGACAGTTTATTTCTCAATTTGGCTGTAGCTAATTTTATAACGAAATTCCTGGTTCTTATTACCATGACGTCGAAAATGAAGGTAAGGTTTTATAATGCTGTTCTCCATCAAAATGTTTTATCATCATACATAAAAACAAAATGACAGTGTAGGAATGTCTAGAAACCTTCTCTTTCATAACACCTGTCTTGATATATCTAACAATTAATTTTTCTCGAAGAAATCTAACAATTCATTTTAAGTACCGTTTTCATCGGGTTCCTGATAAAAACGGAATTTAAATTTATTTCAAATACGAACATGCACTGGGCGTTAGTCTAGAGCGTCTAATTCCTGCTTCGTCTTTTGAGTCTCTTAACATAAGCTCTTTATAAACAATTTTCACACACACACACATAAATATATATATATATATGAATTTGAACAAATACATTTTATGGAAAGTTATAATCATTTGTTATCACTTGTAAAGCAAGATAAAATTAAGTATTTTATGACTATCTCTATTAAGTGGCAATATGCGCTTGCATTCAAGATTAAAACATCATTTATAAAATTTTACATTATTTGCAATGCATGAAAAAGAACATCCTGCATTTTTATTAAGCTCTGATAAAAGCATAATATGCTATTTATATGATGCGGAGTTGCACATTAGAATTATATATATATTTGTATGTATTGTTACGAAATTCCCAGACGCGGTAAGATAGCTTTCCCACAAGGCGGTTTAGGGTTGCCAGAAAATTGAAAAGAAGGGTAGGATTGCCATATTTAGTGAGAAATCGCCCATTTGGTGACAAAATTGGTGATATGCCCTAGACGGATGGAAAAACTTCTGGAAAGAATTCTTACCGGTTTGACGCAGAATGCTCTCGAACGCAAGCCAAAAGCGATATAAACTCTACTGGTAGGCGAAGAGTGATTGTCTCGTCAGAGTATCTAGTTAGAGAGTAGTCGATCGTGGGTCTATCGAGCGTTTGGTAGTCTATCGAGTTGATCGTCAGTCTAGTGTCGAGTTGGTCATCGACTGTACCGCGAGTTGGTGCATCGAGAGTGTGCAGCCTTGAGGCTATCGTTGAATGCATCGCGAGTTGCAGCGTGGGGAGACTTGAGAGTACGTAGACTTCGAGAACGACGGAACCGAGTTGGGAGTTGTTCTCTGGTGCTGTACCGTGAAGCTATCTTCGCCGTTATAGCCTGATAGTTTGAAGACTGTATTTCTGATTGTTTCAGTGTGTTTGTCGTAGTTTTTCTACGACTGTAAACGTGTTTTTGGAACTTTCCTGACTAATACTGGTTAATAAATTGTGTTTTTATTTTGTTTCAAGTGTTGTTGTTAGTCACTCCAAATCCACGAACCCGTGCAGAACGCAA
The DNA here is from genome assembly GCF_044657685.1 of Stegodyphus dumicola. Taxonomy (NCBI): domain Eukaryota; kingdom Metazoa; phylum Arthropoda; class Arachnida; order Araneae; family Eresidae; genus Stegodyphus; species Stegodyphus dumicola. The sequence continues at coordinate 160,148,678 of NC_140772.1, read as the reverse complement.
AAGTATCCATATGCAATGAAAAGAAATTTAGAAGTATTTAGAAGTACAAATTGATTGCACAGAATCGTAGAAATATTGATGATGTAGAAACGTAGCTAGCATATGATACATAATGATCCATAATGAATAGAGAGCTGGCAGCCGAGGCAAATTCAATCTTCGTTTTTATTTCAGTAAGCATGTTGCGGCCTCAAACAACTTGGCCCTTTATTTGTGCTTATTTCAAAATATTTACATTTTTGATAGCTTTGCAGTAAGAAGAGAGCAACAGGTAGCAGTCCAGCTAGGTCGAAGTGTAGAAAGCAATTTAAATTCCGACTGAGTTTTCAATGCATTTTTATTGTATAATTAATATTGCTGTAAAATTATTATTGTTTGACTTTTAGTTCCATTTACATTATCAGTGTTATGAAACAATTATATGGCATGGATTAGTGTCTAAATGACCCAGCACAGAAAAGGTTACTGTTTTTAGAATAAAGAGTGGAGATACCAAATCAAGCATTAAGGAGCTATTGCTAATTTAAATTGTAATTTGTCGTTTACATATTTTTTACCTTACATATATATTTATATATGCGCGTGTGTGTGTATACTGATACTTAAGAAGACAAAAACAAAAATAAATGTGTGCAATCACCACTTACTTACATGTAGACATGCAATGGGAATTACCTCCTACAGGATTTTATTAACTTTTACAGGAGGTTGAGTTATCTCAGTTTCGAAAAGAAGGAAAGAGTGTTACTGCAGAATTCGCTTATACAGGATGTAATCTTAATCGAATGGTACATTAATTTTCAATTGCTTATTCAACAGTGAATATCGATGAATTCATGAATAATAATCCTTTAGAAATCTCTAAATATGCTTATTTTAGTATTTTTATGCTTTTTGCTTCTCAGCCAAGCAGCCTACAGCTATGAAAATGGAATCTTTGATGGATATTCTATAAAAGGTTGCTTTATTAATTTAGTTTTTCTCTAAATAAAATACATTTGTTATATGTATTTAATCTGAATCTTGACTTGGATTATATGGGTTCCACTGGCAATGCAAGATATATTATTTACTGGTAATACTGAGATATTATTTCTGATACTTAGATATGCAAATCAATGAAATTCTGATAATTTTATCACTCGTTTAATGAAATCAAATTTCCTGTTTAAACGGATCTTATTGTGGTGCACTACATTTCACCTTCGCATATTTTATTTTTTAATTATGTTATATCATGTGCTTGTAAGACATTTCTAAGTTTAAAAGCAACTCGTTTTTAGCAACTATTAAAATTATTTAAATATGAAAAATATTCAACATTTATGTAACAGGAAGTCGAGGAAAACATTTCACATATTTATTAGATATTCACAAAAGTTTCGAAACATCCTTTAAAATTTGTAGAATTAATGGTTTGAAATTCGGAATGCCTGAAAACTATTATCCTGACCCTGTTAAATGCAAAACTTAAAAAAAAAAATAGTGTTTGACAGACAAGATGAACATATTTTTTAGCAATTTTATTTTCATGATTACCCTCAGAAAAACTAATTTTGCTTGAATATAAAGTAAGTATTGTGTATCAAGTTAGTCAGTAAATTAAATATATTAATCATTTATAGAGTGCTGAATATTGCAGACAGAACAGTAATTCTTTAACTCTGAGATTTTTCTCTCTTTTTCAGAAAGTAAGTGTATCTATAAAAATTTTACATGAATTATTAAAATTACTAAGATATATAATGAATATAAATTAGAAAGATTGAGCAATTTATTGTACAACATTATTCATATTTTTGCGCTCTTTAATTATTTTGCAGATCAGTTATGCTACACCGGCGTTTTCACCGTCTATAACTAATCTTGCAAAATTTCGTATTCTGGAATGTTCATCATTATTTTAAGCCTTCGCTTTGGCATTAAAAACCTTCAACCACCAATCTAACTATGCGTGAAGATATACGCATTCCAGTCACGCACATGCCGTTGTCCGTTTTAAGACCAGGTTTTCCAGCTTCGCAAGCATTTACGACCCAATGAGTAACAATTTCAACTCATTAAGGAAAATTTGTTTCGCTTAAAATGCCACAGTGGGAGCAAACTGAAAAGAAGAGTGGAATTGAAATAGCCGTTAGTGATTACTATTCTCACTTTCTCCTGAAGTATTATGTGATGCGCAGGTTTGACCATCAATACTTCGGCAGGTATTATAAGGGTGAGGATAATGCACTCAGGAATTCTTAGCAGTCCATTACTTTGATTAAAAGAAGAACCGACTTGGGAGGAATAAAATTTTGAAAGAGGCAATTATTGCCTTTAAACCGGTCAATAGTGCCTAGCCGCTACATGGATGAGTACATTAAAGCAGTTATGCATATTTGATGCATAAATCATAGGTTCGACGCATCTGAATAGTATGCTTAAACGGTATGAATAGTATGCTCTGTAACGACGCATCTGAATAGTATGCTTATGGTATGCTTAAACGTATTCGCCATAAATGAGGTAATTTAAGTAGCCAACAAATATCATCTTCTTTTAGTTGGAAAAGCAACATTTCTTATATTTAAAAATATGTTTAAAATTTCCGAATGAAGTTGAATATACTTTGATTTTCCTGTTTAAATACATTTCTTACATATGTTTTTATTTCTTGATAGGTTAGTTTTACTTATCGCTGCAATTTAGTAAACTTTAGATATTTATAACAGTTTCGATGATTGTGTTTAGGTAATGCTATACGCATATTGCTAATATTTTAAGAGAGGCGGGAAATTCCATCTTGATGCTCTTTTGCGTTAGACTAAAATAATTCTTAAATCTTATTCCTTGTTCTAAAATGTAACTTTATGCTTCTGAAGTGAAGGACATAGTATTTTCTTATCACCACCGCCATGCTTAACACTTATAACAATTCTATAGATATCCAGCAGGCAGAATCGCTGTAGTGCTTCAAGTGTTGCAGAAGCATAGCTAGCCTTTATATTATGAAAAAATATTTTTATTTGAAAATTAATTCTTTACCTAAGCATTAATTTTTTAATGGAGAAATTCCGCCTGAAGTACATATATCGGCTTTAATTACAACTAGATGTGTTATAAAACATTCTATTCATCGCAGATATCAGATTGTCCTTCAGTGATGAAAGTATTACAAAATAAAACGAAGCAAATTATATCAACATTAGAGTATAAAGTTGAGCAAAAATTCAGCTCTCAAAAATTCAGATTGTTTTTGATGAACAGGAGTAATGAATTAGTTATCAAATGTGTCAATTAAGAAAAGTTATAGGTCGAATGAAAAACGTTTATTGAATGCGATAACAAAATATAAATTAATAAAGAAATCATATAAAACTGAAAAAACGAGAACATGACTCGTCAATTAATTCATTGTTTTCATTTGTTTATGTTCTTTAAACGATTTCTAGTCATTAAAGATTTTTTTATGAAGTGTCTACGGCTGAGAAATATTTTGATAAGTGAATATGTATCGCTTTCTTTCCATTGAGCTTTCAGACTAGTTTATTTTCATCAAACAAACTGAGATTTTAAAATAATTTATCTAAGTTTCAAACTTCCATCTCCAAGTAATGAAATTTATTGCGACTTTCATGAGTTAATAAGTTTTAAAACTTTGAAACCTAAATGAATTAACTTCATAATTACAAATGCAGAAAAAAAAACTATTTATTCTCTTCTTTATTTTCCCCCATTTTTCCCTCCCTCTTTCTTTCTTTCTCTTTTTTTTTTCTTTTACTGATCTAGTTATTAAAACAAACTCAAGTTGTGCTAGAAATATATTGTTAAGATTTTTCTATCTAAATCTATGAGCCTATCTAACCTATCCTATCTAAACTTATAACTACAGGCTTTTAAAATGTTAGAAAAATAAGATTTTCGATAAAACAATATGTAAATGCCGAATATTAAGTAATTTTAATTTAATACGTTTATATTTAATGCTTTGCGTTTTTGTACCATCATCAACGTTACAGATACAAATTTCGATCCTAATTTGAAATTCCTCCTTTCGCATTTGGATGAATTCCTCCAGAAAATTTGTATTTGTGTTTAGTAATGTTAGTTAGTAAGTTTACTTTGATAGTTACTGTAGCATTAAGTATATTTGTTTTATCAATAGAGACATTCTGAACAAAAAACTCTTTTTTGATTAATAGCTTTGAATTTAAGTATTTAATCATAGGAAAGATCCATTGGCTCGAAAGTAATGAACTAGGAAAGATATCAAGGAAACCAAAAGCAAAAGAAATAAAATTCTGATCCCTAAAATTAATTAATTACTCCCGAGAAGCACTTTAGAGATTGCTTTTGTTTACTTTGAAGAAAATCTATTAATAATTTTAAATACACGAGAACTTTATATTGATTTTGCAATTAATATGAAGTCTTTAACTAAAAAGTGCCAAAATCGAAAATAACATAAAATCTGTATTTGTTTTAATAAGAAATATCTGATACCAGTAAACAAAGTATTCATATTTTTATTCCCAGCTACAGTATTCAACAGATTAAGAAATATCCTCTTCTAGTGAATCCTGATTCTTTTAATGAGCCAAAAGTCAAAGAAGTATATGATAACGATATTTAGACTTAGTGGATAATAATCTGCTGTATTTTCAGCCGTTGCCCGGCCGGTGTAACGGTTAGTGATGTGAACGGCAGAGTTGTCTCCCGACCAAAGTATATTTTCTAAATCCGTGCCGAATGGGCTACCAGCCCAGCAGATGTTAACCGCATGCTGCGAGATGACAGCCCCGAGGCCAGGCTCATAGATCAGGCAGTATTTATTAATTCAAGTAAACACAGATTAGACAACATACACAGATTAAAAGCTGATTAAAAGTTAAATGATACAATGAAATGTGCGAATACTAAATATGTATGAGGCATGTATATGATGGGGATGATGGATGATATTCAATACAATGAGGGATGTACATATTACGCAGAATATGCATAGGTCACCAAGTAATACAAATACCAAAGCGACATACATAAAATTCTGGATACATAAACACCATTAGGCCCACCAGCGGCCGAGCGGTAAAGTCGCTGAACACTGGTAGTTCGGTCCGAGGTTCGAATTCCGCGAACGGGCTGGCTGCATGGGCGTTTTCGTGGTTTTCCCCATGTGTAACGTGTATACGAGCCAGTTTCCCTTAGAAAGTCCTCCACGAAGGCATCCCTTCCCTTAGGCAGATAGCCCTCGAGGCTTTGCCATAATCACACACACACACACACACATAAACACCATTACTACTAATCAGAAATACAAACGCAGATAAATGAGTCTAAGCTTCTGTGAAAGGCCAATATATAGCAGAAATAAAATATTGTTGCGTGCGTACGGGTTCGTTTGAAATGAATGCACAAGTCCGATGAAAAATGAACAAAAATTTATTATAAACACAACAAATATGCTTATATTTCCACAAATATTCGTGCAGTATTACAAAATCTCACAGTAGTTATCTTTTAACTACTCAAACTGTAAGGATCCTCAGTTTTACTAACGTGTATTTTATTTTAAATCTTTACTATCACTTCTTATTTTCTACTTCCGGCCAGAATTAAACGCTTTAACTTGTTTATGCAAATTGTCTTGCTAACGCCAAGTACTTAAGTTGTGGCTTTTTGCCAAGCAAGACAGAGGAAGGAGTTATTGGAAGCAAGCCGCTTGCCATTGTAGTTTTACGAGTTTTCACTCGGTTTCTGGTTGCCTTCAAGGCCAGAGGTTTAGTCCTCTTGATAATTGCAAACGTATCGTAGTTTTAGCAGCTCGGCGTACTACATACGGACCTTTGTTAAATAACGGCCAATCTTAATGCTAGGCACTTGTATACTAATTCAAAGTTAGTTTTAGTTAGAGTTTTAATTAGTAGTTTTTATATTCTTACGTTCAGACCACACTGTAAAAAAAAACCTCGAAGTTTACAGACAAAAGTCTTGTATAGTTACAGAAATGCGAACAATTACGAAGGAAATACCTGTAACGAACACAGAACCAAACGAAACTGTAAACTCTACAGGAGTTTTTCAAGAAGTTTTGCTTGGATTTTGTCCGTAGCGTGTGATCACGTGGCTTAAAACGGCTGAGAGAGAAGAACCAATAAGGAAGAAGGTGGAAAAACAGCGTCTTAGCAGGAGAGTTCAACGATAGTCGCCATGTTAGCCATTATTTTTGCTATGGTCGAGGTAAGTTCGAAATAGTGTTTGACGTGTATTTTACTAATTTTATGTAATGTATTTGTTATGTTCTTTACACTATCTATAATTAAATTCTTTTAATGTTTAGCTTATAATTCTAATGCTCCTAAATAAACCTGTGTTGAATTATTGTTAGAGTTCAAATCACAGAGCTTGTGTTCCATTTAGTAAAATAACAACTTTTATTCGTTACATCTGCAGGTGTCTGCAGTTAAACTGCTCATATTTATAAACAGAAACAAATTTGTTAATATGTTAGTTTAAAAACAAATAAGCTTAATATTAATGTTCTATCTATAGTCTAATAATTTCTCATGTTAAATATTTATGTATCTTTTAAAACATATCGCGTTAGAATATTCATATTTTTCATTTTGTTGACAGATGTAACATTATTATTCCATACATGTTATTAATCCCAGCGTGAACTGCTTTAGAATATTTTTCAGAGCATTATTACACTATGTATGTTATTATTAATCTCAACGAAAAGAAAAAATAAATGTAATATATTTAAAAAATTCGACAAAATAACTTAACATACATTAAAAATGGAATATCATTTCATTAATACATGCGATAAGTTCGCCTTAAAAGATTATATAGTCGGATAGCAATTACATATTTGTAAAAGTATTCAATGTATATTATTTTTTGTGTTAAAGATAGTTTTAATCCAGGACAGTCTTTACCAACTTATAAAGCATTTATTAAGTTACATTATAACCAACATTTACAAAAGGCAATCGAAATGCCGTGACTTTGACATATTTTTAACTATGATGTAACATACTAGGAACATTAAAGAAAAAAAATTCTATTTTTTCCTTTATGCTTGTTGAAAAGTAAAATATTAATAAAATGGTACAACATTCATTCTAGTACTTACAATGTAAATTTACTTATAAATTTACTATAAATTTTGGTGCAAAGTTCATTATAAAATGCATTTGCTAATATTTAATAGTTATAGCATTCAATATCAAATCATGGAAATATTAGTAATGATACGTCAGTTGCATATATTAATTTCAATACTCAGCTCAATGCCAAATTTCTTCTATATCTGAGATAACATGTATTTTTTGAAAATAATTATTTTGTGTCATCTTTTCATTTAAAAATCTCTTTCAGATATATTTTAATGTGAATTATTTTCAAAATTATCCTCATTAGAATGAATGTTGTTCTCTTTATTATGTTTGAAACTGCCGTTACGCTAAAAAATATATTCAGAAAACTATTTATTGCTGAATGTTTAAAATAAGTTCTACTGCTCCTTTTTGACAAAGAGTATCCATTTGAATTGCAGTTGGTTTTAATTAATCGTTGGTTGTATTTTTAAGAACTACTTGATAAAATTCAACAAATTAGTTCAATCTATGAGTTCATCTGAAAAACCTAAAATTTTTATTCCAATTCTGTCATGTGTATATATTTCAAGAATGAAAAAGAATTACAAATTCACTATTCTACAATACTGAGTAATATGTTGTTGATATAGCCAAACTTAAAATGACCCATTTTAAAACCAGATTAAATAAATCATCGCGTATTTTCGGTCATCGAATTTCTTTGGCGCTAAAAGTGTCATAGATTTAGTAAATCCAAGGGTCAAGGTAAGCTCAAATATTTTTTTTCATAGTTCATATTTGCTAAGTTATAAATTTTGCTGATGCAAAAGTTATGTAACTTATGCAAACATATGCTTAGAGTATTTGAACTAGTGTTGAAAAATCACTGGAATTTAAAATGTAATTGACAGTATGCCGTAAAGCTTGTTTTGGTAAAAGCATATTTATGGGTGCCCCTTGGCAAAATTTGGCGATTTTTGGCAGTACATGGATACCGAGTTTGTGCAATTATTTGACCATGTTATTTTGGCTTGTGTAGCGACGATTTGTGTGCCAAAAACCGCCGCTACACGAAGTCAGATTGCACATACTCGGTATCCATGTACACATCGACCTATTTTCACTTAAAAGAAATCTGTGAATTGTACAAACTTGGCATCGCGCACTCCCTTGACTTTATCCATGTACACATCGACCTATTTTCACTTAAGAAAACATCAGAGAATTGCACAAACTTGCGCTCCCTTGATAATACAGGGAGCACCCTTCAATATACTCTAACTGCTGTTTTTCATAAATTAAAACATTTTAGGCATTTAAGATATCTTCCTGTAAGTTACAACTAAATGAATGACTCTTAAGCATAAAAATTTCAAATTTTTATGCTTAAGAGTAGAAGGAGTTATACACTTTTTAAATAACAGTGTCAGAAAAATATACTTTTTAAAATATGTAAACCATTGTTTAAAGTATAGAAAAACCTTCCTTAGCAACTATACCTCTTTAAGTGATTATGTCAAGTATTCTGGTGATACGAACATTGATATTAATTATCACTGAGAATCATGCTTTGTGAAGTAACCACCTCCATTAAATATCAAAATTGTACAAAATTATGGAAAAGTTATAGAGTGGTTTTACTGTATACTTAAAGTATATCATATCACTGTTAGATATTGATGATGTAAAAGATATTATCTAATCATAAATATTTCAAGCATTAAATAGCTTAGTGTAAGTCAATAAGTTTTCAGATTCTGACTTTGTACCCTGTCTTTCACTATGTAATATTTTTCTAGCAACTGTGTTAAGTACCAGTAAGTAAGTTTGTCTTAAATACCACTTAATGTAATCAGGTATCATCTGTTCTGTCTGTAAAACTTAATCGTAATAAGTGAACAAATGAATATCTGTAAAACTAAAGAAGACACTCTATGTAAAAAATACAAGTATTAAAATGTCTATGAGAGGAACATTTAAAATATTAAATCCATGATCAATTTTTGCGACATCTAAGATAGAAAATACCCAAACTGACTAGTTAATTCAGAGGATGAATGCATGTAATATCATTGTTCATGTGTTTGTTAATTGTGTAAGTATTGAAGTTCATGCATTAATTGTTGATAACTATATTATTGGCCTTATATATATATACTTGCATTTCAAAATTTTGTATATTTTGCCAGTGAGCTAAGTATTAAATGCTGTTACGTATAAGTTCATATTATGTGGAAATGTAGTTTTTGATCTAACACTTTCTGAGAATTTTTTAATGTTGATCATCAAGCTTAAAGCATATGGCTGAAATTACCAGTATTAACCATAATTTAATTATTCTCCTGTTTCAGCGTTTCTCAAACTTTTTTCGAATAGAGATTATGTGAATTATCATAATTTGTGAATCACCTTGCTGCTGTTCCCTTCGAAAGCAATTTTTTAGCATATATTACTACTAGTACACTTATATTTTAATATATAATTAAAATCCGTTATATTTCATAATTAAGTCCATTGAAGAAAAGTTATATTTCTAATATTTCAAGATTATTAATGAGAAGGATGATTTGTAATTCTTGCATGGCTCTTCTATATTTGGATATATGATGGTAAGACCACAGTCTTAGTGGATATATGATAGTATATTTGGATATATGGTGGTAAGTACCACAGTTATAGTGCTTTAAATCCATCTTTTACTGCTAAGACTGAGTGGGAAGTCTGTAAGTAGGGTAACCAATAATAAATTTCATAAAATGTCTATCTTACGAGAAAAGGTGATAGATGATTGTCATATGTAACTTTTTAAACTCTGAGATTTTTCAACTAAATTTTTTTGTCTCCTTTGGAAACTTCGGAGGACCATGAGGGCAAGCTGTATGATCCACAGATTGAGAAGTGCTACCTTAATACATTTCAATTTCTAGAGAAATTAATCTTAAAAAAAATCTGATCATTATTAAAACTACTTTACAGATTTATTTTATATTACAAATAAATATAGTAAATATCTAATAAACCTCAAATTATTTTCTGCAATATTTCTGAATTATTTAAATTTGTACTGTTTTTGCTTCAAAAATGGATGATACATGCAATTTATGATTTCATGAAAGGACCAAAAGGAATCTTGTTTGCAATTTAATTATTTAATTTAAAAAAAGATTTAAATCATTTGGAATATGTGCAAGTGCATGCAATTATTATAAAGAGATTCTAAATTAAAATGTCACATAACAAATTTAGAATATGTTATGTACTTCTAACGAATGTGATTTTTTCTTTATTTAGGAGCCATGCTTTGAATCCTAAGAAGAAGAGGACTGCACCTTCACAACTAGTTAATTAAAAATAACAATAATATAAATTTTACCTATTTTTTATTTTATTTTCCTTTTGGATAGTTTTCAAATAAAAATAAACCTATTTTTGTTTCTATATTCTGTGTATTGGAATAAAGAGTCGAAATCCATTGCAATATCCAATATTTTCAAAATATGATATTTTTTGAAATAAAATATATGATTATGGAATATTACGTTAAAATGAAATGGTTCCTTATGTAACCTGTATGTTACACTAAAAGGCTTCATCGAATACTTGTAAAGTAATGAGCAAATACTAAGTTAATATCTTGTGTGAATGAATATTATCTTACAGAATTTTTGATTCCATAAAAATCTATCTAAAAATATAATTTTGTTGAATGAAGATTTAAACATTTTTCCCGAAGATTTAAAAAGTCGTTTGAAATAATGATAACAAAAACATTAATCTGAACCATTTAATAAATGAATAGAAAATTTTGAGAACAATTAAATCATCCACAGGAATTTTGAAATAATCATCGTATTTTTGACATCAGTTAAAGAAAGAAAATCTGAGTCATTTTGATTATAGTGATAAATTAGTTCCATTAATAGTAGGATAGAAAATTAAAATTTTAAGGAGCCATTTTGCATTATCAATTTTTCATTAAAAAATTTTTAGTTTATTACTACTATCATATCAATTATTAATGCTGAATTCTTTATCTTCAGTTTTTACATTCTTTTCTTAATTTTCTAGGCATAGCAGAGAAAAGTATAATTATAGGATCAAGGCATTTCCAAATACATTATATTTTCTTCCTTAAATTTTTAAGATCATTCTATATTCATCATGTATTATAGACACAGTATCAGGGGGATTCTGTTCAATTTTTCAGTTAGAATTTGGGACGAAGTTGTGAAGTCATACCTACATTAAATGCTTGAATTGATTATTTGAAATATGACAAAGCAAGAGAGGGCCATCTGTCCAAGGAAAGGAATATTTTAAGGAAAACTTCATGTTACACAAACATTTACACAGGCAGCCCATTCTCTAGGATTTAAATCTAGAGCCAAATGCTAGTGTTCAGCTTACTGTCTGGCTGCCTGTAGGCAATAAATGTTTTAGTAGAAGGAATACTTGAAAAATTAAATTTAGGACTAACTAATTCTTCAATTTTGTATTCAATGAGAAGAATGTAATTTATTAATAAAGTTTTAAATCTGGGAAAATACCTGTACAACTGTCCGATTAATTAATCTATTATTTCAATTAATGGTCAGTAGCAGAAGAGATTAAAAAGCATTTATGCCTAAAAGAATTATATGTTGTAATTAAAATGAATAATGCAATTAAGCATGAAAATAATTTTGGATAACTTGTGATAACTGAATTTTAAGTTCATTGTTGAGTTACATAAGTAATTTTTTTTAGAATTTGAAAAAATATTTAGAATTGTTTATTGAAACAATTTCATTAAAATATTTTTTTTACTGTAATCATATCCAATTGCAGTCTCTTTAGATTACACTGTTGGGTATAAGGAGAATGATTTGGTTTAGTTTACTTAAGTATGGCAAAGCACACTAGGACTATCTGCCTAAGTGGAGAAATGCCTTTGTGGAGGACTTTCGAAGGGAAACTGACTTATATACATGTTACACATGGAGAAAACCATGAAAATACCCATACAACCAGCCCATTCGCGGGATTTGAACCTCGGACCGAACTACCAGTGTTCAGCGGGGAAATTCTAGAACATTACTAATTTATTGCCAAAAAACCATTAAGTCTAATACACAAGTTTTTTTTCCAGCTATTTCGTGATGCATATGTAACTTTGAGATGTCTTAAAATTCAATAAAGGAAAGTAATGCAGATGTAAGAAAAACATAAAATTTGAGCTTCTTTTTAACATTGGAAATATTTTGAAAGAAAATGTTGTATATCTTTTAGAAAATCTAAGGTATTTTTCCTTAAAAAAAAACTTAATATTTAAAGTTACATAACTTCCCTTTCCCCACAAATAAATAAATGCAGCATATTTTGTTACAAGCAGTAGCTGTAGACATTTCACATAAAACATATGTTCTACATGTGTAATTATTTATAGTAATATTACAATCAAAATATTTAATATTTAGGAATACATCATTTTTGTATTTTGTATAAGACAAATATGTTCTATATGCATAATTATTTGGAAGAACTTTTAAGTAAATTATCTGCAACTTTTACATATATATCCTTTAAAATTTCACATGAAAATACATGTTCTTACATAATCACTTGCAATAACCTTACAAGCAGAACACTAGTAATCTACAAATATTCCCTTTAGTAATTCACATTCAAAAATTACGATCTACTTACACTATTATTTCCTGTAATCTTTACAGATGTTTACATTGGTAAATCACATATGAAAAACATGTTATACTTACACGATAATTTCCTGTAACATTACAGATCAAAGATCTGTAACCTTTACAGGCATATGCTTCGGTAATCAACATACAAAAACTTTGTTATGCCTACAGAATAACTTCCTGTAACATTACATGTCAAACATCTGTAACCATTACAGGTATAATCTCTGTAAAGTTACTAAGAAAATTCCTGTTTTGATTACTCAAATAATCCATGGCATCCCAGTTTCCACGACTTTTCTTAGTAACTTTACAGATTTTTTTTACAGTGCACAAGTGGTTGGTCTCTGTATTCCGAAGTTTCGGAAATTCCTGTAAAGATTGAAAATAAAGGGTTTCGTATACCCTTCCTGCTTGTATTGTCTACTTCACACGTTCTTGAACATAGCTTGAGTAAGCTCCCTGTTCCGAGTCAGGACCATTCATGTTTCCTAAGCAAGTCAAGAGGAACACAAGTCCTGATAAAACGTTCAAACGAACTTAATTGAAAACAGCTAAAGAAAGCTAATCCGCGAATTCGCTACAATCAACAAGAGCAGTTTTCTAAACAACAACAAACTAAGTAACTTCTAGTACTTTATCGAAATCAAAAAAAGATATTTTTCAATTTTTCGGCTTAGCTTTCTTTAAATATTCGTCACGCGCTGCACTGCGCGGGAAATAAAACCATTTAATTTATAATTGAACTAATATTAGCTTTTTAAATACCAAATTCGTAACAATATGGACTATGCAGAAAATTTAGTAATATTACTCGGTTACTAGAAACCAGTCTGCCGGCTGCGAACCTTGCAATCAGCCATAGAGGATCGGTGTTTCATAGCGGGTAAAGCAAAATGAGTAGGCTGGCAAGTGATAGCTTTAAAACGCTAATTTTCTACTGTAGGTTATTTTCTGGGATCGTCATTTATTATGGATTTTACTTTCTGCCGAACGATCCTATTATATTTCACATTCTGTAATTATTGGAGTCAGAAGCTTATGTTTGGTTTAGTCTGATGTTTGTTAAATGTGGGTACGGGAACAAGAGGTGGTCTATATGAATATTTAGAGACAAATCCCAGAGAAATCGTTGATGTTTCTAAATGTATAGTGTTTGTGAGGAAAGGAAGCACTCGAAGTACACGTTGAGCTGAAAGTCCTCCTGAGAAATTGGTGGTGGGTGAAGTGAAGTGAGAGACCCTGGAGAGTGCTCCCTGAAAATTTGAGGGGAAGCTTATCAGCTTGCAACGTTTGTCGATACCAAATATATACCTACGGAAATGCACACGTGTGGCCTTGCTTTAACGTGTACGTCTGATTATGATATAATTAAGTCTGCTTACTGATGGTTCTATTTTTGTGACAAGTAATAAATGCATCTGTACTAATGTATAAAAGTCGTTGAGAGAACTGAAGAATTGTTTAAATGCTAATCACTTGAATTAAATACATTTCCAAACGTATACCATATATATTTGTTAAACTGGAATTAAAATGAATAATATGCAATTGAATTAATGAAGAGTAAATAAATTATAATACAAAATGCTTCTGGTTTACTTGAGAAAGCATAGAAAGTAAAATACTGCTATTCGAGGAAAAAAACAAATTCCGAGTATTCCAAGAAATTTTAAATCTAAACACAACTTTATTCAAACTCTTTTAAAAACCAGATATAAATTTAAACTACACAGCAATTGTAAGAGTTTTCAGACTTAAAATAAAATGAGTTCTAAGGCATTGAAATACTTAGAAAAATTGTAAATATTATGGATAAAAATGTACGGTATACAAATCATTCGTAACCTTTTAGTGCTACTGTGTTTGGATGCTTTGGTTTGTTACAACAATTACTTGCGGTCTGCAAATTCGCAACGGATAAATTCTTTGTATAATTTTCAGTAACACCGTATTCTTTTCTCTAACAGAATCTAATATATAACGTAGGTTTATATAGTTAGATTCAAACAGTTGCCTTAGAATTTAAAGTTGGGAGACGTATATACATTTGCATTACGTTTTAGTGATATTACTTCAGATATTTCTATTTTGACTTGCTTCACTGCTTTCTGTTACGTGTTATATATAACTCAGTTTTAGAAGCACTTGATTTTTGAAAGTTACCTTAACTGCTTGCGTAGTTTCTAATATTTTTAATAACTTAAGCATAATGAAATAATGACTTTCTTTTTGTTCTTGAAGCTCAGAAGTTTATTTCTGTATAATTTAATAAGCCCTCGTTAAAACGAATTCATCGAAAAATCGAGATTTCGTGTTAAAAAAACATTCCTGTTAACTGGAGATTAAAATTTTATTTTTGGAATAGACCATTTGGAGTTTTAAATATTAACCATTCACGGTGTACAGGTAAATACGCATTTAAGTATATTTTGCAAGTCGTCATAGATATTTAAATGACTAAATATTGTAAATGAACTACAGTATTACATTAATTACCGCACTCTAACTTGAAAATAAATGT
This sequence comes from Stegodyphus dumicola, assembly GCF_044657685.1. Taxonomy (NCBI): domain Eukaryota; kingdom Metazoa; phylum Arthropoda; class Arachnida; order Araneae; family Eresidae; genus Stegodyphus; species Stegodyphus dumicola. Next base: position 160,133,385 of record NC_140772.1, on the reverse strand, counting down.
CTTCACAAATCGCTTTATAATGAAATATTCATGTCTATCGCACTGTCGCAGACGAAATGAAAATGCTCGATAAACTTACGACCAATTGTAAAACTGGAGGACAATTTGGATATTGCAGAAAAGTATTCTAAACTATCCAAAGTATGTAACACTTTCTGGCGTAATTATATTATCCTCCTCACTTTCTTCTGATGATATTTGTCGCACCTCAGATACAACTGATTATATATATTAGACAAGAAAGCCCGGCGGTCATACGAAATGACCTCTGTTCTAGATATTATAAATTATAATTAAAATGATTTGTGCAAAGGTGTCTGCTAATTCAAATTGAATTACCCAGGGCAGGTGGCGAGGACGCCTCTTTGCTTACTGTCTCACGGGGTTCCCCCGTTCTACTTCCTTAATTGCTTAAAGTAGAGTGCACCGAAGGAAACCATTGGCGGTACATTTCTTAAGAGACACCGCTAGCTCAATAAATAAAGGTGATTTAAATAATAAAATGTGAATTCCCATGTCAAAGATCTCTTTGTACACAACATTTCTTGTGTAGATCTTTCCATCATTTTTAAACTCGCCTTACAGAGGACCATCAATTATTTTTTAATTTTACGTCCGTTCTTTCACGAACTCTTGAACAGGCAACATAAAGTTGACCTTGTCCAAATGCAGGCTCAGATAAAAAAATGCCAACACGCTTAAGCGTTTGGTCCTGAGACTTATGGATGGTCATAGCAAAGGCAAGTTTTACAGGAAATTGTGTACGTCTCAATTGAAACGGCAACCCTGTGCCGTGGCAACTTCACCCTATTGGCTAGTACAGTTACGCAAGCAACCAATAAACTATCGGCGACAAATAGACACCTAAGCCGTATATAATAAAGATATTTATTTATTTCATTTTTTTCCTCGTTGCCGGTTTTTGCCGGTTGCATATTTCCGAGTTCTATTATATATTGATGTTAAATTTATTTATTAAATGTTAAATGCACGTGCTTTTTTATTTTTTATTTTTCCGGCTTAGATTTCTCATAATATTCGTCACGCGCTGCACTGCACGGGGAATAAAAAATTTACAGTTACGCAAGCAACCAATAAAGTACCAGTGACAAACATTTAAGCCGCATATATGTAAGATTCCGCAGAAGCACAAACTGAAACATTGTTATCGAACAAAACTCATAAAAACTAATACCAGGGTTCCGAAAGTCATGTAGAATATTTCATTCGTCAGGCGAGTGTTGTCACCATCTTACTCGTCAATAGATAAGAGTCTTTATGGCTGTAACAGTTCTTCATGTGCTGAAGTCTCAAGGATTTTCGAGATGCGGAGATAGCTTTTATTGCGTTAAGCTGCTTTTAAGATGGTGCTTTCGTCTCCTTTTCAGCAGCGCAAATTGGAGCTCTCATAAGTCATTTATAATAAGACCTCTTTCATTAGAGAAAAAAATGACTTGATCCAAAGGCTGAAGACGACTTGGCAAGCAAAAGAGAAATTTCACATTGGTAAAGTTCAGGAATTGTTAAATTATGAGCTGTACATCTGCTAGTATCATAATAGCATTCCTATTCTGAGCCATCATTCGACAATAAAAATGAAGAAGCCATATACGAAGTGACTAACTGTCTATCTGAGCTTTCTTGTGGTGAAAGTAGATACAAAGTAATGTACCGTTTATGTTCTTAAAATAAAGGAGTTTCTCGGACTTACTGATCACTCAAGGACAGTGTTTAACACTATCGTCTGCAAAATTACGTGCAAAGACAATAGTTATATGTTGTTTACTGCATGCTCCACCATATTACTTGTTATCCTTTATTCCGGGTGTAAGATTTGGGAGAAGCTTTTTAAAGAAACCATTTTTGGCCATATTTTAGACATCACACAAGGCATATTCTTCTCTGGCTTGGTCAAATGCATTCAACCAATTATTTCTTCGTTCTTCATCAAATTTATATATTTCATCATCACTAATGACAACATATCTACTGATGAAATCTAGTATATGTTTTGGAAGCTTTTGGCTGACTTATAATTCCATTTAAACTGCACTGGAAGCGTAAAAATTGTTGAACTACTCTAGAAGCAAAGTATCTACATCTTCGCACTTCGCACTGCTAAGTCGCTTAGATGTGTTCCCATAAACCACGATGCTTTAGGTATTGTCAATAAGGCAATTTGGAGGCAATTATAATATTTTTAAATTCATTAAGGTCTATTTCCTCTAGTACGTTTAGTTTTGTTTGCAGATTTTTGCCCGTTTTCCTCCTCTTGGCTATGTCGCACTCTGTCACTCGCGTCCTAAAACCTACCAGGCCACCATTTACAGGACTGACAACCAGCGCCCTGGTATTTTCGGACAATAACGACAATTTGGAAAGTGATGAAAATTCATATGCAACTAAACTACAGTTTAGTAAATCTATGCAAATATTTTATTCTAACTAAAATGCGTTTAAATATTAACTGGATTTATCAATTTAGTAACCTGTACTCTGTTGAGTTTTAGGAAGAAGAAAAGGCGCTAACTGACCCCGTGATCATTGGAAGAAGAAAACAGGTGAGTAATTTTACCTAATTATAAAGAATTATTCAATATTTGATATTATTCGTACTGGTTGGCTTTTAAAGAATAAAAAAGTACATCTGGACACAAAATTGCATTTGTTGATTGAAGTTCACTATCGATGGTGCTAGCTGTGTTTTAAAAATATATAGGGAATTCTATGAGGGTTTGAATTAAACGAAGTCAACATTTTTTAACTATGTACTAGCAGAGATAGAACTAAAAAATATGAGAAACGTTTAAATTTTGTGTTGAATTAAAAGTTCTAATGACGCGAAGGATTAAAAAAAAGTTCCTAATTTATGGGAATAGAAATTTGAGCTAACCGATAAAGCTTCCTATAAGATTATGCTCATCGATAATGAGGCCAAAATGATGTTCATGTTAAACGGGTGTTCGCTTTAAGCGAGGTCGTGTTAGTGGCGGGAATGGCTGTATTAGAATTTCCATTTTCTCTTTTCAGCTGTTTTTACGTATTTCATTTAGGCAGTATGTTATTATTACATGTGCACATCACTATCTATTCCAAAATAAAACTTTAAACAGTACTGTGAATGTGTCATTAAAATAGAGCTTGCTTGATGAGAAAATAATGAACAACATGATACTAGTATTTTATCGCAATATATATTTGAAAGAAAAGAGAAATGAGAATATAGAACACAAATTACATTGCAAGATATATTATTAGTTTTCATTAGATTCTAGAATGATTATTAGACAGTTTACAATACCTTTATTTATGAAGTTAATCAATTTACCATGCCTTTATTTATGAAATAAACCTGACATTCATAAATCAATTAACTTTTCTTATAAAATGTGATTCACGTTTAATTTAATAAATTTAATTCAGTTGTGCCTTGGAACAAATTATATGCATTAATTAAATTTTCTCCTGAAAATTTGAAATATCACTTAAGCCTGTTAATTTTGTCCTTATTTTACCATGTGATTTACAGCAGTAGTGTCTTTCTAGCAACACAAGAAAAACTTCCTGTGAAGAGCAAATGTTTTGGCAGGAGAATGTCTCATAACATAACAATAGGGCGTTTCCTTCTTATGAAAAGAAGGAAAGGAGTTTAGGCAAAATTGCCCATTACTCTTCTGCCATTTGATCATTTAAGTTAAGGATTTAAATGGTAACTCCCGTAAAAGGTAAATAATAAATAGAAAAGATCTCAAACCGACACCAAATCTATCAGCAAAAGATCCCATCTCTAAGTTCAAGGTGTCGGCTGGATCGTAAAAACTTCCCTATTGGATGGAAAACCGATTCAATCCCTCCCAAACCACCAAACGCAATTCTTGACCAAACAAGAGTGCGATGGAGAGTCAAATAAATAAATAAATAAGGAGGGCAGAGGTGCATTCTCAAGCCAAATGGCCAGGTAGTGTTATAAAGATTTGATATCATTATATTCCAAAATACAGCTATGAGAGGGAAATCCCTGCATAGTTTCTTTTCAAAAAAAAAAAAAAAAAGAACTCACAGGGCGTCTCAAAGCTTGTTTCTTGTGGTTCCATATTCACCTTACCTGTAGGTGTTTAGTATACATCAGAAACCCTATTATGCCAGAGAGCCCTTTGTATAAAAGGGCTTGATCAAAGGTAATATAGGGAAACCCAAGGAATTTGTTTCTAGGGACAGAGAACACCGGACATCGTCCCAAAAAGTGAAAAGATGTTTCCTCTTCTTCTCCACAAGCTGGGCAGAGAGGAGATTCAACAAGACCACATTTGTGGAGATGCTTAGCTAGATAAGCATGTCCAGTAACAATTTGAATTACCTGGCGTAAGTTAGTTCTACTGAGGTGTATGAGTTTACCTGAAAAGTTAAGTGTACTGAGCACCAATTTAGAATGAGCACAGTCTGGAAGTTTAGACCATATATCATCATGTTTGTTCTTTATCCAGCTTCTTACTTCTTTTTTAACCGTTTGATATGAAACTGGGTAAAATGGTTCTGGGCCAGACATGGGGAGTTGCGAAGCATCTTTAGCTACTTTATCAGCTAGTTCATTTCCAGCAAAATCACAATGACCTGGGACCCAGACTAAACTAATGGTATTATGGGCCTGAGCCAGAGAATTGAGATCTTGAGTACAGTTCAAAACACAGTTTTGTAACTTGACACGATTAGCCAGGGCAAGGATGGCTGATTGGCTGTCAGAGAGAATATATATATACTTATTAACTGTATTTTTAGCTAAGAGCTCCTTGGCGACCATATTGATCGCCAGAACCTCGGCTTGGAAAACAGTTGTAAATTTACCAAGGTATAGATGAAATCTAATGAAATCTTCTTCAGATCCCTTGGTTCTTATAATAGCTCCAGCTCCAGTGAAGTTGGATTTTGATCCATCTGTGTAACATTCAATTGAGCCTGTTGGAATTAGGTCAATTAGAGATTCTATCTCATTCCTTTTTGGTATATGAGTTGAAAATAGTTTATCTGGAACTATTGTTTTAGTAATTGCATCTTTGGGCATATAGATTATAGGGATCTCATTGCCCAAGTCCAGGCATATGTCAATGTGGCTTTTCAGGTGGCTTTTATGACCAAAACCTGTCCTTTGGCACCATGTGCCATTTTTATTCAATCTATACATGGCTTTAATTGCTTCTCCGCTCAAGAATAATTTCAAGGGTGGAATTTGCAGTAAAAATTCTAATGCAACAGTAGGGGTACTATTTAAAGCCCCACTAATGCTTAGGCAAGCAAGTCTTTGCACCTTTTGTAAAATGTTTAAATACGAGCTTTTGTTAATAACATTAATCCAGACCACGCATCCGTAAGAAAGCATTGGCCGGACAATGGCTGTATAAATCCATAGAGTAGATTTCGGGTTAAGGCCCCATTGTTTACCAACGATTCGCCTACAAAGTACTAGAACATTTGTGGCTGTTTGTGCCTTTTCTTTTATATGGGTGATCCATGTAGGTTTACTATCCAGGTAACATCCTAGGTATTTAACGCATTCCTTACGCCTAATAATCTGGTGACCCAGATATAAATCTGCCAGTTTCCATTTCCTTCTCCACGTGAAAACTATGACCTCAGATTTTTCAGCAGAGAAAGAAAGGCCATTTGTATCACCCCAGTGTGAAACTTTATTTAAGATCTGCTGAGCTTGATTATGTAGGGTTCCGATATCGAAACCCTGTAATAACACAATAAGGTCATCTGCATAAGCTTGTGACATGCCAGGTTCCTCCCTTAGAAGTACTAAGAGTGAGTCGAAAACCAGGTTCCACAGGAACGGAGAAAGAATACCACCCTGCGGACACCCTTTAGTAATATCTCTCTTTACTTCATAGTCAGCGAGACTAACACAGATATTCCTGTTTTTAATCATGAAGATGACCCATCTAGTTATCATAGGGTGAATATGACTTCCAGTAAGGGCCTTATGTATTTTCTCGAAACCGATGTTATCAAAGGCTCCTACAATATCCAGTAGAATCCCAATGGCAAAGTGTCCGTCTATAATTGTCTTTTCTATTCTCCACACGAGTTGGTGTAAGGCCGACTCAGTGGAGAAGCCAGGCCTAAAACCATGTTGGTCTAAGCCAAAGATATGTTTCAGATTATTATCTGACTGGAGGTGCCAGAAAATCAATCGCTCCAACAGCTTAAGCTGGAAGGATGTTAGCGTGATCATTCTAAAAGAGTTTGGTTTCTCATATGTATCTTTTCCTGGTTTAGGAAGAAACACACCTCGTGAAGTTCTCCAGACCTTAGGAACATATCCTAAAATCAAACTGGACCTGAATATGTCCACGAGAATGTGACCAAAAATATCCCAGCCTTTCTGAAGCAGAATTGGGTAAATGCCATCGTTCCCTGGAGATTTAAAGGGAAGAAATACATCAAGGGCCGCTTTAGCCTTTTCAAAATTCACAATTGTCTTAGCAAAATCCAGATCTAATGGATTATGAAGTAGTTCCAATGGATTTTCCGGGGGGTCAGAGGTGACACTTCTGTCCCCCAGATGAAAATTCAACATGGTCGAAACTGTATCCAAAGGGTTTATAGTATAACTGCCATCAGGTCGCATAACCGATGAGAGTTGAGACTCCTGAGATCTTTTAAGAATCTTATGTACTCTGGCAGTCTCATGGTAGGACAGAATATCTGTGCAGAACGATCTCCATGAGTTGTATTTAGTTTTCCTGATTTCACTTTTAAATTTCCTTTGTAGAATTTTGAAGTTAGACCAGTTAACTTCAGATTTATTTCTGACAGCTTTCCTGTGCGCTCTCCGAACCTCTAGGCGGAGGCTTTCAAGCTCCTTGGTCCACCAAACTCTCTTGCTAGGAGAGTACTTCCTTCGTTTGAGAGGGCATGATGCATGATAAGATTCAATAATGATATTTGTCAAGTTGTTTGCTTGAATATCAAGCTCCTCGACTGTACAATTATTGTCTAAAACCTGAAGGTTAATAACATTAGAAACCAGGAAATCCTTATAAAGGTCCCAATTTGTGTTTTTAATGTTTCTGAAATATTCAACTGGAATTTCATCTCTAATACAAAATTGTATAAGGCGATGGTCAGAAAGTGAGGGATTGTCACTTACATGCCAATTCTCAATAAGGTTATAAATATCAGATGAAGTTAATGTGAGGTCAATGACTTCTTCTCTTCTTCTGTTAACAAAGGTGGGGCGATTTCCCCTATTTACCCAAGTTAGGTTGGTATTCATTATAAATTCCATGAGTTTTTCTCCTCTAGGATTAGTATCAGAACTGCTCCATGACAGGTGGTGAGCGTTAACATCACCACCAATAACCATAGGAATATTGTTTATTTCACAGAAACTCACAAGATCTATAAATTCTTGCGGAATGTTAAGGTCATAAGCCATGTAAACTGAGCAAAAACAAATGTTTCCTCTCAGTGAACTGTTTATGTCCTTAATTACAATAGCAGTTAAGTCCTCTGATGTAAATTGGGATAATTTCATAGCCTTTATATTTTTAGAAATGTAAATGCTAGTTCTAGGTCTTTTATCAGGTCCCTCTGTCGAAAAGAAGTGCGCGTTCATGGGCCTACCAAGGATTTTACCCTTGTACACCCAAGGTTCTTGAATTAATGCAACAAAAGTGTCTTGCTTACCTAATTGAGCAGCTAAATTATATGAAGCTGCTCTGCTATGTTGCAAGTTTAACTGACTAACCTTAACCATTAAAACAGGTTAAATGAAAGAAAAGAACTTACCCTGAAGGATTTTAGGAGAGAGTTAAAAGCCGCATCCTTAGCATACTACTTCAAAGGAAGTAGTGACAAGGGAGACCTATTCAGGTGTCTTCTCCAGAGCCTCCAAAGAAAGCTCTGGTTCCGACTCCTTTTCGGTCTCCTTTTCTTCCGTCAACTGTTTCTTTGGAGGATCCCTGGGCGAAGGAATTGATTTCTCCTGTTGCCTTGGTTCCTTCAACTGTACACAGCCACGGGCACCACAAAAAAGTTTGAAATTCTGGGCCTCCAGATAATCCATAAGTTCATGTTCTACTCCCAGCACCAAGGTATTACCTCCGTCTCCAGGGATAACTGCCTTGATGGCGATCTTCTTAACATCAAGGCCCTTGTTGCAGGCATCAAGAAGCTTGATGTTATCTTTTGGTGACCTGTTTCCAGGAAACCAAGCGAAAAACCTCTTCATGGGGGGTCTGTCTCCGGGAGCCATGGCATGATAACCTGGATGGTTTTCTTTAGGGCCGGGTAGATCATTAATTAAAGTCTTCAGGACGTCCACAGTCTCCTGGTCCTCACATGCAATGTTGAGGCCATTCGGCTGCAGGACTGTCTTGTGGACCCTGCAGGTGGTGATAGAGCCATCTATAATTCGATCATCAATTATAGAGGTGATGAAATCTGAATCCACCGATGTTATGTCTCTGGAATCATCCTTGCAGACGATTCGCAGAGTGATTGCCTTTCTTGCAGCTTGACTATATAGCCGTCGTTTCTTGAGGGCCATTTCCGGGGTTTCACCAGCAATGCGTTCTCTCTTACGAGACTCTTCATTGCTTGGATGGTTCTTCCTCACCGGTTTGGAGGTTGCTCCAGAGGTCCCAGCTTTATCTGTTTTCTCTTTCGCTCCCTTCTCCCCAGAGATCGAGATTCCTTCCATGGCCCTCTCCAGTCGTTTCCGCTCTTTCTGGCGTTGCCTTTTTTCTCTTTTTTTATTTACAACCTCCATCATTGGTGACTGGTCATCCGCTTGCGCATCTGGCACAGTACTTCTGACAGAGGAGTCAGTATCCATCCCCACTGGGTTCAAGGCGTCCGTGTCCGAAGGCACATTCACCCTTTCACCAGCGGTTCTGGTTTCTGTAGTCCTAAAGAGAAGAGCGTCCGCACCCGAGGGTACATTCACTCCCTCAGAAGGAATTACAGTGGTTATAGTGGGGATTTCAGAAGATGTGTTTTTATCTAATTTTGTATTACAAGCATCCATTTTGGTATAAGATTGAAGGAAGGGGGAGAAAAATTCCTTCCGATTTTCTAAGAGCCAGTTTGGAGGGGCTAGCCCCAGATTCAGCAGCCAGTAGTGACCTCGGAAGAGCCCCCCCGCTCTGCCATGCAGGACCCCACCCAGGCACCACCTGGAACTACAAGGCAGGCGAGATTATACACCAGCTGATAGAGCAGCCAGGACATGCTGGTTAGGCTGCCCCGGGCTCCTGTACTATCTGGCGGCCTGAGACGCAAAACTCAGCTTTTCTCCTGTATCCTCTACATGGCTGCTTCCTCCAAGACCCCTCCTCTCCAGATCAAAGGTCCTCGGAATTTCAAATCCTCCCCACAATCGCCGGTTTTCCCAGGGAAGAGCGGTCCGTTGGGTCGTCATAAGATTACTCATCATCAGACCGAACCTCATCCCACTGAACCCCAGTATGCCACAGGACTTTGTGACAGTTACCCATTTAGCACCACCCTGGGGGCACGTGTGACTTAAGGATAATCACGGACGCGGGTAACATTACCCCCCAGGAGAATGTCTCGATATAGTATGCATTCCTTTAAGTAACCTTTGTTTTATTTAAGAATAAACAGGCATTTATCCACGTAGTCATTTCGGAACACATATACTTACAATCTATTGTGGAACTTGGAACGACTTCTACAAGCAATCCAGCCAATATTTCGCCCCATTTTGCTCTATATATCAGTTAGAAAAACTCTCCTGATGCACATTACTGGTCATCTTAACGACCGGGGTCCATTCCAGGAGCGATTTGGCCACTTAATCAACTCCCCGTACGCTCGTTATGGACTGAATACAGGAGCTGAAGAAATAATAACAAGCAGGAAAAAAATATCACAGAACAGAAAATAAGCTAAGAAAAAAGAACACCCTAAGGCCTTCAGCTCCGGACGTAGTACGCTTACCTCAGAACAACATGAGTACTGTTAAACTCGAAAAAATAGAAGGAAATAAACTAATGCTAAGTACCTGCTGGAACTCAAATAAGTAACTTAATAAAGCCGCCTAGACGGATGATGATTTTCCACTTATCACATTAATTTTATCTTGTTATTTATAACAGGCCAAGTGCTCGTAGAGGTAAATTGCCGTCTGCGATGTATTAAGCAGCTTAAAAGTGACTCGAAAACATTATGCCTGCTGTTAATGTTAAAGCTGCTGCATTTCTTAACAACCATGGTTTAGATTACTAAGCGCAACATTTTACAATCCCATTTCATATCTTTTACATATATATCATAAATACTTACGTAAATTAGATACATAGTTATTTACTGATAATTGCTTAAACTAATTTTTAAGATAAAAGTACATACGTTCCGATTCAATCTACATGAAGGGACATATATTACAAATTATGCAAATTAGATCACTTTAAGGTATCCTCATGATTTAAGATATTACTTGTTGTAAAATAACTTTAAATTTTGGTTTAATTTTAATGTACTATTCCGGCACTTTAAAAATATTCTAATCTAATGGGAAGAGCACGCGTCTTGTTAAATTTGCATGTGGTGTGCTTCTTATTAATATTCAAAATATATTAATAAAATTGTTGCCATTTTAAGTGGTTAATTTAAGGCATTTTGCATCTTAATGCTATAAAAGATTCTAATTAAAGCATTATTATCAATTATTATACCAGTCATAAAAGTAAATGCGTCATATAAAACCACCCGACCTGATCTGCATGAAATACATACTGTGGTAATTTTGCATTATACGTAATCGCCTATAGCATTCTGTTGAACATGAATGCTGTAGTCTAGAGAATTCTGTTGGACAGAATTCAAACTATCGAACAAAATTGCAACTACGGTAAATCTTTATTTATTTTGCAAGCAAACATTACAAAACAATATTGCAGGAGATGTTGAAAATATCCTCCTTGGACTTCTGGACATATTTTGCATGAAAAATTTCTCACAACGAGTATTTTCAGTGTCAGTTTTTTATCCTCAGAGTTCCGAAATAATTTCACGATTGGCCTCTTTAGAGTGATCAATCATCTGAGAGATTATTTTCATAGACTTTGCTTTTCAGATAACCTTAGATATAAAAATCACAAGTCAAGTTCGGGGAACACCATGACCATAAATCTTAGCTTCCCAATTGATTTCTTGCAACAACATCCTAACTGATGCAGCGGAAACTTCGCCAACGTGAAAAGTCAGATAAAAAGTATTCTTCAATTGCACCGGATCGGTTTTGCGTGGGACATTCTGTGTAAATTATGGGTGCATGATCGTTTCTTTAAACCACTACCTTTAGATATTGAAAGCGTGAGCCTGGATTTGTCTGTGCTACGTTCCATATCCTGATATATATATGATCTACATAAATTTTTAAAATTACAAATTCAGACTAATCTATCATTATCCTTCTGAGTAAACATTTTAATGTTCTGTTACCAATTCAGTGTTTTACCAAAATGCATTTTGCTTGTGTAAAATTTCTTTTATTTCTAATATTTTCAGAAATTCAAAACAACACTCCAGCTGGACAAATTATTAAAGAAATTTTAATGAGCTAATTTTTAATAAACTAATGTTTAGTAAGCTAAGTCATAACACGTATTTTTTATTTCCACTAACACTAGACGGATTAGTTAAAATAATTTGTAAACTTCAAACCTCATAAAATTACCACAAATTGGGTTTCAAATGTATATGATTTAATAAAACGATTTCTTAATTCTCAACTGTTAAAACAATAGCAATAATACTCTTAGTCAAAAAGCAATGCCGGTTCATAGCTAAAATTAGTGGGGGTGCTGTTCGAAAAAAAATTAACCTTTGTTTTAAAATTGTGTAAAAGGAAACAAACGTGTATAAAAAGAAAATTTATTTTGAAACTTCATGAAATCTTACAAGGAAAAATTAAACATTTCTTAATTATTTTAACCTAAATTGTTACATTTCAATCGTTATGTATTCATTTAAAAACGAAAACCTTTCTTTTTTAATTTATTCGAAAAGATCAATACTTTTCTCCTTGATCTCTGGATGACAAGCTTGGAAATTTTTCTTTTATTGAAAGCAGTTTAGTCTTTCAAAATTCCTAGTGCTTATTAGAAACGTTTTCATTTTTTCAATGTTGAAATGTTGAAAACCTCTGATGTAGTCATGGGAACTCTGAAGCGAATTTTTATCAGTTTCGTAATTTCACTAAGAACATCATCTAGATTATTTTCGAAGATAAATTTCAGTAGCTCAATTAATTTGCAGTATTCATGGATATCAGACCTACGATAGAATACTTTTAGTTCAGTTTCAAACGTCTCTTTGTCAATCATTGAATAGGCTTCAGTGGTCAGTACTATTTGTTCTATAGGATGTTCATTCCTAAAACTACCGAAGCATTTCTTGTTAAACAATTTAGTAGCTGCTAAGTGTTATGTGGAAGAATATCTGTGCATTATCAATACATACTATAAAGTCAATTGTTGCCAGTAAATATTAGAGCACTGTATTATATTTAAAGAAATTAAATAATGAAGAATATCCATAAATGTATATATATTTCTCGCATTGTGATAAAACAACGATACCTAGAGCCATCAGATTTTGAATAATATCATATTTCAATAGCTTCTGCCATCAGTGTCTTTGAGAAATTCTCACTGTACTGTGAGCTTCTTAATTCTAAAATAGCAGTTTTGAAATTTGTTATATATTCATTAACTTTAAGCACACTAATTTCTGTGGATTGCATTTAGTGGTATATTAGTATTTGTACATGAGGCATAAACTGATAAAAAAGCTCTAACCGAAACTTGAAATTATCATCATTTTGATATCTTAAACTTCCTGTTGCTTTTGCAATAGTTTGATATGCATTTGATGCTGATTGAATTTCAGTAAGGCAATTTTTTAAAAATTGCAAATTTTCATGAGCTCCGTTTATGGCCCGTATGATGAAGTTCCACCATGTGGAGGAACAGCACACGCACGGAGTAAAAAGAAATCACTACGAATTTCGAACAACACACCAGAATGTTTCCAACAACACACCAGAATTTCGGCACTGCAAGAGCGACAGTGCTGTTCTCTCTCCTTGGCTCGCGTGCTGCTTCTGTGTGCGCATGCGCAGAACAGCCAAACACCACGTCACTGGAACTGTGAAGTGCGCAATTCCCCCCCCCCCGAGTGAAGACCATGGAGGTAGAAAGGAAGGAGGGGCCAATCGACACTAGAAGTGAAGCACTGCTTTGAAGCTTGGGTCGCCAGATGGGGTGTTGTTTGTTTACATTCAGAAGCTCGCTTGACAGGATTCTGATAGTATTTCGACACACGCCAGTTCCATACAAATCGAAGAAGGGACACTTTCGCATGAAAGAAACATTCATCGTGTGATGGATAATAGCAATTTGTATAGTTTAGTGACATTTATGCAAAAATCACATCTTGGTTATTTTTCGATAACTAACAACAGCGATTTTGATTATGAATTTGTTTTATAAAATTCTAAGCTGTTGAACTACAAAAATATAGATTTTAAGAAAAATGTTATGCTTAAAGAATGAAAAATACCTTACGATACATTTAAAATTGTATACGTCTTTCGATACCCTTGATAGAGTATTCGCAACTTTTATTTTATTTTCCAAACGCCAAAATGTTTTAAATAAAACAAATTTTTTTCACATCCATATATTATTGTTGCATATTATTGCAAAAACCATGTATCTGCCTTTGACAAAATACATAAATATTCATTAAATTATCTATAAATGTGTTTGAAATGAAGAATTTATTCACTTATAAACAACTGTGAAAGTACTGTGAAGAAATCTAATTATTAAATGTATCTAATTTATAATAATTATAAATGTTATCTAAATATATAATAAGCTTAATATTGAATTGTAAACATAAATTGGAATCCTGTTGACAAATACGTTATAAAACTATTTAAGCAAGAATTGTTCGCATTGGAAAGCAATCTGTTAAAAGGTATTGTAAAGCAAATGCTATGAGATGCGCACTTAAGAACGTAATAAAGAGTTTTGGATTATGTATTGTTGAAATGAAAGGTAAAAAAAAATCTGATAAGTATAATTAAAAGAATTATTCCCCTTACATTTTATAATAACTCAGTTACAAGTTTTAAATAATACTTTAAAAAAAACTTATTTTATTCCCTTTCAGAAATGTTCAGAGAAAGTCAAGTACTATTTAAAGTATTTCGCTAATTCCTAATAATTCTCTAATTTAAAATGAACCGAATAGAGCATTAATTATAAATTGGCTTACATTTTTCGATTTAAAAGATGCCTCAGAAGCCAAAAAATTATGTCATATTTAAGAAAGTATTTTAGAAAGAAGCTCTATAAATAGAGAAGTAATAATGCATAATTATAATATTAATAATACAATAAACTTCGTTCTTAATCTTTGTACCTTAACCGAACAAAATCGAATTACCTTAATTTTTTTTCTAATATAATTAACGAAAACTTGTGAAAATACTTCATTCAAATTAAACCATTCTGAGAAAACTGTCCTGTGAAAAGTATAGCATTTAATTCCGTTCAGAATGAAATGTTGTTTAAAAATATGTTGTTTTCACATACTTAGGACTCTGAAGTGTTGTAGAAAAAGAAAATATATACATTTATATGTATATTTACGACGTAATTACAAAATATTTACATCCGAACGCGTCAAATCTCATTGAACTCAATGGTAAATGACCCAATATTTTGGTCACCACGTAGGGATCGCCGGTGCTTCAGAGCAGGGTACGGGAGAAACTTGTTTAGGGCGACTCCATCTTACTTCCTACCTCCATGGTGAAGACTTGCGTACCTTTTTCACAAACTGGGGGATGGCTACTGATATTAAGCTTAAGGATTAAACACTATGTTAAATATTAAAAATTATAATAATAGGAAATAGGGAGTGCTGCAGTTCCACAGTGCTAATTACGAGCCGCCACTGCCAAAAATGTCGAGATGCTTTGTTTCATTTAATAGTTAAAATGTGTTTGATAAGTTACTTTTCTAACTTTCTAAGAAAATCTGTTAGTACTATATGTTCAGAATATTTAGGATCATGATGGATATTTAAAGGGGTCTAAA
This sequence comes from Stegodyphus dumicola, assembly GCF_044657685.1. NCBI lineage: Eukaryota > Metazoa > Arthropoda > Arachnida > Araneae > Eresidae > Stegodyphus > Stegodyphus dumicola. The sequence goes on along the minus strand of NC_140772.1, from coordinate 160,118,242 downwards.
AACCCTTGACATATTTGAAAATGTAATAATTTATAGAAATACAAAGCTTGTCGTTATTGTTATAATAAATTACAAAAGTTGGTATTTTATCTTTCACTCCAGCTATCATTGCGAATTATATTGTAAAATAATGTTATTGACCTAAGACTAGTACGCAAGAAAAATTTTTTGACACTGTCTTATGACCAATGATTTTTTTTTCCTCTCCAAAAGTTATGCTTCTTGGCTTCATTTTGTAAGACTATATTTAAAACTGGTTATGCTCATTAAAAACAAAGGGCGAGTGTCGTCGTTGTTGTGAGTGTCGTTAAAGACAAAGTGTCGTTAAAGACAAAATAAGTCTTTATGGCTTAGCTCATTTTTCTGACCTGATCAGAAAAAGTTTACGAATTTTATCGTGGCAAGAAGCAAGACTGCAACTGTCGCTGGCATGGGCCTTGAGCACCATGTATATGACAGTATGAATTTGTCCAAATCTGACCCAGTTTTGATGAGAAGTTTCTCACCCCTCGTCCTCTACCACCAAACCACACGAGAGAACTTTCGGCTTGTGGTGTATTTTGAGTACCCCATGCCACACATACACTATACATTTACAAACGTTCATGCCTTCTACTGGACTCGAACCCGAACCCAACCAACGCCACAGCCGCGAAGAGCACTAATCACTACATCGATCTACACGCTGTTAATATCGTGATTACAAACACTACACAAATTCGGAAAGTATTTGACAGTGCTTCTCCATCAATTTATGAGTTTAATTGGATCAAAATAAGTCTTTTTTTTTTTTTTTTTTTTTTTTTTTTGGATGGGCTTTGAACAAGAAATAATTTACTCATCAAAATTTTGCAATATACTATCAAATATGTCTATTCTCTGAATCTATTAATACAAGTAAACTTTATATTCTTAAGGATTTTGTATTTAATTTGCTATTTTTAGTAGAATTATAATTCAAATTGCTTTATATTCCCGTGCAGTTCAGCACGAAACATATTTTGAGAGAAATCTATGCCAAAGTAAACATTTAGCAGCACGCACAGTTAATAAATAGATATCCCGTAATTGTACTCTTTTGCTTTCCAGAAACTTCCAGAAATTAAGAGAAGCTTCTCCTGACTGATTAAAAAGCTTATAAAAGCCAGAGAAAAATATCTCAGTTCAATTGTTTACCTAGTTCATATTGGTGATCGTAAGAATTCGCGGTGAGATCGGATTAGCTTTCTTTACGCTTCAATTGTGCTCTATTTAACGTTTTAGTGGTTTAAAATATAACTACTGTGTGATATTGTGATATTGTACGAATATCTGAGAGGAAATATTTCAGCATTTTCTTTTATTTCTTGTGATAAGAATAAATTTTATTAACTTTTCATCAGACTTGTGCATTCAATTTCTTACGAACTCGTACGCATGCAACAATATTATTTACAATTTTTGCACTATAATTTTGTATTTTATGTACATACATAATATATAATTTTTCCACTATAATTTTGTATTTTAATCATGGGATAATCATATGATATAAATATAAGCAATAAACATTGCTTTATGTGGCAATTTCAGTCTGTTTGTTATGAAATTGATTATTCGCCTGTAAAGACATTAGGTATTTTTTGAAAGCAGGAGAGATGAAAAATGAGTAATGTCCTCTCCAGGATTCGAACCACGAACCTCTCGAATACGCGCCGAGTGTGCTAACCACTACACGACGAAGTCATGCTAATAAGGTGGGAAAAGTCCTTATACTCATTTTTTATAAAACAGGAAATCTTCTTTCCGTTTTCTTCATAATAATTCTGCTTCTGTTCAAACAACTTCGTCAAGCGAATTATTCGCGAATTATTCTCGTAATTTTATCACGAATAATAGAAAGTTTTCTATTAAATTTCGCAAGAATATTATGATACTATTTTTCTTTTCTTGCAGATTTCTCTCTATTTTTCTCTTCTTTTTTTATTCTGAGCTGGTAAAAGTGTTTGATTTGAAATTTAAGATAACAGATGACAAAAATAACATATGGCTTTTCTGAAGAGTTGGGCTGCAATGATGTAGTTTCACATATGAGATTCAATGAAATATTTAATTACGGATTATTGTTATTACTCGTTTAAAAATTACAATCTATTTTTAAATGATTTTTTAAAAGTATGTGAATTTTTAACATTTAAAATTTTGAATTAGAAATTGTATATACTTCTATAGTATTTTTCAACTAAAAGGTAAAATGGCATTTTTGCTTAAAGAAACAAATTTATGTGAACGTTTTCTTGTAAAAATGTATAAAAGAATATCTACTTCTTAAAGGATATTTTAAAACATCATTTTCTCCGCTATATAGAGATAAATCTTCTAATAATATATGATTTAGTCTAGTTTTCAGTGACACGTGCCACAATAAGAAAGTGAATATTCAGTTACTGTGCTAATATTTGCGGTATATCAATTCATGTGTAGAAACACAGACAAGTAAATATAACAAATGCCCTTTTCGTATTAAATATAATTTGAAATTCTTTACATGAGACAGACCTTAGCAGGTACTATATTTTATAAATAAATACAACTTTGAAGGTTCAGTGTTGAATTCTTCATTCAAGCACGTCTTGTTATACTAATATTAGCCTCGCAACACTGGTCTGCATTAAAAAAACTAGTTTAATAATTAATAGTTACATTGAATATTTCTGTATGCTGATTATGAAATCTGTATTTAAATTCTGGGTAAAATTTGTAATAAAAAAACTGTATTCAGAATTGTTTTCGAATTGCGAAACATTTCATAACGATAATTATGCTTTGTTGCGTTGATGAGTGAATGGTGTAATGTTACAGAAGTACACTGTCTAGTGAAAATAAGATTATATTATATCACATATAACACCATTAGTTGCAAAATGTTTTAAATATGAAATATTTACAATTACATTATGTCACATATAACAGCGTTAATTACATTTTTTCTTAAATATGAAAACTTGTAGAGACATTAGGTTATTTGGAAGCAGGAGACAAGTACAAGTGACGAGGGACGTGGGCACTGTGCCTTTCTTTTCGCCATCCACAGAACAGCTGACCCACTGTGTTAGGTGCTTTCCAACCTGTTGGATCCCGTCGATGGAATTAAAAATAAATATAAATAAGGAGTTTAGTACTGTGTCCTCCTGGGAATGGCAACGAAACGAGAAACATTGAAATAAAGACCAGAACATGGAAAGAAGGTGCTCGGTGGGGACTGCTGAAACTAAGCGGAATACATTTCACTATTATGGTGCATGTTAGGCATACAGTTATATTAAGTATGTGCTATAATAATCACGTACAGATGTAAAGATGATCAAATATTACGAATTGTGTATACATTAACTGAGTTCTGGATTAATCATAATACTAAATATAATTAAAAAAACAGCAAAAAACCCACAAGACATTAAGTAAATTAATATATATACGGAGCGGGCTGCTGACGGCACGGTGTTCAAGGAAAGAAGTCAATCCAGGCTTTTAGCAATGGTAGTGCAGTCTCTAATGCGGCTGAGCGCATATTTATTCTTAATTATTATTGTACCATGCCGGCATATTGATTGCAGTTGGTCTTTTTAAATGTGAATTCTGTGTGTGCGAGCAGTCAAACAGATAGTGACTGGGTCACCAGTACTGCCACAAATACATTGGTTACTGTCTCTTAGGCGAAATCTGTGAAGATAGGACATGTTTGGGCCATGCCTGTCAGATATGTCAGATACTGTGTGAGGTGCGAAGAGCTGCTACTAAAACTGGTTAACTTTTGGTTGGAAATCATATAGTCTTCTGCCTGTGGTGCTTGTCTCCCAGTAGTTTTGCCACTGCTTCATTAGTTCACATTTGAGAGTAGTTTTCAGATATGAGTGCGGAAGGGGCATACCAGTGCTACTCACGTGGGTTTTCATTGGCTGCACCTTTCGCAATCATACCCGCTCCTTCATTTCCTTTAATCTCCGCATGGGCTGGAACCCATTGTAGCTGGGGCCTCAGACTTGCAGGAATCGAAATTAATAGTTTTTGTATGTCTCTGGCAATGGGATGCTTATTGCGGCCGCCCTGGATGGCCTACAAACTTGACATTGAGTCTGTGTAAATTACTTTATACTTGCCATTGTTAGCAGTAACGTCCAGAGCTGCCTTTAGGGCTCAGTACAGCACCACATCCACCATTAACTAGAACAGCCCCAGGTGTCAAGAGCGGGAGGGTATACTGGCGCCTCGCTGAATTAGTATGCATTGATTATATATATAAATACAGTGTCTGATACGTCTTTCAAGATACATATATTGTACATGATTTCCTACGGGGAGGTTGATAAAAATTATAATTACATGCACAAATTATAGTTACACATATTGTTGCGTTGAATAATACTTTGACAATATAGGACTTCCTTAAAATAGGCCTCTTCCGGAACTCGAACCAAGGACCTCTCGAATAGCTTCGAGCGTACTGACCACTACACCACGAAGGCATGCTAAGAAGGCGGGAGAAATACCTTATAAACTCTTAATGTACGAGTACTGAATTTTGATGACATTTTTGTTATCTGCGTGTTTCTGTTTATGTAACACTGTTACACTAAACACGTAAAACTTAACACGTTTAGCCGAATTTTTTCTTTTCTTGTGATCCCAGATCACTTAAATTCTTCAATTCCATCTCTTTCACAAATATAAAAATTTTACATTATTCTTTGAAAAACATCAAAAGATTTTTTGGAAAAATTCTTCCTGTATGAATACAAAAAATCATAAGTTAACATTCACATCGCAAAACACATTATAAACTTGTCTATGCTTTGTAATTTGAAAATTTTATTACATCAAATCCTAAAACATTTTCTGCTACTTTTCCTTCATCCTTATTATCGCTTCTTTCTCAGAATTTTTTACTGAAGCTCTAAGCTATATAATTTACATGAGCTGTCGAATCTCAGTGTCAAAACAAATTCTTCATTTACTTTATAATTACTGACATAAGGAAATTTTCTACTAATTATTTAAAACAAATATTTACCTTGTCTGGGCTTTGACAAATTATTTTATTACTGTAAATTGGAAGCGGTGCTAAATGAATTTCTTAGAGTCGACTGTTACATTATTTATTCTTTTGATCTAACGAATAAATCAACTCCGCACAGGACGTTTTATTTTAATGGTGATATTTATTTGTCTCACCTGTTCCATTCATATAACAAAAATACACAGAATTTTGCGTACTCAGCCTGCTGCTCTAGTAGCAGTAGAGTAACTTTAAAGTAAGTGAACAACAGCCATTCTTGTTCATTGTACATAATTTGCATCTGGTATGAAAGCAATATAACCATACAGTTCCTTTAATTGTACAGCATTAGACTGAATGAATCGATGCACGTACATTTTTATAATGATTTAAAACTCTTTTAAATTTCCCCTTACACAAATCTCAAAATAATCTTACTCCAAAGTATTATAAATGGTACTGAAGAACTTCATTTGTTTGTGTAAATTATTGTAATAAATAAGTTTACTTCCTTACTTGATAAGAAAAATTTTATGTTCATTAGAAAACACAATGTCTATACTCGATTACAGAGAGCAAAGATTTACATTTTTGAAATCTGCATAAAAATAAATTTAAAGACAACCGTAGTTATTCTAACATCAAAATACACGCTTACTAGTAATGTTGGGGTCTCGTCCCAAATAACACACACTAAATAAATTCGCTGGTTCGATTCTTTATTAATTCTCATAATTAATTACAATCACTCATTAACTCATAGCTGTGACCAGCCGTCTTACACCGTCGATGGCGATTCTCAAACTCGTTTCATCATCACATTACAGATGCGCAGGCGCGAACATGCCGCCCCGCGTTGCAATGCTTAGCATTCAACTATTGTAATTAAGATATAGCATAAAAAATTAAACAAGTATATCATAAACAATTTTAAATAAGTACTATTACATAAAAATCATTATTATAATTAGAAATTTACCATATACATAAGCGTACAACTCAAAGCAATACAATATAACATTTCAGTTACATAATGACATGTTATGTGAAACACATTCAATACTGTACAATAACTATAAGGACAATACTCATTTTTGTATTGGTAAGACACATAATTTGGTAATTGGTCGTTTGAAAGTTCCAGTTTGAGTTTTTACATTACACACGCGAACCTTTCCATCTTTACCATAAAATACTTCTATTATACGACCACCCGCCCAATTACAACAAGGCAAATTATCTTTAATTAAGACCATGTCTCGAACTTGTATATTGTTTTTAGAACTTTGCCATTTAGATCGATTTTGTAAATGACTTAAATAATTGGAGTTCCATTTTTTCCAGATAATTTGTATTAATCTTGTGATCTGTTGCCACAATTTTAACCTGTTAATGTTAACTTCCGTGATATCTGGCTCAGGGACCGAATTAATTGCTCTACCAATTAAAAAATGCCCAGGTGTTAGAACCTCTAAATCCTTTATGTCCGATGACAAGGGTGTCAATGGTCGGGAATTGAAAATTCCTTCAATCTGAATCATAATTGTTAAAAATTGTTCAAATGTCAATTTTGCATTACCTACGACACGTTTGAAATGGTACTTAAAAGATTTAACTCCAGCCTCCCAAAGGCCTCCAAAATTAGGTGCTCTGGGAGGGAGAAATTTCCATTCGATATTCTCAGAACTCAAATAACCAGCTAAAAGCTCATCTTGTTCGTTCACTAGTTTGTTTAACCTCTTTAATTCTGCATTTGCACCTACAAAATTTGTAGCGTTATCACTAAATAGTGTTAAACTTTTACCTCTTCGTGCAAAGAAACGTTTCAAGGTAGCTATTAATGCTTCAGATGTTAGGTCTGTTATAAACTCTAAATGAATGGCCTTAGTAACCATACAAATGAATATACACACATAAACTTTCTGATATATACCTTTTCTCTGGTTTTTGTACTTAATTAAGAATGGGCTACAGAGGTCAACTCCAGTACAATTGAATGTAAGATTAGCTGTGATTCTTTCCTTGGGTAAATCACCCATGATTTGCTGAGCTACAATGGGATTAGCTTTAAAACATATTATACAATTTTTTACAATTTTTCTACAAACATTTCTACCACTTACAATCCAAAATTTTTGTCTTATATGATATAACAAAGATTGAGGACCCACATGCAAATATTTTAAATGATAGTAATTAACTATTAACTCTGTTAATTTATGTTTAGAAGGCAGAATAATAGGAAATTTTTTCTCATAAGTTAAATTGCTATTTTTTAATCTACCTCCAACTCTCAACAGTCCATTACTGTCAATGAAAGGGTTAAGACTTTTAATAGAACTATTTCTTGGAACAATACCTGATTTTTTAAGATCATTTATCTCATTTATAAAATACTCACCCTGTACTAATTTTATTAAAGTTTCTTCAGCTGCTCTCAATTCTCCCACTTGTAAATTACCTACCTGCTTTTGTTCTTGCTTACAATTCTTGTAAAACCTAAAACAAAAACTTATAATACAAATTAATTTTAAATACTTATTACTGCAATTCAATAAATCATTAATAAAATTATTCACATTCAGATTTAAACATGTAGATAGTTCAGAATCAGCAAAGTTTTTTCATCCTTCATTAAGAAGTCAGGCCCGTTCCACCACAGTTGACTTAGTTGCAGTTTTTTGGCAGACATACCTCTAGATATGACAGATGGGTTTTCTTCAGAAGCGATATGATGCCACTGTGCTATTTCAGTCAGATCCTGTATCTTTGAAATCCGGTTTGCGACAAATGTCTTGAGCAGGTGTGGCTCTTTGTTGATCCATGACAGCACAATCATAGAATCGGTCCAAAGGTGGATAGCAGTAAGCTCCAATTTTAACGATGATTTCACTCGATGCATTAGTTTAGCTAATAGCACTGCTGCGCAAAGCTCAAGTCTTGGGATTGTAGTCTTCTTTAGGGGGGAGACACGCGATTTACTGCACACCAACCTCACTGATGTATGGTTTGTTGCTGATGTTGCTTTACAGTAGATAACTGCTCCATAGGCGGCCTCTGAGGCATCACAGAAACCATGTAATTCAATCTTGATTCTATCCGGTAATAAAATACATCTATGGACTTCAATGTTGTTAATTAGCTGCAAGGTAGTGGAGAATTCTTTCCATTCTTTAGCCTCCTTTTCTGGCAAAACATCATTCCAGTTCAATTTTAACAGCCATAATTTCTGCATAAATATTTTTGCTACAATTATACCCAATGGGTCAAAGATGCGAGATATGACGGATAACACTTGTCGTTTCGTAACCTTTACGTGGTCTTCGATTTTAACGTTGAAGCTCAAACAATCTCCTTTTGAGTTCCATAAAATACCTAATGCTTTAGATTCTTCTGATTTACCAAAGGGATATGTTTTGTCGTTTGTTTGACACAGTTCAGTAGCATTACTACACCACTTATGGAGTAACATACCTCCACTCTTCAAAATGCCTATTAACTGATTTTGAAGTTCTAACGCAGAACTTAGCGACTCAGCTCCAGATAGAATATCGTCCATGTACATGTCTTCTCTCAGTACAGATGCTGCTAAAGGAAATTTATCTCCTTCGTCCTTTGACAGCTGTACAAGTGTTCTCATTGCTAAAAATGGTGCACTCACAGTTCCATAGGTAACGGTGGTTAGCTCAAAGTTTTTAACTGGCTTATCAATGGCTTCTTTCCATAAAATCCTTTGCAACTTCCACTGATCTGGATGGATAAAAATAGCTCGATACATCTTTTGTATATCAGCAGTGAAAGCAAAAATATATTTCCTGAATCTCAGCATAATTGAAAATAAATCATCTTGTATCACACCTCCATTATACTGTATAGAATTTAGAGAGTTTCCTTTGCTTGTCAAAGAAGAAGCGTTAAATACTACCCTCAAGGGAGTGGACTTACTTTTCTCTTCTCCCCTATATATGAGGAATGTAATATGAACCTCGTTCCTCCTCGCTTTCACTCACCTCGACCATATGTCCTAACTGTTGATATTCTTTTAAAAAATCTGAATATAATTTTAAATATTCGGGGTTCTTTACTAAGCGTTTCCATAAAGAATTTAATTTACTCGTTGCAATTTGTTTAGAACTTCCTAAAGTGTCCGGATCCTCCTTTAATGGCATTTTAACAACGTACCTACCGGTTTTATCTCGTGTATAATTTTCTACGAAATGTTTCTCACAAATTAAAAATTCTTTGTTTTTGGGTTTATCAGTTTCAATATTTTCTAATTCCCAAAATTTTCTAAGATTTTTATCTAAGTTGTCTTCTTTCTTTATCAACCCACAATGAACCCTGTTTTCAGTATCTGTTGGAATACTTCCAGACACGATAAAACCGAAAACTGTATCTTGAAAAATAAGATCAGGATTAGTCATTCGAATTTGACTCGGTTTCAAAAGTTCATAAAAAACTCCCGCACCCAACAACATATCTATCCTTTCTGGAACATTAAAGCCTTCATCTGCTAATTTTAAATTAGGAAGATCTTGCACTGAAATTTTAATTTTGCGCGAAGGTGTTAAATCAGCAGTTATTTTTGGAATTACTAAAAAGTCCAAATTCTTTATAAAAGTTCCTTCTTCATTGCATATCGAAGCATTAATTTTATGCTTTATTGTTAAAGTAGCATCATTTATTCCCGAAACGGAAATGTTTGTTTTTTCGTTCTCTAACTACAAATGTTCAATAAGATTCCGTGTCAAAAAGTTCGACATACTGCCCCCCTCCAATAGACACTTCACTCTGTGTTTTTTTCCCTCGTTATCAATTAGAAAACATACGACGGTTGAAAGCAGAACTGTACTCTGTTTATTCGAATAATTGCTAATAAATGCCTTTTGAACGAACTCCTGTGCATTAACATTCAAGGTCGATGAGTCATCTCGTTTGGGAATGTTGCAGGCAGATACATTTGTTTTGTTTTTATTTTGTTCCGATGAAGAACATTCTTTCTCCTTTACGATATTATTTACTTTCGGAAAGTGAATAGTTTTGTGGTGCCGTTTTTGACAAAAACAAGAATATTTCGATGGGCAATTTGATACTGAATGCATATGTAGACAGTTAAAACATAATTTATTAGATTTCACAACCTGTACTCTTTCTTGTACCGGTAATTTTAAATACGATGGGCATTTTGCCAATCCTTGATTCTCGTGGCATAAAATACAGTTCTCTGTTTTAACATCTGATAAAAACACTTTAGCTACACCTTTTGAGCTATTATACTTACGATTAACATGAGAATTCTCAGTAAGAGGTTTTCCTCGTGACGTGAAATATAAATCTATTTCTTTACCTAACTCACTAGGTGAAAACCATGAATCACCTTGCCTCACAGCAATGTGAGAAGCTGTTCCCGTATCTAAAGATTGGTATAACCTATCTGAAACTATTAGTTGTTTGAGGGTCTCGAAGTCAGTTACCTTCCTTAATTTTAAATAATAATCCCATGCAGTTACTAAGCGTGAAGCAAACTGCACATGAGTTTCATGTGGTTGTTTAACAGTTTTTCTAAAGTTTTCTAAACACAAATATGGTGTTGGCTGAAACTCCTTTAGAACTACTTCTTTTACTCTTTCATAATTCGCGATATCCTTATCATGTAAATAGGTTATTATATTCGAAGCTTTGTCTCCTAACAGATTTAACAGAATTTCTGCTTTATAGTCCTCCGAAACATTTTTTGTAATAAACGCTCGTTCTAATGACGAAAAGAAAAATCCCCAACTCTCAGGCCGTATAGGAATTTTTGCAGTTAAGGTTCTGATACTTTTTATTAATTGATCTAGTGACTCTGATTTTGTTTCGGTTTCGCTTACACCATCAAGTTTAGTTTCTGCTTTAAGCTTAGCCAACTCTAACTCATTCTTTGATCTCTCAAGTTTTATTTTTTCTAACTCGACAAGTTTTTGCTCTTTTTGCTCTTCCTGTTTTCTATTTTCGATAATAGAGTTTGCTATCTCTTTTACTAAATCTTGTTTTGAAAGTTTCACTATTCTCAATAATATCAGTCAAATCTGCTATAGTCATTTTTTCGGCAACATTTAGATTTATTTCTAAGGCAATAAGCCTTAAATCTTCTTTTTTAGCACCCTTAAATAACATTGTTATTTATAACAGAACAAGCACAGAATGTAGAGAATTAACAAGAGAGGAATCACTTACCTCTGCAGTGATTCACTTTTGATGAATATCCGTATCCAAAATCAGCGATATTCGTTGAAAAGAACAAGCTGGGAATATTGGCAAACACAAACACTCCTGTGTTCTCAAAAACGAAACACTACTTATTCATGCACAATACTCACGCTCCGGTCGACTACGACCAGATATGTTGGGGTCTCGTCCCAAATAACACACACTAAATAAATTCGCTGGTTCGATTCTTTATTAATTCTCATAATTAATTACAATCCCTCATTAACTCATAGCTGTGACCAGCCCTCTTACACCGTCGATGGCGATTCTCAAACTCGTTTGATCATCACATTACAGATGCGCAGGCGCGAACAAGTAAAATAAATTCAATTTAAAGATTTACAAAAATGTTAAGACCTCTTTGTAATGTGAGGTGATAACTCAGCAGGAGTATATGAAAGTAGAAAAATGCTTTAGCAATGAAGTTTTTAATTGAGTTTTTATTTTCTCTTCTTAACCAACATATGTATAGTTTTATTTTTCTTAAAACCGATTTCAACAAGAAGACGATTACACAGAGCATATTATTTGTATTCTTAGAAAAATTATTGTTTTCATATATGAGGGAATGAAAAAGATAAAAATAGTAGTAAATTATTTAAATCTTTATTTAAATGCTATACTGATGCTTTATTATAGCATGAAAGTTTAATTAAAAGGAACTTTTCTCGATCGGAAAGCTTAAGCTTTACATACTTCACTTCTTCGAGTAATTATTTAAACTTTTCACTCCTCCTATCTGAATTGCTTTTTAATAACTCGAATAAAAAACGAAATTGATTTTGTATGCAAATAATCATAATTATATCTATCTAAATGCATTTTAAGAGCTAATTAATATTAGATTAAACAAAACGCATTTCTATAATCAAGATCCTAACCCGAATTTAATCATGCACGGTTACTACTAAATATATTTTATAAGATAAACGTTTGTTCCGTTATTTAAAAGATGCAAAAAAAGTTACAGAGATACATTACGGCTAAGAAGCTCAGATTGTAATTAACATATAAATATAATTGCTGTAAAACAAAAAAAATGGCGCAAAAATACTAAATTTTAAACCAAAATAAAATACCTTAGTAATTTTACTTCTGATTTACAAAAATCAAGAAATTTATTTGTTCCTTTTTACCCACAAAATATTTTAGAGCGCAACTATTCCCATCAGGTTGCATTTTAATACTTTATTTAAGCGAGTAGAACTTTTTTATTAAATCAGTGGTGTAAACCATATTTATATTTTTTTAGTTTTTTTTGTGTTTAATTTGCTTTCTCCAGGAAATAATCTCAGAGTCAAGTGAAAATAAGATATGTTATTTAACAACTGAAAGAACTTAACACTACGTGATTTTTAAATAGATTTTATAATAAAAGTAGATTAATTATAAAAATTCAGTTATGAAGAATGCTATGCTCTGAAAAGCTTCCGAGAAAATGACTAAAAAAAAGTGAAGAAAACATAGCTTGGGATAGAATAGTATTCCAATTATTTTAAAAATGTCTCAAATTCTGAGAAACGATAAGTAAATTATTCTTGCTCTTAGCTAGATGTTTTAAAAAATTTACATCTTTTGTCGCATCGTCAACAGGGGGTTGGTCTAACGAAAGAACTAAATAAATTGTTGCTGCTTACGTCTCGCAAATCTGATTAAACTTTGAATTGCTTTTTATTTATTCTCTCTACATATAGGAATATTCTACGTTATCAACATTGCTACGGCATTTTATCGTCTATATATATATATATACATATACACATATGATAAAAATGTCGTATCAGTGCTGATAGCGTAGAACGCAGATCCATACTGAAGAGGAAACATGGCAGCCGAGTAAGATTAAATATTCAACTTAATTTCAACTGACATTTTATTATTTAGAACTTTCTTAGCACTCTAATCGTGCCTATTCTAGAGCACTTATACTTTTGGTACTGCTGTGATAGGAACAGAGCAGAGCGAAATAGCATCTTAACGGCAAGAGAGGTAGAAGGTTAGAGCGTAGTTATCCAATATGAAGGCTCACCAGTAGAAAGTTTTGCTTCACGTTGCTTTTTAAAGAAAGATTTTATTTCTCAAAATTTTGAGTTCAGATTCCAAATCAGCTATGTAAAAACTTACATGTTTTGATATCTTGAATTTATTAGATCCTTGAGTATTTTTCTGGTGCTTTTTAATTTTTCAAATGTTGCAATATCTTTAATTTATTAGATACTTGTGTAATTTTTTGGTTCTTTTTACATTTTTAAATTACTGTATTAAATGGTTCTACATCGTGTAAGGGAATTCTTGAGAGTAAATATGGGTTTGCTAATTTTGATACAGTGATAATTAAAATGAATAAAAATTCCATACAAGTTTTTAGATTGTATATGCATGACAAGGACAAAACTCGATCTGAGCAATTGGGAAGAGAGAGAGATAGGCTAATTCCTCCTGATGAGACGGCATTGTCTCTGTAACTTTTCAAATGTTCATTTTTCTGTAATTTTTCTAAAATTTCGTTTAATTTGCATTTCCATTGAATTTTCTTTACCTCTGCTGTTATCTAATGCTTTACTGGCAGTTTTTCTTTTTACGTCCCTTCTTGAACTTCGTGTTTCTTTTTTTTTAATTTTTTTAATTCTTTGCAATTCAGTTGTTTGAAATTTTAGTACTTTTTCAAATTGGTACTTAAATTACTCAGCTAATTGGAATTGGCGTTGACTTTAAGTTGAAATTCCTAATTTTAGCTGAATTTGCACTTTTGGTAGGAGCATTTCCATTTCATTTATTTAATTATATATACATACTATATATATACGTTATTATCCTGAGATTTGCACTATGGATTAAAAATGTAAGGTTTTAATTAGTGCAATTAGAAATATCATATTGAAAGTGCTAATCATTATACCTAAATATCATACTGAAAATCTGAATGCATAATGCTGTTTCTTATTATACTGCTTAGAAGTATAGCATTGCTTTATGAAAATGAAATATACACAATTATATACTATTAGAAATACGAATTTTGTTAATTTGGTTTGAGAAATTAAAGAATTTTAAGATTTTATTTAGGAAAAGTTATTAACACGAGTAATATATTTTTTCATGATTGTTATGTACCTTTTCATTAGCATTTTGACAGTAAGATTATTGTTTAAAAATATGAGTTCTAAAACTTTTCTGAATATTTTATGAATGAAATGAATATACCCTTTGAACATACCCTCATTATTTTCTCATATGTAATTATTATTAGTCCAAAGGGGAAATTTGCCCAGAAGGAGTGTTAATTTCGTTTTGGCATTTTGCGTTGGTCTCTATAAATGTCGGTTCACGTTTTTAAATTGTTGCCGCCAACTATTAACGCCCTGTATTATATTTAAAGAAATAAAATAACGAAGAATCTGCATAAATGTATGCATCTTTCTCGCATTGTTATAAAACAACGGTACCTAGTGCCCTCAAATTTTGAATAACGTGCGTTTCCACCCGAATATGGGCATCTGGAAGCCCAAATTCGGAATTTAGAATGTGTTTTATTATCTATTTGATATTTTGAAAAACTTTAACCAATTTTTGATTAACAGACTCAATGACTTAAAAGCGAGCCATGGCAACACTCTGCTTGAAAAAAAAAAAAAAAAAAAGTTTCATCTTTAGCCCTCGAGACTATAAATTCTAAAAGCTTTCAGATTTTCATTTTTTTAATGGAGTGAAATTAATATTTTTATATAAGTGGAACTCTTAAGTGCAGTATAAAGAGGTCAATTACCTTCAAACAAGGAATGGAGACCTTTTAAAATACTATCCTCCCTTAGCTACTGGTGCAGAACAAACACACTAGTCAGTTCAAACGAATTTGCCCATAAATGCTACCATATACATAAGTTGTATATGTTAGTATTTAGAAAAAGCTGTGAGATCTTGCTATTCTAATTTGAAATATCTTAATAATAATAAAAAGCATAATGCCAACGAAACAATTTCAAATGATATTAAATGCAATGAGAATTAGTTATAAAACTTTAATTGGGAGTTCAGGTGGGATCACGAAGTGACCGAGTTTTCATCAGTCAGTTTTCTCTGATCATAGTTTCAGCACAAAGTGATACTACACACACATACAACACACTACACATATTTGATTTTTTTTATTATTAAAATTACTATTGCAGCGTAATCTAAAATTAAGTTTACTAAATTTCTAAGGCATAAATTCATACTACAAGTTATTCATCTTAACTCGAATTTTAATTTTGGCACACTTATTTTTTATAAAATTATTTAGTACACGTATGTACTAAATAAAGAATTTTCTGGCCATAAAAAGTAAATACAATTTTTGAACTGTATTTAAGCATCCCCCAGCCATCAGAAAGTAGTTAACGCTGATAAGCTTTTTGAGGACCTGCCCATTTCAATCAGCCCATTTTTAATCTGTCCATTTTAAGTTTACTATTATACTGTATTCTTTTTATTTCTGTGTATTAATTATTACATTTCTCTATAATAAGAAAATCTGGTTTTGTTTTATTATAAGTATCAAATTTAATAGAATTAAAAGTATGGGCTAGAAACATTTTGATTTCATTATTAATACCAATTCTTACTTTTATAAAATATGTTCACAAGCTTGTAAGAATTTATGTGATTTTCCAGCCACCTGATAAATTTAATTTACAGAATCATATTTTGTTCTAGTGTTTCTAAATTACTTTTTTTATTTCTTTTCATTTATTTCATTTTCATTTATTTCTTTCATTTATTTCTTTTCTCGTTGAAACTGTCAATGTTCTACAAACGTTTTCTTCCATACTTGTTAAAAAAATTTCATAAGTCATAATTGTTAAAAAAATTTCAAATGTCAGTTTTACATTACCTAAGACACATTTCAAATAGTACTTAAAGGACTTAACTCCAGCCTCCCCAAAGCCTTCAAAATTGGGTAGTATAGGAGAGAGAAATTTACATTCGATATTGTCAGAACTCAAGTAGCCAGCCAAAAGTTCATCTTCCTCATTTACTAATTTGCTTAACTTTTTTATTCTGTATTTGCACCAACAAAATTAATAGAATTATCACTAAACAGTTTCGAGCACTTACCTCTTCTGGCAAAGAAGCGTTTCAAGGTACCATTTAATGCTAAAGACGTTAGACCTGTTATCTTTTCCAAATGAATAGCCTTAGTGCCCATGCAAATGAATTTACATATAGACACCTTCTGATGCATTCCTTTTCTCTGGGTTTTGCCTTTAATTAAGAATGGACCGCAGAGGTTATCTCTGGTACAATTAAATGTAATATTAGCTTTAAACCTTTCCTTGGGGCTCACCCAGGATTTTCTGAGCTGTTGTGGGATTAGCCTTGAAACATGTTATGCACGTTCTACAACCATCCTATAAACATTTTTATAATTTACAATTCAAAATTGTCTTACATGATATGAGAATTTAGGTATTAGGAATTTAGAACTACATGCAGATATTTGAAATGATAGTAATTAACTACTAGCAATGTTAATTTATGTTTAGAAAGCAGAATAATAAGAAATTGCTTCTAGTAAGTCAAATTGCTATTTCTTAATTGGCCTTCTACTCTAAGTAACACATTATTGTTAAAAATGGGGTTACAATTCTTAATCAAGATTCTTTTATTAGTGAGATAAATCAAACTAAATAAATTTGATTTAATAATAATGAAACATACTTAGGAATATTATTGATCAGGTATGGTTCCTAAGGATAGTTCTATTAAGAATCTTAACCCCTTTTTAAGATTCTTAATAGAACTATCCTTAGGAACCATACCTGATCAATAATATTCCTAAGTATGTTTCATTATTATTAAATCAAATTTATTTAGTTTGATTTATCTCACTAATAAAATACGCACCTTGCATTAATCTCGTTTCCTTCAACTACTCTAAATTCTCCCACTTGTAAATTACCTGCATTCTTTGGTAATTCGCTTAAAATTGTTATAAAACATAAAATAAAAACTTATGTTTTTTAGTGAGAGCTATAATTATGCTACAAATAATCCTGCTG
The DNA here is from genome assembly GCF_044657685.1 of Stegodyphus dumicola. NCBI lineage: Eukaryota > Metazoa > Arthropoda > Arachnida > Araneae > Eresidae > Stegodyphus > Stegodyphus dumicola. The sequence goes on along the minus strand of NC_140772.1, from coordinate 160,100,917 downwards.
AAATTATGGTTATTAAAATTGGACTCGAATGATGTTCTGCTCGAAGAGGAGTCTAAATAATGGAAAGAATTTTCCACTACCTTGCAGTTTATTTACAACAATGAAGCCGACAAATGTATTTTATTGCCAGATATGATCACGATATAGTTACATGGCTTCTTTGATGTCTCAGATGCAGCCAACAGAGCAGTTATTTGCTAAAAACCACATCAGCATCAAACCGTATGTCAGTGAGATTGGTGTGCAGTAAATCTAGTGTCCCCCCCCCGAAGAAGACTGTAGTCCCAAGATTTGAACTCTGCACAACAATTCTCTCAGTTAGATCAAGGCATGGAGTGAGATTAATCGTTGAAATTGTAGCTTACCGCTATTAACATTTGGAGGGATTCTATGATTGTGCTGTCATGGATTACAAAAAAGAGCCTCATCTCCTCAAGAAGTTTGCTGGGAACCGGATTTCAGAAATACAAGATCTTACTGAAACGGAGAGTGGCATTACATTTCTTATGAAGAAAACCCATCTTATCTCATATCTAGATGTATGAATGCTAAATTGCAACTAAATTAACTATTGTGTTTCTGACCTTTTTAATAAAGTTTTTAAACCGTAACTGACGCAGTACTTGAAAGAGGCACTAAGGAACTTGAAAACTATGTTTGCTTTAAACTATTAATATTTATATGCTGCTCTTCGAATCGTGACTGACGTCTGCGACGGGCGGTTACACTATCACCATACCAACAGGAAAACTGTTTATAATTGTAGTTGGATCCTTTTAACTTACGTTACCTATACTTTTCTCTTTCGTGCATCTATCCTTGGAACATCTACTCTTAATCAACGGTTTATAAGAAAAGCGCATATGTTGTTAAAGATATTAAATTTCAGATTATTAAATTGAATTATTTTTCTTCAGAGCTTTTTAAAACATGAATTCAGGTGTATTTTAATAGCATTTTAATATCATTAATTTTCTTGAAATTTTGCTATATTTTCAAATAGTTTTTCTTCTTTAGAAATGTTTGTAAAAATGAAAAAATAACAAAAATTTTACATAATGCTATAATACTGTTGCTATTATCTTTAAAGCTTGATATATTATCTCTTTTCTCTAGACATATACACACAGCTGAAAAGAGCTTTCAACATGGACGAAGATTCCCGCACCGTAAATTTCACTCGTCTTCCGAGAACTATCTTACAGTGAGTTGGCAAATGATTCCATCGCTTGGCTGAACACTCTGCAGTCTTGTTCACTTCACGAAGAAACCTTCGCATACAGAACTGCGCTGATAAAATGAACGGGGATTTGCTGTCTTTTGAATAAAGCCTTTCAGTTTTATAATACTTTCCCTTACACCGGAAAGATAATCGGAGCGGAACATGATGTTAATTATTGCAAGATGTAAGAAAGCATAACAGGGGTAAAAAGTACGAATGAATAGCAAAGAGTAAAGAGCTTTCCAACTTAGTCTGCTATGGTTTAAAAAGCAATTACTGTATTCAGCTTTAACCTAATTAAGTAAAGTTTAATTTTGAGCGCAGACAAAAATTAATTCAAATAAATTTATTTTCTTACTAATACATAGAAACTGAGGATTAAATGCAGCTAATACTGTATGGAAATCTAGGAAGCTTTTGAAGAACAGAATACATGGAATGCCAGTTTGCTGAATGTGAAGTTCAGAATACTATTTTAAAATAGTTTTATGCCTCTATTATGTTATATGTTTCTTATTCTATAAACATCATTGCAGTCCACCGCAAAGTTCACCGTCATTGCAGTCCACCGTTTGTATACTTGTGCATGGTGAGATAATGGACATTGAAATGTTAAAATAACTACATTGTGCTTAGAAAAAGGCTAAATATTTGTAAATTGTATCATTTGAATTTTGTGAAGAAATGAGTAATATCATATTTAAATTATGCTCTTTAAATTTGAACAACACGATTTATAGCAAACATTTTTAAATATAAACGCTAACTGTTGCAACTGAGCTAAGTAAAAACGTAAAAATGCCGGTAATATATCAGTTACCGCACATCTGTTGTGGAATATTCGCTTCTGTATTAGTTGCTTCGTAGTACATTCAACAGAAAAATAAAAGTCTTTTGGTGATTTTGCATTTATGTGTATCTTATCTGTTAAAAAGGTGACAGAAAGCTGTAACTATCTACTCGTTTCATTATTCGACATTTTATTATTTGCCAAAGAACACAAGTAATAATATCTAAAAATAAAGTCTGATTAATGCCTCTGCTCTCAAGGTCCGGGTGTAAGGTGTAGTCTTTAGGGTCTATCCCATAACGGAACAGGCATTCTGTACATTCTAATAATCTCTTTCCTTTATAAAGAGAAAGATTTTTCTTTCCATACCAATCACAGTACTCTCATAGGGCTCACGAAAACATAAACAGTTACAACTGCAGTCGTAAATATGAACATCTCCATCTTCAAATTTTTGCATTTTTGTTTCTTTCAGTACTTCCAGACGTCTTCGAAGCATTTCTGGAAACCAGGCTTTAAAATACTATATTTAAGTTCATTCAGGATGTGGATTTCAATGCCTCCACTCTGGATAAAGATCTGATCTCAGATCCATATAGAAGCTTACGAAGCAAGCAGAATTCGCATTATGTCAGGTCAAATGTGTCCGTGTTGGATAAGAGATTTGTGTGGAAAAAGTGTCGGATACGAAAACATTCAACACCGGTGAGAAATGTAGAAATGAAAAGCAACATAAGTGTGTGAGTACTACCCTTCAACACACAAACAACCTAAATTAAACATTTAAGGTTCATTGAAAAGTATCTGTACCACAATCTTGTTTTTGTTGTAATCTTTAATGAATCTCTGCTTGCATGGAGAATTAGCCGACTTTCACTCAATGATGTTATCTAGCTCCGGGTCTTCGGCATTTTCTGTTGAGATACTGTAAATACTGATGCCATGAAACGTGCACAGTGTATTTTCACTGTAAATTTACTGCAACTTAGGTCTCTGCTGCAAATTGGCTTAATGTATAAATAGTGTTATATATCTCTTTTATAAAAATTTACTTTGTTTTGTAAAGTAGTGTAAATTTTATTTGCCTCACAAATGTATATTTCAGTCGTCTCAATTTCAAATCAGAATACCAAGGTGTGCTTAAATGCGAAAACAAGGTATGCGATTATCAGAAAAATAAGGTATGCTGTAAACATCATGTTACGTATACGGATAACACTCTTTCCCAGCAGGAAAAGAGTAGATCATAGTTCTGAAAAAAATTCGTAATGCACATGACGCATGCAGCATCCAAATTTTTTACTATTACCATGCATACTGGCTTCTATGTTTAGTATGATCAGCGAATTGTACGTCAAAGATGCTATAATTCTTGAAAAATATTTGCAGACATTTAATGTTTAACTGTATAATAATATGCAACGGAATTAAATTAGTTTTTTTAACAAAGGGCCTAAAATAGTCACGAAAACATGTGTTAGATAACTCTCGCTTTAATTGTCTTATATAATATATTTAATCCGTAGAAGAGATGGAAGAGAACGTCGTTTAGTATTATGAGTGGTTTTTTAAACTCATTCTCCTTTTTACGTTAAACTCGATTCCATTATGAGTTGAATTTTGCTAATTATTAAAGTCGTAACAAAGTTTAATTCATTTTAAAACAATTTTTAAATTTCAGTATTCTTTAATGCATTTTAAAACAATTTTACAATTATTTTCAATGAACTGAAATTTGGCAGAATATAGCACTCACTGACTAATCTTGCTTCTTAAATATATTAGCATTGATTAAATACAATAAGACAGTTTAGAATAGCTTTCTGTCTGTATCACATTATAATTTAATTCTATAACTTTCTAACAGACTGATTTACATTAATCATAATTTTTTTCACACTTTACCATATAAATGAAATTAGCATTATTTAAAGATTATTCGGGAAAATATTCATTGTATTACACTGGAAACAATATTATTAGTTTTCGAATGCAAAATCAAATTAAAAAATTTAACTAAAATTATGAGTTCATGATCTGTTTCCTTTGACGGTAGAATTTGTTTGTTAATTTTGTTGAAAACTATGCAGCAAACACATCGTCATTCTGAATCCTTTTAAAAATTGTAAACGATATTAGTTTCGAATTTTAAAGTTTTACTCATATCTTAGAAAATTCATTTCAAGTATAGAAAGGGAATTTTGGAATACATGTGAAAATGTTATGTTACTCAATGTAATTAGTTCTGATAAATAAAAATACGCCACTATTTCTTCAATCTAGAATCGACGTCAAAACTAACTACGCACATAAATTGGATCTTGGAAAAAGTATTACAAAGCTTACGGAAATTTTATCTTTTATAAGTCTTAAGAAAGAACTTATTAAAAATGCCACATGGCGCTTAAAAATGAAAATGCAAATGAGTTCTTTATAAAGCTGGTTTCCCATGCAGCCTTTTCATGAAATTAGCCCTAAATTCTCATCTAAAAGAAGCTACGGATTATTCGTCAAAGCAAGACTTTATGGAGATATGCTAGTTTATTATATCATAAAAATGAGACACCTGTAAAACTAAAAGAAAGGGTTTTCAAAAGTTTCCAGTTGAAAAGAAAGGATTAATATCTATTTTACAAAAAAAAAAAGAAGTTATTTTATTTTTAGATGGAGTGTGAGGACAGAGCTACCAGTTTATTCGACACACAGAGACTAGAACACAATGGAAAACAAACAGTTGCAAACCAATTGCTTTATTTTGCAAATAGTGCTCAGATTTTCTTCAAATGAATAGGTATTATTTGAAAATATTTGCTGTACTGAAGCAAATTCGGTTTTGTTTATGTTTAAGCTGCTTATACTGTGTAATATACAATTTTACAAATATACACTATAAAAAATTTCGTAAATTCCGTAAATTCAATTAGATTGCTAATTTTTGCAGAGTTTCGTTGAGAGTTGTTTCCCCCTGTCTCTGCTCCCCCACTATAACTAACCTTAATTTCCGAAAATGCACAGATAGTTTTCCATCATTAATTAAAAAAATAGCATTAACTTTAAATTCAGTATTTTTATTTGTAAGCTTGGCACAAAGAAGAGTTATGAAAATCAAATCATGTTCTTTGAAGCATTTTCCTATTAACTAAATTAAAATCAAAATTAAGTCTGACAAGTAGGTAAATTATTCACTCTGCTCCTTAACAGCAAATGATTCGAAGATAAAGGCGTAGGTTACTGTAATAAGGGAAAGGACATTTAAGGAAAAGACCTAAGCTCACCCTTAATTTCAATATTTAGAGTTTCTAACTCAACTCGAGATAAAATACTTTTTCCTAAAGTTTTTCGTGAAGCACGTTTAACAGGTCTTATTAGATTTTATAGATGCCAATCTATTATGCAGCTTTCTAAGCGGTATACATCACATAATTTTGTAGAAGTAAAGGTTTTTTTACTGTTGGATAACTAATAACAGTTCACAAATTTATGAGTTCACGCTCTAACCGCTTGTGTTAAGTTTAGCACTGTCCATCAAGACATGAGAACGCAGACTCGAAGAGCAATAAATCATTGAAACGCAAGAAAAAATGTTTCTGCGGTCACGCTGCCAACAAACTCTAAACAAAGACGTCGCGTTATTCCACAAGCAAATTAAACTTACTCGGCACCGTCTTTTATATAAATTTTTCACCTGAAACCTACGCCTACTACAGGAACGAAAGTGATACTTTTATTCGAGTGTCTGGTAAAGGAGTAGGAAATTAAACAGAGAAAAAGAATTGAATCGTTTGCACAATATACAATTTCTTAGAATGTTTTAAACAGTTCGACTTCCTTTAACTATCGGTATATCTCTCACGTACATCTATTAAAATTTAGGAAATGCCACCTTGAAACATTTTGATGTACTCATTCCACATGAACAAATTCGTGAAATCGGATCATTTGGCAGGTGAATAAATTCAGATTTCTGAAGTCTTCCACTAGCATGCATTATGGCGTCTTTATTAAGAAATCATGAAAAAAAGGGCTTAATTCTAAAACCGACAAAGTTTTTCAAAGGGCCTTGGCAAGTCCGTTTGAATTTGCTTTGGAAAAATTTCTGGAAGGCATACACAATTAATTGCATAGGACCGAATACAGTTACAGTTACACAGGGATTGGACCAGTGACAGTTACACACGGATAGAATCAAATTGTCGCTGAATGGTCCCTAAGCCTGGCTAATCCTAGCTATTTGTAGCCAAATCTGGCAACAAAAATTATTCGATAAATTACCTCAATGTAAAATGGATATAGCTCTGGGCTCCTATATTTCCGGCGATGCTTTGCTTTCTGAGGCTTTTCATGAAACATGATACAAGAGCTACAAAAAGTTACATATGATAAATATTACAATACTGTTACGAAATCCCCAGCCGCGGTACCCCGCAAAGCGGGTTTAGGGTTGCCAGAAAATGGCAAAGGAAAGATATTTGGCAAAAAATCCTCCATTTGGCTACAAAATTCGCGATATGCCATAAACGGATGGAGAACATTCTGGAACGAGTTCTTACCGGTTTGGCCGAGAATGTTCTCGAAGGCAGGCCAAAAGCTATATAAACTCTGCATATAAGCGGAGTGTATCGCAAGGCACTTCGTATATATGTATGATCGCAAGGCACTCCGTGTATGTAGAATGATAGACCACATGATATGTACATACGTAGGATAGGCAAGATGTTAGTGTATCGCAAGTTGCACACATGGATCGAGAATGTGCATCGTTGAGGCTATCGAGTGTATCGTCGAATTCATCCTGAGTTGTAGCCTGGAGAGTCTCGAGAATACGTTGAGTTCCGAGAACGACCGAACCGAGTCGGGAGCTGTACTCTAGTGTTTTGAAGTGAAGCTGTCTTCCCCGTTATAGCCTGAAGGCTATGTTGCTAATTTTTTTAGCGTTTAGTTTTTTGACGACTGTAAACATGTTTTGGGAGCTGTCCTGAGTTAATACTGGCTAATTAATTGTGTTTTCATTCTTCATCAAGTGTTTTCGTCAATCTCTCCGAATCTACGAACGCATGAGAAACGCAATAACGCATATTATTAACATAAAAACTAAACTCTCCAGCGCAATAGCCCTAATGGGCAAACAGCCCTAGTAGGCCAAGGTCAGCAGTGCCCGAAAATCTGCTTTCTTGACTGTGGGCCCCGGCTTGCACAAGCATATGCCCTGAACAAGTGGTGAGCTTTTCACAGTGTGGTGAGCCCCCCCACACTGTGTGGTGAGCCCACCACAGGTCTGGGATCGAACCCCGGACCTGTGGTGCTGCTGCGCGTTGCGCTAGCCACCGGGTCTCATTATGAATATAGCATACATATAATTAATATTATTAAAATATATACTCTGAACTGAAGTTCTCGGACGAAATTCCTAATATTTCGTCTGAGAACTGAATGATCTTTCTTTTAAGCGCCTGCATCGGTTTATTATGTGATACTTTAAACTGTGTGCAAGAAAAGAAATTCTAGTAGAAGAGCCTCGACTATAATTTTCGTTTCAGGTTAATTTGAATTGTAAACAAAAGATGAATTACGTCATACATTTCTATATTGGCACTCTCGAACTGAAGTTATGAACTGCTGGATTTTCTGAATGATGGGCAAGCTGATTTTCACAGTTAATTCTTTCTTTAATGAGCACCTTTTCGACGTATTACCTAACAAAATGTTAATCTCTTTATTTTGAGTTAATCTCTTTATTTTAACTCATTATAACTGCAGAAAATGTTTAAATTTTTTCGCAATCATTTTCATTTGTACTTACTACCGAAGTTAAAACATCTTGAGGTTTTATAGCGTCGTTCTCTAGAAAGGGAGAAGATTAGTTTTCCATACATCCGGTGTTTACAAATTTCACAGTCAATCGACGAGCTCTATTGATAACTACTCGTATATACTTTAGAATCATAGGAATAACCCATGCCATTTTTTTTAAGTGAAAATATTCGTTGTTCGATTAATAAGGAAGGAGAAAGAGAATTGTAATCATTTTCAGGTTTTATACAAAATGCACATTTTTTTTTACATTAACAAATCATCATTTTCACATAAACAATTACGAAATCAAAGCGATGTTCGAATTAAATTTATTTTTCCCACTTTAATCAAATTATTTTTTCTATATCTTCCGCATCTTTGAGAAAGATTCTGCGTAGAATTAGTTTCCAATAGCATGCCCGAAGCACTTGAATTAAATTCTCTACTCAAGTGCTCCTTTCGTTCACGACATTGAATTTCTACAAAAATTTCATTCAATCAGAAATTTCGTTTCCATTTTCGAATGGGTTTTGCGAGGAAATTCCAATCACAAATATCTTGGGATCGATTTCAATACAACAGTATGTGATAGGCAATTGTACCTGTGCAAATTTATTCGGTTATTTTCCAAGCCTCGTACATGTGTTCAACATTCTGAAAAAAGTCTATGCATCGACGTAATTTCGTAAGATTTTCATTTAAAAGTCTTGACATATTTGCGTCTATAATATCTTTTCTGGCAAAGCTTTCTTTCAGTATGTTCAAGGTATATTTTAGGAGTTTAAAGGTTAACTTGCGTACAGTTACAGCTTCATTTGTTGGGTAAAATTTTAAATAACTAAACTTCTCTACGATACTAAGACTCTGTTTGTAGAAAGTTACTTCAAATCGAGAATAAAATTCTCCAAACCTTAATACAGACCATCGTACTGAGGCATCTGCAGGCGGGGAAGCTTTACTGTATTTTATTGTTCCCTTCTGGTTTTGGAAACATTCATTTCCTCTGTTTCTTTAACTTCGCATTTTTTTGTTTTCATTATTCTCTTCGCAGAGATTTTCCATGTAATAACATTGTTTATGTACTTTTTTTTGTTTCACAATTTTCTTTTTTATTTCCTCAGTTTTGCCTAGTTTTAGAATTTCATTGTCAAGATAAGTCAAATTTGTTTCCTTTATATAAAATTTCATCAATTAAAACAATTGGCATTTCCCGTTTGTTTATTTCGTTTACTAACAATTTCATAGTGTCAGCATTTTCAAAGATTCGATATTCCTTGTAATTCAAATTATTCAGTTCGCTAAATAAGTTAATTCATTTCACTTGGTTTGCTGTTTATTTTGTGTAAACACCTATCGGGTTTCGGCACCAAAAGGGATGCAACCGAATTACAGTTCAAGTTAAGTTTCGATTTAGCATTGCAACTTCCAAACAGATGGAATAAATTAAATTTCGCTTACATGTTGACGATATCTATTCAGTCAAAGGAGCTAATTAAATCCAAAATTTTAATGACATCACGAACATGATAAATAACAAAGAGGGAAAACTTTTATATAGCATGTTATGATTTGGGTTTTACATTTTTACTCGACACTGTTCGTCGTCTCAAAGAAACCGATTTTCCAGAAAAACGCAGATAAAAAACGCAGACTGGGGCATTAGGCGCCCGTCCTTTTTAGTTTTTAAATAAGTTTTTTTTACTTCTTTTAAACCACCATAAATCAGTTTTTCATTTAAATTAAACTTTTGATATGCAAGATGATTATTTGTTTATAGGGAACAAATAAAAAAAATTTTGTTCCCTACATATGCTAGCTCAGGTTTTATTTTAGGCACTAATATCTCTTTGATATCTCACCTTGAAAATATTAAAGGATTTAGTTAAATATGGAATAGATACACGTTCTTTCGAAAATGTTTTTGTCAAAAAACTTTAAATGTTATATCCCAGTTTCATGATGCTTAACATACTGATGCTAATTTAAAAAAATACAGTTATTACAGTCACAAACATGTGCGTACAGCAAAAGGTTTATCTCCTAAGACTCTTATTATAAAATATAAATTAGATAGTGATGCTAGTTTTAAATTAGTAGCAGTACAAATATAATGCCATCTTTGCATAGGAAGTGAAATGTCAAGCTGAATGTTCAAGTTAAGAAAGAAAAGTATTAGTTTTTTTTTTTTTTTAGTCCAAAGGGATTTGAATCCCGAAGGACTATTAGTTTCGTTTTGGTATTTTGCGTCGGACGGATAAATGTCGGCTCACTTTTCAAACTGTTGCCATAAAATGTTAGAGTCCTGCATTATATTTGAAGAAATTAAATAATGAAAATCTGCGTAAATGTATGTATATTTCTCACATTGTCATAAAATAACGGTACATAGAGTCATCGAATTTTGAATAACGTAATCCTCCAACGAATATGAGCATGTGGAAGACCAAATTTGAAATTTGAAATCTGTTTTATGATCGATTTCCTATTTTTTAAAACTTTGACGAATTTTTGATTAACAAACTCAAGGATTTCAAAGCGAGCAATGGCAACGTTGTGCAGAAAAAACATTTTTATCTCCAGCGCGTGAGTCTCTGTATCGGAAATTCTAAAGATATGCTCGTTTTAAAACTATTTTGCGATATTGCTGTTGCACTGGATCTTATGGTTTAAGTGCGAGGAACATGATATTTAATAAAGAAAGGTAACACACAAAATGTTAAAAAACGCCCCTTTGGACGTAATTTAAAATCTGAAACATTTCAGATTTTTTTTTTATGCAGCAGGAAATGTGCAAGTAATTGTGAAAATGGGAGAAGATCGTTCTGCAGGAATAAATTGCTGTATGGGTTTTTAAAGCTTTCGCCGTAGATTTGAGCGTGACATAAGTTCTCCACGTACACAAACGACAGACTTGAATTTTTAACATCTGATAGCGGAACATAGGCCGACGATATGAATTTTCGTAAATGCTTCTGAGCACCATTTTACGTGTCTCTGGCACTAATTTATGTAGTTACACATGAAATATATACGTATGATAATCCTTCATGCAGAGCAATTGTTATAATCATGTTAAGGAAGATATTAGAGAAAAACCTCCAGTCCATAAAAACAGGGAAATTATCAAAAATAGTTCATAAACCAGATCCAGTTATATTGTGGAGGGGAAAAATCATGTATTCCCGCACTGACCATGCATAGGACTTTACATAAAACTCAAATATTCAAAATATCCTCTACCAATCATTTAGAACCATGAAGCTCAAGGATGTTAATAAAACAATGTTTCTAAAGGCATCAGACGCATATGCTATTCTTAGGATGTTATTTAGACTTTACGGAGCTTCAATAATGTTCCAATGCATCATGGACATTAGATTAAAGTGCTTATTAAAAAAACTCCAGATTTATTTACTTAGATTAGCAGTTCCCAGCCTGTTGTATGCGTAGCCGTATGCGAAATCATTGTCAGTAATAGCGGAAAACCGCGATGTGTTGTGTTAAATTTGTCGTTGACTAAAAAAAAGTAACTGCGATGATTCCGCTATGACCGCAACATTACCAAAGCAATGTGATTAGATATAACTAGCCCTGCTTACTCGAATTCTTACAAGTATGCAACCGCTCTTTCCCCATTCTGTCAGTTCTTTTTATTAAATTTTTAACTGATACTGTCTTAATTTTTGTCTTTAGTTTACAATGAACGAAGTTATGTATTAATTCGTTTTAAACTTAATACTTTATTGGTTTTCTACAATATTTCAAGAATGGTAAGTTTTTTAAATATTGAACTGATCCCATCAATCGTCAAACAATTATCAATTCACTTACTTTCTCCTTTCTTTTCTCATTTTTTTAAAATTTTTCAAGCACTGATAATGAAACTAACTACCGCACATAAACAATGTTATGCTTTTGTTTCTATACATGAGTGATCTCGGTGTTTGTTTGAAATTAATGATGTAGTTTTCAGTCTTTGTTTTATTACAGATTTCTAACGTTGCCTATCGCGGGCTATTAGTTTTATGGTACAGTATACGATACATGCACGACTGTAAGACCTATATTATTCCGCATAAATTAAATTAGATCAAACAATGAATTTGGCGAATTCTCGCACAAGCGTGAATAAATTACCAGCACAGAAAAAGGGTGAAAAATAACCCTTTATTAATTCAAACTAACTTAACAGAAAGGCACGGACTTCGTGAGTTACAAAAACACCGTCCAAATGCGGTGGGAACTAAAATGTAGAATATAATACAAGTCAATCCTGAAATAAATAGTTCAAGAGCGCACTTAAGTTTACGCCTAAGAAGCGAACTCACAGAAATCTAACCGACGTGATACTAAACTGATAAGGCTAAGAGGCTTACTAGCGTATTTTTGGCATTTTATCTGTCTAACCCAATAATGCTTAATAATCGACATTATTTATCAATTTGAACCTCGGTCAGCAATTATTGCGGGTGTACGTAAGCTATATCTTAATCAAATTTTTATCCTCTTGAATCAAATTACTACTGATCTGTACAACACATCTTAGTTGTGAAATACCATAAAATACGCTGAAGAAAATACTGTAAATTAATAACTAGTACTGTTTCATATAGTTTTAAACATAATTTATAAATAGTAACTAATTTTCCATAAGGGTTTTACTCAGTTGTCTTCCGCTTCGAGATCTGGAGATGATGTTTAAGTCCTTAAAATGGTTCATCGAACAAGATCCCCTTTTTTAATAGCCGATAGGATTAGTGAGTGAAAGGTACAAAGCTATTATATTCCTTACCAAACTCAAATCTGCCTGAAAAATGAATATTTTATGACACAATATTCAAGTCTTGATGAATATTTCAGCTTATTTCGAAATTTTTAAATCAATGAAGATGCTATTCAGCAATCTTAATATTGGAGAACTTCGGTGAAGTACAGAGGACAACCAAGAATTTTTGAGTTTTCTATGAATTTCCTTTTGAGTGAAGAACTGACAAAAAAGCTTAATATTAACTCTAAATATGCAGGTTTCATTCTTAGGAAGGTTTCAGGAGAAATAAGTATATTTCTAAAAAGAAGAATTTTATCCAAGTTTAAAATGGAAAAGTTTGCGAGAAATATAATATTAAACTTGTAAGCATAAGGCGTGTAAGGAAGCATGAGTTATGTAAATATTCATATGTGATTTGCAAGAAGAAATATGGAAATTCTGAAATATAAAATAAAATAAATCTGTAAGGTTTTTCTCCATCTTAATGCGTGTCTTTGTTTTGTAAATGGAAAGCACATTCGTCTAGCATTCGGAAGGTCCTCAGTTTATATTCCGGCAAGAGCATTGCACATTTTTCCTGTTTGCTACTCTGATAAAAATACCTAATGACTCTACTGTGGCACCCAAACTAAAATGCATGGGTAATAATTCGTCACTACCTGGATTTGATGACTGCGTCAGCCGCCCTTTACATGTGGAGAAATGTAAGTATTGTTTTCCCTCCTTACTGCGTAACTTTGTGGATTAACTGGAAAAATATACTTTTGTGGAGGTTTCAAATGAAAACAAATAAGATTTTTTGTAATCAAATTTACGGAAATGAAAAACAAACTAGCCGCTATCGTAGTACTTAGTCAATTATAAAATTTCCACATGCGTTTTTTGTCAAGCTACTGTAATGAAAAATGCATCAAATGGTTTCAAGTAATTTTAATATATCTGATTTAACAATAATCTCCTGATTTTGAAATTCATTCAAATATAAACTTATTAGTTAGATGTAGTTTTCGGAGGGAATTTGAACATTATTTTTCAATGTTATTTAATAAACCATTGATTAGATTGATCAAAAAATGTAAAACATAATAAAAACGAATAATACGAAAATAAAATAATGCTTCCTTATTTTTTAGTCCTTAGAAATGAAACTTTTCAGGATACCAGCTCTGGTGAGTAAGGTATAAGGAACAGCTGCGAGTTTCTTTCTTGAGATAAAAACATTGCTTCTTTAGAACGCTATAACGTAGCTTGATTTCATGACGAAGAAGTAATTTCTTATTTTCGCATGAGTGAGACGTTTTAATAAAATTGTCTTTCAATCCCCTCAAGATAGCCCAGTAAAGTGTTTCATCAATTGTTTGACCTGCAGAGCGTACCATCTCCACTCGAGGCAGAAAACAAAACTCTTATTTGCTTTCTTAGCTTTCTTTGTCATCATTGGTCCTGGAGAATTTACTGTTGTTCATAATTTAGTATAACAATTCCAGACACTGACTCCACAGAGGATAGGTTTTAGGCGAAAAGACAGAAAATACTACATAGACTTAGTTAAAAAGACGTCCAGGAAGCGCTCCAATCATGATAAAGGAGCTGGTAACTATTGGTAAAGCAGAAACTATAATTGAAAAGGAGAAGATCAGATTTCATTCATCTAAGATTTCAAATTCTGATTGGTTTTTAACCTCTTTTTTACATAAAGAGAAATTTACTGAAAAGAGCTAATCAACGTTCAAAAGGAAATGTATTTTAAAGGGATTTTTAATTTCTTATTTAATAGAATACATGAACAAATTAATTTTACTCACTTTTATCGGCCTGAGTTAAACTTTATATATCGCCGTCACATGTATTAATCGTTAAGTATGAAAATAATCTTTATTAACAACCATTACATTCGTACTAGAGAATAAAGGGTGTTGCTACTCAACCTTAATTCTTAACTGCAGGGAACAAGCCTATGGGTAAATGCGGTTGGCTCAGGGTTGCATTTGTCTTTAGCCATAGTCCTCCGGAGGCAGAGATGATAAGCTGCCTTTCATCACCCTTACTAAATCTGTGAAATATATTATTTTTATTTGAGTAATTAACAAGCATTAAAAGTCATTTTACGTAAAATAATATCCTAATTTTTATCATAAAAATCAATAGAATCAATTTTTATTTAAAACGTCATTTTACGTCCGATGTTAATAAGTCAGCAGTACTCTAGATTTAAACTTTTATTTGTCATTGATGTAAAATCCTTAAATTGAATTTGCACATATTACTTAAAAGGCAGTCTAATTCCTCACGAATACTTTATATTACAATTATAAAGATTATATCCGTAACATTAGTACGAGAACTATTTTTATTAAGTTCTGATAGGAAAGAAGAAAGAAAATGTTACCGTAAACATTATAAAGAAATGGGATACTCTCTGATAGAGAGCGGTTTGATTCTGTTTAAGCTGAAGAATAAAATGCAATTGGAATTCATTGCAGTCTGTGTGATGTTTATAGAGGTGATAGCGTTCAGACGATGATGTGCCTAAATAGTACTGGAAGTTTCAGAACGGACGAAGATGTCAGTGATGGGAAAGATTCAGGAAGATATATGGCAGTTGACGATATTGTTGAGGCAATTGAACAAAGCTGTTCAAGAGCACCTTCGTTTTGTAGGTTTCCACCGTATTTGATTTCCTTCAAATTATATGATGAATTGGTTCGATGGCTAAACGATAGACTTTTGTGCGAGAAACTCACAATACAGTCTACGTTATCACAAAGTTTTCATTGCGAAGGCAATTACATGGGGAAATAATATAACATAGGTAATCTATATGAAATGATAAACATTTCTGTTCAACATAATATACGTATTTTATGTATATTAAAATATTTTTGTTGTCATTATTTTCACGTTTTTCGGAACTTATATAACGTTGTAGTAAATTTAAATTGTTTGGAATCTCTAGAAGAAGCATTTTATGGTTCAATATAGACTATCATGTCCTTTTCTCCTTTGTAAATCGAAAATAAATATCTGACAGTTTTAAAAGGCAGTGTTTGGCAGGCTTGGTCATCCTTCAAGATAAATAGGGATTTATACAAAATGCGTTTTCTATCCTTTGAGGATTTAGGTTCGGAATCCAAAAGTATTTTTAACTTCGGCAACGCTAAGGTGGATAGTAAAGCTTCTTCAAGTGTTGACCAGTTGAATAAGGAAATCAAAGAATTTCGCGTATAATCTTTACCAGTTTTCTTCTCGCTTAGATAATTCAAAACTTTAAAAGATGTTTGTGAGTTGAAGCATACTTCAATAAATCACAGTAAGATTGTATATCATCAGAAAAAGCCTTACCATTATTTATAAAAGGAATAAGCGAGAAATAAATTTTAAAATAGATTCTTCCCTGGTAAAGAGAATTTCAAGCCTATGAAAAGAATAGAATTAAATGTGAAAATAAATTAACCAAATGCCTTATTTATATTACAAATGGAAGAGAGATAAAAAAGAAACTTATTTAATTGTTAAAGTGTTTTTACTTCATTCAGTTTTGATATAAGAAAATGTATTTGTAAAATGCATTCAAATATTATTTAAAACAGCGTAACATGAAGATGAACACATCATATTTATAAGATAAAGATAGTTAAAATATGTATTTTTAGATATCATATGAAAACTCTAATTCTAAGGATTGACTTTTCACCTAAGATTATAAAGCTGAGTCTTGGTTATTATATTCTGAAAGCAGAGGTTCTAGAACTGCTAATGAGTTATATTTGCTATTTCGTATAAGTTCTATGAATTCATTCCTTATTCAAGTTACCATCGTTGTCTCTCCCATCGTATGAAACTGAATGGGTAGTTCCCACAAACTATTATAAGTGGGTTACGAATGTGTCTTTTGTTTGTCATAGAAATAAACACTTCAAGTAGTGATATAGTGATAGTACTATGCTATTCATTTCTAAATTCAGTTTGGTCAAAAACGCCGACGACTACCATGGACACATTTTCCTTATGTAGAATGAACTCAATTCAAAATTCTATATCTGAAGTCCTTTATTTTACACAATCTCGCTGAATTCATAATTATTTTCGTTTGCCATTGTAATGCATAACCGCTATTTCTATCTGTTTTTTCAAAAACATTCTACACATTTCTTTTCATTGCTGCCCACTCATTAAGCTGTTATAATAAGTTCTTGTAAATTGGATATGGAATTCAGCAGAAGAGATGGGTTTAGACCATGAAATCTATATCAAATTTTAACTTTATTTTGGGCTAAAATTTTAACTTCTGTGGCAATCTTTGATTGCTGGAAACAATTTTCCTCTGGTTTAAATGCGTTTTCTGTGCCCTGTCTTTTTAGGTACATAAGAGTCATGATTTTAAGAAGAAAACTTTAACAATGATGAATAAATATCAAGATTATTTGTCAGGAATTTTATATCTTATTTATCCATTCTTAAATTTGAAAATACAAATTAGAGTGCCTTTTAAATACTTATATTTTATAAATTTCAATACGTAAGCATAGACGTAATCCTAATAACTGACTCGATTTCAAATGACCATTACTCGCTATATGTTAATGACGAATCATTTTGATACAAACGAAATGTATAAGGAAATAATCGAGATATCGATTGCGACCACATTTTGGGGTACTACGTTTAATGCGGTTCCGATTAAAACAGATTTTTTAGAAATCTCATGAACTACAAATAGTAATGGATGATTTAAGTGAAATTGTACAACGTGCGAATCATCTAATAGAGTCTTTTATGATTTCTTGCGGGGGCTTCGAGTAACTTATGAAATGCACAACCTCTATCTGACCTTCTACTTTTAATATGAAACCAAGAACGCTGGATTGCAAATCAGAAGGGTAAGATTGCAGAGTTACGACTGCAGTTAACCTGATGCAGCAAAAGTGGCTCTAGTGGGTGCAGCTTGGAGATCAGCTCGTTTTTAATTGTAAGGACGTCATTTCTTCAGTGAATGATTCAACGCTTATGAAGGGGAGGCAGCGACCTAAATTGAATTTCCCTGGTCATGTGCTTATATTTACACCCGTTGATCCTCCTAGCTCTCTTAGTGCAATACAAATATATTTGACCAATGAACTTGAAGAATCTAATTCCTTACTTCCTATTGATCAAGTGGATACCTATTGAGCAACACGTTCAAATGGAATAGTATGTTGTAAAACTAAGGAATCATTGAATTGTTACTTTAAGGAATGTCATTCAAACTAATATTATGCTAACTCAACTTGTGCATGCTTTACTGCATAAGCCTCGAAAAGAAAAAAAAATCGGTATTTGATGTTTCTACAAAGTTTCAAGCTGAGGATGTACCTCAAGCCACTTAACAGTTTGGTTAATGCTTCTCTTGGTTCCTTTGACACCACAACTTCGGCTAGATGGGAGGAACAACTGGATAGTTGAACTTCATCCAACTCATGCTGTAGCTTTCGGAAAAGCGGGTGATATTTATCTATGTTTTCATAAATTTAATTTCCGAAAATATATATTGAGAGCTTACAATTATCAGGGTTACGGCCATTCTATTAATTACTGTAAAGCAGGTCCATTTTGTGCAAGGTCTTCTGGCGAGTGCACTGATAGAGGCTATGAAGAGAATGCAAAATGTATTAATCGTACCTTATCCAACAAACATTGTGGTCTTTCATATTCTACTAATGACTCACCTCATTCCGGTGACTGCCCAACATATCGGGAAGCTTTTAGGCTTAAATCACCCAACAAGATGCATAGCTATTTTTTCCTGTATTCTTACACTTAATATGGATTTTGTTTTATTTGCAAACCTTATTATTGTTTTATTATTAAGATTTATCATTATGTGCAGTGTTTATTTTTCTTTTAAACTGAAATTATTGAATGAAACATTTGGTTTTATATTACATACGTCATATAGCGGTTATATTTGTTTCCCATGAAAACTCAAGTCTTTGCGCCAATTGAAATCACTCGTCAACAAGGCTTTTCATGTTATCTGGATTCTTCATGCATATGAGAGTGTAATAACTGATTATTCATCTCTTGAATGCTTATAAATGTAAAATCGATATTGATTTACTTAGGGTACAAAATTGAAGAACTGCTGATTGTTATAAATCTGTATCTTATTTGATGAATCTTGATCGTTTTATGGACGTTGAACTTTCTATTGCTATTTCACTGGACAAGAGTTATTTTTCGCCTTTTTCACAAGTGAACATCCAAGCTGATGCAATTAGCATTTATTTGAACGGTTGTATACCATTTGTTATCCATGAAATAAAACGTACTGTTTTCTTTCTGTTATATTTTACTTTTTTTGAAGGCAGCAGGTCATAATCTTGGTTGGGTAACATTATTATATACAACATTGTTTTATATTTATTGTGGGCTGCACTTGTCTGCTCCATATTTTTGGTACTATTTATTAGCTGTAACTACTACTTAGATATGACCAAATTTTGACGACTGTTCTACCAGCCAATACCTTGCTGTTGTGACTGCTAGAGAGTAGATTTTTTTCCCACTGATCAGGCATTATTCTGTTTGGTATATACCCTTAAGTAGGAAGTCTGGTCAGCGATGTCCACTTCTCATTTCAGTTTTTATTTATTTTTTATTTTAGTCTTGTTTAGAGTCGCATTCTTTGATGTTATGGAATTGATAATTCGATCCAATTTTCTTTAAACACATTCATGTATGTTATTAAAAATTTCACGAAACACGTCGAATATACGAAGTATATGAAGAGTTCTAAAGAAACGAATGTTACGCCACGTACTATTTTCTATGGGTTATTTTAAGTATTGTATTAGTCCCATCTTTGCAGAGAAATCTATATGATATCCAAAACTCATTTTGATTTGCATAGATAAAGTGGCAAAATATTTCAGTATAAGAAAAATGTGATTATCATCTTACCCTCGTTCACGTGTTTGAGATAAATTACATACACATTTCGACTGTATTTTAAGTATTTTCAATAAAATCAGTACTGAACTGCTCTTAATTCAGAACTGTTGTTCTAGAGCTGCGATTTCAGGTATTTAACTATAGGAAACCTTTCTCATTCTCTCACTACGCTTCCTGAATTTGTGAAACGATATTAAAATTGTCATTTAAGATGCGAATTTGCTGTAGTTAACGGAAAATAGTCTGCAGTAGTCATACTACTAAGGATGATTAAGAACAATTCCATTTTTCTTTGTCGGGAAGACTAGAAGTAGCAGTTGAAAAAGAATCACAAATTTCTAAAATTTTCCTGTAAGCCGATATTTATAGAGAGTAATTTGAAATGTGTAGGCAGCCACAACCGCTATATAGCATTTGACAGTTCTTGAGATTAGTTGAAAAAAAGACAATTCTGAAATTTAGTAGACTCATATTATAAAACACCTGAAGCTTAGAAATTTTTCCTTCCATTTCATGTACATTTTATTTTGCTTTTATATATTTTAAAAGTATAAAGTCACCTAAAATCAGGTCATCTTAAAAT
This sequence comes from Stegodyphus dumicola, assembly GCF_044657685.1. NCBI lineage: Eukaryota > Metazoa > Arthropoda > Arachnida > Araneae > Eresidae > Stegodyphus > Stegodyphus dumicola. Next base: position 160,080,831 of record NC_140772.1, on the reverse strand, counting down.
ATAGATATTTAGACACATTAACATTCAAGGCGGCATTTCATGAAATCAAATTTTGAGTTTTGAAATTCCGTCAAAACCTTAAATGTTAATACTTCGATTTCTTCAGTGTCACATTTTCATACATACAGTAAAACACCGTTTATACCTCTTTTAAGGGAACATTCACAAAACATTAATAAATTAGAAACACATATAAACTAATTTTAAGTTACGATGTGAAACATATATGTATTAACTGCACAATGTTGATACTACTAACCTACTACTAATATTGAACAATTTTACCATCATACTTTCAATTTATTTAAAATATTAAATGTGTCCAGATAAAATTTAAAATTAGTATTTTAAGTAAATATTAATTTATAATAATATTTTAAACATTTAGCAATTTAAATTATTTTTGGTATTTAATAAACTAGTGTGCAGACTTTAAGCAACAAACTCATTTTTAACATACGACCATGAATTTATTGAAAAGACTTTTTTCGATCAGTACATTATAAAGCCAACTCGGTAGAAAGGTGATGCATATTTATATATCAGTGTTATGATGTCAGAGGGTACGACAGGGCAAATTTAACGTGTAATTTTAAATTTAACGTGCAGGGTGTCAGGGTGCGCTGTTCAAGGCTACTTAGAAAGAAGAAAGGAAAGCGCATTGAAGAATTTGAATCAACCTTTGCCTGCATTTTCAAATTCTTAATGACATCTAGGTTAAAGGTTGCAGTACACTAGTGATGAGAAGAAAACAGTTTTCACATTTTGCAAGAAATCTGTTGCTTTAGAAAGGACGGTATGCCATAAAAAGAAAAATTTTGCAGTTGTCTCCTCATGGTTTTGACTGCTTTCTTGACCCCCCCCCCATTTTGTAGAATTGTCCGTAGTCATTCATGCTTTCTTATTTGCTTTATATTATAATGGCAGAGTTTTAACATGTTTGAAGCACCTTGGATTTTTGTGACCTTTACTGCGGCTTAAAGAATTTAGTATCATTTTAATTTTTTCTGTATCATCAGAATTTGCCCAAAGTAAAACAGCGAGACCTTTTTTACTTTTAGAACCATGACACTGGTAGCCTTTGAAACCTGGGCGTCTAGACATAAGTTTAAGGAAGACATAAGTTTAAGGAAAAGAGCAGTTTCATCAAAATTTAAAACGTCTTTTCATTTACTGTAGTGGTTATATTCTTAAATCACCCTTCAATCGACTTAACAGAAACGTTTTTTAATTCCTCATTTATTATATGAAATGAGATTCTATGGCGTGGTTTAAATTTATGCATCAATCCAGCTGAAAAGCAAGCATCATTCATGTTCTGTTGCAGTGCTATTCATTTTTACTTCTCGATTAACATAGGACTAATCGCTGGAATATTGGATGCACGACACAATGAAAAATTTTACAAAATAGCTTCGACCTCAGTAAACGTTCCACCTTGAGCACATAATTTCTTTGAAGCAGACTGTTCACTAATTGCTGCTTCTTCTTCAACTGTTTAATGTAGTAAAAAACCGGTGTTGTCACAAAAAATATACAGTTATTTTATCTTTTTACCTTTTGCTCTTGAGACAATTTCTATCAGTTAATTTTACCACACATAATTTATGTAACATAACATCCTGTTCAAAAGAAACACTGTAACCATATCTATATTTCCTACCAATGGGGCACTGGTTCAGGCACTGTTCTTCCCCTCTATTCATGTACTGGTTTTCAACTCCTGTGCAAGACTGTGATGTCTCATGCCTTTTCTTTCCCTTTCCACATGTGTGGAAAACTTACTGGCACTATGGTTAAATGGTGGGACTGGGGAATGTAAAACCAATGCAATAAGTCAAGAAAAAGAGGCGTATAACCGCAGAGAAATATTTTCTATTAAAATAAATAGGACTGAATAGGGACCAGGAAAAAAACGACGAAGAAATATAAAAGACGTATAAGCGAGGAACGTATAAACGATGCTGCACTGTATAATTAATTGAAATCATTACATATATTTCTTTCAATCCTAATTTTTCCTTTCAAGAGTTTCTCGTATTTCGGTAAACTCGGTATTCACCCCTATTAACCAAAATTATTTTTCACGAACTATGATTATGTATTATTTCGCTTGATAGATTATTAAATTTTCGCCTGATAGATTCCATTTCTGTTTCTTTTGTGCTTGCAATTTTAGTATTGCAATTACAGTTACAAAGTACTGTAACAATCATTTTTTCCAATTTATAGAAAATTTTCCTCCTATGTTATTTTTCAAATTTGCTGCATAGCAGAATATCCGTGTAAAGTTAAAATGATACGTCTTCTTTCGAGTGTAATTCAATATGGAGGGCGAATACAATATAAAAAGCGAAAACAATTTTACATTCCAAAGTGACTGTGACATTCTACTCTATCGAAAACGTGATGCAAGCAAATATTTCTTTCTTTCGCTTTATCGAAATCACAACCATTTGGTAGGGAAATCTTTCTTTGAATATATCTCAGGTGAAAGGGAAAAGATCTTTCGCTGACTGTAAGTTGTGAAATAAATTCACTTCCGATATCGGTGGCTAAATGCGTAATCTGATACCAAGCATGTCAGATATCATTGATACCCTTGGTTTCGAGAGCTCATGTAGTTTACCTGAATTTGACAGCTACAAATGTGCTTCCAGACTGGGCGGTATCATTTAGACCTGTCATTCTGTTTGCGCTGCGTCATGGCGGCCTCTTTTGAATAATACACCAAAGCTCTCCGATGCGGGTTCGGGGAAGGGCTGTCAGGTTTTAGTGCAAGGAATTTGATCGCTAAGTGGGTGTTATTCTATAGAACATGGTCACGTCCTAATTGCATAGTGTGTACTGCGATTGCAAATGCAGGTTAAGAGTGGCGTCTGCTAGCCTGATTGATTAATGGGTTCGTAAAGCTTGCGTATCGACAGAATTGGGATAATCTCAGAATTGCCAGAGTGAGCAACATTCGGTGTGATATAATTCAAAACAACTTATCCAGTTTACATCCTTCTAGCGAAATGTAAGTAAGAAGACAAGGAATTCAGTGTTAAGACAGAATGATAAAATTCAAGAGACTTGTGGGCCTTTAAGGAAGGAGGCTTTAAACGGATAGTAGGATGGCGACTGAAACAAATCGTAACAGGTTTTAAATATGTACGTCTTATTAAAAACATTCAAGGAATTCATCATTTAGAGGTCGAAAAATGAAATCAGTTATTGTTTATTATAATGGCGTACTTTGATGTAAATGTTATACAGAATACACTTTTTAATGCATCATTACAATGAAACTAACTTCGTTGTATTCCTAATTCCATTTTTTAGCTTCACAGCTTCGTAGCTTCAGAAGAAACGAATTAATATCTCAACAAAATAGAATTACTTTTCTACACATTTTATTCGATGCCAGTGCTTCCTCGGTTTCGATACAATGTGCATAAGAGCACGCATTCGTTTTTAGATTTCTGCGGCAAATTTCCGTGTGAATAACTTAAGATAGGCATGTGTATATATTATTACAAGTACAAAGAGTCGCTAATCGTGTATCATTCAGGATTATTTTAACAGATAAATGCAGCGTTAATGGTCTATCCATACTGATAACACTGCCAATGAAATGATTCCAAGGATATCGAAAATTTAAAAGAGTTACATAAAATCTCTTTTAGAATATTATTGAAAAAGTATCTTATTTAAAACCAATGAGAGTCATATCATAAACCCTACCATTAACTCCGCTTGAATAATAATGTGAATATACACACTTCTATATTCATATACGCTTCTGTTTATATTATTGTGACTTAAACTGAAATTCACAACAATACAATATAATGTTTAAAATAGAAGTAAAATCCTGCTTGGTAAATAAAAAAGCAGTTAAACATGGAAAATGTAGATGCGAATATAAGCTCGCTGCAATTTGCAGCTTTGACAATGATCGCTAGTTCTTTATTACCGACTTGTCACTAGTAAAATTTAATTTTCACGTTGTCTTAAGGAGCTGCGAATAAATAGCAGTCATTTACTGGTAAATCTGCAAGTTTCAGTTAAACTCACCAAGAGTTACTCTACTAAGAGGTAGAGAAAATGCACCCTTAAATCCTTACAGATAGTTAAGACTATAAGCAGAAATAATCAATCAAACATCTGCAATTTCTATCATATTTTTCCATTGGTTATGAAAATTTTAGTCGCATCTTTTGAGAAGAATGGGCGTGGCTTAGAGATAAATGTGTGTAAAATATAACTAATACTTTCAAAGAAAGAAAAAAAAATAACAGTAGTAAGAGAATAAGTTCGCTTCAGTTATATGCTACTAATGAAGTATATTTCAAACTTAAAAAAATGTAAGTAGCAATCTTCTTATTATTTGCGATAAATACCAAAATATGAAAATTATCCAAAGCTTTCGTTAGCACACTACATTATTGATACTGCATCATCTCCAAATAACTCTGTCCAAATTTTACGTTATATGTGATTCTAATTAAAAACCGCAAAAAATGTGAAAAGCTAGACATAAACCCAAATAAACCCTAAATTCATTTATTGACGGACTTAAAAAACTAGAAAAAGAAATTATGTTTACTCAGGGAATTTCAGAATTCTCTAAAATTAACTACTTCCATCTAATTATTAATCATACATTTGTCCTGGATCAATGTCGTTAAGCATATCCCAACATATATATATAAATCAATAAATTCATAAATATACCTCATCCAAGAAGAATGAATAAATTGTCCCAAAATTAGTATTTACTTTCCATGCTTATACTCAGTTACACAGTATTAGGCTATTACCATTCCCACTAAACCGCGAAATCCAACTCCGCGAAATCGCAGAAATCACACAGTTTTAAATCACGAAGAATAAAAGTGTTCAAAGGAAAGGTAAATGCACCATTCTTTAATGAAAACTGCGACATTCATTTCGACATTAAAATTGATTATATTAATACTAGTATTATACTATTCGTGAATGCGAAAAACTTAAGGCGAATGAGAGCAAGACATTTAATGTGGATTTTGTTTGTAATTATAAAATTTTTAAACAAGACTTCTATAAATTTCCGACAGGTGGCAACAGCATTAAGTGACATATAACGGAAGTGAACTTATTCTCTTACTATTGTTATTTTTTTCCTTTCTTTGAATATCTTGGATATTACAATGCTTTTATTTTTGTTTCCTTTTTATTTTGCTCCTTTTATCTTTCTTGCTAATATAGCATAGCTGTGCTTTGCTTATTTCTTCTTTCTACACACTTTTCTTTATCTCACTTCACTACAGTTCAAGTAATTGCAAAAAAACAGTCCATTTTCTTTCAGTACAAAGTGTTTACAAAAAACACTTGGTTTTCTGGAATGCTTATTATTTTAGGAACTTCAGAAACGTGTCATGCATTACTTGATAGGGAACGCATGTTAGATATTGCATTTGTCTATCTAACATAAATCGAATTGCATGAAAACTGCATTTAGTTTCGTGCCATAAGTTTCCTGACTGGCAGTTTTTGAATGCTCCATTGAAATATTCTCTGCGGAACACTTGTAATGTGCGAAGTTACATCTATACATAGGCATTTATTTTTAACGAATCACAAAAGTCACTACAGTGTCAAGTCTGAAGAATGGATCCATAAAAAACCCAAATGATAATCACTCTGGTCTGCTCAACTGATACTGAAACGAAAAATGTTTTGATAACTTGCTGAAGTAGCTGAAAGTGATAACATATAACCGTTCATCTTCTCCATATTAGATTAAAGTGTAATACCTACCTGTGTTGCAAGAAATAAGGATTTTGCTAACAGGTAAAATCTGCTCATTCTGCTTGAAAACCCTGTCTACTACAGTGACTGCTTACCATTTTTTATAGCATGAAAGCAAAAACGTTAAGCACGGTTTATATTTCAGATGGAAGAGTTATGTAAACAAATCAATTGATACTAATTAAGATTCAGTTCTCAGACATCAAAGCATATTTCAAAATATTCCAAGGAGCAAGTAAACATAAATACTAAGTACACGGGAAACTGTACGTTATTTTATCAACTTCACTAGAACTAGATTTTGTGTTCATTTTTATTATGATTCTGAATGAAATAGCGTGATTTGAAATTTATTATATTCTTTTTCAGATTATAGTTATAAAAAACCTACAGTTAGATTTATTATTTTTTATAAAATTTAGAATTGTTTTATGCACTATTACATTGGAAACACGTAACTGCAATCTACCATATTGTTCACTTAATTTTTATGCGTTCTACTCGAAAAATTTAATTGTTCAAATCAAATCTCAAATAATGTAACTCAAGATTAGGTTTAACGAAGCAAACTCCTCTCGAAATGTTGTTACCCAAATTTTACGAATGAAAAGCTCAAAATTGTTTCGCTGAAAATACTTGAATTTATCTGCTTGAAAAGATTTGTTCGATTTATTCGCAAACGATTTTCTATGGAATTCGAACTCAATTTAAGTCGCATATTTTCTTCGAAAATTGCTTTTAGGACCTGCCTTTTCTGCTAGTAAAATATTAAGTGTACATGTGTATTTATCAAAATATCCTTTCCATTATATTCCTATTTGATTGCTCTAATTATTCGTACATATAGGTGGACATTTTATGTTTATTTATAGATATTTAATTGCAGACTGAGATCCAAAACGCAGCAAAAATTGAGTGCCTCTTAGAATTTTGCCCAATACTGGCTGAGCGATGAAACAGCTGAATACTGGTAGTTCGACTGGGGTTAAATTCACAGCGAACAGACCGTTTGTGTGAGTGTTTTCATGAATTTTTGCATGTGTAACATAAACATAAGCCTTCTGTAATAAGGTGTAATGTTACAAGGACTCTAAATTCATATGAAGATCGCAGATATGTAAAATATATGAAAGCTATAAATATCTTAATTACGTAAAATCTGTTAGAAAGCAACTTATTTGGCTTGGTGGCATATAATTTTGGAATACCTGGATATTTTGTTATTAATTTGGACATACAATAATACAGTTATACAATATAATACAGTTGAGATAAAATACTAGGAAAATCAAAAACGTAGTGATTGGCTGAAATCAATTTTTATTTGTACTATAATATTATTTATTTATACTCTAATATCTTATTTAAACTACTTTATCTGTAGGAAAATTTCATATAAACGAAACTAAACAATTTCTTACCTACAGGAAAAAGCAAAAGTCAGAAAATGATACTACAGTTTTAAAGAGCAATTTAATGTTTTATTTGATTGGTTATCCTTATGATAGCTATGGCAAAAGACTAATAAGTTATCTTTGAGGATGCCTTTATGTAAGGCACTCCTAAGTTTGTGAATCATTTTTGCAATATTATCAGTTCAACAATGTACGGTCAATTCGTTCAGCATGATAAACTGCCTGGAATTTATGGATTTTCTAGGCACTGGTTAACCACATTGATAAAGGAAGTTGACTGTCAATTTTTCATTTCGTTATGACATACAGTAAATATGGCCTTGAGGTTTGATACCAAAAACGAAATTTTACTTGTTATTTGAAATCACGATATGCGTATTTCAATGGAAACAAGTTTTAAATAGATAGAGCCACTTTCTACAGTTGTACGGTGGAATGGAAAGGATAAAGGCGTTACGAGTATGTCTGCTTCTCAGACCCGACATCTGTGTTTATTTAATAGGATAATTGATATGACTATTATAAATTCTTCCCTATATTAAAATCAGTAACACAGAACGAGTTCAGGCATGATATAGCACAGTGACTTATCTTAAATTTGGACACAGACGGAGCATTTTGTAAATTAGACCACTTAGCTTTCTATCCACTGCGGCAGCATGAATGTCAGATGGTGCATACCATGACGAGAAGGGACATTTTTTTGAAAACAAAAACTGTCTATATAAGTATATAATGCCGGTACAAACCTTGCCTTTTAATTTATTGCAAAAAATGTAATATATCTCTCTCTACTACCAGTCTTAGCAAGTATCATAGTAAAAGCTAAATATTTCAACTAAATAAATTATTTTTTAGAAAAATCCATTTGTTTGCTTATTTGCCCCCAGATCTGTTTACAGAACATAATCTTTTGGGAAAAAAATCTTAAAAAAATACGACTTTTTTCCAGTTGATTCTAACCAATGTACCTCGGAAATGTAGCTTTTTCATGAAACTTCAACAAAAAAATAATTTTTGTGTTAATGGATTAACTCAAATTTCGGATTATTTGAAAGCTTCAGCTTTTTTTTAAATTTTTTTACTATCAAATTTCGACTGTTTATGCAGTACAGTTGCACTAAATTCGTTCGCAGTTACTCATTTACTTCAGAAGAAAGCTAAATAGTAATAAAAATCTCAGAGATGTAAATGATTATAAATTTTCAGAATCTAATAATTGTTTTAGGGAAGATCATTACATCAATCAGTCAATGTATTTTATACACTAAAACAGCCCATAAATTTTATTTCTTTATTAAGCGAAGTGTAATTTTAATTTTGAGATATAAAATTTTCTTCATCCAATATTCTAGCTGAATGCTTTTGTGCCTTCTTTTCTTTCACTTTACCTCTTCTTTTCTCTCCCTTTTTTCGTCTTCCTCAGAAGCGTCCTCCTCTTATTGACACAGTTGAGTTTTAATACAATGGTGCAATAAGAATTTTTTTCCTCTTAAATTTGGCATAGTATCATAAAAGAAAGTAAGCCATCGTTTTGTAGATATTGACATGTATACGTTAGGCGTTGTTCGTTCTTAGCTAAATGTCTTTCACAATCTCTAAATTTCATTCTTTTATATATTTTCGGGTGTACACGGTATTTGAGCGAGGATGGAGACTGCGTCATTTTAGAATCTTGATCAATAAAGAATCAACTTAAATTTAAAATTCCAAACCTGCTCAGTTAAAAACTTTAATTTATAACGATTTACTTTAAAAAATATAAGACGGAATTGTGAATTTTTATCATATGCCAAACAGAATTTCATTTGGAAAAAAAAAAGACGAGAGCTACTTTAATCTTATTTCTTTGAGAGAACAAATGTTTACACTAGTTAAAATAATTCCGTGCTATAATTTTCCCAACCTTAATAATTATTTGGTCTCTCAGTTTCTCTTAAGGTCTGATTTTTGTTAAATGCCTCCAGGAAAATTTACGTTTTGGTTAATATTCATTAAAAATATTAATTGCAGTAAAGCTAAACTAAATTATTGAGAGAAAATTAACTTCTACTATAACCTTAATAGCGTCATCGTAGGATAGGGCCCCCAACATTTGGCAAGTGTTTATAAGACTACAGAATACTTGCACTTTGAGCGGTGTCATATCCCAGGCGAAAGGGCTGGCTGAATGATCGGTTTATGTATTTTGCCTTCTGTGTAACGGGAATATGAGCCATTTCCTTTCATAAACTCTTGCACAAAAGTATCCCTTCCTTTAGGCGAACAGTCCTCATGCGCTTTGCCAAATTCAAATAACCTAACCAGAGCCTAAGATCGTAAGATAAATTAGATCATTGTAAATTATTGTATATTTTAAATTATTCGAGAACTTTATCACGAGAAGAAACTTTATAAAGAATTTTTCAATGCGAAGTAGTTCATATTGACATTAGAAAATCACAAAACTCACACAAATACAATCTGATAAGAACACAAGCCAGAAAGAATTAATAGTTTCCAAGGAGCTTATTCGTAATATGTTTATACACGCGTGGTAAAATACGTAAAAAATGTATTGTATGCTTCCGGGATACATTAAAATTGTCATTATGCTTTAACAAACATTCTTTAAAATGATGCTCTTAATGTATTTTATCAGACAAGCTACTATTTCAAAGAACCCATAGCTGCAAACAAAAGTTTCTTGGTCCTAGATTTTAAATTGAATACCATCTGCACAGAATCACAGTATAATTGCATTTTAAAATGTTATACAGCTTCGCATTCAACGTGTACTCCCGTAAACATCTTTCATCGAGCACGGACGAAATTTATCGTAAAGAAATCTTAATAAATTCCGCGCCAAATGATAGCGATATATCGCCACGTGTGTCACTTGTTGGCGCTAAACACCATGCTACATAGTTCAGGAGTTTGTCTATATAACATCCCAGCCAGCTAACATTTTCGACAGTTCCGAAGGAGTAGTAACTTTCTTTGATATACTTCAGAGCCCTTTCCGAAGTGGTATGCCAAGAGAACACGCCATGTTTGGTCACATTTTATTTGATTGACAGGAAAAAAAAGCTCTTTGTTAATTAATGTTTAATTTGGTTTTTAAAAAGCTAATCAATTAAGTAAAATACTTTCATGGACAAAGGTATTTTAACTATTAAATTAAGAAATCAAATACCCAAAATCCTGTTTAAGTTTCTTTCTCTAACACTCGTAAATTTATGCTATCTGAGCTTTGTTCAAGGGCAACAGCCGCTCACAGATTTTATAAAAATAATCCGCTTTTATCTTGACAAATATTCATTTAGCTAAAGACATAACAAAATTTGTCATAAATGATGTTTTTAGAAGGAGTAATAGAAATGGATGTTGTATTTAACAGGAAATACAAATAAGTTCCTATAAAAAGATAACAGTATCTCAATAATTCATTTAGAGTTGATCCATTTATTAGCATGTCTACACTTTATGCCGCCACCATTTCCAGGCTCATATTTTCAATTCGAATAATTTTTTACGTCGATTTTCTGTCTTCTAACAGCAAATATTTTGTCTTCTTGTTCCTTGGTATTCCTTACTTTTACCTCGATAGAATTGAATGTATTTTTGCAATCGCAATTTTCTTGCTGATGCTTAGATTTTCATTAAAATATTTATATATTTATATTGATGCATATTATGTTCTATAAAAGTAAATTTCCTAACACAGAGACAGCGAAACACCCACAAACCACCATGCCTCTACCTCTGCACGTAACATTAGGAAACAACAATTCGAATTCAATTCTTATTTCAGAATTTGCCACGTATTTATTCGTCTGTTAGACCCAAATATATTACATTTTGGCTTCTCTGTAAATATACTGTTATTCCAATATGATAAAACTTTGCTTACTATAGATTTTGCGACCGTCATTTTCTTGTTGACGAAGAATTTCATTCATGATGATCCACGTGCCCTAATTGTATCCACGTGCCCTAAATGACTTTCCTAAGCGCTTTAGGATAAACTTTTATTGCAAACTATTCCTCTAAACCTACTGAAGGATTTCCAGTCCTAATTTTTGGGTCTTGTTTGATTTTTCCTAAAATAAATCTGGGATTCCTTCGTGCCTTCGTGTTAGCTTAGAATTCGTCCAAAATTTCAACCATTTCCAAGGAATTTTCATCGTTTTATATCACCTTAGATAACTACACTTTACATAAAATTTTTTTGTATATTTCGAATAATTTAACATTTTGAAATATATAAATTATTAAATTTCTGAGAGAATTAGTCATTAATATGCAGCATCTTGCCATACTCACTCAAAATTTTCCAAATGCAGAAGAGAAATCTTCTGCATTTGGAAAATTCTGCATGTACTTTCATTTAAAAACAAATTGTAATAAGAAACATTATCTCCCAAAACGTTTTAACAAAATCCTGAATTCCGGAGTATCCGAATTATTATGTGAGTTACTGATTAACGATTTTTGAACAAATTATTTTATTAAGGGAAATATTTGTTTTACAACAAACAAGGCTTAAAACCAAGAAAAAACCCAATATATCAGAAAAATTTTGAATTCTATGGTATTACGCCTAGTGCAAGGTCTAGCAAATAAACTTTCAAAAAATGCACTTATCCCAAAAATAAATGTTAACAATTTTAATATTACTAAAAAGGTTATGAAAATAACACTTTCCGGCAGAATGGCATTATTTTCTACCCGAGACCATTTCGTTTAATTACTCTGTAAACGGAAACTTGTAATAATGGTATTAACAATGAATTAGGCTTTTATTAAATACGAAGTGTAATTTCAACAAATAGTTTAAGTTGTTAACTAGTTAATTTCGCTCTCTGCCAGGCTGGGAGCTGCTTCTAGATTATTTCTGTTTATTCCCATGGTCAGATTCCAAAGCATGATCGTGTCTAAAACTTTTCCTCCAGTTGAGGTTATAATTATATTGTAGTTGTAGTATCAGTGTAATTGTAATTATAAAGTTTACAATTGCGTTGTAATTATACGATTTATAAACGAATTACATTATAAATGAACTAATATGTAATAGAAATTATCTTATAATTGAATTAAATGTAACGACAACTACGTAGTAATTGTAATACTTATAATTACATTTTAATTAAATTAGTTGTAACCAAAAATTATGATTACAATTACATGTAATTTAAGGATTTTCGAATGTCAGTTGCATTATAATTGCAATTACACTGTAACTATAGCCGCAGTTACATTGTAATTCAAAATATGAATCAATTACACTGTAACTGAATTATGCACGTCAGGGTGCCTGTCAATAAACTTTGTATTTGTTATTGGACTAGGATTAGAATCTTCATTATATAGAGCCAGATTAATGGGAGAAAAATCAGAATTTGTATTTTATTACTTTAAATACGGAAGTTTTTTAAACTTCCAAAGTAGCCGTACCTCATATTTGCTAATTGTTATTGTTGTAATAAAATTCGTAACTTTGATGAACCTTATAGTTACATTTTCCTCTTGACTGTGTTTCTGTAATTTGGTTAGATTTCTGTATTATTTCAAGACGATCATCCGTCAGAGCAAGCGAAGATTTAACCATTCGATAGTTGATTAAGCTTAAATATAGTGCACCTAATTTGTCATTATTTGAATTTGGTCTATTGAGCGTTGTGCTTCTCCCCAGTACCTCTTTACGTGAGAGAAAATAAAAAAAATCAGTTAACGCTTTCTGATGTAAATGGCTAGCACGTCTAGCTAGCAGCAAATGGAAGATTCATGGTAACCCGACGAGGGTACGTTTGCTTTCCATCATGACTGCTGGTTTGAAAAAAAAAACTAACTGATTGTGTTGTTTCTAATTTTTGAATAACTGTTCAGTTGTTTTGAAATCTTCGCAAATGACATTACGATGCATATTTATGTATTTATATCTTCATCCCGTGTAATGTAATACGGCCCTTAATAAAATACAAAACGCATTTTGCAGTATTTTGAACTCATCGTGTATCCTAAAAAGCGTTGGAATAAAACCAAAATACGTTTTTTACAGAAGTTTCCTGTCACTTTTTTTTTTTTTTTTTTGTCTAGAATGTAGTGTTAGAAAGCAGTCTGTGACAGTATAGGTGAACAAAGCACTACGGTAATAAATTTGAGGAGATGCAATATTAAATAAAAAAAAATACTGGTTGGAAGTAGTACAAAAGTATCTAACGGCTTAAATTTCAGATTTGTCTCAAGTATTAAAATTTATTGGCATGGTTCTGTCACAATATGTCTTTATGGAAAAATTATTTAACACATACCCATGCAATGTATCATTAGAGTAATGAAGAATTATTAACTTTCTGCTTTAAGATATTTGATGTGAAACAAACAAAACATATAATAGAGTTTTAATTACATTCTCAGTTCTAATTAATTGTTATCTTAAAGCCAATCAAAAATCTGAATCTGTGCAAATATGTAGGAGTCGCTAAATAGTGTGGAATGAAAAAATAAAAGATACATAATTGAAAAGCACTTCCACTCAAAAATTGTTTAATGTCTAATCACTCATGATTTTTCTTATCACTCGTTACTTTTATAAAAAATTTAGTACTTTATTTTTTCTCTGGAGCCTTCAAAATTTTCACAACTTTAATGACACTGTAAAACCCCAAAATTTTCGGATAAAAAAAGAACTACCCCTCAAAAGCTGTATATTGATTAATACATCAATCGTGAATTTCTCAAAATTTCCCGCTGAGCATTGAAATTTGCAATTTGTACATTAAATTTCCATATTATAGTAACCTATTTCAGTACGTTAATTTTCACTGCAAACGTTCATCACTGTAGACAAGCAGCAGTAAAATTCAAATATCTGTAGACGTGCATTAGTAAGACGTGTAATGTTGCGCGCTCCCAACCTGCACGCAACAATAGTGGTGACTGCTATGAACTGGAAAGTATACAAAGTCTTTAGAAGGGTTTAAATCCCTTTATATTCAACTTTAGAAATTACAGATGCGTGCTCTTGACCCTCACAAACTACACCGACCCAGCGGTAAAATAAAAATAAGAAACTAAAAATGAATAATAACAAGTGACTACCTAAGAGGCTCTCTAAACGTAACTAACCTAACCGCGTTCTAAAATACCGCTGATAATTCAGCAAACTTCTGAATATTACGTTGGAAGATTTAACTATCTGCCGAGGCAAGCACACAGGCCGAAACGCGTGGTTCTTCAATTTCTAACTAGCCACCTCCAAGCTCGTGAAACAAGAAAGCAAACTTTCGAACTCGTTTCCCTTCTATTTAACTCAGAATACTTCCGCTGACTATATTGAATACTTTGGGCGTTCTACTAAAATTTACATACTCTGGCATTGGCAATTCCAGGGGAAAGTAAGGCTTGACAGGAAAGATAGTTTAAACTTAAAATAAATCTTAGTAAAAATAAATATAAACCCTACATTTGCCGCTGTCAGAATTTGGTAAACTTGGAAGCAGGTCCTAGAAACGACCTGTTGAAAAGTTTCCACAATTCTGAACTAAAATTTAAGAGCCTTGTTTACATAAAAAACTGTTTTCTCACCAAAGGTAGAATAAATTTCTGTAGATACTTATTTAACCCTCTCTTCTTACAGCGACCTTTCCTGGACTTCAGCAATCAATCTGTTCTCTTCCTTCCAGCATCTGGAAGGAATAAGTATCAGTATCTTTCTAAATACATTATAATTTACACTTTCTTGACGCTGAATAAGTTTTTGTTTTTGATCTATTTATTTTCCTTAGTTACTGCTTAATTCACACTCATTCAAGTATCCAAACGTGAATTTAACTTTACCCTGGCTCTCCACCATGTGTGGTGTCAAACGGGAATATTCGTGTTTTAGTATTGCAACACTTTCCCTAACCACAATGATTTGTTAGAATTCAACGACCAAATAGACACACCTTACTCGACATTCTAAAACTCGATGAGCTATTTTAACATTCTTAAAATTCAAGTGTAGGTGGAGAACCCTACAAAACACATTCAATCTAAATTCCCCCTCATTCATCTTTAGACATGCAGGCTTTCGCTCTAAAGCATGATTTAATCTACAGTTTAATACTTAAATTTGAATTCATTTATTCTGAGCATTTACTTTTAGCATCTAAAATTTTATGCTTCTAGACTAAATTCTACTTTTACATAACTTTCAAGTATTTATGTATATTTAAAAAGTTCCAATCCATATGATTTTTACAATTTACCATAAAATGAATAAGAGAAAAATAAATTTTTACTTTACGCATTCTTCGCCAAGCTGGCGGCACTGAAACTAAATTTCCTATTAATGCAAGAATACGAAGTTATTTTTATCTTCGGCCAAATTTTGGCTTTAACATAACAGAATTAGTCTTTCGACCAACAGAAACTGCTTGTTCTTAGATTTTATACTTAAAGAAAATAATACTTTTGCCTTAGCTAAATAAAGTAAAACAAAACTAAGTCTCAACCGAGACAAATTGACTTCCGTCAAAACATAGAACTTCGTATTTACGCATAACATTTCGGAACAAAAGAAAAAAAATTATAGAAGATTTTAACTTATCTTTGAGTTTTCGATGATTGGAACTCCGACATCCTCTTCTGGCAGAACTGCTCCCACGATATGGAATTCATCGACGTCAGTCGTCTCCTTTGTGTCCTTCGAGTGTCGTCCATGTTGATATTTCTTTTTCGCCCTCTGCATGCTGGCCTCTTTGTGTGGTAGTCGTCGGGTTGCTGTCTTTTCCGTTTTGCCCCTGGACGGCTGGAATTGGCGTCCTCCGGTCTGGAATCATGCTTGAATTTCTTCTGTTGGTGGTGGTCTTTCCGTTTCTCCTGCTGTCTTTTCGTTCTCGGGAACGGCGGCCTTGTTTGCACCTGACACTCTGGCCCTGGAAGCGTTTTACTCGATGCAGAATTTCTACTGCGATACGTTGCAAGTGGTCTTTTCCTCTTTACCAAAGCTTCTTTACGAGGCGGCGTTGCTTTCTTGTATTTCTTAAATGCTGGAGTCTGAACGTTTTCATTTTTTCTTTTCGGTACCGTCGCATGACTTGAAGCAGGGCTAGGTTTCTCTTCAGTTTTCTGCTTCTTGGGTGGTGGAGTGAGTGACGTTACTTCTGGACCTTCTACTTCTTTTACGCTTGAGTCCTGCAGGAAACTTTTAAGGATTTCAAAATCATTTTGATTAAAATATTTTTTAACCTGGTCGGGACTTGCTTTACAAATTTCCCCTCTCTCGTTCTTAAGGTACAATACGACTCCCTTTATTTCCTGAATTACATAGGGGCCTTCAAATTTTGGAGCTAACTTTGCAGTAAAATTGTCTGGGGCACTTGATAAAGAAAATTTCCGCTTCAACACTTTATCTCCAACTTTAAAATCTGCTTCACGGCGTTTTCTATCATAGTATAATTTTTGTCTACTTCTTGCCGTATCGAGCTTTTAACCGCCTGGTCAATAAGTGTTTGCACATCTTTCTGTTTAAATTCTTGCTCTCTTTGTTGCACAAAGAATAATTTATCTAATGGCGTAATTAACTTCCGTTCTAAAAATAATTCTGCTGGAGTTTTTCCCGCAGTATCGTGATTTGCCATTCTTAAAGCATAAGCTAACTCATTTATGTAGCCATCCCAGCGCTTGTGATGTGTGCTAACATAACTTCGATTATTTTTACAATATTTTTATTAACTCTTTCTGCGATGTTTGCCTGTGGTCTATACGAAACCATTTTGATATGGCGTATGCCAAATCCAATGCAAATGTTTTCAAATATTTGGCTAACGAATTGTTTACCGTTATCGCTAATGACTTTTATCGGTGCACCGTATTTTAAAATATATCTGTGTAAGAATGCATCTGCGACTGTTTTGGCTGACGCGCGTTTAAGTGGAACAATTTCTGTCCATTTTGAAATATGATCTACAATTACTAAAAGAAAACAATTTTTACTTAACTCACTCTGGGGGAAAGGACCAAGAAGATCTATGCCTAAAATTTCATTCGGAAATGTAGCGCGAATGCTATTTAAGTACCCGGCCGGACTGTAATTAATATCATTTATTAACTGACATTGATTGCAGGACCTGACATACGCAGCTACTATTTTGTATAATTGCGGGAAATATACCGCCTCGCGTACCCTTTTTAAAGTCTTTCTGACCCTTAAATGACCCGCTGTTTTGGCGTCGTGTAATTCCTTCAAAATTCTTAATCGAAACGAGGCTGGGATGACTGGTTTGTACTCGAGATTTTCGTTTGTTGTTTTCGTATAAAATAATAAATTATCTTTTATTTCATAGTTTTCTGCTGTATTTCTTATCGCATCGATATCTGTGTTCTCAAAGCTTTCGGGGTCTTTCAAATATGCATAGATACTTCCAAATTCAGGATCAGCTTTCAATTCAGCAATAATTGTTTCTCTGGAATCTAAAATTTTTGAAGTCAACACAGCGCATTTGAGTTCATTTCTTTCATCGTCCAGTTTTATACGAGAAAGTGCGTCAGCTACATTGTTTTCCTTACCCGGTTTATATATAATTATGAGATTATATTCTTGACGTTTTAAAGCCCATCTTATTAACCTGGGCGTTAGGTTTTTCCCCGAGTAAAGTCTACCAACAGCCGCATGATCCGAAAAGACTGTTACTGGCGCTTTGCCGAAATAAACTCGAAATTTGTGTACAGCCATTAATACGGCTAATGTTTCTCTCTCTGTAGCTGTATAATTCCTTTGTGTAGGGTTCAACGTTTTACTAAAAAATGCCAAAGGATGGCCATTTTGCATGAGAACAGCACCTATAGCATAGTCAGACGCATCTGCTGCAATTTCCAGGTTTTCGCCCCCCTACGGGAATTTCAAAACAGGGGCATTGATGAGCGCTTCTTTTAACCTTTCAAATGCGGTATTTGCTTCTGCTGTCCACGTGAATTTACTTTTCTTTCTTTTAATTACTAACAAAAGTTCAACAATATTAGCAAAATCTTTTATGAATGACCGATAATAAGAACATAACCCAAGGAAAGAAGAAAGTTTCTTGGCGGTGTTGGGTGGTGGGAAATTCTTGATTGCTTTTATTTTTGAATCTTGAGTTTCTATACCCTTTTGCGAGATTTTATAACCCAGATATTTAAGTTCTTTAGTTGCGAACTTGAATTTTGAGGCATTAATTGTAAGACCGACCTCTTTTAATAATTTAAAAACTTCTTCTAGATCTTTAATATGTTGTTCCAACGTACTACTCGTTATAATTATATCATCTAGATAGATTATAGTCGATTTTCCTAGGACAGGCTTTAGAACAATGTCCATAGCTCTCTGGAATGTTGACGGGGCCCCACAAAACCCAAAGGGCATGCGAAAAATGCATAAGTGCCCGATTTTGTTATAAACGCGGTTTTATGTATGTCTTCGGGTCTCATAGCTATTTGATAGTAGCCAGACGTTAAGTCCAACGTAGTCATGTATATTGTAGATTTAATCTTTCTAATAATTTCCTCTATAACCGGCAAAGAGTAAACTGGGAATTTAGTAACACTATTAAGTTTCCTGTAATCGATAGCAAACCTTCAAGCCCTTTTATCCGAAGGAGGAAACTCGTTCTTTTTCCTACATAGTACGACTGGACTCGCGTACTCACTATTTATGGGCGTTATTATCTGGTTCTTTAACATTTCCTGAATACGTTCTTCAATAATTTGTTCTTTCTGTTTATCATAGCGGTAAGGTTTAGTCCTACAGGGTTTTTCGGCAGTTAACTGTATCTCATGCGTAACTATTTGACAACTACCAGGCCGTTCTGAAAACAAGTTTGAAAAATTACTCACCACTTGCTGGATGGCTTGGCTTTCATGGTCATTCAAATGGCTAAGGTCGACTTGCGGTTGTTCCACTGGTTCCACTACCCTCCGATCCATCTCCAGCACAACAGAACTTTTATGAAAATTCAGTTTGGCCTTCGCGGCCTTTAAATACTCCATACCTAAAATAAGTGGACTTTGCAAGTTTTTTACTACAAAAATTAATACTTTAAGGCTTTCGTTTTGAACCTGTATTTTTAAAGATAATTTTCCGATGCATTGACAAGTTTGTCCTTGCGCTGCTATGATTTCTGTGTTTTTATTTTTAAATAATCGTAACCTATTAAAATTCTTCTTAAAAAAAATATCACTCATAAAATTTCCTTCTGCTCCTGTATCGATGAGGGCTTCTACTGGTACATCGCCAACCAAGACTTGTACAATTGGTTATTGTGAGTTTTTTACGATGACCGTATTTAAGTATCTTCTTGAGGGTTTTTTTAAAACTTCCGGGGTCTGGACCCTCGATTTCACAGGCCCTTCTACTCGTTTAAAGCTTTCCTTTCAACTTCTGCCTTCTGGGTACGCGGACGGTTGTTTTCAAATTTCCTTTTTCGGACTTGACCTTCGAGCTTCGATTAGTTGGCTTGATAGCTCTTTCCCCCATAAGAGCGGTTTGCATTTCTGGTCTGCTCATTTGAAGATTGCCTTCGGATACTTTGAGAATACGATGCCCGTCTAGCTTTTTCCGCTATTCTGCGATTTTGGAACTTGACCGCCAATTCGAAGAGCTCCTGCAATGTGCTTGAGTTTCTAATTTCGAAGTAATCTTAAAGAGCAGGTAGCAATCTTGGTAAGATTATTTCAATAATCTCCGCGTCGGGTTTCTTCCCATACAGCATATCCGTCAGCTTAATTTTTCGCAGAATAAAGTCCGTCAATTCTTCTATATTCCGTTGATAAAAACTATATTTCGGCTTCTAGCCTTGCCTTGTCTTTCACTATGGGAATGGCCTTTAATAATGATTTTTTGAAATTTTCAAATGTATATGTCTGGCCTCCGAATTCCCCTAATAAAAATTTGCCTATATTCTTCCACCATAGCGCGGCCTGTCCTCTTAGTGCAGATGTGGCGATGGCAACGTTTTGTCTTTCAGGCACAGGGTAGAGCTGGAAGTGATTTTCGAGGCCTTCTAGAAATATCGCCACCGAATTTGTTTCGTCGAAATTGACGTTTGGCTTGATTGACGCTCTCATCGTCTGGACCAGTTATCCAAATCCTTCCAATTGGCTTGCCATTTCTTGTTGTTGTCCAGCAGCTTCCATCCAATTTTCGGCCATTTCAGTTCGGCAAGTGTTCGGGCGCAAATGTAATGTTGCGCGCTCCCAACCTGCACTCAACAATAGTGGTGACTGCTTTGAACTGGAAAGTATACAAAGTCTTGAGAAGGGTTTAAATCCCTTTATATTCAACTTTAGAAATTACAGATGCGTGCTCTTGACGCTCACAAACTACGCCGACCCGGCGGTAAAATAAAAATAAGAAACTAAAAATGAATAATAACAAGTGACTACTTACGAGGTTCTTTAAACGTAACTAACCTAACCGCGTTCTAAGATACCGCTGATAATTCAGCAAACTTCTGAATATTACGTTGGAAGATTTAACTATCTGCCGAGGCAAGCACACAGGCCGAAACGCGTGGTTCTTCAATTTCTAACTAGCCACCTCCAAGTTCGTGAAACAAGAAAGCACACTTTCGAACTCGTTTCCCTTCTATTTAACGGGCCCACCAGCGGCCGAGCGGTAAAGTCGCTGAACACTGGTAGTTCGGTCCGAGGCTCGAATCCCGCGAACGGGCTGGCTGCATGGGCGTTTTCGTGGTTTTCCCCATGTGTAACGTGTATACGAGCCAGTTTCCCTTAGAAAGTCCTCCACGAAGGCATCCCTCCCCTTAGGCAGATAGCCCTCGAGGCTTTGCCATAATCACACACACACACCCTTCTATTTAACTAAGAATACTTCCGCTGACTATTTTGAATACTTTGCGCGTTCTACTAAAATTTACATACTCTGGCATTGGCAATTCCAGGGGAAAGTAAGGCTTGACAGGAAAGATAGTTTAAACTTAAAATAAATGTTAGTTAAAATAAATATAAACAATACAGACGGAAATGCATTATGCAATAGTACTGTAAACATTTCCCTTTTAAACTAACAATCCTGTCAAATACTTCTGCTTGTATTCAGAAAAATTACTATTAACTTAAAAATGAATCGTGATATTTAAATTTTCACATTGTATATATGCAACAGTGTATATGCAACAAGTATATATGCAACAGTGTTATAACAGGATTCGGCTACAGAAGGAAATTTCTGGACAGTACACCCCAAAAAAATTCGTGAAATTTACAAAGAAATCGTTGCCGATTTCGACGAAATTTGGGATAAGGCTTCATTCTCAATTCTTTTTTGCTAAAGAATAATAACCTTGATAAAGAAAGGTCGTGAGAAGGCAGAGAATCTTTTAAAATCGTACAGCAGAAAAAAGGAAACAAACAAGCCAAAATTTCCAGACAGTAAGCAGAAAATTTCTTGATATTGCTGAGTGCAAATGTACTGACTATGAACATTGCAGTTGTGAAAAAGCATGGAAATTTTCTGCGAAAGAGCGGGCTTTCCTAATTCCCAAAGAACAATACGACGGATAGTTATTGGTTTCCTTGTGACCTGAGAATTGCTGTGTAGCTAAATAAAAAAATCGAAGCAAAATAGAACTATCTTTGAGGAAAGTGCAAACTGCCAAGTTTCAAGAAAGCAAGCAATGTAGATGAATTTTAGTTGAAGAGGAAGGACATGTCGTAGAAGTGTATTTTAAAAATCTCCAATCCCATGCCAAAAAGAAGGACCAGATGTCTCAGATTGTAGACCGTCAACTTCAGCTGCACTATGAATCAGAATCAAACTTTCAACGTTTGCTAGAGCCTGCTAAAAGTACCTTCCTGACAGGAAGGTATCTTTACCAGGCTCCAGCAAACGGCATTCCTTCAACGAATCTGGCGACTGAGTCCTGGGAAACTTTCTAATTCAAGATGGCCCACTATGGCCAGCAGAGTCCTTTGAGGTTTTACAAACAGCATAGATCCATCGGAAACCTTAAAAGAGCTGGCTTCTTAATCATAAGAATGCTCCGATAATAATAAGCTTTGCTCCGATATGGTTTTACGTTAAATGTAGTCCAAACATTAAGGATGCTTTCATTAACCTCCGGTGTATTCTTTTGTTCTCTAGGTGCTTCACTGTTAAATTGAAAGTCATCGTGAGTGGTTCCATTTAGTAAATGATTACCCTGAAAATCCAAACAATCGTTGGGTAGCTATGCTGGCAGACGAAAAGAAATGCATTTGAGCGAGAGGTGAGCGAAGGATTCTTTCTGTGAGTTTACGACCAATGGGATACCCCTGCCAGTACGCAAATTCAAAATTCTCGCAAAATAGAAATCAAATTCTCGCAAAATAGATCAACATCACCTCCGCACCTCTAGACTGACATCATCGACTGACAACATTATTAAGCTACAGAGCGTGCACTTACACTCGACCGATCGAAAATTTGAAGCAATGGTTTATAAAAGGCTTCCCACATCTTCCATACTCTTTCAATTTCATATGACTTCCCAGGCTTTGAGAGCTATGTTAACATTGCTACGGAAATTTCTGAACAAGTATGTGAGTTTGAATATTCAGGTAGAGTAATCAGAGCACACGTACTGGACGAATCTATCATGCCTAATTTCGCAACTAAGTCCAAACTCAGAACTACGAAATAAAGACTAAATAACACAATGTACAAAAGAAGAGTGTTTGGGATGGGCACGGGTTGAATTCACTATTGAATTCTGTTTTCATTGTGATTTCAAGGTGGTTGACTGAACAAGCAATAATTGAATTTCTATGAAATAAGTAGTGCACTGTATCGTTAATTTAAAAAGGAATTTTCATTTATTGATAATTCTCACGTTATATTCTACCATTATTTAATTTTCCAGCTCTTGCAGGAATAAAGAAATAGAAAGAAAATTGAAAATATAAATAAGTATTAAAAAAATCTGAAAGATTTAAGATTTTGAAAATTGAAAATAGAACTATAAAAGTATTAAAAATAAAAATCTGAAGGATTTCAGATTTTATATTAGGCTCAAAGGGGCATTTTTTAAAGTTTTGTGCTTTACCTTTACTTATTAAATATCATGTTCTTCTCCCTAAAACTATAAACTTCAATTCAACAGCAATGTCACAGAATATTTAAAACAGCATATCTTTAGAATTTCCGACACGCAGTCTCGCATGCTGGAAACAAAAATGATTTTTTTTTTCCGTACAGTGTTGCCATTGCTCGCTTTGAAATAGTTGAGGTCGTTAATAAAAAATCTTTTATGTTTAACAAAATATGAAATAAATAATAAAACAAATTAAAAAATGTGGCTGCCAGATGCCCATATTTGAATGGAGGACTACGTTATTCAAAATATGATGTCTCTAGGTACCGTTGTTTCTTCACAATGCGAGAAACTGCACACATTCATGCAGATTCTCCATTATTTAATTTCTTTAAATATAATGCAGGGGTCTAATATTTGGTGGCAATAATTTGAAAAGGGAACCAAGATTTTGTAGTGAACCGACGCAAAATGCCAAAACGAAATTAATAGCCCTTCTGGGAAAATTGCCCCTTTGGGCTAAAAATAGAAACATAAGAACATGAAAAAAGGAAATAGAAAGACGAAAATATGAAAACAGAAACACAAAAAACTGAAGTTTTGTTAAATTTCACTAGTCATATCAGACAGTACACAACTTTTGAGGAGAAGTTTGTTTTCATTCTACAAATTCCGAAAAGTTTATAAATTTCCGCACCATTAAAAAACAGAAAATTTCAAGACTCTTGAAAGGAATGCAGTAAAAAAAATTAAGAAATTTCAGGAGTGATATATTATCAATATATATCGTTTGAGAAGCAATGCAATTTCATCCGACAACATTTAAGATTTCCGCGGACTTTCACTCCACTTTATTGCTGAAATACCATTGTTTCAAAAGGGACTCTTCTTCCATAAAAGGGAATCAAAATAAATTCTAATACGAATTAAAAAATAATAATACTCTGAAATAATTCGCTAATACATATATATCAAACAATGTATGTTTATTCTCTCTCTTTCGATTTCTAAAATGTAATCAACAATTCTCTCAAGTGATAGATCGCTGTTGCCAGAAAAATATTTAAATTGTAAAATAATTATTGTGCACTGAAGATATAAAAATAGCATAAAGCATTATTATTTGTCTATCAAATTTGCTGATCTACGCATTTTTATATATTAAAAATACAAAGCAGAATTTCATAATTTATCTGATACATTCATCTCTTCAAGACATTACCTTATTTCATAATGCTATTTTTTATATAATTTTTTTTTATTTTAGAAGAACTCGTTTAAAAATATTTATAAAACTATGATAAAGAATGAAAATAACAATTGTGTTTGAATTATAAGAATTACTTTTCTTAAACAGTTATCGTTATGAATAATATTGATATGAATCAAGTTGTTTAGAAAACTGCCTACAGTCAGTATTTTGGAACGTAAAATTCCTTATCTTAATAGTATCACATGCAAGAAGTAATCAAAACTTCTAAAAATTTTAACAAAATTCTGACGTCGTTGGTAAAAATTCGTTTTTTTTAGGCAAACTTGTAAAATATAGTGCTCAAGCAAGTGGGACTTCAAAATGAACTTAAAAAAATCCCATTTGTGAAAGTTACGCAATTTGTTGTTAAGACTGTGTGACAAGGTGATTTAATGTGTCAGACAGAAAGACCATTTCCACCAGTAATGCTTCGTCTAATGAGGCTTAAGAGGCAATTTGCACCATTTCACCATTTTGGTCTCAGTACAAATGCATTCCATCCGTGAATAAACTAGTTAAAACGTTAGCTGTTAATGGCACGTAAGGATCATTACGTAATGGACCCATCGCATCGGGCTCATTTTTCTCTGGAAAAAGATCTGTGTCTTTATGTTACGCTCACAAAAGCTGCGAAATAAAACATACATTAGCAAATATTTCCATTTTCTATGTTTATAGCTGGATTTACAAGATTTAAAAAGTATTTATAGTTAGGAATTTTATGATTTCATACATTATTTTATCAGTCGTAAATCTAGCTTTGCAGACATTTTTACGATTACGAGTTTCGAGTCTATTTAGGTTTATATGCTGTTAAATTACCTTTAAAAGTTTCTAGAAAAAAGTATAATTTCATTTACAGGCACCTCTTCCATAATTTTAAAACTCAGAATTTAACTGATGTTCTTAGAAGTGAAATGCTTTACAGATTTTGCAGAACTTTCTTATCAGGATGATATTTTATGAAGATCTGTTATGTAATCACAGAATATTATGTCCTTCTCTCTACCAAGAGATCTATGTAATATATTACAAAGTCCTCTTGCCCATGAAAATAGAAAGAGCTGCTCGCTATTGGCAAAACTCGTCATTTGTAAAACATTACATTGTTATTATTTGATGATCTAAAATGAACTGTGATGTAAAGCAAACTAAATAGCTACCAATTTAGCAGTTAAAATTATTTTGTTTACTGCTTAAATTTCAGACGTTCCCGTTTTAGCGTATGAAATTTAAGCTCAAATTTCAAAGTGCTATTTGAAAAATTTTTTTCTTATTTGCATCCTGATGACTATTTTAACTCATTCTCACTATTTATGTTTTTCAAAAGCGATTTCAGTGCCTATCGCTCTTCTCAATGAAAGTCCTCTTCGCCTTTTTAACTTATTCGGACTTCATATGGGGCATGTTTTATTATAACTGCTACTATTTGAAGTGGTAAACTATCAGTCTGCTAGACTAGTATGCACGTTTTTGTTATTCCTTTCACACATGAAATTTGTCGTTGGTTTTTATCATATTAGTTGACATAACATTACTGGAATATTCGACACATTTTACTAATGAACTGCAGGCTTTCAAGAACAGTAACTAAACTGCAGTTGTTGTATTTGATATGTGATCAATATGTTTTTAAATTCAAACGTCTTTAATGTATCTGAAGATATTATCTTATTTCATATACAGAGTATACTTTTCGATTTTATTAAATTCTCACTGGCTTTAACTTTGAAGATAATGTTTCAAATACAACTCAGTATTGCGAATCTAATTTCTTTAAAAACGTCACTAATTTAAAAAAAAATAAAATATAAGGAAAAAATATTTTTTACTGAAATTTCTGACATATGTTATATATGAAATAAATTTAAAAAGCACAAATATGATGAATCACAGATTGTGATTACGAATGACAATAACAATACATTATTTCCCTCATCTCTGTCTGATTAGAGGCACTGAAAGCAAATCCATTTAACTCAGAAAACTTGCAGAACCTCACAGTTTAATTTAAATTTCAGAGAGATTATACCATTCAGGCCAAAAAGCCCGCTGAGTCAATCAGCCAAATGGGAAGGGTACTTGCCTATCTTAACTCACCTTCGTGGATGCGGAAATATCCGAATATTAAATGCTAGTACCACGTAGAGGAGTCACGATTAGGAGCGGAGGAATTACGTTAATAGGAACTCCTTCAGTGAAACGTATTAAGATCTCGTTTCATGTATATGTTCCCAGAGCCGAGGCTGTTCGAGTAGAGATCTTAGCGGACACAATAAACAATGGAAGGACCAACAATTCTGAATAAATAAAACTGAATTAGCTAATGAAAGATATCAGTTGTACGTTTTTACATAAGTGAAACAGTGAAGAATTTGTTTGAAAATTATTGAAAACGTGAAATTGTTAGCTCACGGTGTATGTTAATTGTTCTTAAAATTCATGTTTTCTTCAGAAATGTGAATACCATATTATGATATAAAATGGTAATCTTTTTAAAGACAAGATTTTAAAATCAGAATTGCAAGTCTTTATTGAATTAAGCAAAATATCATGAATGATTCATATGCATAAAATGTCTTGAAGTATTTCAAAACTTTCTTTTCAGATGGTATCAGATACATGAGCTTTTACTTATTTTTCTAGTACTCTTGTTTATTTTCTCTTCTTCTTCTGGAGAAATTTATCTCAAGATCTAGGAGGACAGTAGTGGCAGGACACGCTGAAAGAATTTACTTTGTATTATAATTAAAATTTATAGCACTATATATATATTAGCTTTAAATTATACAATGCAGAGATTATAATACAATAATTAATAAATTTCCTATTTTTTCTCCATAAATCACTACTTTTTACTTTAACTTTCTTCCAAAAATATAAACTACGGTCAAAATTTAAAATGAAATATACTAAGCCACTTTCTGCGTGATTTATTAGTCAATTTACGAAAGGCGATTTATGACTGAAAGTCTGTTATGAATAACATTTTGGAACGTTAAGCTCAATGAAAGGAGCTCTGCACAGTCATTAAGTTATTTCGAAGCAGGAAAGATGAAAAATTAGCAGTGCCCTCACCGGGACTCGAACCATGGACTTCTCGAATACGTGTCGAGCGTGCTGACCACTACACTACGAAGACTAAGAAGGCGCGACATATACCTTATATATTCCCCCTTTTAAAGGGCGACTCGGGATTAGGATATCCATTCACCGAATCCTGGTGGTGGAGAATCATCATCCACCACCTTTTTTAGTTTGGGCGCCACTGTAGCGACATTATGTATTTTTTGAAAGCAAGAAAGATGAAAAATTAGCAATGCCCTCACGGAGACTCGAAGCACGGACCTTTCGAATACGCGTCGAGCGTGCTGACCACTACACAACGGAAGCATGCTAAGAAGGCGGGAGAAATACCTTATAGCTCTAAATACAGAAGATAACTTCAATTTCATAAAACAGTGTAAAAATGTTGGTGTTGAACTCTATTTTAATTTACATCATCCGGAGGGAAGCTCTTCCGATAAAGTTCAAATTCTGTAGGCCGGATGAAAGATTCAGAGAACTTTGATACGATAGGAAATCTAGATATTTATTGCTTATTTCTGTACCAAAAAATCGGTTAACCAAAAAACGTATACTAATTCAGTGTATATGGTGGTTCGATAAAACCATCGGAACTAGTCCTGTGAAAATTTGAAAATATAACGCTGATTTTTGTTGTTTCACTTCTGAATAGTATTTCTTCGGCGTGTTAGTGTGTCTTAATCAAAAAACGTATCTCAAGATGTGGAACATTTGTTTTCTTATGTCCTGCCTTTCTTAGCCCGAGATTATGCTTGCAGAACTATTTAATAATATTCCGCGTGACTTAACCAGTGAACTTATCTGTTTTCGTGAAATCCAGACTGCTGTTCTCTGTTTTTGTTCGTTATGTATGTAATATTTAATGCTTCAGTTAACATACCTTTGTAAGCCCCGTATTGCACATATGTGGTACACGGAGAGACTGTATGTCTTCAAGAAAAAAAAAGAAAAAAAAGTGATGTAAAATTCCTTTTCAAAACGTGGTTTCTGGGGTTAGGGACCAAAACATCGCAAAGTATGTGTTGGACAACCATATCAGAGCTAATCTTGACGAAAGCGGTAACTAATAAGCAATAAATGAGTTCCCGTGATTCATACTGATAATTTAATATAAGTGCATAATATAATAAGAGAATAATATCAGGGCATCCAATGCAGTGAACACTTCTGTATATGCAGCTGCATATTCGTAGGCTGTTGAAAATCACCTTATTAATCATTGTTTTAAGCACTCGGGAAAGAAATTTTGAATGTTTGAAACATTATTTCTAATCAGTAAATATTTACAGAATTATATTAAAAGGAATGTTGTGGTTACCTTGAAAACATGCGCTATCAAAGCGATGTATGAACTATGAGTAACAAAGGAGCTTTTTATGTAGGATGTGCTTGTTAATTTTTTATATAATTGTATAATATTTCAGAATTTTATATAATATTCCAGAAAGAAAGTTTCTGAATTCTTTGCATTTCATCGTTGATACAAAGAAAACTACACACACGAGTACCCAGAAAATAGTATCTTTTGCTTTGTTTTACCAAGTTTCATCACGTGTAAACCGTATCTGGTTAAATCAATAAAAACGTTTTACACTGAAACAAAATTCAAATACAGAATAACAGTAAAAATCTGCAAAGTTTGTGGTTAATTGTGTTCCATATCTGCATAAAATAACTTCGATATTCAGCAATCAGAAAACTGTATACTGATAGTACTATTGTCGTTAATAAATTGACTATATCAATACAAGTGATAAGCCATATTGATATAATCATTTTAACAAACATCAATATAGGTGATAGACTTGTTTTATTAACGACTTGATAGAGAAAAGGCATATCTGAAAAAAAAAAAAATTCACCAAGTCGAGTTAAAATATTTTCTAGGTTAAGAATTGAAGTAACGCTAAGATATTACAGACCAAACATGGCTGCTACTTGTGACCTTCCCTTCTAAAATATTTTGGAGACCTACGTAGTTACGCTTGGAGAAGAACTTCTTGCTAAATGAAAACCCCACCTTGTTCAATATGTCAGAGTCTTAGTTCCATGTTGTCAGGTTTTAGCGTAATTTCAGCGATGTCGGTGATTTCACTTCAGTTGAGTCATGGTGTAAAACGTCACGTATTTTTCCCTTCGCTGTTTCCTGTCAATTACTTCGATGGGCTGGCGTTTAGAAAGGTAGCTAACAAAAGCATTCCTGTTATAGTTTTTTTAAAATGCTTTCCTGGAGTTTTAGAAACAAAGTATATTATGCTTTTTGAAGAGAGAAATATTCATCAAGTATACATTTCTAAATATTCCAAGAGGAAATATTGTGATTAAATTTGTTTTACTCATCTAAAATAACCGTAAGAGAAAATGCATAGATAAATCGCCATTGTAAAATTGTCAGATTTTATAAAACTGAAGTCAAGCTGTCCTAATCCTGCCACTTCACAAAATCTATCTTTCTGAAATTAGTTTTAATAAGCAGCATAGCTTTCATATACCAAGCGTATATTTTCTACGTTTCAGACAAAATATTAAGAGGAATATTATATTAAATAACAATATGAGAATATAATTTTAAACGTTCCAATAAAAAAATTAGAAATACTAACACCAAATGCGAAAGAACTTCACATATAAGTATATAAGATTGTCTGAATGTATTTTATTAAGGAAAAGAAGGTTGTATATCAGAAGAATATCACTTAAACCTGCATATGAGATCATATAATAAGACTAATATAAGTTCTAAAAAGCAATTTAAATTTAAAAGAATTTTACGCTTATGTAATAATTAAAACGGAATTCCAAAAAAAATTGTAAAAATTCGTTTTTAAGAAAAAATAATTGAAAAAATGTGGATATCAATGATGGATTCTTGATTAATTTTATAGTGTATTCAGAGACTTCTAACAGAACTGCAATTAATTTCATATTCAGTAAAGAATGGAAAACATATTTATGTTATAAAAAAGAATAAGGTGAAATACTTTCTCTTCTCAACTGCAACGATAGCTTTCTTTAAATTCTGTATTTTCTATTATGCAATTGGGGGGTGAAGTATAACTGAATTTTCACTTTCAATATCCCTTACTTTCTTAATATTTTTCCTGCATAACGAAGCAGTATTTACTGCACTACTACTTCAATAACTTAAGTTTATTAACATAACATTAATGTTACTTTTTTCCGAAGAAGCTTATAAGGCAATGTTTTCACTCCTTCCTAGTTGCCTCCGTAATGTTAAAAGGTATTTCTCCTGCCTTCGTGGTGTGGTGGTCTGCACACTGGGTGAGTATTCCAGAGTCCTGCGGTTCGATTCCTGCGAAGGCATTTGCTCATTTTTCAATCTCTCTTGCTTCCAAAAAAAACCTAATGGCTCTACATTGGCGCCCAAACTAAAAGGGTGTTGGATGATGAGTCTCCTCACCCAGGATTTGGGGGACTGGGTCCCCTAAAAACCCCAATCGCCCTTTAAAAGGGGAAGTATATAATGTATTTCTCTCGCCTTCTTGGCATTCCTTCGTGGTATGGTGGTATGCACGCTGGGCGCGTATTCCAGAGGTCCGCGGTTCGATTCTCGGCGAAGGCGTCGCATATTTTCATTTCTCCTGCTTCCGAAATAAACCTAATGACTTTACAATGTATCTGGAAGCAAGTCCATTCCGAAGGTCTGTAGTTCCACTCTCGGTGAGGACATTGCTTATTTTTCATGTTTATTGCTCTGGTAAGCAATTAATCTTACCTACAATGGCATCCAGACTAAAATGTGATGGCTGACATTTCGTAAACGTCAAAATATGTAGATAAGGTCCTCGCCTTCTTATTCGCCCTTACAGTAGCGTTAATATAAGATATTTACTGTCTCTTCATCGACTGCCTTTCCCGTGTTATTTAAAACTCATGCGACTAGCGCTCGGGAGGTCCGGAGTTCGAATCTTAAAGAGAGCATTGATCATTTTCCTTGTTTCCTCCTCCGATAAACTCCGTGTCTGTATAACTGTGCAAAATAACTAAGTATGTTTCATATTCGCTTTTCCAATGTAGCAATAAAAAATTCTACAGTCGAACTCGCTTATAGCGAGGGCGAAGTAACTACGATATTTGCTCGTTATAAACGAATCCTGCCGAAAAACGGGCTCGTAAAGGAAATCATAAAAAATCATGTTTAACTTACTACATTATATATACTTTTTAAATTTATTTTGTATTTCTGTAATGCACAAAAGAAGTTGGAAAGGATTTATACCTTATCCCTAACTTTCAGTTGACTTCAAAAGGTTAAAGAAATTTTTTCAAAGAAAGGATTAGCTGAGCTGGAGAGGTGAAATTTTACCTACAATGTGAAATTTAATAGTGTTGTGTAGCGAATTTAATTTAATTAAGTGATTCATAAAAATCAAAATTTTAATTTGTAATTATTCAAAATTTGAGCTACACAAGTTTGGTTATATTCTTTTTTGGCTTATTAATTCCAGTGTAATCTATTTTGGCTTTCCGAGTTTACGCGAACTGCGTCTTCAATCTTGTACACGCAGAGAATGGATTTAGGTGAACTTTTCACGTAATAAACTCAGTTTTTCATGTCAAAAATTAATTTGATTTCTTAGTATTTAATATCATTTGTTGCAGAAAAATTGGCTCTTTAATTTGACATAACTTTCGTTTTCCTAACTTTAATTGCATTTTAGTTATGAGCTTTAATTAGTAGATTTTTTTCCGTTTGCTTGTGATTTCTGTTGTGGGGGATGAAATGCCCTTTTCCGGTAGAATGGTCGCTTTTTTCGAGTTTTAGCGTTCTTTCGTTGGGACTGCTTGCAGGGTTGTTGAAATTCCAAGTTTCCCCTTCCAGGAAGCGTGGTTATTGTGGCGGCGGCTTGGCGACTTCGAATTTCCGTTGGGGTTTCAAAGTGGTGGATTTGGCGAGTTTGCTAACATGAGGGAATGCTGTAGTTACAACTGTTTTAACTTATGGCGAAGAGTGAGTTGTGCCAACTTGGCAGTCCAGCGTCCTCCCTTTTAACGGGTTGTTTTGGGGGACGAGCACACTTTTTTGACACTTCTTTTGCCCATTGAATTGCTTTCTGATGCGGTCCGAGGCGACAGCCGATTCCGCCGAGAAAATGGATGGAACTCCCGTTGGACCTACGGGCCCCTTGGCTAAGCGCCTTAAGCGCGGGCCGTAGGTATCGGCAACTATGTCTTCTTCAATAATTCAAAATTCCTTCTTCAATTTATTTTTTTTTCATGTGTGTTTGTGTATTTCAAGAAAAAATTTAAAGCCGAAAAGGATCTATGAAAAATGATGAGTGCTCCCAGTTCTCAACCGTCTGATTGCCGCTATACAGAAATGGTGCTGAAAAATTACCACCATTGCTTTGAGACTTCCTAGAAGTTGACTCGTCGTTTACCTCTGAGGATGTCCGAAGTTGTCTGAAGAATAGTTCATCATAATTCTCCTCGTATCTCCACATCCGGAACTGTAATATTTACCAGAAATTCTAGGTTACCGTAATGACTCCATACATTCGACGAACATTTTTTTTCATTCAACAGCAGCATTCCTCATGAGCATTTTTTTTTTTTTTTTTGGTTTTCTCCTTTTTTTGGGGGGTTGTCTTGACTGCTACTCAATTACAGATAAGTTCTTTCTTTTTTGTTTAATTGTTGGTTAAGTATTATAGATTTCTGCAGTAAAAAAAAAGAGATAGAATTAATTTAATTTGTTGAACCTTAATTTTTTGTAAGTGATAATTTTATCCTAACTCTATAGAAATCATATTTTTCTTTGGTGTATCGATTAAATAAAGGCATTAAATTTAATAAAGAATTATAGCCTTATTAAAATTATTGTAACTTAACTTGATAGTTATGAGAAAGAAGTTCTTCAGGAATTATTTAATTGAATTCTTGTTGGTATTACTCATTGTTGAGGTTGATTTGTAATAGTGCCTGTATTAGAGCATTCTTGCTCCTCTCAGGACGAACCTGTTTGTAGAAGTGTAAAGGTGTCACTACATATCTTTATCCGGTAAAACCATATTTAATAAATCAAAAAAAAAATGCGGTTAAAAATTACATGTGCAATAATAGTATTTAAATGATGGTATTGAGTGCAATATTATGCAATATTATTTTTGTATTGATCAATTCGGTGTGAAGTGGAAAGTGTAACTTGTAAAATTTATTTATTTTTATTATTTTTCTCCCCGGGGAGGGTACTGTTCTTAAATATATAGTTTATTTTTTTTGGTATGTTTTACCTGATTTTGCAATATTAAATTTAATAGTAATTACAAGGATGTTAAAAAAAATAATTACTCAGAAATGTTGGATGTGTAAAAACAATAGTACAACTTTTGTTGAATATGTTTTGATTTTTTTTTACTAATGGATATATATATATAATTTGCTTTAATAGTTAAATAAATAAGTTTTTCTAGATCATTCAATGGTTAAATTTATTTTGTGTATTCATGATTTTTACCAGTCTTCTACTCAAATTGATTTAAGGGTTAATCCGGAATAAACACAACGCAGATTTTCAATTTTATTGGTACTAGTATCTTATTGTTGAATTGAGTTTTATTTTATTTGTTATGGTCAACTTGTAGGTTGTACCTTTTGGAAAATTTAAGGTAAAGTTTCAAAATTTAAGGTAACGAACCAACTTAGCACTTAACAATTTTTTTTTTGTGCTGTGAATTTTTTTTTTTTTTTTTTTTCACCACCTTTTGGCTTGTACTTTTAATTGAACTTAATTTTGACTTGAGACTGGTGATTGTCATTTGTACTATTGCTTTTTTATGTGAAAGTTTTCTTCCACATGTCTAGGGTTTTTACTGAAACCCTACTCTTTAGTTGATTACAGTGACAGGCCTATACAGTGGTCGTATTACTGTGCTTATTTTATACTTATTATTTGTGGTTGGGATAGACATGTGCCTTTTGCCTTATTGGCACACAGAACTGGTCGTCATAGTGCATTTCAGGAATGTCCAGCTTTTATTTTATATGGCAGGGACTTGTGTTTATCAATTGATTTATTATTGCAAACCAATTTTAGAACTTATGATGACACAAACAACTATTCTAAAGATTTGGTTTTGAGATTACAAAAGGCTTTTAAATTAGTCAATCAGAATTTAACGGAGGCTGCTGATAAGCAAGAAAATTTACGTGGAAAGAATTCTCATGATAAGGACATAAAAGTGGGAGATTTGGTGTATTTATACACTCCAGTAGTTCAGCGAGGTATGGCTAGAAAACTCTCTAAATTGAATCAGGAACCATTCAGGGTTATTGAGAAAGTGACTAAAGTCAACTATAAAATCTCTTCAATTACAAATCCTGATCGGATTCAAACGATACATGTGAACAGACTCATGAAGGTACCAGAGAGAATTACTTTTCCCACACTTCAAAAGGATGAGTCAATTTTGACAGATAATGTAAAGAACTTGTCACACGATTCACCTTACCATCTAAGGCCTAGAGATACACATGGTTTTGTGTCTAAAAAAGTGAAATGAAATATTTTGAGAATATATTGTTGCGTGCGTACGGGTTCGTTACGAAATGAATGCACAAGTCCGATGAAAAATGAACAAAAATTTATTATTATCACAACAAAAATGCTTAAATTTTCATGCAGTATTACAATATCTCACAGTAGTTATCTTTTAACTACTCAAATATCCAATAGAACGTAATTCAAAACAGCTAAATAACGCTAATCCGCGAATTCGCTACAATCAACAAGAGCAGTTTTCTAAACAACAACAAACTAAGCAAGCAACTAACTACAAACTGAGATGTTTTTCTCCTTTTATAAGATTTTAAAATCACGCGCTAGAATTTTCCAGTACTTTCTCGAAATCAAAAAGAGATATTTATTTATTTAATGCACGCGCTCTTGTATTTTCAATTTTCCGGCTTAGCTTTCTTTTAATATTCGTCACGCGCTGCACTGCGCGAGAAATAAAACCATTTAATTTATAATTGAACTAACATTAGCTTTTTAAATACCAAATTCGTAACATTGCACCCCTTCCAAGGACTGCACGTCCCGGGCAGTACAATCCCTGGACAGGAAGCTAAACTAACAACTGTGGCATAAATGCAACTGAGGCCTAAACATTACATCACAATATCAAACAACATGAACAATAAATGCAATAACTAACTTAAACAAATCAAATGCTATAGAATACTAAATACAAATCAAATACTAAATACAAATCAAATACTAAATGCAAATCAAATCAAATACACATTTAAAAACAAAATGGACCATGGTCTTATACTATTTACAATTATTTACATTATGTACTGTGGCCATAGCAATGAGCTAACCAGTCGTAATGACCGACTTTAGGTTTAGAGTTCGAAGACTTACGGAGACGTCATTCAGTCTGTTGAGCACTGTACATGGACCATCCGAAGGTGACTGTAGTTTAGGACTGAGTCCCTTTCGTTGAATCGGGTTCCACAACCTCACCTTGTCTACTTTGTTGGATCTATGTCCAGTAGCTCTCGTGTTGTATCTGGTCTTCACTTTCTCCGTCGCCAAGTTCACTCGCTTTCGTGCGAAACGGGGCATCACTTCAAAACGGGCCTGGACATCTTGGATGTGTTCCTCAGGCGATGAAGGCGCATCCGTACGGCGATCAAACAGGCGGTCACAAGGCAGACGAAATCTCGACCGAAGAGCATCTAGGCTGAAGAAGAGCTGGTAGTCTTGCGTTTCTTCTCGACCCTAGCATGATTTCGGCTGCTTGAGCTGGATCTTTCGGACAAGGCGTCGGCATTTCCAGGCGAGGATCCTTTTTGAGGATGGATAGTCATGCCATCAGATGCTGAAAGCAGTTTGTTGTTTTTTAAGTCTAAGGAAAAATTGTATTTCCTTAAAAAGTCCAATCCGAGTATGCATAGATCTGTGATATCCGCCACATATGCCGTGTGATGGTAGGCGGCACTTCCAAACGTGATGCTTACGTTTAACTTCCCAGTTATGTCGATCTTATCACCAGACGCAGTCTGAAGGGTAACACAGGATGGCGTCCAAATAAGTTTATCTTTAAACTGTTCAGCGAAATCTTTCCTAATGATGGTAACGTTAGCTCCTGTGTCAATGATCATATTGCAAGGAACTCCATCGATATTCCCATTAATGGACAGTCCGTTACTGTTGCCACTCACTGTATAAATTTTAAGCGCTTTAAAACAAGGTTTTTCATTATCCGGCAACCTCCTTTTCTCGATATGGTCACTAATTTGTTTATTGCTTCGTTGTTGGGAAATGGTTTTATTTTCCGTACCTCGGGGTGTTCTGCAGTTTCTTCGTATGTGGCCTTCAACTCCGCAGTTCCAGCACTTTAGAACTACTTTCTTTTCACTTCTGTTCCGTCTCAAGCCACTGACTTGTCTGGTAAAATCATTTGCTTTATATTCCGTACCCTGGGGTGTTCTGCAATTCCGTCTTAGGTGACCTTCACTACCACATCTCCAACACCTTAGAGCCACTTTCTTCTCGCTCCTACTACTACTACTACTCGCTCCTACTTCTCGCTCCTATCAAAGCGTCCACTTGTCTGGCTAAATCATCTAAACGAGCCATCAGTTGATCCACTGGCTCATGGACTCGCACAGCTCTAACTGGGTAGCGATCTCTATTAGTTGCTTCCTGGGCTGCCTCGAACTTCATGGCGTACAACAGAGCGCTTTTCAAATCTTTAACATCCGCCATTCGCAGTGCTTTCTGTATTTCAGCGTCCCGGATGCCATCGATGAAATATTGCAGCGACAGGATTTCCCTCGTTTCTCTCGGGCATTCCGTAAAGGCGAGGTGGGACAGCCTTTCAACATCCGTGGCGTGTTTCGGTGGGCTTCTGCCTCCTGAAGTGTTTCGGTGGGCTTCTGCTGACGGGATTTTAGTTGAAGCCTGCTGTAGTCTTTTAAACACTTCTCTCCAAAGCGCAGCTCCAATGAGCCGGATAGAGCTTCAAAGTCTAGTCTCTGTTTTCGGGAAGAGACTGCAGGATATCCGCTGCGTCTGCTCTCAAAGAAGCGACAAGATGACAGGCCTTAGCTTGAGAATCCCATCCATTCGCATCCGCAACTATAGAAAATTGGGTCTTATACACTTTCCAGGATGTCTTCCCATCATATGTGGATAGCTTTAGAGATGGATGAGCAGGCATCGGTAAGAATTTAAAATCACCACTCCTGCTCCCTGCCGTCGCTACGAATTTCTTTAAAGTATTGATTTCTTTGGCAACTGCAGAAACTCTCTCATCAATCTGTTGTTCGATTTGCTCTTGGACTGTAGAAACTCTTTCTTCAATTTGCTGCTCCATTGCAGAAACTCTTTCCTGAATTTTTCCAACTTTGCCTTCAACTGTGTCTATTCTGCCTTCCATAGCCTCGAATTTAGTTTCTATTATGCCGGCAATTTCTCTTTTCATTTCATATTGACCTGCTTCAATCTTTTCTTGTACAGCTTTTATGTCTTCTTTAAAAGTTACATGACCAGCTTCCAACTTTTCGTGAACGGATTCCTGTCCCGCTTTCATTTCTGCTTTAACGGATCTAATCTCTGCTTTAACAGAGTCTTTCATCTCTTCTTTAAATGATGCTTGGCCAGCTTCCATCTTTTCTTGGAATGCAGCAAAAGCACTAATGAGCTGTCTCAATTGTTCTTCCATAGCTCTTGTTATTGGCATTCAAATCCCACCGCTGCCACCAAAAATTGTTGCGTGCGTACGGGTTCGTTACGAAATGAATGCACAAGTCCGATGAAAAATGAACAAAAACTTTCCCACTACTTTTCCCACACTACTTTTCAAACTACTTTTCCCACACTTCAAAAGGATGAGTCAATTTTGACAGATAATGTAAAGAACTTGTCACACGATTCACCTTACCATCTAAGGCCTAGAGATACACATGGTTTTGTGTCTAAAAAAGTGAAATGAAATATTTTGAGAATATATTGTTGCGTGCGTACGGGTTCGTTACGAAATGAATGCACAAGTCCGATGAAAAATGAACAAAAATTTATTATTATCACAACAAAAATGCTTAAATTTTCTCAAATTATCATGCAGTATTACAATATCTCACAGTAGTTATCTTTTAACTACTCAAATATCCAATAGAACGTAATTCAAAACAGCTAAATAACGCTAATCCGCGAATTCGCTACAATCAACAAGAGCAGTTTTCTAAACAACAACAAACTAAGCAAGCAACTAACTACAAACTGAGATGTTTTCCTCCTTTTATAAAATTTTAAAATCACGCGCTAGAATTTTCCAGTACATTCTCGAAATCAAAAAGAGATATTTATTTATTTAATGCACGCGCTCTTGTATTTTCAATTTTCCGGCTTAGCTTTCTTTTAATATTCGTCACGCGCTGCACTGCGCGAGAAATAAAACCATTTAATTTATACTTGAACTAACATTAGCTTTTTAAATACCAAATTCGTAACAATATAATGTGTTTTGTAGTTTTGTATGTAATTTTGGTTAAATTATTATTTGTTTCTGGTAATTGTATTCTATGTAGCTAAATTTTGTAATCAATTAGTATAGTTGTGTAATCTTCTTGGCTTATCCTTGGTCAAGTGTTGCATTTGGATTTTACATGTTTTGGGCATGTGAGGTTGTGATCAACTTGTCTTGGTTTGGAACTTTTTAGTCTCAATAGCCTGTTTTTTTTTGGGGGGGGAGGTTTTGCTGGGCTGGTCCCAGCCTTCTCTCCACTT
Source organism: Stegodyphus dumicola (assembly GCF_044657685.1). Classification (NCBI taxonomy): domain Eukaryota; kingdom Metazoa; phylum Arthropoda; class Arachnida; order Araneae; family Eresidae; genus Stegodyphus; species Stegodyphus dumicola. The sequence goes on along the minus strand of NC_140772.1, from coordinate 160,041,507 downwards.
CTTAAGTTCAAAAAAAAATTTTTTTCTCTCTCTCTTGAAATCTCTTAGCCATGGTAGTCGGGATTTGTTTCGGTTAGAATTTTGACTAGATAGTTCTGTTGCCAACTCTTCGTGGTGATTGTCTTCTGTTCTTATTAGTGCAACTCGTTTTAATTTCTTTTGCCAAGGATTTATTGGTAGTTTAGTTTGCGCTGTACAGTCGCAGTGTTTACTCGTACGCCCTCTCGTTTGGGTGGGGTGTCAGTTCTTAGGGAAGTGAAATTATGTGTGTTAGGGAAAATTATGATTTATACAGTACACATTTCCTTAAACGTACTTTTGAGTTGGTATTGTCACTTCAATTCGTGATTGCAAGAACTTAGTTTGTTTACATTTTGTGTCAAGCGCCAGTAGCTCTTGAATTGTTTTGCTTTAAACACTCGTATACTCAGTGGTGTTTGTTTATTTACTTATATTTTGTTTGTTTACACACTTTTCACTTGATTTGCCTTTGGGGGGTTTCGTGATTTTACATTTTACTTTACACATTTTTATTTTAGAGTGTGTCACGTGTTGTTTGACAAAACTTTTATTTTGTTTTGATGTATGCTTAGTTGTGTGCCAGGGACACTTCTTGACCCACTTGGCTCGGTTCCCTAATGTATTTTTGCTAACCATACAATTATGGTAGGATTTGATTTTGCTAACCAATTATGGTAGGACTTTGGATTTGCTAACCATTGATTTTGGTAGGATTTATATTTGCTAACCATGACTCATGGTAGGATTAATTGTAAATAGGTATATGTATACTTCTTTATGATTAACATGTGGTACCATCACGTACTATGATTTTTTCTCTTCGTATTTAGTTACTTATGTAAACCTTTTCCATTGTCTGTGTTTCCCGATCATAGGACGGATGTTGTGTAGCGAATTTAATTTAATTAAGTGATTCATAAAAATCAAAATTTTAATTTGTAATTATTCAAAATTTGAGCTACACAAGTTTGGTTATATTCTTTTTTGGCTTATTAATTCCAGTGTAATCTATTTTGGCTTTCCGAGTTTAAGCGAACTGCGTCTTCAATCTTGTACACGCAGACAATGGATTTAGGTGAACTTTTCACGTAATAAACTCAGTTTTTCATGTCAGAAATTAATTTGATTTCTTAGTATTTAATATCATTAGTTGCAGAAAAATTAGCTCTTTAATTTGACATAACTTTCGTTTTCCTAACTTTAATTGCATTTTATTTATGAGCTTTAATTAGTAGATTTTTTTCCGTTTGCTTGTGATTTCTGTTGTGGGGGATGAAATGTCCTTTTCCGGTAGAATGGTCGCTTTTTTCGAGTTTTAGCATTCTTTCGTTGGGACTGCTTACAGGGTTGTTGAAATTCCAAGTTTCCCCTTACAGGAAGCGTGGTTATTTTGGCGGCGGCTTGGCGACTTCAAATTTCCGTTGGGGTTTCAAAGTGGTGGATTTGGCGAGTTTGCTAACATGAGAGAATGCTGTAGTTGCAACTGTTTTAACTTTTGGCGAAGAGTGAGTTGTGCCAACTCGGCAGTCCAGCGTCCTCCCTTTTAACGGGTTGTTTTGGGGGACGAGCACACTTTTTTGACACTTCTTTTGCCCATTGAATTGCTTTCTGATGCGGTCCGAGGCGACAGCCGATTCCGCCGAGAAAATGGATGGAACTCCCGTTGGACCTACGGGCCCCTTGGCTAAGCGCCTTGAGCGCGGGCCGTAGGTATTGGCAACTATGTCTTCTTCAATAATTCAAAATTCCTTCTTCAATTTATTTTCTTTCGTGTATGTTTGTGTATTTCAAGAAAAAATTTAAAGCCGAAAACGATCTATGAAAAATGATGTGTGCTCTCAGTTCTCAACCGTCTGATTGCCGCTATACTCTGAAATGGAGCTAAAACATTACCACCATTGCTTTGGGACTTCCTAGAAGTTGACTCGTCGTTTACCTCTGAGGATGTCCGAAGTTGTCTGAAGAATAGTTCATCATAATTCTCCTCGTATCTCCACATCCGAAACTGTAATATTTACCAGAAATTCTAGGTTACCGTAATGACTCCATACATTCGACGAACATTTTTTTTTCCATTCAACAGCAGCATTCATCATGAGCTTCTTTGGACATTTTTTTTGGGTTGTCTTGCCTGCTACCTCAATTACAGATAAGTTCTCCTTTCTTTTTTGTTTAATTCTTAGTTGGTTAAGTATTATAGATTTCTGCAGTAAAAAAAAAAAAAAAAAAAAAAAAAAAAAAAAGAGATTGAATTAATTTAATTTGTTGAACCTTAATTTTTTGTAAGTGATAATTTTTTCCTAAATCTAGAGAAATCATATTTTTCTTTGGTGTATCGATTAAATAAAGACATTAAATTTAATAAAGAATTAGCCTTATTAAAATTATTGTAACCTAACTTAATAGTTATGAGAAAGAAGTTCTTTAGGAATTATTTAATTGAATTTTTGTTGGTATTATTCATTGGTGAGTTTGATTTGTAATAGTGCCTGTATTAGAGCATTCTGGCTCCTCTCAGGACAAACCTGTTTGTAGAAGTGTAAAGTTGTCACTACATATATTTATCCGGTAAAACCATATTTAATAAATCAAAAAAAAATGCGGTTAAAAATTACATGTGCAATAATAGTATTTAAATGATGGTATTGAGTGCAATATTATGCAATATTATTTTTGTATTGATCAATTCGGTGTGAAGTGGAAAGTGTAACTTGTAAAATTTATTTATTTTTATTATTTTTCTCCCCGGGGAGGGTACTGTTCTTAAATATATAGTTTATTTTTTTTGGTATGTTTTACCTGATTTTTCAATATTAAATTTAATAGTAATTACAAGGATGTTAAAAAAAATAATTACTCAGAAATGTTGGATGTGTAAAAACAATAGTACAACTTTTGTTGAATATGTTTTGATTTTTTTTCACTAATGGATATATATATAATTTGCTTTAATAGTTAAATAAATAAGTTTTTCTGGATAATTCAATGGTTAAATTTATTTTGTGTATTCATGATTTTTACCAGATTTTACTCAAATTGATTTAAGGGTTAATCCGGAATAAACACAACGCAGAATTTCAACTTTATTGGTACTAGTATCTTATTGTTGAATTGAGTTTTATTTTATTTGTTATAGTCAACTTGTAGAATGAATACCTTTTGGAAAATTTAAGGTAAAGTTTGAAATTTTAAGGTAAAAAGTTCAAAATACCATAACAATAGAAATTTTATAAATCATAAAAATATTTCTCTATATAACTGTGGTTTTCTGGTTAAAAGCGAGTTATGCTTGTTTAGACTTCACATTGTCTTTCCTATTCCTACTTTTATCCAGGTTCTCGTTAAATTATGGCTCGATATAAGGGAGTTGTACTATATACATTGTCTCATAAGCAAATGCTTATTCCAAATATTGTTTTGTAAAGATTTAGAAGAAACAAACATCTATTAAAAGCTGCAATTCTTTATTACTCTAGAAAAAAACATTTGTAACATTTATACAGAATAATAGCTTACTTAAGAATTTTATTTGACATCGTTACTAAAATAATACTTAAATTATGTATACCTAGTCAAGGTCTTTTTCATTTTTCGCAACATCTATGTAGCAGTTTACGCTTCTCAGTTGGACAAGAACAATGACTATTATATTATATTTTAAGAAGCATTGTTTTTAAAAAATTATGTATTGCGCCTTCTTAATCTCTTTAGAATTTCAATAAAGTCATTACTTAGAAAACCTTTTTACATGGCATTTTTTTATACAAATGAACCATTCCGAGGGTAAAAGATTGTAATGCTATGAAATCATTTAAGTAAACAGTTTCTCAAATATTTTTTAAAAGAAAAAACAATGGTTTTGTCTGAAATTGCGATCTTGGAATATAATCTCTTATTATATTCACAGAATAAAGAAATATAATCGAAAATTAAAATAAAATTTGCAATTAATTTGAATTCCTTAAAACCCCAAGGAAGAAAACCCTACCTAGCCTTAAATATCGCTTCCCATTTTAGATGCAGTGAGAGTGCTCTTGCTTCTATTATACTGAACGACTTGTCTATAGAAAAGTACTGCATCGTCGTCTTTATCAGCAAAACACATGAGAATTGTCTTAGGGATTAAAAACAAGTAACGCCTGAAAAAAGTTTTTAAATCGAATTTTTGTGGGTTGCCACTCGGGAACAGAGTAGAATAAAAATTCTTCACTTTTGGTTTTTTTTGGCCTGAGGGAAAAGCAGAAAAAAATAAACGTGCTTTCTTAAAAAAAACTCAGTAATGTCCCTAAAATTAAGTACCGTGTAATTGAGATTTTTAAGATAAGTCGGATTATTTGAAAATTAATGTCTTTGGGGAATAAATTTACTTTTTTCCGCCTTCTATTTTTTGTATAATACTTTTATGTATTTTACCGCATCTAAATTTCGTAGCATGTTTTGAATGTTGTTAAAAATTCCTGTGTGAGTTAATTAAAAGATAAATTTTAAGTCATTGAATATTTGAATTAATTCTTAATTTTATCTGAAAGCAATCAAAATGTTAAAAAAACTTTAAAATCATTTAAGTACAGGGATTAATTTTTCAAATTTTATGCATTAGATTTTCTCTCACAAGGAGCTTTACGAAGAGGTTCTTGATATCGTACTGCAGATATTTAATCTGCTTACTTTGACTTGCTTATTAGCTAGCTTTTATATTGCTCAAAAATTTAATCTGAAACAATGGAAATTGTAGTATAGGTTAGTAATGTAATTAAAGGATATTTCAAATTCTATTTTGTTAAAATCTGATGTTTTTTTATCTGAATCCAAGTGGGTCATATAACAAATTTTTATCTCTGCAGATAATTAAAAAGAAAAGTGTGCAAATGATTTCCTGTTCGAAGCTTAAATTGATAGTCTTGTCATATTTCCTTGAGAAAAAGATAAGTCGCTTTTCTCAAAATTAAACTTTCTTCCGGCTTCGCAGTTTTTAAAATTCTTTTATATACAACAAACTAAATTATTTTCTCTTAATTATTTCTCTAAGCCAATATGAAAGTTATTTTTTTTTTAAAGTTATGTAGAATTCTTTGAACTTTATAACTAACTTTTAGAAAACCCTGCGGTTTTTCGGATGTCGAACTGAGAAAAACCTGTTTAAGGAAAATTGCTATTTTGGGCGCATTTCCTTAGGCGGATTGCTTAGAATTAAAATCGTAATATATGGCAGTTGGATTAATTATTTAAAATTACACATTTTTAAAAAAAAAATAGGTAAACAGTTTTAGAAATGTTGATTTTTAATTCAGAACTTATCTATTGAAATGTTTCATCATATGTATTTGAAATAAAAATTATTGCAGCTTTATGACTTCTTTTTTTTTTCTATTCATTTCGCACTTCGCCTTGTAATTATACAATAAATAAAAATTTCCACTAGTCTTCAACTGCCAGTCTTACGTACGTTTTGTAAATAACTTAATGCTAAAAGATTATGGACAACCTTGTTAATAATGTGTAAGACCTCGTTTGTCATGAATAGCTTAAATGCATTGTAGCGGGATCTAGGTGTTAGCTATAGCCAATCCTTGCTTGTTACAATTTTTCTGCAATTCAATCTTATTAGATTCCGGGATTTGATGTTTTGCTAAGAAGTAATTTGCAGAAATTCACCGAGACTTAAATTCAAAGATCCTGAAGTAGATGATATAGAACTCAGATAATCCGGTGAGGAAACACTTTTTGATTAAATAACGCTTCTCGGGGAATGTGGAATCCTTAAAACATATAAATCCAATTTTTTGTTACGCATTCTGATAATACTACTTAAAACTCTGCTCCCAAATAGTACACTAAAATTCATAACGGATACTCATGGTAGGCTTGGTATATCACTAAAGAGTCACAATAGTCGTAAACAAAACTATTGTAACAAGAACATATGGCATCCTGAAATCAATACCTTACCCTATCATAGCCTTGCATAGAAAGAAAATCATATAGGTTAGTAATGTAATTAAAGGATATTTCAAATTCTATTTTGTTAAAATCTGATGTTTTTTTATCTGAATCCAAGTGGGTCATATAACAAATTTTTATCTCTGCAGATAATTAAAAAGAAAAAGTGTGCAAATGATTTCCTTTTCGAAGCTTAAATTGATAGTCTTGTGGAATTGTCAAGTGGAAGACCTTAAAGCTTAGTTTTCAGATGTTCATCGGCTGTCGGCCATCGAATCTAAAAATAATATGCATCCCTTTTACATTCGTTCAGTCGGCATCAGTTTGAGTAGTTTCTTCTGATCCTTCGCATCAGTGATTTAGGTCATTAGGCATTCGTTTTTTATTTGTTGAGAGCTATTATTTTCATAAATTGCATGCTCGAAATAAATCTTTATATAGCTGCTCTTGAGAAATCAACCATGTTATTTCAGCGACCGAATGACTCAGAATTCCTACGTCAGAGAGAATCAACAGTTAGTTAATGTCATTCCATTTACATAGTGCTTTCAACTGTATCATATTTTGAGTGAGTCTCAGGTATTCACTTTGAAGGATCTAGTTCTTTTTGCTTTCATAAAATGTAACTAAATCTACCTAAGTATTGATCCTTGCGAATTCTCGCTCAAGTTTGCAGATAGACACAACTAGGGAACGTGTGTAGAAGACTCTTTTATTGAACACAATATAATTAACAGATGTTTACTATCACCGTCCATTTGCGGTGTGAATTTAAAAGATACGTAATATTAAATTAAAGATAAGAGTAGTACAAGACTACGCAATTCAGTTTAATCTAATAATTTGACTCAGAACCTACACCGGCAGGATAATAATTCATCAGCAAGAATGCATAGTCAATATTTAAGATTAACTGCTGGAAGAAATAGCAACATGCTCTCACGAAATCACGCTCTTTAACTAAACCTCTTAGTTACTTCAGTTAAATGCTCTCACGTTCACCCTAACTAATTTACATCCTGGCAAGGAAACGCAAGAGAAATCAGAAAGGACAGGAGAAGCTATCAAATTAAAATAACCGTTAGAAAAATAATATTTTTCGAACTTAATTAAAGCTTTCTTTTATTTTCTGTATATTCCACTTTGTTCAAAGAGGTATAGATTACACTTACTATACCCGTATTCCTAAGGCTATAGCCATTCAGTTTATGTGCACAGGTATATTTCAGAAAGAGATAGATAAATAATGGGTTATCAATAAATGATAGGAAGCATTTACTGACGTAATAGTTTAAGTGTACTCAAACACGAACCTCTTTTCTGAAAACACAAATTTTAATTTTAATTTTGTTCAAAAAGGAATCGAGAGTGTGTGGGTTCTCTTTAGTAGCATACACTCTACACTCTACATAGAAAACGAAGTAGCGAATAATCGCTATGCTTTTGAGAGTAAATACTGTAGAGGAAGGTTTTAAATAATATTTTTATTTAAACTAAATTAAAACAGATGCGCACTTGGTGCTCGCAAATCATTACCACTTGTGGCTAAAGTAAATTTAACAGAAAATAAGAATGTAACAAATACTAATAAATTAAGATATCTAACGACTGTAACCTTAGCTTAACTGGATGCGAAATCGGCTGCACACAGCAAAGCCGAACCCAGAAATATCACTATAAACTAAAAGGTGTCTAACACCGACTAGAAAGCTAATTTCAAACACGTAGCATAAACTCGGAACTAAGTCCGCTACTACTCATGAACTCTTGAAACACAGCTTATATACTGCTTATTAAAGACGTTTAGATTAGCATCTACGTCATAAAATATTTACATTCCCGCAGGAAACTGAAATCAGGAGAGAAAAGAAAGGAAAACTAAAATTAATTAGTTAGAATAAAATAAAGATTACTAGAATTTTACGCTTTGCACTTACATTGTTTTGGTAGGTCTATTACATCCTTATTATTAGCATTTAGAAATAAAAAACTTAAATTTACTTTTGAAGTTTCACCAAATTATTCCAGAAGTCGGAGTAATTCAAACTGTAAACTAAGTCAATCGGCTCAAAAGTTTGAGATTATTTCAGATGATTTTATTTAATAAATGATTTCTAATTGAGATGTTTCATAAAGAAAAGATATATATTTTGTTTGGAGCAGCAGATAGAAAGTCTGCCATAAGTAGTAGACGATACTTAGAAGCGCTGTTAACCTCTAGCAGAGTTGACATAAAAAAGACTTATATTATTATAAGAAAACTTTTTAATATCAGTATTCAGTTGTGTCATCAACTAGCGTGCCATCAGTGTCAGTACAGACCTATAATACAGAGATGCATTTTCACACGATTGTGTTCACAGCTCAGGAGGAATAGCAGTAAGCTCCTGAGTATTTACATCAAGCTTCAGGTCCTGTTAGGTGTTGATGTAGACGGAATAAATTCATCCTTTAAATACTTCTCCACACGAAGAAGCCTGGAGGAGTGAGGTCAGGAGAGCGGGAATAAATTCATCCTTTAAATACTTCTCCACACGAAGAAGCCTGGAAGAGTGAGGTCAGGAGAGCGGGCCAGTCATTCAGTTTGCCCACGAAATCCAATATGTCCGGGGAATGCCTAGTCTAGATAATTCTATATTCTTGTGGCATACTGAGAAGGTACTCTATCCTGCTGCCATCACATTTGATTAAAGTGGTCTTGCTGTTGGAGTAAAGGTTAAATAGTGTTCCTAATGAGCTCTACGTAATTCTTACCATTAATGCCCTCTTCAAAGAAGAAAGGACCAAGATACTTTGCTATGTAAGCCCTTCCCAGATCATGACGCAAAGACTATCAATAGGGTGACAGTTCCACCGAAGTGTTCATCTTGACCTTTCTTTTAACTGACTGAAGTAAGTCACAAAAAAAAAAAAAAAAAAAAAAAAAAAAAAAAAAAAAACACTTGGAACTAAAACTTTGATAGTTTTATATTCATTCCATGTATTTCTTACCATGCATAAATGAATTTAAAAAAAGTCTTTTGAAATCGTTTCAAAAATTTTGAATAACCTTGTGTTTTCACTGTGTTAATGTTTATAACCTTGTGTGTTTGTAAAACAATTCTAAATTTGTAGCAGTTAATTGCAGCGGTAGCTGCAAAAAAATATTATTATATCTGAAGCAATTATTCGTTAATAAGCAATTTTCATTTCTTAATCCTATTTATATTTGTTTATGAAACATACTATGTATAATAGATATTGAACGAAAATTAATCCCTTCACAGTCTTACATATATATATATATATATATATATATATATATATATGTATATGTAATGTTTTCAGTTATTCCAACACATCGTGGGCGAATGGTGAAGCTATTCCATTACACGTTCTGGTAGATGATTGAAGCACGGAGAGAAATGACGACTTAGGACTTTTAACAGCAAGCATATCTTTATTTTATTTTAGAGCAGTATTCAGTAATTGAATTATTAGATACGACTGTCTTTAATACGTTATAACATTCTAACAAAGAAAGAGGAGCATAGCGGAGGAGTTAGCAGAACGAAGGCGAGAAGGCATCTGTATAGGAGAACTTATGACGCAGCATTATAATATTAAGGTTATGTAACAGAGTAGCTTCTGAAAAATGTAGAAAAACTTATGACGCAGCATTTATATGAGGAGGTTATGTAATAGGCGCGAATGTTCTAGCAGATACTGGGTTAGGGGACGATCCTGAATTGCAGAAAAGTAATTAAAGGTTGCTGGTTCGCAAAGAGCAAAGCCATCGTATTTTTTTTTTTTTTTTTTTTTTTTTATATTTTACATTTCCCCCCCCCCGTCAAAAAGAGAGGCCGGGGTGAGAAAAGCATTAGTACAGGAGTGAAGCAAAAGTATGAGAAAAGACATGAAAACATCCAGAACATAGCGTACAAGCTTTAACTATGGCCTATCATAGTTCATGACTTTCTCATATAAAATTTTGACTTTATAGCATATGAAATTTTGAACATTAAAACAATGAGTTATAAATAAATATACAATATATGACTAATTTTAAGACTATAACATAATAAATATGGAATACTGATAAATAAATAAGTTATAATTACAAAAGTCCCCAATTTTGTTAAAAATGTCCATTTTTTTTTTTTTTTTTTTTTTTGAATGTCCTTTTCATAAAAAGAGTTCGAATAGAACGAAAATATCTGGTAAAATCTCTAAATGCCAGATAGTCCACAAATATGATGCATGTTGATAGTTCACAAATATGATGCATTTTTTCCTCTCATCGTAGGCAGTTAAAGATTGACATATTTTACACTTCAATACAAAATATTATAATTATTCAAAAAACAATTCAATATAGATAATACAATTATACACTAGAACATGAACACTTTGACTGTAAAACTACGGCATGTCCTCGCCAACAGTCAGCGTGATTACTCGCTGATGGTTGGGGGGTGCTAGGTACAAATATCGAAAAACCTCCGTTGCCTAATACAAGGTAACTGGTTTTTGGCATTGTACATAACCTCAAAGTGGTTTTAGAAAAATAAAAGATCATATAGAATCAAAAGTATAAGACAGATAACTTGTATAATCAAGTTAAAGTCTTTTTTATAATGTTGTAAATTAGAAACAAATATTATCCTACAATAAGAAGAAAATTTTTGCTACAAAATAATTCAAATTATGTGAAAGATATAAAAGGTTAAGATCGGGAGAATAATTTGTCACAGTCGGGAAAATAAGTTATCATAGTTAGGGATTAACTCTAAATCAGGTATTAAAGGTCATAATCAGGAAAATGTTTAAAAGAGAATTTTTAAAAAATTAATTTTAATTTTGAACAGAGATAGGAATTCTACTATTTCTGACAGTTAACTTAAACTCACTTGCTGGATTAAAAGGTCTTAATCTAGTTGAATGAACAATTTCTGATTTCTTTTTAGTTAAAGGATTAGGTTTATCTATTTCATAAGTAACTTCAGAATATTGTTTTAAAATTTTATAAGGTCCTGAGAATGGAGGAGATAATTTACGTGTATTAGAGTATTGAAATTCCTCATACATTACTAAATCACCAATTTTAAAATTACTAGGTTTAAAATGAATATCACATCTTTCTTTATTTACATTATGATAATCATCAGATCTCTTTTGAGCTATTTTTCTGGCTTCTCCTATTGACGGATACAATTCTTGATTTTGAATTAAGGAATCATAAGGTAATTTTCCATACATTAAATATGATGGAGGGAATTTTGTTACAGAATGAGGGGTATTATTATACTCTTCAGTTACTTGGGGTAATAATTTTGTCCATGCTGTATTACCTTGATAAGAATTTAGTTTACATTTTAATCTAGTTATAATAGTTTGATTTTACCATTAGTTTCGGGTCTATTTGCAGTAGTTAGCAATTGTTTTACATTATGATTCCTTAGAAAGTGCTTAAATTTTGAAGATGTAAAAGCAGCGTTCCTATCTTATGATAAAATTAGAGCCCCATTAACAAATTTACTTAAGAAAGATACTCCTTATAATTGGACTGATGAATGTCAAAAAGCTTTTAAAAAATTAAAAGATGCATTGATTTCTAGACCTATTTTAACTTTGTTTAATTCTAAATATCCCTGTCATGTATTTGTTAATGCGTCCAAAGAAGCTGTTGGTGCTGTTTTAAAACAAGAACATCCTGATGGTAGTTTACATCCAATTGCTTTTCATTCTAGAAAATTAAGACCTTATGAACAAAATTATGCCATTACTGAGCTGGAATGTTTATCTATTATTGATGCAATTGATAAATTTTATTATTATTTACATGGTAACCATTTTACTGTACATACTGATCATGCTGCTTTGGATTGGCTTAAAAATATAAAACTGCCTCGACTGCCCAGTTCTTTAAATACTACGCAATGAAAATTCTTCTTCAATATGGATCTAAGCACGCATCTACAGTGTTCTGCTCCGGATTTTCCTTTTTCTTTTATTATGACAATTAAGCCGGTAGGATAGTTTCCTGCAGCCTGAAACCTCAATGGAAAATTTAATTCAGCTCTTCAAATGATCGTTTTGTGATAAATCCAAGATAATGTGAAAGAAGTGAATCATCAAGTTTGTTTTTTCAGTGTTTAAAAAAAAATAACAGATCATTCTTCTGCTGTGGTGTTTTGCAAGTGCTTCAAAAAATAATCACGCGCAGTGGTTACAGATTGAAAGTAATCTCTCGATAAACTGAGAAGTTCGAATGCCTAGTGAAAAAGAAATCATCAGTGAATTACCGTTTAGGAATTAAGCATTACAGCGGGTTCAAGGTCGATCCGAGTTAGTGTTTGCAAGTATGTGCGACAGAAAATTATTTGCACTTCCGCTTTTTCAACAGCTCAAAAATTATTACATTCGTGTGAATCTAGTTATTTAATAGAACTAAATTGTTTAATGTGCTTCGGATTCTATAGTTTTCATTTCAACTTTGGTTAAAATTTCTGCAATTTGTTTTGAGAAAATCTGAAATTCTTGTTCATTAATTTTTTCTAATTTTTCATAATTATGTGTGAGCAAATTAAGTAATTAATTTTTAATTAAGCTATTTAATTTAGCTATTTTTAATTAAGCTATTTAAATTATTCATAGGGAGGATATTAAGAATATTAAGATAAGTTTTTATGTTTTTGAAATTTTGTTGAGAATTTTGAATACGAATTTTATAATTATTCTAAAAATGAAGTAGGTGTAAAAAATAAGTGAAATTATTACAGATATGTAATAGGAAATTATGGTTAATGCATGTTAAAATTTATGGGTTATTGTGTGTTAAGTATAGTATGATGAGGGTGTACTGGTTCCTTCAACAGAGGCCTGTAATTACCTCTGTACAGTTGTTCCCCTCACCCTCTTCAAGTAAGATAACGTTAGAGGCTCTCATTTTATGAATGCATGTAAATTTTTTATATTATTATTATTATTATATTTTTTTATTATGGAATGTATTAATGCAGTTCTCAAAGGCCAGTTACCTTAATGCAAGGAACGGAGGCCTTTTCAAGTAACTGTCTAGGCACCCTGGGCCACTAGTGCAGAGAACACACTGGTTAGCTCAAGAGGACAGCCCTATTGATGGATATGTTTGTTTAGAAGTATTGCGAGGCTTCCAGTTTGGTAAAATCTGGAATTGTAAATGAAAGATGATAACGGTGAAACCATAATTTCAGAAGCTTACTCCTATTATTATATGGTATTAAAATATAATTTATCAATATGAAAATTAATATCATAAATATTTATGTGCATTACATTTAATTATAAGTAATGATTATGTCAAAGTTTATTTTGTGATATTCTGTAATAACAAGAACCTTCCCTGAAGAATTATGATTATGTGAACTCTCAAACAAAAAGACTTTTGGACCGAAATGCTGAAAAATTCAATAGGACTCTAAAAATCAAAAATTTATTTTTAAAAAAATTGATATTTATAAATTATACTTTACAGGACACAAATTTTATGATTTATTTATTTATTTTTTTTAACATTTGCTAGTGCTTTAACTCTTTCTCTTTAAAAAGGCTTCTCTGTCGCTACGCCTTTTTCTTTTTGAAGGGGGGAATATGTAAGATAAAAATGTATGAATCAGAATTATAATATAACTATAAACATTAATTCTTCCTCTCTATTCTAAAATCGTAATAACTTATCTTCATTGCGTCATTCAAATTAATCATGCGATCTTATGTAACCGTTAATACCAGATGCCTCTTGACGACCAATCACCGAATTGTAAACCAAAACTTTTCTCTTCGCGTGCTTCCATCTTTCATAACTACGCACTTCAGCTTTGCTCTTTACTCTGCTAAAATGTAATTTCGCTGGCTTGCTTTCTATCTTAACAATATATAAAAATGTAAATCTTGTGTGGAAAGGCACGACTAGTGCCAAGTGATCTGTGGCCACATATGTCAATTGGAAATAAAAATGGAATTAAAATCGCTTCTACTGCCAAGTTTTATTTACGAAGTCAACACATTAGCTTACGACGCAATCAATTACTTCCTCTTCAATATAGGATAACTACGCATCTACAGTGCTCCGTCTTTTCCTTTGCTCTTATTATGACATATATATATATGAAGAAGATGAAGATTTAATTCGTAGTAGATAACTTTACATTAGAGGAAAGCTTGATTCGGGAGTGCACCAATTCACTTTTTATGTATCTGACAAAACTGCTGCACAGGTGACTGGAAATTGGCGCGTAGTAGACGTCCAGATAGAACTTTGGTAGAAGTACGACCAGCTTTAGTAGTTAAACATAATTTATTTTTGAAAGACGATATTTTTAGCACATATTTTCTTATTTGGTAGAAAACTAGGGGTGCTAAATGCGACCCACGATTTTAAATACGTAATTAGATCTTACATAAGGGAGAATTGCGAGCAGAGGCTAAGCAACACTTTGCTAGCAGGCAGGCAAAGTGACTAAAGAAGATGCGTAGTTAGTTGAGGTACTATTTATAAGCTTGGAAAGTCTTTGTTTTAAGCCTGAGCTGGGAATGAGAAAAAGATTTGGAATTGCCGTTAATGCAAAGAAATATGCATGGTGCGATATGGAGCCGTGAATAGGGAATGTGTGCATTTAGAATTATGAATATAAAAGACCACTTTAAATAAGTTTAATTTGGTAGTAACATTTTCTTCTACTTTTATATCTTACATACATATAGCTATCAAATAATTCAAATGTCTTTCTATTTTACCAGACAACAGCAATGTCCTTACACCTCTGTCTGTGTTCTTAGAAATTAATCAGTAACGTGATTAAGAAAACCCAGTGCCGACTAGATTTAAATTTAGTAACTGATAGTGACTCCTGCTGTTTGTGGATTTCAGTTACCTTCTTCCATTTCTGCATAACAATTTATCCATTTTGCCGTAGAAAGCTGTTCAGAAAGGCCTATATTTTAGGCTTAGAGTGTTTAGACATATCAAATAAATAAATGAATATATATTTAAAATATTATAGTAAGGCAACGGAATTCATTTTATTTCAGAACTGGTCAATTTATTGATACATCTTATTTACTAAATAAACCGAATCCACTGTTGTAGAAATATTCAAATATCTTTTGTAATGTTCCTGGAAATACAACAAATGAATGAAAAATTAGCGTACGTTTAAGATATTTGCGTAACTCATTTTTACATCCTCAAATAGTGTCGAAATGAAGCTTAAAGGTTCGTCTGTTGATATCTATTACTGATGTCTAAAGAAACGTACCCTGTACATCTTCTTCAAGAAAATAAATAGCTCGTCCCTTGAGGCTCTTCTTTCGGTAGTGTTTATGCAAACGGATGAAAGAGTGTAACCCGGATATATTTATTTCCTCGAAGTGACGACTTCTTTCTGTTGTTATGTTTTCTTTTTCATTTCGAAGATACATTTGGAGACAGACAGTGATCCATCTAATAGCACAATTTTTCTGTTCAGTGAGTATTGCGTTGATTCCTGAGTGCAGATCCGTCGTTGTTGGGATAGTAATGAAAGAATGAAAGTTCAGCATTCCATTTCTGTCCTCTCGCCTTAATTATTGCCTGATTATATTACTGCCCTTAAATTAATTTCCTAGGATACCAAATGCAGCCAATTAAAATTATTAGTGTAGATGAAATATGAGTTATTCGTAACAGTAAGTAAATAGAAAAATATTTCTAATTGTTTGATCCCCTATTTTTATCATCTCAATGTTAGTTAAGCTTATGCCTTTTTCATGAAAGATTGAAATTATAAGCCAGCAAGAGTGGTACTTAATGCATCAAATGGGAGTTTTTAAAAGAGTAAAATGTTAAAATTGTTTTGCAGATTACCAACAGACCTGCTTACAGATATTCAACTCCGTTTAATAAAGTTCTTGAAGTGTTATTATTATGAATTTTATTATAGAAAATTATATAAGCAGTTTCTTTTCTTCTGCAAAGCCTGTTGTGTAATATAAAGATAAAATTTATATTATATCAATTGATCGTCCAGTTTGATAGTCATTTAAAGAAATCAAAGGAATAATAATTTCTTTAGTATGTAAGTTCATGTTTACAGAAAATACACCATATAGCCAGCTAACATATTCTTTCTTAAAACTTCTTTTACAGATCTAATTCCATTCAAACATTCAAGGTCATTCAGATGAAAATGCTGAAAACTGATATGCTTTATTATAGAGAATTTCATGCATTTGCAGGTGAACTGATTACTAAGCATTTAAATATAAATTTCAAATTAGGTAGAAAAGCAGTTTTAGTTATGTATAGATTTCGCATAAAACACTGTTGATTTCAGGGCGATCAGACACGGGTCCCTTTTCTTGAAAAGCAAAAGCAAATTTACCTCCGTTTGGTTTAGTGATATATTTCAGATATTATGCTCTACAGAAATTAGCTACAAAGAAAGGAGAAACCAATGCGAATAACGTAAATTTAATGTGGAGAAATTATATCTTGTGCAATAATGATGACACGAATTGCAGTCTTAAATGGGAGGGGGTGGTTGGCAACGGCCTTGAAACGCCTATTGTCAAGTAACAGACTATAGTCGAATTTCGTCACATGAGCCAAAATTTATAGGAAGACTTTGCTTTTGAATATCCTATTTCAAATATTTAATCATCACTTAAGCTTTTATGTTATATTAATTTCGTGTGCAGCAGAGACTTCTGTTATTATACGAGGTATGTAGATTATTCGGCTGAAGATTTAATACAAGGTTTGTTTCATATGCTGTGTCGTCCGAATACCTTTCGGAATCATTAAACTTAAGTAAACTTTCAGCATTGATTCGCTGATTATTAGCAGCGATAGTTGAAGACTACCCCAGACAATACTGTAAAACCTCTCTCAGTTCAGATTTATAAAATAGATACTGTCGTAGTCTCTCTTATTGATTACTGTTATTTGTGCTCAAATCTTTAAATATACATGTGTTTAACTACGACAAAAGGTAATAAAGTTACAAATTCACTGTAACAGATGTTATCTGTTTCTTAAGGATTAGACAGAAATATTATGGTACCATTCATACCAATGGTAAGTAAAAAATACCATTAATACCATGATAAGTATGAATAATACAATGTTACTGCAAAGCAGTAAACTATTTGCAAGAAGAGTGAATTCAGCGAAAATATTAAAAGATTCGTTCGAAATATACACATGTTTTGCTTGTTTACTGAGATCAAATTTAAATACCTAATTTCAATTTGTGTGCATAAACCAACATAAAGTCCAACATAAAAAATAATTCAAAACATCATGGTGTAGCTAGAAATCAGTTTTCCAAACAAGACAGAAATTAATTTACACACGGGAACATTTTTATACGTTTTATTTCCTTTTTCAATAAATGCTGTACACGGAAAATGTGGATAGAGAATTATTCTTCGCAGTCAAGAACGCGGATTTTCTTGTAAAGAACTGGTTCAAAATCGCTTTCGCCATTTGAAGATGCTAATTTGCACTGCTTCAGAGTTGATTTTACTTTTGGAGATACTTTGTAGTCGATGATCAGTTTTTTGCGAGGATGGTTGCCTGATTATCTGCTTGTATATATCCCGGTAGCACTTACATTGGAAATTTTAAGTTCTTTTAAAACTGGTATCGATTGCAAGAAATTGGCTTTCACTTTGCTTCAACGTTGAAGTCCTTCAAAGGTGTTACGTTCAGTCATAGATTTAGGTCCTTTTTGGCCATCCGTAAGATCTCTTATGTAATTTATAATGGCACTGTCATTTACGGGATTGTCCTTTTACTCACATTACGCATTCTGAAGAAGTTTTTTCTATAGATCCCATTGCAACAAATCGCTCCAAAAAGGCACACGCAAAAGAAGGAATCGAAAAAAAACGGGTTTGAATGTCAAAAGAAAATTGTGTATTATCTAGACACTATTTATATCTCGTTAAAAATGACTTTGTATATAAAAAATCATCTATTTAAAAAAATATTTAAAATTTAGTAAAGAAATACATCATTTCAATGATTATTCAGTATGACTAAATGAAATTAGCTTCAATCTGAGTTAAAAAGCGTATAAACATATTGCTTTTATTTAACTAGTGAGAAGTATATGTATTTTCCATTGAAATCAACAATAGATGGAAAGAAGAGAATGAAGATATAAATCCGAAGTCACAGCATAATCTGAAGTACGCCACTGCTGAAAAGGTTACCCATTTAATAATTTATTAGCAATTGTTGCCACTTCTGTGCTACACATATAAGCTACAAATTAAATATCATCTGCTCATGTCTATTGCGGTATGAAATATTCTGTAAAATATCTGATGTGGACGCTAAACGACTTCCTTATACGGCCTATTAAATTGCATATTTTTTACTCCACATCATTTAAACATATTTCCTCGAAATTCATAAGAGATATATTTTTCATTCAAACATTTTCATTTCAATTTCATTTCAGTTCTGATTGCGCGGCAAGGAAAAATAGAAACTCAATGCATTTGATTAAATTCTGTAAAATACACAAAAACCTAAAATTCCAAATACAGTTAAAAAATCATATATATATATATATAAGGGAAGACAATGTTTTCACAATTTCGAGTATCATGTAATATCACAATATCAGGGAGGATAATTTTCTACAAGGGGGGCAATTTTCCCAAGTAAGTAAATAAAACTCACACTTAGATGCCAATTTCTTACAGAACTCTAATTAGAAATTTGAATAACTTAAACTCATCTTTCTAAAAAACTCTTTTTGTCGCAATTTTTACTTGAGAAAAAAAAACATACTTTCGCATTTATTAATTATTGTTAATTGATAGGGGATTAGATTGTTCCTTTGAAAAGTCAACTAATGCTTGGTCATTGACGCTAATTGCTTAGTTTGTTAGTTGCATTTTCACATTAATTATACCCTTTTAATATTTCCATTTTAAATATGCTAATTAATTACTTCATTTCAATAGAATTCTAACTACTTTTCTCGAAAAAGATAATACAATAAATAATATACTAGAATATATATTATATATGTAGAATATTTTTTCCAATAGCAGATTCTGAGCAGTTACAGTGCAATACAGTCCGTTAATCTATACAAGGCCAGATATGGTGGTCTTTTTATTATGGAGGCACGTAATAGGTGGGCCACCATCGCCTCCTATTGAAGGGACGGACAGTTACAACCATTCCTTCTCCGGAATTCGAACCCAGGCCCTTTGGTATCGCAATCAGGCTTCACTAACCACTATACCGTCTGGGCGCCTATATATACATTATTATATATATGTTACTATATATACATTATATATATATATACACGTTTGGTGCGGCTGATTGCAAAGAAAAGAATGATACACAATTGTACATGTTATAACAGTCCCATATACACAATTTCAACGTTCTACAGCTACTCGTTTCTGAGTTATGCGAGATACGTACATGCGTACATACGTACAGACATCATTATAACTTCGTACAAGAAGTAAAATATAGGAGTTTTACACATTTAAGAATAAACAAGGGTTAAATATATAGGAGTTATATAAAATGTTATAGGGCAATGAATCTTTTTAATTTTGTTTCAAGAACTTTTGATGAGTTGTCCATTAAATAGCATAAAATAAGAGAAACAATGTTGGAGAAAGCAAAAAGAAAAAAAAGTTTTGTTTCGACAATATCTCCTTTTAAAACTTAGTTTAAGAGTTAATGGCTATCATCTATAAGTTATTTAAGAATGATACATGTGGCAAGTTCAGAGCTTCTGTTATCTGACACCTTTTGTACAGAGTTTTGGCTAGGAGTCAAAATAAGGATATATTTGAAGCAACTTTTGTGCTTTTAATTTTGGATTCTTCTAAGCATTTAAAATTACATTAAATGTATTTAAATACATTAGGGAATGGTGTTGGTGTATTTAATTATGGCAAAGCACACGAGGGCTATCTGACTAAAGGGAGGGATGCCTTTCGTGGAGGACTTTCTAAGGGAAACTGGCTCGTATACACGTTACACATGGGGAAAACCATGAAAACGCCCATGCAGCCAGCCCGTTCGCGGGATTCGAACCTCAGACCGAACTACCAGTGTTCAGCGTTTTTACCGCTCGGCCGCTGGTGGGCCCATTAGGGAATGTAGACAAAAGTAATAATAATAGAAAACACATAGCTCAAGACAATTATAGTAACTCGCATATAATATTCCCGCATTCTCTTTCTCCTAATCAATGCACTTGTATTTAAATGCATTAAGTATGTTTATTGTTAACAAATTACTTAATTTACCTAAAATAATTTCGAAATATTATGTTTTGACGAAGAAGCAATGGAACATTCAAAATTCAATAAAGGTTTTACCTCAAAATTCATTGTTTTTCAAATAGGAATTATTTTTCAACACGTGCGTTTTTGTAAGACGTACGTACCAAGTATTTCATGATGTCTTAAATTTATGATAAAATAATAATATTTTCATTACAATTGATGGAGAATTATAAGCACTTCTTTGTTGCAATTAATTAATTGTGCAATTAAGAAATTTTGAATAATTAAAATGCTTGTGAAGTTAAGAAGGTTACTTAAAGTCCTATGTTTACTAAACAGACCTAGGGTAAAAATGTGTGAAGTTTGCCAGGCTAGACTATGACAATTTTGCTAATTTTTGAAGTAAACTATGCTCTATGTGGAAGCATATCACCTGAAAAACTGGGTACTTAACAATAATTTTCCCCTCTTCCGTTTTGGTTAATTTACGGAGTAACGGCAAGCTAAGTAACATATGAAATATCTTTTCTAGTTTGGGGGAAGTGAAAATTTCCCTGTGAAGAAAATAAATACTTTCTTTTATTTGCCATATTTTTACGTAGCATTTTTATGAAGCATGTTTTATAAACTCATTCTGTTTAATATCATAACTAATGGAAGCTATTTGAGAAGCAGCTTTACGTAAAGGCTTTGAAATAATATTATTGTCACTTTTTGTGAAATCTAGAAATAAAGACAGATTTTATAAACAGCTATCAGAAAAGAAAGCGTAACCTGAAAAAAAATATTTTCGTAGATATTAAAATAATTGCTAACAGTCTTGTAACAACCAAGAGCCCCAATCTTATGGGTACAATGAAAACCAGGCATAAATCTTCCAAAAATAAATTCTTGAACAACTTATTACATTCTCTGACAATGGCTTGTTATGCACTGATTAAATCAAACAAACCTACTTGAAGATTTTGCCCCAAAAATTATAAATAAATATATTACGATAAAAGAAATAGACAAATCCATCTACTGCCTAGCATTGAGTTCATTCATCCAACATTTCGTACAAAGCCATCCAGAAAGTGTTTGATGAATCAGACTTCTTTGAAACTTTCATATATCGATAAAATATCGCTTTTTGCTAGTCAGTGATTTAAGTTCTAATCCGCATTTTCTTTTAACTACGAATGTAAAGTAACGTTTAGTACGAACTGGTCAATACATGATTTGTTTGATCATTGATTCAGCATTTTATTTCAGAGATGACATTGTGGGCTTGGTTTTTTTGTCTTCTTTTACACTTTTATTAAACTAATCTGTATTAATTAGAGCATAGTAGTATCTGACAAAAAAAATCTCGAAGTTTTCTAATATAATTGTTTTTGTAGTGGCTGTTAGCCGGAGATTGTCGTACAGTGAACTTTCCGATCCCCATTGATGTTTATAAACGTCATATTTGATAATGTGTTGAAGAAAAAAAGCTTGAAGCCACATCTTTTGTGTACCATGCATATAGAACGTTTTCAAGCTGTTTCTGGGTATGATACGTTTACATGTTTTGTTTCCAACAAGAACAACAACAACAAAAAAATGAATAATGACCTGAAAATACAGTAAACGCGTTTCTAGGAATACTGAAAATTAACAACATAGATTGTAAAACTGTATTCTGCAACAGAATCTTTAAAATATATACGTGTCGTAGTGATCATTCGGAATTATTCACACAATGATGTTTCCAAATGGCTTTTCATCTCTGTATGTCTCAGAACATAAAGAAGATATGATTTTAGTATCCAGGTTACCGTAAAATAGTATTCCACTACTCTTGTGATACAAAAAATATTTGTTTTTCGAAACTAATGTTGGGTCTGGAAATACTTGTTTTTTTGTATTAAAATCTCCTCCGCGTTTTCGAGCTTCAGGATATCGTAAATAAACACGCTCTTTCTATTTTCTGGTCTTATAAAGGTGACTCACATTTCTCTTCTTTTATTTACGACATGCTTAAATAACTGATTTATATACTTTATATCTGGTGGATGATTTTGCTGTTCCTTTTTTCTACTGCATTTCATTTTAAACGTAATATCTTATTTCATGTCAGTCGTATAAATTTTGCTTTTGTGGAAATATTTGGGAAAGTGATTTAGAACAAGGAATAACTATCATATTTTCGCTCTAAACTTAAGAACGATGGCAAGGATATTTATGCTGCATTTCATGTAACATGAAATTTACTAATAAAACTATTTATACATATAAGGTTAAGAAATGCATTCTTTTAGGGTTTTGTGCTATATGTGTGCTAAATCAAAAACAAAATAGTCTTCTTTTCTTCCTGCAGATCCTTCATATTTTATATTTCTTCCAAATTTAAAGCTAATTCGTAAACAAATTTAAAAATTCATATCTTCTATAGACTTCGATATTCGTTTGAATTTTCTCAAAATCCCTTTTTCAAGTGGAGTTATTTAAAATATTTTCCGTGCTAAGCAGATTAATTTAATGTTTGACTTAAACCTGCAGATTTTTCGTTCTCTTTAGACGACAATGTCTAGACGCATGGTTACAAAATGATATGCATAAACTACATTGGTAGTTGCGTTTCTTGCATAAAAGTAACTGCAGAAGAGGCCTTTCTTCTCCCTGGATATCAGTATGGTCCTGAAAATTTTTAAATCCATGCAACTGTAAGATTATTATACTAATTAACTAGGTATTAGATCGTTTTTATTAATGCTAATTATTTATTAGCCTATTATTAGTTCTTAAATACATTTAAATATATTATTAATTTAAGCTTAAATTAGTCAATTACCTTTGCTTAAATACATTTAAATTAATTATTTTAGTGCATTTAAGTTGAGACTCTAGATCCTAGAGATAGTGATCTTCTAATAAACGTATGCCAGCTCTATTTACATATATTTATCTCGGCTTTGCAATTCTTGCAATTATCTCTTAATCGATTGCTTTAAACGTACTCACCGTAAAGGTAGTTTACCCTACTTTTTATTGCCTATGTAGACCTGGACTACTTTATCAACATTTAAATTTAGATATCTCTTACTGATGAAATTACACCCCCAGATATAGTGGTTATTTATAGCACACATTCTGACATTTTCTGTTAAAGGTCAGTTTATGAAAAAGATCTGTTTAAACTTTCGCGAAGCTCGTTCATGCTATACAGCGATAAATCGCTATTTGTCTAGTAGGGTTGTCGGATTCAGATTCAAACTCAGCCCAGTTATAACTTTACTAGTGGCACCTGAATTGGATACAAACGATGTCGCAAAATCAACCAACATTTAGTTTGCATCCCATTCTCAAATTCTTTAATTTCCTTCTGCACCAGGAAGTCCAGTCGAAGACTTCGTTTTATCATCGACACCGTGTGCGCATCATTGAAACCGACCATCACTTTCGATGACAGAAGTTCGGTATTGACGTTCTTGGAACACTTGGAAATGCATTTTTTAATATACCCTATTACAGAATTACCGAAGGTCACTATAGCAAACTCTGGGCTTCTAGGACAGTCCCATAGCTGATACAAAGGCAACGGGCAATTTTATTAAGAAAAGCAGGCACCGAAATCTATCAGTACACTAGGGGTGTTTAAAACCATTCTTTTGAAAGAGTTTCCTGTGAGGAAAGATAAGGCGAAATTAGAAGCGGAATGATTTGACCTTCTCCAGAATTCAAATCCTTGACTCATAGCTACGGCAGCTGGCATTGATAAACACAGTACCGATCAGAATGGAACTAGATGATGGAAATACGGATGACAATGAATGTGTTAACGATGAAACTAAGCACGTTAAGCAAATCTCTAGCATAGAACTGAAGCTACATGGAATTAAGTACCTATCATCTAATTTCAGTTTGACACGATGACCAGCCTGATTGTCGCTGTTGTTGCTGCAGTTCTGTTCACTGAATTCTGTACGCTGTGTATCTCAAACCCGCAAATTTAGTCATGTTTATGACAGATGTGCAATGACTAAGATTTTGTTATTTGCTTTCCTTCGTGGTATGTTAATATTAATAGTTGGCAGTGTATTATAGCAAGAAAATCATTGGAGCTTCAGTTGGAAGACGATGAAGTCCCAACCATTCGAAGTTGACGGAGTCAGGTTGGCTCATGCCTAAAGTTATGACCGAAGGTTTCGAACCTTATGGTATCTGCAAAGAATTTGTGTTTTCTGCAGTAAAGATAACGTAGAGAAGAAGTATAAATTTCACTGCGCATTTCAACGAGTGTTATATAAATATTAAGAATTATAAATAACAAAAGTTGAGAGAAGAATAATAGAAATATTGCATTCCACAAATATTTTAATGAATGTTAGTTGCATACGCAAGGGCAAAATTATTCATCATTTTACTGATAGATAAACTGTGGCAGAAGATTTCTGATTTGCCCCTGAAAACGTGGTTAGCCATCGTTGTTGACTTTTATGGATTTTGTGGACGCATTATAGGAAAGCGAGTTATGATACGAGTAACCAGCCATTGCCAGGTGTAGTTTGATGCTATGGAAATATCGATAGTGCTATAACAACGGTTCTCTCTTTTACTCTTTGTTAATCGTTTCTATTACACTGTGCTAAGTAACCAAGGCTATCTGAGGTATATTTTATGTTTAACTTTATTTCGCAAGGGGCTTTTAGTTATGTACCCGTTGTTGTGTCCATTATCAATCACAAACATAGGTAGACACAAGAAGTTGTCGCTTTATCATTTGCATCTCAGAAATAATTTGTACAGTCTGGAGCAGTATGATATTCATCCAGGAACAAAGGTTTCTTTGGATTCTTAGAAAGGCTTTGACTTACCATTTTCATCTGTCTTGAGATTGCATGGGATATATTAATTACATGTTCAATAGATAAATTACATTTCATGTTACTGCCTATATTGCCCGACGATTTTATATCTTGGCACAATAATTCAGATAATATTCATCAATCAGCTAAAGACGTGACAAAGTGTGAACAATTTTTCCTTCTTCCACGGAATTGCAAGACTTATATCCATTGAAAGTCATTTTGAATATACTAGAACGTGAAAGTTTATACATAGGACGGAACCAGCATTAATTTTAGATAAATACCTCGCGTCATCTCTCCGAAGAAAAATGAGGGTATGTACTTCAGATCAATATCAATCATACAGTTTTGCCAATGGTTCAATGATGCTGTATCCATTATAGTCTAAGAAGTCACGCAGATCATAAATCATTTATATTTCAGGGTAGTAAATGGTTCTTCTTATGACTGTAGATTCAAGAAGGTTAAGTCATCATTCATTTATAATGCTTTATTGCCATTCAGCAAAATTTCCCCAGTCTTCATCATTTGCTTCGTGGTACAAATAGTTTACTCTAGCAAAGCATATAGCTTTTTTTTAACATTATCAGTTAAAGATCGACTGCTTTACTCTTAGTCTTGTGTAGGGGCTTGTGTATAGGAAAGATATAGCTTGGACTGGAAACCAAAAATTATTTATCTCCTGGGGGTTTTCATTTCTAAGAAAGAAAATCTATGTTAGATTCGACATTTTTCTTTAAACCTTTCTTCTTTTTTAATGTGACATGAAGTTTCATATATAATAGAGTATTTAGTACTACAATTTTTAAATATTCTCAATATGTAAAAGCGCAATTTATAAGTAAGTCATAAAAAAAACATCCAAACATCCCAGTGCTTACCTAAACTAATGGACATGGTATTGGAAAATATGAGGCAAAAATGTAAGTGACGAGAGAAGTGACCAAATAAAGTTATTTTGTGATAGAGTGTGTGCCCTAATAACACGTTAAGGTGGTACTGGGCGCTAATGAGGGAATATCAAAGCATTCTGCTGACGTGAAGTGCCATGCTCCATGCGGTTTCAAGTTTACACAAAAAAAGAACTCACCGACATGTGTATTATCCTTAAGGCTACAAATGGAGTTGGAGCAAATGCCGAAGGGAGATGCAGGAGATTCCTTAATTGTACTTCTGTTCAGTAAATCCTCAGTTTTCAAACGAAATCATCTATATGCATGTCATGTCAGCGAGCTTCACACTAGTATAGCGATGTGTAGAATGTTCACTCAAATTTCGCATTGAAAACGACAATTTAAATCAGTTGGAAGCATTTATCTTCCGTTCAGTAAATTCTGTAGCATCTTAACGCGCAGTTTAAATACACATATTCTATTACAGAATCTGCTTGCTTATGTGTCTTCTATCTACCTTTACATTTTTATTAGATATTTTTCGAGGATCCAATATACCACTTACTGGATTACAAACAAAATGTCAATTTATTGGTAATACATGATACAATTGTTTCTTAAGCAATAAACAAGTTTCCATTTGTAACAGAAACGTCATTGCATTAAGAATTTCTTGTTATAAATTTGTCTGCCAACAAGTTTTAAGTTAGAATTTAAATATGAAAATAAGATTCAAATTTTTCAAAGTTTTCAACTGGTGCAAAACTTGTTGACACGTTTTATAGATATGAAATGAAAGATTTAGAATACAGTATGGAATTTTTAAGAAGTTTCGAGTCGGAATAGTCTGTTTGGCATCTGGCATTTATTCGAACTTCGCGACTAAGAATCTTCTATTAATTACTTGGGCTCGATATTTACTTTCGATTTCGAATCTCAATAAAATCCGAGTACACATTCTTCCATATTTTCCGTATGCATATCAAATTTCACAGGAACTGGCTGGTTTTCCTAAATTTCTTTTCAGTATCGCTGATTGCCGCACTGAAGTCTTACTTTATAATACATTAAACTGAATGTTTTCAGTAAAAAATAAAATTTAGAAAAAACTCGATTTTGATTTAGCTTAGTTAATGAGAAATTTTACTGGTTTCGATCGAAACCAGCTTTCTTCCTCTTCAAGGAGAAAACTACAAGGAAAAGGTCATTATAATAAAAGTTTTGTGTATGGTATAACCCACCTTAACATAGTGGGAGCATACGCTATGCGCATCTTAAAGATTTAAGATAATTCATGTTTTTATACTTATTGCTAATTCTTACGTTGTGTTTCCATTGGTTTGTAATTATCTTTATTTGTATTAACCAGTATCGTCAAGTAGGTGATATCGCTGTATTAGAAAGAAGCTAATCAACAATGGAAATAAAGGCTTTCCTCACTTTATCAAGGTGTGTTTCTTGGAGATAAATGAATTATCATTATAATGTTGGTGACCAGATGGACGTGATATTCGCTTTGGAAAGCGATGAATATTGAAATGTTGGCGAGAAGCCAACTACTTTCTTTCTTTTAACAAATGGAGGCATTTAATTTGAATAGCTTCAGACTCAAAGAACTTTCTTTGAAAATTCTTCGGTTAAATTGTTTAGTTGCTAAATAAAATGTCAGAGTCGGGCGAAAACGGAGTTGCTATTGAAAGAGTAAAACAGAAATATAGAGTTGTTATAAATTTGATGACTAGATTAACTTCAAAAAAAAGTTGAAACAAAATTTGAAATTTCATAAAAAAAGTGGAATGTAATGAAGCATATAGCTTGTTAATTAATTTTAATTACATAAACGCTAATAGTACAATAGGTATAAAACTATTAAACTGGAATTTGCCATTCGAAATGCAAGTCCAGCCAAATTCATTGCCAGAGGGCTTTATCATTTGCAAAGTCAGAACACAGGGAACAGAGAATTGCTCATTTGCCATAGAGATAAAAGAAATGCAGCAAAAGTGCAAATGTTTGTATTTTCATTGTTCGAAACACAGACACATTGCCAAACAATGTTTGCACAGGGACACCTGTACAGTATGTTGTAGGGTTTATATTTATTTTAACTAACATTTATTTTAAGTTTAAACTATCTTTCCTGTCAAGCCTTACTTTCCCCTGGAACTGCCAATGCCAGAATATGTAAATTTTAGTAGAACGCGCAAGGATTCAAATTATCAGCGGAAGTATTATGATTTAAATAGGAAGGAAACGAGTTCGGTGTGATATTCTTACTGCACGAGCGCGGAGGTAGTTAGCGAGAATTGAAGAACCCCGCGTTGCGGCCTATGTACTTGGCGGGAAGTAGTGGTAATCGTTCCAGTGAGCTTCAAGTCTGCTGAATTAGCAGCGGTATTGTAAAACGCGGTGAGTTAGTTATTTTAGAGAGCCTCGTAGTTAGAATCTTGTCTTTAGTTTCTTTTCAAGTTATTATTTTTATTTGACTGCCGAGTTGGCACCGTCTGTAAGCGTCAAGAGGACGCAATTGTAATTTATTACGTTGAATAAAAAGGGACTTAAACCCTTTACAAGACTGTGTTTTATACAGCTTTCACAGTCACCTCTTAGTTGCGTGCAAGTTGGAGGCGCGCAACGTTATAATGTAAACAGTCACATAATAACCTAATTTGTGATAAGGTAATTAAGAAGAGTGAATTCGTATCCGCAGCTGAAAACACACTAACTTCGATTTCTAATTTGAATTTTTTTACTTCAAACTAGTAATGGTATTTTAAAATCGGGATGGAAACAGAACCTAGAGAAATTTCGGGAGTGAAAGCTAACCATCTTCGGTTCAATATGCAGTTCATCTGAATCTGCACTATACATTTAACCTGACGTTACAGATTACAGCTGATACTTTTCTTTTAAATTATAAAATGCAAGAAGCACTTCAAACAAGGTTAATGAAATAAGTAATCTTACCACGATGTTGAATTAGCAGATATTGGAATGCATTGAGATGTTGCTATTTTAAGAAAAGCCTACAGTTTATGTAATAATTTATATGCTGAATGAGTGATATTCAGAAAGAGATTAATTGCTACCGATAACATTTGAGTGTCATATATTTTGAGTCAAACGTCTCTACAGTGAGTTTATGTAACGCTGCGGTTCAACTAGGATGATTTTCTGAGCATTTAAAGGCTTCTGGGTGGTAGTAATAGTTGGGATCAGTCCCGAAATTGTGAACGATTAAAAAAGATTATTCTGTACTTTTGTAACATGACGTGGTTTATAAAGCTAAATGACTCGAAGCATACCTTTTATGGAAAAATAATCATGATAATCTGGATACTAATTAGGAGTTGGTAACTTTCGACTCGTTAGTTGGGAAATTCTCGCAGCTCTGTTGACTTGAGAGAGGAATGACTTCTGGACAAACCGCGGGCGTTAAGATATGCTGTTTCAGTTACATTTGAACTGTATTTAAACCCACAATTTTTGGAATCTCCCAGCAACAGATTTAGAGGTTTTTGACACTAATAGTCTTGGATTTATCTCTTCCGAATGGATTCCAAAGCGAGGTTACCGAGACCACAATGCAGACATGTGACCATTTCGTAGACTGAACATTAGAAGTTCAGCTAATTGCAGTTCAATTTTGAATCGATGAACGTGTCCTGTTATCAGTTTCAGTAATTGCTGAAATGCGATTTTCCACTTTCGCAAATACTTACGATGACCTGCCTTTCAGCAAAATAGATCTCTATTCTGTCACCTGCAATGGAATCACACAAGCATTCAAAATACCAAATCATATTTAAATCGTAGTAAAAGCTTATGGTTGCTAAAAAAAATACTACTTGAAGCCATTATCTCGCAACAAAATATCTTTTAATACTTTCTTTTTTACGTTTAAGGTGATTTTCGGCTGGGGTAATGAGCAATAGTTTAGCCGTGATTATTGTTTTTCAATGTGAATGTGTTTTTAGTTCAAAGGTCGTTACCCCAGGAGTACTATTAATTCCTTTTAGCATTTTGCATCGAAACCTTTGAATGTCAGTTTCACTTTTCAAATTGCAGCCACCAAATATTATCGTACGGTGTTATATTTAAAGATATTAAATAATGAAGAAAAAATGAATAAATGTATGAATGTTTCTCGCAGTGTGATAAAACAACGGTAGCTAGAGCCATTGTATTTTGAATAACGTAATCCACCACCGAATAGGGGCATCTGGAAGTCCAAATTTGGAATTTGGAATTTGTTTTATTATATGTTTCATATTTTGTGAAGTATTTATTTGATTAAGAAACTCAACGATTTCAAAGCGGGCAATGGCAACGGTGTATGAAAAAAAACACATTTTTATCTCCTTTTGAAAGCTTTCAGATTTTTTTTTTTTAGCCCAGAAGGTCTATTACTACAATTTTTTTTGCCTTTTGCGTTGGTTCACTATAAATGTCGGTTCACTTTTCAAATTGCTGCCACCAAACGTAATAGCACCGTGTTATAGCTAAAGAAATTAAATAATGAGGAATCTGCATAAATGAATGTACGTATGTTTCTCCCACTCTGATAAAACAACGGTACGTAGAGCCATCTAATTCTGAATAACGTAATCTATCACCGAATATGTGCATCTGGAAGCCCTAATTCGGAATTTGAAATTTGTTTTATTATCGATTCCATATTTTGTAAAATTTAACGAATTTTTGATTAAAAAACTCAACGATTTCGAAGCGAGCAAGGCAAAACTGCACGGAAAAAAAAACCTTTTTACCTCAAAAGCGCGAGACTGTGTATTGGGAATTCTAAAGATATGCTCATTTTAAAATTATTTTGCGATATTGCTGTTGAATTGAATTTTATGGTTTAAGTGCAAAGAACATTATATTTAATAAATAAATGTAACGCACAAAACGTTAAAAAAGTCCCTTTGGGCGTAATTAAAATCTGAAAACTTTCAGACATTTTATTAATTTATTAATTTTTTGATTTGAATCAGGTAAGCTTGAAGAATCACGGAAAGATAAGTTTTGAGATACTGCTAGTGATCTTTGTATGAACACAAAAGATGATTACCTATACGCAGGCTTTCTGTGGCAGTTACACGTCTTCCTTATATAGTACATTTTCGTCCTCAGCTGAAATCCAATATACATTAGCAGTAGCAGAGCAACAAACTTAAAACTCCTACAGATTAACAACATTTCACATTATATCATATTATATCATGAAACATATATTTTTGAAAATTATTCTCTTTAACACTTTAGTAAAAAACATAGACTACAAAACTTTCTTTTTAAATTTTTATTTTCGTTGGAATTAAAAAAAACTGGTAATTTAAAAATGATTAAACATAGGGTTAAACAACCCGATTATGGCGAGACCCTACGCTTTCTATCCTATTGGGCAGAAGGTCTTTATGGAGGATATTCTAACAGATATTAAATGAAGAAAGCTAAGCAGCTCTCACGCAACCAGACCGTTTAACCATCTAAAAAAACTGCTTTTAATTCACGGCGCCAGCGAGTCGATCGGAGAACGAATAGGTTACTTTTCATTTCTACTGCATTTATAACTTGTAAATATATTGAACTGATGTCTCGTTTAATGCTAAAATTTCTGTTTCTTTCTTTTATTGCCTAAATAGGTAAGCCTGATGATATTTAGGACTGCTGACGATTCTATGTAAGTTATTGTTTTCAGTACTTCAATTTTTAATGCCTGTGAAGATTGTTACTTTAATTGTTGTTCTACTTAAGCAGAATTCTTATACTTGTTAAATAAAATTTCGTAGTTATTTTGACTTATGTTTCTTTGATTAAAACTGCGCTAAACAAAGGAAACGTACTCAATATGCCTTACGTGATAATGCACAATACAACATCGTTCTGTTCTTATAATGAACATTTAAAATAACTACTCTCTTGTGAAAGCTGAAATGCTTCTCTTATCTGACAGAATATTATAAAATATGTTTTATTTGCTGCTTTGATGTATTGTAAATTAGATATGCTGATGGCGTATAGTTTATGACCATTAATGAAAGTCTCTTGATTATACCTTCCAATGTGTTAAACAGGCTGCAGGGCTCAAAATACGTGTGTAAAATTAGCGGTTAGTTAAAGCTATTGCTGACGTTGTTGGACAAGTTCAAATAGACGGTATGATTAATGTTGAGTTGATTCTATGAACTGCTGACAAGACAGTGATTCTGATTTAATTAGAGATCTTCCTTATATGTGAAGATTCTATCCTCACACCATTCGCTAAGCCAATATTGATTAAACGGCCCGCTCTGGACATTCTCGCAAGACGAAGGATGTTATTATCGTAGCAATATTTATAACATCTTGTATATTTAAAAATTCATGATTCAATTAAAATTTCTTACACAATTGTGTTTTAGTGATTCGTATATTCTTCCTCTTCAGCTATACATTTACAGCTCGTTTTATGTTACTAAACTATAGCATGCTGTTATGTTACAGAAAAACATACAAATCATATGCAAGTTATTTACTAAAATATATATAAAATAAATCAACTCTCTCTCTCTCTCTATATATATATATATATCGTACTAAACGCATAAATATAGCAACCATTTTATATATTTAAACCGGTTATCTAGAATTTCCACTGTTTTGAAATATTTGCTGAGATATACTAATAAGAAAAATATTAGGTATATCTTTTTCTAACAATGAGGATTAAAATATTAGTGAAGTTGTCTTTTAAAGATCAAAATTTAATATTTTAAATGACATTTTTTATAAGTTCTTTCCAGATAGTTATTTACTACACCATGCTTCTATACATGCTAAAAACCATTTTAACTATATATTCTTAACTATATATCCTCCTTAGAGGAACATTTTGAACTATAAAAACTGGTTTATTCATACCATAATATTGCCCACCAGCGGCCGAGCGGTAAAGTCACTGAACACTGGTAGTTCGGTCCGAGGTTCGAATCCCGCGAACGGGCTGGCTGCATGGGCGGTTTTCGTGGATTTCCCCATGTGTAACGTGTATACGAGCCAGTTTCCCTTAGAAAGTCCTCCACGAAGGCATCCCTCCCCTTAGGCAGATAGCCCTCGAGGCTTTGCCATAATCACACATACACACATACCATAATATTTGGTGACAACAGATTGAAAGGTGAACCGACATTTATAGTGAACCAACGCAAAATGCCAAAACGAAATTAATATTCCTTCAAGGCAAATTGCTCCTTTAGCTTATTTCATTTTAGAAACACGTTCTAAATAAATAATATTTTAAAGAGAGTATGAGCTTCAGGTAATACATAATGATCACTAAAATTAAATTATAATTGACGTAAGTATTAATAAACTTATATATGCTCTAAAAATGATTATATTTTTACATTGAAGAATAAAAGAAATCTATTCTTCAGTAATATATATTTCCACTGTTGCTGAAGGAGATAATTCGTTTATCACTTAAAACATTTTCATTTGTTTTGATTATATTATTTTTTCAAATTATGCACATACATTTCAATAATCGATTAAATTTTATTCGGCATAATATACTGCAGTTCTTATTTAATGTTACATGTTGGTCATTTTTCGGTAACTAAGTGGTGGTAATTTTAATTTTATTAAAACTATACTAAAATTTGGCAGGTTTGTTTTTGGTTAAATGGTATACGATCAGTTTAGTTTTTTTTATAAAGCCATTTAACGGAAAACTTTATTATTTTATTAATCCTACATATGCAGTAAGTAATATTTTTTAAAAAGACATAATTATTAAGTGTCATTAATTCTTGTGTGGTCGTCCAGTACCTAAAAGGGCGCATGAAGAAAGTACGAATATATCTTTCAAAGCTTAGATAGTGTAGAATGCATCTCTATATTCAGAGCTTTAAATTTCAAATCTCATTCAACAGGAACTGAGCAGGCACCTCAAGTCTTCTATACCTATAAAAGTCTCAAAATTTATTAGTTCTATGAGGATATGCTGCGTTATTGAAACTCTAGCTGAAGCTAGTAAAGAGTTTTCAAATGTCAAACAATACATTACATTTACAATACGTGATCGAAGCTAATACTTGCTGTTTTGAATGGAATTATGCAAACCATCTTCGAATACTTCAAAACCATGCTTGAAAATACTTCAAGTATTTTATTTAACACAGAAATACAAATAGGCTTTGTATGATAATTTTTCTTGTTTGTAATTTCTGAAACATTGAAAATATGTATTCCCAGACATTAAACATAATTCTACATATAATTTTGTATTAAGCTATACAGGTTTTATAAAATTAAAAAATTCTGAAATCTAAAATGAATTATTATCGTGATACGTAGAAACCAAGCAATTTTTCAAGTTCAATAAAACCTTTTAATTGCTTTTGTGTCATCTGGAATCTTCACTTTCGCACTGCTTAGAAGAATGGTTTAAAGAATAACTTGAGTGGTATGAAATACCAAATTGCCAATGTAACATGTAAAGCTGATGAATTTCTTCGAGTAATACTGCTTAGAGAGTAGCCTCCAAACTTAGCTTCTAAAACTATTTTGTTATTTTGCTTTCTCTCTCTTATATCTTATCTATTTCCTTTTAAGTAACAAAATTCAAGTTCCACCGAAAACTGTGATTCTTCTTTCTTTTAGTTCCAGACTATTACAATCCTTCTTGGATGTATTGCCACACGTTTGAATCCAATTGCTTGGCAGTGCTTCTGCAGTCAAGCAATTTCGAAACTGTGTACGGAATTTCCTGACTTTGCAGGTTACGTTGGACTCTAGTTCTTTCACAAGTATGATATTTAACTTTTGAACAATCTTTCCTTTGGGTAGCCTCATAGAAAAGAATTCAATAGCAACAAAATTACATTTATAAAGAAATTCTGGGAAATATGGATAGCCATTCGTATTTAAAATTAACTCTTATTTTCCCAAATATCTTCAATTCCTTTTCTAAGCGTCGCTACACTACATTTACATGTCTTCAAATATATCGGTAATAAAATCAGTGCATTATTTTTCTCAATTTTTTTTGTGCAACTGCGTTGCAAAGATGATGTTATTCTGTGCTACAAAATTACTGTCTTATTGCAAATTTATAAGAACGTAACACTCTAAAATTCTGCATTATCTTCAAATGCCACAAATTTTCACCCTTTTTCTAGCAGCATAATTCCATTCTCCATTCCCCAGGAAAGACGCCCACTCGAATCTTGCCACCATCTCGAGACTAAAGCTTAAGAGCTTAAGTAAACCTAATGCCACCTAACGCGGGAGAAATATCGCCACGAAATCCGCGGTACCACCTGAAAGAAATGTGTCTGGAATTGTCCCACTTGGGGCATGAAAAGACGTTTCATCCCATTTATCTCCCTACCGAGAAATATGAAAATGGGGTAAGAGCATCGTGGATAGCAATCGTGAAACATTTCAAAGAAATTTGCATTTTTTATACGGGCTTTTCTGTCTTAATATGTCCTGCGATGAATCTTCCTAAGCCTTTATTGTCATTGGAAGGTATTATCGCACTCGAAGGCATTTGTCCCACTTTCACGAAACGTGTTTTGAGGTTTATTTTCGGTATTAACACATACTTTATTTTTATCTCGTTTATGGAATTAATATTTAAATTGAATTCGCATCTTTTTCAAAAGAAGTAAAGTTCACGCTGACAAAGAGAGAGATGGAGAAGATAATTGTTACATACTGCCACATTTCTTTCTCAAATATCGTATTTAACCGTGACTCATGGCTATTAAGTGTTACACCTTATATTTACAATATTATAATATTAAAAAATATTAATTTATATGTATATGTTCCTATTTGTTAAGACGAGGTTTTGTGTATAAACGTTAAGAATATAATAACCTTAATTAACATGAAAAGGTTTCTCTTCATAATTAAGATATTAGGTATTTTGAAACAGAGTATAATTAATGTATTACAACAATCATATTCAATGCCCTTGGGCAGCATAGATTTTCATTTTAATTGCTATATTTTCTTTAGGCGTCAGTTGAATATTAAAAGTTTCCAAGGATGCCATAGGAAATACAATATTTAATCAACTCCTTACAGTCAAATTTATTTCTCATTTTCTCCTTTATTTTCTCAGGAAGTTTTAATTTTTCGAAAGTATTAACTTCTAATAAAATTCTCAACTACTTTATTAATAAATAACTTTTTATTTATGGATGATAATGTCCGTCCACATCGAGCAAACATCGTTGATGAATTCCTTGAAAGTGAAGACATTAAGCGAATACCTTGGCCACCAAACTCTTCTGACCTTAACCCGATAGAGAACTTATGGGACTACCTTGGAAGAGCAATTGCACGTATACATCCTCCTCCTAGAGATGTAAATGCTCTGAAGACGGCATTGCTGAAAGAGTGGAGATTAATTCCCCAAACTGTGGTTAACAACGTTATTTCCAGCCTTAAAACACGTTGTGATATGTGTGTACAAGTCAGGGGAGATCATATTCCATATTAAATTCGTAAGACTTAATTCTTTTTCTGAATCATTCCTTTTTTTCTTAACTCTCTTTGTCACACTTTATTACCATTTTTATTGTTTCATGCTACAATTTTATATCATATGAGGTGATCTTCAATTTTTTCTTTTGCATTTATGTGTCATCATGTTATGTATGATTCCACGAAAATTCATTAAATTATAAGTCATAGTCTCTGAGAAATCCGTGAATTTATGCATGTAAACATAATTTTTAACATGAGTGTATTTAAAATAGATGGGACATGATGGCATTTTCAGATAACATACGTAAGCCACACGTAACACATCCAACTTCAGTACTACAGTTTACCGTAAACCTTCATCGGTTTGCCTTCCACCACACTTTAAATCATGTCATCCGACTAAACAAAAGTTAGCTTCATTTTATTCCTATGTTTTCCGTGCTCTTCAAGTTTGCTCCTCCAAACTAGCCCTTGATGAAGAACTAAATTATTTAAAAGCAATAGCTATTGACAGGGGCTTTTCACCCAACATTATTAATCAAGCAGTTAAAAAATTCTCATCTCAACACACTAAAAGCCACACTCTTATTTTAGGAGATTATAAAAATTCTGTTGTCATTCTCTTCTTTCCATCAATTAGCTATAAAGTTGCACATATTTTGCAGAAATTTAACTTTCGGGTTGTTTACTCTCCCATCAATAAAATTCCAACTTCTATACTCAAGGACCCCATTCCGGATGTGAATTCCTGGGGTATTTATAGGATTCCTTGCCAGTGCGGTTTAATTTACACTGGCCAAACTAAGAGAGCCTTAAAATTTCGCGTCAAAGAACATGAGGCATATGTTAGAAAAAAGGAAACACAGAAGTCTTCTGTTGCTCAACATTGTTGGTCCGAAAATCACACTTTCAATTTTTCTGCTGCCAAAATTATTCAAAAAACATCTTCCATTGGAGAACTGGATTTTCTAGAGGCATTTCACATTCATAAAAATCTTTCTGTTCTAGTTAACGATCCTAATTCCAATCCAAATTTGCCTTCGGCTTTTAGAGAAATTATGTTTTAGTTCTGGTTTCGCCAACAGATGGCGCCACTTGCTTATTCTTGTCCAGGCTTTCTTATCTTATCTAATCATTATTTCCTATCTTGTTCATTTGCGGTTTTGCAGCTGAAGATGATGGTTCGGTAAAACCATCGAAACTAGTCCTGTGAAAATTTTGTGAATATAACGCTGATTTTTGTTGTTTGACTTCTGAATTAGTGTTTGACTTCTGAATTAATACGTAAGCCTATCAGACAAACACTTTATTATATAATATAAAAAAATAATAAACATGCATTATTCGCATAAAAGTTATTAACATAATATATCTGTTGGCTTGTAGCGCAACGTATCCTTATCGTGACATTATCTTCTACTGTAATCTTGACTCGGTGTCACATGGAAGAGAGGAGAAAACGCACGCCGTTTCGGCTAAAGTGCGCGTGCGTAGTGTTCATCAAATCATGATGAAAGTATTCAAATTTCATAAAAACTCTTTTGCTGAAATTCGCAATTATTTTTCCCCGCTGTTGTCCTGCTAAAGCGCGTCTCCTTGATTCCCCGTAGGGTTCATTGTCTCGACATGTTAAAGTTTTATGTAGAATGTGATGTTTTGTCGCACTTATAGTGATGAGTTAATCAAGACCATAATGTTCTTCCTTAAAATAAAATTATGTGGTATAAATGTTTTTGTGATTAGCCTAATTCTAACCATCTATTGTGCATCCTATTTTATGCAGCAACATGTCTAAACATCTCCGCCATGATAGGAAAATCATTGTATTTTCTCTCCTCAAGTTATCTCTAAAGAAAGCATTACACACACTCTCACACATACATACACATATATATAATACACATTTCTGCAGAAAAATGTCAAAAACTAACAAAAATATCAAATCTGTTGAAGGGGATCAGCTAAGCTAAATGGACCAATTAAGCGTTTTGCGAATGCAATATATCCACTGTGATTGGACACTGTCATTTCTTAACCGTCAAAACCTCAATTGATTTCTTTAAAGAGAGCTGTTTAGGGGCATAAATGTTAAGTAATATGGTAAAAAGAAAGCAGAAGAAGCTTTCCTTATTGTCATTTCTTCTGAAACTTTTAAATATTCTGAGCAAAAAGGCTATACTAAAAATGTCTGAGCTGCGGAGAAAAAGGAAAACTGTAATAAAAAAAGAATGTGCAATTTGTAATGTGCTTTAACCAGCAAATAAAGCCTGTCTAACTTGCTGGAAGAGCACTTCGTAGGGAATTTCAGATAATTTTAGCGAGTTAAAGAACTTTTGAGACAATGATTTCAGTCATTTAGTCACTGTATGTTAATTATTGCATCTGCAGTTCTTATGACATCTATTAATAAAAAGAAATGAAGAGAAAACTCCACTTCGTAGAATCAGCTTATTTTAGCTTGTTTAGATATAGTGAGGCATACGAACTAAAAATAATTACGTCTATAAGCAGATTTAACAAATTACTTTTAAAGAAATTAAACATTGATGAATCATGCTACCAAACATTCTTTCATATAAAAAGAAACGTTTATGTGATTTCTTTTTTCGGTATTCATGTGTTTGGCATAAGTGATACAAATTTCTTCTACTAAAATAACAGTTATTGTCAAATTCAGTAATCCAAAACTGTCATATCCATTTCAAAAAGAAATGAATGGATCTTCATCTTCACAGAACCCCTGCGCCTCATTGAAAAACCACCATTACTTAATTTCAATGCACATTCTTGACATTAAAGAGAAATTTGTGAAGTGCTTTCGTCCATTCTTTAAATATTTTTCTTAAATAGCGGTTATCTATCTTCTAAAAAAATGTTAGACAAATTTCAAAAAAGATGCATCAGAACGATATTACCAAGAACTCATTTTCTGAAACGTCAGTCAAGGGTTTTACCATCCAGTATCCCATTAGATTTGCGGTACACAATCTGTCGAATGTACGGTTGCAATTTCTTCCTTCAGATAGCGTATTGATTTTAATATTAAGAGCTAGATTCAGAAAATTGCGATCGATGTTTCATTATGACACAGGAAAGACCTGCTTTAAAATCTTAGTTCTTTATGCTGTAAGTCAATACTTTCGTTGAAAGCTTTTCTGTTACATCGTAAATTAGAAAATATTTAGATAATCAGGATGAAAACAAGAGAGAGAACTTTAAGGAGATTCAATCATTTCTTGGGAATATTCTCATCAGAATCTTCAGTGCTCTTATTAACTATCAAATACTTCATTTACTAACATCAAAGATTACTCGCAACTTAATATTTCAGTAGAATCTGAGAGACGTAAAATTAATTTCCTCTGGAGATAGACGTCTTTAGTTCTATATTTTAGGCTGAATATCATTCTTTTTAGCAGAATGAAAGAAATAGCATTGTCTAGAAACATTATTATAATTTTATTTCACTAAATGAATTTGATTCATTATCCTTTTAATGCTCCACGACTGCAATTTTATATGTGGCATGCACGAATTAGGATTATTTTAATCAACATTGCAGAAAATCTCAACCTTGGCATACATTTAGCAAAAGTAAAGTTTAAAATTATTTTAATTTTGAACTTATATCAAATATAAGTTCAAATATGTTTGAAAAGAAGTAACGATACCAACTGTTTACTAATTAAAATTGTTTTCTGATTATTAGGTCTATATTTCTTAGGTAATAACTTTTGTAAATAGGATGTCCCTTTTAAAAGGATATATTAGTCGCCTCATATGTAAGTAAACATCTGTACTTCGACGTGGTTAAAATTCGGTGAACAGGCTATCTGCACAGGCGCTTTCTGATTTTCTCCATCTTTAATTTGAATAAGAGCCTGTTTTCCGTGGAAGGTCTCTTGAGAAAGCCTTCTTCACCTTATGTAGATAGCCAAAAAGTGTTTTGCTGTAGTGAAATAATTTAATCCTATACTTTACTGAGAGAGAATGCCAATTTAGAAGAATCTTTGTTTACTTTGCTGACTGTAAATTAGCGAACAAGCTAACAAAAATAGGAGTAAAATATGAATCTGTGCTTCGAGTATGCTTCTTTACATAAGAGTCTCAAAAATAAGTAGTATGTTTTGGTTTAAAATAAATAAATAAACGGGAAAGAACTTTTCAAAGTCTAAAATAAGTTTCAATAAATATCGCCCCGAAATCTAGCAATTTTGGCATTAAGACGTTTGACACTTCAGATGAAAAAGCGTTAAACTGGCGGTTTTACGCATAACATTATTTGAATGAAATAAAGTTCAGCAGAATAAAAAGAAATGACTACTATTATGACGTTAGCACGTAAACATGTTTATACATTTTATGTTAAGTAAGAGTCAGTACATGATAAATATCATCAGAAGTTAAGCATTTTCTATATAGCACATTTTACATTTTCATTATTCAGTATTTAATTTTTTTGTGCTTTATGTATATTTTATGTATTTTTTATTATTGTAATTTTGTGTACATTTCTTTGAAATGGTGCATTATGACCAGTTTTTTTATTTTAGGATAAACTGGTATCATAGTTGTTAATCTGTCAAACATGCATAGATAACTAACCGCATGAGATTTGCTAAAGTAGACGATTAAAAGAGATGTGACTTGTTGAAGTTTCTTGGCTAAACGTTTTGGCGTCAAGCTGCCAACATTTGAGGAAATATCTCAAAATCTAGCTATAAACTCTAGTACTCTAAAATTCTAGTTTTGGGGTCGAAGGAGAAATCTGTGGAACCTTCCTCGAAAATTATGATTATCCATTCCTCTTGCTACTTGTTCATGTCGAAATTATATATCAGCGGCCAACGGAACTTGAAATTTCACACCTGAACATAGAAGCTCCTAACTTCCTCTTTCTGGCTTTAGCAAGTAGTTCGGAATTGTACTAAGTAAGTTTACTTGCAGTCTCTGTTGAGTTTACAAGTCTGTTACTCCTTTTGAATTAGGATTTTGGGAAGTCTTGACAGTAGGTGAACTTGAATGTTATCAGTTTAATTTTCGATATCTTAATCTGAAAGGAATCAGAATAATTTGAAATGTTTCTTCTAATACTAGAACTTTATTTCGCTTTTTCTTTACTCATGCTAATTTGCTATGTTTAAGAACTGCAGTATATCATCATTTCATACCGATGGTTAACTTAGGAGTTTGACACAAAACGTTTAACTCGAAAACCTTAAAATAGCTCATTTCGATAGTCTGCCAACTGTGCAAATCAGACGGCTCCGGTTCGAAGGCACCTGCGTCATAGTGGAACAAGTGCTCAATGCACCACATAGAGATTATAATATGCTTTGACAGCTTTCACCATAACTCGAAGCTGATTACACATTTAATGTAAGTGTCAAAAAGAATCTTTGTTTTGAAATTCCACTAATTCCATAAATTATTTAAAATTCGGCATGGATTACATTAGTTCTGCATCTACAGATTTGGGATAGATTAGCATAGATTAGCGTCAATAAAATGACCTCTGTGGTGTAGAATGTATGGTACTAAATCTATCACAGACATGTGCTCAATAGTTAGTGGTTAAGAAGTGAACACTAATTAAGTATATTTATAAGTACAATTAATAAGTGCTTATAAATTTTTCAGTTAATTTTTTTCAGCTTTTAGCGGCGCACTCAAGTATAAACTAACTTCATGGGTAAATACAATTTATCACTATTTTTATACTATATCCTCCTTCTGATTATATATTTCTTTTGTTTCTTTGTTATGTAAATTATAATGTTGTTTCTCACTTTTTCAGTTAAGGATTTTACTATTATAGTATATCATCATTAATTTGAATTTAGTTTAGATAAAAAGCTTCGGATGAAATAGTTTCCTGCTACTACTCGTACTCGCATATGTTACTTACTTCACTGTTTGTAATATATTAAATTTTACTTTTAATCGCTCTGGGAGTAGTTTTAGCCGGTAGAGATAATAAAAATAATTAAATACAAATTATATTACTTTTATAATGTGTAATTTATATAGTTTTACCCTGTACAGACACTACCAACTTAACTTGCTATTTTAGAGCACAAAATATACATTTTATCTACAGCGATCGACTTTTACCTTCATTGCATTTCAAATAATTTACTGGATAGAAAGAAATATAATAAATTAGAATTAGCATGCCATTAATTAGCGTTATATTTACAGCTCTCTGACATTCAGTACATGTTTTAAATATGTCGAACCTCTGATTCATGCATCTTAAAGTAGAAAGTAAGACAATATTTTAATATTACCACCAAATATATTAGGTAATTTCATGCGATATGTAACAGTTGTAGTTACCACCTTTACTTGATTTACTTCTTTTATAAATCTACGAGTAATTTCATTGGCTGCAACTGTTAAATGTTATTTAAAATAATTAGCATGTGTTTTATTTTTTGGGGGATATTTTAAAGTATTTCGCAAGTGCATGAGAAATTTAATAATGAGAAGTGTGTAATTAATACTAATGTAATATATCTGGTTACTCAGAATATATTTATAAAAATGTGTTTTATTTCACTTCAGTTATGAATTAGCATTTAATTATCACACTGGGAATATATTCAGACGTATGCTAAAACCTGAAGAACTATCCCAAAAATTTAACTTTGTCACTTGAGAATATTTTCTTGAAAAGCCTTTCCTTTCATAAATAAATAGCCACAGACCGCTCTGCCTAAATATACTGCTATGTTTTAGAAGTTCTCAAATCGGAACTGTTGTTCTCAAAGTAAGAGTGCTGACAATACGCGTGAGAGTAAAAAAAACAGTATTTCATATTCCATAAAGACATGGAAAAACAAATAAATCAGAAGAGACCTTTTAATGAGAAAAATATTATGACCCCAAATTAAAAAAAAAAAATGAGAAACACAAAAGGAACTAGAATTTATTGCTACGTTTTCTCTATAACTCCACAAATTTATTTTAATTATTTTGAAAAACAACGTGAAAAGCGAGTGTAATACCAGATAGCCTTATACGTTGTTAATATTAAACATAGTTTCCATATCAAAAGCTTTAGAGAGTTTTTATAAAGTTATGGCGACTTAAAATAATTAAGATGTTATTGTTGACTCCTGTCTTCCGGTAAGTTCTCATCGCCCATATATGTATGAAATAGGATTCGGTACTTACGTATTATCACGACCGCATTAGTAAAAGTTGCCAAATTTCTTATAATGCGCCCAACTCTGGCCATCGTGCGCATAAACATTTTTCAGGCAACTACGCTCATAACAATCCTTTAGTCAGGCATGTTCACCATTTTGGGATGCGCTGTATTTTTTTTTTTTTTTTTTTTTTGTATAAATAACCGTGATAGTCTTAAATTTAATTTTAACGCGTGGGAGACTGCCAGGAATAGAAGAAATTTACGTAAAATATCTAGAGGAATACAGAATTTTGTTGCTTGTGTCTGATGATTTTTCAAGGGCAAACAGATCGTAGTGCACCTGAGAAGATGATTACGAAGAAAAAAATTACAGAAAGATTTAGTGGCAAATGTGTTTATTTTTTTGTGTATCAGTTAATACTTATTTAACAATTCATATTTGTATTTTAAATTGCTGAAATATATTGACTTTTCATATGTTGATATTTTTTGTCGACTTGCGATAAAAATTGATGATTTGGGAAACTGCTAAAAAAAAGGTCGCGAAAAATATAGCTTGCACTCGATAACTATCTACTAGCTATTAATTTGTAAAAAATCGTCAAATTTCTCCGAGGTGGTTGTTTTAATACGTAAGTAACTAGGATTCATGTTGGTCAAAAGAGAAATATCCCAATATATTTATTTCAAAGGCGATTCAAGATTTTTTGGAATTATGTAATTTGTTCATGTACTTTTAAATAGTGAGAGACATTTAAATATGTTTAGGGAGGTATTAAATAATGTACGCAAATATATATATTTTTCAGATGAAAGCTTAAGTAGCTGCATGACAGCAAACGGACATTCAGAATTACCACATAAGCTGCGCTGTCTACGCTCATCTTTCCTTTGCCCGTCCACGCACGAGTTAGAAAGGGAATTATGTCACTCGCCAGATGCATTCCGAAGAGAGCCTAGAATTATCATTGGTGTAACAAAAAAGGAAGTTTCCCTGGAATGTGACATTACTGATTTGGCACACGCCCAAGAGATATGCAGAGAAAACGAAGAACAAGTGTAGGGAAGAATTCGGTGCAGTATTTGTGAGGTCTTGGAATAAAAAAAGAAAAGGGGAAGCACAGCCGTCTAAGCTAGTGTAACAGATGGTTGCGGAAAAGTCCTTTTTTTACGCATATGTATTAACTGGT
Organism: Stegodyphus dumicola; assembly: GCF_044657685.1. Taxonomy (NCBI): domain Eukaryota; kingdom Metazoa; phylum Arthropoda; class Arachnida; order Araneae; family Eresidae; genus Stegodyphus; species Stegodyphus dumicola. The sequence goes on along the minus strand of NC_140772.1, from coordinate 159,996,713 downwards.
TAAACTTTTGTAGCGAGCAACATGCAGCGCGAGTGTCAGAGTTGAACTTTATTTCGCTCTTGACTTTTAAGATTTATTTTCGAATGAAAAGCTTTCCTCTCAACTATTTTCCTTAACGGTTTCAGCGGAAGTTTTCTCAGAAATATGTTTGCTAAACTGAATGAAATGTTATGAAATACATTCGATAGAAACTCTGTTATTATAATTAATCCATGCTTAGTTTAGAATATATTTCTTATCACATATTTAAATCATCTAAAAATTTCTAAATTTATAGAAATGGTTGTAAAATAACAATGATTAAAAATGTGGGGTATGCTGCATAATTACATAACACCACTTATTTTCTCAAAATCCCCAAAATTCCCCTCCCCGGTCTATAAAATTAGATAAATGCTACGTATTTAATCATTAATGAAAAGCAAGGGAGAATTTTTCGACCTATGTCGAGGATTGCTTTTACGAAAGACTCGTTGTTTTATTGTTGTGACTTATCTTACTTGTCCGACAGTAACCTCAGAACAAGGCCACGAAATTTATCTTGACAAGCACAGCAAGATTTCGCCTGTTCTTGGCTAGAGCCTATGCTTCGGAATGCAGATATAAGACGACAAGACTATACATATTTTAACGTCAATAAAATAAACGTAAAAAATCTTACCGCAATTATCAAGAAAAGTAATGATAGCAAAACAGTTTATAAGGTATTTCGCCCGCCTTCTCGGCATGCCTTCGTAGTGGGGTGGTCTGCACGCTGTGCGCGTATTCCAGAGGTCCGTGGTTCGATTCCCGGCGAAGGCGTTTCGTATTTTTATCTTGCTTGGTTCCAAAAAATACCTAATGTCTCTACAGTGGCGCCCAAACTAAATGGGTGTTGGATGATGATACCCTCACCCAGAATTTGGTGATTAGGTCCCCTAAAAACCTCAGTCGCCCTTTAGAAGGGGGGAGTATATAAGGTATTTCGCCTGCCTTCTTGGCATGTCTTCATGGTGTGGTGGTTTGCATGATGGGCACGTATTCCAGAGGTCCGTGTTTAGATTCCCGGCGAAGGCGTTGCATATCTTTCATCTTGCCTGCTTCTGAAAAATATCTAATGTCTCTACAAGTTTAAAACAAATAATGCGAAACAGTAGCAAACCGTTTCACAACAGCGTTTGTTCTGAAATTCATTCGTTATGTCTGGTATTTTCCATTTATATGAAGGCGCTATTATTAATTTTTTAATCCAAAATTACGAAACGTCGTTAAAAAATCCAAAGAATATCAGAAACAGCATCATTATTAGAAATAATAGGAATCTGCTAATTTATTACTCATGAAAATAATTCATACAGTGTAAATAAACATAAATAAATATACATCTTAAGATATACAGTGGATGGTTGATAGCAGGAAAGGGGGTGTTACTTTGATGCAGGCAAGCGAGGAAGTGACGCATTCAGAAGAAGCTGGAGGAGATGAAAAAATGTTGGTTTCGCTAGAAATACTATTCAGTGACTAGATAAGAAGTACCTACATTGTGGTGATACGTAAGATCGTATGATGGGGATTAATTTTAAAATAACACAGTTTTGATTGATATGTTATGATTAGTTACTATTTTAGGGCAGAAAAGGGAAGTACTCAAATTAAAATGGAGAATAAAAGAGAATATGCCAATTAAAATTAAACGTTTGCTTTACATATTTTTATTTTATATATACATATGTATCTCCCTGCATATATAGAAATAGATGAGATTTATTTATTATTCATTTGCAGCTCTTGGACACACAGTGAATTTCACTATATGTAATATTTCCTATCTAGAATTTCGAAGTGACTAACGTCTCAGCACATTCTAGGTTGTAATTTCCTTAATAGCCTGGATGATAGTCCTTAATAGTCTGGGCCAACTGTCTGATAATGAACTTCATGCGATGCAATGAACATTTTTATAAAATAAATATTCATCTTCATACACTACCGAAAATTCAATGAAATCTATCTCTTATTTTGTTAAAACACAACTATATAAAATCAGGTATATGTTATTTAGGTTGGTAATAAATAAAAAGAAGGAAATTTTTAGTTAAGTGTAGCATTTTTACCCAATGAAACTTTATTTTTCATAATCATTTTCTAAATAATATTTCCTCTCACTATGTGAAAGTTTTCCTAATTTAATGTGCTAGAAGTGTTAATCTCCCCATGTCTGTGTTATAATCTTCACTTGTTATGCACTGGAAACAAAGCGTGTAACAAGAAGCGTACAACTCAAACCATCTGTTTCTGAGCTGTGAGACCACCAACATTCTCTGTCAGTATCAGAGAATATAATTTGACATCTTTTGTTGAAGCACCGTTTGGCACCGCTTTTAGAAATGCATAGAGAGAAAGCTGGGAATTTGCCAAGATTTTAGATGGGATTTGGTGAGTTGATAAATCCCTTTACGTAATAATTTGAGGTTAAGCTCCTGTAACAATTTTTTCATGATATTTTGTGTTATAAACTTGGAGTATATAAAGATGAATCTCTTGTAACGAATGTATGTTTCTAGATAACACTTGCGATTATTTTAGTAGGTTTATGGTTAATACTCTTTGTAACGTTAAGCTCTTATTACGGGGTAAAGTTTAGAAATATGTAGAACATTAACAACTAGTGTATTAAATACCTCGCGAATTACAACAGAAATTCAAAACAGACAAATTTTCTACAATTCTGTCTTACGGATTTCTTGTTTTATATGATTAAAAAATGAAAATCAGAAGAAAAATATAGATAACTGAAATATCAATAACTATAAATTTTCCGTTCATGATACTGAGGACATATTTTATAACTAATATTAGTTTATTTACTTTCGTAAATATTACTTCTTGCAGTCTTCTTAATACATATTATTTTCTTTGTATCTTTTATGTATATTAAACTAATTATCTTCTTATTCATCTGTTTTATTATTTGTTATTTTATTTATTATTATCTTTACTCATTATCATTTGAAATTACGAGTTGTATTTTGTATTTATTATATAGCGAGTAATATTTCAGGTTTATTTATTTAACTCATCTAAATATGTATGCCTAGCACATTCCTCCCCTTTGTTTAAAGACATGTAAATTCAGATAAAGCCCGATTCTATGCTACGCATCTGCAGCCGAAGAGTCAGCCTCAAAGGCAGATTTCCACAAACTTCAGGTAGTATACAGAATACTTTTCTGAGAAGAATCATAAATGGATATTATCTGATTAGAAACAAACTGATGACGACTTGAAAATCGAACCTATAGTGGATCACATTACTAAACGTAATAAGAGTTTCTTTAAAATTAGCTGTGATGCGGCAAATTCTTTAGAAGTTCTTAGTTACCAAATTACTCCCGAAAATAATTTGTTCTGATCATTTGCTACTCACATTCTTAAGAGATCACAGCTTCGTAACCAAGGTTTGACTGCCAACGTTCACTTGTTTTCTTGTGCCGCGTAACTTTTGTTCTCTCGTCGATTTCCGTTACACTGGATCACGTGCAGTAAAGGAGCAATAGTCTCCGCAAACTTACCTTACTTTTTGGACTGTTCCTGAATTTTCACCTGCCAGTTCATAAAAATCACGTGCCTTCAGTGGCTTAAGTTTCTTATCTACCTTGTTAAGGCCCCTCTGGGGTCCCATAAGCAACATCATAATCAGTATCAGTATTACCATAAAACCATGTACCCGTATTTCAAAACTCATCCCAACTAAGAACGATCTGTAGTAATGACGAAATATAGCACACCCATCGCACCACTGTATTTTCTTCTGTGGGAGTAATGATAATGATCTCAAACAGCTCATTGCTAAGGGAGTGCTTTGAGTGACAAACGTGGGTCTTGATTCTTTGTCATACCTTAAAGATGCGATTCCACGTTCTACAAGAGCATTATCAAATGGTGTTCCGCAAAAATTTATAAAAGTGAGTTTAGAAAGCAACGAAATTTTATCTGTTTTATGCATTTAATACGATTTAAATCAAATATTTGTAGAATGAAACTTAAAACAAAGTGTTGTTTTCAATTACTTTCATAATAAATCTAGTAATGTAGCATGAGACCAGGTGTTTTACACTGATAACGCAATACACTTACAATGCATTTCCATTAGGCTTCTGTTTTGTGCTCAGTAGTAAAAGCGTGTGCCAGTGTCACTTCAGTGCTTTAAAACACTAATTTTCTATGAAAAGTTTACTTTTTTATTTTATCTTACTCTTCAAATATATAAGAAGATATAAAATGCTTACTGACACTAACTAATAAATGTATCTTTTTATCATTTTTGTATATCTACAATGAAGATATACCAAAATTTTCCATATTTTTTCATTAGAAGGGAATAAATTTGATTGATTTTTTATCTTAGGTAACGTTTTAGATGAAAAAAGTCTAAAAATAGACAGTTTACATTAAAATCGTACAACATTTAGATGACTTGCAGTTAAAACTTGCAGTCAACATTTCCTACAATGTCAAGAAGATATTTCTTAGATTTGGAATTCATTTATGGTAGCTAAATCAATTGATATAAGCGACGTTAATTTCGAAAAAATTATTTATTTGATAACTGATTCCAACCTAAAATAAAAATTTAAAGACCAAATTAAACGAATTTTGCTTAAGCTTGTAAGAAGATTAAACTTATCAAAACAAGCTGCTCATATTTCATTTCCTTTTGCGACAATGTATTTACGCTAGGCAGGTTTCCTATATTTGAAAACAAGTCCACGTATACATCCAATGTGATGCTGTATCTGATGTAAGAATTAAGATATATCTATTATTCTACTTGCCAGATAATATTAAAAAAATTGTAATTTGAAGACTCAGATATATTAAAGTCATAGAAAATACAAAATGTTTTAATTTTCAAAGGTATCATTGATTGAAATTAAAAATTGCTAAACATGTCTTTCAGAGGTGGTATACAGGAATTTGAACAAATGTTTATTATTTTGTTTATCTAATATATCTGTGTTATCATTTGTGATAACTAGAAAATAAAACTTACTCTAGTTATTCCTAAATGCTTTGGAACCGAGAAAGCGTTCCGCGATGAGAAACGCTTGGGAAACTTTGCTCTATAGTAATAATTTTATTCCATGATTTAATTATATCTTTAGCATTTTCTAAACTTTCTAAACCTTTAGAAGAGACAAAAATTTCATATTAAAAAAGGCAAAGGGCACTGTAAATCTATAATGTATCATGCAGAATATTTTATTATTATTTAACTCAGTGTTGGCAATGGGATCAATTTAGCAGTTAATCATTTGCGGATATATGTATCTTTCATGCATATCACAATGTATTGCTGGTTTCTGCATTAGCACTGAAGGCGTAATGAGTAAGTTTCCTCAGGCGCAGTTTTCATTAAAGAATCATAATTAAAAAAATTAACTACGAAATCTTTATTTAATAAAATAGGATAATTTTGCTTAACTTAAGCATAATATAAAAGTAATAATCTTCACAGACATTAAAACACTGAATTATTGAAAAGGAGATAACTTACATAGAATCATCATCAGTCCTAAATATCATCAGGCTTACCTATTTAGGCAATAAGAAAAAGAAACAGGAACATACTTTGACACGGTACCTGAAAAAGAGAAAGTACTAACTGAATTAGACCTTTGGCCGTGATACTAGGGTGAAAATCGAATACACTGCACGTAGCTAAGGTGAAAGTCAAATATACTGCATTGCACGCGAACTTTACTTTCTCTCGCCAATATATATCTTGGCGCACGTTCGTTTCGTATGCCTTTCGAGTTTCATTATGCAAAATATCTAAATTTATGCTAACATTGCCCCTGTTTTGCTAATGAAACTCATACCAATTGCAATTCATTCCTGCAAAACTGAAATTTAGCTTTAGGAATTGGTTTAATCATAATATCAGCAACCATTTGCTCTGTTGAAAGGTAAGCAAGTTTTACTATTCCTTTGTTATTCAAGTCGCGTATATGATGAACTTTTGTATCAATATGTTTTGTGCGCGAACTGAATTTTTCAGATTCTACGAGTCTTATAGTAGAATGATTATCTTCAAATACCTTTATCGGTAGAGTTTGGGGTAGATTGAAATCTTCTGTTAATTTTAATAGCCATAATAGTTCTTGCGTAGCTTGCGATAGTGCAATATATTCAGCTTCTGATGAGGATAAAGAAACACAATTTTGTTTTCTTGAAAACCACGAAATACAGTTTTTTCCTAATAAAATAACACTTCCTGGTGATGATTTTCTATCTTCAATATCTTGTCCCCAATCAGCATCTGAATAAACTGTAATATTAGGTTCTTCACTCGAAAAATTTGTGAGGATAGAGTCTTTGTCGTGTTTAAGTATCTATTGATTCTTTTAACAGCATTCCAGTCTTTTTGACGTGGATTATTACACCTTCTGCTGAGTATGTGAGTTGAAGATGTGATACTTGGTCTTGTGATAGACGATATATACAAAAGACTACCAATAGCTTGGCGAAATTGATCATTTGAAGTTAGGAGATTTTCTTCCTTGTGTAGGTTATAATAGTTTGTTTCCGTTGGTGTGCTAGCGGGTTTCGCTTTTTCAAGTTGAAATTGCTTGACAAGTTGATTTATTTTATTTTTCTGTGATAAGAGATAACTTCCATCTTCCTTGCGATTTATTTCCATGCCTAAGAAATATTTAGCTTCACCAATATGCGTTATTTGGTAACGTTTCTTTAAATCATTAATTGTTTGAAGAATTAGTCCTTCTTCTGTAGAACTTATTAGGATGTCATCAACATACACTATTAAATTAATTCTTTTATCACGAACCACTTTTGTGAAAAGACACGGATCTGCTTTGCTTTGACTGAACCCAAGATTCTTCAATGTATTTTCAATTTCTGCATTCCAGCACCTAGCTGCTTGTTTGAGACCATAAATCGACTTCTGTAATTTACAAAATTTATGTCTTTCTTCCGGAACCACGAATCCTTCTGGTTGTTCCATATATATTTCTTCATTTAAGTTGCCATACAAATAATCTGTTTTAACATCTAGTTGATGTAATTTGGCATTATTATACGCTGCCCATGCTAAGAAAACTCTTATCGTAGTGTGTTTCACTACTGGTGAAAACGTTTCATCATAATCACTACCGTATTTTTGAGTAAATACTTTCGCTACTAAGCGTGCTTTGTATTTTATATTTTTAGCAGTTTCATCATATTTTGTCTTAAACACCCATTTGCTGCCTACTGCGTGTTTTCCTGAGGGTAATTCTGTAAGTGTATAGGTTTCATTTTCTTTTGAGAATGTATTTCTTCTTGCATAGCCTTGATCCAAGCTTCTTGTTCACGTTTTGGTAAGTTTAGAATTTCTTCAAAGCTTTCTGAATCTTTATTTTTAGGTAAGATTGATTCTTCGTCTTTTGCTTTATAAGAGAATCTTTCCGGTGGGACCCCTTTGGTTGATTTGCTAGAAACCCTTCTTTCTACATTTTCTTCACATTTAATTAACTCTTCAGAACTTTCTGAATCTTCTGTAAAATCATCGCCAAGAGATGTTTCTTCATTATTCTATTCAACTTCTTGCGAGTTATTGAAGTGAATTAATTCTAAATCTTCAGCATTATTTTTTGCATGTTTGTCAGATAAAGACGCGTTTTCTGAAAATTTAACAGTTCTACTTACTATTATTTTCCTTCCACCTACGTAAATCCTGTTTCCCTTACTTCGTAAATCGTATCCTACGAATATTCCTTCTTCAGCTTCGTTGTCGAATTTACGCTGTTTTTGTTTGTTCACATAATAAAATGCTTTACAGCCAAATACTCGTAAGTGACTTAAGTTTGCTTTTCTACCATTCCACAATTGATATGGTGTTCTATCTGTGGCTTTAGTTGGTAACCTATTTTGAAGCTATGCGGCAGCTGCTGCTTCAGCCCAGAATCCTTTCGGTAATTTAGAGTTTATTAGCATAGCTTTTGTCATTTCTATTAAAGAGCGATTTTTCCTTTCTGCGACGCCGTTCTGTGCCGGACAATAAGGAACCGAAGTTTGATGAAAAATACCAAGTTTCTTTAAATAATTTTCAGTAGTTTCGTTACTGAAAATTATTCGTTCGAAGTTTGATGAAAAATACCAAGTTTCTTTAAATAATTTTCAGTAGTTTCGTTACAGTATTGTGTACCGCTGTCGGATCTGAGAACCTTTATTTTCTTTCTAAATTTATTTGTTGTCGATGCAACATACTGTTTAAGTTTGTCGAATACTTCATCTTTTGAAGTAATGAAATAAATTTGAGTATAACGAGAATGGACATCAATAAAAGTTACGAAATATCTTTTCCCTCCTAAGCTGTTGACTTCAATTGGCCCATACACATCTGTGTGCACTAAATCCAGTGGATTTTTAGATCTAAAATCAGTTTTGGTATAAGAGTTTTCAGTTAGTTTCGCTTTTACACAAGTAGAACATTCCAAACTATGAGTGCATTTGCCAAGTTTAATGCCGTCTGTCAAATCATTTTTCTCAAGTGTTTTTATGGCATCTATATTTCTGTGGCCTAATCTTTGATGTCATTTTAGTATACAGTTCGTATTAGAACTGAAACATCATTAGCTAAGTATGTTTTCTCGTCAATTGAGTTTACAGTCAATTTATATAAACCTTGCTGAGCGTTGCCGTCGGCTACGAGTATATTGTTACGCTTTATGTAACACTTATTACTATCAAATGTAACAATGCAACCTTTATTGGTAACAGATAGAACAGAAAGTAAATTACTATCTAAACCTGGTACATACAATGCATTTTGTAATTTTATTTGTGTAGCCTTCTTCAATATCATAAGAATTTAATTTAGCACCATTGGCTACAGTTACTATTTGTTTATTAGAGTCATTTAACTGAGAGAAAAAATTCTTATCACTCGTCATACGAGTTGAGGCTCCTGAGTCGATAACCCATTCTTGCGTTTGCGTGTTTTCATGCTTATTTTCCACTTTTAGAACTTTACCTAAATTTATGCTAACATGTATACAGCATTACCTAACGACCAACAGTAACTATTTGAATCCGGAAATTATAGAAACAATTGCAATGTTGAACAATTTACTGTCATGATTTTGAATTCAAAATTTGTCAGACGTGTCAGCAGTGCTAAATATTTCTGCCTAATGATTTCTAATTAATTTGTTCAATATGTCAAAATCAGAAATATTGAACTTGTTATTACTTTGAAATATATTCTGAAAAATAACTTATATATAATCTTAAGAAATAACAAGAAAATTAATTTATAGTAAACATATTTGTTCGCTTGTAACTGAGTGAACATATGTAATCTCAAAAATTGCGGAAAAGTTAAGACAGTTAAATACTGGCATTTCGACCTGGTGTTCGAGCGCAGGCGAACGGGTTAGCTATATGGTTAGGTTTCGTGGTTTTCCCGATATGTAACGTGAATATGAGTCAATTGTCCTTAAAGGCCTTCACGAACCATTCCTCCTTAAGTAGATAACCCTCATACGATTTGTCAAATAACCTATCCTAAATACATTTTAAGAAATTCGTAATTCAAAATTCAGAAACATAATAGAGATTTCTATTTGCATATACGAAACAACTCGCACCTTCTTTGGCATTGCGTATATATAACGAGAAAAAAGAGGAGATAATGGTTAGATCATTCAATTGTGACGTAATCATCTGCCGTATGATATTATATAGTAACACTTTTTGCTTAAATATTAGTTAATTAACGAATTTTTCCCTTCTGTTAAAATATAATGTAAGAAAAATGAACTTAATTAATTCATTCTGAAAATTTACTTATTGTTAATCTCTTCTACATTGATTTCAGTTAAAAAAATAAATAAATAAAATTTCGAAAAAAAAATCATATTAATACAGGACTTTTTTTCTTCATTAAGAGAAACATTTTATAAATTCGCATCTGTAATAATGTGTAATTTAGCATTAAATTAGAAAAATTTTAAAGATTTCTATTGAAGAGCTTTCTTTTCTTCTAATTGAAATGATATCTTTTTTCGATTATCTTCTTGAAGGCTAAAGGAGATTATATCCAAAAGAATGCGCCGAAGACTAAACGTTAAAAATAATATTTATGAACAAGCATTAGCATGATGTGCGTGCATTTGCAGTACTATAGTTTCGAAAATTAAATATGGCATTTAATTTGCTGCAAAAGTGAAAATAATGTGAAAACTTACCCTGCAGAAGTGAAACTTACGTAATAGCAAAGGACCAATGTTTGAGAAAGTTCCAACAAAGAGAGAGGAAACAAATCCCCTAGCGCCATTTATTAACAAAAACGGGAAAGAAAAGCAGTTATGAAATAATTTCATGAAAAGCTGAAGAACTGATTAGAATTCGGATCATTGATAAAAACGTTAAAGAGTTTTATGAATGTAAAACCACTCTGAAAAATCTAATTTGACACCAGGAGATTTCTGGTGGCAATTGTAGTTGCTGGAAAATGTGATCGTTTGACCAACAGTGTTTAGCAGTGGGGGATTTATGTGTCTCATTTTTCTTAACCTATGTCTCTTAATCTATTAATCTCTTAATCCGAATATCTCTTAATCTTGATCTTTAAGTCACACTGGCAACAAATTCTGTAGATACCCAAGAGTTCATTTCTGGAACAAGGTCTTGAAGTGCTGAAGAGTATCATATTAACGTTCAGCTTTCTTACTAAGATTGTTGTCGGCAGAACCATCACCAAGGTAGGACGTCGTTTCGTCGCGCTCCTGGATTATTCTCATTTTTCAGCGGAAGTCTAAGTCCCAGGGGGCAATTTTATATCAATTTGTGCGTGAATATCTACTGCATCGATTGCTGTATTGAATAAGTGTGTGTGATTGGTATTTCCCAAGAAACAATTGTTTTTGTGTGAATAACAAAGAAATCTAGGCTGCCACAAAGTACGGTGTGTGTATACCGCAGCTACGACGGTAGGGTTCCGCCTGCCTGCCACGTGGTTCCCATAGTAGGCATAGCAAATTGGGATAGGTTTTTATAAGTCCAAAATTGGTGAATTGTTTTTAAAAATTCAATATCTCAGGATCTACTGCACCTAGCATTATAGGATCTTCATATCAAAGGTATGTTTACCTTTTTATTTGAATCTCAACCCTCTAATTGCAATATTTTCAAAAATAGATTGGAAAGCCTAATAACATTTTGTGCCAACTTATAATATCGTCTCTTTCAAAATCCCAGTTGAGTTCATGTCTTTACGATTTCTCTAAATTATTTTGAAGCGCCAAATGTCGGTCCTTCAGGTTAGGACCTCATTGTACCTATACAAATAAATTAATAGTCTTATTTTTGAACGACTCTATTGTATTTCAATCGAGATACGTTTCGACGTCGAGGGACATTTCGACGACTTCTCACTACATTTCGACAGTCCTACTAATTACTGTTAAAAGCTCTTTATATGAGGGTTCAGTGTGTTTTTTGTGAGAAATTGTATTTTGTACACAGTATACTTTCATTTTGCATACTGTAATGTTTTAATTATCTGTTTTTGCTGCTTTTTACCTAACTTGTTTATTAGTTATAGCACTTTTTAAGTCATAATGTTTTACAGTTTACTTTAAGTTTTATTTACGGTTTTTCTTGTAATGTTTCTGTTTTAATTTCATATGTATGTTTTATTTACTGTAATTCCTTGGTCCTGGGTGTAAAGGGATACCTTCTGCTCACATACTTTACCTTTAGTAAGAAACCTTTGTCAAACATTCTAACTAAATGTGTCACTGCAGTAGTGTCAATTGCATATTAAGGATAAATCTTTCAAAGTATGTCCCGTCAATCAGTGCTTCCAACTGATGGGGATCTTACACACTCACAAAATATATTAGACGCTTCAAAGCTACTGGCCTCTGATCTGCTCTACGCAGAAAAGATTTCTACTTTGTGCGATGATATAAGGCAGGTCGCAACAACAAATAAACGCACTAAATACCTACTGCCAACAGATCTTCGTGCTAGACTCTTAGACTCCCTGGCCGCACTCCAGACTCTGGCCTTAGAGGGTCCGGATTATACAGTCAAGCCTACTAAGATCGATATAGGAGTAAATACTTCAACTGTGCTTTGCTGTGAATTGGTTCATCCTCAGTCTTTCTCTGCCCCTGCCAAACAGTCACACAATTTGCAGGTACCACCATCCTTGCCAACTGTCTCACAACCGACTTTTGCGGAGGTTCTACGAAATATCAGCAAACCAAGCGTAGTGATCAAATCAAAGTCTAAAAAACCTACTGAAGAACTCAGAAGAGAACTACAAAATAAAGTTCCCTTGGCAGAAATACCAATTACTGTCCAAAAAATTCAGCCAACTCCACAAGGAGGAGGGGAGGTATTTCGCCAAACTTCAGACGAGATTAATCAACTACAAGAACATCTGCAAAAAGCAGACATAGACGTAGAGGTCAAAAAACGACAACGACGACGCCCTAGGATAGCTATACATAATGTCCCAGAGAGCACAAAACCAGAAGAGCTCATCTCAGAACTTAGTTCAACATCAGGAACATCGGCCCACCAATGCAAGCCACTCTTCCGATTACGAGAAAGACGTCCTAAAAGAGTTAAGTGGGTCATTGAATGCACGACCGAAGGTTTCGCAGAAGCCATTAATACCAGGCGTATTTTTACTGCCTGGCAATCTCACGGAATCACAGAATTCTTTGGTGTTAAGAGATGCTATCGCTGCCAAAAATTTGGGCACAGCCAAGACATGTGCAAATCCGATAGGATCTTCTGTGGCTTCTGTTCCGGCTCACATGCAACTAAAGAATGTACAGCAGAACATCCCTCCTGTATCAATTGTGGAGATTCAAACTGCAGATTCGGAACACGACTCAACTTCCAACATCCAGCCTATGCAACCGAATGTGCTATCTACCAACGGGCAGTCGATACAATCCGACGAACAACAGAATATTAGAGAAATAAGAGAGATATCTTTCAGTAATACTTCTGCAAGTCCGCAAACAACAAACCCCATTACCTCCTTGAATGTCATTAACTTAAAATCATCAGCTCAACACACACCCATAAAATGTTTGCAAATAAATCTTCAGCGAGCGCGTGCCGCAATGTCCCAAACGGCACACTACGCTACAGAAGAAATGATTGATATAATAATTGGTCAAGAACCATACCACAGACACGGTAAAAATTGTGGGTTTTCCGCTTCAATGGACAACATTTCAAAAAGAGGATTCAACACAACCGCCTCGAGCTTTTATTACAATCTGCAACCAGGCATGGACACCGATTCTGCATGCTTTAGAGAGGGATTTTGTGGCTGTCTTACTGGAAATACTTAATCAGACAATAGCGTTAGTATCCATCTACTCCCTTCCTACAGAAGAAGCGGACCATACCATAATACGCATCCAACAGCTAATGCAATCTCATCGTATAGCAAAAATGCTCCTTGCTGGCGATTATAATGCCCATAGCACCACATGGGGCTACGCTGATACGACACCTAAAGGGCTTCATTTCGAAGACTTTTTCTCAAGCAACAACTTTGTAATTCATAATCAAATAGATGCGCCGCCGACCTTTGATAGGCTCCACTCTCGTGGTTGGCCAGACCTCACAGTTACTAGTCATCAAATGGCAAATTTAACACGTGATTGGACAATAGTTGAGGAACAGAACTGTATACGCTATTGCATAGCAAGCAGCACTGCAACTAACATCATCCAAAGATACAACCAACCAGGGCGAAGGTCCGCACTTTCACTTCTATTGTTAGTAACAGACTAACACCTTTCGTTAATCCAATAAGACATGCTGTAAGTAGAGAGACCCTCCAAAATATTACGAAAGACAATCTATTAACAATACAACAAGTGTGTGATGAACATCTTCCAAAGCGTTCTACAAAAAGAATTACCGCACTCCATTGGTGGAATGGTACACTGCGTACTCAACAGCAAAAATGTCGTGCTCTGCGCCGACGCCTCAAACAAGAACGTAGGCAGCAACTAAAATCCACAACACTAATGATCTACCAACAAGAGCGAGCGTATTACAAACGCATGATCTTAGATGCAAAAATTAGCAGCTGGAGAAAGTTTTGTACAGAAACAACCACCACCTATGGACTCCACCACAGGATTGCGGCAGGAAAACTTTTTAAACCAGCCACCTTACATATATTGCCAACACCCAATAGTACTGGCCAATATACAGAAGATACAATAAAGGCAATCATGTCAGCAGTCTTCACCACAGACAATCCGCAAGAAGACACATTAGAACAGACCACAATCAGGAACCAGCCCTCAGAAATTGCTACATCAAATGATCCTTACTTCACAATCAGGGAGATTCAGCAAGTGCTGCGCCAGCTTCCCCAGCGCAGAGCACCAGGACCGGATGGTATTGACTACCGAATTATTAAAGCAATTATAAGCACTAATGTAACTCTATTTCAATCACTCTTCAATAAGCTCCTGCAAACGGGGACATTCCCTAACAGCTTCAAAATTGGGCAAGTGGTCTTATTTTTGAAAAAGAATAAAGATCCAACGTCTCCAGAGTCGTACCGTCCAATATGTCTACTTTCAGCTTTGGGGAAGATTTATGAAAAGCTGATCATGACAAGATTGCGGCATCATCTATATGTTACGAAATACTTAAGCCCAATACAATATGGGTTTAGTCCAGGACAGTCTACTTTGCATGCGCTTACAGAAGTTGAGAATCAAATCCTAGAAAATAGGTCTGCTGGCTATCACACAGCGTTTATTTCCATCGACTTAAAAAGCGCTTTTGACACGCTGTGGTGGCCAGCGGTTCTTCAAGCCCTGCGCCTAAGTAAATGCCCAAGAAATATCTATTATTTATAAATACCCAAGAAATATCTATCATATTTTGGAACACTACCTTTCTGACAGATTGCTAATAGTACCCCATAATAGTGGTATGGTAGTGCAAAATCAAAATTAAGGATGCCCGCAAGGCTCGTGTGCTGGGCCGTTTCTTTGGAATATAACATTCAATGGTATATTAACCAATGCGTGGCCAGAGCACACGCGCATCATTGCGTATGCCGATGATACTGCACTCATCGTTCGGGGTAGAACAAGAGAACAACTTCAGACCAACGCCCAAGAATCCTGCTCGCTATTTCATCAGAGATGTGCAGAAATTAAACTCAAGATATCTGAAGCAAAGTCACAAATACTTCTAGTTCCCAAAAAGGGAGGTACGCTCGCAAGACAACCAAAAATAACTTTGAATAATCATCGACTTCGAATTGTTAAAGAACTGAAATACCTAGGAATAGTATTTGATATCAAACTAAATTGGATACCACATATTATGGAACTGAAGAAGAAGACGCTGGGAATAGCTCAGCAACTTAAGTTTATGAAAGGTCACGAATGGGGCCTTAACCCATACATACAGAAGGTACTGTATAAAACAGTAATTGAAAAAATTGTTACATACGGGGCGGCAGTTTGGTCATTACCTATGCAAGGTCGCAAGATAAAACATCTCTTAAGCATACAACGACCGTTCTTACTGAATATTACCAAGGCATTTCGTACTTCCCCAACTAAAGCACTATGTGTATTGACCGGTCTGCCACCGTTGCATCTTAGTGTGGAAGAAGAAGCGACTTATCAAACAGTCGCCCAATTAGGCCAACCAGAAACCCTCCATGAGGATAATTATTTCCCAGCGGAATATGAGAAGAAGTTGATACGGCTATGTGATCATCCAGCGAAACAGGGAAAAGGGGTGAACATTAATCTCAAGCAAAATACCAAAATAACGGATGCTGATTTAGTATATTATACAGATGGCTCCCAAATAGATGATAACACAGGCTGTGCCTACATAGCCCTGCGAAACCTGGACACGCTAACACTTTGGAAAGGTCACCTGGACACCAATAATAGTGTGTTCCAGAGTGAGGTGTTAGCAATTGACCGGGCACTACCCCACATCATACAGGAACAACATAATGGAAGCTTCATATTGACAGATAGCTTATCGTCTTTGCATGCACTTGTAAATCCAGTGCACTGTTCCCCGCTCATAGCAGACATACAGTCGAAATTACATGACAACAGTCATTTAAACGTAAAGCTGCAATGGATAAAGGCCCATGCTGGCCAAACAGAAAATAAGCTGGCGGATCAGCTAGCCAAAGAAGCGGCGCAAAACATAAATGCTGAACAAATTAAGATACCTTGGCCAATTTCCTGGCTAAAGAAAAATCTTACGCAAAAAATCAAATCCCTGTGGCAGGAAGAGTGGAACTCTGACGACACAGGACGTCTTGTTTATTATCATATTCCCACAGTAACTTATGATCGCCTTATAATACATGCTCAGCTTGTACGGTACATAACGGGACATGGTCCTTTTCCTGTATATTTTGAAAGGTTTGGCATTACAAATACGGCACAGTGCATTTGCGGTGAATTGGGCACACCCGAACATTATATAATAATAATATGAATAGTATTATCATTAATTTAAGTAATAGTATTGAATCATTGTATATTTAAAGTGAATCATTGTTCTAATATTCGCATATAATCATTGTTTTGAATCATTGCATTTTAGAAATTGTAAAGAATTAATGTTTTTATAGTGTATTTATAGTCTAAGTGCAATTATTCATTTAACTGTATTAATATCCAATTTTAATATAATAACTGTGTCTTTAGTAGTAAGCTGTAATATAAAAGTTAACAATGATATTCAGAATAGTAGAGACTTATGTGAGATCTAAGTATTTTTATACTTCTCCACTATAAATTTTTTAAGCTGGCAATGTATGAAATATAAGCGTTTGTATGTTCTTACTAACAACTGATTTGCACCTGCCGATCCCGCCAACGAATGAGCAAGCATTTAGCAGGTTCATGATTAATAACAAGCATGCAGTACGAAAGATTAACAAAATTGTTAATAAACTTATGGACCTCGGCACTGACCTGTGTCAAATCTAATTTTATATATGTCTCTAAAGTATATCATAAAATAAACTATCTTGAACTGTGCTAAAACTAATGCAAATAAAAACTAAGAATTATCCCTTTATGTGGACTCCCTCGGCTACATTTATACTGAATAATTATTTTAGTACAGTAATCGTTTTGTATCAGAGAAATTGTGTATAGTATTAATTTATTGTATCTTAGTTTTGAAACATTGTAATAAAATAATCGTATTGATGATCGTGTAGATGATAAGGTTATTACTTTTAATGTTGACCTAACTAGTGTAATTGATAGCGGAATAGTCCTGTTACTAAATAGAGTAATCATATTGAATAAGAGTAATTGTATTGTTTTATTGCATCATTGTGTTAACTGGTATGGTATGATTAATCATTGTACTTAGTAAATGCATAGAATCACTGTACTAAATTATTATATTTTAGTAATCACAAAGAATCATTTTATTGAATCACTGAATTGTAATCAACAAATAAAGTGCAAGTTATAGTGTACTGTACATATTTAACAACTGATTTCTTTACAAGTAAATGTAACATCAATACTATAATAGGTACTTAAATGACTATACCCATATATTTAAATGTTATTAATAACATATATAGTATTACTACAAATCTGAATATATATATTAAATCACTGAATACTTGTATCGTAATCTTTATATTTCAGTCACTGCATATAATTATTGCTTTGGTACATGTTCTAAAGAAGCAGTATAATATCACTGTATTGCATCATTACATTATTTATAATATTCAGTGTGCAAGGTAAAACTGTACAGTACATAATTTATAATTAACTGCTTTCAAGTAACATGTAATATCATTGCTGTAATGATTAATTAATGGTGTAATTTAAATGTTTGTGTCACTTGGGTAGTGAGGTTTATAATATAAACGGTATTTTTATTAATTTGAGCAATAATATTGAAATTTTGAATAATTATATAGATTTTTGTTCTAATAAGCGCATAGAATTGTTGTATTGAATCATTGCATTTGAATAATCGTATAGAATCATAATATTGAATTATTCATAAGTAATCGTTCGGAATCATTGTATTGAATTATTTATTAGTATAGTATTTCCAATGTGCAAGTAAAATTGTACTGTACATATCTTATTTTTGAATTGCTTGCTAGTAATATGTAACATCATTTCAGTAATAAGCACCTGTATGAAAAAAAATATTATTTTGATGTCAACATGCCATATATGATGTGATGTATTTAATTATGGCAAAGCACACTAGGGCTATCTGCCTAAGGGGAGGGATGCCTTCGTGGAGGACTTTCTAAGGGAAACTGGCTCGTATACACGTTACACATGGGGAAAACCACGAAAACGCCCATGCAGCCAGCCCGTTCGCGGGATTCGACATGCATGCCATATATGATTAATAATATGAATAGTATTATCATTAATTTAAGTAATAGTATTGAATCATTGTATATTTAAAGTGAATCATTGTTCTAATATTCGCATATAATCATTGTTTTGAATCATTGCATTTTAGAAATTGTAAAGAATTAATGTTTTTATACTGTATTTATAGTCTAAGTGCAATTATTCATTTAACTGTATCAATATCCAATTTTAATATAATAACTGTGTCTTTAGTAGTAAGCTGTAATATAAAAGTTAACAATGATATTCAGAATAGTAGAGACTTATGTGAGATCTAAGTATATTTATACTTCTCCACTATAAATTTTTTAAGCTGGCAATGTATGAAATATAAGCATTTGTATGTTCTTGGATTTTTGTATACTGAGTTTAAATGTTGAATTTTGCATTAGTAAATTCATGTTGACAATGTCGTCACTTATCAATCACAACAGTATAATATAATCATTATGTATGATATATCTTCTTTATGTATGATATATCTTCTTTATGTATGATATATCTTCTTTATGTATTGAATTGTAAACTTTATATGTAACTTGCTAAAATTACTTGCTAGGGTATTGAATTGTAATCTTATGTGTCACTTGCTAGGGTATTGAATTGTAATCTTATGTGTCACTTGCTAAAGTTTTGTTCATAAGTACTGTGTTCACACAGATGTAACCATTTTTAATATCTATGTTTTGTAACACTAATCAATGTGCCCTATGAGTGGATCTCGTGTGGCTCTAACATGAGTCAGCTTTAGATAAGGATGGATGTGGCGCTAAACCAATTAACCATAATGGTAAAGGGGTGGTGCCCACGTCCTCCGTCACTAAACTAAACTACTAAGATTGTTACCAAAAGAGGCTTTTGTCTTTTCTTTTCTTTTTTTTTTTCTTTTTTTTTTCTTTTTTTTTTTTTTGTCTGAATTCTCGTGTATTTCACTTTATTAAATATGCAGAGTGGTAAATACTCATGAGCATTAATTTTTCGTCTAGACTTTTCTTTAGCAAATAACAATGTTTACACCACCCTGCTAAAAATGCCCCGTAGAAACCCATAAAATTTTTTTACGGGGAATTGGCCTACGGGTACCCGTACAGCTCTGTGGGTACCCATAGGCCAAATCCCCGTAAAAACCCACAGACAGAAACCCGTACAACTGTACGGGTACCCGTAGGCCAAATCCCCGTAAAAACCCATAGAAAGAAACCCGTACGGTTGTACGGGTACCCGTAGGCCAAATCCCCGTAAAAACACATAGAAAGAAACCCGTACGGTTGTACGGGTACCCGTAGGCCAAATACCCGTAAAAACCCATAAAAAGAAATCTGTACGTTTGTACGGGTACCCATAGGCCAAATACCCGTAAAAACCCATAGAAAGAAACCTGCACGGCTGTATAGGTACCTGTAGGCGAAATACCCGTAAAAAACCTGTAAACAGAAACCCGTACGACTGTACGGTTACGAGTAGGCCAAATCTCTGTAGAACTGTAGGCACTATAAACAAAATCCCAGTAAAAACCCATAGCCAAAAATCAAAACTTTATATGCATATCCATCCATTGCCCAAATTTCCATTAAAAAAATGGATATTCCGTAGGTCTATGCCTTGTAAAAACCAGTAAACAAAAGCATGTACACCTATACAGGCACCCATACGCCAAATCCTGTAAAAACCACTACACAAAAATCCACAGACCAATAAAGGTACCTCTTGGAAAAATCGCTGCACAAAACCCATAAACAGAACCAATAGCATTATACCATAGTGGAGTATCCATACATAGAATTGTACATAGAAGAGGGTATCCATATACAGAATCCCTATAATCCTATAATCCCTGTAAATCAAATTTCCATAAAAACATAAACCAGCAGAAGTACATAATTAGCACTGATGAAATGTACAGAACTAAATTGCGGAGAAAGCATGTAAAGTAATTTTAAATAAAACTCAATGCGAATAAATAAAAATTTAAAATATCTAGAAGCCTACGAGCCCGTCCTTCTTCATGCACGTCAATATCTATAAACATATTACAAAATATTTGTATAAATTCTCTTTACAAAATTTTAAACTACCTTTATATAATTCTGAAAATAAAATGAATAGAAAGATAATAACCAAAGTCATGATTCACAACCATCGAATGATATATGTACGTATATATATGTAAGAAAAATAAGGAATATGCAAAAGATTAAATTAGCAGCGTAAAATTAATTTTCCTTCTCTATTCTAAAAACAGTAATCTTTCTGCACTGCATCATTTGGAGATTAATTCATGTCATATGACTCTTACATAATTTGATGTTGTAAAAGAAACTAAAACTCAAACAGCCAATAGTAATTTTACAGCAGTATTAACTATCAAAGACGAGTAAAAATGCATCGAGAACAAAAATTAACTCGGTCTGAATTAAGATTTCACCCTTAATGTAACGCATTTGCTTTTTACGCTTTGTATTAGCTGGATTGCAGTCTGTCTGCTCCTTGTTTCTTACTACACATTTATCAAAAATGTTAATTTTGGGAATAGGCATAAATAATGTGCCAACTTGTTTGTGGCTGCAACATATTTGCTGAAAGAAAAGTTAAATTAAATCTACCTCTACTGCCAAATTTCTTATTCATTGTGGATTGGAGTTTCAACATCTCTAAGCCATCAAAATTCTTGCTGTTCATTACGGATTCAGCTGCTTGTATTCGACTACAGAATCTATTACATATATATATAATATCATTTCATTTGATGGTTGCGAATCATTACTTTGACTGTATATATATTATTGATTTCATTATAAATGTATACATATAGTACTGTACCTCACTGCATATATTTGTATTTCAGTTCTTTAATTGGGAAATTAGACAATTGTATTTAATCACATCAGCTTGTTTAACAATTTGATACCTAATGAGAAATGTATTGCCAAAGGATGGTACTTTCTAGCATCTGCTTAAATTTTAAGTTACCTACAATGCACTAAACCAAATTAAAAAACAAAACTAGAAGAAACCCAAATTTTCAGAAAGAGAAACATTATTAACAAGCAAGCAAAAAGAATACGGGACTTGCAAATTAGAAACTTAACATAGAGTTCAAATTTAGCATACTTGCTATCCCCTTAAAGCTCACTTACCAATGATAGTAACACCCTGCAGCTTATTATGACATGCATACACATAGATGCTTTGCGTGGAAGAAAGGATTAATCCATGAATATAATGTAGTGAAGAAATAATAATATACAAACACTGTGTCGACCCCTTATTACAATACTTTGAATGTTACCTGTATCTCTCAAAAGATAAATGAAACATACATGAAGATAACATATAATAAATTTAATAGTACCCAAAATACAATAAATTATATTGTAACAAAATGAATTTTAAAAAATTTACAAGTTTCAACAAATACCAATTCTCAACGCACAGTTCGGGAATTAAGAAAATATCTTATAGCGTATAATGTTTTATTCCGTATCTCACTTTTAGTGCTATATAATCTTCCACAGATTTTATATAAATAAAATCTATAACATAATGGGTATTTATAGTATATGTAGTTCTTGATGTAAAAAAGATAAACTTTCGTACTGTAAAAATTCCATCTATGTGAATAAGTATGAATATACTCATATACACATAATTATACTAAATAACTAATTTAATGAAACTAAATTCCTATAGAAAAATGGGGAAAGTGTAGAATCGCCCACTGCTTGGTGTGTTTTTAAGAATTGCACATACTCGGTATCCATGTACACATCGACCTATTTTCACTTAAAAAAAAATCTCAGAATTGCACAAAAATGCCATTGTGCACTCCTTTACTTTATTCATGTACACATCAACCTATTTTTCACTTTAAAAGTCAAAAGAAAATTGACAAAAATCCAATTCCTTTTACTTTTGTACAAAGTGCCAAATAAATAAGTGGGCGATTCTGCACTTTACCCGAAAAAATATATAAAAATACTATTTACCTATATATATTAATAATTTATTATTACACAAGGTTTTTCATATATCATCTCAAGGGAACATAAATTTAATTAAAGCGATGCATTATTGGAATAAATTTGAGTTAGTGTTTTAGGTGCAAGTTATTTAGATTTCTATTGTAGAAAGAATACTTGAAATAATGTATAGAAATATTATTTTGAACCATAAAAATTCTCAATAGTAAAATTTAAAGTACTGAAAAGGTAGCTATTGTTTTTGACAGTAGATTATATAATATAAAAATACCTCATGCTGAGCATTTTCTGAAATTACAATGCTAAATGAAATTGATATAGTGCAGTATTTAGCAATAATAACTTTTTGTAAACAAATGTGGCTATATTCGCTTAATTGTAATAACAGTAATTTTAACTGCATTTGTATAAGGCTGTACAGAATATTTATTTATATGAGTTTTCATCCGCAGAGAACAACAGGATTCCCTGTGGAAATGATTCCGAAAATAATGTTTAAATATTACTCTAACTATATTTTAAAGCAATGCTATAACAGTGCCCTTATAAGACTCATGATCCGAAAAGCTTTGGTTTTAAATGTCTCGTAAAAACTTTCAATTACTTCTGCAAAATTCATACCCACGTAAAAATTACTACACCGAAGTCAATTGATTATACAGCAAAACGTTCCTAAAACAATCAACTCCACAATTCGAGATAATGCGAGTTTCCTGTAGCCTGACAAAACTATGAATGATTTTTAAGTCCTGTTATTTAATTATTGTCCTGACAAATGTGCCATTATCAGAGGTGGTCATTTAAAAAAATAACCACTATATGAGGTTTCAACTAAATGTAATTTTTTTCAAATAAATAATTCACTTTTTATACTCCCAAGACTAGTACATTTAATATTACATAAATCTTATTCACAAATCTATTTCTATTTCAAAAGCAATTTATGAAAAACACATTTGAAATTTTCTTCATCAAACTAATAATAATGAAAATTAAAGTATGCATAAAAATGATTATATGTGTTTTAACAAAATAGCACAAAATATTTAATGTAAAAATGTGGTTCTAGTCTCATACTTGTAAAAAAAAATAGACCAAAAAGAAAAAACAATGTAAGCTACTATGATCATCTAAATTTTCACATAATTTTAGTAGTGGAAAAAAGATTCCTTAAGCTTGTATGTCTTGTCTACCCCATTCAATAAGTAATAAACACATTAAATACTTCAATGTTTATTTCATTAATAAAACTTACCTTTTTTGCTCGCGAAATATAATTAGTACATTTTTTAAAACATAAAAAAACATTCTTTTTGCTCGGCCACATCACATTAGTCGAAAAATTCAAAATTGAATCATGCAAGATCATTTTTAAGTAAGGTATGCTCAAATTTATTAGTACATAATATTCAAATGATAAAGCATCTACATGAACAAGCTTTAAAAAAGTATTCTAAACTGTAATAAAAAAAATAAATTTTCCAAAATACAGTTTCAGTAGAATGCAAAAACTACATTTCTGCATCTGCACACTGAAACAAATTATCAAGCCTGAAATTATCACTTTTCAGTCTTTAAGCACATTGTTTTTCAGGATAAAAGTAAAGATGGAAAATCAATTTCACGCTCAGAAACTCCATTTCACAACTAGTTAGTTATCAGCAACGTTCTCTCAAACATTAGACACGATTACACGTGCATGGCTTTAGTGGTATATTCATGGTCAGTGCTGGTATTTTATTATTTATTACTAATTTCTAAACAGTAAAACATAGTAAAATTTGTAATACAGTAAATCCTAGTAAATAATATATTGCATTACTACAACCACGAAGAAAATAACACCACCATCGCACAACAATAACTAGCGCGGCGCCATATTGCTTGTTTGGGAAACTTCTGAGAGTGGAGGGAGGGGAATTTTTTTTCTCACGTCAGCATTAACAGGGAGAAAAGTTTTGCGATTGTGAATGAACTTGTTCGCGTTAAAGAGATGTTGGTTGATACCGGTGTTTATTTGTAATAGCAGAAATGTAAGTGCTTATGTGTGTGTATTCAGAGAACCAACTCGTAGAAAAAACCACCTCCCTAAGACGACCGCCTCTGAAAAAACCAGTATTTCTGAAAACATAAGTATACTTTGGTATTGAATATTCCCTCTGTAAGGCGACCATTCACAAAGAAAATTCTGCAAGTGTGTCTGGTCGCCTTAGAGAGATTCGTTCCGTAGATGCAACCTCCCTAAGACGACCACCTCTAAAAGATAAACGTATCTCTGAGAACGTGAGTATATATTGGTATTGAGCATCACCTCTCTAAGGCGACCACTTGCAAAGATGAATTTTTATTTGCGATTGGTCGCCTTGGAGAGACCTCGTTGTGTGTGGTGTATATGATTACTGTTATTGTTTCCGAAAAAAAATTAAATAAAAAAATAGCACATTTAGTAAAAACCCTCTCTAAAACGACCACCTACGTTTACAGGTTACTCTGGTAGTCTTAAAGAGATCATATTTTCATTCTGTTAATTTTATTGTTTACAAGAAGTATATTAACGTCAGATAAAAAAATAGCACAAACCCATATAAACCAACAGAAGATTTATTATTATATTGATACCAGTAAGAAAACCAGCAAAAGTCAATATAAACCTATACAAACCAGTATAAAGTTCTGCCATTGAATGTTGGTTGTATGGGTGTCAATTGATACCAGTAAGAAAAACCCACAGAGATCAATAGAAACCAGTAAAAGTCAATAGAGACCATCAAAAATTCTATAGGTACCAGTAGAAAGTTTTACTGGTTTCTATGGGTCATTTTGAAACCAGTAAAAAAAACCCACAGAGACCAACAGAAACCAGTAAAAGTCAATAAAAACCCATAAAATCTTATGGGTACCCATAAAAAGTTTTACTGGTTTCTATGGGGCATTTTTAGTAGGGCACACATTACGCAATCATAAAATTCAATAGCAAAATTACAAAATATTTAAAAACAACATATCTTTAAAATTCCCAATGGATTCCTAGGGCTTGCCGTACATTTTGTTTTATATTCACTATATTATTTAATTAAATAGCTGCTCGCGCGGCTTTAAAATTGCCTAGTTTGTTTCTCAGTAACTTTCCATAATATATCTGAAAGTTGAATATCTTAAGCTTTACCGAATGGTAACACGCTAGAGCATGGAAAATCAAAGAATTTCATTTTCGGCAGTGGCAGTCCATTGCTTTTAAATAGTTAGTTAATTAAACTGATCTTACATTTTTTTCGAATAGCAACAGTATGGCATACTGGAGATAAAAATTAAGGTGATAGACCTTGGAAAAATTATATGGCAAACCGTGTTGCCCCTTCGCAAAAAAAAAATATGAACTAAACAAAAAATTTGAAATTCAAAATTCCGGCTTCGAGCTGCACTAATTTGGATGGAATTTGAATTTTTTCCACAGTGCAAGGAACATACGTCTAATGAGTTTATCGTTTTTGCCTCATGAATCCTACAATTATGCTTAATGTTTCGTCCATCTTTAAACCATCCATATCACGGGACAAATAGGCGCTATGGCTACCGACATTTCACAAAACTTCCCGAATTCCCTATACTACCATCCTGGTTGTAGCGTTATTAAAATTCACTTTCAGTTCGTGAGACAAAATATTGTTGTTTTCATTCAAAGGAAAGTTTGAACATGGTAGACAAAATATTCTATAACAACTTTTATTTTTATGTAAAAATATTTTAGTTTTGAGATAAAACTGACACATGAACCTAAGTTGTCAAAAGAAAGATTAATTTATCAAAGTTTTATTCGAAACTAGACCTCGTCGAATTTTTTTTTAAAACTATGAATACAATCAATCAATGCCGAATATAGTAGCAGCTTTCTTAGTACAAATATATTAATTTGTTTTTTCTTCTCTTAAACCTGGTGATAGTAAAAAAAAGTCAATGTAATATTTTTATTTAACAGCATGAAATTTGTACCAAATATCAGAAAAAGTGCAGGGGAGGGAAAAACTTTCTTAATGCTGAACAACTTAATTGGAGATCCCTTTTATATTTAAAACATCTACGTATTTTTATATAGCAAACTGCTGAATTATAAAAAAAATGATCTTTTAAGCTTTAAAAGTACTAAAAAGTTGATTTCGTAATTTGGAAAGATGTTTACATTAATGTTTAGTTAAATAATCCTGTATAACAAGCATATCCTTAAAAATATTTATTCTTTTGCCTTGACATAAATGTTTCTAGCTAGATTTAAAATTCTGCTCCTGAGCTTTATTGCTTGAGCTTCTCTTTTAGGAATATCTCATGAAATACATTAAACCCAAACTTGTTTTTAATCTTTTTTATTTTCTCAGAAGAGCTGAAGCCGCCAGCTGAAGCAAATTCAATTAACTAACAATTAATCCTAAAAAATCTTTTAGCTTTTTTAACTAGGTTTATCCTTTCAGAAGTCTTCCATCTGGTCACGGATGAGAAGGCTTAACGTAATGTCAAAAAGAGCTGACAGAAGCTCCACCATCTGCAAAAGACATGACATAACCATGTCCTATTTTCACTTATTCTATAGAATTCGTGGCACTTGTTTGTTTATTATTGATGCTGTTTGTTATGCTCTAGCTGACATCATTTGTAACCCTGTCATGCAATCTCATTTTCGATCTTTTTCTCATCTAAGCTTTCGTTTGCTTGGTTATCGATGGCTACTCGAGAAATGAAATAAAAAGTTCGATAGATCATCCTTGATTTATTTGAAGGCGCTGATTTTTAAAAGAAACAAAAAAACAAATGAAGGCAGAAGTATTATTTCCAGTGAAAACTAGAGAAGAGTCAAAACAGTAAATTAAAGTTAGTTATTGTATGCAATATTCAATAATCTTACTTGAAATTTTCATAATAAATGCATTTTGAATGCATATTTTCCTTGTACCTGGATATCTACAAATACAATAGATATCCATTGTCTCTTAGATTATAGTATCCATAATATAAATCCAACAAATAAAACATACATATAAATATACTTTTAGTTATACAGTTTTTTTGTAATGAAGTTTTAAAAAAATCTCGCCATTTTTGATCGAACTACCAACTTTATTAGTCAAACTTACAGAATAACTGAAAAATATTTTAAGCGAGTGAATCTTAAAGCAGGGATATTTTACTCTAGAGGTTACTTTACATTTCTTACTGGTCTTATGTTGGGAGCGTAGGAACGCAAATACGTTACAGTGTTAATGTCTGTGAATTTGATGGATAAGCGAAATCGAAACTCATCAGCCAGAGCATTTCATAAGTGAAATAGTAAATGCTTATTTTGGTCTTAAAAGAAACAGCATATTTATTTTTACAATTTCCATTCTTATTTGGAACATGTTACTTATTTTTTACATAAAAATATAACAAACATTTAAGAAATAAAGCTTACGCAACGCTTATCAAGGAACACTCTCAAAACATTACATCATGTTGCCACTTAGGAAATCTTAATAATTATATAGAAACATTAAATTATGTTCCACTGCAACTCCGTCCCTCATGGGAACGTTTCAAGGAAAAGTTTTTTTAAATGTTTTTTTCATAATTCTATGAATCTTTCAAGACAAAATTTTCAGTTTAAATCCATTAAAATTGCTTATAAGACAAAAAGTTCAACCATACCTGTAACAAATACAATTATATACCAGACCAAATGAGTAAAAGTGCCTTTCAATGACTAAAATAAGTCAAAGCACTTTAAATAAACATATAAAATTAAATATTATGATATTAGAAAAATTTAAACAATACAATTTTAAACTTTCTAGAATACATATTTTTAGTTGTGAGATGTTTGGATACAATGACTTAAGGGGGCTCATACACCTTAAACCCCTTATGATCTTCCAATATGTGACTGCTGGAAGAATTGAGATATTTTATTTATTTTAAAAGCAATTACTTCCAACTTTTTACAGCTGACTACATAATATAGCTGCTTTGGGAACTAGTAACCAGAAAGTTTGTGTTGCCACAAATATTTTTGTAATTTAATCCGCTTTGTGACAAAATGTTTCGTCATATTTCCACCTTTCGCGCATGATATTTAAAACATGGCTAATGCTACATACTTAAAATTTGATGGAATTCTTTATCTGGGCACTATCTTCTAACTGAACCAAATTTATATTGATTATTTTAATATTAAAACATTTTATGCACGAAAACATTACAGATTTTTTTAATAAAATACATTTTATAAACTCATTTTCAAATAAAATGAAAATTTAACATGAAATTCTTAGAATTTTTGGTTCACAATAGTTTCCAAATGTTATAAAAGCTACATATTAAATATAGAATCAAATTATGCAACAGAATGTCTTACACTGTGCGTTCAAGGTGGAAACATGACGAAAACGTTTGTCACAAAGCGGATTAAATTATAAAAATATTTGTGGTAACACATAATTTCTGATTACTATTTCAGAAAGCAGCTAAATTATATAGTCAGCTGTAAAAAGTTGGAAGTAATTTTAAAATAAATAAATTATTCCAATTCTTGCAACAGTCACATATTCGAAGATCTTATGGGTTTTCAGGTGTATGAAACCCCTTAAATTGTCAATATTTTGATGGTGCTTTCCATTTCTATGTGCAACTTCAAAGTAAAAGGTTGTAAGATCAAAGGTCATCGCTAAAGTCTAGGATTAGTCCCAGTGGTTTTATCCAACTAAAGGATTATGATCAGTCTCAATAATGAGCTTGAGATCCAATGAGGTCCATCTAGGTAGAATTTTAAATTTTGTATTGCAAAGACAATGACAGCACACTTCCTTTCGGTTGTACTGTACATCTGTTCAGTAGGTGAAATGTTTTGCTAAGACATATTATTGGATGTTCTTCACCTTTAGAATTTATCTGTGATGATAACGCCAATACGAATATTCGAAGCGTCGCACTGAACGTTAAATGGCTGAGAAAAGTTTGGATTGTATAAGATTGGATTTTCTTTTAACCGTTTCTTGAGTTCATGAAAAGCGTTTTGGCAATCATCAGTCCAATTTATGGTTGGTTTCCAACATTTTCCTATTAACAAATCCCTCAGTGGTGCAGAAATCACAAAAAGTTCAAAAATATGCCTTCGATGATATCCCGCAAATCCTAAAATTGACCGAATTTGTGTTTTAGTGGTAGGTTTATGGAAGTCCTTTATGGCTTGGGTTTTTACTTCTGCTGGTCGTCTTTAACCGTGTCCTACTACATGACTGAGATATTTGACCCAAATTGACATTTCGAAGGCTTAACATGCAGTTTAAAAATTTTAATCTTCTCCAAAATAATTTATATGGCCTTCAAATGTTTTTCCCCGGTTTGCGAGAGTACAGCGACATTGTCAATATAGGGTACAGCAAATTATTAACATTTTCGAAATAATCCTCTCATCAAACGGTTAAAATCATGTGATGGTAACCTTTTAAGGGTTTAATTGTCACAAAAGCAGCCTTACGCTGGCTCTTTTAGTTAGTGGGCTCTGCCAGTAACCTCGAGTAAGATCTAAAACAGTTATGTATATGGCAGTTGACATTTTTTCTGCTAAATGTTTTATCTGATATTATGACCAAACAAGACAATTTAAATATTTGCCTACAAGGTAAGACGAAGCAGATATATAAAATGTGGCAAGAGATCAAGCGTTTAAAAGAACTAAAATTTTTCAAACACGGACATATCTTCAGAACACTTCCCAGAACTAGCAAAAATGTTGAATGAGGGAAAATATTAAAATAAAACATTCGATGAATATGTATGTTTTTTGGAGATTTTAATAGATTGAAAGATTTTCAGATTTTGACGAGCACACTTCTGCTATGAACCTAGCATTTGAACCACATTTAGTAGATATATTCAAAGCTTCTACGGAAGTACAAAAAGTTATTTGAGCTGCTGGAAGACTAAATTCTCAAATCTCTTTTTAAAGCAATAAAGAATCCCGCAGAAACCTGGAAAAATGCTGTTGAATATACATACCTACCTGAGCATGCACACTGTTTACTTTCCTGCTTTGCAAGTTTGTACTGCTGTGAGTCAACATTTTCTCTCATGATAAAAATTAAATTTAGTTCAATAACGCAAATTACACATGCTTATTTTATGGATTTATTAAGGCTGCGCTTTCCGAAGCTTGATTTCCAAATATTCAATTACTTTCAGGATAGAACCAAATGCAAATATCCCACTAAATTAATTTTTCCATCGGATTTTTAACATTTATTATACGTACTGTTGCTATGTTAGTTTTTTTATAACTTAATATTTTTACTTTTTTATTGTTTTTCTTTATAATGTAATAAATTTATTGAAACATACTTCTAATTTATTATTTTTATTTAAATCAGTATTTCAATATTTAGTTGTTTATTAAAAATTATTAAAGATTAATATTACAATAAACTACAGCTTCGCTGCCAGCCATCGTCTGGCTTTTAAATGTACCAGAAAAACGGTTGAAGGGAACACCAAACGTTAAGTTTAAAAACTGCGTAGAATTTTACTCTGCAGAACAACTTCATAAAAAATGTTATTACGTATAACAAAATTACAATGAAATAAGCAATATATCTTAACACAAATATTAATTATCCTAATAAATAAATTAATCAACTTCCCTTTACAAAATCTTAAGAAATTTGTTTCCTAAAAAAATCACTCAAAACTTTTCAATAATTTAAAATACAGTGAAATGAGCAATAAATAACATAAAAGAATACAAAAAATTCTGAAAAGCAAAGTATAATTAATAATATTTTATCTTATATTTTCAAGAGAAAAAAATTACAATGAAATAAGCTATATCCCTTAATACAAATATTAATTATCCTAATAAAAAAAATTAACCAACTTTCCGTTGAAGAAAAAACATTATGCAAAATCTTTCAATATCTTACAAACTGTGAAATAAGCAAAAAATAACATGAAAGCAACTCAAAAAACATAAAATTCTGCGCAGAATTTTACTCTGCAGAACAACTTTATCAAAAAAAAAAAATCAATAAAAATGTATTAAGTGACTGGTCTTTACTTAATATGTTTCACAAACAATAATCAATCAACAAATGGACTGTATTCCTTTACTTTTATTTCATTACACTAATTATAAATAAAATGTCAGCGATGCGAAATAATTGATACAAAATAAGCGAGCCATTCTACATGGCTGTCACAAACACAATTCTATCAATCAATTATCTTGTTACCACACATAAAGTTCAAAACTAAAGGAAGAAAAACAAAAGGAATTTACGCTGTTTGCAACAATAAAATGAAGCAAACGATACTCACATAAACATCCTGGCCCTCGTTGAAATCCCAAGGGATTTCAACAGTTGGAGCATTTTGAAACTTCTTAGTCAGTAATAAAAGATAAACATAAGAAAAATAATACAAAATATTATATGCGAAGCAGTTCATAGTTTTTAGTCTGAATCGGAAGAGGACACAATTTCACGACTGGTCGTTTTATGACACCATCACCAGTTTTAATACTAACAACTCTGACTCTTTGATCTGAGCCCGGATGAATAGCAATTATTCTCCCTAACATCCATTTAAGAGGCGGAAGGTTGTCTCCTTTGATGAGGACTAAGTCATTGACTTCTAAATTGTTTTGACTTTTTTGGCATTTAGGTCTTTGCTGAAGCTGAGACAGGTATTCTCGACTCCATCTTTTCCAGAAGTGCTGAAAAATAAACTGTCTCACATGCCATCTGTCAATGTCATTGAAGGAACTATAATTTAGGTCTGGTTCAGGTATGGCAGTTAAAGACGTTCCTATTAGGAAATGACCAGGTGTTAATGCAGTTAAATCATTTGGATCAGCCGATGTTGGACACAATGGCCTAGAGTTGAGAAGAGCCTCAACCTGCGCTATCAAGGTCTGAAATTCCGGATAGGTCAGCACAGTATCACCAACAGTCCTTTTTATATGTAATTTCATTGACTTTACTGCCGATTCCCATAGTCCACCAAAATGGGGAGATGATGGCGGGTTGAATATACATTTTATTTTCTCTAAAGACAAAAATTTGTGAATTTCTTGATTTTGCTTACATTGCAAAAAACATTTTCTGATTTCTTTGTCTGCACCTTTAAAGTTAGTACCGAAGTCACTATAAATGTCAAATGATTTCCCTCTTCTTGCAATAAATCGTTTCAATGCACTTAAAAATACCTTTGTTGACAAATCTTCTGCCACTTCAAGATGTACTGCCTTGATTACAAAACACACAAATAAGCAAACGTAATATTTAAATGATTTTTGTCCACGTCCTGCACGATGTTTAATCATGAACGGTCCAGAAAAATCTATTCCAGTTCGATGAAATGGTCGCGATTGTGTTACTCTAGATTCCGGTAGATCAGCCATTATTTGACTTGCAGTTTTAGCTCTAAGTTTGCAACACGTGATACAAGATCTTACTACTTTTCGGATAGCAGATCTAGCAGCTATGATCCAAAATTGCTGTCTAATTAAAGATAGAAGTTCCGGTGCTGCATGCAGATATTTGACATGAAAGTGTCTAATTATGATTTCTGTCAGATTGTGTTTTGAAGGTAATAAGATTGGATGTTTTTCATTTTCTGATAGTTGCGGATTTTTCAGTCTTCCTCCTACACATAACACTTTGTTGTCATCTAAAATTGGACACAAGCTAAGGAGGTTGCTGTTTGTAGGTAAGTCCTTTCCCAACTCCAGACATTGAATTTCTTTAAAAAAGTGAAATCGCTGTATTATTCGGACAATACACAAAGTTGCAGCTCGAATTTCATTACTAGATAAAAAAGACGTATTTCTTTCTAGATATGCTACTTTAGAATTCGATATGAATCTTAATATCCAAGCAAATATGCATTGTAACTTTGGAAATGAAGATATATTTGATATAATAGCAAGTTTCTGTACAGGTTCAGAAACTACAAATGAGACTGTTTTACGTGCATCTGGTAATGCCTCTTCATCTATAAGAATATTTTTAGCCAAGTCAATCTCACTGCACTTTAACCAAGAAGCACCATTCCACCACAATTGATGAGATAATAGTTCTGCAGGAAATAACCCACGTGAAGCACAATCAGCTGGATTTTCTTTTCCATCAACATGACTCCAGTTCTGAGGTGGTAAGATGGATTGTATTTCAGAAACTGTATTGGATACGAATACTTGCCATTTTTTAGGATCTGACCTTAGCCATGACAACACGATTTGTGAATCACTCCAAGCTAGCACTAAATCAAAATTTATAACTAATGCAGCTTTTACAGACTGAATCAAGCGTGCCAATAACACTGCTGCACATAATTCCAGTCTTGGAATCGTAATAGATTTTAATGGTGCTACACGAGTTTTAGCTGTTACAAGTTTAACATTAATGTCAGAGTTATTGCAAGTTTTGATATAAATAACTGCTGCATAACCTATTTCAGACGCATCAAAAAATCCGTGAAGTTCACATCGAAAATAATCAGGTAGCAGAATTTTCCTAGGTATATTTATAGAATTGAAAAGTTTAACTTCTCTACATAGATTTCTCCAATTTCGATCAATCTCTTCTGTTGCAGGATCATCCCATGATAACTGTAATTTCCACAATTGCTGAAGGATCATTTTAGCGAGAATTACAAACGGAGCTATCCACCCCAATGGATCGAATAGTTTTGCTACGAATGACAAAATAATTCTTTTAGTCGGAACACTTTGATACTCTATTACACCGACATTACATTTGAATTCATCATTGTCCGGATGCCATTCCAATCCCAGAACTTTCAATGGTTTGTCTTCTATTACACGATGAATATTGTCACTATCTGTGTTTGTTAAGCCAGAGGTTTTTAACAACGACGGTTCACTTGTCGACCATTTGTGAAGCTCAAAGCCACCACTTTTTAGCAGATGTTGCAATTCGTCTATCAATGCAATACCTTCCGAACTATCTTTTACACCAGTTAACATATCTTCAACATAAAAATCTCTTAAAACTATATTCTTTGCCTTTGTAAAGTTCAATCCTTCATCAATCGCTAACTGACTCAAAACTTTGGTTGCAAGATATGGAGCAGCTGCAGTTCCATATGTAACTGTTTTCAAACGACAAACTTGTATTTGTTTATACGGGCTATCTCTCCATAATATTCTCTGAAAATCTCTATCTTTTTCATGAACCTTTATCTGTCTGTACATCATATTAATATCAGCGGTTATTGCAATGTTATGAAGTCTAAATCTTAGTAAAATACAAATTAAGTCATCTTGTATTATTGGGCCTATCATTAGCGTATCATTTAAAGAAACACCTGTGGTTGTTTTAGCGCTCGCGTCGAAAACAACTCTAAATTTTGTTGTTAAGCTAGAGTCCTTCAACACGAAGTGATGTGGTATATAATAGTGTTTATTCTCTAATTCATAATCTGTGTCTGGCACTAATTCTACGTATTCTAGTGAAAAGTACTCTTTCATAAACTGAATATACTGGTTGTAAATTTCTTTCATAGATAACAGCCTCTTCTCCAAGTATTGAAATCTTCTGTACGCCATTTCACGGGAGTCACCTAGAATATCTCTATTATGTTTGAATGGTAATGCAACTGAATATCGACCTGATGTGTCTCTAAAATGCGAGTTTTTAAAATGATCTTCACAAAGTTTTTCTTCATTTGTTAAAGGTTGTACATTTGGAAACGTTTCTAACTCCCAGAAAGAATTTACTAACTCATCTGTGTTTGTATTCAAATGATTTACATATACTGGCTCAAAATTTGTAGATTCAAAATTTGTAGTACCCGAAATTATCCATTCCAACCTCAAATTTAGAGCAAATGGTAGATTAGGACCACGTTTGACAATTTCTCCCGTCATTAAATGCAGAAATACATTTACTCCAAATAAAATGTCAACTGGTTGTGACTTGTAAAATAATGGATCAGCTAATTGTATATCACTGAAGTTATCGAAGATGATTGATGGTAAAAATACATAGGGAATGTTATCTGTCACCTTGTCCAGTACAAACGCTGATGTTGATACACGAATATCACTTTTAAAATGAGAAGTGAATACTAAATCGACTTCCCCATTACTTATAGTATTAAATTCTCCTAGACATGATACAGAAATGGAATTATCTTTCACTCGTAATCCTAATTTCTTCACACAATTCCTTGAAATAAATGATCTCTGAGATCCAGTGTCACATAAACATCTACACTTCACAAACTGTTGTTCAGAATTTTGAACTTTTATTAAAGCAGTACAGAATAAAATGTGACTGGTTTGATTAACTTTTGCACTCGAATCATAATGAGAGGCACAAACTGTGGCTGAAACGTCCTTAGGACTCGTTAATTCATCTCTTTTAGGGATAGTTTGCGTAGGCGGAGATATACTGTTTAACTGAGTTTTATTCTTTGAATTATGTACAATGTGCAAAATACTGTGATGCTTCTTAAAGCAATGTTGACATGTATTTAAACTCTTGCATTTTTTGAGCAAGTGCATATTAGATAAACAATTAAAACAGTAACGATTAGATTTTGCAAATTCTATCCTTTGCTGAACCGATAAATTTAGAACATTTGGCTAAACTATGATCTTCTTTACAATAACCACAACCCAAAGTAGCAACCAGAACATTATTCTTATTTTGAAACACAGATTTAGGTACCTTATTAATTGTTGATTTGCTATTTTGAAGTGTTCTTGCATAGTTTTTTAGGAATTTAAATAAAGTCGTAAGTTTTGGAATTTCATTACATTTTAACTGAGAATTTATGGTGGGAACCACCATAATTTTGGAACCACCATACAAATGGTGGGAACCACCATAATTTTGTAGAAGGGTCTAATTTTTGCAAAATTAAATAAGTCATTAAAGTGTCACCAAAATTATCAATGGTTTGATTCAATACTTCTAAAGAACGAATTACTTCATTAATATTGTCAACTAAATTTAAAATAGCAAATGCTGATTCATTTTGAATAGTTGGTAAGCTTAGAAAATGTTTAATATATGCAAAAATTTGTTCTCTCTTATTTGAATATCTTTCGTGTAACAGATTCCATGCTATTTCAAAATTACAATCCGAAATTTGAATGGTTTGAATAATGCGATATGCTTCACCTTTCAACGAAGCCTTTAAATACTGCAATTTTTGAGCATTAGATAAATTTGTATTATTTCTTACACAAGCACTGAAAAGATCTTTAAAAGCTATCCATTCTGTAATATTACCACAAAAAGTCGGTAATGTTAACTTGGGTAATTTTATATTGTCAAGAACCTGTTTTGAAATTACACTATTAGAATTATTTTTACTATTTTGATTTTTTAACATTTTTTCACCTTTAAATTTCCACAAATAAATTTTATCTGTGTACTCCTGAATATTATCTATTTCGTTTTCTAATTCATTAGTATCTGTAATTAAACTTTCGATTTCAGAATCAAGCTTTCTTAACTCAGTTTCTTTTCGTGTCAATAATTCGACACATTCCTCTAGTTCTATTAAATTAATTTCATCTGCAGTTAAAATAGTTTCAATTTTCTTTACATAATTAGAAACACTCCTGCGTAAGACCGCTCTTTTTGTTTTAAAATTTATAAATTCACTCATAGTTGATCAATTCAAAAACAGAAATTGTTCTTAAATCACTTAACACTATTATTAAAATGAAATCGAATTCTATGCTGTATTACAACATTGTTCTTAAAATTTAACAACAAATTAAACGAATTTTTGTTCAAAATCCACTTACCTCACAAAGTGGAGGAATATTTTCACCAACCATATGCATATTTGCGTTGTTAGAATACGCTTAAAACAGTCACTATCTTCACTAGCTCTCCGGCTAGACTTTTGACCAACAATTTACGTTCTTTACTTAATATGTTATACAAACAATAATCAATCAACAAATGGACTGTATTCCTTTACTTTTATTTCATTACACTAATTATAAATAAAATGTCAGCGATGCGAAATAATTGATACAAAATAAGCGAGCTATTCTACATGGCTGTCACAAACACAATTCTATCAATCAGTTATCTTGTTGCCACACATAAAGTTCAAAACTAAAGGAAGAAAAACAAAAGGAATTTACGCTGTTTGCAACAATAAAATGAAGCAAACGATACTCACATAAACAGTGACAATGAAATATACCAATCTCTTAAAAACAGTGACATAAGAAATACGATGAAAAATTGTTGCCAAACCCATATTTCTAAAAGAATGAAGCTATACAAAATGATGCGATTTCATCAAAAATCTATCAACAACAATAAGACAGGAAAATTGTTGCCAAAATCACATTTTTAAAGATGTGAGAAGTGCACTCGGAAGCTTCATTAAAAAAAATTTGTTAATATACAAAATATTATCATTTTTTCCAAAATTCTTTTTGTAAAAGCAGTCGCAAGGATAAAAGTTTAACGTGTCCAAAAATCAAAGAAAAATAAACTGTACATTTTTTAAAATAAACCTTTTTAGGAAAAAATCCCGGTGAAAAGGTGTTAAGCTCCCTTTGTTAAATAAATTCGTATTTAATCGATTTATTGAAACACGAAATTTATTTTAAGTTCGTAAAATAGCTAACTGTCTACGTTTGATGACAATGTGAAAATGGAGTGTGTAGAGTAAAATCTCGCTTTCCTATAGCCCATTATGTCTCAAAATGACTCGATTTCGTCACAAAACATAAAATAAAAAAATCTAATTCGAATTTCGAAAAAATCGCTTCGAGGTGCACTGGCTCTTGTCTAGATGCACTTGCGTACCAAATTTCGTAGCCGTGTGTCTATTAGCTTAAGCGCAGCGCGAACGAAAGGCACACACACACACACACACATTCAGGCTCTTTCTTTTATTATATGTAGAGATTATTAGTCTTATGTGAATACAAAACTATTTTATACTGTAAATTTTTATTTTAGTATATGACTTCATGTTTTCCGCATTATTTCTATATAATGCTAATAAAGTGATAAAAGTGTACGAAAACTATAATCATTTTCACAATAGTCGCATTTATAAGTATATCAACTTACGCGATTTATAAGTGATAAACTTAAACTTTATCACTGCCTAATTTAAATGTGGCTTGTCATGGTAGAAATATTCTCCACCTCTGTCTTAGGACAGTGGGGTCACACAGCAAGTGATCATTTGGGCCCTAAGTATAACACTTGAGAAGTTTACGTCTACCAACATGACGTTCATTCTGGTTTGCGGAAGGATTTATTTTTCAGAGACATATTTAGCCTTTCTTCCTAATTACATTTTTGATCATTTGGAACTTGCCTGATTTTTATTATCCTTTTTCTGACTCCGAACTATAAATTGGAGGGACCTTTTCTCGGTATTTACGTTTTCGCAGTTTTCTGATATTTCTGTTAATTTATTTGCAGATGTTATCTTTGATCATTCATCTATAAAATGCCGACGCATTCTAAAATTTACTCGACGCTCCTTTTGATCAGTTATCGTAAGATCTTCCAAACCTTTGAATCATTCTTCAAAATTCTCGGGGGAAGCTGAAAAGAAAAAAGTGCTCAAAATGAGCGTGCAGGGAGGTTGCGATAATTCTTTACATCCATGAGAACAGTCAAACTCAGCTGCATGAATTCATTTCTTATACTTAGAACAATAGAAAAATTATTTAATAAGATAGTTTTAACTGATTGCAAAGTATCTTAGTAAAGAATCTAAAATTAAGTTACCAAGACAATGAATATCACTTTCATTTAACCACTAAACATAAAAAAAAAAAAATATTCGAAATATTTTATGCAAG
This sequence comes from Stegodyphus dumicola, assembly GCF_044657685.1. Lineage (NCBI taxonomy): Eukaryota > Metazoa > Arthropoda > Arachnida > Araneae > Eresidae > Stegodyphus > Stegodyphus dumicola. Next base: position 159,957,448 of record NC_140772.1, on the reverse strand, counting down.
TTCTAAGTTACAAATGCTCAAATAAAAGTTATCAATAAAATGAACCATCTAAAAAGATAAATCTGGGCAGTAACCGTCATGTATTAACCCTTTTTAAAATGAATTTATGTACAGCACTATCCTGAATGAACTGTAATACGTTGTATAGTGAAATGTTTGTTTGTTTGTTTTTGTTTGTGTATATATGGAATTGTGTTTTCATGTATTTACTGAAATGAATTTCAAAGGTCTTTTAAAAAATTCTATGTTATTCATATAATAGACTCTAATGAGACATTTCGCCCTCTAAAATTGTACATGTCAATTCCACAGTGATCCTAATATCTACAAATTTTATTAAAATATACTTTTAATTGTTTTCAATTTTCCAAATATTACTAAAGGAAATTACAAGGTATTTTCTCACTCCTTCTGGTATGCCTTCGTGGTATAACGGCGGCACGCTCGACGCGTATTCGAGAGATCCCAGGTTCGAGTCTCGGCGAGAGCAATGCACATTTTTCACGTCTTTAGCTTAAAAAAAAAACAAAAAAAAAACTAGTGACACTACAGTGGCGCCCGCTTTAAAAGGTGGCGGAAAAAAATCACCGTCAGAATTTGAAGATTGGCTTCCGTAAATCCGGTAGCCCTTTAAAAGGTATTTTCTCCCACCTTCCAGCATGTCTGCATTGGGTAACACTCGGCACGTGTTCGAGAGGTCTCAGGTTTGCATCCCGGCGAGGGCATCGCACAATTTTCACGCCTTCTGCTTTTAAAAATCCATAATGGCTCTACAACATAATCATAAAGAGATTAATAGCTGTTAAGAACTGCGGGAAAAATGAAAAATGTTTAAGAATTCATAGTCTTCCAAAATAGTTTTTGTAACGGATAAAATACTGCAACAGAAAAGTGTCTTTTAATTTAACAATATTAGTTAAAAACTATGTGATGTTTCCCTTTGTCATGCCTCGCGCTCGTTCAAACACGAGGTGGGTTCTTCTGTGTAAGCTTACCATAGTTGGAAAATAACACTTGTCCGCTTTGACATTTTCTTCACTAATTTATTACACAAACTGCACTATGGATACACCATACAACGAGTACACTGTAAAATAAACTATATACAATATATATATACAAGGCGCGCAAAAGAAATTAAAACATATTTCTTTTCTCTACGTTCTCACACGGCATGCTCACCGGTCCAACTCCCAGTACCCTCTCCGTCCAGTCTTTCTTCCCCCCACCAGCCTGCCTCGACCGGTTTTTTCGGGGTAAGTCACTTCCGTTCTTCGTCTTTCATCAGGGGAAGGAACTTCACACCTCCCCTCTGGTTTGTAAATATTTACGACTGAGTCGAAAAATTTGAAACCCATATTATTTTGGCACTTACCAGGTAGTCCCTCTTTTCCGGGACACAGCACACGGAATCACAGTAAAATCAGAGAGCAAAAAAAAAAAAAGGGTCATGCTACAGTTATAAACACTAACACAAAAAAGAACACTTAAAACACATAAACATAAAAACTGCACATGTCCAAATTTCTACAGCGATACAAACAAAACATTGCAATATCAACTCACTGACACTTCTTTAAGGAATAATTCGTTTACTAATATACCCTAATAACACAATCTTTTCTAGAGTAACCACAATAATACAAAAAAAATAATAAATGAAAATTACAATATCTATATACTTTTTGCCATACTAGCATTGAACATTATCCTTTCTAGTGTTACAATAATAAACAAACACACACAAAAAAAATATATATATATGATACCAACATAAGTTTCTTTGTTTTTTTTCCAATTTAGTTCAGATTATTGGTCACTTATACATTCGTGAGGGATCCTCGACAATGCGTCTGCATCGGAGTTTTTAGCTCCTGGTTTATGCATTACAGTGACTTAGAAGCGGGATAGAGCTAATGCCCATCTCTGTAATCTAGCATTCCGGGGTATCCCTTCGGTTAAGTACTTTAATGGGTTATGGTCTGTATGCAACAAAATTTTATTTCCGTATGTCCAAGTTTCGAACTTGTCGAGAGCCCAAATAATTGCATACGCCTCTCTTTCTATAGTGCTCCATTTAGACTGAGCGCTAGTTAATTTCTGGCTAGCAAATGTTATCGGTCTAGCTTTCCCATACTCATCTCGTTGAAGTAAACACGCTCCAATACCTATTAGTGAGGCGTCTGTGTTAATTTCAAAAGGTTTTCGTATATCCGGCGTATATAAAGACGATGCCGTGCACAAAGCATCCTTTAATTCTTTGAATGCCTTCTCGGCTTCAGACCCCCAAGGTATATCATTAGGTATAGATTTTCTCGTGAGCTCAGTTAACGGCCTAGCTATTTTTGCATAATTCGGAACATACTCTCGATAGTAATTATATAACCCCAAAACTGATCTTAATGCCTTTTTGGTTCTAGGTGGCTTCAAATTTTTAATGACCTGCAATTTCTCTGGATCTGGGCCATGTCTGCCTGAGCCTACTATGTGACCTAAATACTTTACCTCCGACTTGCCAAAAGAGCATTTCTCTAAATTAGCCGTAAAGTTCAATGTCTGTAAAGTACTGAGTACGGCTCTTAAATGTTTAAGATGTTCTTCCCACGTTGACGAATAGACAATTATATCATCGATGAAACTTTCAGCATAATCACTATGTGGTCTAAGAGCTTGATCCATAACTCTTTGGAAAGTTGCGGCAGCACCTGACAAACCGAACGGCATCACTTTCCACTGATACTGACCCTTCGGAGAAACAAAACTCGTCAGATGTCTACTTTCCTTCTCCATAGGGATTTCCCAATACCCCTTAAGAATATCTAGCGTAGACAAATAACGTGCTGCCCCTGCCTTATATCGAAGCTCTTCTGCGTTTTGCATAGGAAATGGGACAATCTGACTTTCCGCATTAAGCCCTCGATAATCACAACATAAAGGTACGCTTCCGTCCCGTTTCGCTACACACACAATAGGGTAAGCAATCTCTGCTGTGGAAGGTTCAATTAAACCTCTTTCTAACAAATCAGCAATTTGCTTTTCCACCTGTGGCTTCAACGCCTCAGGTACCTTATAAACATGAGGTTGCTTTCTTTCAACTCCCGTTTTTAACCTGATACTGTGGGATCCTACCTTCGCACATTTAATCTCCCCGTCAAACACTACATGGAAAGATTTGATTAATCTGCTCAACTGATTCCTTTGTGACCTATCTAAATGTTTCCATTCCTCTGAAACACAGATCCTATCTAAAAGTTTGTCTACTTTAGGGTTTCTTTGAATAGGCGCGTGCTGCACCTCCCCAAATTCTGTGTCAGCCTCATAGATTATCCCTACTGCATTTATAGGCTGTATATATTTCCGTAACTTATTTTGATGCAAATGTCTAACCGATTCATCTGGCAATTTTACCAAATATGAATGTGGAGACTTTTTCGCAACTATTTCTCCAGGTCCTGTCCATTTCGAGCAAAGTTTATTTGTTGACGTTGGTATCAGTACTACTACCTCATCTCCTATCTCGAATTCATTTTCCTTAGACCTCAAATTATGATGATGAACATAATTCTGCTGTTTAGCTTCCGAATTTTCTTTAGCGAATTTCTCTGCCTCCTGTAACCTATTTCGAAGAGAAATTAAATATTCAGTAACTGATTCCCCAACTCCTTGTGGTAATACCGTCTCATCTACCCAACTTGATTTAAGTATCGCCAGTGGCCCCACTGGCACCCGACCATACATCAGCAAAAATGGTGAGACTCCGGTAGTTGAATTCGGTATCTCCCTATAAGCCCATAACAAATATGGTAGCTGCTTATCCCAGTTTCTTCCTTGAGTATTTATCGCGTGATGCAACATTGACTTCATTGTTCCTATCCACCTTTCCACTAGCCCGTTTGACTGCGGATACCCTGGCGTAGAAAATTTTGGCGAGGCCCCTAACCTAGTTAAAAATTCTTGTGTTAGCTTAGCCTTAAAGTTCGTTCCGTTATCCATGGCTATCATTCTCGGAACTCCTGTTCGCATGAAAATATCAATGAAAGCGTCACATGTAGCTTTCGCTGTTATCGCCTTTAGTGGAATTGCCTCCGGCCATCTGCTATGTTGATCAACAACACATAACACATACTGGTGCCCTCTTGAAGATTTCGGCTCAATCGGCCCTAAAACGTCCGCATTAACCACTTGAAATGGAAGTTCTGGCCTCCCTACTGCTGTAATTGGAGCCCTATCCTTCACTTTAACTTTCCTTCGTAGCTGGCATTCCTTGCAAGCTTCACACCACTTCCGCACCTCCTTTGACAATCCTTCCCACCAAAACGACATTTTAATCCTTTCCGCCGTCTTCTTTGCTGCAAAGTGCCCCCCTTGTAAGCTTTCGTGAGCCAACTTCACAATTTCTTTCCTGCGGCTTTGAGGAACAACTAACTGACTACATCGCTGCCCATTGACACTTCCCGTATGGTACAAAATTCCTGACTCCAGCCAATACCCATTCTTGTTATTACGTGCATCCATGAACGCGCTTTCCAGCGAAATACATTCCGCTTGCTCCTGTCTAAAACGTTGAGTTTGCGATAAGGGTGGGTTATCAGTTGACACTTGCTCACTGCCTCCCACTTTTACTTCCCCCTCATCTTTACTCCTTACCAACGGTGTAGTACGAGCTATTTCCGTTTCACCTTCGACCTCGTGACTGGCTTTTTCTGTCGATTCCTTTCCGTCCAAGTTACTCGATACCTGACCAACTCCCAATACTAGTTTTTCTTCCTTATTTTCTCCCCAATAAATATCTCCTTGTTCCCTGAGAAGTCTAAAATCTCGAGGTGTCACCAGCGCCTCCTCGTTCAAATTATGCACTACTGCTGCATGAACGTTTACATAAGGCTGTACCTCCTCTTCTCCTGACCAGATACTGATAGGTACTGTAACTAATTGGGCTTCTACCTGGGGTCCCACGGCGGGTTGTAACCATATCTTCCCTCCAGACTCCAAATATTTCTGTGGGACTACCGATTTCCGGATTACAGTAACTTCTGCTCCGCTATCAATCACTCCTTTGAATCTAGCGTTGCCTATCTGCAGTTCTATCCTAGGTAATTCCCCACTTGCCCTAGTTAACGGAATTTCTTCTGCATAGTTAGCTAACTTCAACCCTACGCATATTTTATTTAATCCCTTTGCTTCCACCTCATCCGTATCCTCTTTTTCGCTTCCTCTCTGGGTTTCGCTATCAGGTTTATCGCTGGACAAAAACGCTTTATGTGTCCTTCATCCTGACACTGAAAACATTTTAGAACTTTCTTATTTGCCTGCATCATTCCTTGAGGTTCTAAAGTTTTTACCCCTTTGTACTTCTCCTTATCAACCCTGTAATCAGAACTGAAATTCCTCTTACTCTTATTTGGTCGTCCTAATTTTTCCCCTTGTCTTATCGGTTCCTGTTTTGTTCCCACTTTATTTACTTCCTGAGCACTCGTATTGTAATTTCTAGGCATTGCTGCAACGTAATTATCCAAATCATTTGCAAGCTCTGCCGGAGATAACCAGTTTTCTACCTCTTTTAACAGTATATGCGCCTTAACATTTGCGGGTAATTGATCTTTTACTTGATCGACAATCAATAGTTCTCTTAATTTATCAAAAGTCTTAACTTTTCGGATTCTAAGTAGAAATCAAGTGCTGCCTCAACCCTCGCTATGCGCTGAGTATACGTTTCCTCATATCTTTTTACACATTTTTCTAAATTCTTTTTATGTTGCAATGGTGTAATCTGGAATTCTTTTAATACTGTATCTTTAATCTTAATATAACTATCCAAATCCTTTTCACCCAGAGTTGAAATCAAACTTTTAACTTTAGTTTTTAAACTCTGCAAAATAATTTTTCCCTTATGTTCTTCAGGAATTTTATAGAGATTAAACATCATTTCCGCATGATGGAAAAAGAACGGCCATTCCTCAGCTTTAGATGGCGGGTCAATCATAACTCCTTTCATTATTTTTAAATGTTTCAAGAAATCATTTCCCTTGCTCTCAGCATCTGAAACCACTTCATCCTCTGAACCCGATTTATTTCCTCCTTTATCTATTTTCCTACTCTGAATTTCTAATTCTTTAATTTTTATCTCGTGTTCTCTTTCTAATTGTCTTTCCCGAAATTCCATCTCTTTTAATCGGTCTTTAGCCGCATCTGCCTCTAACTTACACTTTTCTAGCTGCAGCTCCATTTCCTTTAACTTAATTTGAGCTTGCATGTTCTTAATAATTTCATCAGATTCTTCTGACACCCTTTTTCTCCTTTTAGGACCCATATTAACTTCTGGTATTTCTTTTTACAGCTTTACCCATACAACACATAAATAACACTTAATTTTACAGGCAAACATACATATTTCACTACTACTGAATACTACCATTATTCATTTAGCAAACATTATCATTAGTGAACACAATCATGAATACCTTTCTCATATTACTATTAACATATATTACTATTAACATATATTTCACCATATATTGTTAACACATAAATGCCAAAAATTATATTAGCTTTTGAATTAGTACAAAAAAATAGTTCTGAATACTTTGGCCTTACGCCGTAATACCTTACATATTCTGGACATGAAACAAACATTTACTTATTGTTCTCAAATCATTAAACTAATTAATTTTTAATCAACCTATTAACTTTAATGACTAAAATATTTTGCCAAAACACGGCAACAACAAAAATAGATAATTTCTACCTTAATTAGTAACATGAGCACACCATTAAATGTTTCGAAATTACTGCTGACATATTTTTGAATTATTTTAACATTCATTTAGCATACATTATCTCCTTAATAACAAAATTAATCATAATTCCTTATTTGCATATAAAATATACTTTCTAAGTGTCTACTGGCTTTAACGCCTGGCATTCTCATCATGTTATTAACCGACATTAACACAATTTTAATTTTCTCCGTTACTATAGTAATTATAGGGAGGGAGCTCTCTTCATTTAAATATTGTGCTTCCCAAGAAATTAAGAGGGACTTACCTTTGATCCCGATAGTAGAAAATGACGAGTTGTGCTCAATTCTGTACAATTTCCTCATCGCGCTGCATAACACTTCACTTAATAATATCACCACGGTAATATTGATGATCACTTTTACCATCCACTGTTTCAACACTGCACAAACATTTCAATTAATAATATCACCACGGTAATACGGATGATCACTTTTACCAGCCACTGTTTCAACACTGCACGAACATTTCACTTAATAATATCACCACGGTAATACTGATGATCACTTTTCACACGACGAGGTTTCCTACACCCTTTCGTTTATTTGCACGTCTAGGCTTACGCGCGCCACTTTCCGTCTTTCATGACCATCTTTTGTCATCTTCCTTGCTTTCGTGAATTATTTCCTTCATTTAAACCACGTTCACTCAAATCACTTTTTACGATCTTACTTCCTTCGTATTTTTGGTGATTTCTTTTTTCCCACTATCCTATACGACTGCGACATTTGTCATGCCTCGCGCTCGTTCAAACACGAGGTGGGTTCTTCTGTGTAAGCTTACCATAGTGGGAAAATAACACTTGTCCGCTTTGACATTTTCTTCACTAATTTATTACACAAACTGCACTATGGATACACCATACAACGAGTACACTGTAAAATAAACTATATACAATATATATATACAAGGCGCGCAAAAGAAATTAAAACATATTTCTTTTCTCTACGTTCTCACACGGCATGCTCGCCGGTCCAACTCCCAGTACCCTCTCCGTCCAGTCTTTCTTCCCCCCACCAGCCTGCCTCGACCGGTTTTTCCGGGGTAAGTCACTTCCGTTCTTCGTCTTTCATCAGGGGAAGGAACTTCACACCCTTATTATCAGGAGCAAATTTAATGAACATTTACCGCAGCGAAAATTAAGAAAAATAAAATAAGAAAGTAACAACACACTTCCTAGGCCAATGAACTTCTTCCAAATAAAGAAAACTGAAATAGTTATCCGTTACAAAGTTTAATATTTCTAAAAATAATTATTAAATTTGCAGAATTTGCTAAAGTAATAAACATAAATAATGAAGTAATAAACAAGTATATCCTATACGTTTCTTGCATATATGACTATATAAAGAAACATATTAAATGTCTTGGGAAAACTACAATAATATCGAACTGAAAAATGTATAATAATATAGCAAATTTGTATAATATAATAACGGCCTCAAGAAAACAAAACTCGTTAGGCAACATAAGAAAAGAGGTGCAAGCCTATTTAACATTAAGTTTAATTATTATACATTATCGCCTGATTGGCGCAGAGATAGCGCCACGGTGGCGATGTTTTTGACGATTTATTTTTTCGTCAAATTTCGAGGAAAAGTGGCCAAAGAGGGCGACCATTTGGCGAACTTTGGCTTATTCTCCATACAGCTTTAATTTGTTTAATTCCTAAGTAACTGTAACCGTATCCGGCCCTTTATGCAAGGGTAACTGTATATGCATTTCAGTAATTTCGAGAAATCGAAGGTACTGGAAATTTCTCTCTGCTTTTCATAGTAGTTTGATGTGATAGCTGCTGATAGTTCTCTTTCTTACTGAGACAGGGCATACGAATACTTTTGTGCAAAGTGTCAGAACTGTAAAGTGTTTCTTTTGGGAGAATTATAATTATCAAGTCATCATTGGTTCTGTGTGAATTTAACACATTACGAACCTTGCAACAATAAAATAATCCCCCATTAAACTGAGCATATGAGATCATGTATCTTTAACTGCTTATTGCACTTCTTGAATTTCTTGGTAAGAGGGAAGTGTGACATTTTTTTTTCGTGTTTGTCTCACGCGTGCTAAATTTACGTTTGTATCATGAGTTAGTTCATAATGTATAATGAGAGAATATTATCATGGAATGCCGAAATAGATTGAAACAATGTTAAGTAAAAACTTACAACCTTTTATTATATATTTAATTCATTTACCTACAGAAGCTGGTACGAAATAATTTTTACTGGGGGGACACTCTTTTAAGATACCCTAGAATTTCCAGAAAATCACTCTTAGCATATTGCTTGGTAAAAGCAGTTTATATGATTGAAAAAATATTTCTGAAATGCAAAATTTGAAACAGGAACGTAGATGCAATGTTCTGCAGTCTCCACATCTTTGAGTATTATGCTCGCCTGTCAACTTGTGATATGTATATATTATCGACATGATTAAAGAAGCAACACACTTATTCCGAAGTAACAAGCAAAATATGTATTTTGTACTTTTATATACAGTGCATAGCTTTTTTTTTTTTTTTTTTTTTTTTTTTTTTGCTGGGTCTACTGAAACACTTCTATATTCTTAAAAGCAGCTTTCATTTTTTTCTCAAGACACTCAAGTTGTGTTATTACAAAACACTCAACACACGTCTTTAATAGATCGACTGCATTTCAGTTAAAAAAAAAATTCTCCCTCATCACGACGTGCATGCCGCAGTCCCTCGTCCACGCTTCTCCTCTGCTTGGTTGGCTTGGTTGGCCCTTTCTATTCTGATCGTGGTGGCTGGCCTTGCGAAACTCTCAGGCAAGTCTAGGTCGGGAGCTTTTTTAAATCGAGCATGTACTTGCCTATATTTTTACCCAAAATCTCATTGAAAGCCGTGGTAAAAACATTCTTGGAAAAACTTTCTGGTTTCCATCCGATGGTTCGTTATAAACACCAAGTTATGCATCTCTTAGGCATTATTTCCTTCGGGTACGAAAAGATATATTTTTTATCTTATAAGCCCCATAAGATTACTTATTATTTTATGTCTTACTTTAGATTCAAAGCATGCAAGATCTCATTTAGTATTTTTATGTTTCTAGATACCTTAAAATAAGAAGGTAGCTTAAAGTAAGATTTTTCGAAGTTCTCTTAAAACTTCTTTCCAGTTACTCTCCTTATTGCATTTTCGTCATTTCCTGTAAATGTGTTTTCTTTTTAGCAACGCTGATTCAGCAGTGAAACTAGGTAACAGACCTTGTAGCGTTTGAGCACTAATTATTGCAAATTTCTCTCGGCATTTCCACAGATTAATATATTTATCTCTACGTTAAAAGTTATCCAATTGCATATGTAGGGGAAAACATTGTAACCAATAACATTACATTTTGGAGGGAAACGAGTTTAAACAATACCATGATAATAGCAGCATAATCAATAAAACAGGTACTGGATTTAACATTCTGAATTATAATTCTAGGAATAAAACATCTTGTAACCAGACCAAATCCTTCAGAAAGTCTAGCGAGATAAAACTAAATTAAGCTAAGCATACTGGGTATAACTCAAAGATTAAAAATTAAGTAGCATTATATAGTACCTACTGAAAGAGGCAGAATTACATTTCAATACTCATAAGCCTTGAGAAGAAGAAAAAAGGGTTCTTCCTGCATGATAAGAAACAATATCTTCATAATGATCTGAGCAACTAATCTTCAAGCACCTTTTTTAGAACGGTACAATCTCTTAGGAACACTTTCAATGAAGCATTTCAAGCTCCTGCATCAACGGATGAAAACATTCACATATTTTGAAGTCAAAGACACAAAAAAGAAACCGAAGCAGATGTGAGTTCATCTTTGCAGCATCCTCAAGCCAAAAGCAATAGAACTAAACTTTTACAAATTACTCCTATAAAAGAACTGAAAGTATTATTACGCTGAAATATGATGTGAAGGCAGAAATACTGAAGAACTTATTCTTCAAAGATGCATAATTAGCGTGGACAATACTATATAGCAAAATGAAGATAAAGTAGTCTAAGACTGCATTATAAGTTCTTGTCTTGATAATGAAGGAATACATTCAGGCACTTCACATTTCAAAAAACAGCAATTAAAGGGAGAAGTAAATTCTCATATAAATATGAAGCATGGAATGCTCAGCATATTTGCTTATAGGTGCAATTTTGAACATCATGAAAATGCTGGTCTCAGATATAACTAATATTAAGAACAATGAATAACATCCTTGGGATTTACTGTTTCAAACGCTATGAATTAGGTTGTGTATTCGCGAACAAGTTCTCTGTTGCAGGCGAACTGTGGTGAGACACATGATTAAAGATCATATATGATCTCCAGTTTCGTAGATAAAACTATGTTTAGTGCAATGAAGGCAAATGTACACAGTGAGCAACAAATTATTTCACAGATCTCACCAATATATCTTCTACATGCATAACAGTTCTACACTGCTTCAAGATTCTCATTTCATAGCGCATTCAAACTAGTCAGAACAATTGACCTGAGACTAAGAATGAATTCTACAGAGCCCTTCTGGCATGGTAATAAGGTTGCGGGCTGCCGTAGCTTTTAACCCTTTAACTGTCAAGTTATTTTGATGATTTGGGTACACAAAATATCAAATTTTTTATTGCAAAAATCAAATGTTTAGTACAAAATAAAATATACTTAAGTAGTTAAAAATTGATATTTTGAAATACATAAGTAAAATTTTTAAAGTTTTGTAGAAAATGTATATTTGCTTGAAGCGGCTGCCACTGAACATGGCAGTTGTAAAGTTCGCTTCTAGTGGAGCATTATTTTCTAAAAAATAAATAAATATAAGTGAATACCTATTAGTAGTTCAGTAATTTAGTCTTGTGTGGTACAACTGGAAACACTTTTCCAAGCACAAACCAACTCCACAATCACTACACCAGAATCGTGATTCCTTTCTTATCTTTTCCCCATTTTTATCCTTTTTCGAACAACTTTGCACTGTCGAACTTTGCACTGTCTTGTAGGCTCACGTTTCGCAGGAGTAGGAGGAATATGGGATATAAAATGTCGTTCGGTAAGACGGGCAGGGTTATCTATTGTAGGTCGTCTGCCAACATTCTTTTGTCCAGAAGCTGCGTCATCATATTTATGTAAAAGCTCTTCTACAACTTGGATTCGAAATTCTAAAAATGTAATACGTTTCTCAACTACATTTTTATAGAGCAAATGTGAGTTCCAGAGTACCTTGTCTAGTAAATGTAAAAATATCTTTTTATAATATTTTTTCTGACGTTTTCGGATTGTTGGATGAAAGGATATTTCCTAATCACAGCGATCTACACCATCCATAGTTAGACTGTAATTAGAAACAATCTTCGGCTTGAGTATATCTCCATTTTTTTTATTTCTGAGGCTGACCATGGATGCATCATGAATACTGCTCATCAAACACACATTCTTCATCTTCGGTTGAAGAATCTAAATCATCTATATAACGTTTCAAAGAACTGGACGCCATTTTACAACAAAAACATCCCATGCACTTTGACCCAAAGAACTTATAACCTCTAACCTTTCAAATCTTCAGTAAAGTGCTGTCATCTATTGAACTGAGCGCACATTAACTTTTACCGAGATACAGTCGGGTTTGACAAAGAGATGAATCCGAAATAAACGTCTCCCGATATATATTCGGGTATAACAATACGATGCACTCAAAAAAAAATTACCCCGAGTAATACTCGGGCGTGACATTTTCGAACACCAGTGCTGTGCCCGAGATTATCTCGGGCATGACAGTTAAAGGGTTAACCCTGTTTCAAATACAGGAGAAGGCATAGATGCCTGTAAGCATATAGTATCCCTGCAGGATGGTGTCCTTTCCAGAGGCTAAGGATACAGAAAAATGAATGCGAAATCCTAGGATCAGGCCTGCAGGAAATTCTCCTTCAAAACTGCCATCAAACTGGACAAATTGGGACTATCACCTAAAATGAACCTATAATGGACTTAAGCTAACGATAAGTGAAGCCATTTTTTCTTGACCATGATACAATTCCTGCACCTGATCCGGCTGCAGGTTCAGGTGAGGAAGATTATAAGCGTAAAATCTTACCAATAAACCTCCATTACTTCAGGTGTTCCAAAAATTCAATGAAAGCTCTACGAAGACCACTGAGCTTACAACACGCCATAGCACAAGCTTATGTAATGCATACAAGAGAATGTTTCTTTCTTATCATTCTTGAATATTTTGGAAACAGTTCAGTAGAGCCTAAACTTGCAGCTATGTAAAATGAAACTTGGCGAACGTTTAAACAGTTCATTACCAGTTACGTTAGTATAATTATTACTTCCTAAATTACATGAAAATGCTTAAACGCATGGTAATAATGTACAGACCATTAGGCCTTCTTAAGAAAGAAATTTAAAATGCTACCTGCAATAGGATTTAAAATGCTACCTGCAATAGGAAAACACTACCTGCAACAGGATTCGAGCCACGTTTTTTCAGTTGTTAGCTGAGAAGTGATAACCACTTATACCATGACAGCACGTACGGTGAATGAGATAACGCAATGCATTCTCTTTTACTTTTAACTGCTACTGTGGAGAAGCATGAGTCCTTCTCGACCAAGTACAGGTGATGAGAAGCACCACCACATTTTAGATCGGAAGCAACAGCAGAAATCCTTTAGATTTTCCGATCTAAAAACACGAAAAACTGAGTGAACTCTCGCCGATATTTGATTCCCGGATTTTTCCGTTGTTGACAAGATATGCTACTCATTTACATCATAAGAGCACGCAAAGAGAAGTATGGTAATGTTTTACATTCTTCCACTCTTAAGGACCGTTCCCGCTGAGGTTTATCTGAGCTAATGAACACAAATAATGCAACCGACTCATCTCCATAACTAGTTGTTTCCCATGCAGCAAGTTGAAAAATCTGAACTGCATGCATAGCGGAGCTAGTCGACACATGGAACTGACTCCATTAGCTCAAATAAGCCCCAGTGGGAAGGGCCCTTTAAGGGGTGTTGGAATACCAAAAATCTTCAAAAACGGATGATTTAAGATTTTTGCATTCTCAAATTCTCTACACTTTTAGCTTTCTACACTTTAATTTCTATGAAAATTAGAACTGTAAAAAAATGCAGTTTTAATTCATAATCAAATACTTTGAAAAATGAGGATTTTTACATAAAAATGCAACTGTTCTACTACTGTTCACAGTAACGCACATTTTTTATGGTTTATTTATTATGTTTCCTAATATTTACTAAAATGAGCTTTTTGTGATAAACTAAGAATAAAAATTCACATTTTATTGTTGTGAGAAAAGTGCTAAATTTTATTATGCCTAATATAATATTCTATAAATTACTCTAAAACGTAAAATATTTCAAATGTTCATTTCAGTACAATCATATAAGGGCACTTACACAAAAAAATTCAAACGTGTGTCTACAGTAGATTCTGAGAAAAGGTGCATTGAAAATGGTCAATTTAACATTGTCGGTATAGGGGGTTCAGGCTCCTCTTAAACGGTGACTAGTGTTACGAAACTGAAAATTACGTGTTTTATACTTTTTTCACTTTTACTTTGACTTAACTGTGGTGCTGGACAAAAAAAAACTAATCTTAAAATTTAAATAAATCAATTTCATATATCATAAGAATTTTCTTATAAATCTTCGTATAGTGGTAGTATAATATAACCCTTAGGTTCACGTTGTGTATTCGCACCCAGGAACTGTCGCTGGAAATAACTTTGTTAATTATCAGGTTCCCCTTAATTGTCATAAAAAATCTTAATTCATAATAGAAACAAAAATTTTATAACCAACTTAACCTACCCATTTAATTAACACAAATCACACAATAATCGATTATACCGCATGCATATTTATTAATTATATTTCGATCAAATGATATTTCATATTATTTTTAGGTTTAATCCTCCGGAGGTTAAAAGAAAAATTAAGCACACAAATTTAAGGAAAGTATTTCAGATTTACATATATATTTTTATTATTATTATTTCTTGACTAATATAGACTTGATATGAAAATGCTTTCTATATTAATATAGGGAGTCCTTCGAACATAATTTTTACTGAATCCCTATTTCATGGAACATAAAATTCTCAAGCAAAAATGTAAGAGCAACAGGTTCCTGTAAGTCATTAGAATAAGGAAAGAATAAGGAATGAAAACAACTTCTTAGGTGACAGAAAAGAACTAAAAGTAAACACTTAGCTGAAAACGACAAGTCCAGGAATGGTTCGCACGCCTCAGAATAATCACTGATGAATACACACTTTCGTCCTTTCATTTCAGGCTTTGCTGAAAGAACGTCCAGGGATCGCTCGAACTCCGGAAAATTCCTTGTCTGGTTTTCACAAGTTCGTCACCATGGAACGCGTAGCTCTCGTTGGCCTCACCTGGGGTTTTCAATTCAGAAAATGTCGTTGTGGACACTTGTAGTACTCCGTAGCGGCTGTGCATCGGATAAAGTTAAGTAAAAGATTTCACTTCTACATACAAGTCATGAGAAACGCGCATTTCTTGAAGATCTGCAATAAGCGGGCAGGTGACAGAGTAGCCGCTCCCTAAGAATCTTTTCGAGAGTTACCCAAATCCAGAGTAAGTACGGGAAACATCAGACAGCTTCAGCAGCGTGTCCCTGCCGACATTCCGAGGTCAGATTTTCAATTCCTCAGACCCGCACAAGAGAGAAGCAGAAGCAGTACGAGACTGAACCCTCAGATTTCACTCAAAAAATACTGACAAGCACGGTATCCCAGACTTGGCAAAACTCGCCCCTCAAAGTTACCAAAGTACCAATCCTTTTTTTCCACAACCCGTCCAGTCACTACTGAGCAAATCCGCTGCTTACAAAAATTCGCCAATTCTCTTCAAAACCGGCTCGCAAGAGCCTGACCTCTTCTCGACCTTTTCCATCAATCTACCTGTTTACCAGAAAAACTAATCCCGTACCTCTGTCTTCAACTAAACCCTGAACAAAAGACTCAGCTTCTACAATCTTGTAGAACATTCCTTGAATGAAAGAAGACAAGAGAACGAAATGGCGGAAAGGAAACGAATATCAGGCGACCCCTGCTCTTTTACATTAACACCTTAAATCAAACTTAACATTTCACAATTAAACCATTACAGTTAGTTAGATACTTCTTTTTCACTTTACATTTTTACTTAAATGTTACTTGAGCACTGGTTCACAGACTGTATACCAATATATTAAGAATTAAGTGAAAAAATAAAAAGAATAGTCTCTTTAAAATAAATATACACGAATAAATGCTTCTTTCTAGAGACACAAAAAAATTAACTTAATATCTAATTAATTCAACCGAATAAGAAATTATTTAATTCATAAAACCTGAATTATACTACACAACACTAGGTAATGGCACAAGAAACAATCGACCCAATACAAGTAGTGATGAGTCATCATCCTCGGCATTACACTTCAGCTTTATTTTAGTGGCAATTAATTACTATTTCAAAGAAACAAACGCAAAAACAATTAATTATGTTTGCCTGAGCTTCAAACTATTGATCTTTCAAGAGCTAGATGAACCTGCTAACCACTTACGTTAGAGGAACACGGCGGGGGAATACCACAGTATCTTGCAAAGAATTTATGAATGTTAAAGGGAGAAGATTTTGTGTTTGTTCAGTAGCAGGATATAGCAATACAATTGATTTCACTAAGATGTAAAACAGAACTGAGTTATAGGAGGGATATATCACAAATAAATTTGAATTTAGGATTTTTTTAATATAGTGGTTAAATATATATTTCACATCTTATATACCTTATTCAAATGAAGAAGGAGCATAAATATGATGAACGTGATAATGGGTTTGCTGTCATTTGTAACATTCTGAGAGCAATGTGTCAACAGTTTATTTTTTCCATCAAATGTTTAATGTAAAATTTTAGTTCCTTGCAATTTATCTCCAAAAGTAACCAAAGAGTTGTATGGACGTAGATGATTTTTTTCGTTTCAAATGTTTCATACTTATGTTACTTGAAAATTCTTTAATATTTTCTTTAGATATCATTTATTTTTATTTTTATTCCAAAGTTCTTACCCTGTTGTATTCAAAGTCATTAGTTTCAGCTTTTCTTTTCTATCTTTATGAAATATTTTTTCTTAAAAGTTCTGAATAGAAACCTTTCTTGTGATAAATGCCCACTGCTTTTAACTGATAAGAAACGTTTGAGGGAAAATAAACTATCACTGCCAGAAAAAAGGCTCTTCAGAAATAAGAGGAACAAAATGCGATAAGTAACATAAAAAGGTGCAAAAATGATCCTACGTGTACACATACAGCGGTTGCAGCGGAGGAAAAAATGGAAACAAAAGAAATAAGGCTTAGATATCTCTTCGGCATTCAATACATCCTAAACAAAAATTTAAATATAAGGAATAAAATTATGAATAAGTAAAATGGATTAGTGAATTTACGTTTATGCATACTGTTCAGTAAAATTATAGTTGATGAGAAATGTAACAAAATTTGATATTTAACCTACAGGTTTTACACCAACTGGTTTCATAAAGTTCTATCATGATATGGGATATTTAACAAATAAAAAAAAATAGAGAAAAAGAAACGAAAAACAAAGAAAATTTTTAAAAAATATTTAAAATTATTTGCTATTTTTATATTTTTAAACTGACAAGTTAAATTTACTGTAAAACTAGATAGACAAAAAAAAAAAAAAAAAAAAATAAGGAAAAAAAAAACTAATATACCAGAAAATAATAAATAAAAAATTTTATTCGCAAGATACATCATATATATAGATATATATATAACATATATATATCGTATATCATCATATATCATCATATATATAGATATAGTCGTAGTATACCTGAATTTTATAGTAAAATGAGATTATCTATGAGGTATTGTTGATGAGCTGTGTTAAAGAGCATGTTATACCTCAAAACCATTTTCTGGATATAACTAAAGGCCACCACTGCTCTTTTGCATCACGTCACGCTTTCTCATCATGTTATCATGCACAAGTAAAGTTTACATGACGGTTAGCTTCTGCTTTTAAAGTATCATCTTTTAGCTTACCTCTAATTAATGATGCTTTCTGAAAATGAGTATTTTCTTCCACAATAACAAAAACATTTTCGATTGCAACAACATCAGTTATAACAAAAAGTTCACAGTTTCTATGGTCTATATATTAATGTCAAAAGTGATTGATTTCTGATTACATGGACTCCAGTACGACCAAAAATACTTACAACTTCTCTAATCATAAGCTTTCATCTTTTAAATAGTATACTTTTATATAAAAGAAAAAAATGCTTGTGAATTTCATTCTTACACCGAATGGTAACTCGTGAATAAATCATAATTTTGCCAAGCGAAGACCTTGTATAAGGGATAAGTTGCTGAAGATTCCTTTGGAACGAAAAGTGTGAAGTCGACTTCTCTAACTTTATAAATAGAAGACTTCGCTGTTTCGGGTGTTCTTTCACTTCCTTATTATTTGTCAGTCGTTAACTCATTCAACAAAACGAGCATCACTGTAGATCTCTCACATCCGGTAGGATAGTGAATTACTCACATATCGCATAAAGCAAGATTCACTGCGAGTACCTCTCTTATTATTCGGCAGTTCTTCGCTATTGCGACGAAAAACATCGTCAAAAGAAGGATTATTAGAAGATCTCTCCCCACAATAGAATAGAATATTTTCTTTACATACCACTTAGTATGTTGTGCAATACAAGAATCTCCATACATGTATACCGACATTATTCATTTCGTCCGTACACCACACTGATTATTCTTAAACACAATCCTATCAAGAGCCTTGAGGTTTGTAATACAGCTTCAGAAAATTAAAGGGAGGGATTTATATTATCAGGTTCAATGTTCCGTCTTACTTTCTTCGGGAACATGCAAGGACCTGACTCGGAACAGAGAGCTTACTAAAGCTATGTTCAATAACTGTGGGAAGTAGACAGGATACACAAGAAGGGTATACAAAAACCCTTTATTTTTCTCTATTTACAATAATTTCCGAACTTCGGAATACAAAGACCCACTACTTGTGGTCTAAACGTAAGAATATAAAAACATAACTAAACGCTAACTTAACTTTGAAATAATAAACGTGGAAGATTGGCCTTATATTAACAGGAAGCCGTATGTAGTACAGAGAACTGTTAACACTACAATACGTTTAAAATTATCAAAAGGATTAAACCTCTGGCCTGGAAGGCAACCAGCAGTTGAGTAAAACTTCTAAGGTAAGCGCCCTGCTTCGGCTACTCCTTCCTCTCTCTCGCTTGGCAAAAAGCCACAACTTAAATACTTGGCGCTCGCAAGACAAACTTTGCATAAATACGTTAACGCTTATAATTCTGGCCGGAAGTAGAAAATAAGAAGTGATAGTAAAGATTTAAAATAGAATAAACGTTAGTAAAACTTAAGATCCCTTACATACTTCCCGCCAGAATTAATTAGTTTGAAACTGAGGTCAAAAACGACCTTGTTGAAAACTTTTAGCTCTAGAATCTAACGCGAGGCCAATCTTTTACAAACATTTTTCGCTAGAAACTAGAAATTTAAAAGAAAAAAATTTGATTTTACAATAGCAGCTCCCAGGACACGCAATTTTTTCATCTGTACTGCATCTAAACAGGAGCTTTTATTCAAATCTGGTTCCTTCCAGAGATCTGGAAGGAAAACTAGTTTAATGAAATGTTACACAATGAAATGGCAAGTAACATGTATAATTATATTTCTCTTAACATTCTTATTTCATTCATGACTATTTTAATTATCTCTCCCCGTGCTCTCTGACATGTGTTGTAAAAGAACACCAAACACGAATGTGTTTATGTCTACGTGTTCAAGACTTCCTCCTACAATCAAAGCACTAACGTATTAAAAATTCAACATACCAAGACCTCGTAACACACCCTAACTTCAACTCTAAACCCTGAGGTACTATTCTGAAAGTGGCTAACTCTGAAGTGTAGCGTCAGAGAGCCTAACTACATTCATTCAACCTTTAACACATATTCACCATGATTTGGTCTTTTTACAGTCACACGAATAACAAATTTTTAACATTACTTTCACTTTTACCATATCACGGTATTTCTTAACATTTGAAATAACAGTTCACATTGTATATAAGAACATATTAACATGCCGTTAATTTTACGCATTTGACAACATACATTAGTAGTACATTGTTAACTTCTATTCTTTTAAAAGCAAGTGCCAATTCTTTCTACATTGAAATACTACATTTCAAAAAGTCTTTCAGACTAAAACTTCTTTCTTGCCAGAAAGTTTTAAATAAAATTTATACAATAACTTTTACAATATTTAAGTATTTACACATCGCTATTTATTATACATGAACTTTAGTTTTACGCGTGAGTAATTGAAAAACATAATACCAAAATCGGTAACAACTCATTTCTCGCCCTTTTGGCGATAAAGGTAGACCTCACATGAGGTAAAACTTCTTGAAATCTGCCACTTGCAGTAAGAATGAAAGATTAACTTAAGTTTGCAAAGTAACATAAAATTTTTACTTATCTTTGTGATATTCGGACATTCTTTTCTGAGCCCAGTCTTGGAAGTTAGCACAGATTTTCGTTTGATTTATCCTCCTTCTTGTGCGGGCTCGCCCTTCAGTCCCTTAATCTAGGAGCTTTGTTTTCCCTCCAGTTCGGTCACCCTTGAATACCGTCTTTTTCGCCTCTGCCTGTGGTCTTGGCCGTTTGATGGCAGCTGGTCTTGGCGGACCCGGGAGTCTTCTTTCGCGTTCCTGCTTGGACCTCGTTGCTGGACGTTCAAAATTCCCTTGTAACTTTTCCTCCGCCGCTGGTGGCCCTTCCGCAGTTCGGCGACATTTGCTGCGGAGAGTCCTGTCGGATGAGTAGATCTTCCGTTTTAGAGCCGGGTTATAGTTGCCGTCATTTCTCCTGGCTCTCTTTTCATACGTCATCCTTCTTCCTTCTTCACTCGTTCGTGAGCTGTGAGGGGGTGTTCGTGAGCTCTCTTTTCTGGACGGTGGAACGGCTTCTTTTTCTTATTACCTTCAATTTTTACGCGGGGAAACTTTCTTTTCACTTGCTCCTGCCTCTTAATGGCTTGCCCTTGCCCTTGTCGTTGTTCAACCTCTGGAGCTTGTGCCTGCCGTGTCTGCCGTACCAGATCCTGCAAAAGATCTTTGAAAATTTGCATTTTATTACGATCATAGTAGGGTTTGATTTGATCAATGTTTGCGGAGCAGGTTTCCCCATTCCTGGCTTTTAACACTACTACAGCGTGAGTTATTTTTTCTATGACATATGGTCCTTCAAATCGTGGAAAAAATTTGGCAGTTTTATCTTTTGGTGCTGAAGAAAGTGAATGCTTAATTTTTAATACTTAATCCCCTACTTTATAAGTTACTCCCCGTCGTTTCAAGTCGTAATACCGCTTTTGTTTTCTCTGTGCTACTTCCGTATTCTTTTTTTTGCTTCTTTAATTAGTTTTTCTATATCACCCATTTTAAATTCTGGGGCTCTTTGTTGCACATAAGATAATTTATCTAACGGCGTTATAATCTTTCTGCCTAAAAATAACTCAGCAGGAGTTTTGCCCGTTGTATCATGTTTTGCGGTTCTAAGGGCGAAAGCAAATTCATAGACATAGTTATCCCAGCTTTTATGAAAATTTTTAACATAACTACGGATAATTTTCACTATATTTCTATTGACCCCTTCTGCTATATTTGATTGCTGCCGATACGGGACCATTTTTAAATGACGTATGCCCAGTTTTTTGCACATGTCTTCAAATACATTACTTACAATTGAGGACCATTATCCGATATAACTTTTAGGGGCGCCCCGTATTTTAAAATATATTTATTTAAAATAGAATCAGTAACTAATTTCGCGGAGGCTCGTTTTAAGGGAACAATTTCGGTCCACATACTAAAATGATCAACCATAACAAGGAGATAACGACTTTTATTTAACTGACTTTTTGGGAAAGGGCCCAATAAATCGATGCCAAATATTTCATTTGGAAATTCGGATTTAATACTATTTAGAAACCCGGCCGGGCGGAAATTAATATAATTAACTGCTTGACATGTTGGGCAGGACTGGACATACGCCCTTGTTAACTTTTGCAGTTCAGGAAAATAGACTGCCTCGCGTACGCGTTGGATAGTTTTTCGAATACCAGCATGAGAAGCTAAAGGGCTGTCATGGAGCTCCTGCAGGATATTTAATCTAAGACTAGCTGGGATAACAGGTCGAAATTCGTTGTTGGAATTCGTAGTTTTTGTATAAAATAATAGACCATCTATTAGTTCGTAATGGGTCGCCCTATTTCTTATCGCCACAATATCTTGGTGGCTAAAATTTTCAGGATCCTTTAAATACTCATAAATGCTTCCAAACTCAGGATCCTTACCCAGTTCGGTTATTACAGTTTCTCGGGAATTTATTGTACATGCTGTGAGCATTGCCACCTTTACGGTATTACCTTCTTCATCTATTTTAATTCTGGATAGGGCATCTGCTACGATATTTTCCTTTCCGGGGGTATGCTTGATTACCAGATTATATTCTTGTAGCTTGAGTGCCCATCTTATTAACCTTGGGGATAAGTTTTTCCCTAAGTACAATCTAGTTACCGCCGCATGATCAGAGTACACTATTATTTGCGCCTTTCCAAAATAGACTCGGAACTTTTGCACTGCTAACAGAACTGCAAGTGCCTCTCTCTCGGTCGCGGAATAGTTTCTTTGTGTTTGATTTAAAGTTCGGCTAAAAAATGCCATGGGCTGTTGATTTTGCGAAAGTGCCGCTCCTACCGCATAATCCGAAGCATCCGCTGAAATTTCTAAATTCTCATCCTTTTCAGGAAATTTCAACACAGGGGCTTGCGTTAATGCTTGTTTTAATTTTTCGAAAGCACTATTGGCTTCGGCCGTCCACGAGAATCTTGCCTTATTCCTTTTTAATTTTAACAATGGCTCAGCAATAGCTGCATAGCTATTTTATAAAGGACCTATAATATGAACAAAGTCCTAGAAAACAAGAGAGCTTCTTTGCCGTGTTCGGAATCGGATACTTTTGTAGAGAAATTATTTTTGATTCCTCTGTCTCGATTCCTTTCTGAGATATTTTGTAACCTAAATATTTTAATTCAGGGGCTGCAAATTTGCACTTTTCGACATTAACTTTTAGACCGGGCTCATTTAATAAAGCAAACACCTGTCTTAAATCCTGTACATGTTGGTCGAGATTATCACTAGTAATAATGATATCATCTAAATAGATAAATGTGGACTTTCCAAGAACAGGCCTTAACACAATGTCCATACATCGCTGAAATATTGCCGGTGTCCCTGAAAGGCCAAACGGCATACGCAAAAATGCATAAGTGCCCGACTTGGTTATAAAAGCAGTCTTAGGCACGTCCTCAGGCCTAACCCCTATTTGAAAATAACCAGTCGTTAAGTCTAAAGTCGTCCTATATTTGGTGGATGTTATGTTCCTTAGAATTTCTTCAATAATAGGTAACGGATATACGGGATATTTAGTTATGGAGTTTAATTTACGGTAGTCAATTGCGAATCTCCACCTTTTTGGGTGTGTCAAAGGATAGTCATTATTTTTCTTACATAAAACCACCGGGCTAGCAAAACTACTTGAGATGGGCGTTATGATCTTTTTACGTAGCATATCGGTGATATGCCATTCTATAATTTTTTTCCTTATTCTTATCATACCGGTATGCTTTGTGGCGAACTGGCATTGAAACTCCGGTGTCAATACTATGGTTAGTAACCTGAGTAAATCCTGGAATATCATTAAATAACGAAGCAAATTCACTTACCACTTGTCGGATTCTTCGTTGCCCGTCATTAGGCAGGTGGTCAAGATTTAACATCGGCGGTTCAGCCTTTTCTCCACGAACTGGTTTCATCGTCAGCTTAAGGGACCCTTCATTAAAATCCAGCGTTGCTTGTGCCTCTGAAAGAAAATCTATTCCTAAAATAATATGTGCTTGCAGATTCTTTACTATGAAAAACATAACCTTTACTTGTTCGTCCTTGATACGGACATACAGCGGTAATTTACCTATACACTTACATTTTTCTCCTTGCGCCGCTAACACTGTCGTATTATCCGAATTATATATGCGGTGTTTCCGAAAATACTTCCTAAAAAAATCTTCTGCCACACAGGAACACTGCGCGCCTGTATCCAGGAGTGCGGTGGCTGGGATATTATTCACCAACACTTCAATCTTCGGAAGAGTCAAATTTTTCACCATTACTGTATTTAACTTGAAGGAAGAGGGGTTTTCGTGGCCTTCGGATTTCCGCACCCTCCCGTCAGCAGAAATCCGTTTTAGTTTAAATTATTTTTCATTTCCGTGCTTTCCTTCTTTTTCCACTGGCCTTGAGACTTTTTTCCTGGATTGCTATTGAACTGTCGACGTTCGCCGGCTGTTTTTGAATGCTCGGGTTTCCTTGCCCACTGATTCGCTTTGCTTCCCTAGCCGTGTGCTTGAGTTTGCTGTAGTCTTGGCGCACCAAATTCGTTTCGCTGTTGATATTGGCGTCTTCTTTCAATGTCCGCCGTTCTTCTACTTTCAAACTGGATTGCTAGCTCAAATAACTTTTCCAGTGTAGTCGGATTTCTTAATTCAATAAAGTCTTGCACTTGGGGCAGTAACCTCGGCAAAATCACTTGAATTATCTCAGGATCCGGACGGTTTCCATACAAGAGTTTGAAGACGTGAATTTTTCTTAAAATAGAGCTTGAGAGATTTTCGATTCTTTGCTGATATATACTGAAGAGTTCCGTTTCTAATTTCGCACGATCCCTTACAACAGGGAAGGCTTTTACTAGGGCAGTCTTGAAATTCTCGTAAGTATAGGTGGGACTTCCTGCTTGACCCAAGAGACTTCTGCCTATACATTTGAACCAGTTAAGCGCTTGGCCCCTCAAAGCGCTGGTAGCTAAGGTAACTTTTTGAAATTCGTGCACGGGGTAGAGCATGAAGTGGTCATCCAATTTTTCCAAAAACTGGTTACCGGTGAGTTTCCATTAAATGTTGCTTCTGGTTTCATTGAAGCGCGCATGGTCTGGACGATGTAACCAAATCCTTCCAGGGCGGCAGCTGGCATTTCTGGATTCTGAGCCGCTTTTGCAGGCAGCACAGGTTCTTCTTGAAACTCGGCCATGGTTATTCTTCTTCGTTGGGCGCCACTTTCAGGTTCAATGTTCCGTCTTACTTTCTTCGGGAACGTGCAAGGACCTGACTCGGAACAGAGAGCTTACTAAAGCTATGTTCAATAACTGTGGGAAGTAGACAGGATACACAAGAAGGGTATACAAAACCCTTTATTTTTCTCTATTTACAATAATTTCCGTACTTCGGAATACAAAGACCCACTACTTGTGGTCTAAACGTAAGAATATAAAAATATAACTAAACGCTAACTTAACTTTGAAATAATAAACGTGGAAGATTGGCCTTATATTAACAGGAAGCCGTATGTAGTACAGAGAACTGTTAACACTACAATACGTTTAAAATTATCAAGAGGATTAAACCTCTGGCCTGGAAGGCAACCAGCAGCTGAGTAAAACTTCTAAGGTAAGCGGCCTGCTTCGGCTACTCCTTCCTCTCTCTCGCTTGGCAAAAAGCCACAACTTAAATACTTGGCGCTCGCCAGACAAACTTTGCATAAATACGTTAACGCTTATAATTCTGGCCGGAAGTAGAAAATAAGAAGTGATAGTAAAGATTTAAAATAAAATAAACGTTAGTAAAACTTAAGATCCTTACAATATAAGAACAAGGATCTTATTCCCCTTGAGAACACACAAATTATTTCAACAGTATTATTTTGACACCAAATGGAGCCATGACAGACAATTGTATTTATATTAATTTCCATTGTTATAATCACGATCTCTTATCCACCATTCTATTTATTGTTGTTTTCCAACTAATTGGAGCACCTAGCGTTGCCCTGGCTTTACGCAGAATGAAGAGCATTCATTTAAAAGGATTTTATGTAATTTTTCTAAACTTTAGGTAGACAGTGGTTTACTTTTTATTTTGATTTAAATGGAATACTGCAAAATTTTAGAAAGCTCTAATAAAACTGTTGAACAGTGTATCGCTACCAAAGCACCATGTAACGATTTTAGTAAGAACTGATATTTCCTTTGCTATCGGTTCCTCATTTTTCTGAAATGAGTTTTCGAAAAACTCACATCCACGTTGGGCAAATTTTTTCCTGGTGGACAGATCACTTAAATCTTGCTGTAAATAGTTGCTTCACTCTTCTAAATAGTAAATGAAGACGGCATCATCTAACGATTTTAATAAAAACTGAAAATGAGAACGCAACAGCTACGACAGGGACCTAAGATGGATGACGTGATTTTGTAGGGTCGTTCTCTCTTTTTCCGCGCAAACTAAATTATATACTACAATAAACCTGGAGAATTCTTTCACAGATATGAATAACTACCAGCACAGAAGAAGGTAGAAATTATTATCTATGATCCCTTTATTAATTCAAAATAGTAACAGAAAAGGCACGCTCTTCGTGCGTTACAAAGGCACCGTCAAACTTGCGGTATAACTAAAACGTAGAATATAATTCAAGTCAAGATCTAAAATAAGTAGTGCTGAAATAGCACGCAAGTTTCGCCTAACAGGTGAACTCACAAAAACCTAACAGGCGTAATGCTAATCCGAAATGGCTAAGAGGCTGAATAGCGTAACAGCGAACACAACAACGAAACGTGCGCTGGCTAGCAAAAAAAAAAAAAGGTCTGAATAAACTCAGACATTCGCCCGTTTAAATATGCACTTCACTTAACTTTAAATTTATATCCTGGCGAGAGAATGTGAGGAGAAGTTGAGAAGTTCAGATAAAGGTATCAACTTAAAGTAATTTGTTTGTGCAAAATAAAGAAAACCCTACAATTTCAGAATTGAAATTGTGTAAAAGTATTAATATTTATTTTCTGCAGAAAAGGTCATAAATTCTTTGCTTAGCATGTATGAATTTCATTGATAGCGAGAACGCAATAACGGCAATGTGGGCTTAAGATGACGCTTGACGTCTACTCAAGATGAGTGTCGTCAGAACAGCTTTTTAATATAAATGCCCAGAGTGGGGACCCCTTTGGCTTGTCGAAATCTTATGTAGAGAGTAACCTTTCTCTTATTTTGAAGGCTAAGCTTGCATGTAAGAAAACTATAGAATTGCATGAATTATTCACGCGAAACAAACAAATAGACACTTTACGTATGTGTATTATTTTAATGAATCTAACTAGTGAAATTTCACAGGAGCAATTGGTAATTAATAATAGTTTAGAATTAATTTAATTAATAATAGAATTAATCTGAACTTATTCATTTTAAATCGTTTAGTTTGTTATTTAATGACAAAATAAATTTGAAAAAAAATTAAATATGTTAATTAATACTACAACACACAGATGCTGGAAAAATAAGAGTATTTTAATTCGGGCAGGAACAACACATTTATTTTAAATGCCTCGGATTTTGATTAAGGGATCTGATTGCATTCTACACTCAAATATTAAAATAGTACAAATAAATCTATGATTAGTGTTATTTAGCGTAGTATTACTTAAAATGATAGAGATAGGTGCTAAAGATATTATAAAAGTATATTCATTCTTACATTTTGGGTTAAAAGGGTGTCGGAGTTTAGGATTACTAGATATATTCCCATAAAAATATTTATCAATATTTCCCTTTCAGTTTTGTCGCTTGTATTTATTAATATATAGTGAATTAAATTGACTAAATTCTAAGTGATAAAGTGAAACGTCTATTAAATATACCTGTTTCAATACATGCAGTAGCTATTTTTCGAGAAATTTATTTTTAAAAAAAATTATGCATGAATGGTTGCGTTAGAAATGCATTAATAATTAGAAATAAAAACCGCTGTTTCTTAATAAAAGATTCTTTTTCTTTACTAATTAGGATTTTAAAAATGAAACGTTATAATCAACGTTAAGAGCATGTACATATTTGAAATATATTAGAATTTTTCAATTATTTTTTTCTTTATATCACACGATAAACAATAACTCTCTTTGCTAATTATGTAAAGCAAAGGAATTTTTCACCGACTAGCGTCCGAGTGACTAAAGCCGCTGAACATTAAAAGTTTGCCTCAGCCTTTTTTTTTTCAGTCAGTGGTACCAGTTGGACATGCGTGAATATTTTTTGGATTTCCTTATAAGTAGCGCAAACATGAACGTGTCTTCCTTTGAAATTATTCCATGATAGTAACCCCCTCACTGGCAGATAACAGTAGTGTACTTTGAATTAATAATCACATGTTATAGGCTAATAATTAAATTTGTGTAGCATTTCAAATCTCATATGCTTAAATTGCCTAAATGCCTAAATGTTTTACTAAGCTCACAAATTCTTAATCACTAGTGAGTTACAAAGTACACAAATTCTTAATCAGAAATGAAGAATTTTCTGACAGAGAAAACGAAATTTTATTTAAGGCCATTTGTCTAGGTTTTCAATAATAATGTTACAACTACTTGCTAGTAATAAATCAATGACTCATCTTCAAAAATTAATTTATTCAATCAGCACATTCATTTAAAAATTTGCTGTGAAATGTCAGACAAAATCAGCCTAAGATCTCCAAGAGCTACGATGCTGTAATCTGGGGTTTCTCTGGTTTGTAAAGCCACCAGAGTTCCTGATAACTATCTATTGAATTTGCAATTAAAGCCCGCGGTACATGCAAGCCTTTAATGCGAACTTAATGGCCAAGCAGCAAGCTAAAAATTCACGAAAAGTAAAATTCCTTTTGAAATATTTGATGATTCCGCGCTTCACACTGGTATCATCACACGGCGAAACTCCGGGACTAACGATAGGTGTAATCGAACTTGCTTTCACTCAGAGTTCTTACTTTGGGCTTTGTTAGGTATTGGATTATTGTGCGTAAATGTTATGCGTGTAAATTCAAAGTAATTTTGACACAGAGTCCGAAATTAAAGAGTTAAGTCCGAAGTTAAAGAATTAAAAAATTGCTGATAAAACTGTACTTTGATAAGTCTATGAATACAAAATAATTCATTCTTTCATAGCTTTCATTTTTCTTTTGTGTTAAGAATACATGAACTTTTACATTTTAACAAAGAGGTAAAAACCAGCTCTAAAAGAGTTGATCTATATGTGCATATAGGTTCGTAACAGCAATGGCTCCCACGTCATACAGGACTCAGAGACCACATAACTGACAGTATCACACATTGCTGTATGTGCTGCACTACTTCTAGGGGAGATTATATTCCATATTGAAGTTAATTTTCCTAAATCAAACTATAATGTCTGAATTGTTCATTTTATACTAATTTCTATAACACAATAATTTACTGGTAATTTCTTTACATGGTATTTTATACCTTACTATGTTTTGTGTACTGTGGGTCAGTTTCATTTAATTCTACATGTAACTTTCTGAGTAATCGTCATTTTTATGATTTTTCCTTAATTAATGATAACCAGTGTATTTGGTTACAATGTATGATTATTAGGCTACAAAATACAATATTAATTCAATTAAACTTTAAAATTAGTTGTGTGATACACTGATTTGATAGAATGATATTTCTTCTGTTGGTTGTACATGTATTTCTAAAAGTGCAGTTACTTTTTCTCTGTATAAAGTAATCAGATATTCCTTATGCTCTAGCAGGTGTTTAATTTGGAATCCCACAAAACATACAGGCTCTCTTAAAACATAAAATCCAAAGCATTAAAATGATTTATTAACAGTTTATGGAAATCACTGCTCTTCTACAGACAAATATACACAAACAGACATAAGATCAATAATAA
This sequence comes from Stegodyphus dumicola, assembly GCF_044657685.1. Lineage (NCBI taxonomy): Eukaryota > Metazoa > Arthropoda > Arachnida > Araneae > Eresidae > Stegodyphus > Stegodyphus dumicola. Next base: position 159,927,700 of record NC_140772.1, on the reverse strand, counting down.
GATCTGCAAACATTAGGCTTTCATCTAACCGACTTTCATTTTACAGAGAAATCAGTTTTTCATAAATAAAGATTGCTACTTACCTTCATCATAATGAGCAAAATCAGAGAATTTTACAAATACATACATTACAGTAATGATTAATGCAATATAAACTATGAAAATCATATTTTTAAAATTTGACATTAAAGAGCTCATATAATTAGAATTAATGCACAGAGGACTGACGATAGCTTGTTAAAACTTCCTTTTCTAAACACAGTCTGCAGTTTTGGAACTTTTCACACAAAAGTACTCGTATAGCTCTTCTCAGTACTTCAGAGTACAATCAGTAGTTTCCACTTCAAACTACTTTTGAAAAATACAAAAAGCTTTAAATGCGTAAGCTCGCATAGTGACTTTTCAGTACAACTAATGCTCTCTTCGTTATTATATAGTTTTCCCCGTTCACTAAGAAATTTCCAGTACGTTCGATTTCTCAAAATTGCTGGAAGTCATATACAGTTAGTTATATAGGGTCGGATAAAATTACAATTAGACAGGTGTCTGACCAGTTACAGTTATACAGGAACCAGACCAAAATATCGCCAAGTGTTGGAATTTTTCTCCAAATTTGGCCGCAAAAATTAGTCATTAATGAGGTTTGCCGATAGTGACATGCTATCAGCAAATTTCTTTAGCCTTTTACCTTAATGTTAAATAGACTTGCTCCTGTAACCTTATTTTTTCGGCGAAGCTTCGTGTTCTTGAGGAATTTCTTCTTATATTATACAAAGACAATACAATTTACATGTAATTCCTCTAAAATTCTTTGCATGTTAGATTTCATGTAGCCAATTAGACTCACTCTTTTTCACTGCAAAAGCAGTTAGAACAATTGGCCTATGACATAATTCTTTAGTCGATAATTTGTTACTTATAGTAAAAGACAATATTCTAAACCTTGAAGCTGTACACATTTTCATTTAATTTTTCACTTTTATTTAACGGAAATATGCACAAATAAATATGCAGAAAACATAAGGAAACTAAATAATGAATTCGCATACTTTGCTTATCGAAAAAGAACGAAAATTTAGTTTTAGAAGGCATAGAGTTCTGAGTAATAAAACACTTCTTTGCACCTGGTCTCGTTTTGACAGGCTATAATTTTGTCAAGTTCTGTATATCGACTAGCCAGATTTAAACTGATAATTCTCTGGATTTATGGCAAATTTTTTGCATTGAGAAGTAGCGTATAACTTCATCAGTAAAGTAAATTTAAACAGGAGCTCTGTCATTCATAGTTTCGAAAGCTATCAACATATTATTTCAGTTAGTTGTTGCTGTCTACACATTTTGTATATTGTTGTTTCGTGTTATGTTCTTGTTATTTTTTTAAATGAATTTAAAATGTTGAAATCAAACAAACTGAAATGGGCTCTACAAGTGCATTAAAGAGTAAATAAAATCATCTAACTCTGATACTATTTTTGCGGAAAGAAAATGTATCTTTTTAAATAAAAACTAAAAAATATAAAGAAGTATTTAAAAAAATGCGATAAAACAAAATTACAGCATACCATTAATATTGTGATTTATATAATCACAAAGGTGACATAATTTTGCTTCAAAACAAGAAATGAGATAAAAAACCATAAGGAAAATAAATTAAAAATAAAACAAAACTACTATTTTCTTATCTAAATGAATAAATAATATCGATATGCAACATATACACATTATAAACCTTATTAATTACTATATCTAGGTACTAGTTTGTACGTTTGTCCGGATTGCCTGTAATTCATTTATCTGCCCATCTGGAGCCTATCGTATGCTACAATGCAGTACTATATTTTTCCTTATCTACCCCAGTATAGGTGCTAGAGGAACCAAATAGTATATATTAGTTTTGGTTTATTAGATTACGTCAAAGCACTCGAGGGCTATCTGCCTTAAGGGAGGGATGCCTTCGTGGAGGACGTTTTAAGAGAAACTGGCTCGTATACATGTTACAATGGGGAAAACTATGAAAACACCCATGCAGCCAGCCCGTTCGCAGGATTCGAACCTCGGACCAAATCACCAGTGTTCAGCGACGTTACCGCTCGGCCGCTGGTGGGCCCAACTAGTATATATTAAGAACGGCAACTGTGATTAAGATATAGGCTTCTTATTTATAATATTGATTACTTAAGAAATCCATTTGAGGAAATAGAGGCTTAAGGAGACAATGTTGAACATTTTACTCGGTTTATGTATCTTATCTGAAGCGATTAAAGGTTTTAGAGTCATAATATCTGTTCTATGTCGAAAGATTTTTGAAGATGTAAATAAATACACTACTCGGTAATCGACGATATTTCCATTATTTTAAAAATATAATTTTTTGAAGAGGACAGATTAAAAAAAATCTGAAAAGGTTCAGATTTCAACGATCGCACGAAAGGGCTCTTTTAAGGTTAATATTGTTTATCAGTATGCATTATCGATAGAGCGAAAAGTTTTACAATGATGAGTGGCAAGCTTACGGAGCTGTAGACAAATATGAATATACCAATCATCAGATGAGTTTTGTTGATTCTACTAGTGGTGCCAACCTTCAGATGTTAGAATGTTTGTGAGGAATCTAGAACAAACATTTGTACGGAGTATGAAAGGAATAACAGCCATAATGCTAACCAGGCGCTTTGCAACAATGGAGACAAATTTCTGGCCATACTGGGAGACATCGGGATATTTTGTCTCCCAGTATGGCGAATGAAACATAGGAATGGCTATTAGTATCGCTTTTGGTCTGATTAGTTTAAAGTATAGCTACTTACATATATTGCGTGATATCGTAGTATTGTACGAATATTTCTGAGGGGAAAAATCTAACGTTCTGTTATATTTCTTTTGATAAGAATAATTTTTTTTAACCTTTTACTGGACTTGTGAATTCAAGTTATTACGAACCCGTACGCACGCAACAATATGAAGTACAATTTTATTGTGACATCTGAAACCCGAATGTTTGAAGATGAACCTTTTCAGGTGTAGGATTTCGAAATGAAAACATTTATTAACACTAAATAAATCATTCTGAAGCAAGTCAACGAAAAGCCAGTGGTGCGGGTATTTATAGGAATGTAGTGTGGGTAAATAATATAATCTAGTTGAGTTTACTTTAAACTGAAGAAGAACAGAAGAAAGAGTGCCCGGTGAAATATGTATGATCGATATTACAATAAGCGGATTGTTGCGTTTTGTATTGGAATGTGGATACTTTCATCCGTAAGTTAATTCAGCCGATTTGAAATTGTTTCTCTTTAGTGTGATTATGAGGATACTCAAGAGTCAAGTAAGTTAATTCAGCCGATTTGAAATTGTTTCTCTGTAGTGTGATTATGAGGATACTCAAGAGATGAAGAGTTCGATATAGATACAGACGTTATCGATTATTATAATGAGAGATTTTAATGTAGACGCGGAAAGAAATGAAACCTTATTCGATTTTCTACAACAACATTTTAATCTAAACATGGAACCATTTAATTATCCAAGTACACTTGGCAAATCACTTATAGATCTTACAGTCACACTAAATATTACTAGACAATTGTTGAACTATGCTTGTTATTTTTGATATCAACTTCCTATTATGCATAAAATAGTTACGAATAGAATTTGTGTACAATCGTAAAAAACTATTATTTACATTTTGTAACAGAAATTATTTTTCGAAAAAATAAATCCCGACTCGAAACAAACAGCAAGCATCAAACTCCAGCGGTCACTTGGAACAGATAACTCTTCATCATTTCTTTTCCTTGCGGTACTGATGATTGGTATACTGATGATTGTTTGACATTTTTTAGGACTGAATTTGACATGCCTGCTGGAGACGCAACTATCAATTAAAACTGACTGAAACAGTTTCAAGTAGTCAGATTTCACGTGTTCTTTCATGTTAATTAAGTATACTCAAAACCAAAATCTTGATAGGAATTTTACATGACGAAACTCGAGGCTATGTAATAACACATTTTATTATGTAACTGATTTAGACTGTTAATGACTGTTTTAGAAGAACCCTTCCAATGTTCAAAATCAGCCATTTTATCGTGCCCTTTATTTTAGTACCCCATTCAATGTTTTATGAAAATTCATTTTAATCCAATACGAGAAGGTATTTCGATACTTGGACACTTTTAATTATGTAAGTGAGACATCCTTCTCACTTATTCTTTGGCATTTAAGCCTTAAATGGAAGTCATCAAAGGGAGATGTTTGGAAATAGATTCTTGAGAGCATTAGACGCATGTCATTTACTCTTAACATTTGAAAGGCATTCATTTAAGTGATTTTACGTAACTGAAGCTTAATCTGTAAATGCCACAGTCTATTTCACGATGCAACGGAGAATTCCGATATTTTATTCTCGTGACTCTAGAGTATTCCAGAAGATTAAGTACAGTTTAAAAGCAAATTCGAACATGATAATTTTAGATGCAAGAATATAATAATAAGAAATTACCTGACGAACGCATTTTGTTTCTTTCTGCGTAGATTTATAATTAACAGTAAACATTTTTGCTGTGAATGAATACTGTCTAAGTGTCTTAAGGGAAATGCTACATCTGCGTATAACGAACAATTCCACTTGAAATTTTCATGCGCAAGGCAAGAGGCAGTCATAATTGGCTAACATTAATCTTTTGCTCGTTTTATCCTGCAACATTTTATTCAAAATTCAATGTACTCAAAATTTGCCTTATATATTTTATTAATAATATTTTAAGTGAGTTTTACTTAGCACAATCACCGTTCTTTATGTTTATCACAATTCATTTGAAATCCGAAGTTCTTCTAGTGATATTTTTTCAGGATTAAAATAACAAATCTGAAAAATAAATGCGAATTTTCTAAATAAAAGACTGTGCAGGAAAAGCTTTAATTTTATTAAATTTCAATAATTGTACATTTTTTTACTGATACATTTATATGACTCTGGTAACCTTCTGAAAAGGTAATGAGTGCTATCAAGTTAAATTGACCTTTTGAAAGGTTCCCTGTAATAACCAGCTAAACATAAATAAAAAATGAATAAAATATAAAGTCAGCTCAATGTTGATTTTAAGGTAAGTTAAAAATAAACGCTTATTTAATAATAAGCGATAGGAATTGTTGTAGCATCAGTAAATTTGCAGGAGTGAGTTTTTGAAATTTAAATACCACTCACCTCCTTAGCTGCGGAAGTGAAAATGACAAAACGGAATATTTGACTACCTAATAACAAGAGAATAAAATTCAAAGAGAGTAGATACAGAGGAGGGTACACAGCAACAGAGTCGATATTCTAGCTAACTGGTAGAAATATAAGTCCTTAGCGAAATCAGAAAATAAACTAAAACAAGTAAATAAGTTCTTCAAAGAACTGATGGTAAATTAGAATTAGAATTAAAGTCATTCATTATAACTAAAGGATTTTATAATTATCAAGAGCCTTCAGGAAATGCAATTCATAATAATTAATGGAATACAATTTTGAGTAATTTTGCTTACAGAAGATAACCAAATGCTATGTTTTGACTAGTTGTAATGGACAATGGAATATTTATGATTTCTGCTTATATCTCATGCTCCTCAGCCACCCAGAATTTCAGAGCTATTCTTCCCTGATCAATGCCTATTAAACAACCCCTTTAAGGAATAGTAAGCTACGAATTTTATTAGTAACAAAAAATGACAAGAAATTTATATAATTGCTTTCAGCTTTACAACTAAGTAACGGAAAAATGAAATAATTACTGAATTATAGTAATCAGTGAAATCAAAGAACGTTTTTCTTTGTGTTTAGATGTACAATTTTAACCGTTTAATCTATAATATAAGATCAGAAACTATTCCTAAATAGTTGAGTTCCTCATCAAGAGGAACAGATTTAGAATGCGCGGGAAACGAAGAATAAATTACAGTCGAAAAGGAAGAATAAAGTTTTTAAATCTGAGTAGATGTTAAGCTAAATTCACCGTTAATTATAAGCCGGACTATGAACTAGAATTTTATTTCTTTTGACATGTTAGGGGAGGAGAGATTAAACACATTCTTGATCACGGTTACTTTTATTACTTAACAAAATTTCGATACTCCAGAAATCTTTAAAATATTTTCATTTTGGAGTAGTTTGGTGAAATATCGTCATTATTTCTCTAAATACGATAGTTCCAGTCTTCATACGAGACTATGTATATGCGAAAAATTCCAGTCAGACCATATATCATTCGGTTTCTTCCTTCGGATATTCTTCCTACCGCATGTGCTCGCTTCATGCCTTTAATACACTCTGAAAACTGCCATAATATTTCAAAATGTTCTATTATTACAGTTATAAATTACAATAGACCAAACTACTAGTCTTCTAGGATTTCAGTTATTAATGCTACATTTATGAAATTCTTCAAATGACTGTCGTTTAATTTTATTATTTTATTATTATGCTTTATTATATTTAAAATTATTACTTTAGCAGATATAACAAAATATCATTCCTTTAAAGTTTATAAACTTTATTCCAGTTATTAATTATCACAGTATTAAAACACTTTTCGAAGCCATATAAAACCAATACATGGTTGAGCAACAGAAAACTTCTCATGTATTTATTTTGTATAACAAAAACCAAAAATGATTAATTTTGGAGGTGAAAACGCGATAAACATCAAGACAAGTTCAAACTAGGTCCCTTGTGTAGACCCAATAGTCATAACCTGAATCCCATTGAAAATGTTTAAAGAAAATTTAATGCGTTACTTTAGAAAAAAAAAATTATGAAAAAGCGCTTGTTCTACTGCAATGCAGTGATATTTCATTATCATCCAAGTCCTTCCCTCTACGGTGAAACAACAACTGAAATAAATTAGGAAAATTGATTTGTTTGTATGAACGCACTTCCTAGATGGCGAGTTTTTCCTAGATTATAAATCATTGTAATTATGACTTTTGAATGGAAACAACTTGCACACATATTACAGGAGTAACAAAATGCATGGCTTACAAAGCATTTGTGCACGTTTCCAGCACATTACTTCCAATGTAGTGCTTTATTTAAAATTCCAGTGTAGTGTTCTAAGCCTCACCCAGTTTTTGAAATCCCGTTTCCCAAGTGCTGCAGTTACAGATATCAAATACTACCTTTACTACTATAGCCATTAGATCTAGAAGCAGTAGGAAATTTTAAGACTGCTATGTATACAGAAATTTCAGAGTCTTAATAAGAAACATTGTACGATCAATAGCGGCATAAGAATTAAAACAATTATGACATCGTAGATTACCTTATCATTATAGAACAAATGTTTATGGACAGAAGAGATTAAAATTTCCATGGCCAAATTCCTGATGAATCAAATTATAATAAAAGGTATAAATTGACGGCCTAAATCTGGATATTATTGCCAAGATAGCTGAGACTGTAATATAGCATGAAAACAAAAGGAGGAGAGTTTCAGGGAGTAAACGAAACGAATATGCTTAGAAGAAATCCTCCTGTAAACAGAAGCTAATTCTAACAAGAATTAACATAAAAATAGAAGAATTATCGTAATTTATAATGAATGGGAATGTTATAAGATGAAGCGGGTGTAAAAGTTGTTAAGCCAGATTTACCTATAAAAACACAAAATGAGATTTTCTCTTCAGCAGGTCGGCTAAATGATCACATCGAGTTGAGTCCCCTTGTGGAAGAAGTATCAGGACTTGTATTCCTCTTCACTTGCTTTGGAAACATGAACTGTCCTGACTTGGAACAGGGAGCTTACTCAAGCTATGTTCAAAAATTGTGAAGTAGACAATACACACAGGAAGGGTATACGAAACCCTTTATTTTTCTATCTTTACAGAGATTTCCGGAACTTCGGAATACAGAGACCAACCACTTGTGGTCTGAACGTAAGAATATAAAACTACTAACTAAAACTCTAACTAAAACTAACTTTGGATTAATATACAAGTGCCTAGCTTTAAGATTGGCTTTTATTTAACAAAATCCGTATGTAGTACAGAGAGCTGCTAAAACTACGATACGTTTAAAATTATCAAGAGGACTAAACCTCTGGCCTTGAAGGCAACCAGCAACCGAGTAAAACTACTATGGCAAGCGGCTTGCAATAACTCTTTCCTCTCTCTTGCTTGGCAAAAAGCCACAACTTAAGTACTTGGCGTTAGCAAGACAAATTTGCAAAAATAAGTTAAAGCTTTTAATTCTGGCCGGAAGAAGAAAATAAGAAGTGATAGTAAAGATTTAAAATAAAATAAACGTTAGTAAAACTTAGGATCCCTACATACTTCCCGCCAGAGTTAATTAGTTTGAAAGTGAGGTCTGAAACGACTTTGTTGAAAAATTTTGGCTCTAGAATCTAACGCGAGGCCAATATTTTACAAACATTTCTCTCTAGAAATTATCTAATCTACAAATTAAAAAAGTCGTTTTTACATTATCAACTCCATGGACAAATAATTTTCATCTGTACTGCACCTATAAACAGGAGTTTCTTAGTGGAATCTGGTTCCTTCCAGAGATTTGGAAGGAAAACTAGTTTAATGAAATGTTACACAATCAAATGGCAAGTAACATGAATATTTATATTTTTCTTTTAAAATTCTTATTTCATTCACGACGTTATTTAATTATCTCCCCGTGCTCTCTGACATGTGTTGTAAAGAAAAACACCAAAGACGTGCGTGTCTATGTACAAGTGTTCAACACTACCGCCTGCAATCAAAACACTAAAGTGTTAAAATTCAACATAACAAGACCTCAGAACACACCTTATATTCATCTCTAAACCCTGAGGTACTATTCTGAAAAGTGGCTAACTCTGAAGTGTAGCGTCAGAGAGCCTAACTACATTCATTCAAATTTTAACACATATTCACAATAATTTGCTCTTTTTACAGTCACACCAATAAGTTAAAATTTTTGGCATTACTCTAATATTTTCACTTTTAACATATCACAGTATTTCTTAACTTTTAAGATAACAGTTCACATTATATATAAGGACATATTAACACGCCGTTAATTTTACGCATTTTAAAACATACATTAGGAGTGCATTGTTTGTTAACTTCTATTCCTTTCTAAGCAAGGGCCAATTCTTCTACTACATTTCAAAAGTCTTTCAGATTAAAACTTCTTTCTTGCCAGAATCTTTTAAATAAAATTTTATACAATAATTTTTACAATTTTCTTAAGGTACCTTTCTCAAAGATTATCAATGCTTTTACAATATTCAAGTATTTACACATTCCTATTATACATTAATTTTAGTTTTACTCGCGAGTAATTGAAAAACATAATACCAAAATAGGTAACAACTCATTTCTCGCCTTTTTGGCGATAAAGGTAGGCCTCACATGAGGTAAAACTTCTTGAATTCTGCCACTTGCAGTAAGAATGAAAAATTAACTTAAAAGTTTCAAAGTAACATAAAGTTTTACTTATCTTTGTGATATTCAGACATCCTTTTTTCTGCCCAGTCCTGGAAAGTAGCGAAAACTACAGTCTGGTTGATCTTCCGTCTTGTGCGGGTTCGCCCTTCGGTTCCTTTCTCCATGAGCTTTCCTTTTTCTTCCAGTTCGCTCACCCTTGAAGACCTTCTTTTTAGCATCTGCTTGTGGTCTCGGTCGTTTGATGGCAGCTGGTCTTGGCGGAACCGGGACAACTCTCTCTCGTTGTTGCCTGGATCTCGTTGCTGGCTGTTCAAACTTTTCTTGCTTCTTTGCATCTGCAGCTGGTCTTCCTTCATCAATTCGTCGACATTTGCTGCGTAGTCTCCTATCCGATGGGTAGATCTTCCGTTTTGGAGCCGTGTTATAGTTGCTGCCATTTCTCCTGGCTTTCTTTGTATTAGTCGAACTTCTCCCTTCTTCATTCTGGGGGTGGTCGTGCCCTCTCTTTTCTGGTCGGTGGAACGGCGTCTTTTTCTTGTTACCTTCAGTTTTCCAACGGGGGAACTTTCTTTTCACTTGCTCCTGTCTAGTAATGGCTTGCCTTGTGATTGCCATTGTTCCACCTCTGTAGATTGTGCCTGCCGTGCCGGATCCTGCAAAAGATCTTGAAATATTGGCATTTTATTACGATTATAAATTGATTTTATCTGGTCAACGTTTGCGGTGCATATTTCACCATTCCTGGCTTTTAACACCACTACAGCCTGAGTTACTTTTTCTATGACATATGGTCCTTCAAATCGTGGATAAAATTTGGCAGTTTTATCTTCTGGTGCTGAAGAAAGTGAATGCTTAATTTTTAACACTTCATCCCCTACTTTATAAGTTACTCCCCGTCGTTTCATATCATAATACAGCTTTTGTTTCCTTTGTGCTACTTCAGTCTTTTTTGCTTCTTTAATTAATTTTTCTATATCGCCCATTTGAAATTCTGGGGCTCTTTGTTGAACATAAAATAATTTATCTAACGGCGTTATAATCTTTCTGCCTAAAAATAACTCAGCAGGAGTTTTGCCCGTTGTATCATGTTTTGCGGTCCTAAGGACGAAAGTTAATTCATTGACATAGTTATGCCAGCTTTTATGAAAATTTTTAACATAACTACGGATAATTTTCACTATATTTCTATTGACCCGTTCCGCTATATTTGATTGCGGCCGATACGGAACCATTTTTAAATGACGTATGCCCAGTTTTTGGCACATGTCTTCAAATATATTACTTACAAATTGGGGACCATTATCCGATATCACTTTTAGGGGCGTCCCGTATTTTAAAATATATTTATTTAAAATAGAATCAGTAACTAATTTCGCGGAGGCTCGTTTTAAGGGAACAATTTCGGTCCACTTACTAAAATGATCAACTATAACAAGGAGTTCAATAATAATTCAATAAATTCTTGTACTTGGGGAAGTAACCTCGGCAAGATCACTTGGATTATCTCAGGATCCGGACGGCTTCCATACAAGCGTTTAAAGACGTGAATTTTTCTTAAAATAAAGCTTGAGAGATTTTCAATTCGTTGCTGGTATATGCTGAAGAGTTCCGCTTCTAATTTTGAACGATTTCTTACGACAGCGAAGGCTTTTACTAAGGCAGTCTTAAAATTTTCGTAAGTATAGGTGGGACTTCCCGCTTGACCCAAGAGGTTTCTGCCTATACATTTGAACCAATTAAGCGCTTGGCCCCTCAAAGCGCTGGTAGCTAAGGTGACTTTCTGGAATTCATGGACTGGATACAGCATGAGGTGGTTATCCAATTTTTCCAAAAAACTGGTTACCGGTGAGTTTCCATTGAATGTTGCTTCTGGTTTCATCGATGCGCGCATGGTCTGGACGATGTACCCAAATCCTTCCAGGGCGGCAGCTGGCATTTCTGGATTCTGAGCCGCTTCTGCAGGCACCACAGGTTCTTCTTAAAACTCGGCCATGGTTATTCTTCTTCGTCGGGCGCCACTATCAGGACTTGCAATCCTCTTCACTTGCTTTGGAAATATGAACTGTCCTGACTCGGAACAGGGAGCTTACTCAAACTATGTTCAATAAATTGTGAAGTAGACAATACACACAGGAAAGGTATACGAAACCCTTTATTTTTCTATATTTACAGATATTTCCGGAATTTCGGAATACAGAGACCAACCACTTGTGGTCTGAACGTAAGAATATAAAACTACTAACTAAAACTCTAACTAAAACTAAATGTGGATTAATATACAAGTGCCTAGCTTTAAGATTGGCCGTTATTTAACAAAATCCGTATGTAGTACTGAGAGCTGCTAAAACTACGATACGTTTAAAATTATCAAGAGGACTAAACCTCTGGCCTTGAAGGCAACCAGCAACCGAGTAAAACTATTATGGCAAGCGGCTTGCAATAACTCTTTTCTCTCTCTTGCTTGGCAAAAAGCCACAACTTAAGTACATGGCGTTAGCAAGACAAATTTCCATAAATAAGCTTTTAATTCTGGCCGGAAGTAGAAAATAAGAAATGATAGTAAAGATTTAAAATAAAATAAACGTTAGTAAAACTTAGGATCCTTACAGAAGGACTGAAACTTAAAAGAGACGCTGAAACTTTATTAGCGACGTATGAAGAATTACGTACGTATCTTGAAAAATAAAGATAGAACATATTACTGTAACAGTCATGACGTTGTTCATGACCTAAATAGTGATCTATTTTTTTGAATTAATTTTTCTTCTCAAACGCAATTACCAGTTCAAGTGTCTGCATCTATTTCAGTCACCTGAGCAGAAATTATTATAATGGTGTATAAATACGCAATATTACTATTCGTTATTTGCCAAAGTTTCTGATTTTCATTTTTTGAGATTTCCTCTCTGCACAAAATTGCAGGAGCTAAATCTTATAAGGTTTGGTTTAGTTTACTTAATTACGGCAAAGCACACGAGGGCTATCTGCCTAAGGGGAGGGATGCGATCGGGGAGGACATTCTAAGGGAAACTGGCTCGTATACACGTTACAGATGGGGAAAACCACGAAAACGCCCATGCAGCCAGCCCGTTCGCGGGATTCGAACCTCGGACCGAACTACCAGTGTTCAGCGACTTTACTGCTCGGCCGCTGGTGGGCCCTAAATCTTATAAGAGTAAAGACGATACTTTAGTCATTTCTTTGTAAAGACTAGATTTTCTTGTGTAGAACCCAAACTACAATATCGCAGTATTTGGCTATATACAAGTACACACTTTTTATACTTAAAATGTGATATAAAGTTAACGCATATGCACGCACAAAAAATATTAGAAATAATTATTTACATGATTTTATAAAATGTTATTATGACTAACCAATTCCTAATCACATTTTTCTCAGAAACAATTTTTTTTAATTTCCTTATTCATTTGGATTTTATTTATTCAACAGATTTATTTGGCTTTTCAATATTGCTTTTCTGCACCTCTTTTCACATTTTAACCCTGATTTTTATCTTCCGAATTTCCTCAAGTTTCACACGTTTTTAATACAATATGAAATTTTATACATTTACTTATTCATTTGGATTTAATTTATTCAACAGCAACTCCTATAATTTTTATGATGCATTACGCTTTGATAATGTATAAAACTGGTTTCGTATATTTTTTTATTTTATTATATTACGGCAAAACACTCGAGGGCTATCTGCCTTAAGGGAGGGATGCCTTCGTGGAGGACTTTCTAAGGGAAACTGGCTCGTATACACGTTACACATGGGGAAAACCACGGAAACGCCCATGCAGCCAGCCCGTTTGCGGGATTCGAACCTCGGACCGAACTACCAGCGTTCAGCGACGTTACCGCTTTGCCGCTGGTGGGCCTGGGGTCGTATAATTTTTTTAAGATGTAACGTATGTAATTACAAGTCTTCTTGTCTTTCTTGTATAGTACATCACGTTTCAGTAAGATTTCATTCAGCATATTTGCGGGGAAGAGTCTGAAAGTAAATTAGTAAATTCTCAGATACCATAAAAAGTACATTTCTCATGTTTAATCCAAAAAAATTAATATTTGTTTTAAATTAAAATTTGACGTAACTCACATTTGTATTCGATCTAGCAATAAATATGTTCAGTTACACAGAAAAATTTTGAAATTTTTTTTAAAAACATTTACATTAATGGTCTAATATATTCCCCTTTTTTATTTTAATTAATAAAGGACATGATAGTCCATACCTTAATTAAACTAAAAAGTCAAACATTGCTTAACTAATTTATTCATTTTATAAATATAATCTAATCATTCTATCTGTATTTGTAGGAAAAAAAATGAAGGCTTAACTTTAGTATTCAGCTTTAATGGGAATTTCATATTATAAAGGTTTCCACAAATTTATTAATTCAAATTTTAATTGTTATCCGATAAATTTGAATTTGAACTTATTCATTTCTTTACACAGTAAACAATTTGAGCTTTATTTCCTACGCAAATTAACTTTAGATTAAATTATTTAGGAAGAATTTTAAGAATCAAAAAGCCAGTATATGCTTTTAAGTGTGATAGAAATGTTTTTAAAAAGATCATAAAATATATTCAGTTTATTACATGTATCACCGTTTTTATTTAAAGGTTATTAATAAGAAATATTTAATTCGAATTTTCCATACCTTTAATCTTTCTTTGTATGAATTAAATCGGAATACATATTTTCTAGTTCAAGCAAACTAATGTAATGAAGGGTTTTGTTTAATTTCATGAACCAGGAATTAAACTAAATGTTATTATCTAACGAAGAATAAAATAGCCTTTTTTATTCACATTTCAATAAATCTTTTGAATAAATTTTGAAATCATAAATAATGCGCGATCGAATGGAAGTCAAATCATAAACAATTTAATTCCATTCCATTGAAGTTTAATTACGATATGCATTTTTAATAAAATAATATGATATCTATTAAGACATGTATTTCCATTATTTAAGCTTTTATTTACTTCAGTTAATGTGTTTTTCGCTATGGTCTGTCATTGATTTTTAAACTATTTGCTGATATGTTATCGAGCTCAAATTTTGAAATACACACTACTTTTAAATGACAATATAGTAATGTGGCCAATCGACGCTTTTCGACATTCGATTTGATTTTTTAATTTAAAGTCGAACAAATTTTTAGAACATATTTTAACAAACTATAAAAATCTCAGAATTTTACTATTTGCTCTATCGATAGGAGCAGGGGGGGGGAAGTTTTCTAAACGAAATTTTTATTTTAAAATTATTCTTAAATTTTAAAGAAAGAATGATAAAAATATTAAATCGATGATTTCTAATACTTTTTTAAACTAGTTTTGCTTTTGTATGCTTTTATATAACTCACTTATGATGTTTAAACCGATGATCAAAACTTTGCCAACGGTTTATCAACCATTTGCTTATAGGCTCATATTTCACTGCACACGCACTCATTGTGAATCATATTACAATGCGATGAAGCCAATGTTTTCATAATTTGATATATAATTTTTAAAATTTAATGCTGAAACTATTTTCTACATGTATCTTTATTTAATGAACAAACTAAAACCATTCGTTAGGACTGTACTTTCTGCAGTTTTGGATAGAGATGAAAAAATATTTTAAATGAATTCAGATGAGATTTGCAATATAATTTTGATTTTATTGGTTAATTCTAAATTGTTTCTACTATTTGTCTTAACAGGATTATTGTAAGTAAAGGAGTGATTACTCATTGTTGAAAAAGGATTTTGCAAAAATTAAAAAATCTTTTTATAAAACAAAACTTTATTTAAAACTTATAATGTAATTAATAAACGTTATCACATAGCTTAAGTGGAACAAGAGTTACATAATTCTCTTCATAAAATTCGTCTAGAATTTTTATATCATGAATAATAAAAGAATGGGACTTGTTTTTATAAATTGTTATAGATAATAGCTTAAACATTTGGCAAGGTAATTTAATTAATATGTTTCGTTATTAGGTGCCCGCGCTTTTATTATTCCTGCTATAAAACTGTACAGTAATTTAATGCCTCGTTTGCCTTAAATTACATGATAAAATACTTTTCTCCTTTAAGTTTATTGACTATTTTATAAGTTTTAAATAATGTTTTTTATAAAAACTTTTTTTTTTAATTTTTATTACAATAAATTTTTGTTTTGCCAGATTTATAATTTAAGCTATACATTAAATAATAAAATTTTATACTAGATTTTGAACATATCAATATCCAATTGATTATATTTGAATCATTCTGTAATATAGTATATTTTATAGAAATATATATCATTGATTTAATATATATTGTTTGCTGATATTTGTGTCTTTTTCATATTTCGAACTTACTTTTGTAAGATACAATACCTTCCTTCCCCATGTGTAAGACGAATTTTTTCTTTTAAAATTTCGTTTCTAAAAGCTGAGTGTGTCTTGTACAATTGTGATGACACTTCCAACGAAAGCGCCAACGGTGGCGTACCGTTTGCAATACAGCAAAAAAAAATCAAAACTGAAAGATTTTTGGAGACGCATACGCTGAGTGTGCATAAAATCTGCTATCGAGTCTTTAACATGTTATAAAGTGTTATATTTTGACCATAACGGCAAAAGAAAAGATTATCGTAAATCGCTGAATTCATGCTAATAGTGATCCAGTTTGCAGAAGTGAATGAAAGTGATGTTTGCCCCTCCCCCAGCTCAGAAAACAATCCGAGACTGTCTACGAGAAAACGAAACACTACTGAATATCCCACGGTTGAAGACGGCGAGAGGCAAGTCTGTAAAATGGCCTTACATAAAGAAGAAATATTCTTCCATGTAATATATACATGACAACAACAACAAAAACAACTGGAAGGCGTGTGAGAGCCGGATACGGTTACAGCTGCATATAGCTTCAATTACAATTATTCAACCACAACAGTAATTAGGGTTATACGAGGACCCTAACAAAATGTCGCCAAATGGTCACCAAGTTTGGCAATTTGGGGCGATTTCTCGCCAAAACCATCTCTAGCTTAGCGAGATATCGCTAATTTAGCGAGATAACCATCCATTTACTCACTGTTAAATAGAGTTGCCTCTGCTTTTTTTTTTATTTTTCAACAGAGCATCTTCTCTTTCAAGCATTCTATATTACATTATACAACAGATACTTCATTTTCACATATAATGTCACTAGAACTATGTATATATATATATATATATATATATATACACTCATGTCCATAAATTAAGGATAATTCGGAATCATGCGGAAATCGAACTCTAAAATAAATATATCACATGTAAAATCACTACACACATCTTCAAGAATCATATGCAAATTTCAGGAAGTAACCAGACGACACCGATGGTACGTCACAATGACGACAGTGTAAGAGAGTGATAAATAAGGAAAACAGGCAAAGAAGTAAAATTGTTCGCAGGCGCTTTATAAGCATTTCGGTGCAATAACCGAAACTTTATGACACAAAGGACGCCTTTGGATGATTTTTTACGTGGTACAATTATCGCCGTCTGGAATGTGGGCGTACCCAAATGGAGGTATCAGACGAACTTGGAATTGCCCAGAGTGTCATCTCCAGGCTTTGGCAACGATTCCAAGATGATGGTAATGTGAGTAGACGTTACAGCACAGGTCGCCCAGAGTTACAACGCCGAATGAGGACCGGTATTTGGCAGTTACTGCCAAAAGAAACAGGCGGAGCACAGCCTCAGACCTGTCTCGTCAGCTCTCTTCAGCCACTGGTACGACAATTTCAAGGCAGACCGTATACAGACGCTTAGGGCAGATTGGTCTATATGCTCGTAGACCTGTCAGATGCGTTCCACTCAGATGCGTTTAAGTCCTTTGGGTTTTTCCCCGGCTTGACAAACGTAATTATCTGCGCGTGCTTCCACTGTTGCGGAAAGTAATTGAGCCTCATACAAGCATTGACTATGTTTGTAATGAGGACTATGTAAGTTCTTGGGAGAGCTTTGAGAACCGTATTGGTGATGCTATCGTAGCCGGGAGCTTTCCTGGACTTTAAGTTGCTAATTCTATTACTTATTTCTGTTGGAGAAGTTGGGTTGAAATGATTATTACAATTTCTGTCAGCTAGGTGGTTAATGAAATTATTGACTTCTTCATCTGTTTCATTATTAGAGGCATGATTGGTGAAAGTCTTTTCTAGATGCTGCGCAACGGCTTCAACCATGTCATGTTCAGAATAAGCAGTTCCACTACTGGTGTAGAGAGGACCAATATTTCTGTTATTAGTATTCCTTAAGGAATTTCCAATACGCCAGACTGTATTCGGAGAGAAATCCATGGAGTCTAAGAAATCGTCCCAACTTCGTCCAAATCGTCCCAATTTGATCTGTACTCTAGGAGGAGGGTCTTGATGTTCCTAATTTTTCTGTTCAGATTTCTTTTAACAGTGGGATCGCCTGTTCTTCGCCAGACCTTTTGCTGTGCGGTTTTTGTCTTTTATTTTCTCAATGATGTGGTCGGGGAGATTGTCTTTGAATTTGAATCTTATAATCTTTGAATTTGGTGGAATCATCAAGGGCTTTCTTAATTTTACTATTGATCTTAGTGATATTGTACTCAATGTCTACAATATCGGCAAGAGCCGGGTGTGCAGGTAATTGTTCCAGAGAATTATTGAATTTCTGCCAGTTTATAATTTTCTTTAAAGGCAAGGTCTTCTCAAAGCCATGGTAAGTAAATTTAACAGGGAGATGAGGTTAATTGATTAATCACCTGTAGAAAAGGGATTTGCTGGATATTTTTTGTAATAATAATGTCGAGAACATCCGAGCTGCCTGTATGATGATACCTGGTAGGTTCCGTTGGTCCAAAAATTCTAAGGTCATTCGTAAGAGCATAGCTATAAAGTTTGTTGCCATTTGTGTTATTTCTTTGAGAATTCCAGCTATGATGTTGAGAATTCAGGTCCCCTGCTATAATAACAGGGTGAGTGATATTGTTAAAAATTTGCAAGTCCTTGTTGTTGAGAATGTTTCTGGGGGGATTATAAGCCGAGATGATGACAATCGGCTCATTTGTGCGCGAATGCACAACGATCGCAGTGGTTTCAATGCTGCTGCTATTGGGAATATTAAACTCGTTGGCGTGCAGATGGCTTTTAATTAATATCATAGTACCGCCTTCCCTGTTATGGTCTCTGTCCGTCCTGAATGCGTTGTAACCATTGATCTTGAACTTATCATTAGGTCTGAGCCAAGTTTCATTCACTAGAAACACATCAATATTATGGTGATTAAGGAAGTTTGCTACTTCAACGTTCTTGTGGCGAATACCGTTGGCGTTAAAAAATGCGAGGTTTCAACTGCTGGGGGCGGTGAGGTGAGTTCTTGAGTTACTGTTAATGTGGTTAAAATTCATAATTGATGCTTGATAAAAGTTCAAAGGCTTCCCAGCCGACTTGGATTTTTTCCAATATTGATTTAGATCTTAAGAACCGCTCGAAGAGATTTTTTCCTTGCAGAAATAATTTCTTCAGCCAAATTTTGAAATCGGAAACGGAGCCTAAGTTCTCACTTTCGACAGCTGCGTTCTGATTGGTGGATGAAGCATTCTGCTCATTAACATTTTAATTGCTATTTTGGGTTATGTTTCTTCTTGGCAGAGGTGGGAAATTTTCTAAGTTGATATCAGGGGGATTATTTTTTGAAGTTTTTCTCGCTTCTTTTTGGAATTCTTTTTCTGCAATTTTTCTTTTCAAGTTATCCGGATGCATTTCGCAACCACGGTACGAACTAATGTGGGTGCCTCCGCAGAGGCAACATTTGCCGGATAAGTTTCTGTCTTTTGTGCATGTAGTAGTAATATACACCATTTTAAACACCTGGGCTTGTGCTTACAGTGAGCACGACTATGGCCATACCCCTGACAGTGGTGACACTGTTTGTGGCCTGAAGTGGGTCTGCAGGGAGTAATGTTAACGGCCAAATCTAGAATATGCGTTATGTTGTATATTTTCATGCCTTCTATGCTGCGTTTGACTTCAACCATGAAAGTGGGTAGTTTGACAATTTCATTGTCTATTTTCTTGGTAACTTGTCTTACTGTTTTAACCGGGATGTTATTATCTATTAGTTCTTCCATAATGTCCTCGGGTTTGATGTGAACAGATAATTTTTTGATTACAACTCTTATCGGTTTATTCTGAGGGAGAGGGAAGGTATGGTAAGGAATTTCCTTTTCGTCTAAGTATCTCGTTACTTCACGATACTCAGTGTCCGATTTTACTTTAATGTGGATATCACCACCTTTCTGTACACATTCCATGGATATGGTAAATTGCTTAATGTTATCTCTGAGGGCTTTCCAGTCCGTGACATCTGAAATGATAATCGGCGGAATTCTGTTAGCCTTTTTGTTGGGCGTAATGAAATCACCTTCATTATTAGTACTGCCTTTTTGTGAGTTTAGCGAACTAACATTTGTAGTGTCCATTTTATCATCTATTTTTAGTGAAGCGCATTTATTTTTGGTTGACGTCATTGAAGCTTTACTGCTTTCACTAAGTGTGCGGTTGTGGTATTTTTTGGGTGTAATCCATTTTTCATTATAAATCTGTAGAATCGGTACTTACTGTCTAGGAATATGATGTTTGTAAACTTACTTCCGATGTGGCTGTCTAAGGGCTAATAAACTAGTCCGATTTATGTAAAACTTGAATATTTAATGAAACATGAATAGTTGCTACAAACTACAAGGTAATTACATACGTAGAAGGAAACAGATGAGATTATTTACAGATGAAAGAGAAGGAATCGTATTTTATAAGCAAACATCTTTGAATCGCGTCATCGTCTTAATGGCGGAATCGTCTGCCTTCTATCATCGGAAAAGTCAAAGATTTATTCTCACAGCTTGTCGCGTCATCTGATTATAATGAACGGTGCCATCCCACAACTATTTATTTTGCTTATTTCCTGAATAGCATTTGAAACTGGTTTGGGTTGCTTTGTAGTTTGATTAGATGTCGAATCATTGCTAGTATTAACTAACGGGATGCTACCGCAGATATTTTGCACTGAATCTCCTGCAGCTTGTTTAATCGCTACACACTTCTCAATCTCTGCATAGGATTTTTGGAGCCATTGCTCCATTTCTGGGGTGATTTTCCGTAAGCCATTTCTAAGCGTGTTAAACGCTAAGTTAAACTCAGCCATAATCTGCTTACAACTCTCAATCGTGCCATGTTTAAGAATATTCTCAACAATATCGCGCTTATTAAGGACTGCTAAATCATTTATCTCATCCATATTTACCAAGTCAAGCTATCCTATCGATATACAAGACAATGTCCATAATGAAAGCGTAGAAATCAAAAATATACTCACGAACTTGTCCAGATGAGCTACTACAAGTACACCTCTCGAAAGGGACCAACGAAAAACACTTACTATTTATAAATAAATTTCCTTCAGTTCCTAAATTTTAGAATCACACTCGTAGAGCAAAATAATAATACGAACTCAAACAACTTTCGTATCGAACTGTCATGTTAAAATTCATAGCTGCAGCATATACATTCATAGCATATAATTTTGAAAGATTAGTGGTGGAGGAAATTTTATTCTTTGTATTCCATTTTTGCATCTGATGTAGAATGAAATGTAGATGTAGTCTTTCTAGCAATAAAATAATCTAATCGAATTCATTTACCCACAGATTTCATGGCACAAACACAAATTCTAAAATTTTAAGGGGTAAAAGTTCTTTTTTCAATCATATAACATGCTCTTAACAGGAAAACATCGTAACAAGATGTCTTCCAATAGTTCGGAAAGTCAAAATTACTCAGGAAAATTACTATCTTTTTCAGTCAAAATTACTTAATAAAAAATTAAATAGATAAAGATAGTAATCTTTCCTCGGTAATTTTGACTTCGAAAACAAATATACATGTGCAATTCAAATTTCTGTTACATTGCCATGCAGTATTTTGATGGCAAGCATTATTTTTATATTTTTGCTATCCTTTGAAACCGTACATTACAGGAACATCATCTTCTGATTGCTCTAAATCTTGAGGATCAAGTTTAAGTAACAGAACTATACGAGAGAGAATGCAATTCTGTATGTGTACTGCACAGAGTACCGTATATTATATGTTTTTATTTAATGCGGAGGTTGACTTACGATACTCAATTTTTAATTAAAATTAACCCTACATATTTTTGTTATTTACATATTCCAGGAATGATAACTTATTATATCATTTATCGTCATTCGCAGCGTCACTTAGTTGCGGTATGTCATGAAACATGTAATTCATGAACACCTATTTTACCTATATGAACACCTATTGATTTTGTAGGTAATATGCATTTACTTACAAAATTTAACGTCACACTGAAAATGTTTTTATTATGTACGATTTACGCAGTTTAAATAATACAAATGCTTGTTGGATAATTTTAATCTAAGTATTTCTGTTTAACGTTAAGTCTTCAAACATAAGAGTGTAGCCCATTTTCAGAGTAATATAAAAAGGTAAACATTCTGTTTCGCTCGTTATTGTTGCTATGCAAGCAGTTTGGAAATAATATACTGCAAATAATTTTTATATACTTTCTTTGACTTATTTAAAAATGCTAAGAAGAAGAATATTCCAGTTTTTGACTTCTTAGAAACGCCCTATACCTTTAGAATATTTCATCTATGTATGGCAAAACAAATACAATTATCTTTCTTCGATTTGAAAGAAGATTAGTATGCGACTGAATAAAGAATTCCTTTAGATTTAAAGATAGGAAATGCTATCTTTAGTGCAATAATAATACTCGACCACTTACGCATTTTCCTCGATAGATAAGAATAAGGAAACAGCGATTGATCTAAATGAAAAATGGCATTTTTGAAATTGTTGGACGAAAAATAATTTTCTTTTTCATCGTTCGTAATAGACTTGTGAGGAAAAGCTTTCCAAAAAATGCCCTTTTTTTCAAAAATATTCTAATGCATCCAAAATTAAAGGAAAAAATTCAGTATTTTAAATGTTCATCCCTTTTATTTAAATATTATTCTTCGGTAAACATTTAATATTTACATTATATTTATCTTTGAAGATAACAACACCATAAA
This sequence comes from Stegodyphus dumicola, assembly GCF_044657685.1. Taxonomy (NCBI): domain Eukaryota; kingdom Metazoa; phylum Arthropoda; class Arachnida; order Araneae; family Eresidae; genus Stegodyphus; species Stegodyphus dumicola. The sequence continues at coordinate 159,905,143 of NC_140772.1, read as the reverse complement.
TTTGTAATTTCTAAAACTTTTCATAGCAATTAAGTAAAAATATAATTTTTAAATGACTTTAGGAAAGTTTATGAATATGATTCATATGTAACGTATCCATAGGAGTCTTCAGTGATAGTCAAACAATGCATAGTGCGGCCATAAGTCAACTTTCAGCTTTGTGCATGGAAATTTTGCCGTCCTGCCTACTAGCCGAATTGCTTATTTTGCGTAGAAACTCTAATTTTAATTGCAAATAAAAATATTTTAACTGTTTTTAAATGTATTTCGTGTTTTAGGTTTTTCAGAATTTTGTAATTTTTTAATGAAAATGTTTTGAGTTTTTATGTATTTTTGGCTTGTAACTGATTTGATTAAATGAGAAACATAGCTCTGATGAAATTCGAGAAAATAAGTTTAAATAAAGTGCAGTAAAAATGTGTATAATTTAATAGGCCTTACAAAAACGCCACGTGACGTCCACATGAGATTGTTTTTCCTATATTATAAAAACTTATTACATTTTATTACGTATCTTATCTCCCATTCTATTCAGAATCAAATGAATTCTTATCAGAATAATATTCGCATCAAATATATCTAACCATTTATCCTAAAATCTAAGGAGATCCTTATATTCGAGAAAGTCTTACTGTCGAGCGAATACGGTATATGAGCATAAAGATTAAACATGCCCTAATTTATCGTGCGAAGTAAAATAATTGCGATTGTTATATACATGTTCATTATTGTAATACAGCCTACGAAAGCCGGGACTAAGATGAGGCTAGTGAAACAGTTTCATCCTTGTCTGAGGTGTTCATTGCTTCTGGTAAATAATTAAAAGGGGCTCCAAATTAACTACAGAAGTTTAGAAATTATTTTTAAAGCTGAGGCAACAATTGTTAATTTTTATCTTTGAAACGCATCAAGGAATGCTATTTTAAAAACATCGTTGTTAAAGTAAATTATGTATTTATATTATTAACACATTTGATGATAATTTCAAACTTCGTTCATTCTCTGTACTATATTTTCGACTGTCTTATTTCTACTATTTTTCGTAATAATCTTCTTGGACAAGATGGGGTTCTCTGTTTACGATTGACACAGCGCAAGTTAAAATGATAAGCAGCAAAGTTAAGTATGAATCACATTAACATAGTATAGTATATCACATTAATGCCACTATATTTCTTCGATATATACCTTTTATTCATGGTTTCCATTAATTCTTTGAAAGGAGTTAAGGTGTATTTTGTATTCTAAACAATCCAGCTGTAATGCTTTCAAACTTGCTTTGATTTCATTATTTTCTAACACTAAAATTTATTGTTGAAATTAGAGAACTGAAAAATGTTTTCAGTAAATTTCATTTATTAATTTTCCTAGGATATGTTATGTAGAGAAATTATCTGATAGCGTTGTAAAAACTATGTGAATGATTTTATGATTTATGGAAATCTTAATTTTTATTTGACTATGAATTATTTATTTTAAGGCTTTAATTTTGGGGAAAAACAGATGCTTCTGGAAATATTATTTAGTTTAAATGAATATTATTTATTTTCTTTTATTTGCAAATCTTGTACAAACTTTTATTCATTGTGAAAGAAGCAGGGAAAGGGAGGCAATTTTTGCCAAGTCATGATTTCGCGCGCTTTGTCCTTTAGAATGTTCGAGAAAGAATTTTCATTGTTAGTTGACCTTAAGAGAGGAAAGTACGTGACAGAAAGGACAAAGGTTGCTACTTGTCTTTCAATGTAAGTCATTCAGGTTTTTGGCGATTGAGGGTCCGGTTGTTGGCTAAGTGAAGAAGGGCGCGCATGCGCGATCTCTCTTATTTCCGCATTCTGGAGTTGAAAACGAAGATTTTGCCATAATTAAGGGGGCGATAAATGAAGCCATAGTGGGAGCCCGCGTTTGTGAAGGAGACGAAGGAAATTCGAGTTGGATTCACTTTTTTGGCTCACTCTCTGACTGACTGGCTGATTTTCGGGCTTGCTGGACAAAAATGTAATTACGAAGAGAGATGTTTTCCGGCGGGGAGCGGCAAATATGCTCCCCGGCCGCGTTTTGGTTAAGAGGCGAGACTCTCTTACTGGCTTGGACTCGCTGACTTTCGGGCTTGCTGGACAAAATGTAATTACGAAGAGAGATGTTTTCCGGCGGGGAGCGGCAAATATGCTCCCCGGCCGCGTTTGGTTAAGAGGCGAGACTCACTTACTCTTGGACTCGCTGACTTTCGGGCTTGCTGGACTTGTGGACGTTGCTCTTGAAAACTGGCTTGAAGGAAATTCGAGTTGGATTCTCTCTCTTACTGACTGGCGGGTGGAACTTACTTGGGACGTTACTCGTGAAGCTTGCTCTTGGGATGAGTAAGAACAGGCGAGCCGTAATTGCCTAGAAAAAACGTTTCTGGCCTGAAGCTGAAAACCCTCTTCCTTGCGGCGTGCTGGTAAAGAGGCGAAATTTGAACGAGTTACCTGCGTGTTGACATAGGACTTTCAGGACCAAGCGGATAGCCGTCCTGGGCAGCAGAGCTCCTGTTTCTGTTCTACAGTGGAATTGGCGCCGACATTTTTAGAACCAGTGTCAAGATGAGCCCGGCCGACATCAACGCTTGATAAGATACGAGTCCTCCACTTCAAGATGTCCCCTCAAGATAAGTTTTATTTTCTTTTTTTTTTTTTTTTGGTGTGTTTGAACTTTAGGCAAGCTGTTTAAAAACGTCCTTAGCAGTAAAAACAACGTCGAATCTAAAATTTAACTCTCATGCCTTAAATTGTTTCCCTTTCCTTTTTTTTTTAAATTACCAGACAAACCTTAAGTTTTTTTTATGAATTTAAATGAGAAGACTCTCAGATGAGGTTAAGATTTTTCTTATTGTGATGTAATTGAATAAACTGATATTTAATCTGGTACCTCTTACAGTATGTTTTCTTTATATATTTAATATGTTTTTTTCTATAATTCTGGTATATGTTTTTCTTATGTTTTCGATCCTCTCACGGCGCGGTCCCGGGATGCATTTTTTTCACAACGCAAAAATGCTGTACACGTTTCACTATACGATCACTAAAATTTTGTTAGTTGGCAAATTCTTAAGAGTTTAGTTTTCCTCCCTAAGAGGAAGTAGAAACTTTTCACGGCAAGTAGTTTCATATTTAACATTTAACATATAGGAATTTCAGATATAACATGGTACCTTGAAGTAAAGCTATTTAACCTTGGTGTCGAAACTTCTCAATATAACATTGGTGCCGTGACAGAAACTTAACATAACATTGGTGCCGTGACTTCTGCTTAGTGGGGGATCGGATCGAGAATTGAATTTGGATTTTGAATTTACCTATTTTGTGTAATTTACTTTTTAAGGAAGGAGTTAAATTTTATGTGCTAGGATTAATTAGAGTTTTTGATTTGTGTTTGCTTATTTGTTAATACGAGAGTGATAAAGTTTGAAAATGTGTGTGAATTTCAGGAATTTTGGACTTTAACGTTAGGCACACAGAATTGAACTTTAAAGTTAGGAAAAATATATATTTTTAATGTAGGAGAATAGATACTGTATATTTTACTGTTGAAAATCCTTGAGTGTTTTCTGGATGTATATTTTTGATTTCTGATTTCTGATACAAGATGGAAAATGAATTATTTCACGATAATCCTCTGCTATTTGTGTATCCTTGTATAAAGTTTCGAGTGCTTGTCTTTAAAAACTGGACTCATTTTTTGAGCACTTCTAAGAGAAAGAGATTAAAGACTCTAATTATTTTACTGAATGAGACAAGCCATAGCTATGCGTAGCTAGAAATTTTTTTTGTGTGTGTTTTTGCTAATTATTTAACCTAGAATCTTGTGAAATGTGTAATTGTGAGGGGTAACGTTAGAGAAATTTTGATTTTTTTTGACTTGATTGAATAATATTTTGTGAAATGTATGTAATGTTTTCATGATTCTCTAGCGTAGTATATTATTGCTTTTTGATTTACAATGTTTTGTTATGATTCCAGTACATTGTGTAATGTGTTAGAAAATTTAATTTAGTATTGAGCAATGAATTTTATAAGTTCTGAAGGCATAATGATACAAATGAATGAGTTAAAAAAATTGAAGGTTATTTTTCAATTGCAAAATTCTGTTTTAAAGTGAACATGGGTTAGATTTGAATTTTTGCCTGAGATCAGCAATAGTGATGTTTGCATATTTAATTTGTTTGATTGAATTCATCAGCTTGAGTGAGGTTCTAATTAGTTTAATGAGTCAGAGTAATTGAGATTAGTTATCTTCTGAGTTTTAAGTTTGTGAAGAGTTGTCATGTGAGAATTGTTTAAACAGTAGAAATTGAGTTAGTCTTGTGAATTGTAGAAAGTGAATTTTAATGAGAATTTTGTGACAACGGGAATTTGTTTTGTGAAAATGTTTGAAATAAGTTTGAGAAGATTAGTTACTTTTGCTCTGTACTCATGTGTGGGAATTTTCTGTTGATTACAAGTAGTTTGTCTTGAATTTGCTAGTGAATCGTAATAGATTTGATTTGAGTTATTGAATTTTCTTTCTTGTTGGACTTGTTGCTGAATTTGGGGTTAATTCTTGTTTTGGCTTAAGTTTTGTATTTGAATTGGTAGTATCAAGATAGTTGTATCAGGTTTTTGTTTTGTTTTAGTGGTTTCTGCCAAGGTCCGTAAAATGTAAGTTCTCTGATGTTTAGTTTCTGTGGAAGAATTGAGATTTCTGTGGTCATAGGAAAATAGTAGAATTTGAGTTATGGATTTCATTTGTGTGATTTTTAGGGATTTTTGAGTTACGAGTTATGAGTATTTTTTTTAGTTTAGCACTTTTGAGAACTTTGCATTTGTTGCTTGCAGTTAGGTCTTGCGTGAAGTTGTAATGTCCTGAAAGCTCGTTTTCTTGTAAATACTTGCACTTCATGGTGGCACTTGACCTCTTACACCGGGGCAAACAGGAACTTGTTATCTGAGAAATCTATTGTTGTATCTCTTTCATTGTGTTGGTTCAGAATTGTAACGTTTCAGTCAGCGCACTTTTCTTTCCGAGATTAGAGATCTTATGTTCTCTTTCAACGTGTCTGGAGGTTTGCTTGATACGTAAAAGTTTGAGTCTGTCATTTATAATACAGCGCTTTTCTGAGCTTACATGGACGCGGTAAAGAGTTACTTTGTTTCTTTTGTTTGGGTGGAGGTGTTGTTGAAAGCTGCTACTTAGGTTACTATACAACGTTTTGGAAGTCTGATGCAGAATGGATCTCAGTTTTTGCCTAAAATTGGGGGGTTTGTTTTGAACGCTTTCTTGATTTGTGTTATTTTATTTAGTGTTCTAGTAACGTGCTTCAGTCCAGCTTTGATTGATTTCTTTGACTAGTTGAAATTTTTTTTTGTGGACCTAATGGATTTTTAGAATTACTGAATTTTTTTTTGGTGTTGTCTTACTAAGGGGACTTAAGTTTGGTGTTGTTACTCACTAGTGTTTACTTTGAGGTTTGAAAGTTTTTAGCGACACTTCACTCTTGCTGGTCGATTTTTTTTTTGGCTTGATTTGAATTACAGTGAAATATTTTTGACTTGATATGGTTTAACATAATGCTTATGTGTGTATTTGTTTAGGTATTGCAGTTTAAAAATTTTTTTTAAGTATCACTGATCTCATTGCTCATTTGAATTATGTACGAAATTTTTACAGTTTAATTGTATTTTCATTTTATGTGTATATGTGTATCTTGGTAGTATTTGTAAATTTTTGGCCAAACGTTATTTTGTACATGCATTAGGTTGTATTATTATTATTATTTTGTGTGTGTCTTGGATAAAATTCTAATTGGCATTTGCACAGCGTATTCTGGATGCTATTTTCGGAATTGATTTTGGTTGGATTGAATTTTTGGACAATCACGTTTTCTTTTTTCTGATTTTTGTGTGGGGTATTTTCGGCTGGTTCCGAGGTTCCTTTGTGTTGTAACGTTCTTTTCTTTTCTAATGCTTGGCCCTGATCAGGCCGCTTCTGTTCTTAGACGTGATTGTTTGGGATTCATTCCTGGAAGTTATTCAATTTCGTAGTACTTAGGGGTCTTTACTCCTTATTTGAATACGTTCATGTGACATATTTTATTTGGAATTGTTTGAATTATTAGTGTGTTTATTTTCTCAGGAATGTATTTTATGTATCTGCGGCGCGTTAATTATCTTATTTTTATTTATTTCATTTTTTTTTGGTGTGAACAATTGGATTAGATTATTTCTTTCTTCGGGTGTGAGTATCCGAACACATTCAGTGGCTTATCTATCGTAAGGGGAAAATTGACAGATAAAGTCTTCTTCAACTTTGAAAGAGTGATTGTTCTTCCTTGCTCGAAGGTGAGACGTAGGAGGGTGAAATCTGGTTTCTTTTTGTTGCTTTCAGTTTCTCGCGTTGAAGGCTGCAGGGGGAAGTTGCTAACACAATGATTTCTAACTACAGGGTTCTTCCTCGCTTGCATTGACAACTCCGTACTCATTTAATGTACTCCATGATTGTGCTCAGCAGAAATTGTCACAATGGTAGAATGTGCTCGACCTCAGGTGAAATTGTTTACATTAATGGACTGAAAAGGAATGAATAGATAAATAAACGTTCAGAAATGTGGCCACACAGAGACTGCAACACTAATGTGATGCAATGAACTGAAAAAAAAAGAAAAGAGAAATTCTTTTTGTCATTATTGATTGATCTTAGACATATTTTGTTTGTGATTAGCGCCTTATTTTTATTTTTATTTTTGTATGTGTTCTGAGTATTTCTAGGGTTAATTACTTAAGTGATTAAATTGATGTTTTTGATTAATTGTTTTTGATGATCTTCCTTGAGTATTTTAATTAGTAATTGCTTTGATTAATCTTGTTGTTTTACTTGCACATTTTGGGACTTGAAATTTAATGTGTCAGTAACGACACTGTTACCAAGGAGTCGTATGAAATATTGTTACATTATGTTATCCTTTAGCCTTATTGCACAGTATGAGTCATGGTATTTCAAGAAGTGTCTGTCTGCTAAATTTTGGTAAACCAAAATTTAATTCCTTAGGGGAAAGGAATGTTATGCAGAGAAATTATCTGATAGCGTTGTAAAAACTATGTGAATGATTTTATGATTTATGGAAATCTTAATTTTTATTTGATTATGAATTATTTATTTTAAGGCTTTAATTCTGGGGAAAAACAGATGCTTCTGGAAATATTATTTAGTTTAAATGAATATTATTTATTTTCTTTTATTTGCAAATCTTGTACAAACTTTTATTCATTGTGAAAGAAGCAGGGAAAGGGAGGCAATTTTTGCCAAGTCATGATTTCGCGCGCTTTGTCCTTTAGAATGTTCGAGAAAGAATTTTCATTGTTAGTTGACCTTAAGAGAGGAAAGTACGTGACAGAAAGGACAAAGGTTGCTACTTGTCTTTCAATGTAAGTCATTCAGGTTTTTGGCGATTGAGGGTCCGGTTGTTGGCTAAGTGAAGAAGGGCGCGCATGCGCGATCTCTCTTATTTCCGCATTCTGGAGTTGAAAACGAAGATTTTGCCATAATTAAGGGGGCGATAAATGAAGCCATAGTGGGAGCCCGCGTTTGTGAAGGAGACGAAGGAAATTCGAGTTGGATTCACTTTTTTGGCTCACTCTCTGACTGACTGGCTGATTTTCGGGCTTGCTGGACAAAAATGTAATTACGAAGAGAGATGTTTTCCGGCGGGGAGCGGCAAATATGCTCCCCGGCCGCGTTTTGGTTAAGAGGCGAGACTCTCTTACTGGCTTGGACTCGCTGACTTTCGGGCTTGCTGGACTTACGGGCTTGCTGGACAAAATGTAATTACGAAGAGAGATGTTTTCCGGCGGGGAGCGGCAAATATGCTCCCCGGCCGCGTTTGGTTAAGAGGCGAGACTCACTTACTCTTGGACTCGCTGACTTTCGGGCTTGCTGGACTTGTGGACGTTGCTCTTGAAAACTGGCTTGAAGGAAATTCGAGTTGGATTCTCTCTCTTACTGACTGGCGGGTGGAACTTACTTGGGACGTTACTCGTGAAGCTTGCTCTTGGGATGAGTAAGAACAGGCGAGCCGTAATTGCCTAGAAAAAACGTTTCTGGCCTGAAGCTGAAAACCCTCTTCCTTGCGGCGTGCTGGTAAAGAGGCGAAATTTGAACGAGTTACCTGCGTGTTGACATAGGACTTTCAGGACCAAGCGGATAGCCGTCCTGGGCAGCAGAGCTCCTGTTTCTGTTCTACAGTGGAATTGGCGCCGACATTTTTAGAACCAGTGTCAAGATGAGCCCGGCCGACATCAACGCTTGATAAGATACGAGTCCTCCACTTCAAGATGTCCCCTCAAGATAAGTTTTATTTTCTTTTTTTTTTTTGGTGTGTTTGAACTTTAGGCAAGCTGTTTAAAAACGTCCTTAGCAGTAAAAACAACGTCGAATCTAAAATTTAACTCTCATGCCTTAAATTGTTTCCCTTTCCTTTTTTTTTAAATTACCAGACAAACCTTAAGTTTTTTTTATGAATTTAAATGAGAAGACTCTCAGATGAGGTTAAGATTTTTCTTATTGTGATGTAATTGAATAAACTGATATTTAATCTGGTACCTCTTACAGTATGTTTTCTTTATATATTTAATATGTTTTTTTCTATAATTCTGGTATATGTTTTTCTTATGTTTTCGATCCTCTCACGGCGCGGTCCCGGGATGCATTTTTTTCACAACGCAAAAATGCTGTACACGTTTCACTATACGATCACTAAAATTTTGTTAGTTGGCAAATTCTTAAGAGTTTAGTTTTCCTCCCTAAGAGGAAGTAGAAACTTTTCACGGCAAGTAGTTTCATATTTAACATTTAACATATAGGAATTTCAGATATAACATGGTACCTTGAAGTAAAGCTATTTAACCTTGGTGTCGAAACTTCTCAATATAACATTGGTGCCGTGACAGAAACTTAACATAACATTGGTGCCGTGACTTCTGCTTAGTGGGGGATCGGATCGAGAATTGAATTTGGATTTTGAATTTACCTATTTTGTGTAATTTACTTTTTAAGGAAGGAGTTAAATTTTATGTGCTAGGATTAATTAGAGTTTTTGATTTGTGTTTGCTTATTTGTTAATACGAGAGTGATAAAGTTTGAAAATGTGTGTGAATTTCAGGAATTTTGGACTTTAACGTTAGGCACACAGAATTGAACTTTAAAGTTAGGAAAAATATATATTTTTAATGTAGGAGAATAGATACTGTATATTTTACTGTTGAAAATCCTTGAGTGTTTTCTGGATGTATATTTTTGATTTCTGATTTCTGATACAAGATGGAAAATGAATTATTTCACGATAATCCTCTGCTATTTGTGTATCCTTGTATAAAGTTTCGAGTGCTTGTCTTTAAAAACTGGACTCATTTTTTGAGCACTTCTAAGAGAAAGAGATTAAAGACTCTAATTATTTTACTGAATGAGACAAGCCATAGCTATGCGTAGCTAGAAATTTTTTTTGTGTGTGTTTTTGCTAATTATTTAACCTAGAATCTTGTGAAATGTGTAATTGTGAGGGGTAACGTTAGAGAAATTTTGATTTTTTTTGACTTGATTGAATAATATTTTGTGAAATGTATGTAATGTTTTCATGATTCTCTAGCGTAGTATATTATTGCTTTTTGATTTACAATGTTTTGTTATGATTCCAGTACATTGTGTAATGTGTTAGAAAATTTAATTTAGTATTGAGCAATGAATTTTATAAGTTCTGAAGGCATAATGATACAAATGAATGAGTTAAAAAAATTGAAGGTTATTTTTCAATTGCAAAATTCTGTTTTAAAGTGAACATGGGTTAGATTTGAATTTTTGCCTGAGATCAGCAATAGTGATGTTTGCATATTTAATTTGTTTGATTGAATTCATCAGCTTGAGTGAGGTTCTAATTAGTTTAATGAGTCAGAGTAATTGAGATTAGTTATCTTCTGAGTTTTAAGTTTGTGAAGAGTTGTCATGTGAGAATTGTTTAAACAGTAGAAATTGAGTTAGTCTTGTGAATTGTAGAAAGTGAATTTTAATGAGAATTTTGTGACAACGGGAATTTGTTTTGTGAAAATGTTTGAAATAAGTTTGAGAAGATTAGTTACTTTTGCTCTGTACTCATGTGTGGGAATTTTCTGTTGATTACAAGTAGTTTGTCTTGAATTTGCTAGTGAATCGTAATAGATTTGATTTGAGTTATTGAATTTTCTTTCTTGTTGGACTTGTTGCTGAATTTGGGGTTAATTCTTGTTTTGGCTTAAGTTTTGTATTTGAATTGGTAGTATCAAGATAGTTGTATCAGGTTTTTGTTTTGTTTTAGTGGTTTCTGCCAAGGTCCGTAAAATGTAAGTTCTCTGATGTTTAGTTTCTGTGGAAGAATTGAGATTTCTGTGGTCATAGGAAAATAGTAGAATTTGAGTTATGGATTTCATTTGTGTGATTTTTAGGGATTTTTGAGTTACGAGTTATGAGTATTTTTTTTAGTTTAGCACTTTTGAGAACTTTGCATTTGTTGCTTGCAGTTAGGTCTTGCGTGAAGTTGTAATGTCCTGAAAGCTCGTTTTCTTGTAAATACTTGCACTTCATGGTGGCACTTGACCTCTTACACCGGGGCAAACAGGAACTTGTTACCTGAGAAATCTATTGTTGTATCTCTTTCATTGTGTTGGTTCAGAATTGTAACGTTTCAGTCAGCGCACTTTTCTTTCCGAGATTAGAGATCTTATGTTCTCTTTCAACGTGTCTGGAGGTTTGCTTGATACGTAAAAGTTTGAGTCTGTCATTTATAATACAGCGCTTTTCTGAGCTTACATGGACGCGGTAAAGAGTTACTTTGTTTCTTTTGTTTGGGTGGAGATGTTGTTGAAAGCTGCTACTTAGGTTACTATACAACGTTTTGGAAGTCTGATGCAGAATGGATCTCAGTTTTTGCCTAAAATTGGGGGGTTTGTTTTGAACGCTTTCTTGATTTGTGTTATTTTATTTAGTGTTCTAGTAACGTGCTTCAGTCCAGCTTTGATTGATTTCTTTGACTAGTTGAAATTTTTTTTTGTGGACCTAATGGATTTTTAGAATTACTGAATTTTTTTTTGGTGTTGTCTTACTAAGGGGACTTAAGTTTGGTGTTGTTACTCACTAGTGTTTACTTTGAGGTTTGAAAGTTTTTAGCGACACTTCACTCTTGCTGGTCGATTTTTTTTTTGGCTTGATTTGAATTACAGTGAAATATTTTTGACTTGATATGGTTTAACATAATGCTTATGTGTGTATTTGTTTAGGTATTGCAGTTTAAAAATTTTTTTTAAGTATCACTGATCTCATTGCTCATTTGAATTATGTACGAAATTTTTACAGTTTAATTGTATTTTCATTTTATGTGTATATGTGTATCTTGGTAGTATTTGTAAATTTTTGGCCAAACGTTATTTTGTACATGCATTAGGTTGTATTATTATTATTATTTTGTGTGTGTCTTGGATAAAATTCTAATTGGCATTTGCACAGCGTATTCTGGATGCTATTTTCGGAATTGATTTTGGTTGGATTGAATTTTTGGACAATCACGTTTTCTTTTTTCTGATTTTTGTGTGGGGTATTTTCGGCTGGTTCCGAGGTTCCTTTGTGTTGTAACGTTCTTTTCTTTTCTAATGCTTGGCCCTGATCAGGCCGCTTCTGTTCTTAGACGTGATTGTTTGGGATTCATTCCTGGAAGTTATTCAATTTCGTAGTACTTAGGGGTCTTTACTCCTTATTTGAATACGTTCATGTGACATATTTTATTTGGAATTGTTTGAATTATTAGTGTGTTTATTTTCTCAGGAATGTATTTTATGTATCTGCGGCGCGTTAATTATCTTATTTTTATTTATTTCATTTTTTTTTGGTGTGAACAATTGGATTAGATTATTTCTTTCTTCGGGTGTGAGTATCCGAACACATTCAGTGGCTTATCTATCGTAAGGGGAAAATTGACAGATAAAGTCTTCTTCAACTTTGAAAGAGTGATTGTTCTTCCTTGCTCGAAGGTGAGACGTAGGAGGGTGAAATCTGGTTTCTTTTTGTTGCTTTCAGTTTCTCGCGTTGAAGGCTGCAGGGGGAAGTTGCTAACACAATGATTTCTAACTACAGGGTTCTTCCTCGCTTGCATTGACAACTCCGTACTCATTTAATGTACTCCATGATTGTGCTCAGCAGAAATTGTCACAATGGTAGAATGTGCTCGACCTCAGGTGAAATTGTTTACATTAATGGACTGAAAAGGAATGAATAGATAAATAAACGTTCAGAAATGTGGCCACACAGAGACTGCAACACTAATGTGATGCAATGAACTGAAAAAAAAAGAAAAGAGAAATTCTTTTTGTCATTATTGATTGATCTTAGACATATTTTGTTTGTGATTAGCGCCTTATTTTTATTTTTATTTTTGTATGTGTTCTGAGTATTTCTAGGGTTAATTACTTAAGTGATTAAATTGATGTTTTTGATTAATTGTTTTTGATGATCTTCCTTGAGTATTTTAATTAGTAATTGCTTTGATTAATCTTGTTGTTTTACTTGCACATTTTGGGACTTGAAATTTAATGTGTCAGTAACGACACTGTTACCAAGGAGTCGTATGAAATATTGTTACATTATGTTATCCTTTAGCCTTATTGCACAGTATGAGTCATGGTATTTCAAGAAGTGTCTGTCTGCTAAATTTTGGTAAACCAAAATTTAATTCCTTAGGGGAAAGGAATGTTATGTAGAGAAATTATCTGATAGCGTTGTAAAAACTATGTGAATGATTTTATGATTTATGGAAATCTTAATTTTTATTTGATTATGAATTATTTATTTTAAGGCTTTAATTCTGGGGAAAAACAGATGCTTCTGGAAATATTATTTAGTTTAAATGAATATTATTTATTTTCTTTTATTTGCAAATCTTGTACAAACTTTTATTCATTGTGAAAGAAGCAGGGAAAGGGAGGCAATTTTTGCCAAGTCATGATTTCGCGCGCTTTGTCCTTTAGAATGTTCGAGAAAGAATTTTCATTGTTAGTTGACCTTAAGAGAGGAAAGTACGTGACAGAAAGGACAAAGGTTGCTACTTGTCTTTCAATGTAAGTCATTCAGGTTTTTGGCGATTGAGGGTCCGGTTGTTGGCTAAGTGAAGAAGGGCGCGCATGCGCGATCTCTCTTATTTCCGCATTCTGGAGTTGAAAACGAAGATTTTGCCATAATTAAGGGGGCGATAAATGAAGCCATAGTGGGAGCCCGCGTTTGTGAAGGAGACGAAGGAAATTCGAGTTGGATTCACTTTTTTGGCTCACTCTCTGACTGACTGGCTGATTTTCGGGCTTGCTGGACAAAAATGTAATTACGAAGAGAGATGTTTTCCGGCGGGGAGCGGCAAATATGCTCCCCGGCCGCGTTTTGGTTAAGAGGCGAGACTCTCTTACTGGCTTGGACTCGCTGACTTTCGGGCTTGCTGGACTTACGGGCTTGCTGGACAAAATGTAATTACGAAGAGAGATGTTTTCCGGCGGGGAGCGGCAAATATGCTCCCCGGCCGCGTTTGGTTAAGAGGCGAGACTCACTTACTCTTGGACTCGCTGACTTTCGGGCTTGCTGGACTTGTGGACGTTGCTCTTGAAAACTGGCTTGAAGGAAATTCGAGTTGGATTCTCTCTCTTACTGACTGGCGGGTGGAACTTACTTGGGACGTTACTCGTGAAGCTTGCTCTTGGGATGAGTAAGAACAGGCGAGCCGTAATTGCCTAGAAAAAACGTTTCTGGCCTGAAGCTGAAAACCCTCTTCCTTGCGGCGTGCTGGTAAAGAGGCGAAATTTGAACGAGTTACCTGCGTGTTGACATAGGACTTTCAGGACCAAGCGGATAGCCGTCCTGGGCAGCAGAGCTCCTGTTTCTGTTCTACAGTGGAATTGGCGCCGACATTTTTAGAACCAGTGTCAAGATGAGCCCGGCCGACATCAACGCTTGATAAGATACGAGTCCTCCACTTCAAGATGTCCCCTCAAGATAAGTTTTATTTTCTTTTTTTTTTTTTTGGTGTGTTTGAACTTTAGGCAAGCTGTTTAAAAACGTCCTTAGCAGTAAAAACAACGTCGAATCTAAAATTTAACTCTCATGCCTTAAATTGTTTCCCTTTCCTTTTTTTTTAAATTACCAGACAAACCTTAAGTTTTTTTTATGAATTTAAATGAGAAGACTCTCAGATGAGGTTAAGATTTTTCTTATTGTGATGTAATTGAATAAACTGATATTTAATCTGGTACCTCTTACAGTATGTTTTCTTTATATATTTAATATGTTTTTTTCTATAATTCTGGTATATGTTTTTCTTATGTTTTCGATCCTCTCACGGCGCGGTCCCGGGATGCATTTTTTTCACAACGCAAAAATGCTGTACACGTTTCACTATACGATCACTAAAATTTTGTTAGTTGGCAAATTCTTAAGAGTTTAGTTTTCCTCCCTAAGAGGAAGTAGAAACTTTTCACGGCAAGTAGTTTCATATTTAACATTTAACATATAGGAATTTCAGATATAACATGGTACCTTGAAGTAAAGCTATTTAACCTTGGTGTCGAAACTTCTCAATATAACATTGGTGCCGTGACAGAAACTTAACATAACATTGGTGCCGTGACTTCTGCTTAGTGGGGGATCGGATCGAGAATTGAATTTGGATTTTGAATTTACCTATTTTGTGTAATTTACTTTTTAAGGAAGGAGTTAAATTTTATGTGCTAGGATTAATTAGAGTTTTTGATTTGTGTTTGCTTATTTGTTAATACGAGAGTGATAAAGTTTGAAAATGTGTGTGAATTTCAGGAATTTTGGACTTTAACGTTAGGCACACAGAATTGAACTTTAAAGTTAGGAAAAATATATATTTTTAATGTAGGAGAATAGATACTGTATATTTTACTGTTGAAAATCCTTGAGTGTTTTCTGGATGTATATTTTTGATTTCTGATTTCTGATACAAGATGGAAAATGAATTATTTCACGATAATCCTCTGCTATTTGTGTATCCTTGTATAAAGTTTCGAGTGCTTGTCTTTAAAAACTGGACTCATTTTTTGAGCACTTCTAAGAGAAAGAGATTAAAGACTCTAATTATTTTACTGAATGAGACAAGCCATAGCTATGCGTAGCTAGAAATTTTTTTTGTGTGTGTTTTTGCTAATTATTTAACCTAGAATCTTGTGAAATGTGTAATTGTGAGGGGTAACGTTAGAGAAATTTTGATTTTTTTTGACTTGATTGAATAATATTTTGTGAAATGTATGTAATGTTTTCATGATTCTCTAGCGTAGTATATTATTGCTTTTTGATTTACAATGTTTTGTTATGATTCCAGTACATTGTGTAATGTGTTAGAAAATTTAATTTAGTATTGAGCAATGAATTTTATAAGTTCTGAAGGCATAATGATACAAATGAATGAGTTAAAAAAATTGAAGGTTATTTTTCAATTGCAAAATTCTGTTTTAAAGTGAACATGGGTTAGATTTGAATTTTTGCCTGAGATCAGCAATAGTGATGTTTGCATATTTAATTTGTTTGATTGAATTCATCAGCTTGAGTGAGGTTCTAATTAGTTTAATGAGTCAGAGTAATTGAGATTAGTTATCTTCTGAGTTTTAAGTTTGTGAAGAGTTGTCATGTGAGAATTGTTTAAACAGTAGAAATTGAGTTAGTCTTGTGAATTGTAGAAAGTGAATTTTAATGAGAATTTTGTGACAACGGGAATTTGTTTTGTGAAAATGTTTGAAATAAGTTTGAGAAGATTAGTTACTTTTGCTCTGTACTCATGTGTGGGAATTTTCTGTTGATTACAAGTAGTTTGTCTTGAATTTGCTAGTGAATCGTAATAGATTTGATTTGAGTTATTGAATTTTCTTTCTTGTTGGACTTGTTGCTGAATTTGGGGTTAATTCTTGTTTTGGCTTAAGTTTTGTATTTGAATTGGTAGTATCAAGATAGTTGTATCAGGTTTTTGTTTTGTTTTAGTGGTTTCTGCCAAGGTCCGTAAAATGTAAGTTCTCTGATGTTTAGTTTCTGTGGAAGAATTGAGATTTCTGTGGTCATAGGAAAATAGTAGAATTTGAGTTATGGATTTCATTTGTGTGATTTTTAGGGATTTTTGAGTTACGAGTTATGAGTATTTTTTTTAGTTTAGCACTTTTGAGAACTTTGCATTTGTTGCTTGCAGTTAGGTCTTGCGTGAAGTTGTAATGTCCTGAAAGCTCGTTTTCTTGTAAATACTTGCACTTCATGGTGGCACTTGACCTCTTACACCGGGGCAAACAGGAACTTGTTATCTGAGAAATCTATTGTTGTATCTCTTTCATTGTGTTGGTTCAGAATTGTAACGTTTCAGTCAGCGCACTTTTCTTTCCGAGATTAGAGATCTTATGTTCTCTTTCAACGTGTCTGGAGGTTTGCTTGATACGTAAAAGTTTGAGTCTGTCATTTATAATACAGCGCTTTTCTGAGCTTACATGGACGCGGTAAAGAGTTACTTTGTTTCTTTTGTTTGGGTGGAGGTGTTGTTGAAAGCTGCTACTTAGGTTACTATACAACGTTTTGGAAGTCTGATGCAGAATGGATCTCAGTTTTTGCCTAAAATTGGGGGGTTTGTTTTGAACGCTTTCTTGATTTGTGTTATTTTATTTAGTGTTCTAGTAACGTGCTTCAGTCCAGCTTTGATTGATTTCTTTGACTAGTTGAAATTTTTTTTTGTGGACCTAATGGATTTTTAGAATTACTGAATTTTTTTTTGGTGTTGTCTTACTAAGGGGACTTAAGTTTGGTGTTGTTACTCACTAGTGTTTACTTTGAGGTTTGAAAGTTTTTAGCGACACTTCACTCTTGCTGGTCGATTTTTTTTTTGGCTTGATTTGAATTACAGTGAAATATTTTTGACTTGATATGGTTTAACATAATGCTTATGTGTGTATTTGTTTAGGTATTGCAGTTTAAAAATTTTTTTTAAGTATCACTGATCTCATTGCTCATTTGAATTATGTACGAAATTTTTACAGTTTAATTGTATTTTCATTTTATGTGTATATGTGTATCTTGGTAGTATTTGTAAATTTTTGGCCAAACGTTATTTTGTACATGCATTAGGTTGTATTATTATTATTATTTTGTGTGTGTCTTGGATAAAATTCTAATTGGCATTTGCACAGCGTATTCTGGATGCTATTTTCGGAATTGATTTTGGTTGGATTGAATTTTTGGACAATCACGTTTTCTTTTTTCTGATTTTTGTGTGGGGTATTTTCGGCTGGTTCCGAGGTTCCTTTGTGTTGTAACGTTCTTTTCTTTTCTAATGCTTGGCCCTGATCAGGCCGCTTCTGTTCTTAGACGTGATTGTTTGGGATTCATTCCTGGAAGTTATTCAATTTCGTAGTACTTAGGGGTCTTTACTCCTTATTTGAATACGTTCATGTGACATATTTTATTTGGAATTGTTTGAATTATTAGTGTGTTTATTTTCTCAGGAATGTATTTTATGTATCTGCGGCGCGTTAATTATCTTATTTTTATTTATTTCATTTTTTTTTGGTGTGAACAATTGGATTAGATTATTTCTTTCTTCGGGTGTGAGTATCCGAACACATTCAGTGGCTTATCTATCGTAAGGGGAAAATTGACAGATAAAGTCTTCTTCAACTTTGAAAGAGTGATTGTTCTTCCTTGCTCGAAGGTGAGACGTAGGAGGGTGAAATCTGGTTTCTTTTTGTTGCTTTCAGTTTCTCGCGTTGAAGGCTGCAGGGGGAAGTTGCTAACACAATGATTTCTAACTACAGGGTTCTTCCTCGCTTGCATTGACAACTCCGTACTCATTTAATGTACTCCATGATTGTGCTCAGCAGAAATTGTCACAATGGTAGAATGTGCTCGACCTCAGGTGAAATTGTTTACATTAATGGACTGAAAAGGAATGAATAGATAAATAAACGTTCAGAAATGTGGCCACACAGAGACTGCAACACTAATGTGATGCAATGAACTGAAAAAAAAAGAAAAGAGAAATTCTTTTTGTCATTATTGATTGATCTTAGACATATTTTGTTTGTGATTAGCGCCTTATTTTTATTTTTATTTTTGTATGTGTTCTGAGTATTTCTAGGGTTAATTACTTAAGTGATTAAATTGATGTTTTTGATTAATTGTTTTTGATGATCTTCCTTGAGTATTTTAATTAGTAATTGCTTTGATTAATCTTGTTGTTTTACTTGCACATTTTGGGACTTGAAATTTAATGTGTCAGTAACGACACTGTTACCAAGGAGTCGTATGAAATATTGTTACATTATGTTATCCTTTAGCCTTATTGCACAGTATGAGTCATGGTATTTCAAGAAGTGTCTGTCTGCTAAATTTTGGTAAACCAAAATTTAATTCCTTAGGGGAAAGGAATGTTATGTAGAGAAATTATCTGATAGCGTTGTAAAAACTATGTGAATGATTTTATGATTTATGGAAATCTTAATTTTTATTTGATTATGAATTATTTATTTTAAGGCTTTAATTCTGGGGAAAAACAGATGCTTCTGGAAATATTATTTAGTTTAAATGAATATTATTTATTTTCTTTTATTTGCAAATCTTGTACAAACTTTTATTCATTGTGAAAGAAGCAGGGAAAGGGAGGCAATTTTTGCCAAGTCATGATTTCGCGCGCTTTGTCCTTTAGAATGTTCGAGAAAGAATTTTCATTGTTAGTTGACCTTAAGAGAGGAAAGTACGTGACAGAAAGGACAAAGGTTGCTACTTGTCTTTCAATGTAAGTCATTCAGGTTTTTGGCGATTGAGGGTCCGGTTGTTGGCTAAGTGAAGAAGGGCGCGCATGCGCGATCTCTCTTATTTCCGCATTCTGGAGTTGAAAACGAAGATTTTGCCATAATTAAGGGGGCGATAAATGAAGCCATAGTGGGAGCCCGCGTTTGTGAAGGAGACGAAGGAAATTCGAGTTGGATTCACTTTTTTGGCTCACTCTCTGACTGACTGGCTGATTTTCGGGCTTGCTGGACAAAAATGTAATTACGAAGAGAGATGTTTTCCGGCGGGGAGCGGCAAATATGCTCCCCGGCCGCGTTTTGGTTAAGAGGCGAGACTCTCTTACTGGCTTGGACTCGCTGACTTTCGGGCTTGCTGGACTTACGCGCTTGCTGGACAAAATGTAATTACGAAGAGAGATGTTTTCCGGCGGGGAGCGGCAAATATGCTCCCCGGCCGCGTTTGGTTAAGAGGCGAGACTCACTTACTCTTGGACTCGCTGACTTTCGGGCTTGCTGGACTTGTGGACGTTGCTCTTGAAAACTGGCTTGAAGGAAATTCGAGTTGGATTCTCTCTCTTACTGACTGGCGGGTGGAACTTACTTGGGACGTTACTCGTGAAGCTTGCTCTTGGGATGAGTAAGAACAGGCGAGCCGTAATTGCCTAGAAAAAACGTTTCTGGCCTGAAGCTGAAAACCCTCTTCCTTGCGGCGTGCTGGTAAAGAGGCGAAATTTGAACGAGTTACCTGCGTGTTGACATAGGACTTTCAGGACCAAGCGGATAGCCGTCCTGGGCAGCAGAGCTCCTGTTTCTGTTCTACAGTGGAATTGGCGCCGACATTTTTAGAACCAGTGTCAAGATGAGCCCGGCCGACATCAACGCTTGATAAGATACGAGTCCTCCACTTCAAGATGTCCCCTCAAGATAAGTTTTATTTTCTTTTTTTTTTTTTTGGTGTGTTTGAACTTTAGGCAAGCTGTTTAAAAACGTCCTTAGCAGTAAAAACAACGTCGAATCTAAAATTTAACTCTCATGCCTTAAATTGTTTCCCTTTCCTTTTTTTTTAAATTACCAGACAAACCTTAAGTTTTTTTTATGAATTTAAATGAGAAGACTCTCAGATGAGGTTAAGATTTTTCTTATTGTGATGTAATTGAATAAACTGATATTTAATCTGGTACCTCTTACAGTATGTTTTCTTTATATATTTAATATGTTTTTTTCTATAATTCTGGTATATGTTTTTCTTATGTTTTCGATCCTCTCACGGCGCGGTCCCGGGATGCATTTTTTTCACAACGCAAAAATGCTGTACACGTTTCACTATACGATCACTAAAATTTTGTTAGTTGGCAAATTCTTAAGAGTTTAGTTTTCCTCCCTAAGAGGAAGTAGAAACTTTTCACGGCAAGTAGTTTCATATTTAACATTTAACATATAGGAATTTCAGATATAACATGGTACCTTGAAGTAAAGCTATTTAACCTTGGTGTCGAAACTTCTCAATATAACATTGGTGCCGTGACAGAAACTTAACATAACATTGGTGCCGTGACTTCTGCTTAGTGGGGGATCGGATCGAGAATTGAATTTGGATTTTGAATTTACCTATTTTGTGTAATTTACTTTTTAAGGAAGGAGTTAAATTTTATGTGCTAGGATTAATTAGAGTTTTTGATTTGTGTTTGCTTATTTGTTAATACGAGAGTGATAAAGTTTGAAAATGTGTGTGAATTTCAGGAATTTTGGACTTTAACGTTAGGCACACAGAATTGAACTTTAAAGTTAGGAAAAATATATATTTTTAATGTAGGAGAATAGATACTGTATATTTTACTGTTGAAAATCCTTGAGTGTTTTCTGGATGTATATTTTTGATTTCTGATTTCTGATACAAGATGGAAAATGAATTATTTCACGATAATCCTCTGCTATTTGTGTATCCTTGTATAAAGTTTCGAGTGCTTGTCTTTAAAAACTGGACTCATTTTTTGAGCACTTCTAAGAGAAAGAGATTAAAGACTCTAATTATTTTACTGAATGAGACAAGCCATAGCTATGCGTAGCTAGAAATTTTTTTTGTGTGTGTTTTTGCTAATTATTTAACCTAGAATCTTGTGAAATGTGTAATTGTGAGGGGTAACGTTAGAGAAATTTTGATTTTTTTTGACTTGATTGAATAATATTTTGTGAAATGTATGTAATGTTTTCATGATTCTCTAGCGTAGTATATTATTGCTTTTTGATTTACAATGTTTTGTTATGATTCCAGTACATTGTGTAATGTGTTAGAAAATTTAATTTAGTATTGAGCAATGAATTTTATAAGTTCTGAAGGCATAATGATACAAATGAATGAGTTAAAAAAATTGAAGGTTATTTTTCAATTGCAAAATTCTGTTTTAAAGTGAACATGGGTTAGATTTGAATTTTTGCCTGAGATCAGCAATAGTGATGTTTGCATATTTAATTTGTTTGATTGAATTCATCAGCTTGAGTGAGGTTCTAATTAGTTTAATGAGTCAGAGTAATTGAGATTAGTTATCTTCTGAGTTTTAAGTTTGTGAAGAGTTGTCATGTGAGAATTGTTTAAACAGTAGAAATTGAGTTAGTCTTGTGAATTGTAGAAAGTGAATTTTAATGAGAATTTTGTGACAACGGGAATTTGTTTTGTGAAAATGTTTGAAATAAGTTTGAGAAGATTAGTTACTTTTGCTCTGTACTCATGTGTGGGAATTTTCTGTTGATTACAAGTAGTTTGTCTTGAATTTGCTAGTGAATCGTAATAGATTTGATTTGAGTTATTGAATTTTCTTTCTTGTTGGACTTGTTGCTGAATTTGGGGTTAATTCTTGTTTTGGCTTAAGTTTTGTATTTGAATTGGTAGTATCAAGATAGTTGTATCAGGTTTTTGTTTTGTTTTAGTGGTTTCTGCCAAGGTCCGTAAAATGTAAGTTCTCTGATGTTTAGTTTCTGTGGAAGAATTGAGATTTCTGTGGTCATAGGAAAATAGTAGAATTTGAGTTATGGATTTCATTTGTGTGATTTTTAGGGATTTTTGAGTTACGAGTTATGAGTATTTTTTTTAGTTTAGCACTTTTGAGAACTTTGCATTTGTTGCTTGCAGTTAGGTCTTGCGTGAAGTTGTAATGTCCTGAAAGCTCGTTTTCTTGTAAATACTTGCACTTCATGGTGGCACTTGACCTCTTACACCGGGGCAAACAGGAACTTGTTATCTGAGAAATCTATTGTTGTATCTCTTTCATTGTGTTGGTTCAGAATTGTAACGTTTCAGTCAGCGCACTTTTCTTTCCGAGATTAGAGATCTTATGTTCTCTTTCAACGTGTCTGGAGGTTTGCTTGATACGTAAAAGTTTGAGTCTGTCATTTATAATACAGCGCTTTTCTGAGCTTACATGGACGCGGTAAAGAGTTACTTTGTTTCTTTTGTTTGGGTGGAGGTGTTGTTGAAAGCTGCTACTTAGGTTACTATACAACGTTTTGGAAGTCTGATGCAGAATGGATCTCAGTTTTTGCCTAAAATTGGGGGGTTTGTTTTGAACGCTTTCTTGATTTGTGTTATTTTATTTAGTGTTCTAGTAACGTGCTTCAGTCCAGCTTTGATTGATTTCTTTGACTAGTTGAAATTTTTTTTTGTGGACCTAATGGATTTTTAGAATTACTGAATTTTTTTTTGGTGTTGTCTTACTAAGGGGACTTAAGTTTGGTGTTGTTACTCACTAGTGTTTACTTTGAGGTTTGAAAGTTTTTAGCGACACTTCACTCTTGCTGGTCGATTTTTTTTTTGGCTTGATTTGAATTACAGTGAAATATTTTTGACTTGATATGGTTTAACATAATGCTTATGTGTGTATTTGTTTAGGTATTGCAGTTTAAAAATTTTTTTTAAGTATCACTGATCTCATTGCTCATTTGAATTATGTACGAAATTTTTACAGTTTAATTGTATTTTCATTTTATGTGTATATGTGTATCTTGGTAGTATTTGTAAATTTTTGGCCAAACGTTATTTTGTACATGCATTAGGTTGTATTATTATTATTATTTTGTGTGTGTCTTGGATAAAATTCTAATTGGCATTTGCACAGCGTATTCTGGATGCTATTTTCGGAATTGATTTTGGTTGGATTGAATTTTTGGACAATCACGTTTTCTTTTTTCTGATTTTTGTGTGGGGTATTTTCGGCTGGTTCCGAGGTTCCTTTGTGTTGTAACGTTCTTTTCTTTTCTAATGCTTGGCCCTGATCAGGCCGCTTCTGTTCTTAGACGTGATTGTTTGGGATTCATTCCTGGAAGTTATTCAATTTCGTAGTACTTAGGGGTCTTTACTCCTTATTTGAATACGTTCATGTGACATATTTTATTTGGAATTGTTTGAATTATTAGTGTGTTTATTTTCTCAGGAATGTATTTTATGTATCTGCGGCGCGTTAATTATCTTATTTTTATTTATTTCATTTTTTTTTGGTGTGAACAATTGGATTAGATTATTTCTTTCTTCGGGTGTGAGTATCCGAACACATTCAGTGGCTTATCTATCGTAAGGGGAAAATTGACAGATAAAGTCTTCTTCAACTTTGAAAGAGTGATTGTTCTTCCTTGCTCGAAGGTGAGACGTAGGAGGGTGAAATCTGGTTTCTTTTTGTTGCTTTCAGTTTCTCGCGTTGAAGGCTGCAGGGGGAAGTTGCTAACACAATGATTTCTAACTACAGGGTTCTTCCTCGCTTGCATTGACAACTCCGTACTCATTTAATGTACTCCATGATTGTGCTCAGCAGAAATTGTCACAATGGTAGAATGTGCTCGACCTCAGGTGAAATTGTTTACATTAATGGACTGAAAAGGAATGAATAGATAAATAAACGTTCAGAAATGTGGCCACACAGAGACTGCAACACTAATGTGATGCAATGAACTGAAAAAAAAAGAAAAGAGAAATTCTTTTTGTCATTATTGATTGATCTTAGACATATTTTGTTTGTGATTAGCGCCTTATTTTTATTTTTATTTTTGTATGTGTTCTGAGTATTTCTAGGGTTAATTACTTAAGTGATTAAATTGATGTTTTTGATTAATTGTTTTTGATGATCTTCCTTGAGTATTTTAATTAGTAATTGCTTTGATTAATCTTGTTGTTTTACTTGCACATTTTGGGACTTGAAATTTAATGTGTCAGTAACGACACTGTTACCAAGGAGTCGTATGAAATATTGTTACATTATGTTATCCTTTAGCCTTATTGCACAGTATGAGTCATGGTATTTCAAGAAGTGTCTGTCTGCTAAATTTTGGTAAACCAAAATTTAATTCCTTAGGGGAAAGGAATGTTATGTAGAGAAATTATCTGATAGCGTTGTAAAAACTATGTGAATGATTTTATGATTTATGGAAATCTTAATTTTTATTTGATTATGAATTATTTATTTTAAGGCTTTAATTCTGGGGAAAAACAGATGCTTCTGGAAATATTATTTAGTTTAAATGAATATTATTTATTTTCTTTTATTTGCAAATCTTGTACAAACTTTTATTCATTGTGAAAGAAGCAGGGAAAGGGAGGCAATTTTTGCCAAGTCATGATTTCGCGCGCTTTGTCCTTTAGAATGTTCGAGAAAGAATTTTCATTGTTAGTTGACCTTAAGAGAGGAAAGTACGTGACAGAAAGGTCAAAGGTTGCTACTTGTCTTTCAATGTAAGTCATTCAGGTTTTTGGCGATTGAGGGTCCGGTTGTTGGCTAAGTGAAGAAGGGCGCGCATGCGCGATCACCCTTATTTCCGCATTCTGGAGTTGAAAACGAAGATTTTGCCATAATTAAGGGGGCGATAAGTGAAGCCATAGTGGGAGCCCGCGTTTGTGAAGGAGACGAAGGAAATTCGAGTTGGATTCACTTTTTTGGCTCACTCTCTGACTGACTGGCTGATTTTCGGGCTTGCTGGACAAAAATGTAATTACGAAGAGAGATGTTTTCCGGCGGGGAGCGGCAAATATGCTCCCCGGCCGCGTTTTGGTTAAGAGGCGAGACTCTCTTACTGGCTTGGACTCGCTGACTTTCGGGCTTGCTGGACTTACGGGCTTGCTGGACAAAATGTAATTACGAAGAGAGATGTTTTCCGGCGGGGAGCGGCAAATATGCTCCCCGGCCGCGTTTGGTTAAGAGGCGAGACTCACTTACTCTTGGACTCGCTGACTTTCGGGCTTGCTGGACTTGTGGACGTTGCTCTTGAAAACTGGCTTGAAGGAAATTCGAGTTGGATTCTCTCTCTTACTGACTGGCGGGTGGAACTTACTTGGGACGTTACTCGTGAAGCTTGCTCTTGGGATGAGTAAGAACAGGCGAGCCGTAATTGCCTAGAAAAAACTTTCTGGCCTGAAGCTGAAAACCCTCTTCCTTGCGGCGTGCTGGTAAAGAGGCGAAATTTGAACGAGTTACCTGCGTGTTGACATAGGACTTTCAGGACCAAGCGGATAGCCGTCCTGGGCAGCAGAGCTCCTGTTTCTGTTCTACAGTGGGAATTGGCGCCGACATTTTTAGAACCAGTGTCAAGATGAGCCCGGCCGACATCAACGCTTGATAAGATACGAGTCCTCCACTTCAAGATGTCCCCTCAAGATAAGTTTTATTTTTTTTTGGTGTGTTTGAACTTTAGGCAAGCTGTTTAAAAACGTCCTTAGCAGTAAAAACAACGTCGAATCTAAAATTTAACTCTCATGCCTTAAATTGTTTCCCTTTCCTTTTTTTTTTAAATTACCAGACAAACCTTAAGTTTTTTTTATGAATTTAAATGAGAAGACTCTCAGATGAGGTTAAGATTTTTCTTATTGTGATGTAATTGAATAAACTGATATTTAATCTGGAACCTCTTACAGTATGTTTTCTTTATATATTTAATATGTTTTTTCCTATAATTCTGATATATGTTTTTCTTATGTTTTCGATCCTCTCACGGCGCGGTCCCGGGATGTATTTATTTTCACAACGCAAAAATGCTGTACACGTTTCACTATACGATCACTAAAATTTTGTTAGTTGGCAAATTCTTAAGAGTTTAGTTTTCCTCCCTAAGAGGAAGTAGAAACTTTTCACGGCAAGTAGTTTCATATTTAACATTTAACATATAGGAATTTCAGATATAACATGGTACCTTGAAGTAAAGCTATTTAACCTTGGTGTCGAAACTTCTCAATATAACATTGGTGCCGTGACAGAAACTTAACATAACAGATATATCATGCAGCCGACATCAGTAATTATTCTTTGGTCTCCATATAATCTGAAATATAGCTTTCATGGCTTTTACCTTACTTAGTGCTCTTAGCACTTCTTTTTTCCTGAATTATTCTATCATTTGTAATGAAAATAAAACAAATTGCTTAGTATCAACGAAATAAGGAAATTAAAAATTTGAAATTTTGGGGGAAAGAGTTTTAGCAAACTGATTCAGAGGAAAGTAACGCTAAAAGAGCAAATTCACCAGTTTCTGCTAATATATCAATAATACAGGGGAAAATCAATTTCCAACACCTGTAATAAAGGTCACATACATACATATACAGATATTGTAATATTATAGTAAATATAATGAAAAAATGTTTTAAGCTGCATTTTTATTAAAATTCTAACTAGACTATAAAATATCATTAATGACTAAGGTTCTTAGGTAATCAAAAACTTATTTATTTAGAAACTTATTGTAATCAGAAACTTATTTTTCCATTAATGGGTGAATAGAGAAAGCCCGGAGACTATTGGTAATTCTAGCCTGGCTAAAATTCCAGCGGGCCCCAAGCAATCTATCGTCTTGTTGCCCTAGGTAACTTGAATACAATCCAGTTTACTTAAAAAAGACCCACGAAGACTCTCCCTTTAAGCACATTCCCCTCGTCAGCTAAGCAAACCCAAATCATAAACTTATAATATTATTAGCTATAATATTTAGTATTCATACGGAATAAAAGAAATCCGTACGGCGTATTTTTTATAATTTTCCGCTCATCAGTATTACTTATTTCTATTCATAAAAATGCATCGTATTCACATAAGACATTCAACGGCAACAATAAATCATTACTATTGGCTTCAAATGATATCGTCCTGATGCAAATCAATTCAGAACTTAAAAAAATAAAATAAAAAACCTATATTGAATTTAATACTGCAAGAAGCAAAAGAGGTAAATGAGCTTTGCAGTCAAAAGTCGTAACTGAGCGCCGCCTGAGATAACCACTGACCTGACTTTGTTGTAAAAGTCTTAACAGTGTTAATAGCCATCCTGGCAGAAGGGAATATTTTCTCCGTGTAAAAATATAAATATAAATATTACATAGGCATACAAAGCCTGTGTATAAGCATAGATATGTTGATTACAAACATTGTCTTGTACAAGTTACATATGTTAGTCACATAAAATTATGACAGTTATGTGTACATTTAAACATTATCTGAATTCATATTTACAATGCTTTTACTAAGATAATCAAAGTAAACTTATAATTCATTTACTCATTGACTGGATTTTCAATATCATTTAAACTGCTTTACAATATTATTTTTATCAAGTATATACAAACTGGATGCTTATATTACAATAGTTTTGCTCTTACAGTTCTGCTACTATTCTACGGGGTGAATTTTTCTAGTGTTGATTTTCAGTTGTTGTAGTATTTTGAATTGCTATTAAAATTATGGTGCGAAAATACAATTCTCAAGGAAGGGGGAGAATTTCTTAGTACCTTGCTGAGCATAGCATGATTACCTCCTCTATTTTAGTTTTCGTCTGCTTATTGCCACAGGTATTCTCCGCCCATTGCGGCCAGTATTCACTGCTTGGCATTTTTAAATGCAGATTATCAGTTTGTGGGCAGTTGAAGAGGAAGTGCCTGCATCACCTACAACACCACATTCACACAATTCTGATGCTCGTTTGCCGAATCTCTTAAGATAATGTGGGAAGGGACCATGGCCAGTGTAGAACTGAGTTTGCGCTTCGCTGCATGTATTAATTGAGTATGTAACTTTCGGAAAAAACTTTAAGGTTCTCCTTCCTGTGCTTTCCCTTTCCCATCTTTTCTGCCATTCTCGCAAAAGGCTATTGAGCGTGAATTTTTTAAAAAAGGACTGCGGAACACTTACTTTGTTTTCCAGTCAACTGGAGTCATTGGCTGCAGATTTCGCAAGCACGTCCGCCGCTTCGTTGCCAGTAATACCCACATGAGCTGGAACCCAAAAAGCCGGAACTGTAACTCTACACTTGTACTATGTAGAATCACTAATCTGTGTGAATGCGCCGGCAACTTGCCTTTCCATTTCTTTCACATGTGTAAAATAAATACGAGGCAGTTCTTAGAACTTTCTAAAAACAATCTAGAAATAAAAAAAGCTTTAAATGCGAGTATATCAACTATGCAAGTTATATGATTGATCTATATCATATTACTTGCAACATTATGCAAGTAATATGATATAGATGAATCTAGAGACGCAGTACAGAAAAAGGCATTACTATTTTTGTTAAAGGGACTAAAAAGAAAGGTTGTTTAGAATCAACTGAAAAGTGAAATATGTTTTAATGAAGTGAAAGACGTTTTAAGAAGTGGTACATATTTTAATCTGTGGAATAAAATGCGGATTCGAAAAATTCAACACAATAGCTTTGGATTTCCATCTAACTGGTGAAAATCTGATATCATTAGACCTGAAAAAATCAAAAGAGCAGGCTTATAACTTATCATTTAAATATTTAAATGATAAAAATGCCACAAAAATTTCATTAGAAATATCTAGTTCTAAAAACATGTTTTTTCTAGGTATTAGAACAGTTTAACGTTTTTCATAAAGAATTTACGAATACAACTTAGTTCAATCGTAAAGGGATTTGGAACCTGTATTAAGAATATTTCAGTGCCGTCAGTTACTGATGATAGCAGGCTGAAAATTTTCAATACAATTAAAGTTATTAATGTTACGTAATATCTTCGTTTGATCGAGGAAAACTTTCGAACATGTTTATTGCTTGAATAAAACATCTGTAAGGATTATGTTAATTTTATTAACAGATAAATTTTGAGTTAAACTTCCTTTCCTATCGCTTCTTAATTTCAACTTATCACTTCCGACCAGAACGTAGTTTTAGAATTACGTTTGGATGCAAATAAAGGAAGATCGGTACTTAACCGAGAAGTTCTACTGTCTTAGTTGATAGTTGATAGTTGACGGGGGACGTGTGCACCATCCCTTTACCGTAATGGTTAATTGGCATATGCAACACGTCCACCTCTATCTTGAGCCAGATGGACCACACAGGCGCCTCGCACCATACACCGAAACCCAGCGACCAGGCCATCCAGGTGGCAGTCCAAAAGACCAAAGAAGCCCCCATAAGCATGTTCACACCAACCGCCCGGGCCTAGTATTTATTGAGTCAAAGTTCAACAAATACATGGCCAGACAAGGGCTCAAAAAAAAAATAAATAAATAGATAAATAAAGGGTACATTTGAAGTTTTGACAAAGCATAAGATTACAAAGGTGCAAGTGCCAGTTTTGAATAAATACTAGAATCACATAGACATAATTAGAACAAAACACATACAGATAGCGATAACAATAGAAAACCAAAGGAGTAAACACCATTACAAAACTACTACTGCTACATACTACAATACTGCAAAACTACTACTAGAATACTTACAAACAGTACTACAAACTGATACAATGCTAAATATTACAAAACTGCTACTGCTGCTACATACTAGGCTGATAATAATGCTGATAGCATGATATCGATGATGTAATGATCTTAATACTGATGGTAAGTTCAATACAATAGTTAGTGTACAAAGCAAGGATACAATACATAAATACATTATGCAACTATATAAATACCAATGCAAGGTAAAGAGGATACATTATACAACTATATATACACGCATACAAATATACATACATACACATATACAGATATATACTAATACAAGGTAAAACGATACTAATGATTCTGTACGAGATGCAAGACAAGATAGATAATTCAAAATAAGATCAATAAGCCATATTGTTCAATACAATAGTTAATGCAAAGTTAATAAAACACTATTTATATTACTATACCAACTGTATATTTCCTATATTAGTGCAATTTTATACGACGCATATCTATACGATGCTCACAATTTAATATATATTACACAGTACTGTATTGCAGGGAACTTATAATTCAATTTTATACAAGATGATACATATCTATACTATGCTCACAATTTAATGTATATATTATATAATACATTATACAGTACAATATGATTTACAACTAATACGTAAGATAATGGATGCTATATCATTCAATTACAAAAGTTAATGCAAAATTATTTATATTACGATACCAACTACACATTTCCTGTATTGCAGGGGACTTATAGTGCAATTTTATTATGTATACGATGCTCACAACATTGCAATTTCATATAAGATGATACACATCCATACATAGCTCACAATTTAATATATATATTATACAATACGGTTATACGATATAATATAATGTACTGCAAATACGTAAGATATGTGATACAATAGGTAAATTAACATGCTTACAGGGTTAGCATACAAGACACAACAATAGGTACAATACAATACTAAGAGTAAATAAAAAGAGTATGTGGCAGTATGTAGACAAATGCAATGTAGAAAAATACATATTGTCAAGTAATTGGTAATAATTCTATGCAATATGCAATACAAGACATATGATACAGTATAAAATCGATAAGCTACGTCTATGATACTATTTATAATTTAATGGAATATTTAAAGCAAAAAGAGACCAAAATACTACTTTAACTTTCATACAGTATTTTAACACAATTGCTAGTTCAGTAAAATAATTAATACAATATTTAATTCAATACGTATCTCAGGGTATAAAAAGAAGTACAATATATATATTCTTAATAGTATGATGCCTATAAGACAATGTTCTTAATAACTAAAGCGAATTAAATGCAATACTTTGTATACAATACACAAAAGCAACACTTCAGTACAATACTGAGGATAAAAAGACGTATTTTGCAACAGTATATATATATACAAATGCAATGTATAAAAATACCTATGATCAATTCAATATTATTAATTCTGTGCAATATGCGATACAATGCAACAATATAGTTATACCAATATAATGTATAAAAAATACTTATGATCAATTCAATATTAATAATTCTGTGCAATATGCAAAACACGACATATAATTCAATATAATCAATAAACTAAATCTGAAATCTAAAGTCTAAAATTCTGCATGTAATTCAATAAAATAGTTAATGCCAAGTTGAATCAAGACTACTTATAACGTTATGCTAATAATCCAGTTTCTGTATTGCAAAGAATTTAATTTACAGTTCCATACTAAAGCATACATAGCGATACGATGTTCATAATTTCAATATGTTGCATCACATATTCTTAGGGTAGAGCTTGTAACTCAACATAATATTACATAACTACCAACTTAATACAATAATTAATGCAAGAATTAAAATAATAATTAAATTAAGTTAATAGACTAGTTAGAATATAATGCAGTACTTAGAGTGCAAATATTGTATATTGTAATTATAATGAAATATGATACAATGCTAATAGTTTGATACAATAGTTATTACAATGCCCGATACAATATTTTTGATATATAACCAGATTAGAATACTTAATATGTAGCTTGTAATTCAGTAAGATAGTAATACCATATGTATAGTTTGAGGTTGTGAGTATAATACTTATTGTGCAATATCTTATAGTGCATTTAAAATACAATACAATTTTTAATAATATTTGTAACAATACTGGGACTATTAAAAAGAAAGAATATAGTTATAATATGTAAATAGACAAGAATGCAACTGGAGTGTATAAAAATACAATTGTATTATGAAAACACTATGTAAACAGACAAGAATGCAACTGGAGTGTACAAGAATACAGTTGTATTATGAAAACAGGAAAAAACCATTAACATTAGACAACCTGACATAGATCAGATCCATAACTGTGGAGAATGTCCATAATTTTTGAGAGTTTTCTAATAAGGTACTTCTGCTTAATTAAAAATTTACTAAATGCTAGTTGATTATCCACAGGGAAAGGAATGTGAAATTCCTCCGTTAACGGGCATGTAGTAATATAATGTTCAGGTATGCCTAGAGTTCCGCAGACACAATATTCACTATTTGCAATTCCATGCTTGTAAAAGTAGCTTAGAAATGGACCATGCCCCGAGATATATCTTACTAGTTGATGATTTGTTATCTGACGACATTGATCCACATACGTAATATGATTGTACGTTCGTCGACCAGTTTCATCAGTATCCCATTCTAGTTGCCATTGGGATATAACTTTTAAAAGAAGAGCTCGTTTTAAGTGAGATGTTGGCCACTTAAGAATCACTTCTTCAGCCTCGGCATCGGTATTTTCGGCAGCTGATTTGGCTAACTTATCTGCCAAAGTATTACCGTGATCCCCAGCATGGCCCTTAGTCCAAGCTAGCGTGATGTTATTTCCCACTTGATTACGAAGTTCACATTGGATGTCCGAGATAAGCGAAGAAGAATGTCTGGGGTTTTGAATCGCTTGAAGCGACGAAAGACTATCAGTGATAATTATTGCCTCCATAGCACCACTTGTTTTACAGTGTTGAACTGCTTTGAGGATGGCTAGAGCCTCCGCTTGAAATACACTATTATTTCCATGGAGATGACCCAGCCACTGATAAATTGACTGACCATTATGAAAGGCTACAAGGGCACAGCCTGTCTGTTGATCTATTTTAGATCCATCAGTGTAATATTGAATGCTTGGGATAGGTGGCAGTGTTACGTCCTTAAGGAAAATCCGAAGTCCTGTTCCTTGAAGGACTGGATGCACATCCAAATGTTGTGAGGGTTGTTCATAGTGCAATGGTGTGAAAAGTTCATCAAATAGGATGAAAGGTTTTTTCAAAACCTTGACGGATTGTATTGCTGCTTCCTGCAGAATACGTAGATGAAGAGGTATCAGTCCCGCCATGACATTTAATGCACTGGATGAGGTAGTACGAAACGCCCTAGTTATCTGTAAGGCAAATTGACGCTGGAGACTTTGCAAGTGGCGCACTTTGCGACCCTGCATGGGTTCAGCCCATATAGCAGCCGCATAGGTGACCATTCTCTCGATAACGGTGAGATAAAGAACCTTTTGTATATAGGGACTAATTCCCCATCCACGACCCTGCATTTGACGCAATTTACATGCAATTATAACAGTTCGTCTCTTTAGTTCCAAAACATGCGGCATCCAGTTCAGTTTCTCGTCAAAGATAACGCCGAGAAATTTGAGCTGCGGTTTGATAGGTATACGTGTACCATGAATGGTGATTCGAGGCCGTCGAACCAAAGATCCTCCTTTTTTAGGGATTAATAAAATTTGCGATTTTGGTTCGGAAATTGTTAATTTAATTCTAGAACATAAGTTATAAAAGAGATCACAGGTTTCAATAGCATTTCTTTACAACTCTTCTCGAGTTCGTCCTTGAATGATAAAAACTGTATCATCTGCATACGCATATGCCCGGGTATGTGCTGGCCAGTTTGCGGCAATAACAGAATTAAATGTTATATTCCATAAATCAGGGCCAGCACAAGAACCCTGCGGACAGCCTCTGTTTTGTTGTCTTGTAATAATGCCATGATTAGTGGAGTAGATAATTTTTCTTTCCGACAAGTAACTTTGAAATGCAAGAAATAAATTCTGAGGACAATCAGCTTGTCGAAGTGCCTCCAGTATTGCAGGCCACCACAGTGAGTCAAAAGCATTCTTAAGATCTATACTGATGAAAGCACTGTGGTGACCATTGTTGCGATTACGATGTATATCTTCTGTAATTTTTGATAATACTTGTAGGGTAGACCTACCTGGTCCAAAGCCATATTGGTGATCACTTAAAAAGTGAATTTTGTGAAGATAATGTTTTAAACGGTAGACAATTATTCTTTCATAAACTTTCCCCAGAGCAGATAATAGACATATAGGTCGATAAGATGTGGATAATTGCGGATCTTTGCCTTTTTTGAGAAAAAGAACCACTCTTCCAGCTTTGAAGATACGAGGAAATACACCATTAAGAAATAACTTATTAAAATAATCACAGAAAAAGAAGATGTGGGAATTAATGATTACACGAATTATAGAATAGTCAATCCCGTCGGGGCCTGGGGCCCGTTTTTTTGGAATACTTCGAAGAGTGGTTTTAATTTCTGTAATTGTAATCTGTGGATCATCCTCTGTGTTAGGAATAGAAGTTTGCTGCCTAATTGACAAGTGCTCTGGGGAGTCATCTGTAATATCATCCTGAGGAAGAACTGATGCTAGAATATCATTAATAGTATTTTCTATTGGGCTAGACCCAGCAAGTGATGATTCTGAAAGATACGTTGATGCAGGCTGGAAAAGCTTATCTCGAGCGATCTTATAGGGTAAGCCAAATATTTCTCTATTTGATGTGCAGTATTTTCTCCAAGCTTCTATTTTGCTCTGCATAATCATCCGTTTATACAGAGCACGCTCTCTTTGAAAAACTTGAAGAGTATTAGATGTTATTCCATTGCGTCGTTCAGATTTTAATCGTCGCCTAAGCGCACGACACTTCCGCTGCTGTATGCGAAGATCAGAGTTCCACCAATGTAAAGTATGGAGCTGCTTGGTAGTTCGCTTTGGAAGTATTTCGTGACAAATATCTTGAAGATTTTGCATTAAGGACTCTGAAAAACGTTCAATATCTTCAGATATGGTTAAAGAGTTGATTTGGTGACGAAGACGATTAAGAGTTCCACGAACTTTTCGACTAAACTGATTAATTTTCCTGCCAGGAAGATTATAACGAGGTAAGATAGGTAAAGAACTATGTTGTGTTATTTCAATTCTCTCTTAAGCTATTACTACGCACGGCCGTACTTAAGGCCCTTAATAGAGTCGCAGTCAATTATCGTTAAGGGGCCAACTCCGTTAGAATCTTGATAACTTCGGCTATATCCTTTTAGTTAAGATTAATTAAGTTTTAATTCTTAGTTTCCTAACTGTAATCCCGAGTGTCGGCTTTATTTTACAACCCCAAAGAGGAGTTCTGTTAAATCTTATTTGAATAATAAAGGGTCTTTTAAGCCTTTCCATGTTTGTTTAATGTCTCAGGAACTCAAGCGATTCGCTTTCTAGTTAAGATTCTTCACATTCAACTGTAACTTAAGATACACATTATAGAATCTTTACACATCAATGAAGGAAGCAAGTCGATTTTGAAGAAAGCAATTTCTGATTATTTTGCTCAGTTTAAAGCTAGAAAATTAAAGTAAATGCTTGCATTTTAGACATCAATTATATTCATTTTTATCTGTTTGAGTATTATTTACTATTTACTAAAAAGCTTTTTTTTTTTAACTGTTTTTATTTAGAAACTAACATAGTTTTTCTGATCACACAATAATGATTTAAAGAATTTTAAGAGCTGTTATATTATGGTTTAAAATCGTTACCCTTAATGAATATTGTAGAGTTCCTCACTCGTATTCTACTAATGTCGAGGAACCTAGTAAACTGTTAAGCGAATTTTCTCTGAGTTCAACCAACAGAAATTTTAAACTCAAGAATGGTTAACTATTCTTTATTTCACACAAAATAAGATAGACAGTCGGCCTCCTTTTCTTTGGGCTTACAACAAAGCCTCCGCTTGGGCTTAAACTCAAAACTTAAGGAAAAAGAACTAACTATACCTAACTAAGAGATTTAGTCGAAGCTAACACAGATCTAAGGCTGTTGGCTCTTAAATTTAAACTATCTAAATAGCACGTAATATAACGTAACAGCTTCTAGAGAGCTTAGCCCTAGAGCGTAACACCTTCTAGAGACTTGGCCCGAAGGCAAACACGCACTACTCAAGATTCCTAGCTCTCTCTCTCTCGAAGTAAGTTGAACCATCCTTTAATACTACTTCTTACTCATTTGTATTCAATGCGATTTTAAAGACTCATTCTGATAGGGAGTTATATGTTGAAACGAAAAAAGGTGGGAAAGCACAATTAAATTAAACTAACTGTAATAAAATTAAAATATGCCTTACAATATAACAGTACACAGATATAGTTATTTGTACATACATGTAATAAAGCAATTTTAGCAATGCTGGTGACGTAGACTATTGATCCAGACTGAAAAGCATACTTGGCAACCTAGAAAGATTAAATATTCATTTTTATTTCAGCCGACACTTGCGCCCACAGTTCATTTGACAATCCAATCGTGCCTTTTCAAGAACATTTACATTTCTGATCCTGTTGCGATAGGAAGAGAACAGAGACGTAGCGGCTTAGCGATAGCAGGAGTAGAAGCAAAAGGAAGCAGTTGCCCAATATGGCAGCTTAGAGAAAAAGTTCGGTGAAATTCCGAATTAGCAATGTTTTCAGCGTTATGCACGTAATATGCAAGTTATATGATTGATCTATATCATATTACTTGCAACATTATGCAAGTAATATGATATAGATGAATCTAGAGACGCAGTATAGAAAAAGGCATTACTATTTTTGGAACAGAGAGGGGAAATTTTAACGGATTATTGCTATCGTAAATTATAATTTTGGTTCATATATATTTTATCTTGCATATATATGTGTAGGAGCTTGAACTCATCTCTTTTTCTCATGTGAAAAAATACGTAGGCATAGCTCAGCCGCTTACTGTATGAAAAATATAATTCCACAGTCACACATATTACATATGTATACATTTCAGTTTACTTATAAATATGTAATATTTATTACATACAAAATCTTAAAGATTATATACTGCTTAAAGCATTAAATATACAATTTATGTGAGTTCTTCAATTTAAAAATGAATTTTGCTCATGACAAATATCATAAATATTCAATGCTAAGATTAGGAAAAGAATAATGTATTATTTACTAAAATCTCTTGAAGGTTTGGTTCCGATATTTGGCTGGGGTAACTTTAAATACCCTCCGAAGCATTCAAAAACAAAGAATTTTCGAGGAGCACTGATCTGGAAATGAATGGAGATAAATTCTAAAATCATTTTCAAGTTTGCTGGAGCATAAGTAAGATGTAAAGCGTTTTTTATACTTCTTTGAAATATTAAGCCTTTTTTTTTCTGCTTGCGCTAACTTTGATCTTTAGTTGAGTTTTGAATACGAAGAATTATCAAGAATTTTTTAGGGGACCGCTTTAAGCTTCTGTTTTGCTTCCTTTCTTTCCACATGTTTGGACAGAACGTAGCTTTTTGAACTTTGCCTATTTATAAATAATATATCTTAGAACAAAAGTATTAGATATTTTTTGCATTATTGGAAAAAATCAAAGATTCACAGGTACAAAACACATGGCATTTTTGCTCCTCTGATAACAGAAATGTTTTTTTCCTATTGAAGTAATAAGCAACTGTATCTGTTATTGCAGTTTATAGATACAGTCAGTCTAATGTTATATTAAAACTAGCACAAATGAAAGTTGCATTTATAGCACTTCCCATACATAATAAACAGAGTAACACATTACATTTCAGTCTTTTACTTGAACGCTAGCACAATTAATTGCAATTTCGAATAAGCGTTGTATTCAAAAATTAATGCCCAATGCATATTATTTCTGTAGTGCTTTGATTTGTTTTCTCATGTTCGAAAGAATATGTATGCTTGTTATAACAAGGAAAATTTAAGATATTTTTTTCATATGGGTTTACATTTTCAGAATCCATCAAAAGGGTTACTTCAAGGTTTTCTGTGACAGCGTGAGCGTGAACAAGATCAAAGTTCCTATAAATCTTCGCTTCAAGCTCTATTTTTCTCACCTGGTGCTCGTGGAATATGTTTAATCATCCCTAGTTCGGTAAACCATCTCCCAGTCACTATTAAGTGGAAGGATCTACATCCACGTGACATAAAAATACTCGTGTAATGTATTCTCGTAGAAATGTTATCTGCATTATTATTCAAATTTCCGGTTTTATTGAATATTAAAAAGTATTTTGTTCGTCTTTAGACTTCTTGGTCAATTCTTCAATAGTCTTAGATCCAAATTATTCTTTTCCCACATTCATACAGATTAAGAGACAAACAAAACAGTCAGCTGCGTAAGAATAACCTGCATTGAGTTCTTTTTCAGAAATAACATCTTCTGTTGACACCTATAAAATTATCATATATAGTAAAATACATGATTCATATGTAACTATTTTTTTAATTTTATAATAATTAAAAGTCTTATGTAACTAAATTCAGTAATCTAAACATATAGCATCGTATATTGTATACTTAGATTACCGAATTTATTTTGCTTTCGATATATCTCTAAAATAAATTTTGTATTTTTGTGTAGTTAATCACTTAGATGTTTCGTATTTTTAGAAATATACACATGTGGTAGAAAAATATAGACATTTTAATTTTACTTTTGATAATTTAAGAATAACGTATATTAACCTTTCAAATTTATGCTAGTGTGTCTTCAGTCCCTAGGAATATAATTTACAAGTATCATCTCCCTGTTTACTTATTGTAATACATTTTTCTAATCTAACCAATAAATGCATTAGACAAAAAACAGAAATATTTTGAAAAGAAATACGAGTAACATGTATTTGGATCTTGCAGGGAAAAAGGTGGGTGCAGGAATAGCGCGGAGCTAAAAAACTATTTTAAGGGTGCATAATAATAGATTACCAGTCAGAAAAATTGCGAGTTTGGTTAAATGTTCTCCAAAGAACGTTTTATGACAATGCAAATTATGTGCCAGAACGCAAGGGCAGACTGTCTAAAATTACTGTAATAGGAAAACAAATGCTTCTTCTTAAATCAAGATAGAAAATATTTTTGTCCTCAAAAAAGCTTCAAATTGAAAGTGGTTCCAATGTAAATGATAGAAGAATTTGATGACCACTGGTGAATGTAAAATTGTATTTTCGGAGTCCAAAATAATATATGAATATTATTTTTGCTCCATTTTTTAAACAAAATACCCACCAACGTATGCATTCTGCCAAATTGTATTGGATGGAAATGACCGTGAAAAATTGAGAAAGAATAGAGATATGGACTGTGGAACAGTGAAACTAAACTTCATTTCGAATGGATGAGAAACAGTTTATTCGCTGACTTCAAAGTCAGGAATATTTTTGAAAATATATGTGAAAAACTATGAAAGGTGTTGGCTGAAGTCTAATGCCGTGGAATTGCCTTCCGTAGTATGGCGTAGTCTCAGGTTTCCGTTCAGACGATATTATGACCGAAGAGAAATATGTAGATATCTTACCACAGAACAGATAAGAATCTATCATTGAAATGCCGCTATCAACAAGATAATGATAAGAATTCAGCAATGCTGACTAAATATTGGTTCAAACAAGAACAATTCTGATATTCTGCCATGGCCATCTGTGTCATCAGACCTAAATCCAACTGAAAACATATAGAATGAACAAAACGCCTGATGTGGCCGGCACAAGATCTTTCGCAAATTCCAAGATGTGGAAATGGAGGTAACGAGCTTTTAATAAACTGTCACACCTGGTTGACCGTTTGTAAATAAACTCTAATTTTTTAATAAACTTTATGGGTCATTGCTAATTATAAACATTACCCATTTTTAATTATTCTATTCTCCCGTACAACAGACAATAATAACTAAACATACTTATGTGGGCATCAATTCTTATATTTTGATTTGAAAATATCGCATCAGCCGTATTTTATAATCCGATCATATAGTATTTCGGGTTCACAAATCGATGACCTTACAATTAAAATTTTGTTTTTAAAAACAGCATACCTCTAAAATTCCCGATAGAATATTAAGTGTTGCTATACATGTATATTTCAGTCTCTTTTCAGTTTATGATATCACTGTTTAGTTTTCTGAATAATATGAGCAACGTTTTTATTTCTCCTCTTAGCTGTACTTATTAAACATCATTTTCTTCGTACCGGTCAGAGGCAAATTAAAAGAAATATTCATATATTATATATCCATCTCCTTTTCTACTTTGTTTAAATATGATATTTTTTCTTCCTTTTTTTCAGAGAGCTGGTAATCTGTTTACATTCTCTATTTTTGTTCTACAAAACACAAATCGAAGGAAATAGCAAACACAGGCAGTTTTCAATCGGTAAAGTGTTAAAAGCGGAAGTTATTTGTTAGTTATAGCTGTAGATTGGCGCCAACAAGCGTTATCTTTTTTTTGTGGAGCAAACATATGGGAATTCAATATGGGTGAATTAGACCTCACATGTGGCAGATTGCGCATTTTTTAAGCTCCATCTAGCGGCTTTTTCTTTTGGCGCGAGTTCTAATATTATTGATTGCGTGTTGAAAGATTGTGGACATATAGCGTCATTGTGAATAGTGGTGAAATTATTAAAAGTTTAGCGTAGCTAGTGCTTGTTTGGGTTATTCGTAAAATATTTCAACCCCAAAATGGCTACTAAGAAACGTAAAGTTGATTCAGAGTGCCGCGCTTTTAATGATGAATGAACATGTAAATATTTTTTTTCAGTTGTAAAAGATAAACCAGTGTGTCTTATCTGCAATGAAGCTCTAGTAGTCTTCAAAGAATATAACATTTCCCGTCATTTCACATCTAAGCATAAGAATTCCAATTACGAAGCAATGTCCGAATATGAAAAAAAAACAAAATGCAGAAAGTCTTTGTAAAAAATTATCAGGCCGGCAAAATTTTTTCAAGAAGGTAAACAGTATTCAAGAAGCAGCTACACATGCAAGTTACAGTGTAGCATACAATATTGCTAAAAGTAATAAAGCTCTCAGTGATGGGGAGTTCGTTAAACAATGCATGCTCCAAGTTTGTGATGTTTTATGTCCAGACAAGAAAAATAATTTTGAGACTGTAAGCTTATCTCGAAAAACGGTGACTTCTAGAATGTAAGCCATCGATAAAAATTTGGCATCACAATTAGAGTCAAAGATTGGCCAGTTTAAATTTTGTTCCATAGCTATTTATGAAAGCACTGATATAAATGATACTGCTCAATTAGTATTATTTATAAGAGGTGTTGATGAGAACTTTGAAATTATTGAGGAACTGGCGTGCATGCGTTCTTTAAAGGGAACTACAACGGGATATGATATTTTTCGTGAATGTCAGGAAGGGCTTTTAACTTTGAAAGTGCCTATAACAAATGTATGTAATATTACGACCGATGGAGCACCAAATATGATAGGAAAAAAATCTGGATTTCTTGGACTCTTTAATCAAACCTATCCCAGGAACAATGTTGTTTTTCTACATTGTGTTATACATCAAGTTGCTCTGTGTAAATCTGCATTGAATATGAAACCCGTGCTTGATACAGTCGTGAAGCGTATAAATACTATTCGATCTCGTGGGCTTACTCACAGGCAATTTCGAGATTTTCTTCACTCAGTGCAATCTGAATACTCTGATGTACTGTATTACACGAAAGTAAGGTGGCTTAGTGCAGGATGTGTTTTCGAGCGGGTTTGGCAGCTGAGAGACGACATTGTGTCTTTCTTCCATGAGAAACAGTGTTCTGCAGAGAGCGAAATGTTAGAAGATACAAAATGGCTTTCAGACTTTGCATTTTTCACAGATCTTTTTTGTCATATGAACAACTTGAATGTCAAGATGCAAGGGAAAAATCAATTTATCGACGATATTTGGTCACATCTCAAAGCTTTTAAACTAAATCTTAATATGTTTGCTGGGCAGCTAGGTAAGAACGATTTTCCGAGGTTAAATTCAATACCCTCAGTAAATGAAGAGAACCTTAAGAATTATGAAGATAGCTTGAAAAAACTGCATTTTAAGTTCGAACGCAGATTTCAAGATTTCGGTGCCATTCAAGCAGAATTGGATATTTTTACCATGCCATTCAACGTAAATTGTGAAGCAGTGAGGTCAGATTTGCAGCTTGGATTAATTGAGTTGCAATCTAAAAATCATCTCAAGCAATTGTTTCTAAATATGCCAAAGTTAGAGTTTTACAAATCATTATCGAAAGTAAGTTTCCCAAATTTAATAGAAAAAAATCAGTGCTATGTTTGCTTCATCTTATATATGTGAACAAGTGTTTTCAACTATGAACCTTAGAAAGAATTATTTCAGAAGTAGACTGACAGATGAGCATTTAGCCTCGTTCCTTAGAATCAGTACATCTCACTTCGAACCTCAATATAAGGAACTTTTAAAAATGAAATCGCAATTTCCTTCATCTCATTAATATATTAAATTGTAATACTTGTATATTGTTTTTAAAATTTTAGAAAAATTCATCTTGGCCCACCAAACTTTAGTTTTTCGATTTTTGGCCCGCGATCGAAAAAGTTTGCCCATCCCTGGTTTAGAGGAAACAAATATGACACGAAAACTAAGTATCATCTCTGATTATTGGTAGAATCATGGA
Source organism: Stegodyphus dumicola (assembly GCF_044657685.1). Taxonomy (NCBI): domain Eukaryota; kingdom Metazoa; phylum Arthropoda; class Arachnida; order Araneae; family Eresidae; genus Stegodyphus; species Stegodyphus dumicola. The sequence continues at coordinate 159,862,799 of NC_140772.1, read as the reverse complement.
TAAATTAAATCACTAAGATCTGAACATTAACAATGCATTAAAAACTTTAAACAGACTTTCTCAAATATATAAAAAAAGGTGTTTCTGTTTTTTTGGACTTGTACTGATAAATGAGTTTGAATCAATCGAAAGTTAACGTGGTAAATCATAATTCTAAAATATTTAGCATATCGTATTACTGACTATTTTCTTTTATTTGAATCATAGTGAAATAAATAGTAGCCAAGATACGAAGGAAAAGCTTACGATAAAAGATACGAAGGAAACCAAGTCGACATTTTTTCTACAAATGACTTCAATTTTTTTTCTTCTCACCGCAACTAAAAAGACAAAGGAGAATTTTACTGTTCGAATGATGAATATGTCCCTTAAGACGACATTTTCCATTGTCATCTGTCCATAAAGTACATCGTTTGTCACTTTATCATTCGTCAATGTCTTGGGATTATTCACGAATACGAGACAGTTCTTGTTCTGCCTCTCCTTCACCGGTTGTTACGGCATTTGGTATTTTTCTTTTATTCTTCCGAGTTCTCCTTTGGCCAACTGTTTTGTAAGAACTAGGTGAGCTGTTTCGTATTTTTATTCTCTTGTACTTTTCGTTTCCTTTTCACTTAGTTAGTTCGACGCTAGGAAGTAGGTTAAAATGATTCTATTCTGAACTTCTCACTTAATGAATGGAAGTGTTGATTTTTATTGGAATTAATGGTTAGTAATTTATTTTTCTTTCGCCATCAAGATACCTCTTCAGACTTGGAAAAGAGTAAGATTTACAGATGTTTTTATGCAGCCTTATGTATTTTCTGAATTATAATTCATGTTCAAACAAAAATCTTTTCTTTAACTTCTCTGGACTATCAAAAGTCATCCTGATTTCGAAAATGAGGGACATTTTTCTTGGGATATTTGTGATATTTTTTTACTGCTCTCGTTTTGGTCTATGTAATTCTGCGATATACTAATGTTTCAATTTTAAATGTGATTCAACTTTCTGAAAAAAATTAAGCGCTACATTCAATTTGTAACTTTGAATTTAGATGATCTGTTGTTTGTAAAAGTAGAATTTACCTTGAGCAGCTTCTCTAGTTGAGATATAAAACAAACACGCTTAGCTTTATCTCTCATACAAAGATGAGAGATAAAGCTAAGCGTAATATTTATCTAAGAAATATCGTAAATGCTTGATTGCGAATACTTTAATTTCATCTTTATATTTTATTAAACAAAATATATTTAATGTATTTCATTAGAAATTTTCTGCATACGTTCTAGTAATTTGTTAAATGACTTAATAATAAACAAACAATGAAAGTATATGATATTATTTTACAACTTAAGTTGAAAGTAAAATTTGAAATTTCATAAATTTTGTAAGAATTAGAACAAACAGTAGCATAAGCGATGCGATTTATTCTTCACAGTGCATGAGTTTCAAAACGTAGTCAGAACTTCAACTTGTTTCTAAATTTGCCTTTCTCAGTTACACACATAGATAAAAAATGTCCAAAAGGCATATTAGGGAAGAAATTAAATAATGTGTTTTAATTTTTAAATAAAAATTCATTCCCACATACTAAAACGTTATTTTGCTTGCTTCCTATTAGCAAAATCTACGGTCGCATTATACACTTTAACTCATTATTCCAGTTGCTGTTCTAGTGACAGTATAGAAAGCTTTCTTGAAGACATAACCATTTATTAGTGAGCGCACTTCTTAACCGATTTTATTTAGATAAACATCTATCAATATGCACAGTCTTTGTGAGAAAAATTCGAGGCTGTGTCGGCATAGGTAGTCCCAGTGGTATAGTTGAGGAAGTGCATTGTGAAGACGTTTAAGAATAAAATGCAAAAGCTCAAGAGGATTTCTATTTTTCCTTAGTCAGTCTTTTTCGTCTTAGTCCGTTTCTTTTTCATCTTATCAAAAATACAACTCTGAAGTATTTCTCTGATGATAAAGAATTTTTTAAAAATTAATATCATATTAAAATTATGGTCATCATAATTTAATTGAATTTTTCATTCCAAATCTCAGAATGAGCACGAAAAGCACAGCAAGAATAAGAATCTAGTAAAATATTATTATTATTATTTTTAACTCTGCTTCCAGCTTAAAAATAATTTCTGTTTACAATTGACTTTCCGTGACAATTTAGCACTTCATAAACATTCTCCTATAATTAGTTTCTTCGTTCTGCCAACCTACGTCTCACGAGAAAAATACCACCCTCAAATATGCGGCATCTGGGACTTAATGGCGCCTTCTCCCAATCCTCCAGTTACACTTCACTTCAATTCAGCTCTTAGCGTTATTAGTTAAATATGAGCTTCCTGTTATTCAGCCTTTGAATAAATTTTCCTTTCATTTTCAAAAAACGCACTCCTTTTGAGGAAAGGAACAATAATAATATGATTAGTGTAATGACAAGCGTTCCAGAAATTAATGTAGTGTGATTAAATTACCGTATTTGCCGGCATATAAGACGCACCGACTTTTTAATAAACACTTTAAAGGATAAAACTTTATTACTGATAATTATAGTGAATTTACAGTATTTAAATATAAAGTAATACAAATACGAAGTAATATTTTCTACAAATCACCAATCTATCTGGGAAAGAACATCTTTTAAATCTTCTTCGTCAAAATTCAGACACTCATCTCCAGAGCTAAGTTATGAGTGACTTGAAACCTCTTCTAAATTGGCATCTGAGTTCCCATACAACAAAATGACGCACCTTGTTTTTCAGACCTATTTTCAAAGAAACAAAGTGCGTCTTTATACGCCGGCAAATATGGTACATTAAACAACAAAACCCTCTGAGGCTATCCACCTTAAAACGAATGTGTCTATGCAGAGGTTTTCTAAGAGAAACTTCAAAATACTCACATTGTACGGACTGTTAATTTCTTACGTAGCCAGAAACATAACAAATCCACTGTGCACTCAGAATTTGAACTACGGATCTTTCAGTAGCTCAATACGCACAAAGACAAGCACGTTTTTTCTTTACGACGTCTCCTATACTACAAAAAATCCATAAAGCCATGCAACCAATAGATAAACCGTCCATTAATGAAAATCCTGATAACAGATTCATTGACAGGTGGCAAGACTGTGGTTAATTACCTTTTTTATGTATTACCCAAGTTCCTAATAAGCAAAGTGCAATATGTTATGCTCTTGCATTAAACTTATCACCTTTTTACATTCACTACCTATTTTCTGACTAATATATTAATGATTATAGTTATGCCTGCATAAAATTGATACCAAGAGTTATGCATATGTTATAATTATTATTCATTAATTCGAAAATTTTATAAGAAATGTTCGCCTATTTTTACCGTGTGCAGTATAAATTCGGCCAACTATCGGAGCAATAGGTATTCAAATGTTGGCAAGCCCGGTCTTATCAATCTTGATGAGTTCAAATCTTCTACGATCTTTACGATCGTAGAAGATTTGAACTCATCAAGATTGATAAGACCGATAGCTTTAGTCTGGTGCCTGACTAAAATGTGTTGGATGATAATTCGAAGTAACTTAGATTTTTGTCCAACAAAAAATTACCATGGATGGCCTTCCACCTTACGAGTGGGAAATAATATTAGAAATTTTCTCCCTATATACATTTCTCCTAGCACAAGTGGTAGCACATCTGTCTAACATTTGAAAATACGGAGTATGAATGCTGGCAATAATACAGCTAATCTTGCGTATCACTTAATTTGACATTACTCTTCTCTTAATTGATTCGACATTTTCTTAAAATTTATATGTTGTTGGGAAACTGTGAAACATCTCACAATTTTATGAACATATTTAACAATAGCTTATTAATATTAACTTATTTAATAAAATCTGAAGATCATACAAATTTAGAATGAGACAAGACATCGGGAAAATTTAATATGACTAACCGTGAATTTATAAACATAATAAACATTATAAACTTCCCAGAGCATTTGCCTAGAACAGAATAACAGGCATGCAATATTAATTTAGAAGTGAAACGACAAAAATTACGGTTATATTCGCAAATTTTCGAAGACTATGTATTTGACCCAGTTGAAACTGCTTCACCTTTTACTGTTCTCATAAAATTATTGATGCAAAAATATGAGAAAATGTAATAGGATAGGACGTTGAACTATGTATTGACTGAAGAAAAATGGGAAAAGCGGTGCTCTTAGATTTCTCTTTTCAAAATTTGACAATCGAAAGAAAATATTTCTTCTTTCCGTTACAAACCTACTAAAATATCCGAATATCGTACCTGCAAAGCATTCTTTCGTGAATTTTTTAGTGTGCAGAGAAATAAGCGAAGGATACTGGATAATTAAAGGAAGATAAACGGTTAAGAACATCCTAAGAAAATACATTTATTGCAGGACTCAGCGGTCTTAAGCACTTGGACATAGGGGCGCAAGTGTTTGTAAAATTGCTCAGAATATGCTTTACACAGCGCAATTCCATGCAAAAGACTTCTTATATTGAAAGTTCATAAAAAGTCCGCATTTTGCATTTAAGATCCTAACTGTAACTCACAAATATATTTTAGTTTGATGAAATGTAAGAAATCGCATATCTGGGGAGATTTTCCATTAATATTCTGTCTAATGTACTTGTACTATATCATCTTCAATCGTAGGCCCAAGATGATACAGTAACAAAAATGAAATAGGCAGCTTATTAATTCCAGCACTTGGCGATGCCTTCTTCTATCTAAAGAAGTACTAGTTTCCACGAGGAATTCTATACATTTATATCACTCTAAGCTGAAGAAGACAATAATTATTGATTGTAGATTTCTACCAAAGTTATGCACATTTAGTTGAAAGACAGTGATTGTTTTAATTATTTTTCTCGCTTCTAATTTAAGCAAGAATTCTGTTTAAAGAACTAGAAGAAATCTTAAAGTGCTGTTATTTACACTAAATTAAAAAGACTATTAATCATGCTGAAATATAATACAGATAAATAATTATAAAAATTTCAATTTCCATGATTTTAAAATGAAATATATTTCTTAAATAATTCCTTTAAAGAATATATAAGTTTGAATTGGAATCTAGATTAATTGACTTATACGTTTATTGATTTAACTTGGTTGTAGATCAACCACACTTTTCTTCAACACAATATAACAGTTTTCAGCTTTTAGGCTTGATACATTATTTCCTTGTTGTATGAAGCACCAGCGAGAGAGAAATAAGTTAGTTTTAAAAGAATAAAAATTTCTGTATATAACAATATGATATCAACCAGTTGAAGCTCGAATTATGTGTGTGCTCTGCATCAATCTAACAGATTGATTATTCGCCATTTCTCGCTGAGGCAGCAACTCGGTGTAATTTTAACTGCTACACGGCGTGCAATCTCTTTGCCAGAAATACTGATCTTACACCGACAACATGCTTTATACTACTCAGACACTCCCCATTACGTCTACCTGCATATCTGCGCATGTGCTACCGTACATCACCTTACTTAATCTCCTGACTGGTCTTTCTGTCCGCTCTGCCTCTTCGTTCAGCTGATATGCTAAATTTTCGACTTCGTCAGGAAAAGTTCTGAAATACATTTTGCCTTTTCTAACTTCATATCTATGTGAAGTTGCTTTTTCAGCATTTAAAGACATCAAGTCGAAAAAACGGAACAGACAATTGGACGTGGAACAGGACCTCAGATTAAAATTAGCAACCAGGGAACCAAATTATGACGATCTGTCATCTCAGCACAAACAGTTTCATCCTTCTCATTAATACAAATCAGTGCTATTTATGATATAACTTTTATTTACATTTTATATTATGAATAATTTTATTTCTCTTTTCTTTATTATTTTGAGTGTGTCACACAAAATATATTTTAATTGTTATTGAAATATACATCTATCTTTTTGAAGAGGTTTACTCAGCGTTACGAAAATTATAGAATGGGTATACATAAAGTTTGTCAAAAGTTTGGGAAACACTGCTGTAAATAATCCAATTTAAGTGGTGGTCCTGAAAATTTATATTCTTGATAATGCCAAGAATTTGTTTGTTTTTTAGCCAAAAGAAAGTCAGTTTCTTTCAAAAACTTTCTTCTACCATTAGCAATGAATCTGAAATTTACTGCTGTTTTGTGAAATTTTGGAAGAGTGTAAATATTACCGAATTTATTAAAGTAGTTGCTGGATTTAATTTTATGTCTTCTACGTAAAGCTTTGATCTTCTTCTAAAGAATTTTAGAATTTGTATTGATTTTTTGTAGAGACATTAGGTTCTTTGGAAGCAAGAGAGATAAAAATGAACAATCGCCTTCGCTGAAAATCGAACCACGGACCTCTGGAATACCAGCCTAGCGTACAGAACCATTACACCACGACGAAATACCTTATATGCTGATAAATAGTAGTACAAAGGCGTTCTTGTCTAATTAAATTATACTGTTGTTGCTCGCTTTGTCCATTTTAATGCTAATGAACGTTTTCCGTAACTGCTGAATTTTAATTTCTAAAGCCTTCTTATTGTGAATTTGTTGAAACGTGGGTAAGCTGTATATTCTTCTGATAAAATCTTTAAGCAAAGCATCTTTCCTTTCGAGAAAATTAGGAGTTGGTAAGTTTGTTCGGTAACTTGCATTGACAATGAAAGTATTTAAATTATTATTGAATCGTTGTATGCTATAATTTTTGCTCACATGGAAGGTGGGACGAAACTTGGTACCTAGCTGCATCAAATTTCTTAAATATTTGTCTCGAAGAATCTTTAAATTTCGCGTGATGATATGCTTGTGAAAAGGATCCATAAAAATACTATTTTCTGGTAGTTTGCATTCTTAGGCTTCTGGATTTTCTATTTCATGGTCGTTGGTGGTCATATTTCCAATAAATAGTATTAATGAATTTGAAGTTAGGGGTTGCTTTAAAGTGTTTAATAGACAATAAATTTTGATGTCTTTTTAAAAATCTGATTAATTTTGATTCTGTCATAGAATGGGTGTTTCAAATGAAATGTACAAAAATCGTTTTTGTGGATAAATTTATTATTACGCAATTTATAAATGCAAAAGTCGAATACTGGATCTTTAATAATTTGGCAGCCTGCGTCTTCTCCTTAAAAAACTTGAGTATTTTCCATAACGTATTATTTTTGAAAGTGTGGAGCAATTTAATAATATTTTCTTGAAAAAATTTTCATTAGTGTATTTATTAGTTCAAAGGGGCAATTTGCCCAGAAGGACTATTAATTTCGTTTTGGCATTTTGCGTCGATTCCCTTTGTTGCACTTTTCAAATTGTTGCCACTAAATATTATCGCCCTTTTTAAGGAATTAAATAACGAAGAATCTGCATAAATGTATATATGTTTCCTACATTATGATAAAACATTGCTACTTAGAGCCATCCAATTTTGAATAACGTATCCTTTCACCGAATATGGGCATCTGGTAGCCCTAATTTGGAACTTGAAATTTGTTTTATTATCGATTTCATATTTTGTAAGACTTTAACGAATTTTTGATTAACAAACTCAAGAATTTCAAAGCGAGGAAAACAAAACATTTTTTATCTCCAGCGCGCGAAACTGTGCATCGGAAATTCTAAAGATATGCTTATTTTAAAATTATTTTGCGATATTGCTCTTGAACTGATTGTTATGTTTTGAGTGAGAAGAACATGATTTTTAATAAATAAAGGTAACACGCAAAATGTTAAGAAAACGCCACTTTGGACGTAATTTAAAATCTGAAACTTTTCAGATTTTTTTCTTTTGTTAATTTTTAAAACGTTTTACGATATTATCAAGTTCCTTCGTGAAAAAGTAGTACCTTACACCTGACTCTTCTTCTCTTTTTCCTCGTGTAGGTTTTTTAGTAAATATACTAAATTGGCTGTAGATAGAATCTTCTTTGTTACGATTAGCAGTTTTGTTTAAAAACGAATTGAGCCCAGCAGGGTACAGTGAACTGTTCTGCAGAATGAAATTCGATTCTCTAAACAGCCTTCATTTTGTATTAGGGATAATATCCAAAATAGCGATTTCAATATTGTCAAAATTATAGTACTGAAAATGTTCCTGAATGGCTGTGTTGTTGTATTCATTGTTATTGTCAGCATAGATATTCCTATATTTTTTATGTGACAACTATGGTTATTAATTCTTAGACTGAAGTTATTTTTTGTTTGATCTATATAAATTAGATTACATTCTTTTCCTATGATTTAGTAAATACAATTAAAGGTTTTTCAAAATGTTTGCTGTTGTTTTTCTTGAGTGGTAAAAGAGTGGCATGAAGCCTTCATGATTTTCAAACCGAATTGCTTCATTCTATAATCTTAATACTTTTTAACTGAGCTCTAATTTAAAAGAAAAAAGGAAGCTAAACTACTTTACAGTTAGTTTTTTGGTGAGGAAAACTAGAACCTGTTTTGGAGATCAATATATATATATCGATCTCTAGTATATATATACATATATACTGTAGAGTGCGTAAGGCTTCGTAATAAATTAAATGCACAAGTCCGATAAAATGTTAATAAAATTTATTATTATCACAAGAAATAAAACAAAATGCTGAAGTATTTCCTCAGCGATATTCGTACAATAACACAATATCTCACAGTAGTTATATTTTGAACCACTATAACGCCAAATAGAACGCAATCCAACGCTCAGAGAAAGCTAATCCCCTCTCACCGCTAATTCGCCACAATCAATAACAAGAACTACGTAAAACACTTAATTGATATGATTTCCTCCGGCTTTTATAAGCTTTTTACTCATGCGCGAGAACATTCTGGTATTTTCTCGGCGTTTCTGGAAAAAAAAAGAGTAAAATTACGAGATATCTATTTATTAAATGCGCGTACTCCTCTAGTTTTACTTTTTCGGCATAGCTTTCTCTTAAAACTCGTCACGCGCTGCTTTACACAGGAAAATAAAACAATTTTAATTATAATTCTACTAAAAATAGCAAATTAAATACAAAATCAGTAACAATATGTATGTATGTCGAAGGGAGAACTGAATTAATAAAACGAGAAATGTATCTCTAATGAAATTAGGGAAAATAAGTTTAAAGGAAATGCAGGAAAAAATATGTATAATTTAATAGGCCGTATAAGGAAATCACGTGGTGTCCACATTAGATATCTGTATATGCTGAAAGTGAGGCCAATGCAGAATGTTTCCTGAGAACATACAAGTCTTATGCAATAACACATATCATTTCTTAACTACATCGTATTATGTTAAATGTACCGTAACCTGTTATTTACACAAATGCAACAATTTTACTGCCAAGGTATACCCCAATTGTTTGTAATCAATCATTCATTTTCAATTATGCACTCACGTATTTTAATTAGTGTTGTCCTAAGGGTTCTCTAGATCATGGTGGACGTGGTGCTATACTAATTAACCGTATGGCAGAGGCATAGTGTCCACGTCCCACCGTTTCTTATCCTTATCCTTATCGTTATCTTTTACCAGCACTGTTATTAAATATTGCTCTATTTCTTCAGCACTTAAAAACGTGATTTAAAAAAAAAAAAAAAAAAAACATAAAGATTTTGCTAAGTGGCATTCTGAGATTAAAGAACAACTGAATAGACGGTCACTAGAAATTGCATAATTAATGTGAGAAAATCTTCATTATAAAATAATCTTCGTCAGGGTATAAAAGACCATGTAATTCATTTATTATTTAAAATATTCAAACGGAAACACAAAAGAACTGAATGTATTTGTAAGTAAATAAAACATGATTCTTCATCCAATTTCTTACAGTTTCTTATTCCTCTCCAATTTCTTACAGTCATTTAACTTCAAAGGCATAAAATGAGTATTTACTCAAACTAGAATTGTGATTAAAGTACTTGCGTTAAAATTTTAATGAGATTGTTTAACGGCATTAAAGAAAGTCTGGAATTAATTTTAAATCTAAGTAATCTCCTAACAAAACATCATGCATTTTGTTAGTAGGGTTTTTTAATTTAGTAATTCACTACAAATATATTCTTATTTTCCTCTTAATGGTTCTTTTCCAATGTTTTAAACCTAAAATGTCTTATTCATAATTTCAATATTTGTTTAATAAGTAGGTATGAAAAAAAGATAAGGATTAAATTTTCAACTTTTTACATTATTGCATCCAATTTTGTGCGAAAGGCCTACTCTTTTGAAACGTCACGATGGACAGTATATTTTATGGAAAAAAATTTTCATAATGTGTACCTAATCTATTTATAAATATAAATTCTTCCACGTTGCATGCTAGATTTTTATTTCTAAGTGAAATTAAATATCTGCCTCAAGAAATTTTTTTTTAAATTTTAGAAAGCGATTGGTAGTTTGATATAAAATTTAGTAAATTCTAAACATGTGAAGAAAATCACTTTGGGGTTGCATCTTACATTCAAGAGAGGTCTGAATTCTATGAATTTGCGGTGTAAAGAATTAAAAGCATCCCTTATATATGTTGTGGTGCAGTGGTCAGTAAATTCGACTAGCAATTGACATAGACTGTTTGGTTTATTTGTTATACTAAATCTTACAAAGACCATCTGTTTAGTTGGATCAATTTCTTTATGGAGAGTTTTCGAATGGAACTTGTCTTACTTCCATTATTCATATTATAGATTAGGAAAAAAATTCCACAAGGCGACACATGCAGCCCATTAATTTTCTACCATTAAAACTCAGGTCAAATTAACAATATTCAGCTCTCTTCACCTCTTGAAAAATGATAAGTCATTAACAATTGGAAAGTTTAGGATTTGATTTCCGGCAAGGATACAGTCAAAGTTTCGAGATTTTTTGTTTTGATACGAAATAGAGCTTTCTGAAGTAAAGCGTAGTAGTCGTGATAGCAAAAATTAAAAATAACTTAAATTCTAAGAAAAGTTTTTTTAAAACTTCATGTACATTACTTGATATATTTTGCTGCTTCATTTCAGAATCAAGTAAAATAAATTTAAATAATATATTTATTGCAGATGGTTTTCTTTTGGAACTTCAGTGGTGTCAAAGAAGTTTTCTGATATTATTTAACTTATTAAAATGAAAAATATTAATTTTTAGGCTCAATGTTTTATTTCTATAAAATTCTGAAATGAAATTAAATAAATAAATGTGTTAAAAAAAGTTCAGATCACTTTTATGAGTCACTGCGTCTTATTTATAAAAAATAAATTCTCAATTTAAGTTTGCTTTAATTATTTGTTTGATAACAAAGGCGAGTGTCATTGAAAGTATTTTTCTTAAAGTTGAATATCTAAAATTAATTTGAGAAAAGTAGACGTTGAGTAGGAAATGAATTAAAATGTTGTACAGCTTAAACATTAAAGAAACCCACGTTATACTTATACCATTTGCATTACTACAATGTTATATAGAGGCAGTTCTTTAAATATTAATAACATTCGCTTTAGATCATAATAGTGCTGACGGGAGAGAATGATTAGAGTATTAACGAAGTATTTGTGGCATAGGTATTAGCAATATACGTTGATAAATGAAACTAGTGAAACTGTCAACAAACAAACGAATATTTTATTTTAATTTTAGCTAAAATGAAGTATGCTTCACATACTTTTTTAAAGAAAAATGAAACAAAATAATTACTTCTTTAAATTGCTATTTATATGTGTTCACTTCTTTAAATTGCTGTTTATATGTGTTCTGTTTTAAACAAAACAGAATATTTGTTTCTTTGATGATTTACTAATTATATGTACTTTTTAAGTAACTGCTTGTAATGAAAACATTTTTTTTCTTTATTGGACACTTTCTTAAGATAAGCAAGCAACAGAAATAGTTATTCAATGGCATGAGCTGAAAGAAAACACTGCTACTGTTAGAGCGAAACTGTTTCAAAAACAGTTGATTTAATCTTTAATAATAGAAATGAAATACGCCAGAATTCACTTCTACCTGCTGTTTACTGTCATTCCTATTAATATTGTTTTTTAAATGTTATATGCTCTGCTTAACCTTTTGAAGACGGGATGGCCATTATAGTGGCCATAGAGTCCTCTCTTTGAAAAGACGGGGTTGTCCACTTTAGTGGCCATGTCTTTTTCCCCCATTTTCTAGGCTGAAACGTAGGGTGAAATGTCAAATTTTACGTCCCTGGGGTTTTAACCACTTATCATTTTCAAAGATTTTCCTTTTGCGACATAGATGCACTCCTCTGAGAATCCATTAAACTACACACAAGAATCTTTGTTGCAAATAGGAGGTGATTACTTAAAGGGGGAAAGCATTCGGTTCTAGATTCCCCGTCCTTTGGTAGCTTTTTCTGATACCAAAGCCCCGGCCTCAAAAGGTTAAACTACCGCCAATGTGAAACAAAATGTTGTAAACGTTTAACCCCAAAATGGACCTACAGGACATCAAACAGGAGAAAATAAAAAGGTTTTCAATAGCATCTCAATTTTGGGATACGAAACAGAATTTCCATTTTTCAGCGACCGAAATTACAGCTTAAAGTAATTTGTTCCTCACTTAGGATTTCTTAAAATCTCCAAACGTTTTCAACATAGGAATCGTATTAATGACTTATCTGCCTTTCTCCTGTTGTTATAGGCGTAAACTAGTTCTAATCGTTTCGTACGCACTGCAGTTTTCTCTGTGTTCTCGTACTACTAACTCCGATAACGCTTAACTGAGCTCCAGCAAAAACTCAATATTATTAGATCATGAAACATTACAGATGATATATATATTAAAAACCGGGCATAAGCATGTGAACAAATAGACAATACTTCTGCTATTCAACAGCTTAACTTGTAATGCAGTGTTAAAATCAAACAGTGGGGTTCATGGAATTTTGAACCTGTTCGGTGTGCTTTACGATATCTACCTTGAAGGTGAATTTCTTGACGTGTTTAAGTTAACTGAACTATGAATTTATTACATGTATGTGAGAAAAACTACTTTAAAAAATACCATATTTTTGTATTTATAACTTTTTCCTACAATTAATACTACTTTTAACGTTAAAAGTTAGTTTTATGTATTAACAATTATAAAGTAGCAAAACTATATTCGATCATGATATAGGAATCCCCTCCTAATATAGAAAGCTGTAAAATAAGATCTTCATAACTATTATAAAATAGTCATGAACTGTATGATAACGTTTCTCTCTTATCAGTTAAATATTCCGACAATCTTTTTAGGTTTACATACGTTTAGCTCCTATCTTCCCCCACAGAAAGACATCTCCTACAAAGGAAAGTTTTCTATAAAAGAAATCTAAATGCAAAAATATACGAAATTTTCTTAAAGCATCTCATAGAATTCTTTTTTAAACATCTCATAGCGTAGTAAAAAAGGCGATTTTAATGAAGAATAAATTCTGCAAATTATGTATTAATAATAAATGAATAATGAAATATACTTACTTCCAAAATACCAGGAAATCACCGTTTCTTAAATTTCTATTCATATAATAATATTTCAGGAGTCAATATTTCTGCCTAATTTTAGTCTCTTCCACCATAAAAAATGTCACAAGAGCTAAACATCTATTTCTTGTAATTAAATTTAACGGGCCAGTTGGTTAACAATTACCTAACTAATTAAGACATCGAAAAGTTAATGAGTTTTCTCAAGATTCGTCTTTTGCATTATTATTTCCCAGAGCAAAAATTTAGTCACATAACAGTCAAATCTTCAATATGCCTGCTTTTAATTCATTACAAGTTAGCGTTAACAACCAGCTTTTGAACGAAGATTTTTCATTTAGTTGTAGGTAATTACCAGAAATGGAAAAATATTAATTTTCGTTTGCAGACCAACGTGCAAAAGGTAAGGTTTCATATATTTGTTACGTTTAAAGGTTTTTATCACATTTTTAATCAAGAATATATTATTTTACGTTTATTTCAATTCCTATAGCTATAAGGTATTTCTCCCGCCTTTCTAGCGTGCCTTCGTGGTGTAGTGGTTCTGCACGCTGGGCCGGTATTCCAGAGGTCCGTGGTTCGATTCCCGGCGAAGGCGGTTGCTCATTTTTCATCTTACCTGCTTCTAAAAAATACCTAATGTCTCTACATAGCATTTCAAGTTTTTAGCTGCAACGTTTTGGTTTATTTAACTAACTACGAATGCCACCCGAAATCTTGTTGCATAATGAAAGCGGCGTATTTCTGAAAGATATTTTAAGGAAAGCCTGTCCAGTGAGCTAAAGGAAACCAAAAATAGAATGAACTACCAGAGTTCCTGGTTTTTCATCATTTGAGAACTAATAGACTATTTCATATTTAGTGCAGAGTAAGGTTATAATACGAGGTATTTACTGAGCCTTTAAATTTAGGTATGCATTTTATATATTTTCTCTCATCACTGCCTGTTTTTTATACTTCGGCAAGAAAAATATCCAGTTTATTCTATGATGTGACCAATATTTGCTTATTAACTTACTTTTACAGTAAGTTGTTTACGTTAAATGTAGTTCCTAGGGAATATTTTCAGTGCCGCCATAGATACGCAGGGAAAAACATCGAGATTATTTTGTTCGCATTCCTCTGGTATTTCTTTTCAAGTGCATTTTTACACTTCTATTTACTTCATGCGTTCTAGAATTTTCTGCAGTGAATATCACTTTCTGTTATTCTTTTTCAAAAAATAAGATACCTCAAAATGTTTCAGAGAAAGAAAGTTTTTATATTTGTTCTGACAGAGAAAAAGATAGTAATATTTCTGGAACAAGTTTTACACAATTTCTTTGATTCGTACAGAGACTTAAAAATTGTTTAGTTATCTTTGTTGACTCAACTCAAAAAAGTAATCTAAAGGTGGAATTATTAGGAGGAAAATAATTCCACTATTTTCAGGGCAATAAAGCATTAAATTTTTTTAAACGTAGAACTTTGCATTTTCTGCATTTACCACGACTTTCGTAGCACTGTTCTGTAGTGAATTTAAATCAGGAATTCAACAAATTCTGTTCAAGAAAAACCTACAATTAATGTGCATATTTTATTTCTTGCAATAAAATTTATTATTTTAAATAAAATTAACGATTTCAAATACACTCCAACGTAAATGCAACAACCTGAAGGAAGCATGCAAATAACATGAAATTTACAACATGCATTAGCAGAGGTGAGATGTGCGAATGATTAGAATTTCAGCGCAGAAAACGCACATCACGCGCGCCTGTGGCTCCACTTCAAAGCGTTATTTAAGTCTTGGAGTTTTCGACGATTTCAAGTTCGGCAATTGTGTTTTTCTCGTGTTTTTTTCAAAAAAAAAAAAAAACGATCAATTATGCCTCGTAGTAAACAGCGATCATCGTTTGATCAAGTATCCGAGTTCGACAGAGGAAGGATAGTGGCCTACCGAGAGTGTAGATTATCTTTCAGGAAAATCGGTAGTCGTGTTGGACGAGACCAAACAACTATAATGCGGACATGTGAGCGTTGGATGCAGGAGGGTACGACGGACCGACATTTTCTATCGCATCCAACTCAGTGCACCGCTTCACGTGATGACAGGAACATTGTGTGCATGGCAGTGGCGGATCGCTCAATCACATCACGAACTATAGCACAGCACATTCAGTCTAAGACATCATCCAGTGTCTGCGCGTACCATTCGATGCCGTTTACAGCAGAGTGGTCTGCCCGCAAGACATCCATTGCTTCGTCTACTCTTGACGCAGAACCACAGACATCTTCGCCGCCAATGGTGCGATGAAAGAAGGATGTGGACGGCAGAATGGAATGAAATTGTCTTTACTGACGAGTCACGCTTCTGTCTGCAACACCACGATGTTCAGATTCGAGTCTGGAGACACCGTGGAGAAAGATGCTTAACAGCTGCGTTATGCACCGCCACACTGGTCCTACACCAGGTATTATGGTATGGGGCGCTATTGGATATCACTCTCGCACTCTTCTAATACGCATTGCCGGTCCTTTAAACAGCCAGCGCTACATCTCAGAGGTGTTAGAACCAGTTGTCCTTCCTTACCTTCAGGGCTTGCCCACAGCCATATTTCAACAGGATGATGCGCGACCACACGCGGCACGCATTGTCCAAGGGTTCTTCGTCAATCACCAGATTGAATTGCTTCCCTGGTCGGCTCGCTCTTTGGATATTTCGCCGATAGAAAGCATGTGGTACATTGATTGACCCAGATTACATCCCAAGCTGCCACACCAGATCAACTTTGGCAACGCGTGGAAGTTGCTTGGTCTGCCGTACCCCAAGAACACATACAAAGTCTCTTTGAATCAATGCCGAGGCGTGTGGCCGCGGTGATCTCCAAAACTGGCTGCCACTCTGGCTACTGATTCTAGAAGGAACCACACTTCACAGGAGTCTATAAATTTAATCATTTGATACTTGATCAACATGTTATATACTAAATAAATTTTGTAGCGATATATCTTGTCTTTCTTGAAATTGCAATTTGGGTAGCCAGCAGTGTATAATCTTCAAGTTCAAATACCTTTGCGTAGACTTATAAATGAAATGGATCGTTAGATACTAATTACTTTGCCTCTAAATAAGGAATGATATTTTTATCAAACGCGTTATAAATTTAACAGCAATGGCTATTTTATTTAATAAATAACTATTATTTATTAAATAAGTAACTTTTATGTTCAAATTCCTCAAATTTGGACGAAAGAATCTTGCATTTCGATTGGAAGTATGAACTGAAATGTGATCTAAATTCACAATCGAATATCCGCTTTGATTCCGTATGTCAAAATATGGAACTTTTAGTATTTAATTTATTAGAACGCAATGAATGTATATCTAATCAAAATTCTGTAGCACTGCAGTAATACAAAAAGTCATTTTCGTAAACATATTATTGAAATAAACACCCTTTTTTTCACAATTAAGTGCAATATTTTGAAAAAGAAACTTTGCAAATGAAAGTATTAGTAAAATTTAAATATTTAAAAATATACAAATAATAACCACATTTTGAGAACCTTCATAATGGTATGAAAAAACAAATATCATCTATCTTTTTCCAGCTTCACGTATTCAGTACTCGTAAATAAATTCCATAAATCATTCTGAATATACATATCGATACTTAGTAAAATAAATATATATAAAATCCTGAAACAGTTTGTAAAATTAAAAAGGCAAAGACCTAAACAGAAAAAGAAAACAATTATGTGTTTTTAAATAAAAGAAAATTCTGCCATACAATAACCTGCCACTTATATCCTATTTCGACTTTACTAAACAGTGAATATTCGCTAGCTTTTATTCATCCCCTGTGAAGCAATGGAATGGAGAAAGATTTGCACTGGTGTACGACATTTAGTACATTTTTTTTAATTCTAAGATTAATTTTTTACACATATTTTCAATATAATGAAAATATAACTGTTTTTGTAAAATATGCAAGAGTAGCTGATGCTGTAAAGGTTTCCTGATGTAGGTTGGGTAACTGTCCAATCGATAAGCAAATTACTGTGAATTTAAGGGATTTTATTGAAATCTCCCAAATACCAAATACTTACATGATTAGAAACAAAAATCGAATTGTACGCGTTTCGCTTACCATTTTCTAATTTCTATTATAGATTGTTGTGTTATTTTATATAATTTAATTATTTCAATACATTTCTTAATTAGTACTGTGATATCGCTATCGAACTTAAGTAAACGTATACAGCAAAATATTCGTAATCAAAAATCAAACAGAATTTTCTCGAATTGCTAAATGAACTGTGTCTTCTTCTTATGGAAAAAACACTAAACATTTTGCATCAAAAATAAAATCGCCGCTATTGTCAGAAAATCGCAAATAACTTTAAAGCATTCGGGTTTATTTTTAATTTGATCAATTTGAATCCTTGTGTGTTTTAGACGACGATGAACATTTGTTTATTTGTATCCAAATTATGTGTTTTTAAAGTGTATATGCAAATAATCCTTCACATAAATAAAGCGTAAAAGAATTACTGGAAAAGGTTTTTCTACCTTCTAGAGTAAAAAAATGGCCAATTCCCTAAGCTATACAATATCTTTAATCGAATGCTCAGATTCTAAGCAGAACCGATGACAAACTACCTTTATCTAAATTTAAAAGCAGATTACAAGTTAGCAGATACTGCTTCAAAATAGAAAATCTCGATATGTGTAGTGTGACTGATGTAAAAACCGTCCATTTAAATAAATATCTTCATTTCGTGTAATAGTATAAATAACATTACCCAAACTTGACTGGTTATGTAGACAAATGTACAAGTATCCCAAAAGCGCATGAACTCTGTAGTAAGAGATGTTTCGCTCAGTGTACATAAAGACTGAACTACGATTTATAACTCTACGGTCCATATTTTTCGAGAAAAATTTGAAAATATATAAATGATCTAATATATGAAAAATAAAATTTACTGGAAACATAAAACTGCATAAAGGATGCGATTAACATGAGCACGTATTTTGTCCATCATTATACATTCGAAAAGGCAAAACTTTCA
Source organism: Stegodyphus dumicola (assembly GCF_044657685.1). Lineage (NCBI taxonomy): Eukaryota > Metazoa > Arthropoda > Arachnida > Araneae > Eresidae > Stegodyphus > Stegodyphus dumicola. The sequence goes on along the minus strand of NC_140772.1, from coordinate 159,844,335 downwards.
TAATGAACAATTTAAAATTCGGAAATATACTTATAAAAATGAGTAGCATTTAGTTTCATATAAAAATGGCGTCCGAAAGCTTTTAGAAAGAATCAGCTTGATAATGTACTTCCTTCGTCAGTAATATAACATAATTTTCACCTTTTAGTAACGCAGTCTTAATATTTTACAAACAACAAGAGAGTTATGCGCGTCTTTATTACACAATCATTCCGGTACCAGTGTCGTTCGCAGGGTAAGTGACAAACTGAGAAATACTGGAAGTGTTTTAGGGCCGAAAATTTTCACAACGTTGGCTATAGAATCCACAGCGGTATTTCTCCTGCTACAGGAATTAGAAAGTATCTCTTGAGATACTGCAAACCAAAACGAAGTTGAAGAAGCTCCGGCTTGAGCACATTTATACTGGTTTGTTTATTGCGAATAGAAATATTCTGCTTAGGATAATAAGAGGTAAGAAACTTTTACAAATCTCGCTGCCTGTGTTTGTTTAGCAACGAGATAACTTTCAACAGCGCAAGACGTTTTGCAAACGGCTATTGCAACAATATGAAGAAGATAACATTTTCAGTGTATACATTTTGTAAACGGATGAAGTAATTTTCAGATGCACGGGATACAGTTGCAATACCTATGTATGGTCACAGTCCAGTCCTTATGCATTCTGCGTGTCAAAGATCTGTACAAATGTGATTCAGCATCATAGGTAGTCGCATTATTGAACCTTCAATAACTTACCGGGCCTTGTAATTTCGTCGAGATATATTTTCATTAGTTTCCAGAAACGTAAATCCTCTTCGGTACTATGTGGGCTATGCCCTCAGGTATAGGTACAAGTATAAATGTGGTGGGACACTAGAAATTGGCCGTTAATCATAGAGGTGTAGATTCGGCGCTCCAGCTGTTAAGCTTTGTCCTAATTTTGATAGAGAATACCGCGGCGGAAGGTATTAAGGGCTCTCATTTCTCTTCCTCTACAATCAAACAACATGAGAAGACACGACCATGTCACAGAGACACTATGTGCTTCCCCTTCTCCCCGCCTTCTCCAGGATCCGAATTCGAACTCAACGATACAATAGCCAGGAGCAATAACTATTACACTGATCACGGCGGAAGAGTTGTGGTTCCACCATGGCATAGTATTGGTACATTTCACATCGCTTGTGCGCAGTGGTTAGACACTGAATACCAGGTCTTTTGATTGCAGAGGGGCGATCCGTTCATGCAATTACCTCAGTAACCAGATCTCACATATCTGGACTTTGTGTTACGAGGTCATCTGAAAAAAATTATCCATCGAATACTCTTGCTACACAGATTTTGTGGCCCATCTGCTTGTTGCGTTAAATTTTGTAATCACCACGCTGCTTCATCGTCTTCAGCCAGACATTCTGCGGTATACGCGCGTTGGTGTCCATATACGCGATGGTCATTTTGAGCATCTCATTGCAAACATTAATTACCCATGCTCATGTTTCTAATTTAGCTTATTTTTCAAGCATCTGACATAAATTTAATCTTCTATTTTTCTGAAAATCTATCGATCGCAGAGGCATAATTCTTGAGTTACTTTTTATGAGATACTTAGTTATGAGTTTTTTATTTTTTAAATTAATTTTTAGTTTTTTTTTTTTTTTTTTTTTTTTTTTCAGTTTTCAAACCAAGAAGTATCTTCTCGCAGAGTAGTTGCAGTTGTGATGGGTCACCCTGTACAGTTAATTACACTGTCATTTCACATTTGTTAAATTCTTTTAAAAATATGAATGTAATTCTTTGAGCCTGAAACTTTCCCCAAATTTTTAATGTAAATATTAGTTTGAGCATTGGAATTTTAAAGTCTTGGTGTTAACAGCAGCCGAATGAATAAAAACGTTCGACCTATGTACGAATTCTGACAAATGGTTTACGTCGATTTTGCTCTTGTGTACCGTGAATATGAAAAAGCTTCTTTTAAAATGTGTTGCGCGAAGGTATCTTTTCTTGACAAATAGCCTTCGCGTGCTTTGCTTTAGTTACTACAACACTTGTAAATCTCTGTAGATAAATCTAAAAATTTACTAATTTTTAATTAAACTGCGCTGATTTTCATGAATTTAATTATTTTTGTAAATTATTGGCATCCGTCAAGAGTATTGAATTCAAACCAATAAAAAGAAGAATATTCACCTATAGAGCCCTAAAAACACATCGTTAGCATGGTTTTATACATGTAAGTATTTGCCAGACAGAAGGGAATAGAGAAAAACTACAGTTACTTTATTGGTGAAATAAAAAAAAAATATTTAAAGGATTTCAGTGATTTATTTCGGAATACATTGACACAAATAGTTACTGGAAAGCAAAAAAAAAAAAAACTGCTCTCCTATCGTAAGCAAGTGCCATCAAATATTTCAAGCAAAGTGAGGCAGATGGGGTCTTATTCGTATGTGCCCAATCACAACTAACCATTCGCAGAAAAGGCATTTCAGAACATTAAGCTGTTCATCATTTCTGTCTCGCAAAGAGCTTCCATAAAAGGCAATATGCTGCACACGAGGCCGCAAGTTTCCTTAGCCTTCAAGTGGACCTCGGAGAAATCTTGCAATGACTCTCGAAGGAGCATTTTGAAGCGATTTGAAACCGTGCCAAAACTTTCGCGAAAATGCATCAAGAAAAAAAGAAAAAAATAGACACTCGAAAACATCATTTAATATCGATCTTGGGTAATCTGGAAGTAGCTTACTGCAGAATTTTGTATTATAAGTCTATGTCTTAAGAAGTTTTACACATTACTGTAATGAAAAGAATTCCGTGTAAAGGTTTACTCTTGCAATATTTTAATCCTCCGATAAAGCTCCTCTAATGACAGTTAATTAAAATTTGGACAGGTAAGATTTCCTTCATTTCGGCAGATTTCAAAGTGAAAATATTGATTAAATTCTTAGCAGGTTATTGAAACCCTGTTTTCATAAGATTATTCGCCTTTACGAAAAGATATTTTAAAACATTTTATTATGTTTGCCAGGAAGGAATCTTGAAATTAATGCTGGACTTCGTTCTGCTGACCCAAAATTTTTGAAATATTCGGACATAAATATTAGCTATGAAAATATAATTTTTCACATTAACTTTTACAAAAATTGATGTGGAATTCTTTTGAAATTTGACACATTTTTAGCAGACTCCTTGCAAACTATTTGGAGCAGCAGTACGTGACGTTGTGCTACCAACTTCTTATGTTATTCATAAAACCTGGATATGGCAACATTTTGGTTAAATGTTGCCACAGTAACAACATTGCATTATCCTACGATGGTGACTGAAAATTAAGGGCTTGACGATCACTAGTGTACTTTGGTTTAAGTTAAAGGTGTCTATCGGTTTCCTTTTACGCACGCAAACTAATTATTTTAATTTACGCCACTATTACTCACCAGTGATCTTATGAGTTGGCCGCCAGTAAGCATAAATCATTGATGACCATCGTGGGCCATCGAACATTTGAGGGGTATCGATGACCTTCTCTTGAACTTTCGTGCCTCACACTGATGAAGCTGGGCTAATCTCTTGTGAACGTCAAACCACAGATCACTGAACAAGATTTCTGAAGGCGCCAGTATTTTCCATTTTAATTTTTAATAGAGCTGTGTCTAAATTTACTGCCGAACCAATAATGGCAATCTATTATGCCATGTCATTTCACTTATTTTATTCTTTCTAAAATAGAATCTATACTTTAAAAGTAATAAATTGCTAATTCTATTTTAAGTTGCTACATCATTTCCCATTCAAATGAAAAATGTTATATTTCTGTAAAGATCATAATCTGTAACTTTTCGTTTTCAGTCTACTCCTACTATAATCAATTAACAATTATAGTCAGAGACCAATATAGAAACTATAAAAAATTTCTGATTTTTGTATTCAAACACAACGATTTATCGTTGCTTAAGATTTATGTATTAAGATGTATTTTTCGCAACGCAGAGAATGAGTACTTAAGCCCATTTATTTTAATACATAATCGCAGAAAATCTCTACGTATTTTATCGCATCGTGTGATGACAAGTGTTATGGCTAAAAAAAATTAGGTAGCCAATTGTAAAATCAGTCTTTGAACTTACAGCACACACCAACTAGACTAGCCTAATTCGAAAGTCTCCAATATTTATCGGCTTCATCAGAGCAACTGCGAGTACCGGAAACTTTCTTTACTGGTCGTTTTTGATCCTTTTCTGAACCTGTTGCAAGTCATCGTTTTCTTCACCTACGGCACCGCAGTCTACGGCAGCAATGCCATATTAAACCCATCTCTGTCCAACTTCACAGCCATATGATTATTCTGGGTAAGGATCAATTATCAGCCTTACCAACGCCTCAGTTCTACTATGGGAGGGTATCAAACAACACTGCCCACGATGCAAATGTAATTTAAACGATGTAAATGCCCATTTAGCGTGCCATCTTCGTTTATAGAGACATTAGGTAATTTTTGGTAGCAGGCAAGATGACAAATATGCAACTCCTTCGCCGGGAATCGAACCACGGACGTCTCAATCACGCGCTGAGCGTACAGTCCACCACACTACGAAGGTATGCCAAGAAAGCGGGGTAAATACCTCATATACTCCCCCTTTTAAAGGGCGACTGTGGTTTTAAGAAGACCCAGTCGCCAAATCCTGCGTGAGGAGAATCATCATCCAACATCCTTTTAGTTCGGGCGCCACTGTAGAGACATTAAGTATTTTTGGAAGCAGGCAAGATGAAAATATGCAACGCATTCACTGGGAATCGAGCCACGTAACTCTCAATTACGCGCTGAGCGTGCAGACCACCACACCACGAAGGCATGCCAAGAAGGCGGGAGAAATACCTTATAGGTTAACGATATAAGCTCGGGTACGTGATTTTTATTTGAAATAAAAAATGTAGTTTCAGAGCTACTGTACTACTCACCATTTTGTGTACCTCACTGGTTTATTTCAAACGTGTTTCAATTTTTTAACTGTTCCGTAGTTGCGGTTACAAAGTTCCTGAATTCTGTGAGAATGCTCAATCCCCAACACAGAGCCGGAGCCAGCACAGAGCGTTTTTTTTTTTTTTTTTTTTTGCAAATGTTTGAAAAACAGTCATCACAAAATATGTAGAGAAAATTTTGAAAAATAAATTTTAGAACGATTTTGCAATGCTAGTGTTTACATTTCACACACTTTCAAAACTATTCCTAATCTAATTTTAATAATACATCTATTCATTCTTTAAAAGGGAAAAACAGTTTTATAACTGGAAATTATTTATTTCCACAAGTATGTATTTAAAATAATAGTATGGGAATTATAACAGTTCCCCGTGTGATTTTGTAAGTGTGCATTTAATCCACAATATTCAGTTTATCTTCCTCTCAAATTAATTTATAAACAGCATCAGCCTTTTAAAACTAAGTGTTGTATTCATTAAATTTCATTACTCTAATTTCAAAAACATTAAGTTTTGTAAAATATGATTAAAATGAGAAATGAAAAAAAAAGACCTAATTTGGAAAAATGAATATATATAGAATATCTATTTCAGTGCTCATAAGTTTTGTCTAAATATTCAAACGATGATCTGTGCTAGCTTAATTCTCCTGCAGATAATGGTGAAACTGTGAATTATGATATAAATAACATAATGGTATTGAATTTATTATTTGAATTTCTAAACACAAATTGTGTTTATTAAAGGAATATTTATAAATCCGAAAAGTCGATATTTTAATCCACACTACTTTAACAAACATATATTCAATTTCGAAACCTTCATGTCACAGATATGAGTTAAAAGTTTAGCAAAGGAAATGCCGACAATAAATTTGAAGTCTTGGTAATATTTATGGCGATACAAATACTCTGTCTCTTCATAAATTTTCCCTAAAAATGTCGCATTTCACCTGAATTTATTTAATTGGCCAGTGGCAGCAACATCTATAATGATACGACGTAACAGGTCTTACTAATAATATTTCATCAAAAACAACAGGTATTATAATTTCAAACACGCAATTCATACAGAATGAGTTATATAATATGTATGTATTCACATTACGTAATGCAGTGTGCTTATAAACGAATAGTGCGGTTCTAAAAATTAGTAATAAATCGATGTACTACCTTTTACTCGTGGTAAAACCTACACTGCAAGCATTGGCAACTGTCAACGTTTCTCATGCACTTCCCGCTGTTTGCTTGTCATGTTTACAGTGCATCTGTTTCTACGATAGCGCAGCAACAGGAAACGTCTTTCTGTGTGCTCCGTTTTGAAGTGTCCAGATCTGTGGTTTCAGTGGCAGCGTGAGTTTCGTGCACGTTTTCTGTCCCGCGAGAAAGTGCACAATCCGTTTTTATTCGAACAAGAAACTGTGACCGGTGATTCATTTCTAAACAGATTGGAAACTTGGTTGTTACTCTAGTTGAACACAATTCATGATGATTACATTTTGCAACTGGACCGTGCTCCGCCCCGTTTTTATAGCAATGTACGACAGCTTCTTAACCGTGTTCTTCCCCAGCCCTGGACTGGGCGTGCTGTAATAGCAGACAACAACCTTCTCCTTTGGCCACCCCGTTCGCCGGATTTAACATCATGCGATTTCTTTTTTGGGGGGTTTGTTAAAGACCGAGTTTATGTACCGCCAATGCCCGTGTCCCTTGAGAAAGTTTGTGTTTGAATAAAGCACGTACGGCAGACATGCTACACCGAGTATGGGAAGAACTTGATCACAGTGTAGATGTGTGTCGTGTGACTAAGCGAGCACATACTGAAGGATTATGATTTATGCATCAAAACCTTGGACAGTTTCCGCTGTTTATGCTGTAAGGTTTGCTCATATAAAGAAATTCATCGTTTTATTATTAATTTTTAAAACCGCCCCATTAATATATAAACACCTTGCATGTGATGTAAACACATCATACGTATACCTATACATGCATATACCATATTTAAATTTTAAAATGCATAACGTGTTATGCATGTATGTATTTTATATATAAAAAGAAAACTGTCGCCTTGTGTTCAGTCAAATTACATGTACGGTAGCAAGTCATATACATTAAATAAATCAAGGTAAAAAATTCATAAAATAAGCTTTTATTTAAAGCACGTAAAATAACGGATGAAGTAGAAGAAGAAAAATAGTTTGTCATATAGTTTCAATGAGGATGAGGGATTAAAATACAAACAAATAACAAATTTGTTTAAACAAATTTTACAAATATAATAACCTTCAAAACAACATTATGTATTTTTATTCCGCTGAAACAATGTAATAAAAAGTTTTCCTTCTCTTAGCACATTACTTATTTTACTAGTTTTAAATAAAAGCTTAGTTTATAGAAAACGTTTTTATTTTATTTTATATTCATCATTTTTAGTCTGAATGTGACCATGCGTATTAAATTACTCAGCTGAAAAGTTATTTTTCAACAATGACTAATCACTTTTTTACTTCCAACAATTCTGTTATGCGAAATGACCGAAAAAAAATAAGCACTCTCCGAATATTTGCGAAAAAATCAGAAATTACTTTAAAATTTTACATAAACTTCTTTTAAAAGATTTTTCACACTCTATATCAGGGAGAAAAGTCTGAGACTTTGTTCGCTAAATGAAGGCATGTGCGAAAAATCATTTCACTGTTAAAAATTTTAAAAAGTCTAAATATAATTTAAAAATACATATAAAAGTACCTTTTATTGTCCTCCACAATGATTTTTTCTGCAAAATGTGAGCGAATAGCTCATTAGAGAATAGTTTAAAAATCATTGCCAGAGTTATTTCTGCAACGACAGATATCATAAGCGAATTAAAAACAAACAAAAAAAAAAAAAGCTGACTAGTTGAAAAATTTTAAAAGAATGTCAACTAAAAGATTTGTCAATCTTTTTAAAATTTTTGCCATTATATTGATGATATATATTGATACATTTGCCAATATATTGATGAAAATTTCAGTTCTTTATAACGAATATATTTATTGATGTTAGAATTTTAAAGTTCCATAAAAGAATAGTGTCTAACAAAGAAATTAAGGAAATCAACTATAAAAGAATTATCTGAAAATTGTGCAAACTTATGAAATGAAAAATAATTAGTAACGACAAGGTAGATTTCATAGCAAATAATTTTGACCGTTAATAAATCTTTAAACACTGCTGTTTTAAATGCTGTCATTAATAAAACGAAATCAATAGTACTACAAAATCTGAACAGAAGCAATAAAAATAGTGTAACGTAATGCCATTATAATCTTGAAAGTATATTTCCAAACAATGGCAGAAAGAAGCGATTTTCTCCTCTTCTGTACAAAATCGCTCATTTAATATCTTTTAATCATTTTTTCTTTAAAAGAGGACAACAAGTTTCATTTATAATACGTAAAAGTTTCATGTGAAAAATGTGAGAAACATTTTATCTTTTACATTTTCAGTTGTCATTTTAAAATAACAAACGTCAAACAGTGAAACAAATCGATATATTTTCGAAAATTGACCCAAAATTCAGAATCAAGTCAAAACTTTCATACAGATTTACTTAAAAATATTTTTTTCGGTCTATCCAATGGTGCAAGCAGAAAAATTATGATATTTTAATGTGTTGTTTAAACAAACATGTTTGTGAGAAATCTTTTTTTAACATTTTTAGGTTTTTTAGAAAAATCTAAATGACATTTTGGAAACGTTTCTTCATCACATCATCCACAAATAGCGTGTCTGCAAGTTTTGAACTTGATAGCTTATCAGGAAGAAATTTAAAAATGGATGAAAATCTTTTCATCACAGAGACAAACACCATGAATGAATTAACTAAAAGCTTATAATAAGGATATCCGGTTTCAGGCATGTTAGATATATTTATTTTATCCATCATACACTTTATACCAATAATTGGACTTCCTTATATACATTTTATGTATATTTTATACTGGATACTTAAAGCAAAAATCAGCTTAAAAGTGAGACACTTTTCAAATAGGGTCTACATATTCAATTACGTAAGGTCGTTGTTAAGGTTACGTTGATATCATCTGAAGCAGCTGTCGTCAACCCTTAGAACTTCACGGACAACTGCCTATGTAATTTTATATTTGGCGGACCACTAACATGAATTATTTTTAAAAACTTTAAATCAGACCTTAAAAACAACATATTAATGCGCAAGAACAATATTCAACTTTCCAATACATATAATTCTAATTTTCATTTGTTAATATAATTTTCAAAACATTTGGTTTCAGCAGCATGCCTTTATGGAAATTCAGGCTACGCCCCTCATTATGAGTAACAATTAAAACAGTATTAACAGCTCACTGATATACATATTTCTTTCACATTGAAAAATTATATGAAAAGTACAAAAATCTTATGAGATTCTTATCAGATTTCTGTACAAGAAGGTATACCTTCTTGTACAGAAACCTTCCCATTTCCATACCACTTGAAAGGAACTTCATGTAAAGCAAGAACAAGCCGGCAAACGCAAAGCAATATCAATAAACTGAAAGTGTTATGCCGCCAATTTTTAATTATTGTAAACATAATAATCATCGCGTATTCTGCAGTGGCGCCATCGATCAATAGTTAGATAAAACAAAGGCGGAAACTTCCAGAGATGTAATTATAAACAAGAATGCAGATAGATGGTTCTCATAAAAATTCATCAAGTTGCCTATTGTCAAGGAGGAAAAACTGTGTTATTAACGACTAGAATAGCATGTGTTTGTAATTCAAAAGAAAAGAGAATTCCAGTTCACGCTATTATTGATCACAGCAGCATATCCATGGATGCCAACTCTCACTTTCATATGTCAATACACCTGTAAAAATATCTGAAAAATCACTAAATTCAGAAGGAATTTCGCTAAAAGTAGTAGCTAAAATTTTTAAAAAGTATAATCCATATTACGGAACAGGTTTTGTTACGTAATATGGATTATACTTTCTTCTTTCAACTGAATCTTCATAAAAATATAAATAATGTCCCATTTTTCCTGCGGATCATCAAAACGTTTTCACGTACCACCTTTTGGCAACCTCTGCTCCTGCAGAATAGTCTCCTTAATAAAAATAATTCAGGAATATAATCTTACATTGGGATAAGTCATATAACTTAGGGAGCAATTCCCTAAATATAAGACAACTAATTCTCATAAATGAGGTACTTGAGATTATACATTCTTTCATCTTATCGAAATGCAGTATTAAACACTGTAATATGATCCTGAGAAACTACAGCGTTTTTTTCACACGTACTCTAGTTCAATGGACGCAAATCAGACTGTTCATTCGGCGCACTTGCAGGCTGTATTTGAGATGACTACTGTAATTTATCGAAAGATTCAAATTTTATTACTTTAAGGTCAACTGATTTGGAAGATCATTATATAATATATTATATAAAGCATTAACTTTTAGGGTTTTTAGGTTTTTTTTTTTTTTATTTTTATTTATTTTTTTTTTTTTTTTAATTTTTTTCGTATTTGCTGACATTTCATCTGTTTTGTTTGTTTCTTTCCTTCCTTGTTTTTGTGTAACGTTTATGATTTTTTTTTTTAAAATTTAAATATAATGTAGCATACTTTATACTTTGCGAAATATATGTATCTATTTCCTAAATATGGCATTAGAATTGATTACATTATTTTCTCCAAAATGAATCTCAGGCCTGTTTTTATATAAGCAAAGAAATAATATGTAGATTCAGGCCCTTTTTGTAGCCAATTATTAGATTAATTTCAGTTTAACCATACGCTTTGTCAGGCTTAAGTAAATTGTCTAAAATAGTATCAAAGTCAAACAAAATTTTGTAAAATGTGATGTATTTATGTAAAATATTGTAAAATGTTTTATATATTAATTTCTAGATTTCATGCCCCAATATGTAAATTGCAATATTTTTTTTTTTTTTTTTGTACTTCTCATAGTCACTGGAGTGTTTGTTCATGTGAAATCTTGAAAGCTGTAGCGGTGGTAACAAATTAAAAACAAATTAGTTCATAAAATTGAAAACCTAGTAATATATGTTACTGGTTTTAAATTCAGATCTTGAAGAACATTTTTGAAGAGTACATGAATGCAACCTTTCTGTCTTCCATATAATTAAATTTACTCTTGCTGAATAACCCACTAATTTGCAGAGAACAGGATTCATTTTTTAAATATATCAAAAATATATTACTGATATATTGAAATATAGTTTACATAAGCCATATAGTTAAAGCCTTTTAGAGACATTAGGTATCTTTAATGCGGGAGACTTGAAAAATGAGCAGTGCCCTCTCCGGGACTCGAACCTTGAACCTCTCGAATACGCCCCGAGCGCGCTGACTATTACATCACGCAAGCATGCTAAGAAGGCGGGAGAAATGCCTTATAGTCTAACATCTAAAATAAAAAATCCATGACGAATGATATGTTTAAGCAGAATCCAGGGGCTTGCGACCAGCTAAGCATAATACCATTTAACTCCCATAATAAATCTTAAGAGCTGGTGCTTGAAATAGCTTTTCTCAGAGGTAATTATACAGTGGTTGCTCACACAATTTTGTAACAATTTTATAACGATTTATATGTAAATAAGCATTAAAATTTTAATTTCTAAGGTATTCAGTCTGATAGCCCTTATTAGATCTTGATTTCCAAGATAAAAGTCCTTTCCTTAAAACATCAAGGCTGATTTTATTCCTCACATTCTTACAGAGTCCATTCAATGTTTTGGGATGCCGCTTATAAATATCTTGTTTTAAAAGTCCAAATGCATAGTAATCCGTAGGAGACACATCAGAGGACTTCAGTGAGAATCATTTAAAGGGAATAGCTTCAATAGCTTTGGTTTCATTTCTCATTTTTTCAAAAAATACAGCAGTAGATTTAGAGGTGTGGCTTGAAGGCCTTATCCTGCTGGAATTTTACACAATGAAGATTGTTTGAATAAAGAGGTAGAATTTCTTTTTTAAAAATAGGTATTAAACGAATATATTTCGACAAAAGTGACTACTCTTTTATTTTTTTAGCCCATATGATTTAGTTTTTAGCGCATATGATTGAGTTTTTAACAGAAGTGTCACATGGAACAACTCTATGTGGGCAGACTAGATTTATTCCTACCTACAGTATGATATAGAGTGTATTAGAAGATGAGCTTCATAGGCGATATGTAGCTATCATTTAACCTATAATATTTAAAGCTGAATCAATATAAAGTTTTAAAAAGATAAAGAAAGGCTAGCGCAAAGATATCACAATGGATCTAAAACACATTAAATGTTAATTTTGATCTCAGACATAATAGATTGTCTTTCTTTTTTTCTCATTTCCAGTGTGAAAAAGAAATACAACGAGAGAAAAAAGCAGTAATTAATGATCCTATGTTTCATTTTTTTTTCATTTCCACCATCAGAGCCATGGCCGTATTGCTGAGATTTTTAGAAAATGGTTAATGGTCGTAGAATTAAATGCTTATAAACGTGGATATGACATCATTAAGGGGTTAAATCGTTTCGAAATCCTCGTTAGAATTTGTTTCTCTCGAATTTCAGGATTTTTATGGCGACTGCTTAAACGTTCTCTGAAATATACTTTTGTCTTCGAAAGCAACAAGTAAACTTGAGAAAAGGAAGGACATTACGACTATCAAGAAGTTGTATTAATATATAGAAGAAATGAATAAATATAATTTAGGATGCGTTGAAACAATTTGTAAAGTCGTAATTTTATTTTCACACATTTTTACCATGTAAGAGGGCTCTTCATGGCCGAGCCCTAAAATAAATGGACACTGATATTAAGAAAAAAATAGAGGAGGACACTAGCAGTTCAAACCTCTGCGAATGGACTGGTTATATGAGACGTTTTGCAGCTTTTCTCCATGTGTAACATTACATTTACAAAATCCTTCTTGAAGTTTTTCTTCATCTTCGACAGACACACCTTGCTGGCTTTGGCTTAATACAATCCATAATGAAAACATATGTGTAACATGACTGTTTATCATTTTATGCCGAATAGATGAAAAAAATAATGATAAGGAAGTTATGAAAGGAAAATAATATCTACTATACAAATTGGTATATACTTCATGTTCTCTTTATTTCTAAATGAAGAATTTTAATTAAATAAATAAATTTCTGACATCAATAAGTTCATTTAAATAAACAATAAAATTAATAAAATGCTGCATGCATTGCCTTAATTAGAAAAACATATTAGAACCGAATGTAGACACATTCGGATTAAATACGTTATTTTAAACCGCATATTATAGCATTATCTACTTCATAATGCAAATGTTTAAAAAAAGACTACATGGCGTACATGCAGTCATTACGTACTAAAGTACGCGATGCATGGCGTTAGAAACATCTTTTATTAATTTCAATAATGTTGTTATAATATAATAATAATGTTTCAATAATGTTGTTCAATGATGCTCATGTTTCGTTCACGATAACTTCCAAAAATGTCTGTCTTCCGGGTTTCAACTTTCTGTATTCATACAAAGAATTAATTAGATATTTTAGTAAAACTGAGCAACCGGAACTGATACTTTACTTGAAGCGTTAAACAGTTTCTAATTGAGACACGGAAGTGGTACATGAAACCCATAAGAGATTCTACTGAAAGCTACCCCAAAATTTCCAATTTTAGTATTTAAGACTATTATATGAACGACAACAACACATTAGATTTCGGTTAAAACTGAAAAAAACGGAAGTAGTATATTATCTGGATTTTCTAAACACGTTTTTTGTGCAAAATTTGAGATAATCGAAAATTTCTCAGATTTAGTATTCCATACTCATAAATGTCTTAAATGTATTTAAAACTCATAAAACTCATTGCCTCTTTTCTAATGCATATACGATAAATATAAGATCATGCTTGAGAACTACATTAGGGTTTAGCAACATATGATAAACTGTTAGTAGAACTTTACTTGGAATTCTCAACAGATTTTCTTGAGAAAATATAGAATCACTGTAATAAGAGTTCAGTCAGTAATAATGCAGTGCAAGTTAAGGATATTTCTATTATACCGAGACGTATCTATGTATTTCTATCAAGCCATAGAAGAGAATGGATTTTATAAGTTTCATTTGAAGAACTTCAAAACTCTGTAATGCAAGTATATTACTAAGAAATGCATTTGTTATTCTCCTATACTGTTGATGATGAAAAGACACAGGATCAAACAATAAATTGAAAAACACCTATTGCTTTACTTTTGATTGATCCCGAAACGCACAGTACTCACTATTCTGTTTTAATTACAAAAATTAACAAGCATTTTTTGCCGATACCTAAATTTCGCGCTGATATATACAAAGGGTATTTACACATTTTTAGGACGGTTTCGGCACCGTTTATTTGATGTTTAAGGGGTGTTGGAACCCCAAAATCTTCACAAAATTTTTATTTCGGATTTTTGCATTTTCAAATTCTCTACGCTTTTATCTTTCTAAAAATACCACCCTTTAATCTCTATGAAAATTAGAATTGTGAAAAATCTAGTTTTAATTTGTCATCGACTGCTTTGATCAATGAGGATTTTGACATAAAAACGAGTTTTTCTCCAAACGTGTTTTTTTTTATACTCGATGTACCTTTTCTCAGAAACTACTCACAGGTATCTATAATTTTTATGGCTTATTTATTAGGTTTCCTAATATTTACTGAAATAAGCTTTTTGTGATAAACCAAGGGAAAAAAATATTTTAAATTGTTTTGTGTGAGAAAAGTGCTAAATTTTACTATGCCTAACAAAATATTATGTAAATTACTCTAAAATTCAAAATGTTTAAAACGCTCATTTCAGTATAATCAAATAGGTATACTTTAATTACACAAAATTTTCAAGCGTGTATCTCCAGCAGATTTGGAGAAAAGGTTCATCGAAAATGGCCAATTTAACATTGCCGATATAGGGGTTGCTGATACCCCTTAAAATAAAAAGAGTACTTTTTTAAATGCTTGAACTGATAGCGCGTTTTCTTAACTATAAATCTACATCACGAATTTCACAGCTGTTCATAAAGTATCTAGGGGTATTGTTTTCCATTCCTTTGCCACTGCGTTTCTACAAAGGTCACCAATCGTAGGGGGGGTACTCTTAGAAGAAACTCTTTGCAAGATACCAGGGACACAATAATTAGTCAGGAGGCTTTGCAGGAATACATTGAAAAGGTGTGCATGCAATATCTGTATCAGTCTTCATTTTTCAAAGAATTCAGTGGTTCTTTTTGAAGTATGTCCTGTTGCTTTAACATGATGAAGTTTCACAATTTGAAAGTCATTCGGGTAAAGAAACATAATTTCTTCTGCAAAATATCGGTCATAAAAGTTTTGTTTAATAGTACATTGTGAGGATTATGTTAATCCTATTAACAGTTAAATTTTAAGTTCCTTTCCTGTCGATTCTTAACTCCAACTTCCGGCCAGAACGTAGTTTTAGAACCACGTCTGAATACATAATGAGGAAGAGCGGTATTTAACCGCGAAATTCTTCGGTCTTAGTGAGAGAGAGATGCCAGGTATTCTGTATGCACGTGTCCGCCTTTTTAGGCTACTCTCGCGCAAGCTATTATTAAGCTCGGCCGTATTTTAGGCCTTTGATAGCTTCGCAGTCTATTAGCATTAAGGGGCCAACTCAGTTAGAACCTTGATAGCTTCGGCTATATCTCTTTAGTTTAGATTAGTTTAAAACCCCAAGCGTCGGCTCTATTGTACACTCCAAGACGGAGTTTGTTAAACTTTATTTGGAATAATAAAGGGCTGTCACACGAACTCCAGCGATTATTCGCTTATCAGTTCTTAAGATTCTTCACGTTCAACAGTAACTTAGAAATACAAAGTGAAAGAGCTCTACAACATTAAGTCGATTTTAACATTATTTTTTCTTATTGTAAGAGAATTCTCCTGAAAAAAATAAACCACTTATCGAAACTTTCTTTGCATTGATGGAACCAGGTTCGTCCATTTTTTCTCTTCATTTTCGATAACAAGTAGACCGTTTTTTTAGCCATCAGTGGTAAATCCATGTTCATTAAGGGCTCACGGTGTATTCCCATTTATTTTTTGCTATTTAGCATTCATACAAGGTTCTAAGAATTGTCCTACGTTGAGCCATACACATCGGCAAAACCAAGTGAACATTATGTTTTTTTAGCTTTTTTATTATAAATCTTGGTCTATTATTTCATTTATTGTTACTAGAGATGTATATAAAGGCTTTGTAATTGATTCCTGCGTCGACAGCTCTCTCTTTTTACTAACGATTTAACTTTAGAAATATTAGAAACAGTACTTACCTTTTCGGACATGCGTTTGGATTCTTCTTTCCATGTAGAGGCAATAACATATTTTCTATGAGATTTTTGGACTGGCCTCCTTCAACAATGCCAGCAGTAACTCATTTAAAAATTCTAAATTTTCACTGTGACAAGCGATGGAACATAAATTATCCGCTTTCGCAGGCAAATCTGGAAAGAAGATCCTACAGAATAGCAGAAAGAAGTTTTATAGATATGTCAGTCTTTAGATAATATAGCTACTGACGCTGATTTATATATATTTTGTGAAACGTATGATGACAAGTTAGCAAACAATCTGTCCTATGTTGACAGTGAAAAGAAAAATACTAGATATCATCTTTGCTGTTTGTCTTTTTTGTTGAAAGATTGTAGAAATGTTCCTATGAAAGAATGAAACAGAAGGAAAAATATTTTTTGCCAAAATATTAATAAAGAAATCTGGAACACTAAAAGTCGCATTTTATCAACCATTGTTTAAATAAAAACCTATATGAAACAATATTTTTTAAACTTAATCATACGTTACATAAAGAAGTGTTTTTAAGTACCCTTTATTGAGATCTTCATGCTGACTAATCACATAATAATTGTCGCGTTTAATTGCATATATTAAAACACCCTCATTTAATGAATAATCTTTGATTAAAGAGTTTTATCATTGAGTTCCGAAGATTCGTTGAATAAGGATTCCATTGTTTATGTTTAGCGAAAGTCAATGGAAATTAAACTTTTTAAGATAGGAACAATAATAAGAGGCGTAAATGTTTTCATTTAGTATTAAAAGTTTATAAATTAAAACAAAATTTCAGATTTGGGTTTAATGATAAAAATTTTAAATACAGTTTTTAAATACATTTATAAAGAAAATTTATAAAGAAGATAAAAATGAAATTTAGTAACTGAAATAGATATTTAACTCTTTTGCGTCTTGTGACTCACTTTTCTCAATACGATAAAAATATTTGAATAATTGTTAAGTACTTTAACAATTATTCAAATATTTTTATTTATTTTAAATTTATTTATTTTTATTTATTTTTATTTTTATTTTAAATATTTCTTTTTTTTTTTTTTCTTTTTTTTTTTTTTTTTTCATCAAAACGAATGCAGAACGGGAATGATTATTTGAAGAAAGAAGATTGCGTGTATTGAGAGTATTGCCTTTGACCAGTAATACTGGAGACTCAGATTCAATTATTTAAAAAAAATTCTCTTTGTTTTCTTATAGAACGCTTTTAATGGATGTAAATACAAGTCTGTTTGCAAACCTTTTTAATTGAAATGTTTATTTTGTTTTCTAAATTAAGATTTGAAAACTTCGGGTTCTTAAAATTCAGGTTTCATTCGAGATTCATTGAATTTGAGGTTTCGGGGATTCTATGGTCTCATTCGTAGTCGAAAGAATACTTCAGTTAAAAATGAATTCAATTTATAGTATTTTCAAATGCTTAGGGATACTTAATTTTTAAATAATATTAATACCAAAGTACAGTTGATCTAAAGTTTTAAGACTCGCATTTTTAGATATTGTCGTTTTTGAAGTATTCAATCTGGACAACACTTTTTTAGAAATTTATTAACTATGCTTATAAAAGTAGAACATTATTAACATTAATTAGTCAAGAAAATTTTTAGTCTGTTGCCTTGGAAACATATACGTTTATTTCACAATGAATCTTTTAATTTTAGTGGTGTGGTGGGGTGTATTTAAGTATGGCAAAGCACACTTATGGCTATCTGCCTAAGGGGAGGGATGCCTTCGTGGAGAACTTTCTAATGGAAACTGGCTCCTATACACGTTACACATGGAGAAAACCACGAAAACACCCATGCAGCCAGCCCCCGTTCACAGGATTCGAACCTCGGACCAAACTACCAGTGTTCAGCGACTTTACCGCTCGGCCGCTGGTGGGCAATTTTAATTTTGGACTTTGTACTACTAAATACTAAGATAAAAATAATTGACTGTTTATGACTTTACTTGCAATATTTTTATTTTTTAGTCTATATTTTCCCTTGAAATGACTTTTCATATGGCACTCTTTAGGTATGCAAATATAAAACGACTTTACTTTCAGGCAGCTGCATTATTTTGCTGAAAGGAGAACATTTAATGCTCCTATTGCTGAATGAGAATTTGATTTATTAATGTTAGTTGATACATCGGAACAAAAAGTCATTTTCTGCGAAGAAATCATTAACATGTGTCATTTTGCTAGAGAGAAAAGAAGTAAACAAACGTTTCTGCAAACAGGATGCATCAAAAACAGGAAATTATTTTAAGGGAAGCAGGAAATAAATAACAGCATTTTATAAACAAATTTGGAGGAAATATAACTTGAATATTTCGGTAATTATGCGCCATTAATTTTCAATTTAGTTTCTGAATATTCTTATAAAAATTATTTAGATGTAATTGCATTTTTGCTTGCGTACTCTCTTTTGTATGATAGCAAACACTTCTGTTCTTAAACTTAATATGTTTCACAAACAATAATCAATCAACAAATGGACTGTATTCCTAAAATTTTAATTTATTACACTTGTCAGCGATGCGAAATAATTGATACAAAATAAGCGAGCCATTCTACATGGCTGTCACAAACACAATTCTATCAATCAATAATCTTGTTGCCACACATAAAGTTCAAAACTAAAGGAAGAAAAACAAAAGGAATTTACGCTGTTTGCAACAATAAAATGAAGCAAACGATACTCACATAAACATCCTGGCCCTCGTTGAAATCCCAGGGGATTTCAACAGATGGAGCATTTTGAAACTTCTTAGTCTGTAATAAAGATAAACATAAGAAAAATAATACAAAATATTATATGCGAAGCAGTTCATAGTTTTTAGTCTGAATAGGAAGATGACACAATTTCACGACTGGTCGTTTAATGACACCATGACCAGTTTTAATACTAGCAACTCTGACTCTTTGATCTGAGCCCGGATGAGCAGCAATTATTCTCCCTAACCTCCATTTAAGAGGCGGAAGGTTGTCTTCTTTGATGAGGACTAAGTCATTGACTTCTAAATTGTTTTGACATTTTTGCCATTTAGGTCTTTGTTGAAGCTGAGACAGGTATTCTCGACTCCATCTTTTCCAGAAGTGCTGAAAAATAAACTGTCTCACATGCCATCTGTCAATGTGATTTAAGGAACTATAATTTAGGTCGGGTTCAGGTATGGCAGTTAAAGACGTTCCTAGTAGGAAATGACCAGGTGTTAATGCAGTTAAATCATTTGGATCAGCCGATGTTGGACAAAATGGCCTAGAGTTGAGACAAGCCTCAACCTGCGCTATCAAGGTCTGAAATTCCGGATAGGTCAGCACAGTATCACCAACAGTCCTTTTTATATGTAATTTCATTGACTTTACTGCCGATTCCCATAGTCCACCAAAATGGGGAGATGATGGCGGGTTGAATATCCATTTTATTTCCTCTAAAGACAAAAATTTGTGAATTTCTTGATTTTGCTTACATTGCAAAAAACATTTTCTGATTTCTTTGTCTGCACCTTTAAAGTTAGTACCGCAGTCACTATAAATCTCAAATGGTTTCCCTCTTCTTGCAATAAATCGTTTCAATGCACTTAAAAATGCCTTTGTTGACAAATCTTCTGCCACTTCAAGATGTACTGCCTTGATTACAAAACACACAAATAAGCATACGTAATATATAAAAGATTTTTGTCCACGTCCTGCACGATGTTTAATCATGAACGGTCCAGAAAAATCTATTCCAGTTCGATGAAATGGTCGCGATTGTGTTACTCTAGATTCCGGTAGATCAGCCATTATTTGACTTGCAGTTTTAGCTCTAAGTTTGCAACACGTGATACAAGATCTTACTACTTTTCGGATAGCAGATCTAGCAGCTATGATCCAAAATTGCTGTCTAATTAAAGATAGAAGAAGTTCCGGTGCGGCATGCAGATATTTGTCATGAAAGTGTCTAATTATGATTTCTGTCAGATTGTGTTTTGAAGGTAACAAGATTGGATGTTTTTCATTTTCTGACAGTTGCGCATTTTTCAGTCTTCCTCCTACACGTAACACTTTCTTGTCATCTAAAATTGGACACAAGCTAAGGAGTTTGCTGTTTGTAGGTAAGTCCTTTCCCAACTTCAAACGTTGAATTTCTTTAAAAAAGTGAAATCGCTGTATTATTCGGACAATACAGAAAGTTGCAGCTCGAATTTCATTACTAGACAAAAAAGACGTATTTCTTTCTAGATATGCTACTTTAGAATTTGATATGAATCTTAATATCCAAGCAAATATGCGTTGTAACTTTGGAAATGTAGATATATTTGATATAATAGCAAGTTCCTGTACAGGTTCAGAAACTACAAATGAGACTGTTTTACGTGCATCTGGTAATGCTTCTTCATCTATAAGAATATTTTTAGACAAGGCAATCTCACTGCACTTTAAGCAAGAAGGACCATTCCACCACAATTGATGAGATAATAGTTCTGCAGGAAATAATCCACGTGAAGCACAATCAGCTGGATTTTCCTTTCCATCAACATGACTCCAGTTCTCAGGTGGTAAGATGGATTGTATTTCAGAAACTCTATTGGATACGAATACTTGCCATTTTTTAGGATCTGACCTTAGCCATGACAACACGATTTTTGAATCACTCCAAGCTAGCACTAAATCAAAATTTATAACTAATGCAGCTTTTACAGACTGAATCAAGCGTGCCAATAACACTGCTGCACATAATTCCAGTCTTGGAATCGTAATAGATTTTAATGGTGCTACACGAGTTTTAGCTGTTACGAGTTTAACATTAATGTCAGAGTTATTGCAAGTTTTGATATAAATAACTGCTGCATAACCTCTTTCAGACGCATCACAAAATCCGTGAAGTTCACATCGAAAATAATCGGGTAGCAGAATTTTCCTAGGTATATTTATAGAATTCAAAAGTTTAACTTCTCTACATAGATTTCTCCAATTTCGATCAATCTCTTCTGTTACAGGATCATCCCATGATAACTGTAATTTCCACAATTGCTGAAGGATCATTTTAGCGAGAATTACAAACGGAGCTATCCACCCCAATGGATCGAATAGTTTTGCTACGAATGACAAAATAATTCTTTTAGTCGGAACACTTTGATACTCTATTACACCGACATTACATTTGAATTCATCATTGTCCGGATGCCATTCCAATCCCAGAACTTTCAATGGTTTGTCTTCTATTACACGATGAATATTGTCACTATCTGTGTTTGTTAAGCCAGAGGTTTTTAACAACGACGGTTCACTTGTCGACCATTTGTGAAGCTCAAAGCCACCACTTTTTAGCAGATGTTGCAATTCGTCTATCAATGCAATACCTTCCGAACTATCTTTTACACCAGTTAACATATCATCAACATAAAAATCTCTTAAAACTATATTCTTTGCCTTTCGAAAGTTCATTCCTTCATCAATCGCTAACTGACTCAAAACTTTGGTTGCAAGATATGGAGCAGCTGCAGTTTCATATGTAACTGTTTTCAAACGACAAACTTGTATTTGCTTATACGGGCTATCTCTCCATAATATTCTCTGAAAATCTCTATCTTTTTCATGAACCTTTATCTGTCTGTACATCATTTTAATATCAGCGGTTATTGCAATGTTATGAAGTCTAAATCTTAGTAAAATACAAATTAAGTCATCTTGTATTTTTGGGCCTATCATTAGTGTATCATTTAAAGAAACACCTGTGGTTGTTTTAGCGCTCGCATCGAAAACAACTCTCAATTTTGTTGTTAAGCTAGAGGTTTTTAACACGAAGTGATGTGGGATATAATACTGTTTATTCTCTAATTCATAATCTGTGTCTGGCACTAATTCTACGTGTTCTAGTGAAAAGTACTCTTTCATAAACTGAATATACTGGTTGTAAATTTCTTTCATAGATAACAGTCTCTTCTCCAAGTACTGAAATCTTCTGTACGTCATTTCACGGGAGTCACCTAGAATATCTCTATTATGTTTGAATGGTAATGCAACTGAATAACGACCTGATGTGTCTCTAAAATGCGAGTTTTTAAAATGTTCTTCACAAAGTTTTTCTTCATTTGTTAAAGGTTGTACATTTGGAAACTTTTCTAACTCACAGAAAGAATTTACTAACTCGTCTGTGTTTGTATTCAAATGATTTACATATACTGGCTCAAAATTTGTAGATTCAAAATTTGTAGTACCCGAAATTATCCATCCCAACCTCGAATTTAGAGCAAATGGTAGATCAGGACCACGTTTGACAATTTCTCCCGTCATTAAATGCAGAAATACATTTACTCCAAATAAAATGTCAACTGGTTGTGACTTGTAAAATAATGGATCAGCTAATTGTAAATCACTGAAGTTATCGAAGATGATTGATGGCAAAGATACATAGGGAATGTTATCTGTCACCTTGTCCAGTACAAACGCTGATGTTGATACACGAATATCACTTTTAAAATGAGAAGTGAATACTAAATCGACTTCCCCATTACTTATAGTATTAAATTCTCGTAGACATGGTACAGAAATGGAATTATCTTTCACTCGTAATCCTAATTTCTTCACACAATTCCTTGAAATAAATGATCTCTGAGATCCAGTGTCACATAAACATCTACACTTCACAAACTGTTGCTTAGAATTTTGAACTTTTATTAAAGCAGTACACAATAAAATGTGACTGGTTTGATTACCTTTTGCATTCGAATCATAATGAGAGGCACAAACAACTGTGGCTGAAACGTCCTTAGGACTCGTTAATTCATCTCTTTTAGGGATATATTGCGTAGGCGGAGATATACTGTTTAGCTGAGTTTTATTCTTTGAATTATTTACAATGTGCAAAATACTGTGATGCTTCTTAAAGCAATGTTGACATGTATTTAAACTCTTGCATTTTTTGAGCAAGTGCATATTAGATAAACAATTAAAACAGTAACGATTAGATTTTACAAATTCCATCCTTTGCTGAACCGATAAATTTAGAAATTTCGAACAGTTGGCTAAACTATGATCTTCTTTACAATAACCACAACCCAAAGTAGCAACCAAAACATTATTCTTATTTTGAAACACAGATTTAGGTACCTTATTACTTGTTGATTTGCTATTTTGAAGTGTTCTTGCATAGTTTTTTAGGAATTCAATTAAAGTCGTAAGTTTTGGAATTTCATTAGATTTTAACTGACGTTCCCACCATAATTTTGTAGCAGGGTCTAATTTTTGCAAAATTAAATAAGTCATTAAAGTGTCACCAAAATTAGCAATGGTTTGATTCAATACTTCTAAAGAACGAATTACTTCATTAATATTGTCAACTAAATTTATAGCAAATGCTGATTCATTTTGAATAGTTGGTACATTTAAAAAAAAAACGTTTAATATATGCAAAAATTTGTTCTCTCTTATTTGAATATCTTTCGTCTAACAGTTTCCATGCTATTTCAAAATTACAATCCGAAATTTGAATGGTTTGAATAATGCGATATGCTTCACCTTTCAACGAAGCCTTCAAATACTGCAATTTTTGAGCATTAGATAAATTTGTATTATTTCTTACACAAGCACTGAAAAGATCTTTAAAAGCTATCCATTCTGTAATATTACCACCAAAAGTCGGTAATGTTAACTTGGGTAATTTAATATTGTCAAGAACCTGTTCTGAAATTACACTATTAGAATTATTTTTATTATTTTGATTTTTTAATATTTTTTCACCTTTAAATTTCCACATATAAATTTTATCTGTGTACTCCTGGACATTATCTATTCCGTTTTCTAATTCTTTAGTATCTGTAATTAAACTTTCGATTTCAGAATCAAGCTTCCTTAACACAGTTTCTTTTTGTGTCAATAATTCAACACATTCCTCTAGTTCTATTAAATTAATTTCATCTGCAGTTAAAATAGATTCAATTTTCTTTACATAATTAGTAACACTCCTGCGTAAGACCGCTCTTTTTGTTTTAAAAGTTATAAGTTCACTCATAATTGATCAATTCAAAAACAGAAATTTTTCTTAAATCACTTAATACTATTATTAAAATGAAATCGAATTCTATGCTGTATTACAACATTGTTCTTAAAATTTAACAACAAATTAAACGAATTTTTGTTCAAAATCCACTTACCTCACAAAGTGGATAATTTTCACCAACCATATGCATATTTGCGTTGTTAGAATACACTTAGAACAGTCACTATCTTCACTAGCTCTCCGGCTAGACTTTTGACCAACAATAAATGTTCTTAAACTTAATATGTTTCACATACAATAATCAATCAACAAATGGACTGTATTCCTACACTTTTAATTTATTACACTTGTCAGCGATGCGAAATAATTGATACAAAATAAGCGAGCCATTCTACATGGCTGTCACAAACACAATTCTATCAATCAATAATCTTGTTGCCACACATAAAGTTGAAAACTAAAGGAAGAAAAACAAAAGGAATTTACGCTGTTTGCAACAATAAAATGAAGCAAACGATACTCACATAAACAACTTCTTAAAATAAATGCAAATTTTCCTCTAGAACTTTGATTTTAATATAATTCTATCATCTAAAGCTGAGGTTCTCAACCAGAGAGGATTCCTCCCCCTGGGGGAATTTCATACTTTCAGGAGGGGAATGCGGTCAGCCCTTTAGTTATCTCTTAAGTATTTAGTTTTGTTTTATAAATATAAAAAGCGACTTTTATTCAAGTTTTCGTACGTATCAAAGTTTCCTAAAATTTTGCTGCTTTAATTATAAAACAAGTTAAAACATCACCAAAATCTAGCTAAAATATATATACATGTTTAGAGTTTTGGAAAGGATGGGGGAACATTAACTGAACTAAAATAAGACGAAAATAAAACGTCTTAATTACCGTATTTGCCGGCGTATAAGACGCACTCCCTTTTTTATAAACATTTTTGAAGGATAAAACTTTATTCCTGATAATTATAAAAATTTTACAGTATTTTAAATACAAAGTAATACTTTTTGCAAATACCCAATCTATCCGGGAAAGAACACCTTAATCTTCTTTGTCACAAACCAGATAGAATCTACAGTTTCGTTTGACGGCACATCAAAAGTTAGAGGAACTTCTTCCATGTTTCTTATTGCTACAAATTCAAAATTTTCTCGTTTTCGCGCATTAATGACGAATCGGTGAAATTCAATAATTTTTTCTTCATATTCGTCTGGCATCTTTTGCGATATTTTTGTTTCAGTCCGCATACATAGCTGGTTTCTCTTCATGAATCTTGAACGCCATGATGCTGATTCAATAAAATCGGCAATCTCTCTGTCAGTCGCTATCAATTTCGCTTGATGAATAATCATTTATGTAGAGCCTGAAAGTCACGCTTTTCTGTGGTCTAAAATCCAAGTACTATTCAGCCCGCCCTGTCTCAAATTCAGGCCATTGTGGAGTTCCCCTTCGTAGGTTATGTTAACTGTGTTGCTTTTTTTAGATCCGCTTGCTGATTCCGCCAAGTTCCTATCATTTTCTCAGTTGGGGGTGGCCCGAAATGCCTCTCTGCAGCCCTGTTTTTAGCTTAACGTAATTACACATTTGTATGCTATGTTATAGCAAAGATATTTTTGAGATATAACTTGCCAACAAATTTAAGATAATTGATTAGTAGGAATTTCACGCATTTGAAAGTCATTCATAAAAATTGAAAAGTTTAAACGAACCCAGCTATGATCGTCGATGACAGCGCATGCGCATTCAGTGAACTCTACGTAACTGTAATATCCCCATATTCTGCAAGGAAACAAGAAAAAATATCTCATAACTCCGAATAGAGGAAATTTCCAGAAATTAATTTAATCGAAAGTTGAGTATCGACGTATAAGACGAACACCATTTTTCAGACCTATTTTCAAAGAAAAAAGTGCGTCTTATACGGTATTAGATGTGCACGTAAATTCACGCACTTAATTATTCTGCGTACTTATTGGAATATACAGCAGTAAATCTTATTTTTGTAACATACTTAAATAAAGAACAATATTTAAGCAAATTTACTTAAAGCTTTAAAATCATATTTGTAGGAATATTTTTAGTGAAAAATACATAACTTTCCCGACAGTATACAATCACATTACCGTAAACTCAGAAGTAAACTCAGTATCACTCAGAAGCAAAAGTTTGTATTATTTGATAGACTTGGTGCAAAATTTTGTTATTTTTGGGGTATTTCTCCCGCCTTCATAGCGTGCTTTCGTGGTGTAGCGGTTCTGCACGCTGGGCCGCTATTCCAGAGGTCCGTGGCTCGATTCCCAGCGAAGGCGATTACTAATTTTTCATCTTGCCATCAGCTTTCAAAAATCCTAATGTCTCTACAATTTAATAGCCGTTTTTAGAGTTTTTGTGCTTTATAACTAATATTTCAGATTGAGACTTCTTAAATTGTATACTTTAAGAATAGCTAGGTTATACTGAGAGTATCAATAATTTTGAAGCAAAAGTAATAATGAATTTGGTAACTATTTCTTTCATTTTCAATGTTTCCCTGGCAACTGTCAGTGTTTTGCGTTAGTATAGTTACATATCACTGCATTTTTAAAGTATAAATACTTAAATTTAAAGTATAAATACTAAAGTATAAATACTTAAAATTATAGCTATCTTTTAATTTATTAACATTGTATTGATTTCTAAACAAAGATAACTTTAAAAAAAACATTTTGCCGAAACATGCCGTAAGGACTCTTCTGTTGCTTCTGAAAAACTAAGGTTTTGATTAAAAAACTGACACAAATAATATTGAACTAAATTTCTCTGATTTAATTATTTAATTATGATACCATTGTTTTAAAGAGTTTTAAAGGAGTTTCTTTAGATTATTTGAAGATAACTGGAAGACTATTTACGAAATTAAAATTTTCATGATATTTTGCAAAAGGTCAATAAAACTTAAAATCAGTTATAAAAAAATAATACTAGAATTCCTAAAATGTAAAACTATATGCTTAAAAGAACGCACACTTGAAAGGTTTTATATCATTTTCCAAATTGTTCTTGAAGTCATATGAATTCTAATTCATTTTTAATACTTTTGAATGAATGGAAGACTATGCATCATTCATCACATTAGTTTAACAGAGCGCGAAACATTTTTATGTGTCAAAGGATTCCAAAGGGGGGGGCGACATTTTCATGTTATTAATAGCTGTAACTTTGCAATCAAATTCATGTACGAAGAGAAACAGTTCCATATTTTTTGCTACAATAATTCATTCTTTTTGACAACTACTAGATTTAAAAATACTTTTTGTGATGTTTGCTCCGAGCTTTAAAAGTTACAGTTTTCTTCCCCAAATGTATATTAGATTTCAAATGCTTAATCTTATTAAACAATTTCACATTTACTTTTGTTTTCCTACGTAAGAAATAAGACGTGTTTAACCTTTAAAAATTTTAACTTAGAAAATAATATTTCATTTAATATCAAAGTGCAATAAAACTTCATGAACTTTTGAAAAATAATAAATAAAGCAGTCGCACTAAATTGTTTAACTTATTTCAAATAGTATAAAAGATAAATTGCATTTAGTTTCCAAAAATGTAAAAAATCCATATTGACGGAGAAGTTAAAAGTTCTTCGATATTTATTTTTTATAAATCTTAATTAAACAACAAGAAAAGTAATTTTACGTTTGAACGCATATTAATGAGAAATTCTTCAAGATCAAAAGTGTTTTTGGAAGCTTGCCGAATTAAATTTCGTCCGCGACAGACAATTTAAATTATTTTATTTGGAATGTTAAATTCATTCATTAAAACATTTTTAAAGTGAATAAATAAAATAGAGGACAAAGGTATCAAAAACCACATTTTGATGTGCCATTGTGTGATGTATCTCAAAAGAGATTTTCAGCAAG
Organism: Stegodyphus dumicola; assembly: GCF_044657685.1. Classification (NCBI taxonomy): domain Eukaryota; kingdom Metazoa; phylum Arthropoda; class Arachnida; order Araneae; family Eresidae; genus Stegodyphus; species Stegodyphus dumicola. The sequence goes on along the minus strand of NC_140772.1, from coordinate 159,816,096 downwards.
AAAACAAATAATTTTAATGACAGTGCTATCAGCATTAAAATACAAATGAAATAGTTCATTTCCTAAAGTGTACTTTCAATGAAACTATCTGTTGATACCTCCGTTTTAAATTAAAAATTATTTCTGTTCGTCCTTTAAGAAATCAATAGCATCTAAATATATGCAGAGATATTTAAAATATAAAGAAATTAAAGTCAAAGAATTACTACGTATTCACAAAAAATGCAAGAATAATTCCTTCTGTGTTTTAGAATGCGGGCTAATTGTTGTAACTGATTACTTTAAGTAAGAGACAACTTGACCGGAATGGAAAATATTAATTCTCCCTCCCCCGAAAAAAAAAAAAACATTTCCAAAGTAAAATGCTAAAATGAGAAGAAATATTTTGGATCAGCTAAAATATGCTTAAATAGAAAAAAACTCACAAATAATTAGATAATTGCTCACAGTGTTTTGTAACATGAGAAAACTGAGTATTTTGGTTATAAAAAATTCCAGAGCATTTTTGCTTTAGAGTAAAATTGAAGTAAAATTTTCAAATAATTTGATATGTAAAAAAGCACAATGTTTCTTAGACTTTTATATCATATATCTTTCATTTAATTTTCATTTTAATTTCTATTTCATTTTTTATACATTTTTTTTATTCTTATTTTTACTTATTGTTCTGTATAAATACTATAATTTTTGTATAATAAGTAAAATAGATGATATTTTTATAATATATTTATATAATAAATAAATGCAGACCATCGAAATTAGTTGTAATTTATTGACTATCATTGAGTAGGGCAATTAGTTCATATTTCCAAACTGCTTTAAGATTTAAATTCATATTTTATAAATTTGATTATAGAATTTAAAATTGAATTGGGGATTTTGTTCAGAAATGCGAAATGAAGAAACGCGATCCTCATGAATTCCTGGGCATTGTGTGGAAAGATTCCGGTTCCCCTTGATAAGTCTGGATCTTTCTATGAAACTAACACCGATTCTCTTGTTTTAATTCACTACTTAAGCATTTTAATAATGACTTCCATTTTCATTAATTACAAATTCCAATTTTTTATTTCTACAACAATTGAACACTTTACTATCTAAATTTCACTTCACATCTCCTAGGAGATAATTTTCATTTATACATTCTCTGTTGTATATATATTTGGCTACCTGCATTCTGTATTTTCTAAATAACATTTATTTTAATACAAAATGTTACATGTTTATAACTCAGCGAATGGACGAAAGTTTGGAGCAGAAAGTTTTCAGAAACTGTATAAAGAGAATTAAGTAAACAATTAATATGAAATTCCGCACTTCTGAAAAATGTGAAAAATTGAGATATATTCATCAGTAATTCATTCCATTTAATGTCTAATGATAACGCATTCCCTACTTCTTATTTTCATGAATAATAAAAGTTTCAAAATTTCTATCATAATATCAACTGTGAACAGACCGTTATATGAGTGCTCAAACAAAGAACTTGAATGGAATTAAATAACCTAATAAAGTTTAGTTCTCTTCGGGAGCATACACTATAGATTTTAAAAGGCCTGTTGAAGAATTATCTTCTAGCCTTATAAAACAAAGCAAAAATAGAAGAAGGGTGTAGAAGACTCTTTTATTCGAACACAACAGTTGCCCTACTTGGGTTTACGCAAGCCGAGCACTTCTGGCTTAACAGATATACATAACGATGAAATCAAAATGTAGTAGATTAGTCTAACGGCTGACAGGACAATTTAAAGTGCAGGCAAAGCTCTGGTTTGCAGAAAACCGCCGGGATAAAGCTAAATGGCTAGAAGCACTCAACGCCACTAAATCAAGTCACTAAAAATCAACGGCACAATGTGACCTGGAATAGGCAGACACGCTCTAAAACTAACTTCTGAAACTCTTGCTTAAAACGCACGTCTTCCTACCTTAATTTGAATAAATGCTCGCTTTTCATATACATTCCTGGGTGAAAAGAGAGTAATAGGCAAGTGCTAACTCAAAATTAACTCTTAGTTAAAAATAAATAGATAAAACTCACAACCTATTCGAGTGAACTAGGTGTTACGCTTACCTTGCATAAGATAACAGAGCAGTAATATAAAAATATATTACGCAAATCTAACATAGAATATGGAATCTAATATCCTAAATATAGATGATTTTAAATGTTAATAATTGTTTAGTTAAAATTTGCAGAAATTCTGAATAATGCATAAAAGCTTTTGTCGAAGATAACTGTGAAGTTCGTTATATCCGATTGTCTACATTTAGAAGTTTGCTGTACCATGTAAAACGATATTAAGTGTATTATTTAGAATTACTATTTCTTTTATTAGTCCAAAGGGGCAATTTTCCCAGAAGGGTAGTTAATTTCGTTTCGGCATTTTGCGTTGGTTCACTATAAATGTCGATTCACTTGTACAGTTCCTCACTTTGTAATTCTAAGTTAATGTTGGAAGTGAAGAATCTAAGAACTGATAAGCGAATAATCACCTAAGTTCGGTGACAAGAAACAACAAGATAGAAGGGTAACTAACCCTTTATTATTTCAATAAGATTTAACAAAACTCCGCCTGGGAGTGTACAAACAAAGCCCTCGCTTAGGCTTGAACTTAAAAGACTAAGAATTAAACTAAATCTAAAATTAACTAAAGAAATATAGCCGAAGCTATAAAGGTTCAAATCGAGTTAGCCCCTTAGCTTATTTGACTACGAAGCTTAGCAAGGGCCTGAGTACAGCCGAGCGTAATAACAGCTGAGAGAGAGAGAGAGTGGTCAAAAAGGCAGACGCGCGTAAATCAGAAACTCTGATTCTCTCTGCCTCAGTAAGTAACTTCGTGGTTTAAATACTGCTCCTCCTCATTAAATATTCAGCAAGATTTCAAAACTGCGTTCTGCCCGGAAGTAGTAAGTTGAAGTTAAGAATTTGACAGGAAAGGAACTTTAACTTAAAATTTAACTGTTAATAAAATTAACATCATCCTTACACACTATTCAAATTGCTTCCACCAAATGTTATCGCTCTATTATATTTAAAGAAATTAAATAATAAAGAAACTTCATAAATGTATGCATGTTTCTCGCAATTGTGATAAAACAACAGTAACTATATAGGTACTGTTGGAGTCATCCGATGTTGTAGGTTAGAGTCATCCAATTTTGAATAACGTATGTTTCCACCTGAATATGGGCACTGGAAGCAAAAATTTTGAATTTAGAAATTTTTTTATTATCTATTTCATATTTCTTTGAAAATTTAACGAATTTTTTATTAACAAACTCAACGATTTGAAAGCGAGCAATGGCAAAACTGTAAGGAAAGAAAAACATTTTTATCTCCAGCGTGCGAAACTGTGTATCGGAAATTCTAAAGATATACTCATTTTAAAATTACTTTGAGATATTGCTGTTGAACTGAATTTTATGGTTTACGTGGGAAGAACATGATATTTAATAAATAAAAGTAGCACACAAAACGTTACAAAAAGTACCTTTAAGCGTAATGTAAAATGTGAAAGATTTCAGAAGTTTGTGTTTTTAACTGTTTTTTAGAGATGTATTTTTAGAACATTTAAATATATTTACAAAAACAAATTTTAGAATAATCTCTCTTCTTTTGTTCGTTCATTTGTTCGCTTTGAATAAAATTTTAATTAAAGGCTTTGTTGCATTAGTTATATAAGGAAATGGACAATGGCAAGGAATTGTTGTATTATTTAGAAGGAATTGTCATACGTCTAATTTTTAAAATTATATCCAGTGTGCTCAAATAAATTAAATTTAAGAATGTTATTATCGATGAGTCGATAAAAGCACTAAAAATGAAGTATTTGCATTTTTCAAAACATTTTCTAATTTTGCGGTAACATATTTCGAGAACGAGCCTCTGAAATGCATCACATTTCAAGATTTTTAACTTCGAAGAGTTAATAATATTATTAACTTATTTTAATTTTATTTTTAACTTCATTATTTTTAACTTCGAAGATTTAATAATAAATTTAATTTGAACATGAATGAATTAAACTCTTGCGTTGCTAAACACAGTAATAAATTGCAGATGATAAAATAAATTTTAGAAACATGAAAACCTGCATGAAATATCTCATTCTTTTAGCAAAAATAAAAAGTATAACATGCTTGAAAGATAGACAAAACTAAAATATTTAAAATTTAGTAAATATGCTCACCTAAATGTCCATAAACTTAAATCCACAACCCATGTATTTGGAAAATCTGCAATTCATTTTTATTCATTACTGTGTGGTAAATAGCACCTGTTAAAATAAAAAAGCGGAATACTTTATTTATTTAATTCGTAATTTATAGTACAGCTTTCTTTGGCTTCATTAATATTGGATTTTATTTATTACTTCAGTTTCCAAGTTAAATGAATTAAGAACTTTTATTTAATGTTATATACTAACTTCCTTAAAAAACAATGAGTTTCAGTGGAAAGAAAGATCAATATACAAAGCAAACAGTTTCCTCCTCAAATCGAAACCTAAATCGCTTTTTAGACCAAGGGTTTCCACACGAAAAGATCCTTCAAACAAACAACAATGTTGAAGAGACCTTTCAAGAGCACTTGAAATGGTCACGTATGAGCAGTCCGGTCACGCACAAAGGTATATACGCCACACACACAATACCCCAAGGAATTGTTTGCAATTCTAACGATAAAACTGAAAGTTGGAATCTTTTTGAAAAACTAGCTTGTGTAAACAGTCTAAAACGTTTTGATTTCATCAGTATATTTAGCATTTGAGAGAATTTATGGTTGCACTATAAATAGTTTGTGTAATCCCAATAGTATTTTCTTTGCTATAAGATTATTATCTATATTAATTGTCCTGAAAACTATATAAGCCTTAATACCATTTCGAATAAAATAAAATCGCTTTATCTTTCACCATTCGACTAGTAGAAAGTAAATATACGCATGGTAATAGAAATGTAAACGGATAAAAATATTTCAACATCGGAATTCTAGCACAAACACAAAAGTTTCCAATTTTAATATTTGTAGAGTTTAACGTGTTTATCTGTTATCCAGAGTGCCTAAATTCTTGGCAGACGTTAAACGAATTATTCCTAAGTAACAACTGAAACTTCTTGGGAAAGGTGTAAAAGCCTCTTTATTGAAAATAACATAAAGAAAAGGCACACCTTGTGCTTACAACTCAGGCAAGCACTTGTGGGGGGATAACTTAAGTTAACAATAAGTTAAAACTAAAATTTTAATTCAAATAAGCTGGTAGATGAAGGTTACAGAATCAGTGTAATGTAAACCTTAACTGGCTTAAACCTTAACCAGCATGGAATTCATTATAGGCAATAATAATGCAAGGCCGAAGACCTGTTATCTAATATAGCAACCCCTAATGTGGACACTAGAGGCAGAACACATTCTCTCTTACAATCTAAAAACCTTACTTTAAATACAGACGAGCTAAATTTGTATTCTGGCAAGAAAACGGAAGGGAAATATGACAGTAGAGATCCATAGCATGAAATAAGTGGTTAATAAACATAAAAGAACTTCACATATTTTCAGATACTTAAGTGTTTTAAATCAGAACACGGGCAATGAGTTAAAATTATTCCAAACAGGTAGGGTTGAAACTATTAATATGTTTAACTTATTATAGTCTATAAAATTAGTAATAATTTGTTGTGATAAATTGATGACAAAATTAATGTCTTTTTCTTTCTAGAAGTCTTATTCTGTAAAAATGTTGGGAAATTAAAAATGAAATTACTTTGCTTTCATATATGATTTTTTAAATATGAGTTTTAAGTGTATAAACTTATTACTCACCATTAGATACACATGCATATTTGTGTAGTTGCAAATATGTAGTAGTGATTTGATAAAAAGAATGTAACACTGCCACGCTATTCAAAGACGATGATACCACCTTGAGAAACATAATTAAACATTTACCAATTTTGAACAGTCATTTAACGTACGCATTTGCAGATATGGCTTTCACATTCTGTCAGGTTTATTCCCAATACCACTTGTAGGGTAAAATTAAAAGCATTCTCTAAGAGATTTTTCGATAAAGGAAACCTTAAATCGCATACTTGTTTTGCAGCAAGTGAAGCAATAATGTTAAAAATACTTAGAAAGCAAGGAAAATATCTAAGGAATAAATATTTCTATACCATTGTAACCACAGAGCTGTAACTTAAATCACAGAATATGTGATCGTATTTGACTGCAATCGAAACCCGCTTAAGGAAATTAGGAACCCAAACATAATAAACAAACATTAATGTTTCTTCGAAGGCCTCCAGTCATCTTTTTATGTATTTTCCTAAGGTAATTTTTTGTATTCACTTGAATAGGTAAAGAGAGCTTAATGTTAATTATTTTGCCAAGAAAGGTTTTATAAACAAACAACATTTCAAGTAAAATGCCTTTTTATTCATTAGTTTAATGTACACTGTAAGAACTTTTCCTATACTGATAGTATCTAGTTAATAACTTTATTATTGTTGTTACAATACAATTTAATGAAAACTAAATTTTTTACAAGTTTCGTTCTCTAGGCTGTAATCCAACAAACTGTGCTTCAATATAATCTCTTCTTTCTAACTTTTTGTTCAATAAAGTTTGAAATCGGGTCATCAAAATCGATATCTTTAGCTACACTATTTTTAATTGATAAAATGGCTAAGCTACAGAGTTTTGTTAGGCTCTTAACGATCTGAGAAAATTATGAATTAGTTTGAATTTCGAAAAACGCTTCTCACGTGATGCAAGAGAAACATAAAAAGTTAAGAATAATCTTAATTTTGAAGTAAGACCGGAAACAGAGTCGAAATGTTCATATTTAATCATAAACTCTTAGAATATTAAGGAAATCCAACGAAGAGACTATTTTTTGAAGCTTTGGCGGCTTTTAAAAATCGTCTCAGATATGGAATTTCTCTTATGAATCTCCAGAAATCTAATCGTAATTTTCAATTAAATTTTGCACAAACTAGTTTTCCGAGGTTTCAATCGCATTGCTAGGCTCTAAGACCGCAAATTAATCTGATAATCATTACATGCCTCCGCTGCGTGTACAGTTGAAACCTGTTAGACGTGTTTCTCGTTGAAACCTGTCAATATACTAACATTCACCTTTTCAGTTATTGGTCCGATGTCAGTTTCGACAGTTTGACTACAGAAATGCTCATCTCTTTACATGCATCTTTTGAAAATTGCAGTGCTTCCTCAACAAGGTCATTTATTTTTTTATTTTAAAAAGACCTTTAGACTTTTCGTTTTGATAATAGATTTCTCGACCCATGTCAGGTAACAGGGTTTGTGTTGATCCTCTGGTTTCGATCGTTTCCGAAGTTACTCAATGACATCGACAATCATCTTAAACCATTTAAACACAGGAATAAAATCTTCGGATCTTGTTTCTGAAAATCTCTTAACTGTAATATCAAAATTTATCAGAAAATTCTCCATCTGTGCATAGAAGCTGAAAAACCGCGTTCAAACGTTCTAAGATCCCCAAAAAGACAAATCTAAGGGAATTGGTGCAAAAAAGTATACTCTACAGATTTGAGAGAGAGGTTTGTACAGGTTACAAGCGATGCTTTAGGAATGACTTCAAAAATCCTTGCTTGAACTCTTGAATGCACTCGAGCCATTGTAGAAGCATTGTCGTATCCTTGTCCTGGGCACACTGTTATCTAGAACATAACATTCAATAACCTTTTAAATACCTTCCGTAATGTCACTGGCTTTATTCCCATTTAAATCTATCTAAAATACATTGCGTTTATAATATCGAATAAAACTGTTACTTAACAATTCCACCCAGAAGTGAAATAAACTCACTTTGTATGGTGGGAAACCAATAGCATGTTAATATTTTATTCGAAGGTGATTGAGTTGACTATTCTAGCATCATTAAGTGCTCTTTTGTGACAGGATGATATTTTGATAGAAGTTAAATCAGCTGAAGAAATTTCCTTTGTTTTCCAACAACATAAGCTCGCTGTGGCTGCGGAATGGAAGATTTTGTTTAGACAAAAACAATGTAATATCTAGAACATTTAAAAGATCTCTCTATTTCCTCTTTGCTGTTTCAGAAGCTATCTGGCTAATTTATTAGTTGTTTTATTGGCAATTATAATCGTTCTTAAAATTTTCCAGTTTTCAAAACAAGCTTCATGTTGTTCTGAGGACTCATGGTTATAAACTTTCGGACTAAGTATCCACCAAGCTTGAAAACCAGTTACATATTTAGATGCATTGCGCAAAGCAGCATCTGTGTCAGAGAGCCTACAACAAAAACAGTACAAATTATGATTTTTAGTCGAGTATACCCAGAATTTTCACATCATTTGGCTTACTGATATAGAACCAATCAGTCGTCAACTGTCTTCGCACCATTTGCCTTAGTCTTATTTCCTTGTCTCTTATCTGAAACAAATGATCCATCTTTGTTTTGAGATGTTTCACTTATTTTTTTAATTAGCTGAACTCTTAGATCATCTGGAACTGAGAAAGGAAAATTAGAGATGCCATTAAACGAAATATTGCTAGTAAGTTCTTCTTCATCTGATTTTTGTTTTTATCCTCCTCTTTCTGACTCTATGTATGATGTGCTGTCTTCTAATTTATTTTCTTCTTCATTGCGATTATCTCTGAAGCTATCATTTTCTTTGAACTGTTCAGTTTCTTCTGAATTGTCCTCCCTAATTTGTTCAATTTCGTGAATTCTATCAGGTGTTTGGTTAACTCCAACTTTACTCTCGGATTAAGATAATGTTGCAGAGTCTTCTTCCACACTTGATGTTGATGCCGAAGGTTTAAAATATTTCATCATCGAGGCGGTTAGCGACACGATTTTGCCTTTTGTTTTGTTCTTTGCTGGCTTCCAATTGGAAGCCTGTTTCTTCACTTCTTTAGATAAATTGTAAAAAGTTATTATTTCAGGTTCTTTTCGATTCGCCTGTAGATGAGTCTATTGCATCATCATTATACTACATAGCTAAAAGTAGAAGAACATTCCTATTTTTCTTGGGTGTATATGAAGCCCCTAATTCCAGAGACGTTCCATCAACCTTTTCACATTACGTGGACGGTTATCTACTTTAAATTGCGCTTTTGTCTGTTGGCCAGTGTATACATACATATTCCATGTGTAATAAATTCTCTAATCGAAAAGGACGAAAATTTTGTACCATATATTGATCGTTTTCTCGGCATGTATTTCCAAAATGGACATCGTCCTCTAAATGATTCGAGTTTCTCATCTATATTGGCATATTCTCCGATATTATATGATTTTTTACAATTTTCCACAAATGTTTCAAACAATCCTCGTATTAGAGCCAACTTAATCCAAATCTTTCCTAATTTGACGCGTTCTAATATTGTCATAGTGTAGACATCACATCAGAAAACTGAAACTGTTTGCTGACAAAGTTGTCCGAAATATTTCTATTTGGTTTCCGTCTGTTGCCCAGAGATCTTGTACATGGCATGATTTACACCATAAATGTATAACAGTCCAATAAAAGCTTTAATTTCAGTTTCATTTGTCTCTTTTGCATCCCTTTCTAAGTAAAACTGTTCTTTTATTTATTGGATAAAAGTATTCGTACATTCTGCTAAAGTTTGAATAAGCTCAAGAGCGATACCAAGATTCCAAAGTAGAAAAACATGTATTTCCAGTGTTTTTCGTTAGATTATATATATATATATATATATATATATATATATATACATTGGCAGAAAATCTAACATGGTGCGGAATTTCTCCTTTTTTCCAGACTGTTTTATTATCTTTTCCCGTAAAATAATTATTTTCCTCAGACTGTACATCCTCCTTTTCTATATCTGAGTATATTTGAGTAGATGAATCATGATTACTGTTATGTTCTCCATCGTCTTCGCTGAAACTTTCTTCATCTGAAGATATAGTATCCAATAATTTTCAAATGTCCGAAACATTCATGTTTTTTCATCATACAGGTAACTGTGATAACTCATCATATTGGAATAACAATTTGAAAGCTTGCACGTATACTCAGATCTGTGAAACAAATACACGTGCAGTGTATAAATACACCCGTGGAGGTGATATCCGAAGAACTCTATTTTTTAGAATTCGGCCCCATGTTTCCTCTTCTTCAAGGTTTGTGACCTATACAGTCAGCTATATGAGAACGCATTTATTTCTCAAAAAAGGTTAGGAAGGAAAATTAAAAAAATCGGTATAGTGGTAATCTCATAATCTACACTGGTGTGCAAAAATTAAGGACGAGACGGTTTTTTCAATATAACTTTGTACAAAAGCTTTCCAAATCAACACATTTAATACCGTAAGATCCCCAATACGTAAGGACATGAGTAATGTAAGAAACACTTACTAAAAGATAAATCAGAGGGATAAAAAGAAGCTTTGTTGAAAAAGTAGCATGGAGCGCAATGCGACTGAAGGGCGAAACATACCTGTGATGGGTGTCCAGCAACAAACATCCGGTCTTTAATAGGGGATATGATCTGCCCTGACTGCTAGGCAGGTTTCACAGCGTCTGCCCATGCTGAGAATGAGGGTGTCAATGAGTTGTTGAGGCATTGCTGCCCATTCGTCTTGCAGCGCAATTCCGAAGCGAAGCTTCGGAATCGTTACTGGTGGTAAGGTACGAGCTGCCAAGCGTCTGCCTAGAAAATCCCATACATGCTCGATGGGATTGAGATCCGGAGATCGTGACGGCCAATCCATACATTCAATATCCTCACTCTCTAAGAGCTGCTCGGCAGCTACTGTGCGATGACATGGTGCATTGTCGTACATGAAAAGAAACTGCGGACCCATAGCGCCTCTAAAAAGACGCACATATGGAAGAAGAATCTCGTTACAATAACGGGTCCCGTTGACTGAACCTGCGTCGAAGATGTGAAGGTCTGTACGACTACCAAGCATGATGCCTCCCCAAACGAGAACACCGCCACCTCCATACCTGTCCCTTTCAATGATGTTCGAGGGATGATTGCGGCTTCCCCGCTCTCTCCAGATGAATATGCGATGAGAATCTCTACTCAGACAGAATTTGCTCTCATCTGTAAAGAGTACTCGTCCCCCTTCATTGTCTCTCCAATTCCGGTGTTCCCGGCACCACAGAGAACGCCTTCTCCGATGGGCAGGCGTTACAGGTACACACCGTACAGGGCGTCGTTCAAACAGACCACCACCGTGCAGTCTTCTGGTCACGGTAAAACGCGATATCGGTCGTCCAGTCGCCTGTTTCGTGTGTCTAGCGATTTCCCCGCTGTCTGCCGCCTGTTTCTTCTGGCCTGTAAGGCAATATACCGGTCAGCTGCAGGTGTGGTTCCTCGTGGACGACCACTACTAAACCCCCGGATAGCTGTTCCTGTAGTTTGAAATTGTCTCCAAAGTCGTGAAACGATGCTGTGAGCAATTCCGAACTCTGCAGTCACACTTGTCACCCTGCGGCCTTCCTCCAACTTCCCAATGATTCAACCTCGGGTAAAAGAATCCAGATGTCGTCTAACAGATTGATTATTCGCCATTTCTCGCTGAGGCAGCAACTCGGCGTGATTTTAACTGCTATACGGCGTGCAATCTCTTTGCCAGAAATACTGATCTTACACCGACAACATGCTTTATACTACTCAGACACGAGCCTATTACGTCTACCTGCATATCTGCGCATGTGCTACCGTACATCACCTTACTTAATCTCCTGATTGGTCTTTCTGTCCGCTCTGCCTCTTCGTTCAGCTGATATGCTAATTTTTCGACTTCGTCCTTAATTTTTGCACACCAGTGTAGGCATGAGGCCTAAGCATTAGCAAGTAATGCCGGGTTATATACTTAACTCTATCTTCCAGATGGGTACTCTTGGAGGGACAAATTTCCATTCGATATTGTTTTAACTCAACTAGGCAGCCAAATGTTCATCCTCTTCATTTACTAATTTGTTTAACTTTTTAAATTGTACATATTCGACTACAGAATTAATGGCATTATCACAAAATCAAACACATACCTCTTCTGACAAAGCAGCGTTTCAAGGTAGTAATTAATGATTACTTGAATACCGTACATCACCTTACTTAATCTCCTGATTGGTCTTTCTGTCCGCTCTGCCTCTTCGTTCAGCTGATATGCTAATTTTTCGACTTCGTCCTTAATTTTTGCACACCAGTGTAGGCATGAGGCCTAAGCATTAGCAAGTAATGCCGGGTTATATACTTAACTCTATCTTCCAGATGGGTACTCTTGGAGGGACAAATTTCCATTCGATATTGTTTTGACTCAACTAGGCAGCCAAATGTTCATCCTCTTCATTTACTAATTTGTTTAACTTTTTAAATTGTACATATTCGACTACAGAATTAATGGCATTATCACAAAATCAAACACATACCTCTTCTGACAAAGCAGCGTTTCAAGGTAGTAATTAATGATTCAAGGTAGCGGCAGATCTAACGTTCGAAATCAGGTGTGATCTCAGACGTTAGAGCTATTAGCATTTCCAAATGAATAGCCTTAATGACCATGCAAATGAATATACATACACAAAACTTCTGATAAATACCTTTTTATCTGCTTTTTATATTTAATTAAGATTGGATATATATCAACTCTATATATCAACGGGGATATCAACTCTGGTACAATTAAATGCAAGATCAGATTATGAAGTTCCGTTTTCTTTGGTAGCATCAATTAACGAAGCATCTGAAGAACTTAAGAGAATTATAACTATGTTTTACAAAGTATCACAGAGACTGAAAAAGGGTCTTAAGTACCCCTTAATTCAAATAAAAGTTAACAGAAGGTACCACTCGTGCTTACAGAAGCCAACACTTATGACTTAAATAAAAATAAGGATATCAGCTTAACTAAGTAAATATAATTTAACCTAAGGGCTACACAATTAGAGAACACGCAAGTTGGCTCTGACCTAAAGCGGGCATGGCAAGCCTGATGGCTAAAATAACGCAACGCCGCAGAATACTACTCCCCAAAGAGTCAAATTAGTAACGTTGCCTTCAGCAGGTAAACACACTGTGATTATGCCCTCTAAAACCTTCCTTTAAATACTGTCTTCTTTCTAGTTTATTCGAATGCACCTCAGCTAGAAATTTACATTTTGGCAGGAAAATGGGCAGAGAGAAGGATAGGAAAGTAAAAACTTGAAATAAATGATAAATGAAACCTTACAACCTAAAATCCTTTCCTTGGGTAGATCACCTATAGTTGATGAGCTTTTGTGGGGTTAGCATTGAAACATGTTATATATTTTTTGTAACCTTTCTACTATTTACAATCCAAAAATGTATTTTCTGATACGGTATAACATGGATTGAGAACATAACCAGATATTTATAGTAAATAACTATTAATTCTGTTTATTTATGTTTAGATGGCAGAATAATAAGAAATTTTTTTTGTAAGTTAAATTGCTATTTAATCTATCTCCTCCTCTAAGTAACTAATAGTCAATAAGTCCTCAATAAAGGGGTTACGATTCTTAACAAAGCTACCGTGGAACCATGCCTAATTTTCTAAGAGCATTTATCTCCTCTTTAGAATGCTCACCTTGCACTGATAGTAAGTAACAAAATTTCTTCAGCTGTTTACAATTCTCCCACTTTTCAATTATCTGCATTCATTTCTACTTGCTGACAAGTCTGAAGTAAAACTTATAATGCTAATTAATTTTAAATACTTATTGCTATAAATCAATAAATTAAAGTTATTCCCATTTATATTTAAGTGTGTTAATAGTTCAAAGTCAGCATAGTTCTTAATTTCTGCACTGTCTCTTTCCATTACTGCTTCATATACTGTTATGGTACTCAAACTTCGAGAAGTCAGGCCCATTCAGCAACAGTTGACTTAGGTTACAGTTTTTTTGGCATTCATAGCTCTAGATATAAGATCAGATGGTTTTTCTTCAGAAGCAATGTGATGTCACTGTTCAATTTCAATGAATACCTTTGAAATCATGTTTCCAACAAACGTCTTGGGAAGATGAGGTTCTTTCTTAATCCAAGACAACGCAATCATAGAATCACTACATATCGGGAAGCTCCATTACTTATGCATTAAATTAACTAACAGAACTGATGCTCGGAGTTCAGGTGTTGGGATTGTAGTCTTACTCTGAGAGGAGATATAAGATTTAATGCTTACCAACCATAATGATGTACTGTTTGATGCTGATGTGATTTTACAGTAGATAATTGCTCCACAGACTGCTTCTGAGGCATTCGAGAAACCATGCAATTCTACCTTGATAGTATCTGGTAATAAAAAACATCATTCGACTACAGTGTTGTTAATTACCTCCAAGTGTTGAAAAATATCATCCCATATAGACTCTTTTTCTGGCAGAACATCATTCCAGTTGATTTTAATTACCATAATTTCTTGCATGAATATTTTTATTGTAAGCTACTAAACGCGCGAGATCAAAAATGCGAAACTTGACAGATAGCACTTGCCATTTAGTGACATTCAAGTTGTTATCGATTTTAACCCGCGAGAACACGCGTCGGGCCTGTGAGGCCCAATCGCTACAAAAAGGTAATACAAAAATTTTTCCCTTAAAAGCAGCTATTGAGAAGGTCGAAATTTTTCAACCTTCTCAGTAGCTGCGTTTAAGGTCATGTACTTGTAATTCAAAAGCATTTCCGGAACTTAACCCTTCATCTTTTCTCAGAAACTGAGTAACCGGGCTAACCAGGCCCGAGGCGCGAACTCCCATTGTCATTTAAAATTGTGAAAGGTGTGAAAGAGATCAGGCAGTTGCAAAAAGGTCTTGCTATTTGAGCTATGACGATGAATTGGAAAGACTACAAAACTATTATCCGAAGTGTCGACCGATAAAGATACAATTAATGAAGAGGACGAAGAAATATTTGGTGAAGAACAGTTTAGTGATCCCCAATGGAATTCTGAAGAGGCATTAGACTCAAGCGATGAATCTGTAATGAATTAAGTAATTTTGTGCCCGTCAGCGAATTGTTATCTTGCCAAATATAATGTGACAAAATGGAATAAAAAAAAAAACAAGACTTGCTGTGAGACCTCTTGCTCACAACATTGTGAGGAAATTACTCGGGAATGTTTGTGAAGCAAAATTTATGTCCTCCCTTATGAATTTTTGGCAACTGCTTATGGATAAAATAATAATAAAACTTCTAGTAGATTGTGCAAACATTTATATCGAATTCATTACCGCCAAATTTGGAAGATAGATGCTCGCCACACAAATATTACAGAAATCAGAACATTTATCGGACTTCTTTATTTTGGAAGACTCCACAAGGCTTCTCAGGTAAATGTTCTCGACCTTTGGGTGACAGAAGAAACAGTGCTTGACATTTTTCATCGAACAATGTCTAACAAACTTTTTTTTATTTCTGATGAGATGTTTGAGATTTGATGACATAAGAGATCGCTTTTCTAGAAGGGAAATAAATAAACTGGCTTCGATAAGATATGCCTTTAAAAAGTTCGTTGAAAATTGCAAAAAAGTTTACAGTCTTGGCGTAACGAACCGAAAATCACAACTTTGCTGCGCTATGTGCGAGAAAATTATTTGCGGTAAACACAGCACGATTACTTGCAAAAAAAATGTGAAATGAAAGTTTTATTTTGAAATTATTGCTGTAAAAATTTAATATTGCATAAATTAGTACTAAATCTGATTTGCGCTCAAAAAGAAATCAGTTTAATTTTTGCTGTTAATGATAAATAATTTCAGTCTTAAAATTGTTTTAAAATACAATTTTATTAGACGCGGGTTAACATTGAAACCCAAGCAATCTACTTTCAACTTCTAAAAATTACCTAACGCCTTAAAATTTTCTGAAACACCTAACAGATATATTTTGTCGTTTGTTTACCACAGTTTAGTAGCTTTTCTATACCCCTTATGCAGTACCATATCTCCACTCTACAAAATGCTTACTGAGTTTAGAGTTTTAATGCAGAACTTAGCGTTTCAGCTTTGGACAATATATCGTACATGTCTTCTCTAAGTACAAGTATTCCTAAAGAAAACTTATCTCCTTCGTCTTGGGCAGCTGTAGAAGTGTCTGACTGGCTAAAATGGTGCCCTCGCAGTACCCTTGGTAACGAAAGTTAACTCAAAATTTTTAATAGGCCTTTAAATGCTTTCTTTCCATACAATTATTGTAACTGCCTCTTTTATGGATGAACCGAAATAGCTCGATATGTCATTTGTATGTCTGCAGTGAAAGCAAAAATATATTTCCAACACCATAGTTGAGCGTAAATCTTCTTGTATTACACCGCTATTATATTGTACAGAATTAAGGTAATTTCCTTTGGTAGTTAAGGAAGAAGTAAGAAGTGTTAAATACTACTCTCATGGGAGTTGACTAAGATTTCTCTTCTCTCTATATACCCCAATATGAGGCATGTAAATGATCCGTGGTTTTCCTCGCTATCACTGATCTCAACCATTTGATAGTCTTTTAAAAACTCTGAACACAATTTTTTAATGCTCGGGATATTTCACAAAGCTTTTCCATAAGGTATCGAATTTACTCATTCATAGCAATTTATTTGGAACACCCTAAAGTAGTTGGATCCTCTGTTAAAGACATTTTAACAACATGCTTACCGATTGCTTCTCGTATATAATTTTCTGCAAAATGTTTCTCACGAATTAAAGTTTATTTTTCTTTTATAAGTTTTAATGTTCACTATTTCCCATAATGTTTTCATAGTTTTTGTTCAAATATTTATCTATAACTAATCTGCAATGCAATTTAGTATCAGGCAGTATTAGGATATTTAGTAAGCGGTAGAGTAATACCTTGTAAAATTAATGGGAACATTGTGGATGCAATTGTTCCGGTCTTAACAGCTTATAAAAAACTTCCGTCCATAAAATTATATCAATATCACTGGGTATTAAAAGTACTCCAGTTTTATATTTCTTAATCTCTCTACACAAACATAAAATATTTTAAATGCCGTGAAATGAGTTATTTTGTGCACAATAAGAAAATTTAGTTCCTTTTCAAAATTTTGATCTTTGTTTATGGTTGCAGATTTTGTATATTACTTAATCATCACAGATAAGTCATTCAGACAAGAAACTACGATATTATTAGTTTTTAAACCTATATGCAGAAGATCTCGCCTCTTTTGAAAACGGCCTAATTTATCCTTCGCTAAACAAAAAGTTGTACGCAAAACGGTTCGTAGTTTGTTATTCATAGAATTCGTCGCTGCAATGGAGTTCTTCGCATTTTGATTCAAAGAGGCAGTTCATCAATCTTCGACCGTTGCGTTGAAATTGCTCTCCATACATTAAAGCGGAGGAATTGGTTTTATTTTTTTCCGGTAAAAAATGCAAGCTTTGGTGGTGTCTTATATTGCACTCAAAGCAGGAGACCTTTCACTTACAGTTCTTAGCACTGTGTTTAGAAGAAAGACAGTTAAAATAAAGATTATGTGTTTTCAGTATTTCTAACCTTTCATCTAAGGACAGCATGTCAAGTTGAGGACATTTAATTAACGAATAAAACTCAGTACACAAAATACATTTTGAACTATTTATGCTCACTCCAGAGACCATCGCAGTAATTTTTAAAGAATTTGTTTTTTCATTAACAGCTGGTTTGGACGAGCTACTTGTCCTAGCAGGCTTCCTAAGAAATTATAACAACTCACTTAAACTGAACACTCTTTTTTTAATGTAGCCTTCCTATAAAGGTTTCATGTTAGCATCTAACCTTCGACTAACCCTCGAAAACATTCACTCGTGCCATCTATAAAATTTAATATGTTAGATGATGACTCATTTTGCATATTCGATGCATTAAAAATTCTCTATTAAAAATAAAATTAAAAAATCAGATGCGCATATATTTGTTCGCTTTTAGAGCAACATCTCTCTAACAATGACTAAATAAGATTGAAACTTGCACCAATAGTAGAAATAGATTGTATAATTCGAGGACCATCTTCTTTTAAAGAGAATTTTTAATATTGAAGATTTACCGAGCAAGATAAAATTGGTAAGGACATTTTTTTAAAATTTCATATTTAAAGATCGACCTGAAGTAACAACCAAGGATTTTGTATTAGACAGATTTCTTTTCAACTCAAATTTAATATTATAAAATACTTCAATAACTTCTTCGTGTTCACTAAGATAGGTATCAATTTCCCTTTTATTACAAACACTATACATTGTTTTGAAAAAGCTTTAGACTTTGATTCTAAACTTTTAAGCTTTTCTTCAATTAAAACAAATTCAGTATCTTCGAAACAAGCATGACATACAAACTTCTGTTTTTACTTAGTTAATTGGGTTTTTAGGACCTTCTTTATTGCCAAAAATTCTATTAAACTCATCATAAATACATAAAAGGGAACACTGAGGCGAATCTATTGCCCCCACAAGAAATCGAAATTAAACAACGCGATATTGTTATCAGACTCAATTGTATGAAGGCAAATCAAAGAAATTAGGAGATGATGAAATCATCAGTGGGCTTCGGACATCTGTTGTCCTTCAGATGTAGATTTTTGTAGCTGTCGGTTACCAGTGCCGTGCGTCGCTGTTTTCACGCTCCTCAATATTCGCCATTTTTCGCGTAAGTCCTCATAAATAGGTTGAGTAAATCCTACCATACTATTGAGGATGCCAAGACATGCGTTTTGATATATGGATTAAGCCTGTATCATCCATACGTAAAAAGTTATTAATTAATTTCTAGTTTACTCGTGGGAGTCCTTTGTGTCCGCTATTGTTCATGCAAGGGAAGAACAACATCGCTTTTTAGTCCATCATTTACTCTCAAGATTTATATCACCGGACGCGCAATCGTGTCAGGTTTTCCTTGGAACTATTTTCGTAGTGATCAGATTATTATTACGTTAATTACGTAAGATTATTTAGCTAGCACGTGGTGTGATGAGTCATCTGTGAAATTGCAGGAAAAAGTACGGTTTCATCCCTGAACGTATTGCTAACTATGACAAAGAGCTCCAAAGAGATAAGAAAAGCTAGTGATAACAAAAGGTACTAGCGGTTTCTTCATCAGGCAGTTTCTCCAGTTTTTACAGCCCTTTTTTCATGAAAAAAGATGACAACAATCAGCGGAAAATGACGATTAAGGATTTCTAAATTAAAAGATTCTCCGTCAAATAGTTCAGAAAATATAAAATTTGGCTTATTTTCTCCTTTCTACCCACCGCAGCAATCCCCACAAGGAAGGAATCTACAACGTTCCCCTTTTCCCCCCAGGACTCTTACGAACAAAGAGCCTCTCCCACTACGTTTGCGGTTTTTATGACAGTGGATATTCCTCAATTGTGCAGTCACTCTTTTTTCAATTAGAAAACGGAAACAGGACAGAGAAATTCCCTCTCAAGTCTTCCAGAGTATTTTAAAGTGAACTTTACATTTCTATCGGTCATCTACTTCAATTTTAGTGCTTTTGGTGAAATTTTGATTTTAGTAACAGCTTGTACAGACTCTATATTGTGTGATAAGATTAGTGTTTCATTGTTTTCGCACTCTTTTCTTAACAAGAATTGAGAATTTTCTCTCTTGGAGATAGTCTAACTTACGGAAGAAATACTGCTACCAAGGTAGGACGTTTTACTCTTTCGTCCCCGCTTCTCATTCTCCTTGCTTTTGTAATTGATTAATTATACCACATGCATTGCATAGTTTAATAAAAAACAGAGTTAATTGCTTAGTGTTTAAAGAGATGAATTAAGGTGCCTAATATTCCTTATTTTCTTAAGTGCTGAATAACGCAGTTGACTTAATATATATTCGACCTAACATTTTTCATTTCATTTTACCAATGTTTTTAATAAGTTACATTCTTATATTAGTTACTTTTTTCATTCATTGCACTGAATAGAATCTATTTGTTCTTAACATTCTATTATTATGTTTGTACTTGTTTTTTGTTATATATTTTATATTTAACTCATCTAATCTGATTAGTAACTAATACTGGTATTATTCATCCTAAAAAAAAAAAAAAAAAAAAAAAAAAAAAAATTGGCTCTCTACGTATAGAAAGCATTTCCATTCAATTATCTCTGTACTACGACATTTCTCAGGAGTGTGTGCAACTTATCACAGTATAACTGTTCACAATTTATAATATTAATTCCCTCATAGTCAGCTTCCAGCATGGCTCAAACTACACGTCCTTCGAGCCCAGTGTCCGTCAACTCGGAAAGTATGCTTTTACCACCGGAAAAAGCAGCAACAGTACGCCAAGAAACGCATATAAGAGCCGTAAATCTTTATCATGCATGTCTAGATCTAGCCAGTACTAGACGAGGCGGAAAACGCATCATCCCACCAGGAATGTTCACAAAGCTTAAAAAGATGCTTGATGAGCTCAGAGATATTGCTACAAGTAATGGAATCAGTAACGTAAGCGACGTTCCGTTTCCGATAGGTATTCCGCATCCCTCCCACGCCGTCACATGTCAGTGCGATGATTCCACCACAGACTTAATTAATACAGAAACAATGCCGTCATTATTAGAGGATAATAATGTTCCTAAAATTTCATATGCTAATGCTGTAGCAAAGGTACCAAGAAAAAATAACCGAACTATTTTGCTATACCCAAAGCAAGAGCTAAAATGCCATATTACAGAGAAACTAAATCAGATCCTTCCCCTCAAAGAAATAAATGCCAATATTGATTATATAGCAAATATTAAGAATGGAGGCATCGCGATCAGCAGCACTTCAAAGGAAGAACTCAACAAGATTACTAACGCCATAAACGTTTCCGAAGAAGCAAATAACTTAATAGAAATAAAAACACCAAGGGTTAAAAAACCGAAAATCTCAATCAATAATATCCCGAATACGTTACCACCAAAATTAGTTCTCGAAGAACTAGTTGACCAACTAATGATTGATAAAGAGGAGATTTCACCTCTCTTTTACACAAAAGGCAAAAACCCCAACACCATTAAGCGGGTTCTCCAATTCTCCCCTCGTACTCTATCAAAATGTATTGAACGTAGGAAAATTATAATTAATTGGAGCATTCTCCCAATCGCAGAATTCTACGGAGTGAGGAGATGCTACAGATGCCAAGATTTCTCACATTCTGGTAGTGCATGCAAATTTAGGACTTATTGCGCTTTCTGTGGCGGACCTCACTCCATAAGAAATTGCAAAGAAGACGTACCGGATTGTATCAACTGTAAACTGTTCAACTGCACATATGGAACCTACATCAATACTTCACATGCCGCATTCTCCCCCCAAATGCCCATTATATCAGAGGGAAATCTCAAAAATTAAAGCTGCTGCAGTTTACACATCAAAGCAAGAAGAATAGTTAGCTTACTACCTAGTTTCTTTTAAGTTAATTTAAACTTCCCTTTCTGTACATGAATCCATCAAGTACTATCGCCGCCCCTTCAGTTCCCCAATCTCAACTGTTTACGACAATTTTACACAATAATTCGCCTCCACAGGACAAGCTTAGAATCCTTCAAATAAACTTAGGCAGAGGAAAAAAGGCGTCAGAACAACTTAGTGAAGTAATTGGAAATAACAATCATGATGTAATTTGCATTACTGAGCCGTATTGCGTAAAAAGTGAAGTTAGATGCCTTCCCTTTCACTGGCAAATATTTCAATCTACCGAAAAGAATCCTCTAGTTAACCCACGTGCCAGTATTATAGTCACCAATACCAAATGGTCCCCTACAATTATATTAAGCCATAGAGATGTGATGACGATAAGTATTAACTGTAAATCAGAACAGCTATTAATTACTTCCATTTACTGCTCACCACGAGAGGATATGGGGCCGAATCTCCACACATTAGAAAATATCTTTAGTAATCTCAGAAGATCACAGCACGTGATTACAGGTGACTTCAATGCTCACCATCAAATGTGGCATTACAATAATACAGATAATAGAGGACATACACTAGCTGACTTTATTGCTACACACAATCTGTATATACATAACCTCTCTTCAGACACTCCTACATTTGATACAACAAATGGTAAAGGATGGCCGGACTTGACACTGTCAACATTGAGTATCTCCAATAAAATACAAGAATGGAAAGTTCTTGATGATCCAAGCCACTCAGATCATAACTACATCTCATTTGAATTATCAGAAGAAATCCCCGACCTCAAATTAAGAAGATTTTCAATCTCAAAGCAAAAAGCAAGGCAATTTGGAAGAAAAATCTCCACATGTCTTCAGTATGCGGAGAAACTTATAGTTAAATGCACATCACCCGATGCAGTCCATGATTTAATGGAAACAATTATCAAAACAATACAGGAGACAGCGACCAACACATTTAAACTCCGTAACATCAACAAGATTACGAAGACTAACTGGTGAACAAAGGAATTAAGACGTGAAAAGCAACATACAAGGGCCCTTCGTAGAAAAATGAAAAGCGCTCCGGAAGGGTTGAAAATGGAAATATGGATAAAATACAAGCAACAATTAGCAAATTACAAAAAGAAAATAACTGAAGCAAAATTACGCAGCTGGAAGAATTACTGCTGTAGTAATAAAGATACATACGGCCAGCTGTATAAAATGGCTACAAGTAAAGTTTTTAGTCCCGCACATATCGGTCTTTCGAGAGATCAACTCTCACGTAACAGCCAGCTTGGTAATGTCACTGAAAAGATTCTCAACAATATTCTAGATGTTGTTTTCCTAAAAGATAATGCAGAAGACGATGGCCACTCACATTCCGACATTAGATACAATAATACCGCTCCAAATACTCCAGACGATGTGAAATTCCACTCACAAGAAATTTCAAAAATTATTAAGTATCTTCCGAATAATAAAGCTCCGGGACCTGACGGATTAGACAACAGGATTATTAAGATAATTCACCACGCAATGCCTTTTCTGTTCCACAAACTACTAAACCTCTGCCTCAAATTTTATGTCTTCCCGAATTGTCTCAAACAGGGACAAACAATACTATTCAAGAAAAATAATAAAGATCCTTCGGATCCGGAAGCCTTCAGACCAATCAACCTCTTACATGCAATAGGTAAACTTTTGGAACGTGCAATCGCGGGCAGATTACGCCACCACTTAGAGAAAAACGAAACCATAAGCCCCAACCAATACGGCTTCAGACCTCTCAAATCTACATCACATGCGATAGTAGAACTTCAAGAGCAGATCCGTAGGAATAAATCTTCAGCTCTCCATACAGCAATACTCTGCATGGATCTCAAAAATGCGTTTGATTCCGTGTGGTGGCCTGGTATCCTTGAAGCCTTGCGCAACATTAAATGCCCTCGGAACATATTCAAGCTAATGAATAGTTTCCTAACAAACAGAGCAACGATAATCATCAGCAACAACTGTATAGTAGAAAGAAGAATAACGAGGGGCTGTCCACAGGGCTCTTGTCTAAGTGCAGACCTGTGGAACATCACCTTCAATTATATCACCTCCTACAAGTGGCCGGACCATACAAAGCTCATCGCCTTTGCCGACGATGTGGCCTTTGTAACAAATGGGCATTCAAGAGACATACTAGAAAAGAATAGTAACGAGACTCTCTCCATATTCCATTCCCTCTGCGTCAATCAAAAACTAATAATTTCAGAGCCCAAATCACATATTATTTTATTTCCAAAACCGGGCAAATCGCTACAAAGGCTACCTTGCATTAAAATCAATAATAGAAGAATCAAGATCTCAAAAGAAATCAAATTCCTCGGATTGAAAATTGACCAAAAGTTTTCTTGGATCCCACACCTCATGGAAATTCGGAAGAAGACCCAAACTATTTCTAGAGCCCTCGCAAGGATGCAAGGCACAACGTGGGGCCTCAAGTCGAGGATGCAAAACATTCTCTATAATACCGTGATCGAAAAAATAATCCTCTACGGGGCATCAGCATGGACTCACCCTATGACAGTGAAAAAGAAAAGACTCTTAGCTTCGATCCAACGCCCCTTCCTCTTACAAATAGCAAAAGCATACAAAACTACCTCAACGGCAGCTCTCTGTGTATTAACAGGAATCCCACCCCTCCACCTGAAAGCAAAAGAAGATGCAGACTTAGCCACGTTATTCCACCTCAAGAAAAACATAGAGGTAGAAGATCAAAACCTGTGCCCCCTTGATTTTGAACAGCCACGAAATCCTTACCTAAGACACCCTGCAGTACATGCAAAACTCAGAATATCTACAAAAGAAGACACCCTCAGTGTACCTTCATTTCCAGTCGTGTACACAGATGGGTCAAAGTTAAACGAAGAAGTAGGATGCGCGTTCTTTGCACTCCTCTCACAACAAGAAACAACAGAATGGAAAGGACACCTAAGGAACAACAACAGCGTTTTCCAAGCTGAGCTTTCAGCCATAAAACACGCTATTCTATGGTCTCATCAAAAGCATCTAACATATGTTACCATCTACAGTGATAGCCAAGCGGCAATTAAAGCTGTCAATGTTGCAACAAACAAATCATCAATAGTGCAAGATATCTACGATTTATTATCACAGTGCAAGAGAACATCTATAAAAATAAAGTGGGTAAAAGCGCATGATGGACAAGCCCAAAATGAAAGGGCAGATGCGGTTGCTAAAAATGCAGTTCAAGACCCATCTCTACCTCCAATCAATGTCCCATTCCCTAAATCGTATGTGAAACATATGTTGAAAAAAATTACATTAAAAAAATGGCAAACTGAATGGGAAAATGCAGAAGTAGGTAGAAGGCTTTTCAACTTCTACAAGAAACCCACATATGATCCAATCTCTTATAACTTCTTCATCAACATATTCTTATCTGGACATGGTCCTTTCCCCACGTACTACTTTGCACGAAATTTGAGCGAATCAGACAAGTGCATATGTGGGGAAAAGGGAGACCCAGAGCACTATATTTTCAAGTGCCAGCTCACAAAAGAGCTACACTGCAAAGGAAGGTCACAAATTACGCCTGAGTACATTAAATGCAGGCTAACGATACCTCATTTACAACAAAAGGTTTCCTTGATTATGAAGAAACTTTTTGCATATAAAAGAGAAGACATATGTCAAGATGCTATCGCATCTGTATAAATACCTCTTATTCTACAACTTGCAAAAATAATGCAAGATTTCAGAAATATTACAAGTGTCTGAAACAGGCTAAATATGGTATAAATAGTTTTTATAAAATAGTTACATTAAGAATTTGGACTGTATTAGTGTAATAATTAAATTAAAAAATAATGTAAATAATATACGACTCTATTAGATATATTAGTGTAAATGTAAGTATTATGTGATATTCTAATGTATATTTTCTGTATTTATGATACATTAATTTACAAAAATAATAATGTAAGACTTCAGTGCTGATGCATTTGTGTGTAACAAGTTAAAAAAATGAAAGGAAATGTATTAATAAGAGAATTCGCCTCAGTAATTCAACTAAGTATGATAAAATGCACAAAAAAAAAAAAAAAAAAAAAAATCTTCAATTAGCTCCTTAAAACGATGTTTATTTTAATTCGATGTAACTAGATATACTAATGTAAATATATTGTTTGTATGAAGTACAATGTAAAATGAAAGTTTGTATGTTCGAAGTAATTATGTTATATTAATCTGCCATAATCCAACTTTTGTTAATAGGTCAATCTCTTTGTAATAATTGTATACTGTGTCTTTGTAATTGTATATTCAATACGTAAGTCTAATGTTAATGTAAAATTACTATGTAAATGTCTTGGTAGGCTAGCATCCGATGCGGGCCAACTAAAAGCCCAGCGGGGTACAGTAGTGCGGCGGAGCAACACCTGTAAAAGTCACTGACGAAGTTCTGGTGCTCCGTCCACTTTTCCCTGTCCTTGTCCTTCAGATGTATCTATTCGTCAGATACCAAATGCTGATAAAGTTTACTTCGACAATTTTTTTACAAGATTTTTTCTGATGAAACATTTTCAGGACATTGACGTTAGAGCAACAGGAACTGTTCGATTCAACAGAATGAACAAATGCCCTATTGCAACAGACAAAGAGATAAGGAAAAAACGAACGCGGGGCATATGACTACAGATTTGGTTTCCATAACGAAATTTTAGCTGTCACGTGGAATGACAACGTTTGTGTAAAGCTTCTGTCTAATCATGAAACTATCGAAACAATATTAGAGGTGAAGCGATGGAGTAGAACAGAGAAGAAAGATATTCAAGTACCACAACCC
The DNA here is from genome assembly GCF_044657685.1 of Stegodyphus dumicola. NCBI lineage: Eukaryota > Metazoa > Arthropoda > Arachnida > Araneae > Eresidae > Stegodyphus > Stegodyphus dumicola. Next base: position 159,789,849 of record NC_140772.1, on the reverse strand, counting down.
AAACTGATATCAGAATATAACAAATACGTGGGTGGAGTAGACAAGATGGATCGGAATGTTCAAAAATACAGAATCAGAATAAGGGGGGGAAATGGTTATTTTCCTTTGCTTACTAATGCCATCGACGTAGCACTGGTTAACGCCCACACACTGTATTGTATTTCAAATGATAAAATTCCATTGCTAGATTTTAGGAGGATGGTTGCTTATCTTCAGAATAGATAACAGAGGATATCTTGCTTTATCTTCATAACTCTCAGATGCAAAAAAGGGTGGAAGGAGTTCTTTCACTAAAGCATCAATTAATTGTGTTTCTACTGTTATCAGAACATCTGGTAACCATTATATTGAACGGACCGAAAATGGTAAACAAAGAAAATGTTCAGTGTGCAAGACAACAATGTGGAAAATGGAATGTTGGATTACACTTAGACTGTTTTGAACGCTGACATTAAAAGTAGATAGTATTAGCCATGATCCCAATTTGGCGATCGGACTTAAATTTAAAATTTCTGAAAACAAATTGACGCATTTATGAGAAAAACATGTTTTTCTTATTATTTAGATGTAAACTAACAGAAATAAAATAAAAATTGATGAAATAAAAATTTGGCAGTTAATGGGTTAAGTAGAAAATAATTAAGTTATTTTAAATATAAAAAATTAATTTTTCGCTTTTGAAACATTTTTACTTTATAAAGCATTTCTCCCGCCTTCTTAGCAAGCATTCGTGGTGTAACGGTTGCACACTCGGTGCGTATTCGAGGGGTCCGATTTTCGAGTCCCAGCGAGGACACTGCTCATTTTTCATGTCTCCAGTATCAAAATAACTTAATGTCTCTACAACTTATATTAAAGAGCAATTATGCGATTTTATTTTTTTTCATTCCCTATTCTTTTACAATGTGAATACTTTTCACTGAAAAATATTTTACTCTTGTTTGTTAGAATGTTTTAGTGATTTATTACCTTTAATTGCATTGCATTTCAAATATAGTCAAGTCTCGTATTTTTGGGTTGGAAAACTTTTAATTAAAATATTCGACTTTCCCATTAAATATATAAATTACATTTGTTTTTAATTTACTTATGCTAACGAATACACTCTTACAAAATTAACATTTTAACTGGCTTAAAAACTTGTTACTAAGTACTTTCTATTCCCTCCAAACAGAGCATTCACATTAATTACCTTGAATCTCATTAAATATGTTTAGAAATATCTTTGTTGATAAAATTTTAATTTAATTGTGGTCGATGATAAATACCGGTCTATATCCTAGATAAATGATTTACAGCCTAAATAGGATTTTTAGGATACATCCTAAATAGGATTTTTTAGTCTATATTAGGATATGATTTATATCTTAAGTAAAGTGAGATTTTTTCCTTTTTATCTGCATTGCAATACATGTGAATATAACTTTAAATAAAGTAATAGTGCACTATTATTAAAGTTCTTTAATGAAATACACACTATAAATGTATCAAAAAGGCAGATTTTTAAAATGTTAAAATATCCAAGCACAAATAAAAGTAGTTATTTTGCCATGAATGAGCTAAGATATAATTGCTGATTTTATTGAATTCATGAACATTTGACCGTTTGCTTTGCTAGAAAACTATGCTGCGTTTATTCTAGTTTTAATAAATATAACGAACTATGATGCAAGGATCCGCAGCGTTTTATCTTTTGTAATATTTTAACCAATATTCAGTTAAGTACATATAAAAGCTGACATATATTTTGTTGAGTCCAAAGAAGTTTTGACATTTACAGCACTCAGTTAATGCATTACTAGTTCTTTCCTAAATTATTTTCTTTACTATGAGATTGTCAGAATCTCAAATTCATGTATAATTAACAAAGGCAAACTATTCATGTATGATTAACAAAGAGCCAGAGGAAAGAAAAAATAAAAATGCACCAAATTCTAACTACTAATTCGGTAATAACAAAAGGAAGGCTTTGATTGCATTGTTATGCAATTTCTGCACTAAAAGCTATTTTTTTAAATAGGATTTTCAATAAGATGATCAAGCAGTAAGATGATGAAGCAATAAGATGATCAAGGAGATGAGCCCCAAGATGCTATGCAAATTTACGAAGTTAATCAACGCAAAGATTAAAATTCAACACTTCCCGACCAATTGTAAAACAGCAGTGATTGCGCCGATATTGAATCTGGGGATAGATCCATCCAGTGCCACCTCATATCAGCTGATTAGCCTGTTATCCACACTAAGCAAGATAGCCGAAGCTGTGATATTAAAACGCATCATCCAAGATTTCATCAGAGAAAATAACATCCTAATTCCTCAACAATTTGGTTTTCGGCAAAAACACTCAACGATTCATCAACTTTAGTGAGTCAGAGAACTAATCGCTGACGGACTTAATAACAGACGCATAAATGGCGCCCTCTTTCTTGATATTTCGAAAGCTTTCGACTGTGTATGGTTACAGGATCCTACATCTAAGGTAATCACTCTGAGTTTCCCAGATTACATTATAAACATAATTAATTCCTATCTGTACGATAGAAACTTTGTCGTTCGTTGTAAACAAGCATACTCTACACTCAGAGGAACCCTTGCAGGCTTGCCTCAAAGGCGCTTACTCTCACCTACCCTATTTTCAATCTATACGAACGGCATTCCACACAACACCCTCACCATACTAGCATTATACGCAGACGACACTGCAATCCTCCATCAAAACGCGTCTATAGCCGCAGTAATACAAGCATTACAAGAACACATCCATGCGCTAGAATCCTGTATGGCTAAATGGAAAATTCAAACCAACGTCGAAAATTCAGCTGTGTACTTCACTAAAAAGTTCAGTATGGACTTGAACATCACTCTGAAAATGTATACTCAAAATATTTTCTGGACCAAGCGTTATTTTAAACCAAAAACTCACTTAGGGCTCACGCGTTACATATATTCTAAACACATTTTGGGGTACTAAAGCTCTACTCAACTCCTTAATCTCCCGAAATTCAGGTTTATCTATAGAAAAGAAAGTTTTTGTGTATAAATCCATTTTGCGTCCCATCATTACATACGTCTTGGGGTTATCTATGTGATACTAGAATGCTGAAAATCCAGCAAATGCAAAACCAATGGCACTTTGAGACCAATGGCAAACTGTCGTCACTTTGAGACCAATGGCAAACTGTCGATGGTATATACGAAATGAGACAATACATAGAGAACTTGATGTTAATAAATTCAGCGTATATATTACCAAAATAGCTAAAACATTCTTCAGAAACATCGAAAAAGTTAATAATCTTTCAATTCCAATCATGAACTACTACATTCAGGATAGTTCCAACAGAAAAAGACGTTGCTTCATCTGAATGTATAGCTAAGACGACTTATTTTTCTCAAATAATATAGTCAAAATTTCCTTTCAAATTTTATAAATTATACAATAATTGTTTAGGCCCAAAATTCTCTCATTTCATGATCTTTTTGCTCAGAATATCCAATTTTTTCTATCTGATGTATTCCACTCCCTTAAAAGGTGCAACTGTGTCGCCATCTAGTATGAAAAATATAAACTCTTTTTGCTCCACCAAGGCCAACTTATACTGAGTATAACTTGGCTCCAGCGTAGAAATCTAACTACTGAGTCGCCATCTAGTGATAGTAATTCAAACCTTAATTTCCAGCTAAACTATCTCGACTAACTAAGCTCCGCCCCTTCATCAGTGCCTGACTTGCTATGAATTGTACTTGCCTTCCAGGTTCTCCATTGGATGTCAGATGTCTGAACCAGTTATCTGCACCCTCCTGACCTGATGCACAGGTTCCTTTCACCTTACCACCATTTGGACTTCGGAGGCCAAGCTGCTTGCCCGCTCTCTACAACAAAAGCTTTAATTGCCGATTCCTTATGCATTACACCAATTAACTTTGCTTATCAGGTTCAATGTTTCTTCTAACCTTCTTCGGAAACATACAATGACCTGACTAGAACAGAGAGCTTACTAAAGCTATGTTCACTAATTGTAGTAAGTAGACAGGATACAGACGAAGGGTATACAAAACCTTTTATTTTTTTCTTTATATACAATGACTTCCGTACTTCGGAATACAATGACCCTCCACTCGGGGTCTAACTTAAAAGATATCAAAATAAAACTAAACTCTAATTTAACTTTAGAATAAGATTGGCCTTATAATAATAGGAAGCGTATGTAGCACAGAGACTGTGAACACTACAATACGTTTAATTTATCAAGAGGATTAAAACCTCTGGCCTGGAAGGCAAAGTAGCAACTGCGTAACTTCTAAGGTAAGCGGCCTGCTTCGAACTCACGGCTTCCTCTCTTCTGCTTGGCAAAAAGGCCACACTTAAATACTTGGCGTTCGCCAGACAACTTTGCATAAACTCCTTCACGCTTATAATTCTGGCCGGAAGTAGAAAATAAGAAGTGATAGTAAAGATTTAAAATAAAATAAACGTTAGTAAAACTTAAGATCCTTACATACTTCCCGCCAGAGTTAATTAGTTTGAAACTGAGGTCTAAAACGACCTTGTTGAAAACTTTTAGCTCTAGAAACTAACGCGAGGCCAACCTTTTACAATCATAACTTAGCTATAAACTAGAAAATTTTAAAAGAAAGAAATTTGTTACAATAGCAGCTCCCGGAATATACAACAATCTTTTTTCTTTTTCATCTGTACTGCATCAAAACAGGAGCTTTATTCAATTCTGGTTCCTTCCAGAGATCTGGAAGGAAAACTAGTTTAATGAAATGTTACAGAATGACATTGCAAATAACATATAGAATATACTTTTCTTAACATTCTTATTTCATTCATGACTATTTTAATTATCTCTCCCCGTGCTCTCTGACATGTGTTGTAAAAACACCAAACACGAATGTGTTTCTGTCTATGTGTTCAACACTTCCTCCTACAATCAAAACACTAACGTGTTAAAATTCAACATACGAGACCTCTTAACACACCCTAATTTCAACTCTAGACCCTGAGGTACTATTCTGAAAGTGGCTAACTCTAAAGTGTAGCGTCAGAGAGCCTAACTACATCATTCAACCTTTAACACATATTCACCATGATTTAATCTTTACAGTCACACGAATAACAAATTTTGTAACATTACGTTCACTTTTACCATATCACGGTATTTCTAAACATTCAAAATAACAGTTCACATGTATACAAGAACATATCAAGATGCCGTTAATTTTACACATTTGAAAACATACATTAATAGTACATTGTTAACTTCTATTCTTTTCAAAGCAAGTGCCAATTATTTCTACATTGAAATAATACTACATTTCAAAAAGTCTTTCAGACTAAAACTTCTTTCTTGTTAGAATGTTTTAAATAAAATTTATACAATAACTTTTTACAATATTTAAGTCTTTATACAACGCTATTATACATCAACTTTAGTTTTACGCGCGAGTAATTGAAAAACATAATAAGAAAATCGGTCACAACTCATTTCTCGCCCTTTTGGCGATAAAGGTAGACCTCGCATGAGGTAAAACTTCTTGAAATCTGCCACTTGCAGTAAGAATGAAAGATTAACTTAAATTTGTAAAGTAACATAAAATTTTACTTATCTTTGTAATATTCAGACATCCTTTTCTGGGCCCAGTCTTTAAAGGTGCTGCAGACCGTAGCTTGGTTGATCCTCCTTCTTGTACGGGCTCGCCCTTCAGTGCTTTCCTCTGGAAGCTTCCGTTTTTCACCACTACGGCCACCCTTGAACATCTTCCTTTTGTGCTCTGCTTGTGGTCTTGGCCGTTTGAAGGCAGCTGGTCTTGGTGGAACCGGGAAACTTCTGTCGTGATCCTGCTTGGACCTCGTTGTTTGCCGTTCAAATTTTTCTTGTACTTTTTCCTCCGCCGCTGATGGCCCTTCCGCAGTTCGGCGACTTTTGCTGCGGAGAGTTCTGTCGGATGAGTCAATCTTCCGTTTCACAGCCGGGTTATAGTTGCCGTCCTTTCTCCCGGTCTTTTCCACATACGTCGTCCTTCTCCCTTCTTCATTCTGGGGGTGTTCGTGAACTCTGTTTTTTGGACGGTGGAACGGCTTCTTTTTCTTTTTACCTTCAGTTTTTCCGCGGGGCAATTTTCTTTTCACTTGCTTCTGTCTCTCATTGGCTTGCCCTTGTACTTGTCGTTTTCCCACCTCTGGAACTTGTACCTGCGGTGTCTGCCGTACCGGATCCTGCAAAAGATCTGAAAAGATTTGCATTTTATTACGATCGAAGTAGGGCTTGATTTGATCCATATTTGCGGAACAGGTTTCACCATTTCTTGCCTTTAACACTACAACAGCGTGAGTTATTTTTTCTATAACATATGGTCCTTCAAAGCGTGGAAAAAATTTGGCAGTTTTATCTTCTGGTGCTGAAGAAAGTGAATGCTTAATTTTTAGTACTTCATCCCCTACTTTATAAGTTACTCCCCGTCGTTTCAAGTCATAATACAATTTTTGTTTTCTTTGTGCTACTTCCGTATTCTTTTTTGCTTCTTTTATTAGTTTTTCTATATCACCCATTTTAAATTCTGGGGCTCTTTGTTGCACATAAAATAGTTTATCTAACGGTGTTATAACCTTTCTGCCTAGAAATAACTCAGCAGGAGCTTTGCCCGTTGTATCATGTTTTGCGGTCCTAAGGGCGAAAGCAAATTCATTGACATAGTTATCCCAGCTTTTATGAAAATTTTTAACATAACTACGGATAATTTTCACTATATTTCTGTTGACCCGTTCCGCTATATTTGATTGCGGCCGATACGGGACCATTTTTAAATGACGTATGCCCAGTTTTTGGCACATGTCTTCAAATATATTACTTACAAATTGAGGACCATTATCCGATATAACTTTTAGGGGCGCCCCGTATTTAAAAATATATTTATTTAAAATAGAATCGGTAAGTAATTTCGCGGAGGCTCGTTTTAAGGGAACAATTTCGGTCCATTTACTAAAATGATCAACTATAACAAGGAGATAGCGACTTTTGTTTAACTGATTTTTTGGGAAAGGGCCCAATAAATCGATGCCGATTATTTCATTTGGAAATTCGGATTTAATACTATTTAGAAACCCGGCCGGGCGGAAATTAATATAATTAACGGCTTGACATGTTGGGCAGGACTGGACATACGCCCTTGTTAACTTTTGCAGTTCAGGAAAGTAGACTGCCTCGCGTACGCGTTCAGTAGTTTTTCGAATACCAGCATGAGAAGCTAAAGGGCTGTCATGGAGCTCTTGCAGGATATTTAATCTAAGACTAGCTGGGATAACAGGTCGAAATTCGTTGTTGGAATTCGTAGTTTTTGTATAAAATAATAGACCATCTATTAGTTCGTAATGGGCCGCCCTATTTCTTATCGCCACAATATCTTGGTGGCTAAAATTTTCAGGATCCTTCAAATACTCATAAATACTTCCAAACTCAGGATCCTTACCCAGTTCGGTTATTACAGTTTCTCGGGAATTTATTGTACACGCTGTCAGCATTGCAACTTTTACGGTATTACCCTGTTCGTCTAATTTAATTCGTGACAGGGCATCTGCTACGATATTTTCCTTTCCGGGGGTATGCTTGATTACCAGATTATATTCTTGCAGCTTGAGTGCCCATCTTATTAACCTTGGGGATAAAATTTTCCCAGAGTATAATCTAGTTACCGCCGCATGATCAGAATATACTGTTATCGGCGCCTTTCCAAAATAGACTCGGAACTTTTGCACTGCTAACAGAACTGCAAGTGCCTCTCTCTCGGTCGCGGAATAGTTTCTTTGTGTTTGATTTAAAGTTCGGCTAAAAAATGCCACTGGCTGGTGATTTTGGGAAAGTACCGCTCCTACCGCATAATCCGAAGCATCCGCTGAAATTTCTAAATTTTCATCCTTTTCAGGAAATTTCAACACAGGGGCTTGCGTTAATGCTTGTTTTAATTTTTCGAAAGCACTATTGGCTTCGGCCGTCCACGAGAATCTTGCCTTTTTCCTTTTTAATTTTAACAATGGCTCAGCGATAGCCGCAAAATCTTTTATAAAGGACCTATAATATGAACAAAGTCCTAGAAAAGAAGAGAGCTTCTTTGCCGTGTTTGGAGTCGGATACTTTTGTACAGCGATTAATTTTGATTCATCTGTCTCGATCCCTTTTTGCGATATTTTGTAACCTAAATATTTTAATTCAGGGGCTGCAAATTTGCATTTTTCGACATTAACTTTTAGACCGGCCTCATTTAATAAAGAAAACACCTGTCTTAAATCCTGTACATGTTGGTCTAGATTATCACTAGTAATAATGATATCGTCTAAATAGATAAATGTGGACTTTCCGAGAACAGGTCTTAACACAATGTCCATGCATCGCTGAAATGTTGCTGGGGCGCCTGAAAGGCCAAACGGCATTCGCAAAAATGCAGAAGTGCCAGACTTGGTTATAAAAGCAGTCTTAGGCACGTCCTCAGGCCTGATCCCTATTTGAAAATAACCATTCGTTGAGTCTAAAGTTGTCTTAAATTTGGTTGATTTTATGTTCCTTAAAATTTCTTCTATAATCGGTAACGGATATACCGAATATTTCGTTATGGAATTTAATTTACGGTAATCAATAGCGAATCTCCACCTTTTTGGATGCTCCAAAGGATAATCATTATTTTTCTTACATAAAACCACCGGACTAGCATAACTACTTGAGATAGGCGTTACGATCTTTTTACGTAGCATATCGGTAATATGCCATTCTATAATTTTTTCCTTATTCTTATCATACCGGTATGGTTTTTGACGAACCGGCAATGCATCTCCGGTGTCAATACTATGGTTAGTAACCTGGGTAAATCCTGGAATATCACTAAATAACGAAGCAAATTCACTTACCACTTGTCGGATTCTATCTTGCTCGTCATTAGGCAGGTGGTCAAGATTTAACCTCGGCGGTTCAACCTTTTCTACACGCACTGGTTTCATCGTCAGCTTAAGAGACGCTTCATTAAAATCCAGTGTAGCTTGTGCGTCTGAAAGAAAGTCTATTCCTAGTATTAAGTGTGCTTGCAAATTCTTTACTATAAAAAACATCACCTTTACTTGTTCGTCCTTGATACGGATGTACAAAGGTACTTTACCTACGCACTTACATTGTTCTCCTTGCGCCGCTAATACTGTTGTATTATCCGCATTATATATGCGGTATTTGCGAAAATACTTTCTAAAAAAGACTTCTGCCACACAGGAACACTGCGCGCCGGTATCCAGGAGTGCGGTGGCTGGGATATTATTTACCAAGACTTCAATCTTCGGAAGAGTTAAATTTTTCACCATTACTGTATTTAACTTGTAGGAAGAGGGGTTTTCGTGGCCTTCGGATTTCCGCACCCTCTCGTCAGCAGAAATCCGTTTTAGTTTAAATTATTTTTTCTTTCGGTGCTTTCCTTCTTTCTCCACTGGCCTTGAGACTTTTTTCCTGGGTTGCTATTGAACTGTCGACGTTCGCCGGCTGTTTTTGAATGCTCGGGTTTCCTTGCCCACTGATTCGCTTTTTCTCCGTAGCCATGTGCTTGAGTTTGCTGTAGTCTTGGCGTACCAAATTGGTTTCGCTGTTGATATTGGCGTCTTCTTTCGACGTCCGCCGTTCTTCTACTTTCAAACTGGATTGCTAGCTCAAATAATTTTTCCAGTGTAGTCGGATTTCTCAATTCAATAAAGTCTTGCACTTGGGGTAGTAACCTCGGCAAAATCACTTGAATTATTTCAGGATCCGGACGGTTTCCATACAAGAGCTTGAAAACGTGAATTTTTCTTAAAATAAAACTCGAGGGGTTTTCCATTCTTTGTTGATATATACTGAAAAGTTCTGTTTCTAATTTCGCACGATCCCTTACAACAGGGAAGGCTTTTAGTAGGGCAGTCTTGAAATTTTCGTAGGTATAGGTGTGACTTCCTGCTTGACCCAAGAGACTTCTGCCGATACATTTGAACCAGTTAAGCGCTTGGCCCCTCAAAGCGCTGGTAGCTAAGGTAACTTTTTGAAACTCGTGCACGGGGTAGAGCACGAAGTGGTCATCCAATTTTTCCAAAAAACTGGTTACCTGTGAGTTTCCATTAAACGTTGCTTCTGGTTTCATCGAAGCGCGCATGGTCTGGACAATATACCCAAATCCTTCCAGGGCGGCAGCTGGCATTTCTGGATTCTGAGCTGTTTCTGCAGGCAGCACAGGTTCTTCTTGAAACTCGGCCATGGTTATTCTTCGTCGGGCGCCACTATCAGGTTCAATGTTTCTTCTAACCTTCTTCGGAAACATACAATGACCTGACTAGAACAGAGAGCTTACTAAAGCTATGTTCACTAATTGTAGTAAGTAGACAGGATACAGACGAAGGGTATACAAAACCTTTTATTTTTTTCTTTATATACAATGACTTCCGTACTTCGGAATACAATGACCCTCCACTCGAGGTCTAACTTAAAAGATATCAAAATAAAACTAAACTCTAATTTAACTTTAGAATAAGATTGGCCTTATAATAACAGGAAGCGTATGTAGCACAGAGACTGTGAACACTACAATACGTTTAATTTATCAAGAGGATTAAAACCTCTGGCCTGGAAGGCAAAGTAGCAACTGCGTAACTTCTAAGGTAAGCGGCCTGCTTCGAACTCACGGCTTCCTCTCTCCTGCTTGGCAAAAAGGCCACACTTAAATACTTGGCGTTCGCCAGACAACTTTGCATAAACTCCTTCACGCTTATAATTCTGGCCGGAAGTAGAAAATAAGAAGTGATAGTAAAGATTTAAAATAAAATAAACGTTAGTAAAACTTAAGATCCTTACATGCTTAGCGGAGTAACTTTGAAGATTTGATATGCGAAGACGTACCTACCTGCAGTACTGAGAATATGAGAATATGCTATGCCCTCAGCTATGAATTTCTCAACGTTATGCCACTAAAGAAAGTTTTGCGCAAGGATAAGTCGTTACACTTAGGATGAGGCTGACATCCAGGCGCCTGTTTTCATATGCTTGCACCTAAGTCTTCCAGGTAGGCTAGTGGGGGTGAATAGGAACTTGGGACTTTTGGCGGTTGGATCGACAGCCATGCCATGTGGAAAGAGCTAACTTAAACAAGTTGTGCGCGCTTTATATTGTAAATAGGTTTTTTTTTTTTTTTTTTTTTTTTTTTTGAATGGATAATAATGTAAGTTGTTTTATTGTGCATTGTGAACCTTTATGTGTAATAAATTACTGGATAAAATAAATATTATGTGTAATAAATTACTGGATAAAAAGCTGGAGATTTATTCCCTATTATGATGAGTGCATGAGAAATAGCGAACCTACCTCGAGGTTGAGAGGGCACGAGGTGACAGTGATATTTAAAATTCCTGTTCAGGTATTACAAGACTCTGATTTAAAACTGACACATGAACTGTTTTTTATAGTTTAAGATTTTTGAAGCTCCTTTCATACTAATTACTAATTGGTAATATTAAAAATATTCTTGATGCAATTTCCTAATTCAAATATGACTTAACTAAAACGCAGTCCTCTTGAATTATATTTAAAAGATCTGAATTTGCTTTAATGACCAAAATTATTAAAACAGCGGGGTTTTTGAAACTAGATATTCCTGATGAAATGTCTAGATCATCTAAATCATTTGGGTGTTTAATTTAAAAATTTCTTCTTTTTAAAATACTTAAATCTAATTACACTGATTTTTCACCAGCTAGAAACTGGAAACAGAAAGCTATTATTCTTAAATTTTGATATCTCTACATTAGTTGTAAGATTAAAATATCTATCATTTCTTTCCTTTCTGCTGTGACTGTTATACTTGCTAGTTTAATTTCCAAAGCTTACAAGGACTATCAGTCTAAGAATTAAAATGCCTTCCGAAAGGATTTTGTAATGGAAATTGGCTTATGTTTAGGTTAAAGATGGGGAAGGGCAAAAATATCTATACAACCAACCTGTTCACCGAAATCTGATATTTGATTAATCAATCTATAGGTTGTAATTTTTGTATGATTAAAATATTTGATTGCAAGATTGCAAGCCTTTGTTTATCTTTTATTTTTATTACAGTATAAATTTCAGCGAAGGCATATCTAAAATTTAAAATTGATTTCTTGAGAGACATTATCAGTTTCCCAAACTGCAATGATCTATTATTTGATACTGCACACAAACTTGAATTTTATATAAATTAATAATGGCGAGCTGAAAATTATATAAAATACATGTTAATGAATTTTTCTTTCTCTCTTAAATTACTTAATCGCTAACAGTTAATTAAGTTTTTAATTTCATTTGGAAATTGTTACAAGGTAGGGTATTTCTAAAATTTCACGTTTCTCCTGGCCCTCTGATTCACCTGAGGCAAGTGCGCTTGCCCCACCTTTATCCCGCTCAGGTATCATGATTTTTCGCATTTGTGGTAACTCCATTTAAAAAAGTAATATTTTGTATAACTCGATTAAAACAGATGATTAGCATACATACAGACATCTGTGTTACAATCATACATCTGATTCATACATCTGATCAGCATACATACATCTGTGTTACAATCATACATCTGATTCATACATCTGATCAGCATACATACATCTGTGTTACAATCATGTAACACAGATTTTAGAAAACGTCTAGCTTTTAAAATCCAAAATTGCCCTCTTACTTGCACTAAACTTTCATTTACACCACTATGATGTAACTTTTCATGACAGTTCAAAATAATTAATTGGTAATATTATAGGCTGAATTTCATCAACATCTAATGATGATTTTACTAATCTACTTCCAACTCTTAAACAACCTTTTTCATCCATTACTGGATTTAACCCAAACAATTTGTAATTTTGAGACAATGGCTTTTTACATTTAACATCAGTCAGTTCTGCAAAAAAATATTCACCTTGTGATAAGTTAATCCAATAATTTACATATTTCACTTTTGGTCATAGAAACAATCACTCTATTCTGTGACTTCAAATTATTAATGAATCTAAATATATATGACGTGACTCTTAAAAGTTTAGCTAAGTCACCAAAGTTCTCTATTTTTAACACAGGTTGTAAAAGTTGAAAACTGCTGGTAACTTGAGTCACAACTCTTTCTTCAGCACTATCTACTATGTTACAATGCTCGTTCACTTTAGGCCAATTTATTTCATCTTGATGAAGCCATGGTGGTCCATGTCACAACACTTGATCTACTACAAGCTCACTCACTTTAACACCACGTGTGATTTTGTCGGCAGGATTGTGAGATCTTGGACAATGATCGATTTTGTACTAATGTTTCCCATCGCCGTTGTGAGTTTCACCAGTGAAGCACAATAAGAGAATCTGTCCATAAATGAATCTTAGTTTGAGGAAAATACACACGGACGGTAGTTACATGTCTTGCACCTAACACTGCTGCCATGAGCTCGAGTCTTGGTAAAGATAATTTTTGCAGGGGAGCGACGCTGATCTTGGCTATCACTAAACTTCCTCCAGAATATTGTAAGCTGCAGAATTTCACTACATTGCTGCTCCGTAAGCACTTTGAGATGAATCACAAAACAATGTAGTTCCAGTGTTTTAGGCGTTTCATCAACATCACGAAAATACCACCGAGGTATCTAGATATTAGGTAGATCACATCGTTGTAGATACCATTTGTTCCACTTGTCTTGCAATTCTGGTCGGATAATTTCATCCTAATCTTCTATATATTTCAGCCATAAATCTTGAAACAGAACTTTTGCTTGAATAAATATGGAGCAAGAAACCCAACAGGATCAAAAATTTTTAAAGTGGCTTTCAAAACACATCTTTTTATTTGGTAATTAACAATCTAAGGACAAACATTCATAAACATATATTTAACAATATATCAAGTGATATCAAAGTGATAAGGAAAGTAATTTAGCAAAAATAATATATAGTGTCTGTACAGAGGTATCGTAATAAATGGCTTTACTGCCCTGTATGCATGCATTATATTAAGAGATTAAATAAAGATAATTTTTTTTTTTTTAGAATATGATCTCATCGAATGGCAAAGGTACATGTTTCCCATTATGCTATAGGTGGATGCTTCCTATACTATTCAGTGGCCATCATTCAGTTTTTCTTCATTATTTTCAGTTATTGACTAATTATTGGTAGAAGTAAATGTGCTGTAAGCTGAGATTTAGATAGAGAGAAAGCGAACTTTCTAACAATATTCTGATTTTCCAATAGAATATCAACCACTGCAGTGGAATGCCACGTTATCGTTCATAAACTCAAATCCTTCAAAAACAAAGCAGAACATTTTTTTCTACAGTATCATTTACCGGTTTTTTTAAAGTACGAGATTCCATCAGTTATTCTGTAGACTACTTTACGTTATTATATAGTTCTGTTTAGCTTTACTAGCAGTTATTTTCATTTTTGAGCCTTCCTCAATTCTCTTTATCTCCCTTTTCATTTCTCGTCAGGATGCAAATTAAGTAGGTGAACGAGGTTGTTGAAACGATAAAGTTAGACTGCGATGTTACTTGTCTAGCGCATGTTTGCTATTTTGTCCTCCAGCTGTTAATTTTAGCATCGGGTGGGCATTCTGGCACCCTTTGCTAAGATTAACAGCTGGAGATAACTTAGTATTTCGCTGGTGTAGATTTCTGAAACAGTCTGTTACATTAAAATAAATTGGTCTAGTACTGTATCTTTTCCCTTTTTAATTTATTGTTATCGTTTAAGTTCTCACCGCAAGTGGGCAGTGCTTTCTATGTAAGCACGTACGTCTCCGCCTTCTGTTATACATTTTGTGATAAATAAGAAACTTTTACACATTTTTCTCGTTGTGTTCATCTTCGCGCCTGTACGAGAAGTCGCCAAGTACCATTCATGCCAGGTCTATTTACCATTTTATGCTTGTAAAGCATACGAGAGCTCACTGTTCTAGCATTAAAACGCAGTGTACTTCTTATTTTATACTGATATTTTAAGACTCGGCTTTGCATTTTTGACTCGACTTGACTTTGTGCAGGCGATATAGCATTTAATTAAACTAAGTAGCCAGTCGTTAGCTATCTTAATATAATGTGTATTTTACATTATTGTTTTCTCTTAATTTAGTTAGACGCAAGTGGGGGTGAATTGTAAGCACCAAGTGCGTGCATCTGTTTAATTTAGCTTAAATAAAAAAGTTATTTAAAACCTTCTTCTTCAGTATTTATTGTTCAAGAGATAGCTAGTATTCGCTACTTCATCTTCTAAGTAGAGTTCACGTTGTATGCTTCCAAAAAGAACGCACCGACTCTATAATAATCTAGTTGATAATCGTTATCTCTGGTGGAACTAAGTCTACTATGATCAATAATAGTAGCTTACCCCTTTCAGTTTTTATCCAGCTCTTATGCTTTTTTAACCAGCGTAAGAGATGACGGCAAAAGTTAGGCGTTAAAGGGACATAGTCCACTTGCTGCTGAGCAGAACTGTTTCCTTTGTTGGGCTGTTTCCTCCTATTTGGGCACAATGAACAGTGATATCTAGCGCGGATTGCTATGTGTATCTTCAGTTGCTTCCGTTGCCTAATGACAATCTGTCTTGGCCTGGAAGATTAAAATACAGCCAAAACTAAACATTATTTGTCATCGATGAGTTTTATTGCTTCTTCGAAAATCTATACTTCTATCTCAGAAAACCGACTATGCTGAAATAGGATGCTAGAGTCAATACAAGAACAATACACTTCATTTTCCTTCCTGCGATTTCTGAGTTTTATTTATTTATTTATTTATATTTTTTTTAAACCAGTGAAACTCACATTTAGTGCCATATAGTATTCTTAAATTCTTTTTCGAATTTCATTGTCTGCAACAGGGAATGTAGCTCATTGAACATCTTGGTCACTGTTCGGAACTTCGAAAAAAATTCATGAAATTTTACTATCATCGCTCATAAACTGAGAGGCATTCTCTGACGTTAAGACTTAAATTTGAATGAAAGTATGCATCAGTTTCTGCCGAAGATCTATACTCATAAGGCTCACCAGCGGCCGAGCGGTAAAGACGCTGAACACTGGTAGTTCAGTCCGAGGTTCGAATCCCGCGAACGGGCTGGCTGCATGGGCGTTTTCGTGGTTTTCCCCATGTGTAACGTGTATAGGAGCCAGTTTCCCTTAGAAAGTCCAGCTCACCAGCGGCCGAGCGGTAAAATCGCTGAACACTGATAGTTCGGTCTGAGGTTCGAATCCCGCGAACGGGCTGGCTGCATGGGCGTTTTCGTGGTTTTCCCCATGTGTAACGTGTATACGAGCCAGTTTCCCTTAGAAAGTCCTCCACGAAAGCATCCCTCCTCTTAGGCAGATAGCCCTCGAGGCTTTGCCATAATCACACACACACACCCTTAGAAAGTCCTCCACGAAGGCATCCCTTCCCTTAGGCATATAGCCCTCGTGTGCTTTGCCATAATTGAATAATCCAATCCTATACTCATGAACATTGTAATAGGTTCTTCCATTTCAGTTTTAAGTTAAAAGCTTTAGGACAAGAAAATTTATTTCGATTTTTAAATATTTTGTTGTAATATTTTTAAAAATTAATAATTAAGTATTAATTATTTTTAACAACATTTTAAACAATTTAGCTCGTGTTTTTTAATATTAATTAAATTTACATTAAATTAAACATTTCAAAAGTATTTATTTTAAATTTTTATTTTGTTAGATGCATTTACTTTAAATTAATATACTTAGATGAAATAAAGAAATGAAGAATTACAAAATGAATCTTTTGCAGACTTCAAATTCTTGAAAGAGGAGAATTTAATCTCTTGGCATTCTTAAACTAATGCGAATAATCAGTGAAGAAATGCTAGAAAGTTCATGTTTAAACGCGATCCAGCTACGACGTTATGCCGATGCAGAAAATACTGAAGAAGCAACGGCAAATATTTTGAATCTTATTTGCCCTATGAATACATCATGAAAGTCACCACTACCCCAACTTCTCAAACCAGTTTACAATGTCCTTGCTGCGTCATGTGTTACTTGGTATGTAGATAACGAAATTTTTAATTCAGTTCATATGGAAGTTGAATATTTTCTCTGTCGTCCAACCGGGATAGTGGTTAGCGACTCTCACTCTGAAGGGCCCGGGTTCGAATACTGGAGAAGGCATGGATTATGTCAAGTGTATAATGTCTATGCGGCATAGGGCACTCCAAATACATGGCAAGCCGAAAGTCCTCTAAAAAAGTTGGTGATAAAGGAAGAGGGATATGAGATCCTCGGACCCGTTCCCTCCAAGGTGTTCTCCATCAAAATTGGGGGCAGAATGGAGCCATTTGCTTACCTAGGAAATTTGATTCCTAGTACAGTGCTCACATATTACTAATTTTATTTTTCCCAATGCAGTACGTACTCTCACCTGTATAGTACTCAAGCCTCTTGCCAACAACAGGCGCAATCTTGCACTCCTTGCCACGGACTTCTGATGTTACTAAGACACATAGTGACATAAATCAATAAATAAGTGACATAAATCACAACAACATATTTTCTCTAAGTAATCACGGGCACTGACCTGCATTGCCACTGACTTTAAGAAATATTTTAAATATTTTGTACTAATTTCATAAGAAGCATGTCTAAGAAAATATCAACATCTAATCTTCATGACAAACTTTCATCAGCTTTTAGAACTCTTTGATTTAAATTACTTGGAGAATAAGAACCATTGTTTTCCAAAAATATTTCTCTTTGATTCAAAACTTATTTCTTTATCATATTCAATAGGAACAATTAATCAGACATAAGTATTGTGTATTGTACTTGTAAACTAGTGTTAGCTTTTTCCTTGTCTTCTCATTTTTAATTTGAATTTTACTGGCACACAGATGTCTTTATTGCATTTTTTGTATAACCAGAAAGCCTGAATAAAGAGTGTTTCTTTACCAAATTTGTATCTTCTGATTACATTCTACTAAAAAGAAAAAAAAATCATAACATATTACCAAGAACATTTATACATGTTTTGATTTTTGATTTATTAGCATACCATTTGCTTGTACACGAAATTTCATTCCTAGTTCGATGTTAACGCATTACTAATTTTCTCTTTCCCTATGCATTTCGTATGTGACAAATACTCAATTTAGGAAGTAAGGAAATTTTACTTACTCAACGCCATGCATTGCACTACTGAACCGGTGTCGTGCTTTAATTTGTATTATATATGCTATGAATATTTATAGAAATGTCATGTTTATTTCTCTTCTGGTCAAACAATTTTAAATAACACTTCACTATTAACCAAACCTTTTTATATTTTACGTGGAAAATAATTTACCCTGAAATTTGTCGAAATACAACCTAGTCTATCTTCCAAAACCCAATCATAAAAATTTGAACAGAATTATACCAAGCCATTCTATATATTGTATTTCTCATAAGTAAGTGCAGATGCTCATATATGCTTTTATCGAAGTACCGCTGAAGTTTCGAGTATAATGCATGCTTACGTTTGTTCGAATATTTGGGAATTACAGCCATTGACACATCCATTCTGAATTAATCTCTTCGGGTGCAACATTTTCGCATGTCTAATAATTCTGTTCAGTGAACTTGTACACTGTTCAATGGAGAATGCTTTGTATTCCCAATGGATGTGCTTATTAATTATATCTAACACTGTAGTATACAGATTTGAAATTACTTCGTAGCAAGTTTGACTTTCGATGGTAACGCAAATTTCTCATAGTTGCCTTATTATCGCTTAGAAATGTATTCTGCTTTAAATACTTTCTGATATTGGTAATACTCATTTGCAATTATTAAATGACAGTGAATATATTTTTCTATATTTTAGTGTTAAGGTTTTGACAAAAAAGTGAATTCTTTATTAAATGATGTAAAATTTTTATTAATATTGTGACACCAGAAATCTGTATAATTGTGGCAGTTAGAAGCGTTTTAAATTAGGACGTTTTTGCGTCCTGCGAACCTATGAAGAAAATACCGCATGCTGCAAGGTTTCATGCTAATTAAATAGTTGTAATTTTTTTCTCTGAATTTTCACTCCTACTTTCGTCTGCTCTCATCAGGACGCAAATGTATTAATTAATGTAGTCAAGTACAGAATTCTTTAGCTCGAAAGAGAACTTCTGACATCACCGCCTAATCATCACATTATTATCTCTCCTTGCAAATGCATTATCCTTGCAATTCAGCTTTAGATCTGCTAATCGTTTTTGCTTGTGAAAGAACGAGGGCCGAACCCAAAGTTTAGAGGCACGTTTCATCTTCTACATCAGTTTTATTTTAACATTTATCCTTGAAATGCCCATAAATTGCGAAGACTGATTTAGAAGTCAAAACAACAAAAATCAGCGTTATATTTTCAAATTTTCACAGGACTAGTTTCGATAGTTTTAAATGTGGAGGCTTGCCTGCACCTTAACTGGAACAGGTTGAAGTAAACGAGACACTAGAATTTGACATTTCTTGTACAGGTATAGTAACTTCACACTAACTGCACAATTCCGCCACAGTTTTAAAAGAGACACTCCGAAAGGCTATTCGAGTGTCTCCCACCATTCGTCTCTTACCATAATCTCTTTTACTGCTCACCGTGTATTCTTACTGCCCCCTTACCGAGCAGACACTATATGCTCACAAACAACCATGCCTTCACTGGGCTCGAACCTGGGCCCCTCGGTACGGCAATCAGCGTCGTTAGCCACTATACTGGCAGGGCGGCCAGTACTTAGCTTGACAATCAGGCTGCCGAGAAAATTGAAAGGTTTAGTTTAAATTACATCTAATTGTGTTTACCTGATTTTAAATTAGAGATTGAATCAGGGCGAGGAGTCTTCTGACGGTATTTATGAGTCTAGAAATTAATATTTAAAATAGTATGGACACTCGATTAAAGGCATCGGAAGTGTCTATTTGGAGAACCTAGTAGTGAGACGGATGCTTGGATTTGATATTTTGAGACCCATACTAGTTTAACACATTCCACCATTATAAAACAGGACCTGGCTGAAGTTGGAAATTATCAGATGGTAAGGGAAGAGCTTACACTGTTCGTATTAAGGAAAATTCAACTTCTGAAGCTATTGTACGGAGAAGAAATGGATAGTGAAGTCTTGCAGCGATTACTATGTAGCGATTGCTATCTCACGTTCAGAATTTCGTGCAACTGAGGAAATCTGGGAAGTTAGAAAAATTATTAGAATATGTGCTGTAGTGTGAAAGTAGGTGTGTCATAAAATATAAGCCAAATTTTAATAATTTGTCAGAGACTATTAAAAATCACATTTCTCATTAATAGCAAGTTAATGACTTAATAAGATATTTGGCAATTTAACACTTGCATTGTATTTTATTAGTATTTAGTTTATTGGTATGTGTTTTTCTTTTTTTTCTAATTTGAAATAACTTTAGTTTGAACCTACACTACATTCGTGTTTTATTAATGGAATTTCTTGAATTTTTCATAAGTTGGTATTAATTTTTCTTATTAATTGGAAACAAAAAATCATCCGGTAAAATCACGCATTTTTAAGGGATTTACTTTCCAAACATGAGACATCGGCGCGGCAGAAATTTGAACGTAGCCGTTAAGCCTCAACCAGTTGGACACCATTTACCTATAACATAAAATGTTTTAAAGAGTTTTGAACTCAAGGTAATTTGAAAACTTTAAAAATGCAGTACATATTTAAATAAAATCTGTGACTCAATAAATCAATTCTTATTGAAAAAGCAATTAAACCTGTTCCTCTATTCGTTTGATATATAATGCTATAAAATAAACTTTCAAGTTACTTGTTGCGTTGAATTTCATAAAAATATACCTAAATAGGGCAAAAACGCGTTTTGAGAAAAACATAATAAAGCACATAAGTTAATCAATCAATTACTACATTTTTCTTCTTTTTTAACTTTTCTGAGCCATAATCATGTTGTGTACCATAACATTTACTTTCGGTTTGTTTTTTAAGAATTATAACTTCCAGGATTATTTTAACTCATTGTTTAAGTTTATAGAATGGATTTTGTCTAGGGTTTGAATCTTCTCTCTCGGAACATTGCCTGGATTATTCTCTGAAGCTTTCTACATTTGTGTTCGACAAGAAACATCTTCATTAAAGCATATAATTAAATGCACCTCTACTTATACTAACAAAGGTACTTTAAAGAATTTCAAGCCAGTGCATAAATCTATTTATCTATTTTTCTATATATATATATATATTTAAATTTTTATTTCCCACTCTGAAAAAGATCTTTGTTTCTAAGTTATCTTATTCTGAAAGGTAATGTTTATGCAATACCGTTCACTTAAATCGAGCATTAAAATTAGTAAAAATATTGATCAGTTAAAAGTTATTTAAAAGATATATTTTAAATCTTGCCTTTGAAGAAAAGAAACGTGGCTCTGTTAGTATGAAACATTTAACATAGGCAAATATATCATTTAGTGTTTCAAACCTAAAAATTATGCATTTGAACGGTTCACTTCTATTTCTTAATTTCCTCTCTGCGGAACTAGCATCATGTATTGAAGCAGAATGGTCCTAGTGCAGAAAAAACAAATTTAAAAGAGAGTTTTTCCCCTGTATTTACGTTCAGAAATTATTAGTTTATTAAAGTATTTTTTCGTACCTTAACCATATAAATTAAATCATATAAAGTAGTAAACTAATTAACATATCAGTTAAACAAATACCAATATATATATATATATATTTGTATTGAGGATATATATGCCAATATACATATATTAATATATATATTGAAAGAGAGTTTGATTTTGTTAAGATATCTTTAATTACATGTACCCTAAGCAAAGAAAACCATACACGTTCGGAAAATTTAGCTTTTAGAATAATTTACACCTGTAATTATCATCAATCATTTTCGATCACAGATTTCTTTATGAAGTGGAACATGTTAGGAAGGAAACATATGTAAAATATTTTCATAAAAATGAAATCTGTAGCACTATTGTCTAGTATTTTGTTTTATCTTTAAAACAAATACTGCAATCACAGTTCCGATAAATTTTATTTCATTTGCGTGTATCCAAAATTTTTCAGGGAAAGTGTTTTGCAAATATTTTTCCCGTTAATTATTTTTTTATATTTCAATTAATGTGAATTTCCCATTTCAAGCATATCTATGGGTATATCAAAGAGAAAAAAGTACTGAAATGCGTCTTCTAGATAGGACGAAGGCTAAAAACAATAATTTACAAAACTATAGAACTAGGCATACTTCCCCAGGAAAGCGGAATTAACACTAGGCAAACGGAAAAAGAATCCCCGGCACGTAACCGAGAAATCTGCACTTCTAAGCACGAGATCATTTGTCATATTTATAACAAAAGAATGTTGTTCCCTAATTTTCCATAGCCCTATCATCAGCGCTTTAATCATCAGGAAGGACGCAACTTTCACAAGGGAGGTAAATGGCATAAGTCTACGAGTAAATGCTTGGATAGTGTATTTGATTTGGAATCTGATATTCCACGTGTTAACATTTCCGCATTTAAATAATGATCCAAATGGAAAAAAATAGAAAATATTCAAATTCTTCTCGTTATGGTTTTTTAAAATTGCTTCCTACTACAAATAAAGCACGGAACTTACAAAAAGAAGAATTTGGTAATTTTGAATGCGAAGTAAACGTCCAGTTTCTGTAACTGGATTTCACATACATACTTAAAATGAAGATTTCTAACGCATTATTTTATGTACACATGCTTTATGTCTAAATGTGTGTAATGCGGAACATATATAGTTCGTGTATTGATGCTTTTGCATGTATGACATTGATTATCCTTTTCGAATACGTTTATTGAAAGATAAAGTTTGTAATAAGCGCTTCCGTGCTCTGTTCTTTACATAATAGCTCTTTTTTGTCAGCATTGAGGATTATAACTCATTTGTGCGAATATGCAAAATAATTTACATATCACGTGTATGTATTTACCATTTAATATCATACACATATTTTTATACGATATACACGATTTCATATTAAAGCAATATATTCACCATTTCAAGTTCGTGGAACCGAAAATAAATCTGGGCAGATAACTGAAATACGAAATCAAATGTTTTACAAATACAATTCTATGGGGCAAAATAATTTTTTAGAAAAGCCAAATTTTATTATTTCTGAAAATTCAAAAATATGATTTGCATTGTTTATCACGAATTTAAAGTTAATAATAATTACGTGAGGGAAATTTTGAATTTCCCGGGATAATTATAATTGTATGAAAATATAAAGTAATGAAAAAAAAATCGGAAAGCTTTCAGATTTTATATTCCTCATCCCAAAGGGGCGTTTTTTTAACGTTTTTGTGTGTTTCTTTATTTATTAAATATCATGTTCTTCGCACTTAAACCATAAAATCCAATTCAACAGCAAAATCAAAAAATAATTTTAAAAGATCATATCTTTAGAATTTTCGATATACAGTATCGCGCGCTGGAGACAAAAATGCCCACCGTACGCTTGCTTTGAAATCCTTGAGTTTGTTAATCAAAAATAAATTCCTTAAACTTTTACAAAATAAGAAATAGACAATAAAACAAATTCCAAATTTGGGCTTCTAGGTGTCCCTATTCGTGCGGAGGATTATGTTATTCAAAATTTGATGTTTCTGGGTACCGTTATTTTTTCACAATGCGAGAAACACACATACATTCATGCAGATTCTTCATTATTTAATTTCTTTAAATATAATGTAGGGCTCTAATATTTGGTGGCAACAATTTGAAAAGTGAAACGCTGTTTATGGTATGTAGAGATATTAGGTTATTTTGAAGCAGGAGACATAAAAAATGAGCAATGCTCTCGCCAGGACTCGAACCTACACGAATACACATCGAGTGTGCTACCGTTACCCCACGACAAAAGAAGGAGAAAATAACTTATATACTCCCCCTTTTAAAGGGCGACTGGGTAATAGGGAAGTTATTCTCTAAATCATGGTGGTGAAGAATCATCATCCACCATCTTTTGGTTAAAGCGCCACTGCACAGACATTAGGTTATTTTGAAACAGAAAAAGGAAAATATGTGGAATGCTCTCGCCGGTACTCGAACTTGAACCTCTCAAATAAGCGCCGAGTGTGCTACCGTTACACCACGAAGGCCTACAGAAAGGGGATAGAAAATACTTTATAAGCGAACCAACCCGAAATGCCAAAACGAAATTAATAGCCCTTCTGGGCAAATTTTCCCTTTATGCTTATAATGTTTAGACATAGGAATGATATATAATAATATGGTAACATAATACTATTCGGATTTTTAAAAAACCTATTACTTGTTTAAAGTTATTAAAAAGTACAGATGGTTGTATAATTCTTTCAGAAACAAGAATTGGGAAAACGTGACCATGATTAATTTTTTTTAAATTTAGAAATTTTAATTGCGCTATTCAAAATTCCTGGAAGTGCATTTAAGGAGTGAGAGCTTAAATTCTCTGGCATTAACATTATATTGATATTTCACATTAATAAAGATATAATTTATTTATTGCTTGAACCCTAAATTTCAGCTTCTTTCTTTTTCCTCCTGTTAAATTATAATGCTGCCGTTTCTCATTAGTATCATGGGCTGATTATGTTTAGTAAAATAAGAATTATTCATCTCTATTGTTTTAGTTATATCTATTATCTAATATCTTATGTTTTATTATCTCTGTTATTTGTTTCAAAAGAACAGTGAACGGACAACTTAAAGATTTTTATTTGGGCCAAAGGATTAATATACTGAACAACATTTATATATATATATATAAAATTGAGAAAACAACAAAAAAACTATTTTTTCATTTTTTTCATTTTTATTATTATTAAATATCATGCTTTTCGCACCTGAACCATAAAATTCAGTTCAAGAGCAATATCGCAAAATAATATTTAATTGAGCATATCCTTAGAATTCCCGATACACAGCCTCACGCGCTATAGATAAAAATTTTCTTTCTATACAGCGTTGATATTTTTCGCTTTAAAATTCTTGAGTTTAATAAAAAATTCGTTTTACAAAATATGAAATTTATCCTAAAACAAATTCCAAATTTCAAATTTGTCTTCCAGATGCCCACATTCGCAGCAGGGTTACGTCATTCAAAATTTGATGGCTCTAGGTTCCGTTGTTTTATCACAATGTGAGAAACATATATGTATTTATGCGGATTCTTCATTATTTACTTTCTTCAAATATAACACAGGGCAATTATATTTGGTGGCAACAGTTTGAAAAGTGAAACGGATATTCAGAATGATTCGACGCAAAATCGCAAAACGAAAGTCCCTCAGGGACAAAGCCCCTTTGAACTAAAAGACCTACACTAAGCTTTGAAAGGAAAGTTAATAATAATGACTCAATAATTTCTTCAAAAAAATGACACACAGTTTTATACAAATGTAAATATTACATATACTTGTGAAGTTTGCTGGAATGAGTAAAGTAAAGACTATAAAATTAGATCCCAATTTTTATATTAGCATATTTACATGAAAATAAAACTCATTTAATTCAGCTTAAAATTTTGTATGTCATATTTAAATTTTGGGTGGTTAACTCGTTTCTTCGCGCGGCAATTTTTTCCTGCTTAGTTACAGTTTAACCCGTATTTGATAAAATCTTCAACTTCCTGAAATAAAGTTGGTTTTAGCTCAGTCTGAAAGCAACAATGAAATCCTCTTTTAACATTCAAATTAATCTGGAACATCTTTTAACTCAAGACTAGGCGTCCGTTTTCTTATGCTAAGTGTTGGTGGATAAAGGAAAAATGAGGAGAAGGAAATCTGATTTTAAAAGAAATGTTAATGCAAATAAAAAAAAAATATCTTAAAATTCACACAGTTCAAAATAAGAAGTAAATGTAAATAAAATCAAAATATTTTTTAATAACTACTATTAGATTTTAATAATTTGGATAAAATCATTCCATTATTATAGTTACTTTGCCATTATAATCTCTGGATGTATGTATTATTATGCACCTGAATAGTGTTACCTCAAATATAGGAATTTTAAACTGTAATCTTTACAATAATTCACCAATAATTCTTTATGTTTCGAGTTAATTATAAATTTCAGAATTAAAAATACATGTCTCATAAATTTGCTGTAGTTAATTTCTAAATATTGTGTCTCCCAGAAAAAATGATACTTTTACGAAAACGAATCTTAGTTTTCAAAAAATGCAATTTGATATTCTGGTTATAATTTAATGGTTTATTTATAACGGATACAATTGCAGTTATTTTTGTAGTTTCTTTGATTGAAAAGTGATATTTTGAAAAATGTAAAATTGTGGGTATATTGAGCATTGCAGTTTAATACTATGCAGTATTCACCTTATAGATAGTAGTGGATCACTCATAGATACTAGTGGTAAGTATAGATTCTATATTTATTGTTGTGTTTATTTCAAACATTGCGATATTGCGGTCAAAATGTCTTTGAGTATATATAAAGCCATACAAACGAACGCAAATATTTCTATAAATAGCTGTTAATTTCATAAAACTGTTATTTCGTGAAAGTAAACGGTAACTTCTTTGGTTGGTTAAATGATTAAAGCAAAATCACCTCACATTATTGTGAAATAGATAACATCCATTATACTAAACGTATTATTTGGTAAGTTAATTTCTTTTAAACTTGGAGAGCTTGGATTAACACAAAGGAAATATTCCTTGCGAAAAAATACAAGGCTTTCTAAATCATACTTATGTGACCTGTACTTATGTTATAATCATACCTGGTGAAAACTACAAAACCATGAAATGGGATTTGAAAGCGGATCAAAACCAAAAGTGTTCAGCTATTTCATCTATTCCACCACTGAGAAGCAGAAAGAAAAAAAGTACTTGTATTTTTAAATGTACAGTATTGTTTCAAAATTCAGAATTGAATTTCAACATTAAGATTATTTGCTCGTAATATGAATGCAAAACATCTAAGATTTATTTGTCGTTAACCCATATTATTCGTTACATCCCCCGCATCTCCTCTGCAATTAATCATCATTTTGGTAAAAGATGATTTCTTTCAGACCCAAGAGCATTGAAAAAGTAGGATATATTTTCAAAGAATTGTCAAGTTTTTTTAGAGCTGCAGAGGATCTCTAAAGCTATCCAAGTTTAAAAGAAATTAACTTACCAAATAATACGTTTAGTATAATGGATGTTATCCATTTCACAATAATGTGAGGTGATCTGCATTGGCTAGGTCTGTTCTGCACGGGACTAACAATCCAATATTTTGCTTCTGCACGGGAATAACAATCTAAATCTACAAAATACCGCAATTCGTAGTTGAACGTGGTACACTTCCAATCCAATCTGGTGTAAAAACTACATCGAAAACAAAGCTACACTTTCAATTTCGCAGCCCCAGTACAAGATTATGTATTATGGTGAATGGCCAGGAATCTCAGCAATAGTCTAGATTCTACTGAATAACTTGATAGGTTGGTTTGTTACATTTCAAATGCAACAAAGCAACCTGGATAAGTAGTTCCAAAAAACAGATAGTAAAGCTGTCAGTGAAATTATAAGATGAACTCGCAAATGCCAATGCAGCAACTCCTTCAGTATATTGCCATCCCAGCTTGTTGTCGTTTTTATGATAGCTATGGGGGCCTTGAAGGAATCACTAGTAACAGCATCATACGACTGCGTCATCGCTGCGAACTTGGTTGAATTAGTGCGACATTTCATTGAAGTATCATATTTTCTAGGGCCATAACTTTAAAGCCACAGCTGCAGCTTCTGTTAAACTCGCTAGTTTGGACCACCATCGGACTTTGAGACACTTTCCATCGTCACCAAGGGGCTTTCAGACAGTTGTTGAAAACAGATTTACCACGCATAAATAGTTTGAGAGGGTACGACATCCATGTAGTGCAATATATAAAGCCGTACTCTTTCGATACTTCAGGTTCATTCATTAGTTGTGTCTTATCTATAAACTGAGATGCATTTTCATGTCCATATCTGAAACGCATTTGCATGTTAACATTCGAGTTTAACGAACGACCTTTCAAGCGCATGAACTATTTTCTTCACAGTTCTTGGAAGTAATAAGTCTGGGAATGGTCCCATCAGTTAGCAAACATAAAATTGTATGATAGGGTAAAACACTTAGATCATGACATATTTCAAGTGTAACACTTCTTTTTGCAAAACAGAACTTTCTAAGAATTATTCACTATTTTGAACACAAACTTAAGATATCTAAATTTATTATTATTAAAGAAATTTAGATTAGAAAAATAAAGTACATTTTACAGGCTTATCACTTCAGTACCTTTTCTACACATTGTAAAGATCTTAAGTTTTACTAACGTTTATTTTATTTTAAATCTTTACTATCACTTCTTATTTTCTACTTCCGGCCAGAATTATAAGCGTTAATGTATTTATGCAAAGTTTGTCTGGCGAACGCCAAGTACTTAAGTTGTGGCTTTTTGCCAAGCGAGAGAGAGAGGAAGCAGTTAGTCGAAGCAGGCCGCTTACCTTAGAAGTTTACTCAGTTGCTGGTTGCCGTCCAGACCAGAGGTTTTAATCCTCTTGATAATTTTTAAACGTATTGTAGTGTTAACAGTTCTCTGTACTACATACGCTTCCTGTTAATATAAGGCCAATCTTCCACGTTTATTATTTTAAAGTTAAATTAGAATTTAGTTTATTTTTATACTTTTACGTTTTGACCCCAAGTAGCGGGTCTGTGTATTTCCGAAGTACGGAAGTTATTGTAAATAGAAAAAAATAAAGGGTTTTGTATACCCTTTATGTGTATCCTGTCTACTTCCCACAGTTTTGAACATAGCTTTAGTAAGCTCTCTGTTCCGAGTCAGGTCCTTGCATGTTCCCGAAGAAGGTTAGACGGAACATTGAACCTGATAGTGGCGCCCAACGAAGAAAAATAACCATGGCCGAGTTTCAAGAAGAACCTGTGCTGCCTGCAGAAGCGGCTCAGAATCCAGAAATGCCAGCTGCCGCCCTGGAAGGATTTGGTTACATCGTCCAGACCATGCGCGCTTCGATGAAACCAGAAGCAACATTTAATGGAAACTCACAGGTAACCAGTTTTTTGGAAAAATTGGATGACCACTTCATGCTCTACCCCGTGCACGAACTTCAAAAAGTTACCTTAGCTACCAGCGCTTTGAGGGGCCAAACGCTTAACTGGTTCAAATGTATAGGCAGAAGTCTCTTGGGTCAAGCAGGAAGTCCCACCTATACTTACGAGAATTTCAAGACTGCCCTAGTATAAGCCTTCCTTGTTGTAAGGGATCGTGCGAAATTAGAAACGGAACTTTTTAGTATATATCAACAAAGAATCGAAAACCTCTCAAGCTTTATTTTAAGAAAAATTCACGTCTTCAAGCTCTTGTATGGAAACCGTCCGGATCCTGAGATAATTCAAGTGATTTTGCCGAGGTTACTGCCCCAAGTGCAAGACTTTATTGAATTAAGAAATCCGACTACACTGGAAAAGTTATTTGAGCTAGCAATCCAGTTTGAAAGTAGAAGAACGGCGGACGTTGAAAGAAGACGCCAATATCTACAGGGAAACCAATTTGGTGCGCCAAGACTACAGCAAACTCAAGCACACGGTTACGGAAGCAAAGCGAAGCAGTGGGCAAGGAAACCCGAGCATTCAAAAACAGCCGGCGAACGTCGACAGTTCAATAGCAATCCAGGAAAAAAGTCTCAAGGCCAGTGGAAAAAGAAGGAAAGCATGGAAACGAAAAAGGATTTAAACTAAAACGGATTTCTGCTGACGAGAGGGTGCGGAAATCCGAAGGCCAAGAAAACCCCTCTTCCTTCAAGTTAAATACAGTAATGGTGAAAAATTTGACTCTTCCGAAGATTGAAGTGTTGGTGTATAATATCCCAGCCACCGCACTCCTGGATACAGGCGCGCAGTGTTCCTGTGTGGCAGAAGATTTTTTTAGGAAGTATTTTCGGAAATACCGCATATATAATTCGGATAATACGACAGTGTTAGCGGCGCAAGGAGAACTATGTAAGTGTATAGGTAAAGTACCGCTATATATCCGTATCAAGGACGAACAAGTAAAGGTGATGTTTTTTATAGTAAAGAATCTGCAAGCACATATAATCTTAGGAATAGATTTTCTTTCAGACGCACAAGCAACGCTGGGTTTTAATGAAGCGTCCCTTAAGCTGACAATGAAACCAGTTCGTGCAGAAAAGGCTGAACCGCCGACGTTAAATCTTGACCACCCGCCTAATGACGAGCAAGGAAGAATCCGACAAGTGGTAAGTGAATTTGCTTCGTTATTTAGTGATATTCCAGGATTTACTCAGGTTACTAACCATAGTATTGACACCGGAGATTCAATGCCAGTTCGCCAAAAAGCATACCGGTATGATAAGAATGAGGAAAAAATTATAGAATGGCATATCACCGATATGCTACGTAAAAAGATCATAACGCCCATCTCAAGTAGTTATGCTAGCCCGGTGGTTTTATATAAGAAAAATAATGACTATCCTTTGACGCATCCAAAAAGGTGGAGATTCGCAATCGATTACCGTAAATTAAACTCCATAACTAAATATCCGGTATATCCGTTACCTATAATTGAAGAAATTCTAAGGAACATAACATCCACCAAATATACGACGACTTTAGACTTAACGACTGGTTATTTTCAAATAGGGGTTAGGCCTGAGGACGTGCCTAAGACTGCTTTTATAACCAAGTCTGGCACTTATGCATTTTTGCGTATGCCGTTCGGCCTTTCAGGGGCCCCGGCAACATTTCAGCGATGTATGGACATTGTGTTAAGACCTGTTCTTGGAAAGTCCACATTTATATATTTAGACGATATCATTATTACTAGTGATAATTTAGACCAACATGTACAGGATTTAAGACAGGTGTTTTCTTTATTAAATGAGGCCGGTCTAAAAGTTAATGTCGAAAAGTGCAAATTTGCAGCCCCTTAATTAAAATATTTAGTTTACAAGATATCTCAGAAAGGAATAGAGACAGACGAATCAAAAATAATCGCTGTACAAAAGTATCCGACTCCAAACACGGCGAAGAAGCTCTCTTCTTTTCTAGCACTTTGTTCATATTATAGGTCGTTTATAAAAAATTTTGCAGCTATTGCTGAGCCATTGTTAAAATTAAAAAGGAAAACGGCAAGATTCTCGTGGACGGCCGAAGCCAATAGTGCTTTCGAAAAATTAAAACAAGCATTAACGCAAGCCCCTGTGTTGAAATTTCCTGAAAAGGATGAGAATTTAGAAATATCAGCGGATGCTTCGGATTATGCGGTAGGAGCGGTACTTTCGCAAATTCAGCAGCCCGTGGCATTTTTTAGCCGAACTTTAAATCAAACAGAAAGAAACTATTCCGCGACCGAGAGAGAGGCACTTGCAGTTCTGTTAGCAGTGCAAAAGTTCCGAGTCTATTTTGGAAAGGCGCCAATAACAGTGTACTCTGATCATGCGGCGGTAACTAGATTGTACTCAGGGAAAAACTTATCCCCAAGGTTAATAAGATGGGCACTCAAGCTACAAGAATATAATCTGGTAATCAAGCATACCTCCGGAAAGGAAAATATCGTAGCAAATGCCCTATCAAGAATTAAAATAGATGAACAAGGTAATACTGTAAAGGTGGCAATACTCACAGCATGTACAATAAATTCCCGAGAAACTGTAATAACCGAACTGGGTAAAGATCCTGAGTTTGGAAGCATTTATGAGTATTTAAAGGATCCTGAAAATTTTAGCCACCAAGATATTGTGGCGATAAGAAATAGGGCGACCCATTACGAACTAATAGATGGTCTATTATTTTATACAAAAACTACGAATTCCAACAACGAATTTCGACCTGTTATCCCAGCTAGTCTTAGATTAAATATCCTGCAGGAGCTCCATGACAGCCCTTTAGCTTCTCATGCTGGTATTCGAAAAACTATCCAACGCGTACGCGAGGCAGTCTATTTTCCTGAACTGCAAAAGTCAACAAGGGCATGTCCAGTCCTGCCCAACATGTCAAGCAGTTAATTATATTAATTTCCGCCCGGCCGGGTTTCTAAATAGTATTAAATCCGAATTTCCAAATGAAATAATTGACATCGATTTATTGGGCCCTTTCCCAAAAAGTCAGTTAAATAAAAGTCGCTATCTCCTTGTTATGGTTGATCATTTTAGTAAATGGACCGAAATTGTTCCCTCAAAACGAGCCTCCGCGAAATTAGTTAGTGTTTCTATTTTAAATAAATATATTTTAAAATACGGGGCGCCCCTAAAAGTTATATCGGATAATGGTCCTCAATTTGTAAGTAATATATTTCAAGACATGTGCCAAAAACTGGGCATACGTCATTTAAAAATGGTCCCGTATCGGCCGCAATCAAATATAGCGGAACGGGTCAATAGAAATATAGTGAAAATTATCCGTAGTTATGTTAAAAATTTTCATAAAAGCTGGGATAACTATGTCAATGAATTTGCTTTCGCCCTTAGGACCGCAAAACATGATACAACGGGCAAAACTCCTGCTGAGTTATTTTTAGACAGAAAGATTATAACGCTGTTAAATAAATTATTTTATGTGCAACAAAGAGCCCCAGAATTTAAAATGGGTGATATAGAAAAACTAATTAAGGACGCAAAGAAGAATACTGAAGTAGCACAGAGAAAACAAAAATTATATTATGACTTGAAACGACGGGGAGTAACTTATAAAGTAGGGGATGAAGTTTTAAAAATTAAGCATTCACTTTCTTCAGCACTAGAAGATAAAACTGCCAAATTTTTTCCACGATTTGAAGGACCATATGTTATAGAGAAAATAACTCACGCTGTAGTAGTGTTAAAAGCTAGAAATGGTGAAACCTGCTCCGCAAACATTGATCAAATCAAACCCTACTATGATCATAATAAAATGAAAATTTTTAAAGATCTTTTGCAGAATCCGGCACGGCAGACACCGCAGGCACAAGCTTCAGAGTTGGAAAAACGACAAGTACAAGGGCAAGCCATTAAGAGGCAGGAGCAAGTGAAAAGAAAGTTTCCCCGCGGAAAAATTGAAGGTGGCAAGAAAAAGAGCCGTTCCACCGTCCAGAAAAGAGAGCTCACGATCACCCCCAGAATGAAGAAGGGAGAACGACGACGTATGCAAAGAGAACCACGAGAAATGACGGCAACTATAACCCGGCTCTAAAACGGAAGATCTACTCATCCGACTGAACTCTCCGCAGCAAATGTCGCCGAACTGCGGAAGGGCCATCAGCGGCGGAGGAAAAGTTACAAGGAAAATTTGAACAGCCAGCAACGAGGTCCAAGCAGGAACACGAAAGAAGTTTAACGGTTCCGCCAAGACCAGCTGCCAGCAAACGACCAAGACCACAGGCAGAAGCGAAAAATAAGGTATTCAAGGGTGACCGAAATGGAGAAAAAAGAAAGGATCTAGAGGAAGGCACTGAAGGGCGAGCCTGTACAAGAAGGAGGATAAATCAAACAACTATCTGTACTACCTTTAAGGACTGGGCCCGGAAAAGAATGTCCGAATATCACAAAGATAAGTAAAATTTTATGTTACTTTGCAAACTCAAGTTAATCTTTCATTCTTACTGCAAGTGGCAGATTTCAAGATGTTTTACCTCATGCGAGGTCTACCTTTATCGCCAAAAGGGCGAGAAATGAGTTGTTACCGATTTTGTATTATGTTTTTCAATTACTCGCGCGTAAAACTAAAGTTGATGTATAATAGCGTTGTGTAAAGACTTAAATATTGTAAAAAGTTATTGTATAAATATTATTTAAAACATTCTGGCAAGAAAGAAGTTTTAGTCTGAAAGACTTTTTGAAATGTATTATTTCAATGTAGAAAGAATTGGTACTTGCTTTGAAAAGAATAGAAGTTAACAATGTACTACTAATGTATGTTTTCAAATGTGTAAAATTAACGGCATGTTAATATGTTCTTATATACAATGTGAACTCTTATTTTAAATGTTAAGGAAAACCGCGATATGGTAAAAGTGAAAGTAATGTTAAAATTTTTTTTTATTCGTGTGACTGTAAAAAGACTAAATCATGGTGAATATGTGTTAAAGGTTGAATGATGTAGTTAGGCTCTCTGACGCTACACTTCAGAGTTAGCCACTTTCAGAATAGTACCTCAGGGTTTAGAGTTGAAATTAGTGTGTGTTACGAGGTCTTGGTATGTTGAATTTTAACACGTTAGTGTTTTGATTGTAGGAGGAAGTGTTGAACATTCGTGTTTGGTGTTCTTTTACAACACATGTCAGAGAGCACGGGGAGAGATAACTAAAATAGTTATGAACGAAATAAGAATGTTAAGAGAAATATAATTATACATGTTACTTGCCATTTCATTGTGTAACATTTCATTAAACTAGTTTTCCTTCCAGATCTCTGGAAGGAACCAGATTTGAATAAAAGCTCCTGTGGAGATGCAGTACAGATGAAAAAAATTGCGTATTCTGGGAGCTGCTATTGTAAAAACAAATTTCTTTCTTTTAAATTTCTAGTTTCTAGCGAAAAATGTTTGTAAAAGATTGGTCTCGCGTTAGATTCTAGAGCTAAAAGTTTTCAACAAGGTCGTTTTAGACCTCAGTTTCAAACTAATTAACTCTGGCGGGAAGTATGTAAGGATCTTAAGTTTTACTAACGTTTATTTTATTTTAAATCTTTACTATCACTTCTTATTTTCTACTTCCGGCCAGAATTATAAGCGTTAATGTATTTATGCAAAGTTTGTCTGGCGAACGCCAAGTACTTAAGTTGTGGCTTTTTGCCAAGCGAGAGAGAGAGGAAGCAGTTAGTCGAAGCAGGCCGCTTACCTTAGAAGTTTACTCAGTTGCTGGTTGCCGTCCAGGCCAGAGGTTTTAATCCTCTTGATAATTTTTAAACGTATTGTAGTGTTAACAGTTCTCTGTACTACATACGCTTCCTGTTCCTAAGGCCAATCTTCTACGTTTATTATTTTAAAGTTAAATTAGAATTTAGTATTATTTTTATACTTTTACGTTTTCACCCCAAGTAGCGGGTCTGTGTATTTCCGAAGTACGGAAGTTATTGTAAATAGAGAAAAATAAAGGGTTTTGTATACCCTTCTTGTGTATCCTGTCTACTTCCCACAGTTTTGAACATAGCTTTAGTAAGCTCTCTGTTCCGAGTCAGGTCCTTGCATGTTCCCGAAGAAGGTTAGACGGAACATTGAACCTGATAACATACAAAGAAATACATATATTACTGTGCTTTAGAAGTAATGAACAGCAGGAATACTGGTACCGCAGAATGTTGATCGATACCGAATAGCAAACTTAACAGCCGAGACAGATTAAATATTCATCTTCATTTCAATCTGCATTTGTGACTACAATTCATTTGGCACTCCAATCGTGCCCATTCAAGAATATTTATATATTTGATTCTATTCGATAGGTAGAGAGTAGCGAGGTAGTGTGAGCGCGAGAATAGATGCAAATTGCGCAGTGGTCCAGTATGGATGCTCACCAAGAGAAAGGTTTCAGTTCTGGAAATTTTAAGTTCCGAATCAGCTACGTCATCAGCGTTGTGCAAGTCATATGATATGGCTTGATCTAGAAATGAAATCATTAAAAGGAAAAGAAAAATAAGGAAAATGCAATGATAGAAGTACCGTCAGCATGCAACTACACATTATGAAAATAAATTTATTTCATCTAAAATGTCTTCGATAGCTATTATGGAATTATAACAATATATGGACGTAAAACAAACGAAAATACCCCAAGAATACCGAAATTATTCTTTCTGTGCCATACTCTTAAACGTAAAATTATAAAGAAATTGATATCACATTTTTTTTTTTTTGTTTTTTGTTTTTTGTTTTTTTTTTTTTTTTTTTTTTTTTTTTTTGTTTTTTCATTAACTCATCTTAATTCTATGATGCAGTGGGTGACCAAAAGAATTTTCAAGGGACTTCAAAGATAAATTCCCGACTGTTTAGTCTTTGTTTCCTAATAGCATTTCCTAGAATTAAAAGAGAAAATCCATTAGTGGTAATGTGTGTGAAATAGTAAACTAAAATCGTGCAACCTTATTTATTATACTTCGTTCCATTATCTATTATTTTAATTACTATTTTCATAATTGTTTGCTGTATAAATTTCTGTATTTAAGTATTTGAGTTACTTCTTTGTGAATCATATACATGAAAGTGAATGTATAGCTTCTGAAAGGTTTTCTCTTTCTGGATTTAAAAGCAAAAATTTAGATACATACGTTAGACGACATACATATAAATTTTAATACGATGCGTCAATTTTGTTCTTGCGCTAAATAAACCAAGCAAGACTTACGTAATGATACCGATTTTTATCTACATGATAATTGAGCAACTGCAATTTCAACGGCATTTATATGTTAGGATATTTCTTCTCAGAAAACTTACACTTCTAAAATCATGAAACGTTCCACTTTACTCAAAGTAACATACTCTAGTTTCATAATTTTCGGTGACTAACGAATCTTTTCAGTTTTCTCCTACATCCGTAATTAAACAGTCATAGCTTAACAGCCGCTCACAATTCTGATTGGTTGGAGAACTTTCTCAGCTCTCTTCCGGATCCGGATTATGGTGCATACGTCGCCTGTTTGCCGCTTTCAATCCTACATTTCTGGAGAATATCAGTTCTCTGTGAAGAACATTTCTGCTTCTCACTAGCGAGATTCCATTGCATTCACGAAGCTCCGGGCCTCATTTCATTTATATTTCTTCCTGCATTTCTTCAACTCTGGATTTTCGTTTAGGATTCTGTACGCATGGTTTTCAGCCTGGGGCTTCGATATGATGCTAATAATAGCGATTAAAAGTCTGCTCTGAGACTGAAATAACAACAAAGTATCAAAGGATATTCAGAAATTTTAAGCGCCAGCGACTCACAGACAAAATGATTTTAAGTGTTTTACCTGAGATATGGATGTACATTTCTTTAATCATAATTATTTGCAACTGATATTTGGAAGGTAATTTTCAGTTATTCATACAATATTAGGGACAATAATTTTTATGCATTTAAATGAACGTTAGGTATTTAAAGACTTTGGGTGTAAACAATTTTCTAACGGAATTTATGTTACTGTGTGCAGCTAACATTTTAGAATAGCTTAAAAGTTTTAGAAACTGTACTCGGGAAAATTACAATTTCCATTAACTTTTCTCAACCTCTTCGAATATATACAGGTTTGAAATTATATTCTGGTGAACGGAATTGATTTAGAAAATTTAAATTACATTCTATTTTTTTCATTCATTACAATTTTCTGATTTGATTTGAAAAGAATAAATAGCTGTTTGAATTACAAAATATTTTATGTAAGAAACGTTTTTAAATTTTCGCCAAACTTTGCTTAAACTGAAATCTGGCAAGCTTCTATAACTTCATTTTATGATGAAATTTTTAATAGCTATATTATAAAAATCATAAGAGTCTATTAACAAATAATTCAGATTTATTTCAAGTGGAGCAACTGGAGACTAGTTGTAAGAATTTCGGAACATTGCTTATATTTATAAATGTGTTTACGATTTCTTGATTATAATGGAGTTTATGGCATTAATATTCATTCATTGTATTAAAAAAACGGTGATTTTGTGGATTTTAACACAAAATGTATCTCTTCAAAACTATTCGTCGTGAGGGAAACAGTAACAATAAAAATATTTTTTAAGAGTTTTGATATTATTCTTTTACTAATTAAAGTAGAGAAGAAGATTTGGTACTTATTATAACTTTTTATAGTGACAATGAATGACATCAAATGCTTTCTAGAATAATAAAGATAAAATTATGTAATCAATGTACGAAAAATCAATCTTCATTAGAACTGCAATTAAAACGAAAATTTCTTTTCTCCCCATCCATTTACCGTGTGCACATATTTTGCAAATTAAGCATTGCACCCATTTTTGTTCATCAGATTTGCTGTAAGTATCTCCGCAAGTGAAGCAAACTCATTTCAATGTTTCAGGAATTGTATCTGAGTTCCAAATTCTCTTTTTCATCATTTTATCTTTTTGCTTTCTTTTTGGACTTTTCACCCTTTAATTTTCCCCTTTCGCTTACTCTTTCCTTTACCTTCCTGTTTTCTTTTGCATCGGCGTCAGTTAGATTGTTTCCGAGGTATAAAGAGGTATAATCTTTAAGCGTGAAAAATTGATTTTTCTGTTTTTGAAAAGAAAACTAGATAGAATATAATTTGCCTGTTAACGTTAAAGCCGAAAATATAACTACATGAAACAAAATCTCGGAGCAATTTGTAACATGTTACAGCTTGACCCATCATATGGAATCGGATAGTTTTGTCGATCTGTAAAACAGATCTTGCTTGTAAAAAATTGAAGCATTGTTTTAAAATGGATTAGTTAAACATTATAAACAGGTAAAACCATTTTTGAAAAGATCAAATAACGTATCTTGAATCAAAATTTACGAAATATTTTCCGTTCAATTAACTAGCCAAAGTTTATTCAAGCTTTCAAAATTCTTGTCAATAATTACTCTGAATTTCACTATTTATTAAAGAATATTACGATTAGGTATTTTAAAACTCTGAAGAAAAATGTCGAAGCATTATTATTTTAAACATTTTACTAAATTTAATTAATTTAGTAAATTTAATTTACTAAATTTAATCTAATAATTAGAAAATGACTTTCAGATTTTAAAATACTTGCAACATTGAATATTTTATATTATTTAGTTTAAATTGATATTAAGGTTATTAAGAATTGAATAAACATATTTGCATTTTCAACTGTTAATTTTTTAATCGATCATTGGCATTTATGGTGTGTAGTATAGTTTAAAATAAATGTTTTTTTAAGTTCGCATTTTTTTCTTATGTTTGTTTCGCTGTTTTAAATATTCTCTTTTTAATTTCATTAGTTCTCTCGTTGAACTGATTTAATGATTGCTCTAGACTTCTGAAGACCAGATAATATGTATCGTTGCTTTCGTAGTTCTTGGCCGAGCAAAGATATATCACCCCCTTCAAAATTATAGCAAAAAATTTATTTCTAAGAATGCACTTATTATTTAAACCAGTGTTATATACTAACAAAAATAAACGAGCGTAACATATTTAATTTGAAAATTACTGAACATTTCCTTTTATGAATATGAGTTGATTTGTACTTGGTTTGATGGATATGGTTCTATTTGCAAGGAATAGTTCGTAGTTCTTGGCCGACCAAATACGTATCATGGGTAATGCCTCCCTTCAAACGTATGACAAAGAATTCATTTCTAAGAATGCACTTATTACTTAAACCTGTGTTATAAACTAAGAAAAATAAACGAGCGTAAGATATTTTATATTTGACTTCAAAATTATTGAGCAGTTGTTTCCGAATATCAGTTGATTTGTATTTGTGTTTTCATTTGTATTTGTGTTTACGTCATTTATGTTTTCACTTTATATCGGACCTGGGCTTTTTCCAACATTAGTTTCTGCTGGAAAGCTCAATAAAGCAAAGAAGCGTTTAACATTCTCTATAGAATTACTGATTGCAACGGAATTACGTTCAGGATGGTTATAGTAATGATACCTATTATAGATCACATAACAGACACACTGGTGAGTTTACCAGACCAATATCATCAAGAAGGTTTTGCAAATAATTGATAGTTCTGAGAGTGATATTTGGCGGATCTACAACTGTGAAAAAGTTATAAGGAATGGAGTTTTCAATAAGGAACTCCAGGACTCGCCCCCCAAGCCGGTTGATTAAAATGGTTTGTCCGATACTGATTTATGCTAACTTTAATGAGCCTCTTAATACCAGAAAAACCAACAAAGATTGTGATGTTATTCAGAATCAGCCTTGGCCAAGCCCTCTGACATACCATTACCAGTAATGCCACGATGTCTGAGGACCTGTTGCAAAATAATGTGTCGTGTCTTTTCCGAAAGAGAGCCAAGAAACATCTGACATTCATAAAGCGATTTTTTACCACAAAACGAAACAGAAGAAGTGCCTTAACGGAAGTCAATAATGGTAACAGCATTTCACTTTATTCTCCCGCCAATTTCCTCAGGAGCTAAAAGGACAAAACTTAGTTCTCCATTAAAATTATTGCGGAATTTACTAAAAGCTCATTTGAGGTAAAAGTGTTTGAATGTACCCCAGTTCCAGCGATTTTAATGGCATTCACAATGTATTATCCTAGTATGTATGCAATTAATTTGCAAGAGGGTATCCTCTGTCAGTTACAGCAAAAGTAGCAACCTTAGGTTTTTGTATCTGTAGATCTTTAAACTTTCTTGCTTATGCGAAGAATCGCGTTCAGATTATAGGTGACTGTATTGTTATATCTCCGACAGATGTTGGATTTAAACTGAGAACTTCTTTTATACTCAGATACATCAAATTGGATGGCTAAAGTTTTGATGAATCCAGATCAGTAAAAACTTAGTAATGTTTCCTAAGTTTTTAATCTAAGTTGAGTAGGTATATATTTTGGTTAAAAATTATCGCGTTTCCGATTGTTTCAAATAACTGTCAAGAAATAATAGAATAATGTTAAGAAAATGTTCAATTAAAGATTGTCAAGGCCTCATCAAGGGAGTCCTGGATACTTTTTATATTCCTATCAATGGAACTAGCACCAAATCG
This sequence comes from Stegodyphus dumicola, assembly GCF_044657685.1. Classification (NCBI taxonomy): domain Eukaryota; kingdom Metazoa; phylum Arthropoda; class Arachnida; order Araneae; family Eresidae; genus Stegodyphus; species Stegodyphus dumicola. The sequence goes on along the minus strand of NC_140772.1, from coordinate 159,749,116 downwards.
TAGGCGAACAGAAAAGCCTTCACTACATTATTTCATAACAATTCTCGGAACACACATCGCTGATCATAATGCTGAATAGGATCGAAATTAATACTGGGCCGTGAGGTAGCTTCCGATTTCTTTATCCGAAAGGAGATACTGTGTTATGGAATCTGGCTATAATAAATCACTGATCGAAGAATAATTTAATACAAACATACCTCTCTATATACCTAACAAACTATACATATTTCCACATATTCACAAGTGATGTTCTTTCTTAAGAAGGTTTTCTCTCCAAGATCGTCTTTTCGTATTCGGTCACCTTTTCGCCTTTCTAAGTAAAGACCATTTGAACAGCAAGGTAGTGCTTTTATAAACATTTCCATTGATATTTTAGTAAGATTCATCATGGATAAAATTTTAACAGAAGGAGGCTGTTGCCCTCCTATAAACCTTCAAGTTCACTTAGGAGTTGGCAAAAAAAAAAGAATCAAATATATCATTTATTTCAGACATTAAACTAATGCGTGGACGTCCTATTTCATTTCATTGTACCTTACCAGATAATCTATATTTTATGTTGACAGCACAGTATTTACTGAAAGCTTCAGCAATCTTTCTATTTGAAATACCGTATTTGACGACATATAAATATTTGAAATACCGTATTTGACGCACTTTTTTTCCTAAATTTGGTCTCAAAAAAGTTACCTGCGTCTTATACGTAAAGGTAATTGCATTCAATAATTGTTCATTAGGCTTTTAATAAACGTGAGAACTAAAAGAAATCACGCTATTGAAACTTTTTTTCCTTGTGTGTGGCTGTCTAAATAAGGGTGCGTCTTATATGCCGTCAAATAAGGTGATTATCTCTAAAATATGCATAATGGAAAGAATGTTTGCAAGCAAAGTTTCCTTTCAAACATTATTTTATTAAATTCAGAACATTATTTTATTAAAATTATTGAGCAGTTGTTTTCGAAAATCAGTTGATTTGTACTTGGTTTGATGAATACGGTTCTCATTGGAAGGAGTAAATTCAAAATATTTATCTAGAGTTCAGGTTTTTCCCAATATTTTTTATGATTTTTATGAGAAATACACTCATTTCAAATATACGTCATTTATGTTTTCACTTTATATCGGACCTGGGCTTTTTCCAACGTTAGTTTCTGCTGGAAAGCCCAATAAAGCAAATAAGCGTTTAACATTCTGTATAGAATTACTGAAACGCAGAATCAAATATAAATTTACTCTAAAAATTATCACCAAATCTACTTTAATCATTTATATTTGATCTTATCAGCGGAGTCTGCACTTACAAATTGAAATCAAAAACCCTCTAAGGGTATGTATATTTTCTTTGAATGAAACATCAAAGATTTAGGAAAATATTAGCTTCATTATATATTATCTTAATAGGAAAATATTATTTTGGTTTAATATTTAAAACAGTGTCTTTTGGTACTATTAGAAATCGATAATTATTCCAACATTGCGAAAAAATGAATCTACTCATCTAGAAACGCATAGTAGTAAAAGAAATTAGCTGCTAATATTCTCTGGATAAGTTAAGAAATTATAAAAAATTGCAATATTTGGCAACTTTTAAAATTTTCAAAATTGAACTTTTGAAAATTTGGAAACGTGCAAAGCTGAGCCATTCTTGCAAATGTGTATATATATATATGTTCTTGATACATTAAGTAACTTAAAATTAAAGGTTACACGTAACTGATGAAAATTTAATCTTACATGGCCATTTGTCCAGGCAGGGTACAATAGGTAAGAATACAAAAAATTCTGGAAGTAATTTTACCGTTAAAAAGTGTATCATACTGTAGTTATTTTAGTGCAACATAGGTTGTGCACACTTAACGTGTTGATAAATACGCGGACTACAGATAAGACGTGTAGCAGTGATGAAGTGCAACAAAAGATATCAAAGGATTTGGTTTGGTTTATGTGATTACGGTAAAGCCTCGACGGCTTCCTACCTAAGGGAAGGGAATCCTTCGTGGAGGCTTTCTAGGGAAAGCTGGATCTTATGAACGGTGTTATAAAAATTATAAAACCATCCTGCCGGCCAGCTCGCGGGATTCGAGCCTAAGGCCGAAATACCAGTGTTCAGCGGGCCCACCAGCGGCCGAGCGGTAAAGTCGCTGAACACTGGTAGTTCGGTCCGAGGTTCGAATCCCGCGAACGGGCTGGCTGCATGGGCGTTTTCGTGGTTTTCCCTATGTGTAACGTGTATACGAGCCAGTTTCCCTTAGAAAGTCCTCCACGAAAGGCATCCCTCCTCTTAGGCAGATAGCCCTAGTGTGCTTTGCCATAATTAAATACACCAACATCAGTGTTCAGCGACTTTACCGATAGGCCGTTGGTGGGCCCAAAATTGTCAAAGGAATAATGGATTTCACATAAAGTACAGTTAGCAAAATAGATGGAATTGAAAGCTTCAGAAATGGAAGACCACGACGACGACGTTATAAAACTGTTAGTCACAGGTAGTTTTAAGTGAGTTGTAATAATGGCAAAGCCATTACGTTAAAAACAATCACCCATTTATCTTACATTTTACTGCCATTATCAGGCGTTTGGTGTTGTTTCTCGAAATAACAAAAATGCTACAAATTTTTCACCCGCCTAAATTTCTTTTAAACGGATTGGAAGCTGAATAATTTTTCTCTTATACTATGGAATTTTATTTTGTTCTTGTAATCCAGTGTATAGCTGAGGCGAATCTTTATCCCCAGATCCATCATTTGTCGAACATCTGCGAAATCATTTGCATGTGTATTATCTATTTCTTTCTAATAATTAATGAAGCAAGTATTTTTTTATTACTATGAAAGTTACTGTATCAACCGTAACTTTCATATTCTTTAAAAGATCAGAAATTAGAAATTGCATTTAAATATCTTCTTTTGTGAAATATATTAATTTCAGCCAGCTGGCTGCATACCCTTGAAGCAATAACCAGACAGCATTGTAAGAAATTACTTTTTCAAATAAAGATATAGTTTAGAAACGTTCAAGTTACTGCTTTTTAAATGTTTTTACTTCCTTGTACGAAGTAAAAAGAAAGTATTGTAATCGCGAAAAGTTTCAGGCAGCATATTTCAACGAAAATATCCATTTTGACAGCTATCGAATTCAATTTAACGATGTTTTTGCGTGGTATCTGTACGTAAGAACAGAATAAAAGACTCTTTTCCTCCAAAAAAATTATAAAACTGCTTTAAAATGAATTCTGAAGAGAATTTTTCGTGGCGAGCGTATGTACGTCCGTATCTCGCATAACTCAAAAACGAGTAGCCTCAGAGCGTTGAAATTTTGTATATAGGACTGCTATAACATATAGATTTATTTTGGTTGCAATCGGCCGAACCAAACATATATAAATATATATATATATATCCACTCTGCTACCCGGCTAAGTGATCTCAGTTTCTTTACTCTTATATGTGTGTAAATTGTAAATTTTTTGCTTTAAAAATGATTGACTTATATTGTTCTTATCTTCGGTTAAGGTTTTTATGCTTTTAGTAAATCTGTATGCAATATTTTTAGAATTATCAACAATTTTAAAGTTGTTTAAGTGCCGCTAAGCCTTTTCTTTTGACGGCGGCCATTGATTGTTTACATTTGAAACAGCAGACTAGTGGATTTGTTGCCAATCTAGAGAGACTTAGCTTCGCAACAACAAAGATAACGCATTCATTTATTATTGCCAATTAAATCATGCTTAATTCTTTCTGGAATATCTATAACACCATTTATTAGAACCATTTATTAGATGAATTTTCGGAAAAAATTAATAGCCTTCAATTACATCAAATAATGGAATCTCGTCGCATGAAACAATTTGAAACCTTACACGAATATTTTTTAGCTATGAGAGACCTCGCACGCAAAGGTTCTATGGATGATTCTTCTTTGTTTGAGTATGTTATAAATGGTATTCCTGATTCATCAAACAATAAAATAATTCTATACGGTTGTAAATCCATTCCTGAATTTAAATAAAAACTGAAGATTTATGAAAAACTCTTTAACAATTCAAAAAATTTGAAGCAAAATACTCCAAAGATTTATGAAAAACTCCATTATGATATCAACCTGTGCTGATAAGATGAACCGGTGGGGTACAAAGCTAACATTCGCCACCTGGACATTGATTTTTTTTCACTTTCTCTGCTTTTTGTTTTTTTTTTTCCTTTCTTTTCAGATCAATCCCAGGCTAGGACGCCCGGCAAGGCAGAATTGCCGTGTGGACATTCGCTCCTACAAGTAAACCGCCTTTTCCTAAATCTGGCAACAGCTACAGCAGCGAGATACTTCTTCAAGCTGCGTGAGGAAATGGACAGACTTGCATTGCGATGAGGTTATGACGTGGCGTTGGATGTAACTGAACTATGCTGCTCGACGATGTTGCTTGATGATATAATTCCGTTTCATGATAAATAGAACTTTTTATCGTACTTCCTTTCACTCTGTACATACCATAATCATGTTTATTCTTTCATTATTAAATATCCTTAAAATGCCACTGCCTTCCTCTATTTGAATCCTAACCTCATCCCACAGATATTTTGAGTTTTTATGTATTTTTGCCTTCTCGCGAATTGAGAGCTGAATTAATTAAATGAGAATTACTCAATCGTCTGTGAAAAACTTTTTTTTTTTTTTTTTTTTTTTTTGCTTAATCTCTTTTATACATCATTTTAGCTTTATTATAGTATTTGAATAGAACATGTGGCAACGATTAGATAATTCTATTCTTTAAATGATATAAATTTTGTACATTATGAGTTATAATATGAACGAAATATATAAGTTAACTGTTATATAATTATTGGATTATATAACAGTTAACTTAGTTTCCGTTATATAATTATTATATAAGTTAACTCTTTAATTATTAATACTGTTAAGTGAATCTAGCGCCAGAGTGTCGCTATGGTAAACAAATAGAGTGAATTTTATAAAATGTATTTATTTTATTGAGGTTTATGCACTGTCTGCGAAGTAGATTTAATTCAATCCAATAAGTTTAAATGAAATGCAGGAAAAAAATGCATATAATTTAATATTCCGAACAAGGAAGTCATGTGGTGTACACATCAGATTTTTTATTTTGGTAATCAACTTCACTAGAAGTTAAATTATACTCACTTGCAACTTGCAAAAGCACAAAATGTATGTAAAATAGTGGCAGCAGTTTACATTTGGTAAAACGTAAATATATGTATAAAAAATCAGCAAGGAATGAAAACTTAACTACAAAGGACCGATTGCGATGCTTTGCAAGGGAGAAAAAGTTTCTTGATCTAAGTCTATTAGAAGAAAATAGTAATTCGTAAAGCTTGACAAATCCCGATAAAATGTTTACTTTTGATAGTTAAAAATACTTTATTCCTTTATTTTGTTTTATTTACAGGAATTCAGTCCTTAATTTTAATTTAGTTGCTTTCTTGTTGAATGTGTGGAATCCACTATATTCTTTTCCCCAAATCCGTTTAAAGTTCAGGTGAGTTCAGATTGAAGTTTTACTGAAAACCTGGCTAAGCGTTTTCTGTAAAACTTTCTTATTATTGCAAAAAATCAATGCAAAAAACAGCTACAAATGCCTTTTGCAATTAGAAGCTTATAGTATTAAAAATATTAGGTTTAGATCACCATGAAAAGGAATTTGAAATTGCAAAAATCTAACCAAAGCGTACACCAATCTGAACCATTTAGCGATTGGACTACAACGTTCTTTCAAACTATTTTGACTACAAGTTTTCCCACTCGGCCGCCGTGACCTTGCACTTTTCAAACTTGCAATCCTATTTATTTTGCTGACTCAATCTTGTATAAAATATATTATTTCATTGTTATGCACTGTACCAGTGTATACATTGTATCTGTAGTCAGTCTATTTATCATCACATAAATTGTGTACAACGCGTATTGCACTAAAATAACTACAGTATGAGACGTCTTTATTTCACAATAAAATGATTTCCTCAATTTCTTGTAGTCTTACCTAATTTTTCAAAGAATACGTTTTCATCAATTATGTATAATTTTTCATTCCACATTTAAAATTTTCTTTCTGGATACTTTGTAGAATATTAGCAGCTAATTCTTTTACTGTTATGTCTTTCTTGATGAGTAGATTAATGCGCATTCTTTTGATGAAAATGGGGAGTTAACTGTTAATTGGGAGCTTTGTAAAATTGGGAGTTAAGTTGTAAGAGCTTTTTTTGCTAGAGTATTAAAAAATGAAAATTAGAAAGCAAAATAATGCTTTTACGCATATGATGTTATCATGAATTGTATTCTTATTAATCTGTTCTGGGAACATGACGTGTCCTGAATAGGAACAGGGAGCTTACTCAAGCTATGTTCAAATAGGTGTGGAATGAACAACACAAGCAGGAAGGGTTTTCCTTTTATTTTCTCTAATATTACAGATGCTCCCGCACTTCGGAATGCGGAGAACAACCGCTTGTGATCTGAACGTTAAAATATAAGACTATTAAGTAAAATTTTAAATAAATAACAGCTGACTTTGAATAGTTTACACAAATACTAAGACTGGCCTTTTAAAATACTGCGTATGTAATACGCAAACTGCCGAGAACTACAATGAGTTTTAAATATCAAGAGAACTAAACCTCTGGCCTTAAAGGCGGACAGCAGCTGATTGAAAACTCGCGTGTAATGCAATGGCAAGGCAGCTCACTTCCCCCCTCTCTCTAACTAACTCTTGGCAAAAAGCCACAACTCAAATACTTGGGGGTAACATTTTCATAAACAAGTTAACGCGTTTAAATCTGGCCGGAAGTGGAAAGTAAGAGAGGATAATAAAGTTTTAAAATAAAATAAACCTTAGTATAACTTAAGATTCTTACAATGAATGAATGCTTTATGGAAATAGCAGACTCTGTGTCTGTTACTGCAGACATACTGAGCATATATACGCAGAATAGCACATATCTCAGGGTAACGAAAAACTTTTCTGTCTAAAACAACTTCATCAAAAATAACCGAATGTGCATAAATTCGAATTAGGTACATAGATGTTTCAGATCAGGGCAAGCGTTTTATAAAATTAACGAAAAATTTACATTATTTCTGTAACTATTTATTAGAAGAGAAACAACTATAAAAAAGAAAATTTGCACAAACCATTATTAACGAGTGTAAACTAGACGAACGCTTTTTTTCCTCGTTTTTGCTACAACATTTAAGTGTTGTAATCACTTCATATATGGAAATGAAGAATGTAAACAACTACTGCGCAAGTGTCTGAATCTTAATGTAAATGTTTTAGAAATTTATTTATAATTATCTACATTTAAAGACTATTATTAATAATTTAATAATTATTGAATGACGTTAATTTTTAATGCTTATGGAATGAACTACAACTTTATCTAGTAAAGCACAGCTGCGAAATTATGTTTATTAAAATTTTAGCTATTCATATGCAGAGGCTTTATTATAGATTGCTTGATAAAATTAAATAATTAAACAGCATTTCGTTGGAGTTCAACGACCTTGTAAGGTACATCCTAAGTTTACAGTTGTTTTAAGTTTAAAGCTCCTTTTTTGTCTCTTCTAGCTTCAGCTTACAATTCCTTACCAGAATGAAGTTTTAGTATCGGGTTAAATGCAAATGAGTAGTAAATAGTATTTAAGTCGAAGTTCCATTGTCTTCGACAGAGAATGAGACTTCCTGGATAGCGCGAGTTTGCCTTTTGGCTACGTCTTTCTAAGCTGTTACTACTCTCCTCCGTCTTACGTGCCCTTGATAGCTTCCTTAGCTAATTTAATATTACAGGCCAACTAGTTTAGAAATTGTGTTAGCTTTGGCTAAGTCTCTTTAGTTAGTCATTACTTAGTTCTTGCTTTTCAAATTTTTGAGTTTAATCCGAAGTGGAGACTTTATTGTACGTCCTGAGAAAGGGCCGACTGTGAATTTTTATTTTGAGAAATAAAGAGTAATTAGCCCTTCTTGAGTTTACGATTCCTTTCTTGAACGTAAGCAATTCTTCGCTTAGCTGTTCACTAGGTTCCTCAACCCTTGTAAACAGATAAATGTGAGGATCCCTACGTAGTTACAAAATACTAATAAATTTGCTAAATCATAGTTTCATAACAATAAAGTTGTTTTAATTTCAATTTACTAAATAATAAATAACTTACCTCTTACAGTAAATTAAAAAAGAACTAGAAGTAAATTTTTATTTTAATTATTAAACTAAATTTCAATAAAAGGTAAGTGATGGAGGGCGAATTGGAGCTCGCTTAATCAAATAAATGATCAGAGAAATCATTTTAAATGGTCAGAGAAACACTTGTTATTATAGTATATGGAAATTCTCATAAAAAAGCATATTATAAGCAACAGAATGCTCGTCCACGCAAATTTAAAATGTTATTAACCTTTCTTTGGAATTTATGAATAATTCACTTCAAAGATAATTAAACATGAGATTCAGAAAATGTTTAATTAATTGCCTATGAACAATTCTTAACCAGATGCTAATTTTGCATAATCTAAGCAAGAATGAAAGCCAGAAAACTAACTTTAAAGGAGAAAACTTAGAGCTTTAATTGCAGTATCTGAAAATTCATGAAAAATTAAACTAAAGGGAAAAAATTCAATAATTCAAGTAATTACCGTTCAAAATACGGATTTAAATTGTAATTTAAAAAAAGAAGAAAGTATTTTCTTTAAATAATAGACAGCTTCATTTATGAAGACAATATAATGAATGAATAGTTTTAGTACCAAAGCTACATGCCTTATTCGGATTATTTCCAGGACCACAACCGTTATTATTTTTTAGACTGCAATAATGAAATATGATACATCTACATGTTGCTTGAGAAAAACATTTAGCTGTATCTCAGTTCAAATTTCAGTATCCGGAGGTATTATTTTTGAGTTACAGAATTAGTTCTCATGAAAAGATTAAGAACAAATCTAAGAAAGTTTTTAAATGTTGAATCAGATTTCCAGCGGCATAATACAGATTCTATCCCAGTATATTAAATATTTTAAGTGAGCAAAAAGGCTTACAAAACCTGTGTGAATTTATTTAAAAAGTGAAACAAATTATGTGTTTCACATTAGATCGAAATGAACCTCTTTATATAATTAAACATGATTCGCGCTGCAGAAGGTGGCAATTTTATTTTTTAATGTAGAGTTACAGCTTGAAATAAAGACTACGCGACTGTGTGATTTGTTTAAGAAACACTAATTTAATTTTACTAAACTATCATTATATTGTCATTTTAAATTGTGCTCCAAGTGCTGATTTTCAAAACAGTTCACAAAGACAAATATTTCCATTGTGGCTGATTGTGACACTGGTGCGAGTTTCAAAACAAGTGAATGGTTGTTGCCTTAGTAGACAAAACAAATACAACGGCAATTCATAGCTTTACTAGCATGCCCCAATATCGCCGTCAATACTTTGAAAATATAATAACTGCATCATAGCATAATCGCCGACAATACTTTGAAAATATATAAGTGCATCATAACAGAAAAAAACCTTAAATTTATAGCAAGCTAAATAATATTTTTCATTCTAAACCTTTTTTGCTCGGGCGAACCAGCAACTCGAGAACAAGTTTTCACATATTTGGTGAATTTCGTACAACTAAGTTGAAATTACTTCACACACAAATTTAAAAATCTGGTGGTTCTTTTATGTCTGAAGACGGTCTTGCTGTTCTTTCGCCGTATATAAACGTTATTATTTGTGGTATTTCTTTGGACACGGTTTCTTAAATCTATTCTGAATTTTTTCTCTCTTCTGTCGTTTTCAGATTTTCGCTACCTGTATTACCCTAATTGTTCGTATTCTTACACTTCTTAAGTCATCTTTATCTTAATCATTGTTCTCCCCCTGTCTATCATCAAAGATTCTATGCATAGATGTAATTTCATTTTTCATCAACGAAAAATCAAACTCATCTTCATTTGAACTGATTCTTTCATTGTATTTTATGCTTATTGGTCTCCGTAACTTACGGAAAATACTATTTCTATTCCCACGACTGTCGAGTTCGAACTAATGTCGAAGCCGCATGTATAATAATAAATCTTAAAATTGCATTTAAGATTAAAGACTGACAGTTACTGTATATGCATGTACTACTACTACTACTCGCCACTCCAAAGAATACTCCGACCAGAATATTCTCCATACGGGATTTATACCTACTCATCAAAGTTGATCTTCTTCCGGCGAAACCTCAGCCAAGGACAGTACAGAGAGCATTATTGTATTTCTAAAAGTAATAATAATAATAACATGAGCAAACAAAGCTCTTGAAAAAGGTACAATTTTTCAGCGAAAATGAACGATTAAGGTGTTGTTTTACTAATAAACAGAGTAATGCAATACATAAAGTAAAGACAGCGTATGTGCTATGTAATATAAATACACACTTGTAGACAATATAAATGCATAATTCACTTCTCGATGTATTTCTAGGTTACACAAAATGCATATTGAAGTTAAGAATGAATTGATACCAATAGTGTAATAACATGAGCATACAAAGCTCTTGAAGAGAATACATGTAGAAAAATCATTGTGGTATTTTTACAATTAAACAGAGTACTGTTACATAAGGTGGAGGCAAACTATTGTAGACAAATATATGCATCTAGATAAAAATGGAGTTAAATGTAAATATAATAATGTTAACATTCATTTTTAAAGCATATGTTTAAATCATTTAAAGCCTACAATTCACTTCAAAGTGTACATTTACATTTTAAGGCATATATTTCCTATTATCTTACAAGTATACATCAAAATTGCTATGCATATACATATGAAGCGTTATTGCCCAAATCAAAGCTTATTAAGCATGGTTACCTTTCGAATCACCACGTCAAAACGAGTGGTAATCGATAATCCCCTCTTGAGCTACCGATTCAAATCAAGTGGTGACCTAGAGCCACCTCTCGAGTGCAAAGTGTTAAATGATTGAAAGCCGTGAGTTCACTTTCACGTTAATTGGTAATGAAAAATGATTAACATTGGCTTTTATTCATATCCAAGGCAAGATGACAATTCATATATATATTTTTTAATTTTGATTTCAATATATTTCCAGAATGCGCTGTATTGCCCTTGTTTTAAATTTTTCCAAAAATTTTTTTTTTTTTTTTTTTTTTTTTTTTTTTTTTTGGGTTGAAGGTACAAAAAGACTGCTAATTTTAGTTTGGGAAATGTTGCACTTAATGAAATGTATTTTACTTAGTTGTAAAAAAGACTCTATATCCTTCATTCAATTCAAATTTGTTTCGATTAAACTTATTCAACAAATGCAATCAAAACACAATAACTACAACTCAGAAGGAGACCTTTCCAGGAGGTGAAAATAATTGTTCCATATAGCGATGCATTCAATTTTAAAATGTGAATGTGTAGTTTTAGGTATTTCTTCGCACAGCTCACGTTCGACAGGACTTAGTTCGTTTATTTATGAATAATTCCATATTAACTAAAATATGCGAATGCTTATAGATTGATTTGAAACTTTTTATTGATTGATAGATTGATTTTTTATTTAAACATTATTTAAAAAATTTGCTGTATTTATCGAACATTTCTGAATTTTAAAATGTGGTTCCAAGTAAAATTAGTTTAATATCTCTACATGTGTATATATAACCTAACGGTAAATGGTAACATTCAAAAAAAAAACATTGAGATATCTAATATCTCAACCGTTAGTTAGAAATTTTGACAAATTTTTGCATGGGCATAACTTTTCCTCTTTTCTAAGAGTAAATTGCCTTATGCTAATTTTTATTAATTTTGACATGTAATTCTTCTATGTAGCATTTTAATTTTAATTAAATTTACTTTGTTAAATATAAAGTTTACATGGCCGTATGGTTATAAATTTGTCTGCCCAACAGTGGGCTTCGAAGCCACGAAAATTTAAAAATTATTACCGAAAGCCGAGCGCAACTTCTTTCTTCGAGCTTTCCTTTCGTTAAAGGAAGAAAATCACCACCCTGATGATATGGAAAATTTTGATTTTTGTCAACCTGGCAATAAACAGCCACCCTGGCAGTGAATGTCCTTGGGTTTATTGTAAAGTAATCATGCAGTAAGTAGGAATTGTATTATATACAAAGTTAAATTGGTTAGGATAGTCTAACATAGAGTGAAAGCATTTTAATTTTGCAAATAAAACGAAATAATATGTATGAATCAAAAAGAAATGAATCAACGGAAGGAAATGATTGAAAATATGTCATTAAAACTCAAAGCTACTGCAACGGATGAACCAAAGAATAAATGTGGAAATTCTCCAGATCCTAAATTCAATCTTATTAGGCTTATTATTATTTATCGTCTGTTAAAAATAAAACTGAAAATCTATTTGAAAAACCTGAAAAAAATCTGATGTGTACACCACATGACTTCCTTGTACGGAATATTCAGTTATAAGCATTTTTTCTTGCATTTCATTCAAACTTATTGTATTGAATTAAATCTACTTCGCCGACAGCGCATAAACCACAATAGAATAAATGCATTCTTTAAAATTCACTCTAGTATTTGTTTAACATAGCGACACTCTGGCGCTAGATTCACTTAACAGTATTAATAATTAAACAGTTAACTTATATAATAATTATATAACGGAAACTAAGTTAACTGTTATATAATCCAATAATTATATAACAGTTAACTTATATATTTCGTTCATATTATAACTCATAATGCACAAAATTTATATCATTTAAAGAATAGAATTATCTAATCGTTGCCACATGTTCTATTCAAATAGTATAATAAAGCTAAAATGATGTATAAAAGAAATTAAGCAAACAAAAAAAAAAAAAAAAAAAGAAAGAAACAGTTTTTCACAGACGATTGAGTAATTCTCATTTAATTAATTCAGCTCTCACTTCGCGAGAAGGCAAAAATACATAAAAAATTAAAATATCTAAGTAAAAATCCTTTCCTTCTTTCAGTATAACGGATATTGAACCTTGTAGGAAGAACAAAGCTAAATTTTCAGAATGAACAAAATACTTTTATTTGAATTTTAGAACAGAACCAAAAAAATAAATGCAGCAGCTCTTAACTATTAAAATTTTTAAACTCTTAACTACTACAGTTAAAACTCTTACAACTATATTAATGTTAAAATCTTAAACTCTCTAAACAAAAAAATATCCAAATCTTCCGAATCCTCTTCTTGTTGCCACACCGTAAAATGCAAGTTCTTGTCCTATTATTTATATTTCACGTTGTCTTTAAGTCACAATCTTCACAAGTCATGATCTTTACAAGTCACGATCTTTACAAGTCCCCCCACAAGAAGCACATTCGTCACCGTAGTGACAATGTTGCTCAGAGTTCATTGAGAGAGAAAGAGTTAACAGCTAACCTTGACAAAGCATCAGCATTCCCATGTGAACTTCCTTTGCGGTATGTCACAGTCATGTTATACCGTTATAACGCTAAGGCCCAACGAGACAGTTTAGCACCATGAGGGGCGCTTTGGGTCAAGTAGGTGAGGGGATTGTGATCAGACACAATCTGCACTTTGGCACCGAAAATCCATGTATCAAATTTTTTCAAGGCTTCAATGACACAAAATGCTTCTCGTTCGATGGTTGACCATCGTTGTTGACAGGGCGTTAATTTCTTGCTGAAAAATGCTATGGACATTTCTTTGCCATGTTCGTCGTTTTGAGCTAAACACGCTCCAATTGCGAAAGCAGATGCATCCGTATAGAGTTGAAAGGGCTTGCTGATGTCCGGAGTATGCAGAGATGGCATTTTAATCAACTCTTCTTTAAGTTTGTTGAAAGCTGCTTCTTTTTCAGAGTCCCATGGAATATTATTTGGAACACTCTTCTTTGTAAGGTTTGTTAGAGGTAAAACAATCTCAGAAAAATTTGGGATATAATCCCTATAGTAGCTTGCTAGCCCTAAAAGACTCCTGACTTCTTTTTTAGTGGTAGGCTTAGACAGATTTCTGATGACTTCTACCTTCTCAGGATCTGGAGAGTGAGTGCCAGAACCTATTACATGTCCTAGAAACTTCACGTGACTCTTTCCGAAATCACACTTTTCTAGATTTGCGGTTAGACCTACGTTTCTCAGTGTCTGAAACACTTGGTCGATGTGATAGAGGTGGCCATCCCAAGTTTCAGAAAATATTGTCGCATCATCAATCTATGAACAGCAGTAGTTCTCATGGTTTGCAAGAACCTTATCCATCGATTTTTGGAAGGTACTTCCAGCATTTTTCAAACCGAAAGGGAGATTGGCCATTGGTAATGGCCGGAATGAGTGATAAATGCTGTGTAAGGTTTAGCTTCTTCTTTCATAGGAATTTGCCAATATCCCTTGGTTGAATCGAGAACTGTTATGAATTTGGCTTTCCCTATTTCGAATAGTAAATCTTTAGCAATCTTCATCGGATAGGCGTCCGGAATTGTGAAGCTATTTAAAAGCCTGAAGTCTATGCACAGTCTAACGCCGCCATTCTTTTTTGCAACACATACTATAGGATGTGCCCAGTCACTGTCACTGGGCTCTATAAGATACCATTCTAACAGTTCTTTAACTTGACGATCGACTTCCTCTTGAAGTGAAACAGGAACACGGTAGGGCCTCAATCTTTTCGGATTACACTCTTCTGTAACCTTGATGTCATGACCATCAACATTGGCTTGACCAGGTTTGCTACTGAAAACATCTACATAAGATTTTAGTACTTTAAATAGTCCTTCCCGTTGGTAATATTTTAAGTCGCCTTTCAAATTTTGTAAATGGGTCCAGATATCATCAGCAGATTTATTCATAAGATCTGCTGGTGCATAGTGGATATCTCCAACTCTTCATCTTGGTCAAAAATGATACCAACGTGATCTACACGAGCAATATAAGGCCTTAACTTATTTATATGGAGTTCTCTAATACTTCCGTTTTCCATTTCGATTTCGGCAGAGTGTGGCCTGGTAAGTTTGATCACGGTAGCTGGTCCTTGCCACGTGTTGAGCAATTTATGTGATGATGACGGCATTAACACGAGAACTTTGTCCCCAACATTGAAAGTCTTTTCTTGAGAACGTAAATTGTATCTTGAAGTGTACTCTTCTTGCGATATTTTGAAATTTGCTGATGCAATGTCATGAGCTTTTCTTAATTTTTCTAAAAGGTCTTGTAGATAATTTCAATTGAACGGGAAGCTGTAACTGGAATGCTACGTTCACCTGTCCATATCTCTTTCAGCAAGGATAATGGTCCTGGTGGTATTCTTCCATATACCATCTGGAAGAGGGACAAACCAGTGGTGCTATGTGGCACTTCTCTGTAGGCAAACAGGAGATAGGGAAGATTCAAATCCCAGTTTCTGCCATGTTCTTGGATATTTTTGTTCTTCATCTCTTTTAAGGTTCTATTCCAACGCTCGACAGCACCCATAGTGGAGAATCGTGGAGACACACCAAGTAAGTTCTCAAAGGCTCGGGTGAGTTTGGCTGTGAAATTAGTTCCCTGGTTGGAACAAATCACTTTTGGAAATCCAGTTTGAGTAAAATGCATCATCAAAACGTTGCATGTTGTTTATCGCACTTATGTCTTTGACGGGGGTGGCTTCTGCCCATCTGGTGCATAGGTCAACTGCACATATCACAAACCGATGACCTCTCCTGGATGGAGGTTCTAATGGCCCGATACAATCCACGCTCCATACTTCAAAGTGTGTTTCCGGCCTAACAATAGGTTGAATTGGGATTCTCTCTTTGTACGTAACTGTTCTCCTCAATTGACATTCTTTACAACTTTCACAGAATTTTTTAACATCTTGCTTAATAGTAGGTCAAAAGAATGAGTACTTGATTCGTTGAATTGTCTTTTTCTCACCGAGGTGGCCGGCAAGAGGGATTTCCTGTGCCATTCTTAGGACTTCCCTTCTTTTTTCTAAAGGTAATACAACTTGCTTAATGTTTTCACCACAGATATATTCGGAATGAAGTAATATGCCATCATCGAAAGTATATGAATTTTGATTTTTATTTGCCCATTCAAAGCATTTTTTCAGAGTTTCGTCTTGTTCTTGATGTGTCTTGAATTCTAGTCTTACCCTGTTCGTTGTTTTCAGAGACTCTATGTTTTCTTGAGAAATCTGATTAACAACAGCCAAATTTGTAGTACTGTCTTCATCTGGTGAGGATTTATCATCAGTCTCTTTGTACTCTAAGGGGGATACATCCCAATGACGATCACAGTTCCACAGTTCGATATTTCCACAGAGTGTTTCATAAGCTGAAGAACTCAATAGCAAGTCGGTAACTAGCTTTTTTGAAACAGCACACGTAATGGACACTCTACCGTGAAAATCATCGTCAATTTTCATCTGGAAAATCTTTAGTGGAGTAATTTTGTTTTCACCAAAAGCAGAAGATATCTCTATTTTACTTTCTCCTTCGCAAGGTATGTTGTCAACCAATTTCTCCCGGACCACTGAAATTTGTGCTCCCGTGTCTACGATTCCATTTAGAATAATATCTCCACATTTAACTTTGAAAAGTTTTAATTCATCTATGTTTCTAGACACGTCCACTGATTTTGAGACAGGAATAGAGATCTTGGCAGTTAGCACTTCTGGTTTTTCTTTTTCTGCAAGGGGTGCTTGTGTTTGTATTAAGTTGTTTTGTGCTGTTGCACTTCTTGGTATCCGATTTTTGGTACATAACTTAGATGTATGACCTTCTTTTCCACAATTATAGCAAGTTAGTTTGAAACTAAGCTTTTGTGGTTCGTCACTCTTACGGGATGGGTACACTCTTGGCGTGTTTTCAGCGGACAGCGATTTATTTCTGAAAGTTCTTTCTAGAAGTGGAGAATGAGGTTGCCATTTTTATTAGTTCTGTCTGCTGATGGATTACCACCAGTCCGTTTTGAGATATTACGAACACTGTCATATTCGTCAAGTTTATCAGCTAATTTGGCTGGAGAAACGAAATTCGCCCAGTCGTCAAGAAGATGATCTCTTACTTCATAGGGTACTCTTTTCTTAATTTGGTCAGTAATAATCAAGTCTTTTAACGCGGCAAAATTTGTGATTTCAAGACCATTGATCCATTCTTCAAAATAACTTGTAATTTCGTAGCAAAAATCTCTCCATGATTTTTCAGCGCTCTTTTGGTGCATCACAAATTTTTTTCTAAAGCTTTCAGGATTTAATTTAAATCTCTTCAATATAATGGCCTTAATGTACTCATAATCTTCAAAATTTTCTTCAGATTCCCTACCAGTTAATTGAATGATTTCAGATGGCATTAAAGTCAATAAACATGAAACCCAATCTTTGGATCAATCTTTGTCCTTTTAGCTTGTCTTTCAAATAAGGATAAATAAATCACAATATCATCGTGTCTTAAATTGAATTTGGGAATAATCTTAATTAAATCAAAATTATGATGTCCATTTTCATTTGTTGGTAGAGTTTGTGGTAGTCGAACACGAGATTCAATTTCGAGTTTCCTCAATTCAAACTCCATTTGCTCTCTTTTCTGCTGTGCTTCTAATTCTTCTTTCCTTCGTTGTTCCTCAATCTCTTCTTTCCTTCGCTGTTCCTCAAGCTCTTCTTTCCTTCGCCTTTCCTCAAGCTCTTCTTTCCTTCGCCTTTCCTCAAGCTCTTCTTTTCTTCGCTGTTCCTCAATCTCTTCTTTCCTTCGCTGTTCCTCAATCTCTTCTTTCTCTTCTTTCCTTCGCTGTTCCTCAATCTCTTCTTTCCTTCGCTGTTCCTCAATCTTTTCTTTCTCCTTTCTTCGCTGTTCCTCTTCTTTTCTTTTCCTCTCTTCAATAATTGTTAAAAACACTTCTTTAGCAAATGCTTCATCATATGTATCACTTTGATTTATTTCATTTCTTATCGCCACGATTTTCATACTTGGATCTACTTGAATTTCTAATTCAGCAGCTAAAACCAGCAAATCCTCTTTTTTCCCACGTCCCATAAAAGCCATGTCTCGATTTTATTCAGTTAATAGACTCTTAGTTTTATAAAAAGCAATTTTTTTCTCTTTTCTTTTTCTATTTAAATATAATTCACAATGAATTTAATTTTATTCGGCACGAAAATCAATCAGTGGAATCAATACTTAATGTGTTGTTCACCTACTCTGGCTAGTCAAACGAAATTACATTTGAACACTGGCGTATTAATTATTTTGACAAGTAAATAAACTAAGATTCCATGACGGAAACAATAATTAACTTTTCATAATATTAATTAATTATTTTACGTTTACAAGGTAAATTGAACTCTCACCTGAGTTATTTTGGTTCGTAATTATATGCGGGGAAACACCGATCCTGCCGGCAGCGCCAGTAAAAATCCTTTCCTTCTTTCAATATAACGGATATTGAACCTTGTAGGAAGAACAAAGCTAAATTTTCAGAATGAACAAAATACTTTTATTCGAATTTTAGAACAGAACTAAAAAAATAAATGCATCAGCTCTTAACTATTAAAATTTTTAAACTCTTAACTACTACAGTTAAAACTCTTACAACTATATTAATATTAAAATCTTAAACTCTCTAAACAAAAAATATCCAAATCTTCCGAATCCTCTTCTTGTTGCCACACCGTAAAATGCAAGTTCTTGTCCAATTATTTATATTTCACGTTCTCTTTAAGTCACGATCTTCACAAGTCATGATCTTTACAAGTCACGATCTTTACAATCTATATTAAAAATTACGAAATAAATCTTAAACACTTATTTCCTCTAAAAATTCCAGAAATAATTAAGCATGATTTAACTGGCAATAATAAGTGAATGCGTTATATTTGTTGTTGCGAAGCTAAGTTTCTCTAGATTTGCAACAAATCCACTAGTCTCCTGTTTCAAATGTAAACATCGATTGCTGCTATCAAGAGAAGTATTAGGCTTAGCGGCACTTAAACAACTTTAAAATTGTTGATAATACTAAAAATATTGCATAGAGATTTACTAAAGGCATAAAAACCTTAACCGGAAGATAAGAACAACATAATTCAATCATTTTTAATGCAAAAAATGTACAATTTACAAACATATAAGAAAGAGTAAAGAAACTGAGATTACTGAGCCGGGTAAAAGAGTGGATATATATATAAATATATTTATATACGTTTGGTGCGGCCGATTGCAACCAAAATACGAGGTGCACATCTGCATGTTATAGCAGTCCTATATCTATTGTGACTTTTCTTTTTTTTAAGTTAGAGTACAGAATATAAATTGGGTTATGCTTTATGCTTGAAATATCAATGTTTAAATCATGTTGTTGGTAGTTCCACTGTATTTGCTAATTAGGAATGGTTTTGAAAAGTGTATTGTAACCTAAGCATTTTTCATTTATAGTATTATCTTTGGGTACCTGCATCAGTAATGAATAACAGTGTATGGTTTGATTAACATTGTATATTATTTCTTAATTTTGCAATAATATGGCTAACTAGTACAGTGTGAATTGTAATCAAGATATAGAGCTACTGTATTTACAGTAATTGTTCAGTATATCTGTATAAGTAGTAGTATGAGGTTATGCGACTTTAATGCTTATATATTTTGTAAATTTTGTACATATATATAATAGAATCACAATGTATTGTACCCAATGTAAAATGCAATTCTAGCCGAGTTTGTACTTTTGTAGCTTATAGTACTAGAGTGTAACGTTTCGTAGGCATTGTATTGTACTCGAAATTGTGCGATAGAAAAATGATCTAATATTATCGTATTATATTTATAACCATGTTTACTATGTCTTGCATTTATATAGGATATTCTACGTCTTGCATTAATATATTCTTCTATGTCTTGCATTTATATATGATATTGTTACAATGTATAGTACTCAGTGTAAAATGTAGTGTGGTCTAGTGTAAAACATTGAAGTAGTATTGTAGTGTAAAGGAATTATAGCAACATTGCCCATGTTAAAGTAGTGTAGTATAGTAAGCAGCGTAGTAGTTAAAATAGAACTTGAGTTAACAACCAAGCAGTTATAGATACTAAAAACCTATGTAAAATAATGAGTGATTATAAAACCTAAGATTTTGAAATAATAAATGCTGTCGGATCAGCGAGTCATGATTAGACAGCATCTGCCAAGTGGAAACAAATAACGTAAGGCTTACTATAGTTAAGAGCGGCAGTCCACTTGAGCAGCGTTCAGCAGTCCTATATACAAAATTTCAACGTTCTGAGGCTACTCGTTTTTGAGTTATGCGAGATACGTTCGTACAGACGCCACGAACAATTCTCTTCAGAATTAATTTTAAAGCAGTTTTATAATTTTTTTGAAGGAAAAGAGTATTTTATTGTGTTCTTACCTACAGATATCACGCAAAAACATCGTTAAATTGCATTCTATAGCGGTCAAAATGGATATTTTCTTTGAAATATGCTGCCTGAAACTTTTCGCGATTACAATACTTCCTTTTTACTTCGTACAAGGAAGTAAAAAGAAATACAAAACACTGTTAAATGTCTGTTGGTAAATAAAATAAGTTTTTAAGGTAATTTTTATAATTTATGGATTCTTATATTGCAGCTGAAGTTTGTACCTAAGTACTTGGTTATTTGAAACCGAAGTACTTGGTTATAAAATGAATAGCGGCATTTTTCTTTTATCTTCAACAAAATGGACACTGGTAACGCTGAACTAAATGATACTTACTTCTACTATTACGAATTATTTTGAATCATTATTCAAGTGGTCAAGTGGGGCAAAGAGAAGTTGTATGAAGGATATTATGAGAGTTATCAAGATGCAAGTTTTAATGTATAATTAATACATAGAAGAAGCCTTTAAACTCGTCATCAAAACATTCCTGTTTTACGCCTCATGGCAGCAGTCAAAAAAGTTTTGAAACATCTAACATCTCAATCGTTAATTAGAGATATCGACAGATTTTTGCATGAACTTAACTTTTCCTCTTATCGAAGAGTAAATTGCCTTATGTTACATTTTTTACGTTTGACATGTAATTCTTCTATGTAGTGTTTTTATTTTAATTAAATTTACTTTGTTAAATGTAAAGTTTACATGGCCCTCTGGTTATATAAGTATATATGCATCAGTATATATACATAAATATGTGTGTGTATGTATTGTTACAGATTTCATACGTTTATAAATAGTTTTAGTGAAATTTTATGTGATTGTTACATTTTTTGTGTGTAACAGAATATATGGTTTCAGTAACTAATTTTTGTCGCCAAAGTTGGCGAAAAATCGCCAAAAGTCTCCAAACGTAGTGACATTTTTGTCCGATCTGTGTATGGTTGAATGAGTATTGCAATTTAATAACTGCAATTGTTGCTATATGTGCCTGTAACTATATCCGGTCCTCATATGCCTTGCAGCAATTTCGAGAAGTACTAGAGATTTCTCAGCGGCCGGGGGAAAACTACATAAGACCGGAGAGAACAGTTTCGAAGTATTATTTGTTAGTTCAGAGCTAAATTCGGAGTACTGAGATCTCCATAGAACTTCGCCTTTATAGATGCATTTTGCATTGCGTTGTGTTTAACGTTCTTAATAGTTTGAAGTATAGCTACTGATTGTGCTATGTAATGCAGAGAAAAGCTGCAGAAGAATTTTAGTGGAATGTTTAAGAACTACTCTTTGCGTAAAATGAATTTCATCGAGCTACAATCAGTTCTGTGTGCATTCAATCTACTACGAATTCGTACGCACGCGACAATCTACATATATATATATATATATATATATATATATGCACAGAAAAAAAGAAAGATATGTGTATTCGTATAGATATATAAATATAAATATAGATGAGCAAATCAATAAACTATTATATTATCACTTTTAAATCTTTTCTTCATTAAATGAAAATTTGTTAAGTACTTTTGGTACGAATTTTAATTTAATGATAATACTTTTGGTAAAAACTTTAATTTAATTAAACATAATTATTTTTCTTAGAAAAACATCTGGAGAAATTTATAATAATTTTTCATTCCTTAATTAATGTAATTATTTATAAAAAAATTATCCAACTTTCGATTACTATTTTACGTTTACTAACAATTTAACATTTAAATCCCACGGATACATTTGTTTATGTTAGCAAGTTGGTTAATTTATTGCGGCGAAATATTTCAAGCTTCCCGCTCTAAAGCAAGTTGTAAAAAGAAAAACTTATATATTGTATAGGGATGTCAGGAAAGCAGGCAACACCTTCAGTCATCAGAAGTCGAATCATTGGTATATTTCTGTTATGGATACATATTACCTCCATTATGTGCTTTAAATAATAAAATACAAATTTGGAAATTTATTGCGTCTTTAAACGTAATCAAGAATAATATTCTATATGTAATCTGTATGTGCAAGAAAAGAATAATTTCTGTTTATAAAGCAATATAGACAAAGCATATATATGATGCTTAACACAGACGAACGGCTGCACCCCAGTTATTTCGTATTCTTTTGCATGTTCTTTTTGCACAGACGCATAATCACTGCATCAACATTGCAATGATTCAAATTAAAATCACACTGATGTTATTAAAAGCTTGCTTAATAGTATATTTTCTTGTGAAAACTTAAAAATAAAAAAGAAGCAACCGCCTGTAAATCAGGAATATACATTAATTGCATAAAAAAATATGAAGCTGGTGGATTACATGGCGTAGGGGCGCATTAAGTATAATGATCCATTACATATTTTAATACGCATTATTTCTTTAATGTTTATAATTAAAGTAATGTAAAATATTCGTAACTTAGAATTTCGGCTTGCTATTTCTCATTGATTCTCATAACAGTAAACTGGGTTACTCCTCGGCTGATAATAAAAATCTCCATTTTTCCTTTGGTTTACATACATAGCTGGGGAAAAGATTATCCTTCTAGTAAATAGTCGAAAGCGCAGCCTAAGCTCCAGATTCTTATTAGAAATCGACATACGCCACTTTCGTCGTTCCGAGTCAGAATGAATGCAGTCTAGGGGCATAATGATATTAATAATGACGAGCCTTCCTGCATCGCTTTGTGTAAATGCGTGAAACGGACTGAGTCGTTTGCAGACGGCCGTTAATGCCGCCAGGAATTATGCGGCGTTCCTCACACTTAATGAAAGACTTGGCCCGTGTTAGGAACGATTTTGTTTTTCAGGAGGGTGTAAAAGACATCGACCGAAGCTTGTTCTCTCGCTTTAATTGTGCTATTCGAAAATATGAAGCGGTCATTAATTGTTCCAGTTCAGCCATGGAACGGCAATTTTGAAAACCTCGTAATCTATTTGGTAATCTAGCCAAATTGGGCCTTTAACTACCCACAAAGTTACATAGAATATTCTCGCTTTTAAGTGAGACTTGTCCATTATCAAGAACTAATAAACATAGCTCTTTAACATGCTTAATGGGTTGGCGGTGTTGGAAACACCAAAAAAAGAGAGCTATTTTTGTTCATCCGAAATCTGTAATGTCAACTCTTTCATTAAATATTTAGTTCCATTACTTATTTTTGTTTGTAGCATTTGGCAGATGATATATAAAGTTCACATCAATCAAAAACAAAATGCTGTAAGGCCATTGTTTCAAAGTCTCACACCTGATTACATATTTGATCAATCAAAACTTTCCCCTATCATTTGTAGTTTGATATAGCTCGCCAGTTGCGAAAATTAATTAAAGTTACCCTCGAAAGGTTAAATTTCCAGTTAAAATCAAGAAGCTCTGAAATATTTTCTGATTTCTAGTTTAATTTTTAAAATAATTCATCTACGTCTCAATTTACTGTAAATTAAAAGCACATAAGAGAGGTTTTAAATAAATTTCTGAGATTGTTTATGCATCAAACGACCGAAAGCAGGAATCGATTTTCAAATAAAACTTCTATCAGTTTCCAAAAATGGAAACATTGTTGTTATAATTTACCATCGTAAGTAGAAAAGATTTTCACCAACTAATTTTCGAAGAAAATTTCCCAAATTCCTTCATTGCGATAAATTTTTGTCTGTTTTAAACAAATAAATCTTTATCATATTTATTGTTTGATGCTGAACATTATCTTCATTCTTTATTACATAAGCCTGCAGTGAACTTACTTGTTTTAAACTGAAAATGTTCAAGAAGTGATTTTGCTTTTCAGTATCTAATTTAAGCTGTTTCTTCGAAGTTAAATAAATGATCTTTCATGCAGCTTTTGCAGTCGAATTAAAAGACGCACAAGTTTATGTAAGCTTAAAACTAGACAAAAAAAAAGCAACCGTAGTGTGGTATCAATTTTGCATAAAACACTAAAAAAACTAAGGGTGCTCTTTAGCTTAATTTTTTAAAGCTACTATACAATATCTTCATATCTTCTTTCTGTCTTGCCTATGATAACACTGAAGCTCAGTGGGGAGTGTGAAAGTGCAAAATAATAATAAGTTTCAAAGTCATGATTCAGATATTATCATTTTGAGACCTGAAAATTTAGAAAGAAGCGTACTAATTAGCTTTCAAAATTATTTTTGCTTCTTGTGTACGTCAATATTTAAACGCAGCTTCATTGACAAACTTCATCAGATAGGTTACAGAAGGTTTTGGCTTATTTAATTATGACAAAGCTTGCGAGGGTTATCTGGGTAAGCGAAGGGATGCCTTCGTAGAGGACTTTATAAAGGAAACTTGCTCTTATGCCCGTTACATAAGGGAAAACCACTAAACCGCCCATGCAGTCTAGTCTACCCGTTTGTCTGAAATCGACCTCAGGTTGAAACTACCAAACATTACAATAGGAAACAGTTGAACTGTTTTGACTCTTTAGGGATGTAACGTTGCGCGCTTCCAACCTACACGCAACAATAGTGGTGACTGAAACAATAGTGAGAACTGGAAAGTAGACAAAGTCTTGAGAAGGGCTTAAGGTATCTGCCTACGTTAAAAAAATGATTTCGGCGAAAAATTTCGATTTTTTTATTGCCCAATTTGAAAGGTCAATTTTGTAGGATTCTGAAAATGGTTCATTTTCACGTTTGTGATAATTAGAAGAGAAGGTATAGCCAATTAACTGCACTGCAAGTGAAAGCAGAAACACCGGAAGTGCCATTTAAAAGGCTCAACTTAAAGGTAAACAATGTTGTTATCCGTGTTTTTTTTTTAACTGTTTGTGTGTAAAATTGTGCTAAAACATTTCATTTTAATTCTGGGTACTTTTTTTTTATTTCTGGCAATAATTATTTGCCTTAATTCTTTGAACTGGGACTGGCAACATTGCGGTTTTTTTAACTGGGTTTGGCAACATTGCGATTAGGTATAAAGACTATGTTGCTGGGTGCATATATAGCCGTTTTAATTTTTAATTCAGGGTATCTTGGATTACTTCCTGTGTTTGAACATTTAGGCATATCAATTGAACCAGAAATGATTAAAAATTACTTTGGAATTGATAACGAAAGAATAAAGAACTCGAAAATTCATTCGTCGCTCATTTCGAAAATAGCCAGAAAAAAATTAAAATCAAATAGGAAATCAAAATTACTTAAGTATAAAGATATGGAGGGTGTGATGTACAAATGTGGAGAATTTTAAGTGTGTAAATACAACAGAACAGTTTTTCTGTTAATGTGAAATCTTTAAAGGCGTTTTCTGAAAAACTAATTTTCTAGTGTTTTACATACAAGAAATGTAATTACTCAAAATGTTCTAAAGATATCTCTATTAAATTTCACTAAAATGTTTTCTATATTATTTATTAGGTTTTAAGCTACAATCGAAATAATATTTATTAATTTGATTGTTTTATAAGTATTTCTTTATAAAACGATAAGAAATATTTTACAAAAAACTGTGTTTTTTTCATGTAATTACACATATTTTAGTAAATTTTAGAAATATCATATACATTTTAGTTCATAACACAGATAAGTGTTGTAGTAGTATACAGTATAAAAAAAATTGAAATATATGCTGTGAGAAAAAATATACGGCATTTAACGTAAGTGTTAAATTCTCCTAAAAATTTGCATAAAATTGCATATATTTCAAAAATTTATAAAAATATTCCTAAAAATTTACCTATTTTCATGATTTGATATCATATTTTGACTAAATAAATAGATATTTCATCAGAATTCTATGTTTTTAAAAAAAAGGGCTACCTTAAATACCTTAAATTACCTACTTTAAATACCTTAAATCCCTTTTTATTCAACTTTAGAAATTACAAATGCGTGCTCTTGACGCTCACAAACTACGCCGACCCAGCGGTAAAATAAAAATAAGAAACTAAAAAAAAGAATAGTAACAAGTGACTAACTACGAGGCTCTCTAAACGTAACTAACCTCACCGCGTTCTAAGTTCTATCATAGTATAATTTTTGTCTATTTCTTGCCGTACCGAGCTTTTAACCGCCTGGTCAATGAATTTTTGCACATCTTTTTGTTTAAATTCTTGCTCTCTTTGTTGCACAAAGAATAATTTATCTAACGGCGTAATTAACTTCCGTTCTAAAAATAATTCTGCTGGAGTTTTTCCCGTAGTATCGTGATTTGCCGTTCTTAAAGCATAAGCAAACGCATTTATGCAGCCATCCCAGCGCTTGTGATGTGTGCTAACATAACTTCGAATTATTTTTACAATAGTTTTATTAACTCTTTCTGCTATGTTTGCCTGTGGTCTATACGGAACCATTTTGATATGGCGTATGCCAAGTCCAGTGCAAATATTTTCAAATATTTGGCTAACGAATTGTTTACCGTTATCGCTAATGACTTTTATCGGAGCACCGTATTTTAAAATGTATCCGTGTAAGAATGCATCTGCGACTGTTTTGGCTGACGCGCGTTTAAGTGGAACAATTTCTGTCCATTTTGAAAAATGATCTACAATTACTAAAGAAAACGATTTTTATTTAACTCACTCTGGGGGAAAGGACAAAGAAGATCTATGCTGAAAATTCCATTCGGAAATGTAGAGCGAATGCTATTTAAGTACCGGCCGGGCTGTAATTAATATCATTTATTAACTGACATTGATTGCAGGACCTGACATACGCAGTTACTATTTTGTATAATTGCGGGAAATATACCGCCTCGCGTACCCTTTTTAAAGTCTTTCTCGCCCCTAAATGACCCGCTCTTTTCGCGTCGTGTAATTCTTTCAAAATGCTTAATCGAAGCGAGGCTGGGATGGCTGGTTTGTACTCGAGATTTTCGTTTGTTGTTTTCGTATAAAATAATAAATTATCTATTATTTCATAATTTTCTGCTCTATTTCTTATCGCATCGATATCTGTGTGCTCAAAGCTTTCGGGGTCTTTCAAATATGCATAGATACTTCCAAATTCAGGATCAGCTTTCAATTCAGCAATAATTGTATCTCTAGAATCTAAAATTTTGAAGTCAACACAGCGCATTTCAGTTCATTTCCTTCATCGTCCAGTTTTATACGAAAAAGTGCGTCAGCTACATAGTTTTCCTTACCCGGCTTATATTTAATTATGAGATTATATTCATGAAATTTTTAAAGCCCATCTTATTAACCTGGGCGTTAGGTGTTTCCCCGAGTAAAGTCTACCAACAGCCGCATGATCCGAAAAGACTGTTACTGGCGCTTTGCCCAAATAAACTCGAAATTTGTGTACAGCCATTAATACGGCTAATGTTTCTCTCTCTGTAGCTGTATAATTTCTTTGTGTCGGATTCAACGTTTTACTAAAAAATGCCAAAGGATGGCCATTTTGCATAAGAACCGCACCCACAGCATAGTCCGACGCATCTGCTGCAATTTCCATATTTTCGTCCCCCTCCGGGAATTTCAAAACAGGGGCATTGATGAGCGCTTCTTTTAACCTTTCAAATGCGGTATTTGCTTCTGCTGTCCACGTGAATTTACTTTTCTTTCTTTTAATTACTAACAGTGGTTCAACAACATTAGCAAAGTCTTTTATGAATGACCGATAATAAGAACATAACCCAAGGAAAGAAGAAAGTTTCTTGGCGGTGTTGGGAGGTGGGAAATTCTTGATTGCTTTTATTTTTGAATCTTGAGTTTGTATACTCTTTTTCGAAATTTTGTAACCCAGATATTTAAGTTCTTTAGTTGCGAACTTGCATTTTGAGGCTTAATTGTAAGACCGGCCACTTTTAATAATTTAAAAACTTCTTCTAGATCTTTAATATGTTGTTCCAACGTACTACTCGTTATAATCATATCATCTAGATAGATTAAAGTCGATTTTCCTAGGACAGGCTTTAGAACAATGTCCATAGCTCTCTGGAATGTTGACGGGGCCCCACACAACCCAAAGGGCATGCGTAAAAATGCATAAGTGCCCGATTTTGTTATAAATGCGGTTTTATATATGTCTTCGGGTCTCATAGCTATTTGATAGTAACCAGACGTTAAGTCCAAAGTAGTCATGTATCTTGTAGATTTAATCTTTCTAATAATTTCCTCTATAACCGGCAAAGGGTAAACTGGGAATTTAGTAATACTATTAAGTTTTCTGTAATCGATAGCAAACCTCCAAGCCCTTTTATCCGAAGGAGGAAACTCATTCTTTTTCCTACATAGTACGACTGAACTCGCGTACTCACTATTTATGGGCGTTATTATTTTGTTCTTTAACATTTCCTGAATATGTTCTTCGATGATTTGCTCTTTCTGTTTGTCATAGCGATAAGGTTTAGTCCTACAGGGTTTGTCGGCAGTTAACTGTATCTCATGCGTAACTATTATGACAGCTACCAGGCCGTTCTGAAAACAAGTTTGAAAAAGTACTCACCACTTGCTGGATGGCTTGGCTTTCATGGTCATTCAAATGGCTAAGGTCGACTTGCGGTTGTTCCACTCGTTCCACCACCCTCCGATCCATCTCCAGCACGATAGAACTTTACTGAAAATTCAGTTTGGCCTTCGCGGCTTTTAAAAACTCCATACCTAAAATAAGTGGACTTTGCAAATTTTTTACTACAAAAATTAATACTTTAAGGCTTTCATTTTGAACCTGTATCTTTAAAGATAGTTTTCCGATACATTGACAAGTTTGTCCTTGTGCTGCTATGATTTCTGTGTTTTTATTTTTAAATAATCGTAACCTATTAAAGTTCTTGAAAAATTATCACTCATAAAATTACCTTCTGCTCCTGTATCGATGAGGTCTTCTACTGGTACATCGCCAACCAGGACTTGTATAATTGGTAACTGTGAGTTCTTTACGATGACCGTATTTAAGTGTCTTCTTGAGGGTTTTTTTCAAAACTTCCGGGGTCTGGACCCTCGCTTTCACAGGCCCCTCTACTCGTTTAAAGCTTTCCTTTCAACTTCTGCCTTCTGGGTACGCGGACGGTTGTTTTCAAATTTCCTTGACCTTCGAGCTTCGATGAGTTAGCTTGATAGCTCTTTCCCCCATAAGAGCGGTTTGCATTTCTGGTCTGCTCATTTGAAGATTGCCTTCGGATACTTTGAGAATACGATGCCCCTCTGGCTTTTTCCGCTATTCTGCGATTTTGGAACTTGACCGCCAATTCGAAGAGCTCCTGCAATGTGCTTGGGTTTCTAATTTCGAAGTAGTCTTGAACAGCAGGTAACAATCTTGGTAAGATTATTTCAATAATCTCCGCGTCGGGTTTCTTCCCATACAGCATATCCGTCAGCTTAATTTTTCGCAGAATAAAGTCCGTCAACTCTTCTATATTCCGTTGATAAAAACTATACAGTTCGGCTTCTAGCCTTGCTTGATCTTTCACTATGGGGAAGGCTTTAATAATGATTTTTTGAAATTTTCAAATGTATATGTCTGGCCTCCGAATTCCCCTAATAAAAATTTGCCTATATTCTTCCACCATAGCGCGGCCTGTCCTCTTAGTGCAGATGTGGCGATGGCAACTTTTTGTCTTTCAGGCACAGGGTAGAGCTGGAAGTGATTTTCTAGGCCTTCTAGAAATATCGCCACCGAATGTTTCCGTCGAAATTGACGTTTGGCTTGATTGCCGCTCACATCGTCTGTACCAGGTATCCAAATCCTTCCAATTGGCTTGCCATTTCTTGTTGTCTAGCAGCTTCCATCCAATTTTCGGCCATCTCAGTTCGACAAGTGTTTGGGCGCCAATGTAATGTTGCGCGCTTCCAACCTGCACGCAACAATAGTGGTGACTGCTGAGAACTGGAAAGTAGACAAAGTCTTGAGAAGGGCTTAAATCCCTTTTTATTCAACTTTAGAAATTACAAATGCGTGCTCTTGACGCTCACAAACTACGCCGACCCGGCGGTAAAATAAAAATAAGAAACTATAAAAAAGAATAGTAACAAGTGACTAACTACGAGGCTGTCTAAACGTAACTAACCTCACCGCGTTCTAAGATACCGCTGATAATTCAGCAAACTTCTGAATATTACGTTGGAAGATTAACAATCTGCCGAGGCAAGAACACAAGCCGAAACGCGTGGTTCTTCAATTTCTAACTAGCCACCTCCACGCTCGTGAAGCAAGGAAGCACACTTTCGAACCCGTTTCCCTTCTATTTAACTCAGATTACTTCCGCTGACAATTTGAATCCTTGCGCGTTCTACTAAAATTTACATACTCTGGCATTGGCAATTCCAGGGGAAAGTAAGGCTTGACAGGAAAGATAGTTTAAACTTATAATAAATGTTAGTTAAAATAAATGTAAACCCTACAGGGAAAAAAACTAAGTAAAAGAAATAGTTATTTCGACTTATTTAGAGCTTAAGATATTTTATTTAATATCATAAAACACCTTAAAATACACTATGAAACGAACTATAAATGACCTTTTTGTATAATTTCCCAGTACATATATTTCTTATTTAAGCTTTCAAATTAAGCTTCTTATTATCTAAACAAATATTTACAAGCAATCGTACATAGTATTTTCGTAGGTATTTACAATATTACATTATATGGGTAATTTTGATTCCTATTCATTAAACAAGGCGATCAAGATTGTCGTCGAGTCCAGTAATTTATCAAAGGAAATTTACTCTTTCAAAAAACAACAATTTGTAACAGCAATTTTACATTATTTCTTCTAATAAAGTAAATTTCTTCCAATTTACTTTCTCTAGATCTCTAGCTTATCACAACTGTCTTAATTTTTATGTTTTCTGCACTAATCCGACTTTCATCTTCTTTCTTTAATCAGTTTTAGTTATTAGCACTACAATTTTCGCTATAATCTCAAGTTTAAATATTCTGCATTTAATGATCTCAATTACTTATGAGAGAGATAAGGCTAATTATTTTAAAAGGAAACATTCCTTTATTTTTTGACTCATTTCCAGTAATTGTCTACATGACAAAAATGTGTAAATACATGCAAGTTCTTGTTTTTGAGTAAAATTAAGGATGTACTCAAATTTAATTACGATTAGTTATACTTTTCAGTAATTATTGAGAGTAACTAAATTTAAATACCAAGAATTTATAATAATTTAGAATAAATGAAGTTCAATAAAGTTAAAATCTAAATACTTATTTAATTTCAGTACACCTTATTAACTTCTACTTTAAGCCTTAAGTTCTTCCTTTTCAAGCTGAAGAAAAACGTTCCTTTATTTTAATTAAATTTTTTTTAAAGAACAAATTAAATGGATATTTTCACTGTTTCAGAACATTTACGTAATCAAACATTTTCATG
This sequence comes from Stegodyphus dumicola, assembly GCF_044657685.1. Classification (NCBI taxonomy): domain Eukaryota; kingdom Metazoa; phylum Arthropoda; class Arachnida; order Araneae; family Eresidae; genus Stegodyphus; species Stegodyphus dumicola. Next base: position 159,717,450 of record NC_140772.1, on the reverse strand, counting down.
AAAATCATAGGACTTTCGAAGCAAAAGTACTATGATGTTAAGAGGGAAAGAATCATTAATTCACTTTTAAATGCTATAAAAATAAATACGATATAATGACTTCATAGTTTTAAAAAGACATTGATGAAAAATAAAAAAAGTAGTGGGAACAATAACCAAGTAGGTACAAACTTCAGCTGCAATATAAGAATCCATAAATTATAAAAATTACCTTAAAAACTTATTTTATTTACCAACAGACATTTAACAGTGTTTTGTATTTCTTTTTACTTCCTTGTACGAAATAAAAAGGAAGTATTGTAATCGCGAAAAGTTTCAGGCAGCATATTTCAACGAAATATCCATTTTGACCGCTATCGAATGCAATTTAACGATATTTTTGCGTGATATCTGTAAGTAAGGACAGAATAAAATACTCTTTCCTTCAAAAAAATTATAAAACTGCTTTAAAATTAATTCTGAAGAGAATTTTTCGTGGCGTCTGTACTAACGTATGTACGTACGTACGTATCTCGCATAACTCAAAAACGAGTAGTCTCAGAACGTTGAAATTTTGTATATAGGACTGCTATAACATGTAGATGTGCACCTCATATTTTGGTTGCAATCGGCCGCACCAAACGTATATAAATGTATTTATATATATATCCACTCTTTTACCCGGCTCAGTAATCTCAGTTTCTTTACTCGTATGTGTTTGTAAATTGTACATTTTTTGCATTAAAAATGATTGAATTATGTTGTTATTATCTTTCGGTTAAGGTTTTTATGTCTTTAGTAAATCTGTACGCAATATTTTTAGAATTATCAATAATTTTAAAGTTGTTTAAGTGCCGCTAAGCCTAATACGTCTCTTGATAGCGGCAATTGATGTTTACATTTGAAACAGGAGACTAGTGGATTTGTTGCGAATCTAGAGAAACTTAGCTTCGCAACAACAAATATAACGCATTCACTTATTATTGCCAATTAAATCATGCTTAATTCTTTCTGGAATTTTTCGAGGAAATAAGTGTTTAAGATTTACTTCGTAATTTTTAATATAGATATTTTAATTTTTTATGTATTTTTGCCTTCTCGCGAAGTGAGAGCTGAATTAATTAAATGAGAAATACTCAATCGTCTGTGAAAAACTGTTTATTTATTTATTTATTTATTTATTTATTTTGTTAAATCTCTTTTATACATCATTTTATAGTATTTGAATAGAACATGTGGCAACGATTAGATAATTCAATTCTTTAAATGATATAAATTTTGTGCATTATGAGTTATAATATGAACGAAATATATACGTTAACTCTTATATAATTAATGGATTATATAACAGTTAACATAGTTTCCGTTATATAATTATTATATAAGTTAACTGTTATATAATTATTAATACTAGCGCCACAGTGTCGCTATGGTAAGCAAATACTAGAGTGAATTTTAAAGAATGCATTTATTCTATTGTGGTTTATGCGCTGTCGGCGAAGTAGATTTAATTCAATCCAATAAGTTTAAATGAAATGCAAGAAAAAATGCGTATAATTTAATATTCCAATTTAATATTCCAATACAAGGAAGTCATGTGGTGTATACATCAGATTTTTATTATTCATTTCGAAGCAGAATACTTGCTTCTCATAAGTCGAAACATTTATCAGACTGCATCTGAACTCTGTTGTTCTACCGAGGTTCAAACCACTGCGAAAGAGATCAATGCATTTTTTTCGTTTTTTCTTGTATGTAACATAGATAAATGCCAGTTTTCCTTATAAAATCCTCCACGGAGGCATATCTCTTCTTAGGCAGACAACCTTTAAGTGCTTGGCCATATTTAAATAACATAACATAGGATAGCGTCGTATTGTACCTTGCTAACTGCAGCGGATATTTTATTTCAAATTTGAAGCTAAACTATGCTCGAACCTTGCATTTGCGTTTCAAAACCGTTTTTTTTAATCTAAATGCAATTTTAAAATTTTCTTGGTAAAATAAATTTTATCAAGCTATCGTAGATTGTATGTGCATTCAATATATTACAAACCCGTACGTACGCAGCAATACTTTCAATATCAAATTTAATCGTTGTAGAGCAAACGACTCCATATAAGGATGGGTAATTGACTGATTTGCGTTTCGTTTTATTTGCGTATTACTAACTGCGTATCGAACTAAAACCACATTTGTGATAAATCTGTGAGAAGTTCCATTAACAATATAATAATGGCAATTACTATTGAATGTATAGGAACAAATTATTCGAACGTAATTGTGAATTTCTTGTGATTGAACTAAACATGAATTCTCAAAACAATTGGTAAACTAGCTTTAATGTTATTATTTCGCTCGTCAAAATTTCTGGTCAAGATTCCAAATTAAAATTTTATTTGTTTTCATAACTTTATCTTCATTTAGTAGCTCCGCGCTTATTTAAAAGGTTATAGAGTTGAAATCCAGATTAACAATCATTCGGAACATTTCTTTTCAATATTAAACTTTGACTTACATTAAAAGCATTTTTGCGTTGTTATAGAAGGATTTAGGTAAAACTATACCGCAAAAATGTTTGAGCATAAAGTTTCAGAGAATACTTGAAGTTATAATTAATATGAATTACTCCTACATTCAAATTTGATGCCTCCTTTAGATTTGATTTTAAATCAACAAATTCAAATATTTTCTATCTCTTGTTTTAAATAACAGGCAGTCATTACGTGAAAGCATACTTGATCCATTCCTTGAATGAATTGTACTGAATTTGAAAAGGAACACAGTTAGCAGTAATAAAGAATTTTTCGAAATGTCTAATAAAATAATATATATGCGTTTTCCATGTCTTCCGAGTAAATGGATTTGAATTAATTTAATTTGCAAGCATTAAAATAAATGATGGCTGAATAAGCATTTTACATTGCGGCAAGCCAAAATATATTTTATTGAAATTAATATTTTTCCTCCCCCCCCCCCTCTATTTTTTCGATCCGTCGTCTGAACTAATTATATTTTATAAATGCAAGAGAATTTTTAATTATATTTATTTGATTCAGAAGAAGCTTTAATATTTCAAAGAGCAATTACACATAATTTTATACTTAAAAAATATATAATGTTAAAATGCCATTATTTGTTAACCTTAGTATGTAAACAATTATAAAAATTTGATTCGGTTCCCAAGGGTGTAATATATGATGTTAGAAACATCTTTCTTTAATTAAGATAATACTATGAATATTCGTAAATACAGTAAACTGAAAATATTGCAAATAAAACTGTTATAAATCTTAACAATTACGGGCGTTATTAAATTAAAGAAATTAAGTAGAAAAGGAAATAAATTAGCAAGAAACATTGCATTACTTTTAAATTGCACTGTTTGTTGTTGCAACTGATACGTTGTAAGATACCAATGTGATTCTTGCACGATAGCAAGATAAATGCTGTTGTAACGCAACACTGCCTGGCATCCGAAGATTTCGCGATTTCACTAAAGACGTTACTAAATTCAAAATTATAAGACGATTCCAATCTTTAAGGAACATATTATAATAACAATAATAACAAAAACAAACAAGCGAAAAGAAAGGAATATATTTAATAACAATATTAATAATGTTATTAGTATTTGGAGTAGTAGTTACGGTGATAGAAATGAAAGTAATTTTTGTTATGAGTTGTTATGTAATATTAATAGGTTATGTGTAGCATAAAGTATGATTTAAATAACTGATAATGCAATTTCTTCAAGTATTAAAAATGCATTACTCCGATTGAACATTTTGATGAATAAAATGTAAGGATAAAGCATTCAAACAAAAAATATTTTTTTAAATAATAATAATAATAAAATTCATGTTATTAGGTAATAAATAATTATCATTATTTTTAGTGATAATAGTAGTGTAATAACAATAAAACATCATTATTGTTATCATTATTATTAAAAGTAAAAATTAAAACTTTTTATTAGTAATTGTAATACTTGCGAATATTTGTTGTTATCTTTATGAATTTTTTAAATGCACATTCACCAAATTTAAAATAAAAAAACAAAGTAAACGTAGGAAAATTGCATTATAAAACCGATATTCGATGAAAGATATTTAAAAATTACGTAATTTACTGCCCAGGAAATGAAATGGAATATTGTGAATATGCCGTACTTAGTAAATGTTTCCAGTTACTTATATTTCATCCCATTCGTTGATATAACTCTTTTTCTGGCTGTCCGTAACTATGACGGTATTCCGTTAGTAAGAACGAACAAAGTGATCTCTCATCAACCTTTCGTCAGGTTGAGATGTAGTTTATGCCCTTATCATGACCCTGTGATGTGATTTCTATGCAATCTGCCATCGTTTATCAAGAAGTTTCATTCATCTCGGCATATATCCGTTCTTACTTTCCCTCTTCCTGTTAAGTTCGAAACAGCGCGATCTAAAATATGGATAGCTACAGAAAACTTAATTTTGATCTTGAAATATATATATGAGATAAAATAAAAATTTTTGAGGCAAAACCTGAATTTCATAGACCTTTACACTAGAAATCTTAAAAAGTATTAGCTTCAAATTACCCTCAACTTAAATAATTGGAATTATAACTGACTAAAATTTTCTCTTATTTGCAGATATTATAGAAGGAAGATATCAAGTGCAATTTCTGTTTAGTATGCATATTGATATTATTTGTTCTGGCTTCACTTTCCCCACAAGATTTTATTTAAGCACAACGCATGGCAGAGTAAAGAAAATAACCGAATAGTTATAAATTAGGGTTGAAACTACATGCGTTCTTGATAGCAGAAAGAGTCTGGCAAATGAGATTTCTTCTATAGTTTTGTAAGCAGTACTTATAATTCTGTTTTTCGTAGCTTAATTTCTTTATTTAATGAGCAAACAGTAAACTGGGCAATTAGTAGCCGTGAAACTATGTGACGAGAGGCATGATTCTCATCTTTCGCGTAAAGAATTCAAATGCTATTTTTCATCTCCGAATATATTATTTTAAAAAAGCTGGGATTTATGTTTTAATAATTAAGCAAAAAATTCGTTTACTGCTTTATCGATAGATGGAAGTTGGGGAAAACAAGGAAAGATTAAAAAAATTATTTATTGGAAGGGAAATTTACATAAATGTCTAAGAAAACGTATGTTTTTAAGAAAATAAAAAAAATAAATGAAGCATTAAAAAACTGAAAATTATTCTATTCATCAGAGCTATTATCAGCTAAATTCAACAGTTATCTGTAATCTATGAGTAAACAAAATTTTGTCACCTGGACTTTAACGCGAAAAGGGGTGCTAAATGATTTCATGCTTCTGACTTTTTTTTAATGTAAACAGGTTCTTAATAATGCAAAATTCCGTAACGTCCTTCTTACGAAGGCCTAAAATGTGCTCAACTAAAAAAAATTCAATTTGTTGATAGAATAAACCAAAATAGAATGATGTAAAATTGTCATTAGCATTTTAGGATACAAAGTTTATTATGTGAACGGGAAACAAAATTTTAACCTGAATGTGAATGCTTAGTAAGATTTTCCATACATGTTTGGATATAATATTCCGATGTTTTGCAAAATAATAAAAATTTTCATTAATTTTATTCCCCCTGACTGTAGAGTGGTGGGGATCATTAGTGCGGTACTGTTGGGCTCGAATCCCGGAGAAGACTTAATTAGTTGTTAGTGTGTAATTTCTTTGCGGCGGAGGGGCACTTAAAATACACGGCAAGCCGAAAATCCTAACAAGTGGTTTGGTGGTAGGGCATTGAGTACGAGACATTTGGACCTATGTCCCGGCATATTATCCTCAAAATTTGCTTTGATTGCCGAGTTGCTGATATAATTGGATACAATTTTAAGGAATGGGAATAAATATTCAGAAGCCTACAAAATGCTGAAAGAATTTAAAAAAGAAACTCTGCAAAAGTAAAATGCTGAAATGCTGTTGATATCCGTATGTATATCAAGTGCAAATGTGTTGTTACAGGAGAGCATAGCGGACGTTACAACACTCTAAAAGAAAATGAAGTTGCAGTTGTTTTTCAAGAGTGCAGATCGTGTTCCTCCATCAAATAGAGATATTGTGTTACATACAAAAGGTGATGGTTTCATTAATAGCAGTGCTTTAAATCCTAACTTAGAACCGATGACGTATGTAATTTTTTCCTCATGGTGATCAGGATTCAGAGTTGGATAGCAGTACGCAGAGTTGCAGTTTCATAGCCCCAGAGTGTCTGTACGACAGGGTTGCTACAACCCGGTTTTATGTGGCCGAATATTGTTTTAGCAGTATCTTGTAGCCGCATGCATAAAAGTTGAAGACTTGCATATAGAATTATACAATCCTGAGGTATACAGCAGAATTGCATTCCTCAGGAGCCTTCAAACGAATCTCAGGGTGGAATCGTACATGGGTCTCGCCAATCGCAGAGTTAGTCAAGCAACAGGTGTTCCCCCTTGAAATAGCAGTTATAATTTCAATTGCATTTATAGGAAGCTCCCACTGTATGTAGCACCACTATCAGGACTTTGGTAAAAAGAAATTATTTTTGACTTCCACATGCAACTCTGAATGAAAAGAAATAGCAAAAAACTCAATTTCATGAGAGGTCTCATGATCGTCCGGACATTGTGTGAAGTGTATTTGACCTGAAGAGAACAGCTTTGTTGCCCGATATAACAATGAATCACATTTTGAGTGCAACAGCTGCAGATATGCACGTCATGGAATTTCAGAAGGGAGGTTTGCCTGATATATAGCTTTTGTATTTTAGCGGAAGAAAATAAAATAAGAGATTCAGAGAGCATTGATTCACTGGTATGTGCTGAACTTGCAGATGCTACATAATATTCTATCTGCACAATATTAAGAAATTATCGATGATTTATGGAACCTGCGGTGAATTGAATCGAAACTCTCCTTTCGTAATTGATGGTGTATGCTGAAAACGATTCCCGAAATTGCTACAGGCTAAACCTAAAGAGAATGTAGATGGTTCAAAAGAAGAGGGGATGTAAAATTTATTGTTATCAAAGATAATGTCATTGATAACGGACGGGTCGTTCCTTACACTTCGCATTTATCAAATAAAGGCCACAATGCAGCTAATGTTATTGTCTAACAATCTGGAGATAGAACTATAATGTGGAATGAGATCAAGTAGTGCTTCTTAAATGGAATATATATGTCTGCCGCTGAAGCAATGTGGAGGCTGTTTGAAAAGAGAATACATTCAAAGTCACATTTCATCATACGACTACCAGTTAATTTGGAAAACCTGCAAACTGTTTACTTTGCTGAATCAGAACAAAGGACCGCTTTGCAGAGGGCTGCTTAGAGTAGTATGCTTACCGGATGGATTGAACCCAAAAGGAAAATTCCTGAAGCAAATCATGATCTGTATGCTGAAAACATTTTACACGGATGAGACGACTTAGTTTGGATATTGCATTCTTTCAAGAATGTATTCTGTTAATCCAAAAGATGTTGAGCGTTTTCATATGAAATTGGTGCTGTGCCACGTTAAAGGAGCAATGAATTTTGATGACTTAGGAACATATGAAGGTGTGGAGTATTCATCATTTAAGGAAGCCTGTCGTGCAAGGCTTCCTTAAATGATGAATACTCCACGCCTACACAAAACAATGATCAAGGAAAAAATTCTCTCGGGGAAGCATTAGCTTTCGGAATGCCATCTCACTTAAGACAGTTCTTCTGCTTCATCCTTTTTTGCAACTCTACAGAACCCATCGTTCTGTGGAATGAATTCAAAAATTACCTGTCTGAAGAATTTGCAAGAACTTACTCCTTAGAAGACAGTTTCAGTATTGCACTCGGAAGTATAAAAAATCAGTTACAAGTACATAACGTTTCGCTATTTGCTCTCGGTCACTCTCAGCCACCACTGAATGATGCCGTTTCTCCAGATGTGACAATGTTCGATTTGCAATAAGAAAATGAACAAGCCCAAGTGCTGAAACATTTGTTGAATCCTGAAGTGAAATTCGTTTACGACTCAGTTTTGGAAGCCGTGCAAGGTGAAAATCCTAAGACACCGAAGATATATTGTGGTAATGCGATTACTGAAGCTGCTTCCTTTTCAAGACTATTCTTCATGCTCTTCGGGGAATGAACCATGTCGTTGTTGCCATTATCTGGACCGATATTGCTGCTGTGCTGTTGACTGCTGGAAGAACCGTACATTCAACTTTCAAGTACCTGTTCCACTTTTGTAAAATTCTTAATGCCGTGTTAGACAAGATAGTGCCCAAGGAAGACACTTGAAGACTACAAAACATTTTATATAGGATGAAATCTCACTATGCTGTGGAAGCTGTTGGCAGATTACTAAGAGACTTGACTGGGCAGGATGTTCATTTTCGCAGTAAAACATTACTTTGAGGAAGTACCTGAGGACAAACATTGGTGTTTTGTAGTTACGCACGGAAGCCGAATATCTTCAATTGAGAGCTCCCTCAGGAGCTTTTCGTGGCCAAATTTCAGGCAGTGCAACGACTTTGCGATTCCGGCAGAAGAACAAGAATTTTCAGAATGGCTTCTGCAATTGGTAAACGGTCGTCTTAAAAATGACTGTGCTTTGTAAGAAGAGATTATTGGAATTCCATCTTTATGTGTAGTCAACAGATCGATAGCATAAAACTCTTTTGGCTGCAGTAATGATTTGGACTTACAAGACTTGGCCATTAAAGCAATTTTATGCTAAAAAATTAAGAAGCTCTGAAACTTAAGGACGAAATTCTTTCCAGATTTTCAGGTCAAATTTTCACGTGTATTCGGTTATTTGTGAGGATGAAGAAGAATAAGAGACGCATCAGCTGGATTTTGCCCACAGCTTGACGCTCTCTGGAATGCCGCCTCATTGTCTGAATTTGAAATTGGCAGTTACAGTTATCCTTCTACGAAATCTAAATCCATCTGTGGGACTATGCATTGGAACAAGGCTTATTGCCAAGAGAAATATGCGAAGCATTTTAAATTGTGAAATCATCTCTAGACAGAATGGTTATTTGTCTCTTGTTCTTTCAAAATGCTTCTTCTTCTTTGTTCAAGAGTTTTCTTTCCAAGTATTTAACTTTCTCTTTCAGATTCAAACCGCCCCTTTCCGCTTAAGAGATGACAGTTTCCTATCAGGCTTTCTTTCTGTATGACTGTTAAAAGTCACAAAGATTGAAGAAAATTGGAATTTATTTACCGCAATCAGTTTTTAGTTACCGAATGCTATATGTAGCTTTTTCAAGATGTTCATGTTTCAAGATGAACTTTCAAGAGCTTTCAAGATGTTCAAATATTCATACAAAATATTGTTTACAGAAAGGTTCTTCAAAAAAGAAAGAGTCAAGACAAAGATAAAACTGAAGTAGCCAAGCCAGCATAAAGCTGAAACACTTCATATTGAAATTTGTTTATACATTTTCCTTTGAGGTGTGCATAGAACTTATACATTTTGCTTTGGCCGCAGCCCGCTCATCTGACGGGCTTGCCAAAAATCGAATATTCAGAGTTGCCTAAGGTTGTGTATGAAGGTTACAGTTCAATGAATTATACCATTATCTTAATTACCATTTTAAAATATTGCTCTGTTTTAATTTCTGTAATTTTTTAACTAATTTTGAGATAAGAAATATCTTAGTCTTGACTCATGCACTTGCTGACAAGACAAGTAACAAGTGGTCCGGTTTATCAGTTAAGTTCAAACAGATACCCCAGTTTGTTATAAGAAAAGTGTTATTTCTAGCAAGCTTAGGACACGGCTTATCTCAAAAACTGCTGATTTTCGTATTATCAGATGTACAATTCTAGGCTGAAATCATTACACTGAAATAATGACTTCAGTATAATTTAGTCTGATCTTTTCTTGTTTAGTCAAGCTTTTTGTTAATAACAGTGTATGATCATGAGCAAAAAATAAATTAATTAGGGTTTGTACATAAATGATATACAGGGAGCTATTATAGCTAAAAGATAAACTGGGTTCATGTTTTGACGATTTCCTGTTTACAAAAACATTTAATAGTTGTTATGACATTTACATAATTATTTACACGTGATACGTACATAATTTTTTAGTTTCAAAAATAAGAAATAGTTTGTTACTGCGCATTCCATCACTACTATCTATACGGAAACAAATTTAAACTGCTCTTAAATCGCATCTAGTTAGTTAGAACTGCAATATCGTACTTGTTACTAAATAGTTTAATAGTTCCAGATTGCAATGAATCTTTGTCACTTATTAGGCCATTTAGCTATGATTTTTTTGCGTACATTTAATATGTTATTTCGTAAGGAATCCCAGTAAAGTTAGCTTTAAAAGACCGCAAATTTTGATTAATAACGTAATTGTGTAACTTAATGTAATAACATAACTCTTCAGCTCTCTTAACCCGCGAGAAAGCGCGTGGGGTATATCATACCCCAACCCTACATAAAAGTGGAATATTCCTAACTTGTGAAACTGAAATTCTGTGCTGCTTTCAGTAGCTGAATTTCTAGTTGTGGTTGACTTTCAGAACCGCTTTTTCTTTGCCTGTGTGTTTCAGAAAAAGATTTATCGGTATTTTGTTGGAACTGGGGTATGACACACCCCACGCGCCTGCCCGTGTAAGTGCTTTTCTGACTGAATATTTAGTTCAGAAATTTATTTCTAGAGTGTAACAGTAAATATTTCTACTCGCAAGTGATTTTAAAGTACTTGACATAAAATTCTTAAAAATTTCTAACTGCATTATGGTAAAAAGAATGAGTCCCTATGAACTGGAGATGCAACGCATGTGAGATTTATTAGAAATATTTAAAAGCGATGAAGATTGCATTTCGGAAACTGAAGATGAAACTAAGAATATTTTCTACAATGTTTTGGTTTCGAAAAAGATAAAACATTAATTCCTGGTGTTCCTAAAAAAGGAAAAACTGTTCTTATGCTTTCAACATTATATAACGATCATGCTATGGATGATACTATTGGAGAAAATAAAATGCCAGGAATTATATGTTTTAATAATATGACTAAAGGAGCAGTGGATATAGGGGATGAAATGTCAGCCAATTATTCAATTGCCAGAATAACAAGGAGGTGGCCAATGGTAATTTTCTTTCCTGCACTGAATGTTGCTGTAATAAATGCTTGAATTATATTACATTCAACTGCTAATCCACCAACCAGAAACAGAAATCTGTTTTTGAAGGACTTAGCATTACAATTAATGAAAAAAAGTACTGAACAAAGAATCAGAGATTAATACTTTTCCAAGAAATTGACTTACTGCATGCAAAACAAAAGCAGAAATTTCGACGAAGAATTAAAACGAATACATGAAATTCGAAACAACTAAATATGAAAGATGTGATAAATTTTTTGCCCTAGAACAGAAGAACGTGAATGCAATGTTTTAAAATGTGAAAACATTCTGCGCCAAGGACACATGAATGTATTTCGTTCAAAGTGTGAAGAAATAAAATAAGCATGGTGTATTAGAGATGTAATGAAACTTAGAGGCATGATGTTTATTTTTTTATTATTTTCATTTATCTTAATTTTAACTCTAAGATTATTTCGGAAATTAATTTTTTGAAACCCAATTATTATTCACTTATTTATAATACACGAGAACAAAAAAAAACAGTTTTAAAACTAAATAATACTATTTTTATCATATTTTAAATATTGGGGTATGTGATACCCCACGCGCCTACTCTAGTAACTTTTCTTGGTGCGACTTCCGCCGGGTTAAAGCATCTGCCCGATAAAGCCGTAAATCCTTAGCACCTTGACCCGAGTTCGAATAATGATGAACGTTTGGCTGCATAGAAATTTTTATGATTTTCCCATTTGTAAAATTAATACCAGTCAGTTTCACTTGAAACGTCCTCCACGAAGGCATCCCTTCTGATAGCAATAGATAGCCCTCAAATTGGTTTGCCTTGATCAGTTAGCCTATCATTCTCTTAAAATTTTCTTCACTTGATGAATGGCCAAAAAAGATCTATTTATTTGATTTCATAAATTCCAAGAAATAATTTCAATATTCAACATATACATAAAAAATGCCTATAAGTTAAGCATGACTTGCTAAAGCAGTTAAGAAAGGTCTGCATCAAAACCAAGCAATTCTGTAAGAGAAAATTCACGTTTAAATGCTTTATGAAATCTGTTTTTAAAGAAGCTTCCTCTGGAATGAAATCTCCCAAATGATTTCTTTTATTATAGAAAAGAAAAACAATAATAAATGCCCGCCACAAGGTGACCTGCCTTTGTCATATAACAATCGAAAGTTTGCTGTATTTTTTTTCTTCATTTGCCATCTTCTTTTCAGGCGGGTGAATTTCTATTATGCTTTCAAGAAAGAGAACTCTCCGTATTCTTAAATAATACAGATGCGGTTGACTATTGACGAAGTTCAACCGCATTCCCAATTCGTTTCCTATTCCTCCTTAACTGTGAAAAGGCGATTTGTAATTGTCTTGAACGCATTCAGGTAGAATTTGCTTTTCTTCTTGCATTGCTGATTTCATTTTTAAATGTAATGAAAGCACTAAGTACTTTGAAAAAATAAAATTTATATCATAACCATACTAATCGATTTTAATGAATACATTAATCAAACATCTCATACTTTTTTCACATAGATATATTTATTTAATTATATAAATGAATCCTAGCATAAAAGTTATAATATATAAACATGATTTAACGATATAAAATTGTGCAAAAAAAGCAGCCTTTATTCAGCATGGCTTGGATTTTGAATAAAATTATATTTGTTTTGAGGATGATCAGAACAAAAGAGGGACCAAAGAAGGACCTGTGGATAGTCGTCCTCAAAACAGGTAATTTTATGAAACATCTACGCCAAATTACGGTTAATTTTTTTACATAATTATAAATTTCATATTGGCTTCTTTATCTAAAAATTTGATAATTTATGGATGCTTGAGGAATATTTTTTTGACAAAAAATTGTAAATAATTTCATAATTATGAGTTCGTATAAAAGACGTTCAACCCTAAAATGCACATCTTTTAAAGCATGTTTGACTCTAATGCTAATGCAAGGCAACATTATTACTACCCTCAGTCTGTATATATATGTATATATATTGGTATTCGAAGTTTTGAAACAATATTTTTTCCTATCGAATTTTGTACTAAAAGGGATCTAAAATTAGACTATTTATTCCTTGTAAATAATAAAAAAGGCTGAAAGCATATTGTATATAATTTTCCTTCATGGTTTTCTGGAATATGTATTCAATGCCTGATAACCCTGAAGTATTATTATTATTATTCAAATAAATATTTTGCATTATAGTTGATCATGTATTACAATAACATTTGATTACTACTGGAAAATGTTGCAGAAGTATGTGTTTTTAGCTAGAAAATCCAATGTTCATTTATGTTCCAAACATAGCATCTTTAATTGTTGGTTTATAACCTGTTTGGTTTTGGTTTGGTTTAATAGATTACGGCAAAGTACTCGAGGGCTATCTGCCTTAAGGGAGGGATGTCTTCGTGGAGGACTTTTTAAGGAAACTGGCTCGTATACACGTTACGCATGGGGAAAACCACGAAAACACCCATGCAGCCAGCCCGTTCTCGGGATTCGAACCTCGGACCGAACTACCAGTGTTCAGCGACGTTACCGCTCGGCCGCTGGTTGGCAGGTTTATAACTAGGTTAGTGTAATTTGATGTAAATGCAAGGCATAATTTAGTAAATTTTATGCTTTTTTAATGTGGCTTTGGTTTTAATAACTATTTTTCTGAAAGCTGAGATCCGTTTTACGTAAGTATAAGAGTTATCTAGTAAACCTAGCTTCAATTTATTGCTTACCTTTTAAATGAACATCTGCATTACAAAGTTTGGTACTACTATTGCTATGTTCTCTACTAAAATATAACATTTAGATAGAATTTCTGAAACATATAAGCTATTTTAATCAAATAACTACGTAAGTATGAATAAAACGGCTTATATGTTTGAGCTAAGTAACTCAGTTATCTAATTTACATATTGGGTGACCCAGAAAGTTCTACGATTTTTACTGATAAATACAAATGGAGCAATATTAAACATACGAAAATTAAATGAATTACATACCTGTTGCTCTATGACATTTTGTTAACTCTCCCAGTTGGGAAATTCTATGTTTTTTTAAAGGTCATTTTGTCGGTAAAACAGTTATCGACGTACTGTTTAAGTCTCCATAGAAGTGAACTCCAGATCGTACGAAGAATTCTGAAGTCACCTTGGAAGATGAAAATTCGAAAGAGCAAGGGCTAATGAAAGTGGGGAGTGACACAAAATATGTCAGCCATGAAGTCTACATTTAGCATTTATTCAAATGTGAGGCTGATAATTGTCACGATGGAAGACAACACGTTCACAACTCGTCAGTTCTGAGCTCTTTGTTTCGATTTCTGTTTTTAATACAAGTGTGGGAGCAGCATTGTTTCGAATTTATTGCCTGATTTTGTACCAACAATTAGCTTACAATTCTTCTGTAGTCTCAACAAACACAAAGCATTAATTTTTGAGGACGGAAGCCGAACTTGATGTTACCCAGGTAACTTTTTTTTTTTTTTTTGGATTAACCCATGGTCTTTTTCTTATTACGTTATTGTGCAAGTTCCATTTCTCATCTTCAGTAATAAGCTATTTAAGAAAATGAGTTTTTTTTTTTTTTTTTTTTTTTCTTTCAGCAAAGAATTGTATGAAGAAACTCGAGCAAGCATATTCTGCTCTGTTAAAGTAAGGGGTACACATACCTTGCAATAGTTTACTTATCCTATCTCTTCAAATGATCAAATATTGCATTTTTAGTGTATTTAGTCTGTCTGATAGTTTCTGCATTGTATAAAGTGAATTTTCAGCTAGAACGTTTTAAACAAGTCCTTCTTTACAGAGTATGGTCTATTAGAGAAGACATCATCTTCGAGGTTGCAAGATCCGCGCTTATATTTCTCAGACTCCCTTGAAAACCCTTTGACGCGCGGTGGTCGTGCCCTCAAACCACCAATTTTCGAATTGTTTTCTCCTCTTCCTTCTGAAATTTTTGAGTAAAAATCAATTGATTACTGATCTTTTACCTCTAAATAACAAAAATATATAAATAGAAGAAGATACATGTGCGAAACATGCAATGTGGGTGTATGCATGTACCAAAAAGACAAAACATGCTTTGAACAGTGTCACAAAAAATATTTGTTCTTTGAAATTAAAAAAAAACAGAGTCTTTTTTTTATCCTTATTTTACTGAGTTTTTTAATCCATGTAGCCAAACGTCCTTATTATGTAGGTACTTATACTTTCACTGCTATAGAAAAATTACATAAATGTTTATTTTTTAATTTTTTCTGACGATTTAGTTTATAAAATAATGTAAAAAATATATATATTATGCAATTCTTACATGCATTTTTTTTAATTCGTAAATTTCGTCATTTATTGCAAACGCGCACGGAGAAAGTCAAGTTTTTTTTTACTACTACCTAGATAAGTTTCAAAGTCCTAGACGCGCGGTGGTTTCACAGTGCGACCACCACCCACGAAACAATGGGCATGAGTAGATTTTTATTAATTCATATATTATTTGTCTCTAGGATCATAATATTCAACTTCTAGAGTTTTTAGTTAAAAAAAATTATAAAAATAATATCTCGCGCGTCAAAGTGTTAATCCGTTTTCAGAAACAGTGTTTATATATAACACAATTTTAAGAGAATTTTGTCTAGCATTTTTTTTCTTTTTTAAAAATAAATTAACATAATATGAACTTCTTGGTTTTCCATACTTAATACTAAACTGAATCAAAATGTATGACCCAAGATAAAGTTATACTACATCAGCAAAAGAGATCGCATTTAAAAATTCACTTCACCAGTGACAAAATAATTAGAAGAAAATGTGTTTCGATCGAATAACAATAGAACTTTCCAAATGACCCAATATAATATTTATGTCTTACACATGTATTACATAAATCAATTAATATTCCTTATATTATGTCTCCTGCTTGTTCAACAGTCATTCACTTATGCATTTTTAAAAAATTTTTAGATTAATTTTATTTTGCTAAATTGGTGAATTTATTTTCATGTTTTGGTTCTGCACTTGTTTACTTATGCTATTTGAATTTAAATGATATTGTAGATTAGTTCGAAAATTAAATCTTTAATATATTTGCACATTATTTTAACTTTAAATTTGCTTTTTTGCATATACATGTTTGTTAAAATATATATATATAAAGGAATATCAGTTCACTAAATGTATTTGAGTTATGTATTATGTAACTCAAATATATAAGTATAATATATAACGCAAATATATTGTCATTAAGCATTTTAAATTTACCTTGCTAATTAATTTAAATCTTTTGTTTTAGTCCCTAAGCCATCTAGTGTTGAATGGCCGGTATTTGCGCATTTGTAATACATTAAAATTACCCAGAAGATTAGGTTCTATCTGTTGCACAGTTTCACCAAAAACAGCAAGAATAAGTCTGTTGTCATATGGTCTCTCTCTTTATCGCAAATATTTCAGCGAAAGACAGACTTTATTTCCATTTTCTCATTTTGAAATTATCTATCTACCATAATCTTTAGCGATGAATGAACTGATTACAAAACGTTCCGATTTTGCCGCACGAAATCTATGAAGATATTTAAGAATAAATTTACTAATTTACATCACGTATTAAGATTTATTTCCCATCGAAATTAAAGACATCGTACCACACTTAGAAACTAACTATAAATGTTGTTAATTTGAGCAATCATTGTCTCCGCTTGAATGAAACATGATATTTTGCTACTTTTTTATTGATCACATAAAATTATTTATTTTTTAAAGTTTTTTTTATGATTATTTTATCACTTTCAAATGTTGAGTGTCCCCATACCAAAAAGGATGTTGCAGTCACAAATATTCATACGTTCTCAAGAATCCAAATCTAAGTCTGACGGTAAGTCAAATTCACTAATCATTATATTGTTGCCTAAAGCAGCTGCATTAAGTGGTAAAAACGATTTTGATTTTTATTTATCAAAACAAAACAAAAGTTTTATACAAAGAAATTTTCGACCTTGATCTAAAAAAATAAAATTTACCTTTAAAGAATATTCCCGCCAGAAAGCTGAAAGTGCTTTCATATAATCTTCTACTTGAAAATGTCAAAAAAACCTACGTTGAATGATATGATGGATGCTTATGTTTAAGATTAATAGTTATAGGAATAAAGTTTGTAGTTTCATTTTACAAACACCATACATATTTTAATCCAAAATTTCAATATTATAAAATAAATAGAGATAAGAAGAAGATTTCTTATTTATCGCATCATCTGCGCTGAAAACATTACAAAAATATCAAATCTATATGAAAATTACATAAAGTGTTAACCATGAAAAGCTCACAGTAATACAGAGAAAATACATTTCCTTAAAGTATCAATACGAAAGAAACCCCAGAGAATAAATAGAAAAATGTAACAAATTTGTTAAAATTTACTTTATAGAAAATTATAAATTCAGCAGTAAGATTTCAACAAAATATACCTAAGCCATCTTAATATCTTTAAAATGTTCAGGAATTTGTATTTAATGTCATCATTTTGTAAACATATAGTTAATAAAATAGGCCTAAATGCATGTGTTTACTGTTCTGTAGACCCAATAAGCTAACTTTCCCATTAATAAGGATAAGACAGCTAAGCGCTATTAAGAAGTTAAACTTATTTATGTTATTAACTCAGCACCATTGGTCTGAATTGCTTTTTATCCAAACGGTTTCTGAAGATAGGACAGATTTCTCCTTATCTTTGACCAGCAGGTTTTCCAGAAGCGTCAGAAAAGATTTAGGGATATTTTTGTCCACTAATTGCTGTGCAAGTTCTCTTTATAAACACATATTTTTGGCACTATTCAAGAAAGAGAACGTCTTTTGAATATTGACAAATTATTGAAAACAGTTAAGAGCAGGCACCCTTTTCTTCTTTCTAGAAGTTGATCTATTGTTCAATAATGCGAAATTAATTACTTTTAGTGTAGGAAACATGCTAGTCAATTTTAGATCTGTATTTTGTCTTTGATCTGGATATAAGAAAAGATGAAGCTTAAAAACTTTCGGCCAGATATTTAATTCCTTTTTAAAATACTATAGTCAGCCTATAGTCATTAGACTGACAGTGCTGAGCTAATAGTTCACCTTTGAACTATTTATTGTATTTATGTAAACAGAAATGTTTTGTAAAATACAGATTTTTAAAAATATATGTTAAAAATATATGGCATAAAATATATCATACATAAGTTTAGAATTGGTACCTGCAAAGTCATTGAATAATTATGTTTATCATTTCATGTCTATTTAAACCTAAGTAAAAATGAACCATAGTTAGGAAATTAATGTGAGGAAAAATATTAGCCTGGTTTTAATTAAAGTTATAAATTTCGATACTATAAGATAAAGCTAGGGAAGTCCAATACCTTTTTGGAAGGCAAAACTAGGTAGTATACCTTGATCAAGCAACTTTTAGATAATCTGTCATAGAGATAAGAAACAAGAAAGATCCATTATTTCCTCGCTGAGACTCTTTAACTCCAGATTCCCGATGCTAGCGGATGTGCTTGCAATTACACCATGAAGGTACACGGCAAGGAAGGAGAATAATCTTTCACAATTCTAACCACATTTTTAACCAAAACGAAAGAAAAGCCTGTCTGTGAGATGAACGGCTTAAAAAGTATCAGAAAGTGACTTTTATAATTTGAATCTCTATTATCTGATAATTATCGAAGTTGGCAGATGCTAAGAAAACTAATTCATTTGAAAAAACATTTATGAAGGCAATTTTAGGAAGATAGTAACCGAAAAAGATACTCAATAAATCAGCAACAAAAAGTATAATCATTTCCACTTTAATGGCTAACACTCCTGTTCTTTAAAACGACATTTCAAAGCATATGCTTATTGATCGAAATATGATAAACTCTTTAGCATGTGTTTTAAATTCTCCAAGAGCTTAAGACAGAGAGGTTCCAGAAAGAAATCATGCATTGCATGAATGGAATACAAAATAACATAAACGCCTAGTCAAGTAAATACTCATGCACTTTTCCAATATTGTGGCTTTAAGATATAATTTTCGATGGAATAATAAACTATAATATCTCATCGATAAAGATCTTCATTACATAGTTGTCAATGCATTCTGTGTAATGAATTTTAAATTGCTAGATTCCTTCCTATGTTCAATTTTAAGTTCTTTCATTTCTAGTAAAAAAAAAAAAAAAAAACTGTTTTTAAAAATTGTCTTAACCGGATTAGATCAAGATAACTTATTAGTTTCGTTTGTTTTGGTTTATTTGGTTATGGAAAAGCACAGAAAGGCAATCCACCTAGAGCAGGAATGCTTGCGTGGAGGAATATCTAAGGAAAAGTCTCTCGTATCCACGTTACATATGTAGAAAAGCACGAAAACGATCATGCAATGAAGTCCTTTCGCTTAGTATCAAATCCAGATCAAACTACGAACTTGAATCACGGAAAATGTTATAATTTTGTTTGTTAGTATGTTTAGTTATTAATACATCAAGAAATAACGCTGATGTTTTGCTTAAAATATGAATGTTGTGCTGCAAAAGTATAACAGACTATGCACCTGATACTTGATTTGCGTGAGGGCTATAGCTTCAGTAGCCCCGTAACTTTAAATCTGCGTATAATTTGTGCCTCTTAAAAATCTAGATTGCTAATAACATGCTGTTGACCTCAATTCCTATTTATAATACAAAGAATCAATATATATATATATGTTCCCTCATCTATATTGGACAAACTAAAAACTCTCTCAATCTTAGAATCAATAACAATAGGTCGCATATAAAAAAGTTTAAAGATGTCAATAAAGTAAATTTACATGAAAATAACCCCACTGCAATTGAGCATTTTCAAGTACATAGTTTTGACAACATAGATATTAGTATTCTTGATATAGTACCTGACACAAAATAGAGGCTCTTTACAGAGTCAATCTATATCCTTCAAAAAAAGGACACTTTATCCATATGGATTCAACACGCATCTCAACAACACTACTAACAGACAAGCAGAAGATTCTATTTACGGACAGTTTAGATTTTTTAGTACAGAAACTGCCAGAGGAGGAAATTCCAACAATAAAAAAATTTCCGCTCAGGATTTGGATAAAGTAATTAAAAAAATAAGTTCCTTCTTTTTAAAAAAAAAACATACCTTCGCAAAAAATTCCATTAACTTCCTACATGCTTTTAAAGATGTCACACTATGGAAACTTCTTTGTCAAGTTAAAAAACAATTTCAAGGTTACCAAATTGTTAAAGATTTAATTATCGACTTTTGTAATTATAAATTGAAGAAAAGTACGTTTTTCCATAAAAGAATATTCTGTACGGTACAATTCAAGCACGATTTGTATGATCAGCTTTAAATTCGTCAAATTTTTAAAAACACATCACAGTCTACTCCCGAGCCAACAGCTCCAAGTGACACTTTGTTTTAAGTTTGAAAAAACTTTCGGAATTATCATCGTTAATCACCACGATGTATTAGCTAACAGCAAATGTGATTGCCAGCTTCTTGATTACAATAAATATGTGGATCCTTATCACAAACACATAGTCACAGGTGATCTTAACATCACTCAAGATAGTAACTTACGACAGCTCAAGCAACATGGTTCCAAATTTCGTCCCACTTTCTATCTAAATAAGAACTTTTGCTTGAAGCAGTTCGGTAATGATTTAAATAAATTTTATTATTTTAGCTAGCAATCGAACTAACCTACGACTACCTTTCTTGAATGGAAAGCTCCTGTTTTTAAAGATTTTGAACATATACACTATAGTCTTCCCAGTTTTTCTCAAATGCACGATAAGAAACATCTAGAATCTCAAATTAAGCTTCTACAAGAACGTTTTATCATCACCAAAGTAGACAAGGCTAGTAATAATTACAGTGTCATTTGAAGAAAATTCTATTTTGACCTTACTCAAAAGGAGTTGCTCAGCACCAGCACTTATGAACAAGTTTCTACCAGCGTTAAAACTCTTTTAAAGAAATACCTTACATAGAACCACCTTACATAGAAGGCTCAAAATTCGTCCCAACACATTTGAATGATAAGTTTGCCAATCTCTATACGCTTCCTAAATTTCATAAAACTCCTGTCAAATTCAAATACATTGCTAATAGTACCAAAAGCTATTTAAAGGAAATTGATTATCTCTTTGCCCAGAAACTTAAACTAATTCTGGATATAGTTAATAATTTCGATTTTCAAGATCAACACTGCAATTGGGTGATTAATAACAACGAAAAAATTCTCGAGACATTAAATATACTTAAAATTGAACACATTCAATGCTACGACCTCGAAAACCTCTATACAACTTTACTTTCAGAAGAAATTCAAAGTAACCTACTTACTCTCCCTAATTTCTCTCCACAGATCCTTACAATAGTTACTCCAGAAAAATGGAAACTTTTCATCATCCAGCATCTACCTTCCCATGGGATTTGGGTTAATGATGAAAAACACAAGTATTACCAACACATCTTTCGTTATATTTATGATGTTATTGCCTTTAAAAAATTCAACAAACTAGAAAATGCTAAAATTTTATCCTACTGTATTCAAAGTAAATACGGCAAATGCAATACGAGATGATATAGTTTACCTAGATCTTCAAATTTTTAATTACAATCTTATTAAAATGTTTGACAAAGGCAGATATTTCAATTTTTCATATACTCAAACTCATTAACTGGAATTCTAACATTTCTAAAAGGGTCGTTATTAATACTATTAATTCACAACGTCTTAGAATTAAAAGAATCTGAAATAACTCCGACCTTCTCCAAGAAGAATCCCTCTACTTCATTAAAATCTTACAAAGCAATCTTATTTCAAAAACAATTATTAAATTTCCTTAAAAAATGCTGGCTTTTATTTTAGATTAATTGGATTAGAGATATAAAATGTTTTACCCAAATCCCATGGGAAGGTAGATGTTGGATGGCTAATTCAAGTGATCTTATGTAAAAATGCAACATAGTTTCTGAATTCTGCATCAATGTTTTCTCTCTTAAATTGCCTAGAACATCAGTTAATTGATTAAATTTACTATTTTCTGGCCAGACCTATCCTTTCATTAATTTTAAGGGCCAATTTCATTTCGAACACCCTTGTCAGCTTTCTAGCGCGAAGAATTACGACTTTTCACTAACAAATTTCTGATATTTTCCAATTTCTACCTGCTTTTGGCCAGATTAGCACTTTCTTTGATTTTCGCCATTTTATTATCGTCTTTACATTTTAGACGACTTAGTCTTGAACAAGACGCCATTTTGTAAGAGTTTCACCCATCTCCCACCTTCGAAAAAACCCCTTTTGGACGGTGTGTTTTTTACTCACGTACCGTTTAGTACTATTGGCTACTGCCTTTCGACGTTTGTTTCCACCTTCCACAGCGTCTCACCTAATTGGTGAATTTTGACTGCTTTTCTATTCTGGAAGCATGTTTTTGGAATTCATCTAATTCTGGCAACCTTTTTTAGCGATATTTGCTCATTTTTATTTGAAATAGCAAAAACATAGGACGCAGGTGTGTTAGTCTTTCTTCAATTTTCTTTGCCTTTGATCTTAGGCAAGACCCAAATTTAAGTTTTCTGTTTTTGCTATTTTTATTTTTAATTTTACTTCCTTTTAAAAAAGGTTTTTATTCTGCACATTTATAGAGAAACCCTTGAAATTGTGTATTTTATCGACTAATAGTTTTTAAGCTATTTATTTTAAATCGTACATTTGCCAACCAAGGCTACCTAGTATAGTTTTTTTGTGTTTCACTTGCAAGTTTTAAATAATTTGTTAACCAAAACGTTGTTCTTGTATTCTATTTTGTTCTTTATGTACAATTTAATTTCAATTGCAGGCGCGTCAGGAAAAGAAACGAAGCCATTGAGACTTAACTATGTTCGGCTAATTTAATTTGATAAATGTATTAAGATAATTTAACTTGATGAATTTATTAATGAATTCCGCTTTCTGTCTCAATTGCTTTCGTTTGTCGAAACGCGTCAAGGAAATTAGCTAAATTGGAATTTTCTTGCGATTTTCACCTAATAAGTCCGGAGGAAACCTCGAATTGGGCTAATTTACCATTTTTTGCAATTCTTTATATATAATTTCTTTGGGTTTTAAATGTTTTTGTTTGCGCACATTTTAGAAATGTTTGATTATAAATTTTTTTTAGTCTTTACTTAATCCATTTTTGTTTTTGAATGTATATTGTTGTAATTATTACAGTAGGTTTTTTCGCGTTAACCTTTACTGCTTTAATACAGTATTCTTGTTTATACTTGGTGTAACTTCTTTACTCTGGAACTGCAGTATCAAATATGCTTTAAGGCATTAGCTATTTTTACTTTCTTCTTCTGTGCAAGTATATATACATACATATATATATGTGATGTACCAGCTTTTGTCAGGAATAAATAGATTGTTGCAGAATCATAAATGTAGTCGTAGCTTAAATTATCAGACGATAAGTTTAAAAAACAGGATCCATTTATTATTGGTCAGGAGAAATAGCAGTTACAAAATCAGATATCCGGAGCAAATAAAAAAGAACTACTAATAACATTTTGTATAATGTTTAATGCATCGTGACATTTAAGGTAAAGCTCCCGATATTCTTTTGCGAGTCCTTTTATAGCCTCTGGAAAGGCGGAGTTTCCAAGAAATGACGTCAGCCTCGTCAGCCAATCCAGTTCGCTTTAAATATTTCCAGAACATTCTATAACTGTACGTGTAGAAAAGGCGGGAAAAACAACTTGACTACGGGGCTGTGGATTTAATTCCACGTACTTTCAAATAAGAGACCGTCGCCATTAAAAATGAAAAGAACATACAGTTAGAATTTTAAGTGTATTCTTGACTATGGAATTTTATTATTACACACACACACACACACATATATATATATATATATCTACATATATTAATCTGCTCTTTGTATTGCTTAATACATATAGCATGCTTTATATATTCTTACATGCAAAAGACATCAGGATGAATCATGGTAATAATCTCCAGTCAGTTATATTTCTGATACTTTAAATATCATGCGAATATCTATAGTAAAAAATTTTGGCTTTGGAATGGAAGCTGTTGTATCTCCGGATAATTTTTCTCTAAATTTATGTTTCTAAGACATCATTATCACTGCAGGAAATATTTAGGATTATTTTTTACGTTGTAATTTCCATTTAAATTTTTTTTCAATCAATATAAAGCATTTTTGCAATGTTACTTTAATAGTATTTCCCTATTCTCTCCTCAAGAATGTTTTATCTGCCATACATATCGTGTATAAAATAGAAGGAAGCAACTTGTTTTAACAATGCAAATATTTCGAATGCTTGAGACAGTTTCAAGTGGCTTCATTAATTTTATAATGCTTAAACGTAACAATTGCAATGCCACTGTTTCATTACTTCCCTGCGTCTAATTAATTTTCAACCATACAACTTCTATTTACTTTATTCCTACTCTTGTAATTACAGCATGAATGAATGCAATGCGTTTAATTAATACGGAAGAGAAGTCTCTCTTAACATATACTTCGAAATTTTATGTAGTCTATTAGTGAGTTTAGTTTCTCGGTTGAAGCAGATAAAATATACGCAAAGATAATCTCAAAATAAGTTTCACATTTACATACGTGTTATAATATATTATTTTAAATTAAACTTTCTTTTACGTAAAATCTACTAAATTCGAAATGATCCCAGTTATAAAGAAATATTACTGATATTTTGTTTTAATTTCAGAATTTATAGGATTCTCCTCTCACTTTGTATTCATTATTTAAAAATATGTTACGGAAATCGTCTAGAACACCAGCACTTAAAATTAAATTGAAATCAATTTATTTGAAGTTTTAAAGTAGCAAGCAAAGATCGTTAGAATAAACTATTTAATAAGAAACATTACTTTTAAATAAGAAATTTGTTAATTTAAATTCGTTTATGTAGCACCAAACCAAGTAAATATAACAGTAGTCTCCTATTTATTAAATTAAATTTGTTAAATTTTAAAAGATTTATATTTTCCTTTTAACTATATTTCTCGACAACGGAATTCGAATTTTATTCTCATAATTTTAAGTGATACATTATTTAATACTTTTAACACGACTATAAGTGACTTGATGGTAAAATTATTTTAACCTCTCAACCAACTTCAATAATTTTAAGTAAGTTGTTTATTATTATTTCCGTGTCTCCTTTCGTAAATGATCTGAGTATTTGCAAATTCTATTCAGTTTTAAAACACGCAAAAACTTCAGAGAAATAATTATGAAGTCACGTTGAATTTGATTAACAATTTTCTTGCTAGAGACTCTTCAAACTGTCATAAGTATTCCTTATAAAAATAAAAGAACAATATTTAACTGTATTCCAAGTACCATCCATTCCATGTGATGTTGCTTTCCCGCCAACGTTTTGAACAGTGGAGTGCACTGCCATAGTAGCACCCTATTATATGTTGCTTATTCCACGAGGCATTGCTTCTTCATTTTCAAGTGGTTATTTCTGTCGATAGACTAAGTATGCTTTATCACAATTACCCGTCCAAGCAAATCGCCTTAAAATATACAGCATGTCTTTAATCACTGTTGCTTCCTCTTAACGCTGTCTTAATCAGTACAAAGGTTAGTGCTCTCGCTGCTGAATCGTTCAAAGGGTTCGGAATCGAATTTCGGAGAAGTTGTGGCATTTGTAGTCGTGTAGGAACTGTGTGGCATAGGGGCACTTAAAATGTATGATTGGAGTGCCCAAAGTTCCCTCTAGTAGTTTAATAGTAGAAGAAGATAGATGGCAGACCCTCAGAGTAATCTCCATCGAAGTTGGGAAGGAACTGGGCAAAGTTATTTGTGAGCTCGACAGACGCAATACTAAGCTCTTTGCCACGAAAATACTTCTGAATTGGTTCTGATTTGGTCAAGCAAATAAGATACGACAAAACAAAAACTTCCTGTTAGCTCAGACCTGGTCAAATCTTTTGGCTAAAGACGGAAGATCAGAAATATAACAGCATTTTTTATTATTATTAAATTGTTAGATATAAATTGTTTTTAATCAGAAAATTCCTCTGAAACTAAAGAGTAGTTTGTGACGCTAACAAGTACCGATATTTCGGAGTTCGAATCAAGGAGAAAGCGTGAATGTTTGTAAGTGTTAGGGTGTGCGTGGCAATAGAGCACTCCGAATACACGGCCAGCGAAATTCTCACCCGTGAACGCCTCTCCGAGATGTTGTCCCTAGGAATTCTAACTGGAGCAATTAACAGTTCCCGGTCGTACCTGTGAGATGCCGTCTTGCTTCTACCTGCACCGGTTATCAGAGAAAATGAGTTCTAAAGTAAAACTCGAAAATTTCTTACAGCCAAATGTTTTCATGAGACGAACACAGTTTTTCCTGATTTTTTTAAAATTTAGATGCTTATTTTATAAATGAGTTTCTTAAAACATCTTGTAAAAGATCAAAAATGATGCTTGATTGCAATAGGTTCTTAACTGAGACTCGTAATGAGAAATATTTCCGTCACGATTTCCGTCACAAGATCCGTCACGATTTTTCTAGCAAAATTCTAAAATTTTGCAGAATATATCCGAATTAAAAGTATAAAATACTTACAGATATCAATGTGGACATCATCGACGACCGATGCTAAATCAGCGATACCTAGCAAGGTGACGTCATCACAGTTTAGCACAGTGCGAAGCAATCGAGACAACGCCAGATAGCTTCCAGAGATGGAAAAGAACGGAGGCAAGCAGACGGCTTGCAGATCCTCGAAGACTTGGTGGAAACAGACTGTTTCCTTCGATGGTCAAATTCCTTGTAGCCAAGCTGCTCATATTATCTATAGTTAGCCGTGGATGTTACGATAATAAACGTATTCTCTCAAGGTATGAGCCTACGTGCCTGTGGAACTGATAGTGTGTGAGAAATGCTCCTCATTACGTAAATCCGGTGAACAGCTCTAAAATGTTTGGAATTGCTATCATAATGAGATCGCTTGTAATATTAACTTTAAATATTGTAGAATCGATACTTACTGTCTAGGAATATGATGTCTGTAAACTTACTCCTTTTGTGGCTGTCTAGGACCTAATAAACTAGTCCAATTTACAAATAACTTGAATATTTAATTCAAACATGAATAGTTGCTACAAACTACAAAATGATTACATGTGTAGAAGGATGAATTTACATAGATGATATTTACAGATGAAGAGAATTGACCGTCTTTTACATGTAAACATCTTTCTGTCGCATCATCGTCTTAATGGCGGAATCGTCTGACTTCTATCATCGGAAAAGTAAAAGATTTATTCTCACAGCTTGTCGCGTCATCCGATTATAATAAACGATGCCATCCCACAACTGCTCGTCCATCCTGATGGAATGCGGCCTCGCCTTCTCGTAGTAAGACCATCAACATCTAGGGATCTGAAAAAGAAAAAAAAAGAAAAAAGATTTTTAGTTAATATTGAGGGAAAAGTGGACTGAAATGGTTTATTTCAGCCATCTTCTCTCATCATCTTAACATCTCCAGAAATAACGGCTTTATCTTTTCTTCAATGCTCTTTCAGTGTTCGTTCATCTTTAGCAATCTATCTGAATACATGCATTTTCCAAACACATCTTCCTTTTATGTTGTCTGGAACAATTCGTCTGGATTCGTCTTCGTATTTACGTCTTTTTAAATATCGTCTGAATACATCTTCTGAATGCGCCTTAGATATCTTCAAGATCCGTCATTCGAATGCGTCTTCTCAAAATCATGTTCTTTAAGCCGTCTTCCTTCATACATTTCATCCTTAAACATCTTCTTCAGTCTTCTTAAATTAGTTCACGTCTTTAAAACAATAGTCCATTAGTCAAACCGACAGAAATTTGTCTAGTCCGGAAAAACGTCTAAATCAAGAATCATCATCATCAAAATTGATATTTCATTATCAAAGATTTTCAATTTTCTTCCTGGATCTTCTGAATCTGCTTTTCGCTTGTTTTTTCTCATCTTCTTTACTTTCTTTTGTTCCGTCTTTGCTTCCCGTATCAGCGTCGTTGTGATCAGGTTTTCTGACTGACTTCTGCTTTTCAATCTTCTCTTCTTCTTCGGTGGTCTCTATAGTTTCTTCCTCCCCAGTGGCTTCTTTTGCTTCTTTGTTGCAAGGTATTTTACAGAAATTGTTCTAGTAGAATTCGCATTTGATTCATCATCTTTAGCAAACGACTCTTCGGGAAAATGCTTATCTTCAGAATCTCCTTCTACAGTGGCGTTTCTCTTCGTTGGCTTCAGAGCTATTTGTATTGTGCTTGAGTTTCTTTTTTGCACTAATTCATCTTTATAGCATCATTTTCATTTACAGCAGAATCTGCATCACTCGGGACGTCATCAGAATTCAAAATCATGGAATCATTGCCACTAACTTTGATTGCAGATGAAGTATCCAGTTTGATGACATTATGTACTGTAACAGGAACTATACTAACAGGATCAGTTTCTGATTTTGGAAGTAAAAAAACATAATTCACAGCTTTTTCAAATCCTTCTTCAGAACTATTTCCTTTGCAATCAGCATTTTTCTGCTCTTCAGAATCATTCTCAGATTTCTTGTTTCCTGCGACAACACAAATATTGGATCGAAATGACGAACCATCAGTTTCGAATTCACCTTCAAAACTTCCTATAGGCGTAGTTTTCCTATTACTAAACTCCGTTAACTGTAGATCTGCCGACTTACGTTCAGGAGAACCTATCTTCTTATGTATATCTTCTCGGATTAGCGTTACTTGACTACCAGTATCTATTAAAGCATCAATTTGCAAATTACCCAAATTAACAGTTTTATGCATTTCTTTCTGACAAGTCTGAGTTATTGGAGTAACAGCTTTGGCATCTTGGATATTTTTAGATGATGTTTTCGAACAATCTACGGCTTTGTGTCCAAACAAATCGCATTTAAAACACTTAAATCCTTTACTCTTATTGTTACACGAATTAGATTTATGACCTAAACTTCCACAATTATAAAACCTTGGCTCTTTAATCTTACTAGGTATAGCGGGTATTTTATTTTGTGTGTTAGTACTTGAATAACCCTTATTTTTCGTATCTGGAACGCGAATTTTCTCATAGATTTTTAATTTCTCTTTGAATTCAGAAATAGTTTTACACCCATACAAAACAATTTTGTTACTACTCTGATCTGGTATCCCATTGATTTCATAATCAAGAATTGATGAATCATCAACAGAACTGCGACTGGCTATTTCACACATGGCACTTAAATATTCGGAAAGTGATTCACTAGGTTTTAAGTGTCGTTTCTGTAATAAATTAGGAACTTGTGCACTGTTTATTGTAGAACGAAATTCAGATAAAGAATTTTCTTTTAATTTGTCCCATGATATAATACCTTTCAATGATCTAATAAATACTTTAGCAAAACCAGTAAGCAATTTTTTAGCAAACACAGTTTTCTGTAATTCCGATTACTTAAATAATTTAGCAGATTCTTCTAAATCACCAATGAAGGATTCAACTGGATATGTATCCGTGCCATTATTTCCAGAAACAGTTTCTAAGATATTACGAAAATGTAGGAAATATTGATAGGCATTATAATGTTTTCATCCACTGAGTTATTTATGGGAGTGATTCTGACCGAACAGAATTAACATCATTTTTATCAGAATCATAAAAACTTTCGTTTTCAGATAACTCATCATCGTCATCACTTT
This sequence comes from Stegodyphus dumicola, assembly GCF_044657685.1. Classification (NCBI taxonomy): domain Eukaryota; kingdom Metazoa; phylum Arthropoda; class Arachnida; order Araneae; family Eresidae; genus Stegodyphus; species Stegodyphus dumicola. The sequence goes on along the minus strand of NC_140772.1, from coordinate 159,687,577 downwards.
CGGATTTTAGAAGCTTAAAATCACAAAGACTATTCAATAGTAAATCACAGTTTTTATCAGGATTTGAATCATAATTAAGATGTAACAAATTACACACAGAAATAAAATCATTTGCAGTAAGAGTTTTAGTTAATTTTTGTTTTGTTTCTTCAATATTAAAATCAGATACAATATCACAAAAGTTACGCAATCTCACTCTATTTTTTCGATCATCCAAAGTTCCAAACATAATTTGATGTAAAAGTTTGGTGCTACTTTGGTAGACGGTGCTACTTTGGTAAAAAATACAAATTTTATTGTTTATGATATTTTATGGAATTTTATGTTGTGAATGATGTAATGAATGACGTCACATTATTTTAAAAGTAATTGGTTTTAATATCTATAAATTTAATCTAATGTTTTAAACATTATTTATGGCTGTTAAATATTAAAATACAATTTAATTTTGCATTTTTTAAATATGATTTTATTATGAATGATTATTTAAATAATTTTAATTCTATGCGTGATGTAATCAGCTCCCTGATTGGTTACTAAATATTTGTGCATTACCGCGCCATTTTAAAATTTTATTATTCATCTCTTCGAATTCCTCAGATTTCAAAGCGAATGGATCTGTCCGTTTCGAATATGAATGTTGTTAATGGTAATTACCAAGAATTATTGGTATCGGAATAAAAAAATTGCCGTTTGAGGCCTTATTTTCGCCAACCTGGCTTTCCTAATCAAAGATTTATTTATAAATTGTTAATAGCGTCAGACGAATTTATTTTAAATTTTTGGAGGAAACCTCGCTAATTGCTTCTTCAATGAAGTGTGAGAGATGTGAATCATACAGATAAAGATCGTTAGCGGACCGGTCTTTTTTTTTTTTTTTTTTTTGAGGAACTTATCAATATAAGACAGGTTAAAAAATGTAAGTACATAATTTTCTTTTACTTCATAATTGTATGCTTCAATATTTATTAAAAAATTAATACAATGTTTTAAAAAATTCCTGAGATATTTATTGCCGCATATGTTTTAATGTTAAATAATTAAATCCTATAAAACTTATTTTAAAGTATTTAAGTAATATTTTAATTCTTTAAACATTGGTATGATGTTTTTAATTCGATATTCAATTTAAGTAATATTTTAATCCAATTAAATGTTGCGCAATGTTTTTATAGCGGTGTTTTTATTCTATTATATGAAAGTAATAATTTAACCTTATTTTAGCATTTTATAGTCTTAGTAAATGTATTTATTTACATTTGCCAGCCATCTTAAGAAACAACGTTTTCAACAAAAAATTAATCCATTATTTTTAACGATATTTATTTTTTTAAAGTTTCGAATACTTAATGCGTAAAATACGTAAAAACAGCATTTTTCAAGATGGCTGACGACCGTAAAAACCGCACCAACAATCACGCCAATGTAAATCGCCAAAAATCCGTGCAACCGTCTACCAAAGTAGTACCAAAAGTTTAATTGACTTAGTAGGCCCTAAAGAATTTGAAAGTCTAGGAATAGAATTTAAGGTATTCATCTTAATTCACAGTATCGTAGAACGCTATTCTTAGAAGTAACAATGTGGAAATAATCGAAAGAAAACTTACTTCTTTTCTTTTTTAATATTCATCATGATTCTTCCTAGGCTCATCACGGCCTGAGCGCCCAAATCTGTAGAATCGATACTTTTATGTCTAGGAATATGATGTCTGTAAACTTATTCCTTGTGTGGCTGCCTAGGGGCTAATAAACTAGCCCAATTTACAAATAACTTGAATATTTAATGGAAACATGAATAGTTGCTACAAACTACAAAATGATTACATGAGTAGAAGGATGAATTTACATAGATGATATTTACAGATAAAGAGAATTGACCATCTTTTACATGTAAACATCTTTCAGTCGCATCATCGTCTTAATGGCGGAATCGTTTGACTTCTATAATCGGAAAAGTAAAAGATTTATTCTCACAGCTTGTCGCGACATCCGATTATAATGAACGATGTCATCCCACAATATCTTTTATTTATCTTACTTTTCATTTATTTAATATTAATAAAATAAAGCTGTAATTATGCTTTAAATGTGCTCTACAATGTTTGTTGAAAGTAAATACTACAAAATTTGGTGCACAACCGTGGCTCGATCTCGATGAACTGAAAAGTATTCGAATCAATGCTTCGTTAGGTAAACAAGTAGAACTGTGACAACTGTTTGGTTAGGTAAAACTCTATTCTTAAGTGTTGAATTGTGTATTGACCTACTGTGAATTTAGTGGACTGTTCTTACAAGTTGTTGGATTTATTGCATTACCAATTGAAGACGCTCATCTGTCGGGTGAGTACAAAACTTTCTTTCCAATATGAAGTGAGTAGAAATTCCAGAATAGGAAGCAGCTTTAAAGAATAGTAAAAGTTTTGAAATTAAAAGTTTGCATAAGCTTATTTTTAATACGGATGGAGACCAAAATAACCGGAAAAGATTACGGGAATTTTCTGGCTTTACATTTAAACCAGATTCTGAACAATTTAATAAGAAAATAGATACAGTGCAGAATAATTTTCCTTTGAACGAGTTAATTAAAGTGTGTAATGTATTATGCATATATCCAAAGGGTTCGAAAACGGAAGTAGTAACACGAATTGTTTCTTTTCTATGTAATTTATCTGTATTATTTGAAAATACTTTGCACGAATAAAATAATGATACAGAAGATGAAACTATTACTAAATTTTCTGAAGTAATGCTTGATATTAATCAAAAAGACAATCCTGGTTTTAATGAGTGTCAAGTAAATAACAGTATGCAGCTTCCGATTCAAGATCATCCTAAACCTCATCTTAGTTTTTCGGATATTGAAAGTAATGTTAATCTTTTTCTGGTAATGCATATGAAAATGTTCATAAATGGATTGATGAATTTGAAGATGTTATAAATTCTTTGAAATTGAGTGATTTGCATAAATTAGTTTTTGCTAAAAGATCATTAAAAGGTAAAGCGAAACTATTTATTCAGAGTGAACCAAAAGTTAATGACTGTGTAAGGAAAAATAGCTTTTGAAATCTAAATTTGGTAAAGCTCTGCTGAATTGCATGAAATGTTATGCAAGCGTAAATTAATGCCTGATGAATCTTTAGATGAGTATTTTTTGAAAATGAAAGAAATGTGTTAGCGAGGTAACATTGAAGATGCTTCATTAATTAAATATGTCATAGATGGTATTCCCGATTCTGTGGTGAGGGAAACTATACTGCGAAACAATATCTGAATTTAAACAAAGGCTAAAAATTTATGATAGAATGAGAGCGAACAATGATAAGTTTAAAAACTTGAAACCGAAAGTAAACACTCGAATTAAAGATAGAAGTAAGCTTGCAATATTAAACCGAAATCAGTCTAACGTAAATAAAGTGAAGTGTTTTAGTTGCAACGAACTGGGTCATAAATCGTCTCAGTCTAAAAACAAATCGAGTGGGATACAATGTTTTAAATGCAAAAAGTTTGAACATAAATCAACTGGCTGTCAAAACCAGAACCCCGAAAAGCAAGCATCTTTAGTAGAGCGTATTTCGGATGATAGTAGAATTATGAAGACTAGAGAAATAAATAATCATTTATTTGATAGTCTAGTTGACACTGGTTGAGATGTTACAATATGCAGTGTAGAATTACATAAGCAAATTGGTTCTCCAAGTTTAAATTTTAGCGATATCACATTAAAAGGAATTGAATCAAAGCAAACGTATCCCATTGGCTTTTTTATTTCTGATATTTTAATTGATGGGTTTTCACTTCGTACGAAAATTTATGCGGTCAAGTCATTATGTAATCAAATTGTAATAGGTTTAGATGAAATGAATCAGTTTAACTTTTCCTTTACCGAGAATCGCCTTCAAATAATTTCTCATTGGAATAAAAGTAATGTAAACTTAATAACTGCAGAGTCATATTGAAATGCTAACGTTCGTTGCATTATGGGAAATTTGAATATTGCTGTGTCATTGAAGAATGTTTATGACCTCTCGCAATCGCATGGCGTCTCTGTTAATGTAATCAAAAATCCCGAAAGCCGAAGTGACTTGAAATTTAATTACTTTTCACATCTGGTAAATGCTATGTCAACGAGATTGATTTATCGCATATTTCGAATGTGAAACATAAAGAAAGGCTGTGTAAATTAATTAATTCGTATCAGCCTCGGAAAAATAGGCAATCTGACTTCAAGATGCAAATAAATTTACGCGATGACAAAATAGAAGATACATGTCTTTCGCGGAACAAAAAATTGTTGACGAGCAAATTAAAGAATGGTTGAACGAGGGTATAATAAAGCCCAGCAATTCTAATTATTCGGCGCCTATAATTTTGTCTAAGAAACGAGATAACTCCAAAAGATTATGCATAGATTATCGGAAATTAAATAAGAAGATTATTAAAGACAAACTTTCACTTTAATACCAGAAATACTTGATCGGTTAGAACAATCAAAGGTCTTTACGGCACTAGATTTGAAATTTTTTTTCCATGTAGACATAGATGAAAAATGCTCAAAATACACCGCGTTCGTAACACATAATGGTATTTATGAAATTTTTAAAGCTCCGTTTGGTTTATGTACTTTTCCAAATGTTTTTCAAAGGTATATTTGCTCAGTATTTCGTGACTAAATGAGGGTATACTAATTACTCGTATTTATACGGACGATATAGTCGTACCAGCTTGAGAAGAAGTTGAATGTTTAGAGAAATTAGAAAGAGTATTCAAAACTGCTTCGAAATATGGATTACAAATAAATTTCAAAAAGAGCCAATTCTTAAAGCGAAAAATTTAATTTTTGGGACATGTAATTGAAAACGGAACTATTGGACCGTCAGTTTCCAAAGCTGTTGCTATTCAAAACTTTCCACAACCGCGTAATTGTAAACTACGACAAAACTTTTTAGGACTAAAGGGATATTTTTGTAAATTCATGCCACATTATGCTAAAATAGCTAAACATCTTATAGACTTAGTACTTAGAAAATGTATTGGTTTTAAGTTCGATTCCAAACAACAGATAGCCTTTTGCAGATTAAAAGAAATTCTCTCTCAAGCTCCCGTTCAACATATATTTAGGCAAGGATATCTATTAGAACTTCATACTGATGCTTTGGTGCGGTACTACTCCAATTGTCTGATAATGGTACTTATCACCCAATCCAGTTGTAGAGACATTAGGTTAATTGGAAAAGCCAGAGAAATGAAAAATTAGCAACGCTTTCGCCGGGAATCGAACAACGGACCTCAGAAATACCGACTCAGTGTACTGACCACTAACCACGAAGGCACACTAGAAAGGCGGGAGAAATACCTTGAGCAGTGTATGAGAAAGAAGACTTCACAGCAGCAAGAGAAACTCTGTAGTTACGAATTAGAAGCCCTTTTGCAGTTATAGAAGCTCTTAAGAAGTTTAGAAACTATTTGTTAGGGTCTAAATTCAAAATTGTAACCAGTTGTAAAGCTTTTCAGAAAACTTTCGTTAGAAAAGATTTCGCTCCCAAGATTGCAAGATGGGCAATCTATATTGAAGAAATCGATTACAAAATTGTACATCGTTCAGGAAGCCAAATGAAGCATGCTGATGCTTAAGTAGGAATGCTTTAATTTTAACATCATACACATCCGATGTAACTGAAAAGATTCGGTTAGAACAACAACAGAATGAATATGAACATGTGAAATTGATCAAGATTTTAGTCGAGAAAGGAGAAAATGGATTCTTCCTAAGAAAATGGATTCTTCCTGAGAAATGGTATTTTGTATAAATTGGAAAATGGCAAAGATCTGCTAGTAGTGCCAGAGCCATTACAAAACGAAATCATGCAGAAGTACATAAAAGGGTCACTTTGCTGTAGAGAAAACCGTGAATGCTGTAGAGCAAGAATTCTATATTCCTAGACTAAAATTCAAAGTTGAAAAAGTAATCACTAACTGCAAAGAATGCATACTGTCCAACAAAGAAGCAAGGAAAAGCAGAAGGATTTTTCCATCCTCTACCGAAAGAAAACGTTCCCTTGAGGACATACCATGTCGACTTTATTGTACACCAACACATTCTAACTGTGGTCGACGCTTTTACGAAATTTACTTGGTTCTATCCAGTGAAATCGCCAACTACGCTAGAAAGCATTTCATAATTGAGGCAACAACAGACTGTATTTGAGAATTCAGCCAGAATCATTCCTGATCGAGGTAGTGCCTTTACATCGAAAGAATTTTCAGCTTATTGTACAAAAGAAGGCATAGAACATATTAAAATTACTACTGGTATTCCAAGAGACAACGGACAGATTGAGCAAATCGATAAAATTTTAATTTCTGTTTTGTCAAAATTATCACATGAGGATTCAACAAAATGGTTTAAATATGTTTAGGATGTCCAAAGAATAATCAACAGTACAATTACGAGAAGTACAAAGTATTCACCGTTTGAGTTTCTCATAGGCACGAAAATGAAGAACAAGGAAGATTTAAGAATTAGTGAAATATTAAATGAAGAATATCTAAAGTAGTTGATGCAAGAATGTGATGAAATGAGAGAAGATGCGAAAAACAATATTTTGAAGTTACAAAAAGGGAATTGTAAACAATTTAACAAAAGACGAAAGAAACCGAAACTGTACAAGATTAGCGACTTGGTAGCCATTCAGAGAACTCAGCATAGAGCTGGTTTGAAACTGCGACGTAAGTTTCATGGACCGTATAAGATCATAGCTGTTAGATCGAATGACAGATATGAAGTCGAAAACGTAGGATGCCATGAAGGACCGTATTAGACATTTGCGGCTAACCATATGAAGCCATGGTCAAATTGATTGATGATTGTATCAGCTCAAATCTAACCTGATACTCTTTTTTTTAATTCTCTTTGCAGGTACCTCATGATGATGGTGATGTTCACTCAACAGACATCGAGGATGATGTCCTGCGGAATGGCCGGACCTGTGGAGATCATTGACGACCGATGTTGAATTAGCGAATACCTAGCGAGTTCACGTCATCACAGCTTAGCACAGTGCGGAGCAATCGAGAAAACGCCAGATAGCTTCCAGACATGGAAAGGAACGGAGGCAAGCAAACGTCTTGCAGATCCTCCAAGAGTTGGTGGAAACAGACGGTTTCCTTCGATGGTCAAATTCCTTGTAGCCAAGCTTCTCATGTTATCTATAGTTAGTCGTGGATGCTACGAGAATAAACGTATTTTCTCAAGGCATGAGCCTACGTCCCTGTGGAACTGATAGTGTGTGAGAAATGTGCCTCATTACGTAAATCCTGTGAACAACTCTAAAATATTTGGAATTACTATTGTAAGGATCTTAAGTTTTACTAACGTTTATTTTATTTTAAATCTTTACTATCACTTCTTATTTTCTACTTCCGGCCAGAATTATAAGCGTTAAAGTATTTATGCAAAGTTTGTCTGGCGAACGCCAAGTATTTAAGATGTGGCTTTTTGCCAAGCGAGAGAGAGGAAGCAGTTAGTCGAAGCAGGCCGCTTACCTTAGAAGTTTACTCAGTTGCTGGTTGCCTTCCAGGCTAGAGGTTTTAATCCTCTTGATAATTTTTAAACGAATTGTAGTGTTCACAGTTCTCTGTACTACATACGGCTTCCTGTTAATATAATGCCAATCTTCCACGTTTATTATTTTAAAGTTAAATTAGAGTTTAGTTTTATTTTTATACTTTTACGTTTTGACCCCAAGTAGCGGGTCTGTGTATTTCCGAAGTACGGAAGTTATTGTAAATAGAGAAAAATAAAGGGTTTTGTATACCCTTCTTGTGTATCCTGTCTACTTCCCACAATTGTTGAACATAGCTTTAGTAAGCTCTCTGTTCCGAGTCAGGTCCTTGCATGTTCCCGAAGACGGTTAGACGGAACATTGAACCTGATACTATCATAATGAGATCGCTTGCAATATTAACTTTAACTATCTTTATCTTACTTTTCATTTATTTAATATTAGTAAAATAAAGCAGTAATTATGCGTTAAATGTGCTCTACCATGTTTTTTGAAAGTAAATACTACATCAATTATTGTCGCAAGCCACACGTACTGTCTTTGCTTTCCCGGCTTTGTACTAGCATTTTGATTCATGACGACTATTTTTTGCTATGTAGTTTAAAATAAAATGTAATTTTTACGTATTTTAAGGATGAACTCTGATACATTTTTAGCTGATATTAGCTTGTTTCAGCTTCGTTATTTTTTGTTGCAGTAAAATGCAATTAATGTAAAAATAAATAAACAAAATTCCCTTCTTTTCCATAACAGTTACATATATATGGCTTATAGACGAAAAACCGCGCAGTTATCCTGATTTTTCTAATAAACATAGTAACTAAAATTCCACTTTGTCTCGGATAACTGGAGCTCTATCGCAAAGAAGGGGAGAAGGAATTAAACAAAAATATCAATGACTCAGGGTTCGTAGCGTAAAGGAAAAATTAATATCAAACACTTATCCATTACCTTAATATCGAAAATTTCTAATCTTTTTATTACCAACAAAACATTTAAATATTTAGAACCTAGGAGATTATGTTACTAGCAATTAGTTTGAAATTGCACTATAAATTCAATGTAAATACAAAATAGTTACTAATTAAAAAAATGGACATGGACATTCATTACAAAACAATGAAAAATACTTTTATCTTTGTAAATAATATCAAATCTCAGCTTTCTTGATAAATTAGTAAAAATGCGAAACAGTGCGAAACCTGTAAATGTATAGAATCATATACTAAGTAACAGAACCCAGTTTTTATCAAATAAATGGGGAACACTTTCAAAATCATTTTCTTTTACAGCTCTCAGTTTAATTAGAACAATAAACTATATTAAAATAAAATAGATTAATTTATGAAAATAACGTGAAAGGTGCAATAGCATATTTAATAAAGTGCATGATAATCACCTCCATACACGGCCATCTCTAAAAGACCAGTACTTTTATAAACGTAAAATACTTAAGAATTCGGAATCACATCTCTAAAGCAGTCATATCCACAAAAAAAAAATATTTGAAGCCATAACTGCGCAGAATGTTTTACGTTCAGAAAAGCTCAAACGGTAATAATTAAAATTGAGTCGAAATACACAGACTACAAGCCGTTCTCTCTATATGTACTACTTTTCTCAAATTTATTGACAGATACATAATTTTTTCTCAATATTTTTGCATTCCTTATTTCGTAAGAAAAATGACTACACAAACCCCGAAGCTTTTAAAACTGACGTTCATTTTGTTTGAGTTTTAATTTTATCCAGATATCATAAAAATTAAATTAATTTTAAGAGTTGACATCATTACATTACTTTATTTTTGCTTGAGAAGGTAATGCACGATTTCGCATATATAAAATGTTTTTAATTCAAAATTCTTTTTCAAAGATAACATTTTCTTTTAAATGGTAGATTGAAATTGAAAGTTTCCAGACTGTCACACAGTTTTTTTTTTTTTTCCAGAAAAATGTTTCTGAAACCTTTTTTAAATTAAAAAAGATTAAATATTACTTAAAAATTACTCGTATTTGTAAATTGGAATTTATTTATACTTCAAATTGTAATTCTTTTACTTTACTGGCTTTCTTAATCTTACATTGAAGTATAGAAATTTTTATAGGATACTCCCCTTTAATTATATAAATACGTGTGTAAAATATAACTAATCCGTATTATATCATCTGCAATGAGGTTAGCTTCATAGTTATATTTAATAAGGAAAAACTAAATCCTCTTTCATAGGCAGTAATAATCTTGAAGAAGTGGTCTACTTTAGAAAGATGCCATATAAGGTTCAACTTAATGAATCGAAACTAGAATTTAAAATTCAAGAACTTAGTTCTAGAAGGGGACCAAAGAAATTTAAAATAAAGCATTAAAGCTGCTTAAGTTTTAATTTAACAAAACATCCAAATTTATAAATAAAAAGAAAATGTTATACCACACTGGAAAAATTCTTTACCTGAATTTAAAAAACAGAGAAACTATTAAATTTTATGACCAAGTGAGATGCAAACAGACAGGCAACATTTTTTGAAAAATATTTTTAGAAAACTTTTATTAGAAAGTTTGAAGAAATTTTAAATAATTTTAAATGAATACGAGAATTAATTATTCGAATATATTGAACAAATTAGTGATATATACCCTATCACTTATTTTATATTTAAACTTGCTTTACTTTTAGTGTTAAAATCCTGAATCAAACAAAAAACAAATTCTTTTGTTAATTATATACTTAATAAAACTTCAAAAAGAAGTATTAAAGGAAAACCGTTTTTAAATTTTTGCAGTCTTCAAACTTATTTGAGAGCTACCTTAGCACATTAGCACAGTTTTTCATGATTACCTTCTATTGATACGAACTCTTCAGATATTAAATTAAAATGCTTTATCTTTAATATCTATTTCATATGTTCTTTATCACAGAAGGTAATCCAAAACAAAATTTTATTCTGCAATGAATCGAATTTTAAAGGATTTTTTAATAAAAAGCTGTAAATATTTTTATTCTAGTTTAAATTTTATAATTAATACAAAAAATTAGAATTTTTTGAGAAGAAAATAAATTGAGACTAAAATGGTAAATTAATAAGCTGATCTTTAAAGCTCGGATAAAATTACCATTGATCATTATGAGACATTTTAAAAAATCAGGTTTCATGTACTATATGAACTTATTATGGTGGCTTAGATGGATAACATGTAAATCAATGAAAAACCTTCCGTGGAATATTTTACAAAATTCTGTGTTTAGGAACAGTTTAAGCGGTGGAACTAATTAATAATAATAATAAAAATAACTAGAAAAATCTTCAATTGGGACATTAAATATAGTGTAGTAGAAGTGAATAATTTGTAAAACGAAAAAAATGTCAAATTACCTGGAAATTTAATCCGAAAAGAATTCTAGCTGTTAACACTAGAAGCGCCAGAGCAGTCATTTTGACTGCTTTCGTCATTTGACCTTGGATTCCTTAAAAACCCTTTATCTTAAGAAGTCACAAATTTTGGTATTTTCCTAAAATATGTCGAAAATTATTGGTACCAAATATAAATCGAATGAAATTAAAATTAACGGAGATATTTTTAGTTATACCTAAAAGCGCCACGAACAGTCATAATGACTGCTAGTAATACTGGGTAGATTTATATGGTATTCTCGCTCAGAAAATATTTTTCTTGGAAAAACATCTGGCGTGCATATACATTCTTTCATTCACTGATTATTTACAGAAGGGTATACTTCCCTTCCGTTCAGAAAATCCCTTTTGTTGGAAAAACATCTGGCCTACACATTCCTGTTCACTCTCTTTATTTACGACATCAAATACTTCCCCACCTCCTTGTCAACGGTCCACCCCTTTTTGGCGAAATGATATAGTCCTTAGTTTGCAGTAGTTCAGTCAGTTTGTTTCATGACATTTCATTCTTTCAAGCGCATGGTAATGGCAGCTCGAATATCTGAGTATCGCGATATTTGAGTCCAGAAGAAATTGTACAACTTTTACAGGATTTATCTGAAAATGAATCTGATGTTGACGAACATAATATTGATGATGATATGGATTATGAGCCTCCACAAAACTTTGAGAGAAATAATAGTTCTAGTGAATTTGAAGATAGCACGGAAGAGCAATCATTGGGCCGGATGTACTCGAATTTTTTTAAAATGTGATGAGTCATTTATTGTAAAATATATATATATATATTATTTTTTTAGGTTCCCCTAATGCACAAGGTATAGGATCAAAGCGAAAACATGATTTACCTAACTCAGGATACGCACGAGGAAGAGGATGTCTTTTCCAAAACCACGAAGAAGGCTCTATATATGTCTCAAAAGATGGAACCTCGTGGACTGTAACATCTACTTCACAAACTACAGCTGGGAACTATGGAGCTCAAAATATGCTAAAAGAAATGCTGGGTCCAACATCTTATGCAAAACGAAATGTTGGGGACAATGTGTTGAGTGCTTGGAGGTTGTTTGTGGATGAATCGATGTTAGGACTTATTAAAAAGTGCACGGAAGCAGAGGCAGTTTTGAACAATGAAGATAACTGGGCAATATCTTTATAAGAGCTTGATGCTTTTATTGCTGTTATTTATGCAAGAGGAGCGTATGGTTGCAATGATATTGATTATGATTTTTTGTGGAATACTACATGGGGTCCTCCTTTTTTCCGAGAAACAATGTCTCGCAATCGTTTTCGAGACATTATGAAATATTTAAGATTTGACTTGAAGTCAACTAGGATTCAGTGTTTAGAAAGTGATAAGATTGCACATTTTTCCGATATTTGGAATAAATTTATACAGAACTGTGCGATTTCCTATAAACCAGGAGAAAATCTAGTTGTGGATGAGCAGTTATTTCCATCCAAAGCCAGGTGTAAGTTTATACAGTATATGCCGAATAAACCTGATAAATTCGGTATCAAATTTTGGATGTTAGTCGATGTAGACTCGAAGTATATGTGCAATGCTTTCCCATATCTTGGAAAAAATACATCGAGAAGTGAAACTGAAAGTCTTCCTGAAAATGTAGTAATGCGTCTTCTAAGCCATTATCTGAATTCATGTCGAACTATCATTCATCCTCACTATCATTAGCTAGAAGACTTAAAATGAAAAACACAAGTTTTGTCGGCACAGTAAGAAAACATCGACAAGAAATTCCGCTTGAAGTAAGGAAATCAAAAACCCAGCTATTTGAAACAGTTTTGCTAAAGAATGGTGAAACTGCGCTCACTGTCTATCAGAGAAAAAGGAATAAAATTGTCCTAATACTAAGTATCTTACATCCAAAAGTTTAAATATAGACTCACAAAATAAGAAAAAGCTTCCAGAAACAGTCGAGGCCTACAACAAAACCAAATGTGGAGTTGATATCGTTGACAAGATGACAAATATTCTGTTCGGGCTGCTTCACGTAGAAGGCCTGTGCATGTTTTCTATAATATGCTGGATTTAGCAGGGACGAATGCATACATTATCTACCATAAATTGAGTGATAAAAATATTACAAGGCACGACTTCCTATTTCAATTAGCAGAGGAATTAAGACAGCTTTATTTAAACAGAAGAAAAACCGCAAAATTGCCCCAGGAAATTTCCAAATCTAGCCATAAACTCTCGAAGAAAAGACATCAATGCCAGATTGGACTTTGTAACAACAACAAAACAAGTGATGTGTGTAAAAGATGTTCATATTATGTGTGTGGAAAATGCACTTCCAATATTGAAAAAGTTGTGTTTTGTAAAAATTGCGAAAAGCTGTAAAATGTGTTTTATTAAGGGTAGGCTGAAATTTATAATAAAATATACTCTATTTTTTATTAAAATAATCTGTTATTCTTTAAAGTTCTTCAACAACTGTAATTAATATTCTTAAAAGCATTATAAAGCATTTACATTTGAATATATACATTAATTCGTTGAGCAGTCAATTTGACTGCCGTTGGCACTTCTAGTTAGGGAGAAAACTAGGCGCTTCTAGTGTTAACTCGTCCAGAGATTATGATATTTTTTTTATTGTTGTGACTAACATCGCTTCTCTTAAAGCAGAAAAAAGCCCACGAAATTCAATACGGTAAAGAGGCAAGATTGCGCCTGTCTTTGGCTTGGGCGTCAGGTAACATTACGACAGGTGACGTTTTATTTCCCTTTACTTAAACGAATGAAAAAAGTTGCAATGTTTAGTACTAAAATAACAATTATTATTATTTTCCGAATTCATAGACCCAAAACGTTTTAGTGCTTAGTGTAAATATGTTGTAATAAATTGGGAAGAATAAATGAAAAAATTCGAAAAAGTTAAATATATAATTGTAGTGATAAAAACAGCGTGTCATATTAAAAATTTTATGAAGTTAGAGCAGAGGCTAGTAAACCGTGAGCAAAGTTGTGAACAATCGTAGAGAATGCAAATGAGGAAATTGGCAAAATGTTTACTAATTTTAGGTAAAAGAAAAAACGAAACAAGTTCTCTAATGTTACAAAATATACCTCAGTCGGTTACGATGTTTTGAGTTAGAAGCTAAAACAGGCCCATTTTGTTAATAGAACTAAATAATTAATATACAGTCTAATGTAAATTAAAACTAATGCCAGAGTTTTGACTAGAATGCATAATTCAACTGTGGTAAGACTATACTGCCATAATGTTGTAAGTGTAGTTTATCCTGAACAACTGCAGTGTAGAGGTGAAAACAATTTTTAGATTGAGAAACTGTAGTTTAGCTAGCTGGGTTTTATGTGTAACATTTCCCTTCTCTGAAGACCACTTGGTCACCCGCCCTAAAAGAAGGGACAGAGAATCCTCTGCTCGCCTCGGCCGGAAGAGGGGAGCGGACTCTACCCTGGTCGCAGGTGGGAGTACGAGGAGATTGAGATGTGAAAGAGAAGAGAGCAGACGCAGGTTTGCGCGTTCTAAAGTAGTGAAAATGTATTTTAAAGTTTTTCTAAATTGTAATCTGTACATGTTGTTGTTGTATATAAAGATAAATATTTAGCCTAGAACAGGTCTTGTTTCTTTGACGGAGATACGATTATGGTACAGATGAAATTAAGTGGAATTACTTTAGCTTTTAGCACTTTAATTAAACTGAGTTCTCTTGTAAAATCATTATTGCTATTACAAATATTTTTATTCTTTTTGATTTGATTAATAACAGTGCTAGCAATAATTTATCTGGTGATATTAGATTTCTAATTAATTAGTTTAAATGTTTTGAAATTCAAAAATTGTAAAATAATCTTTTATTGTAAATTTGTAGGTCAAGATAATGTGCTTCAGTTTCATCTTTGTTAGTTTTATTAAGTTTAAGGAATTTGTGATAAATATCCCACTTTTAGTTTCGATTATTAATGGCAATGATGTCATTCATATATCTGTAGGTATAATTAAAAAAGTTATATTGATAACCATAGGACTAACGTTAATTTATAGAAAAATGTTATTTTTATTATAACAAAATTGCGTAAAAGTGTACATTTAAGATAAGAGTCAGAGTTCTCGAAATCAATTAAATTTTGAATGCTGGGAAATAGGTGATAGAGCTCAATTAAAATACGGTAAATTTCGTTTAGTTGCAAGTTGCTGTATAAGATCTCAAAATCACAGCCGTAACAATATAAACTTGTTCTTTGTTAATGGTTTTAATAACTTTCTGATTATTGTTGATGATCCAATTCAAAAATTCTGAGAAGAAGTTACTAGAAATGAACTTAATTATAATATTGCTTACTACATCTGTAAATGTAAAAAAAAAAAAAAAAAAAAAAAAAAAAAAAAAAAAAAAAAAACGTTTATTAATAGATTTAAAGCATTTGACAAAAAACCTTAAAATCACAAGTCAACCTCACTGTAATAAATTACCCAATTTGCATGCACTTCTAAAATTTCATAAGCATCTAATGAAATTTATTTTTATATCCAAAGGGGTAAAGAAGTACAAAAAAGCGATCGATATTAATTTGACCAAAATTCTCACAAATTTTTGTATTGAGGTCCAGAAGCAAACTAATATTGGATTACGTAGCAACTAGATTGTGAACAATAATGAGAAAGATGTTATACCCCATCAACAAAGAACAAATTTACAATATTAGCTCTTATGGTTTTGGGAACGTACACATCACATTGCTACTTAATGAAATTTACAATATATTATTTGAGCTTTGTCACTTATTTCCATTATTAAAACTTAACTGATTTTGATAAATAGGCTCTTGCTTTAAATTCACAATTTTTAACAATTTTGTTAAATATCAAACTACATTATATAAAATACAATGTATAAAAACTACAAAATAACAGTATTTTTATGAGTACCAATTATTCAACTGCCATCTTTGAGCTGTTTGTACTCGTTAAGGAATATAATTTTATTGACACTTACCATAAGCCAAAACTTTTTAAATTTGCCTACAGGTATATGGATGGCATCGCTGCCATTAATAATTGCAATGAAACTGCAAAACCAGATAGCTAGTAAGGATCTTAAGTTTGACTAACGTTTATTTTGTTTTAAAATTTTGCTTTCGTCTCTTATTTTCCACTTCCCGAATAAACGCGTTAATCTGTTTTATGCAAATTGTACTTGTTAACGCTTAAATTATTTAAGTTGCGCCAAGAACAAAGTTAGATGGAGTGAGAGTGAGCCTTCTTGCCACTGCATTTCACGCGAGCTTTCAATCAACTGCTCTCCGCCTTTAAGGCCAGAGGATTAGTCCTCTTGAAATCTAAGGCGTATTGTAATTTTCCGCAGTTTGCGTTCTACATACGTAATAATCTGAAAGGCCAGCCTTAGCGTTAGGCATATGTGTAAAGTATTCCAAGTTAGCTCTTACTTAAATTTAATTAGCTAATAGTTCTTATTTTCTTACGTTCAGACCACAAGTGGCTAGTCTTTGTATCCCGAAGTGCGGGAGCACCTGTAAAGTGGGGAAAATGAAGGATAAAGTTAACTCTTCCTATTTATGTTGTCTATTCTGCAGATACACGAACATCCCATTCAGGACATAAGATGTTCCCTAAACAGATCAGAAGATCAAGCAGTCCTGATAAGCTGTTCTAAATGCCGTAAACTTAATGAAACTAATAAAGATGACACCGAAGCAGATTATCTTGACCTACAAATTTACAATTTCAACAATAGTACTTCATTTGATAAAAGAAGATTTTGAAAACAATTAAATTAATTAATTGGAAGTCCAATATCTTCAGAAAAGCTACTGTGTAAGACAGATTGCATTTCTGTCCCTCATGGCCACGTTATATAGTTCATGCTAACTCTAATAAATTAGTAATTATTCGGTTTCGCGTTGTTACTGCCGATATTTAAATTAGTTACGCCGGTCAGAGTTTTTGAGACAGCTTAGTTTAAAATTTAATTGCGTAGTCTTTGACTACTAGTCTACGTTTTAAATTTGAAACTGACTGTATCTGACTTATCGCGACAAGTTGTGGTTGAATCTGTAAGCATGAGAAGTGCATTTCTGTTCAAAGTTTGTGTTTAAAATGAATTGTTTTGAAGCTTTCCAATACTTTGTAGTTCATTTCAGGCACAACGTTATGTCTGCTATTAATTTGGAATTAGTTTATGCTTTGAAAGCAAGCCAACTCCTACATGTTGAAAATTCCTAGTTAATCTAATTTCATTACCTTAGCACATGTTAGGCTTACCAACAATCTTTTGCGACAGAGCATGTCGAATTAATACTTTTCATTTGAAAACATTTGCTGTTCTAATGTTACGGATTTTAAGAACAAACTATGCCCTTTAATTTTTATTTTTGTTCTATGTTTTTGGATCAAAGTTTCGTTTGTTAACAAGTTTTCCTACTTTGGATTGCTTCTGTTTTCATCTTTTGTTTTTTTAGATTGGGTACGCTTAAACTGAAAATAGTTATTATTAGATTTTTAAGCTTAATTTGCATGCGTATCATTTTGATGCTATAATTTTGACAAAATTTTACTCTTCCCTGTATAGTTTCAAATTTTAATATGTTATTTTTTTAATGTGTTGAATTGCTAGTAATTGCAGATTTTGTTTTTCAGATTCGAGCTGCTCAAAATAAAAATATTTTTTTTTAATATTTGGAATTTTTGTTATGATTTTGATATAATAGGTTTGCATATTTTAACTAATTGGTACCGCCTGTAGGGGTTAGGTTGATAAAAACATAGATCTCTTTGATTAATGTTTTGAGATTATTTCAAGTAATAAATTCAATTTATGTGTTTGTTCGTTCAAAACAGACTGATATTTTTATTTCTTTCGTTGCACCAACCCCCTGAAGAAGATGCATTAAAAGATGTAAATTTCTTTTTCGGTTTATCACCTTTTTTTTTGTTTTGTTTTGTTTTGTTTTCGTTTTGACATTTTTTGCCCCTTTCATGTGGTTTGCCATTGTGCATGTCAGTTTTTGATTTTTGTATATAATTTATTCTGAATTGAATATTGGATAGATTTTGTCTCGTTCGCATCGAGACAGGCCAAAATCTGTTCCTTTCAAACATTTGAAGCACCAGTGTATACGAGTTTTCCTTGGAATGAGATTTCTATCCCCAAGTAGACGACTGCATCGTGAACAATGATCTATTTAAGTTGAAGTAATTATTTCGCTTTTGGGGATTTTAGGGCGGTCTTCTCTTAAGAAAGGATTCCAAGTACGAGCATCAATGCTAAGGACTGACGTTAAGCAGAGAACAGAGAAAAGTTGCATTCAAATATGAGAGCTACTTTAGTCGATTAAAAATTATTGGCATATCTTTAATAACTTCCATAACAAATGAGCCGTGCACTAATGTGATGGGGAAAACCACTAGGTAGAAAATGGAAGCAGGCGTTCGGGCGACCTGCCCATGTAAACGAATGCACGGGCGTTACGGGGACTTCGCTGTGAAAGATCTAAAAGTATTAGTCATTTTAACTAATTTTTCAGGCTTTAAAAATGCAAAATAGCTTTACCTACAGCATTTAGAATAAAATTTCTGCAGTCGGCAGTTCCATCAAAAAACGGAAAATTAATTTTCCGGCCAAAAATATATATTTATTAAACGAAACCTTTATCGGATGAACACTGTTAAAATTCCATTTTCCCTCGAAATGATGAAAGAAATTATATTATATGTGAAAATTTTCATAAGTTTTCGAAGTATAGAAAAGTGTTTCTTATAAGCTTAATTTGTAAGCATATTGTAGTCTGAATCTTTTTATTCAGTATTATGAGAACTTGCAAGCACATTCAAAATTCAAATATAAAAATAGAAAAGATGTTATAAATCGTTTTTTCTAAACAATAATAATAATAATAACAGTATTTTTGAATTTTGCAATGCAATTATCATTCTGGCAAATAAGACGAAAATTTTGTTTTTATTCGCACTAAAAGCTCGATTTTCACATAATATTTAAACTTGTAAGGATTCTGCTACTCTTGTCATCCGGAAACCATACAGCGTTACATTTCTCTTGAAAGCAAAACAGCGAATTCTCACTGCGAAATATTCCTCCACAGTTCTTTTTTTATTCCGAGTAAAGAGTACCTTACATTTAGTCTAAAAAACGTTCATATATAGTTTAAAAATTTATTTCTGAGTTATATATTATTACTTCTAGTTTAAAGTGCCTGTCTCCCTTATTTTTGATTTTGCAGTACAAAAATTGATACAGAAATTCTGAATCAGAAATAAATTTATTAAAAGAACTTTCTGCTTTTTTGATATGACAGGTAAGTTAAAAAAATTTCTTAACACATTCAGTGCATTTGTGAAACACTCATTATAAATATTAGCTGATCTTTATTTCATTATATAATAACACTTCATTTTTTAATTCAAAATCATTTCGTTCATTGAAATAATTTTGTAATCAAATATTCTTCAATATCTTTATTTTAATAATACTAAAAAATTTGAATCTCTTTGTTTAGTTTTTATATCATTTTTAATTTAAATTGTAAATAATATTTGTTGTATTTCTGCAACTTTCTTATATTTGTTCAGTAACTATATTAATTATGTTTAAATTTTTTTTTACAGAATCTTTTGATTCCTGCTGATTGTGAAAAAAATCAAAGACATGTGACATTTTGGATTTAAATGTTTATGTTTTACTTACAAGAACTTCAAATTAGAATTAGTATTATAAATGAGGATTTAAAGAAATAATTGACGCCTCCGTTATCGAATACCCTATATACCGAAGATTATAGCTTATAATGTATTTCTCCGACCTTCTTGACATACTTTCGTGGTGTGGTGCTCTGCACCCTGGGCGCGTATTTCAGAGTTCCGCGATTGGATTCCCGGCGAAAGCTTTGTTAATTTTTCATCTTTCTTGCTTCAAAAATAATCCTAATGTCTGTACAAGCTAATCAGTATCACATAAATACCACATGAGAAGTGCAAACACGTAACACATTTTTAAATGTTTACATCTAGAAGATTAAGTTTAAAAATTACGTTACATCTCCTTCTTCTGTGAAAATTAAAGGCCATGCAAACTACTGCAGTAACCGAAAAATGAATAGAATGCATTGGACTTTTAATCTAATTGATTTTCTAACGTCTAATTGAGGCATTCAACATAATAATGCTTGGGTGTAGAGGAATGAACAAATATTATGTCATAGAGAATAGAATTTAACTAATATTAAGCAGATATACATTGCAGCTTTTTGTGGATCAAAAGACACGAAAATAAATGATGAAAATAAACATAAATTTGCAAAAGAAGCTTGACAAGACAGATGGCCAAGAAATTCTAACTACTAGACTAATAGAAGTTCCAAAGAAGAAAACGACGACATTCAATATATTCCGAAAGTGTGATACCAATAGACTTGTAGTTACACCACAAATAAATTGGATTAAATCAAGCCATGGTCCGTTTTCTGCATACGTGTTCCAGAAGTATAGCTGCATTTACGGCAATTTTAGGATATACGTATTATCTATTCAAATGTCCAGAAACAACAGATTTTTGCATTCATCATTCATCACAAATAACTCCAAAATATATAATCTTTCTCATAAAAGGAAAAACACTCAGAAGAAACATCATCAAAATAAGGAATATATTAACATATATAAGCATCAAATTATGTCACTCTTGATGATATTTTTCCATCTGAAGCAACATTATGCCAAACGTTTAAAAAAATATTGACTCTTTTGCAAGCATAATTCACACTAAGTCATTAGCTTTCACTTTACAAGTTCTGTTATAAACTACATTCCAGGAAAGTATTCATCAAAGCAAGTCATCATAAGCATTGTAACGTCATAAATTCAAAGCTTCCACATACATTACGAATGATATACATATACTACGAATTTGTTCTCACAAATCTGCTCAAGCATGAATGTTGCAAAAGCATAATATCTCGAAAAAACATTTAACTCACAGGAAATTAGTATCGGAGGGCAGCACTTGTTAGCTCCCAGGTAAAACACTGGTGCCCTCATCTGCTTCCTTTATCAATTATACGTAGAAGTAATTAAGTTATTTGCTGAGAGAATACAGTAAACTGCTTCTTCCTTTCTGCGGACCGTGGGTATCAATTCGCTTGTGCCTAGCCCCTATTCGTCTTCTCATGGCGAGGATAAATAGAAGACTTCCTCAGTATACCTGAGAGTAGTTCGGACTCCGTGCCGATGCTGCGCTCTGCAGAAGGGTAATAAAAATTGTAACACATGTTCTTTTGCATCCTCGACCCACACGGTAAGGTTTCTCGATACCTACGAAGGTTCACTCCTTGGCACTGATGTCTTGGAGGAAGTAGTAAGTTTTGAACCGCTACTGAAAGCACGAACTAAGATTTCATTCATGTGAAATAACTGAGGAGGCCGTCCTAAAAAAGTGGTTCCAAGCGCGTTTCCAAGATATGCGCTATCATTAGCGGATTCGAGTTGCGTTCAGTTCTAAAGTTTCATGAACTAAAAAAAAGGTAAGTATTTAATCCTGCCAGTAGTAATATTGCTTGTTTCCAAAGATCACGCAATCCATTTCTATGTATATGCCCTATTAAGGCTCATTATATCAGTTATTGTTCCAAAAAAAACAGGTAAAATTATTTTAGTATTAAAAAGTTCAAAAGGTCCTACAATATTGAAAAGTAAACACCTTGGGTAGCTACACAAGTTTTAAAATGAAATCAATGAATTCGATGTCCGAACTCACAAGTCTTGCGGTAGGAGATAAAGTCTCTACCCGCTGAGCTTTAAAGTTTAAACTCACTGTGTGTTCTTTGATTAAAAGAAGCTTGAGTTGAGTAGCGATATTAAACTCTTTATGTGGAGAATGAGTAAGTAAAATTAAAGTTTACATTTTTATAAAATTCAGTCAGGTGAGAGAAATTTTGTTTTGTCCCATACAAAGGGTATTGCTTCAAATGGTAATACAGTATCCTTAAGGCGCAGAACTAGTAGGTGTTTATAACGGCGTATGCGTTCCTAAAACTAAACAAATGTTTTCCTGTATCGATGTTTGCATTGAGAAGACTGTAATATGCTTAAAATCTTTTATCAGTATTTCCTTACGTACTACGCGAGAGAAAATAGAACTTCTCACTATCGTACTCGATATCTATGCATATGTTTTCTCTTTCTTAACGCAACAAAGTACCTTCCAAACAAAAGCAGAACAAATTTATGCATAGATTCCAGTTCTTTGTTCAGAAGGAATTCCGTTAGATTTTGAATCGAAAATGCAAGTACGAAAAGGAGAAAGCACTCTAAGAAATGTTTCCAAAATAGGTGAATGTTTGCTTTTAGAAACGTTCTAGTTCTGTATTTCGAAAATATACTTCAGGAACCAAAACACTATACATACGTTTTTTTAATATTTTTCTGTCATTTAGTACTTTGAACTTGAAATTTCTGGATACACATTTCAAAATAAAACATCTTTAGAATCGTACTTTGCTTCACAGAAAATAAATACCATTTACTGCTTCATTTTTGTATCTTCTTTTTGAATGGTCCATTTCTGACTTGGAACTATTAAAAGTTTTCCATGCATATAAAGAAATCATACTGAAAGGATGATTCACATAGCTTAAATGATTATTTTTTCCAGATTGTAAGGGTTACAGAATATCTATATTGAACGGATGGTTTGAACACCCTTGCTTTCAGAAAACACATTTTAGAGAATTTCAGAAAGATTGCTCTGTCTTTTACGAATTTACTGATTTAAAAATATTGACTGAGTGATTAGAAGACAAATTGGAAATTCGCTAAAGAGGTGGTAATGTGGACTGTTCGCATAAGATTCTAATTCTTCATGTGATTGTTATAACTGGATTTTTATTAAACACGAAAGAGATGTCGAGTGGTAAGAAATTTCTCTTGCGTAAATTTATGATGGTAATACAGTAGAAGCTGCCGCTATATGAAATGCGATATCTAAACTGAAAGTTTTAATACAAATTTCTTAAATCTAGTTCTTGAAATATAGAATGTGATAGAAGCTAACTAGATGGATGAGCCTTTAGAAATGTAAAGTAAATATATCTATCAAAACATTATTAATTTTTTTATATCAAATCGGTTTCAGATTTCAAAACTGAATGAAAAATAATGTTATTATCTGATATTGTGAAATTATAAATGTCTTACAAAATAATGGAAATTTAATTTTCTGAAAGCTAATTTAAACGCATTTGATGAAGACATTAGTGATTGCAACAGAAAATCTAATTTAAATAGATAGATGAAGATGATTATATTTTAAAATATGTGATAGTTGGTAGAGAATTCTAAGGTAACTGCCCAATAACAACACAAAACGTATTAAAGGATTCAACTCAAGATTTAGTATACAGGATCATTTCAATGAAATATGTATGTCCAAAATGTTTCGAATTAAGTGATTCAAAATATATTTCCAGAATTTGCGTTCTCTCTCGAAATGATTTATGACGGATTGGAATATATTTTATGAACTCTGAAATTATGTATCTGTTGCTATAGAATCGTATAACGATATACTGTTTCTTTTGGGCAAATGTTGCATAGCTGAGAAATTGTCGAGGATATGTGAGGAAAATCAACGAGAAGAGGTCAGAAATGTTTTGCTTGTCTATTTGACAAAATATGTGTCAATGATGAAAAAAACTGAACAGAGATCTTCCACTTATAGGCCCAGATTAAATATTAATTATTAAAAAATAAACCTTTCGGATTTTAAATTACGCCTAACCGGGCCTTTGTTTTTCATTTATAAACACATACACGTTTCGAAACCATTTGAGCTAACGCTATATTGTGCTAAAACTGTTTGAAAACAGGATATTTTTAGAATTTCCGATAGACATTCACGCGCCTTGGAGATGCAAACATTTTATTCTGTACTGTGTTGTCACTGCGCGCTTTGAAATTCTTGAGATTTTTAACAAAAATTCGTTAATGTCTTACAGAATATGATATAGGTAATAAAACAAATTCGAAATACAAAAGTTAGGCTTCTAAGTACCCATATTCGAGTGCAGGACTATGTTATTTAAAATTTGATGGATCTAGGCACCATTGTTTTTCACAGTGCGAGAAAAATACGTACATTCATGTACATTATTCTTATTATTTAATTTCTTTACATATAATACAAGGCTGCAATATTTGGTGGCAACAGTTTGGAAAATGATTCAGCGGTTTTAGTGATTCGACGAAAAATGCCGTTTCGATACTAAAAGCCCTTTTGAGCTAACACCTATTTGGGCTAAAAAGAAAGAAAACAGTGGCTTCATGAAGCAATTAAACGCTATGGAGACGATCGCGGATCGTTTTATTTGAAATATAAACCCTTTATCAATGTTTTTAAACGAAATCGTCTCACACATATTTAGTATTAAAATTATTTTATTTTATAAATATTTAATATTTTAAAGAAAAACGTTAAAATAAAAAAAAAAAAAGATAAGTATCATTACCTATTACTTTAAGTTACAGCTGCTGTAATTTCGTTAAAGGAAACGTCTAAAATAAGCAATTTTCTTAATCTTGTGTGTTTGATTTATTATGTTGTAGGATTCTCCACTGTGCATTTCTAAGTTACAGTTGAAAGTGAAAAACCTCAAGAACTATTAATTTGAAGGCGGACGCTTCATGAAGCAATTAAACCAGCAGCCAGAATATCTGGTATCTCTCTCACTGAGACTGTAGAACTTCGCGGTTATATACCGCTCTTCCTCATTAGCATTCAGACGTGAGTCTAAAACTACGTTCTGGCCGGAAGTGGTAAGTTGAAATTAAGTATCGATAGGAAAGGAAGTTTAGCTGTTAATAAAATTAACATAAATTAACATAATCCTTACAAAGTTTTGGCATTTATGCAAACGCCATATTCCTTTCTTCTGTTAAAGCAACTGCTAAACCCAAATTATAACAATAATTTTGCTCAAAATCGCTAATATTGGGAAAATGTGGTAAATTCGTCAGCCTTAATAAAAATTCCTGAAAACTTTTGTTTACTTTTGGTCTCTTTTCCCGATGTAAATATCATAGCCATCTATGCTTTTTAACTTAAACATTTGATAGATACTATAGATCAATTTATGTACAAATATAATCAGTTTTATTGCAACGCTATAAAATTACCATCCATCTAAAATAATACTGGGAGCATTAAAGTGAAAAACGTAATAATAGTAACACAGAATTTGTGGTCTAAACCACTAAACTAATGTATACTCCGTAGCATTTTGCCATTAAATCCGATTCGCAATCAGCCCCAAGTGCTTTTATCGAAAAAAGAAAAAAAAAAACTTCGGAAACTAATCCAATAGATACAAAATCCTGACTTATGCACGAACGAAGACTGCCCGACATTTTTATCTTAATCTCAAAGAAACGCAATCTTACGAAAGATTTCGCGTCAAATCGGGCAGAAAAGATTTCCGAGTCTTTGGCAATTACGGAACGCATAAAGATGAATAAAAAAAAACAGCTGCATCTCCTCAGAATGAACACACAAAACATTTCGAGCACAAGCACTGAATGAAGAAAAAAGGTAAATGCACTGTGCAAAATATACAGGCATCTGACGTAAGTCTTACGCCACTTTTATTATCGCGTCTGGAGCTACTGTTATGAAACCCGAGTAAGTAAGCTCTGTAAAATCAAATGGAATGCAAATCAGCTTGTTCACTTCTTGAAATTTTGAGATACGTTTATATCTATACTTTTTTCTTTTTCGGAATAAATTTTGTTAAATGTACAGATATATAAATCAGCAGAAGAAATTTCTCATGTTGTTGGTAACATTACAATCTGTGAATATTTTATTTCATGCTAATAATTTGATTGAATATTTTTTAGAAAAACTGAAATTCCAGGTATTTTATCTTTTGCATGAAAATGCTGTATTTGTTTACGTTTTTATTTATCTATTTTTTCGAAGAACATTTTCATGTACTTTTAAATGAAATACTTTCCTATTTATGACAAAAGAATAGGACACCTTAAATTTTTTAAATGTAGCTATTGTATCTATTAAATTCTACTGCCATGAAACATGATTTGATTTTCGTGATTTTAGAAGGCATTCATCGAAATTAAAACGAATTGTATGGCTTCTGGGGAGTATTGTTTTAGCCATGTGGTCTTATTTATATTATTATTTATACCATATTTTGAAACAAAAGTATAATATGTATTCAACCAATTATTCGAAAGCAGAACTAAAACTGAGTTAAAAGTCCATTTTCAAAAATTTACCAGTTAGTTCATATTTTGTTTAACTAAATATTTGAACCGGTTGCGATTTTATACGGGACATCTCAAGTTTCCAAAGTATTATTGAAGCAGTATGAATTTTACTTTTAATATCAAATTTTGCTTCCTGCTAGCATCTGCACACTATAATCTGCTTCAACTATAAAATGTCAAAATGATAATCATGAATTTATTTAGCAAAATATTCATGCATTTTTATCTGCATATTTCTATATGTATGTTGCCTTTTGTATTGTTTTGTTTGAAAAGAGAAGAAAAAATGTCGGTTTTTATCCAAGGGCTAACGTTTAATAAACTTTGCTTTCTAAGATAAATCTTTTTGATTCATATATCATGCATGCGTATCAGTAAATATTTTCTCATTATATAAAAATACTGATTTCAAATTGTTAGCGAACTCGTACATTTCAAAGAGTTAGGGTATACATCTTTGACATCCATCCATTTTTAAAATGAAGGAGGGATAAATCCGTAAGATGTTTAAAAAACTTTGCTTGTTTTACATGTTCTTTCACTACGAATAAGTAGTGAACATGACACGGTATTTTGTAATTTTGTAAAGAGTAACATTAAGCACTTATGCTTTCTAAAATGATTTAATAACAAGATAAGATTTGATTATTGTATTGGTAAACTTCCGTTAGATAAACACAAGCATGAAAACGTACTTGTTCTTTACAGCACTCATATATCAAATCAGTTATACTGTTATTAACTTTCACAGAAGTTATTATTTGATATTATCTTTTGGTAGATAAATTATGCAAAATTAATTATTAAATACTTCGCACGGAAAACATTATGATTTCTTTTCAGTTTTAACACTGAAAAAATATTAATAAGATTATAACTTTTGCTAACTATGCAATATATTCGTCATATAGGTAGTTAATTTGGAAGGGGTTATAAATATATAAAAAGATCTAGTGGCCCAATAAACAAAACATGAAACACCAGTACTTCGTCTCGACTAGCTGCATAGTTCTCCTTCTGCTGCAGACAGTAGCTATATAATAGGCATTACAAAGCCACGTTTTCTCCCAACCATTTACCAACATAGTAACGACTGCTGCAGAATAAAGGCCAGACCTTCAGATTTCCTAAAAGTTTCTAATTTCCTCAGTGTGGTGTTGAAGACACACGTTATGATTGTAAATGAGGAAAGGGTCACAAATACCATAAGGAGTCTTTTTTAATGTAATAGATCATAGTAACGTGAATAGTTCTTACTCTTTAAAAAGGTCTTACTCAAAAGCTACTTAATAAAGCAGTTATGTTACTCACTTTTTTTTTATTTTCCGCAAGAGATAAACTTATCAAATCTATTAACTAAATAGAATAATAAAAAAGTACTAGTGTAAGTAAAGTAATATTTTAGGGAAACTGAAGACATATGCTTTAATGACAATTAATAATTTGTATTAATACTATTAAGGCATTGCCTAGAAGACAACTTTAACGTCTTGTGGATATCAGTTAACAGATGCTGATTGCTAACCCGAAACCAGATCCGTCACCTGAGTAAGGCTTAACTGTACTTCCTCTCACCCATCTCGTTAGTAATACCATGATTTAAGATGCGTCCTGAGTCATTATTTTAGGGGCTGAAATAGCAAAATTATGAAAGGTGTCGGTATTTCTGGACGAATACCTTCAAAAAAGTGTCCGTCTATTTGAAAGACGTTTTACGTCTTGTAGCATGTTGTTTTGTTATAAAATTATCACTAAGTGATTTATCGCTTCACCTAAGAAGAAAATCTTTCAAAAGATATCTGTGCTTCAAATATTATTGTATGTAATTATGTAATATTTCCAGCTAATCCTTAATAATCTTAGAATCTATTATTAATAACAAGGAAATACATATGAAAATTGCACATATGCGTTTTCATGAAAGTTATCATTTATAATATTTATACTATCAGTATAACCCTATATCATTTGTTAAGCATTATATTTAGTAACCAGTCCCTAGAATTATCGTAACTGAGTAATTGCTTTTGCGTAGCCTAATGAAAGGAATTTTTCTATTTTTCCGTACTTCTCAAAGATGTATTTATAATAGATATACTAAGTAGCAGGTTCTAGTATTGTCCTCTTCTAATTTTCTACTGTTCCATAAATCAGAACTCATTATGAGAGCTATTATTCTACGCAACATTATTAAGGGCACGTTATGGCAGTCCTAGTAATCCTACAGGTACTATATCAAAGTTCAGAATTTCAACTTAATCATCTTCATTTTAACCATTCCGGGTACATTTGGTACGTATTCTGCTTTGAAAGCAACTCTCTTATAAATGAGTCTGTTTATTAATTCGATGCGGTCGTGTCAAACACCTAGACAGGAATTTCATTGAAACAATCCTAGAGTTTCTCTATTAGCTTTGAATTATTGAAGGTAATATGCTATCTTAACGAAGTAGGTGTCAAAAGGGATATGAGAAGTGAGTAATTTTCGCTCACAAGCTCCCACAGTGACATTTTACAAAACGTTAAACGTAACATTGCTGTAGGAGTTAACTAGGGAGCTTGATTTCAGAATTCTCAAACTTAAGCACTACCTGTTTTGAATTTAAAATGATTATAAACTTTCCAGCGCTACTTTGCGTATCTTTAAAATAAAAATAACATACTGAAATTTCTTTTATGTAGATAATTTTCCCATTTTTCATTCAAGAGCGCTTTATTTTTTCTCTCCCTTTGTTTTAAAAATTAAATATTAATTAAAACTTGTAATCTTTAGGTATGAATTAAAGCAAAAAAGAAAAAAAATAAGATTTTTTTAAAAGAGAAATACTGTTAAAATCGCTTTTTACATGCATCTTTTGCCAGTACGATATAAAAACGAAACCTTGCCTGTATGCTTATGTTTCAATCACATAAATAGCACTTGAGGGATCCTCACGGAATTTTGTATATATGTCATCAATAGTTTTGATTAGAACATAGGTTATCTAACATTTCTGTCTTTTTCACGCAATATAAAATCAGGACAAATAGAAATACTTCTTTGTTATGCATGTCATTTCTTTCTCATTTTTCAAAATCGCATTATTGCAAGCGAATGGTACAATCAAGCCTCGAAAGGTTAAAATACACTATTTTCTAAAAATTACGCAGCAAACGGAAAACTGATGACAGCTCAAAACGTATGCAAACAAACTGAACGAAACTTACTGATAATGGTTATTATAGCACTAACAACGTAGAAACACAAGATATATTTTGCAAAGCATTTACAATTCGTGACATCAACAGGAACATAAAATAAAACCTTCTAATTATGGACATACAGATTAAATACAAAAAACATTTCCCATAGGGAGTATGATCACCCGAACAGCAATACAGGTCTGGCGGTTATGTCTCATATTGTTCATGATATTCTCAATAAACTGCCTAAGTACCTTTCTCATTGATCCCGTAAATCAATTCTAATCGCCAATTGCGGCAGCATGCGGACGAACAATAGGATCCAGTACCTCATATGCGTACGTTTGAGTACTAAGAAGTCTGTGGGGCAACACATGCAGGTCTGTGCACCTAATTGACGCTAACTCCTTCCATTCAAGAACACTACTTCTTGCACAGGTTTCCTTTTACCGCATTTTAGACAGAGGATATCGAGTGTTTGTCTCTCTCCATATGTAAACACATCGAGAATCATTCTGTTAAACAAAGTGGGACTCATCAGTGAACAGAACCAACCCTCACTAATTGCCATCCAATTTACATCACTACTGCCGAATTCAAACACTCCTTCCGGTGACAGGAAGTAAGTGGAACCCCCCCCATGTCAATCGCCTAGTATACAGATCTCTTTTATGCAGCTTTCTATGTACACAGAAGTACTTCTGCGTAAAACCTGTGTAATCTTTTCTGTACTTTCCTGTGATACTGTCTTTACTATAGCAAAAATAAACGCAGATATAAGCTGAGATGGAGCTGCAGTCCTGCCACGACATGCACTATGTCGCGAATAGCCAGTCATCCGCAGAAGTGGTGACTCTTAGCGTACTTTAAGTAGGTCTTCGAGAGGCTGAACAAGTAAGTGGAAATTGGTTCCACGGCCGACTTACCAAGAAACGGTCGATATTTAGCCATGTTACAGTGTCAGTCATTGATCTTTTTCTAATCAGCGTATGGATGTATAACGCAATTCTGCTGGCAAATGTATCCTAGAACTCGTTTTTAAACTTTCAAACTGTTTAATAAACTGTCGTTCAGCAAATAGCGATTCCCTTTTAAATAGTTGGTTTTGAGTTGCATCGTGTCTACATAAAGCGGCGACAACGGTACTCGTTTGTACAATGTTCCTTGATACAACTTTCTTTTATTTATAACATATACACATATACAAGTTTCAAGAATTTCGAACAACTTTTAGCCTATTTATCGGGAATTATCAAATTGTCGTTTGACTTTTGGATACCAATATAACATGATGCAGAGCACACACATAATTCGAGCTTCAACTAGTTGATATCATATTGTTATATACAGAAATTTTTATTGATTTAAAACTAACTTATTTCTTTCTCGCTGGTGCTTGACAAAACAAGGAAATAATGTATCAAGCCTAAAAGCTGAAAACTCTTATACTGTGTTGAAGAAAAGTGTGGTTGATCTACAACCAAGTTAAATCAATAAACGTATAAGTCAATTAATCCAGATTCCAATTCAAACTTATATATTCTTTAAAGGAATCATTTAAGAAATATATTTCATTTTAAAATCATGGAAATTGAAATTTTTATAATTATTTATCTGTATTATATTTCAGCATGATTAATAGT
The DNA here is from genome assembly GCF_044657685.1 of Stegodyphus dumicola. Classification (NCBI taxonomy): domain Eukaryota; kingdom Metazoa; phylum Arthropoda; class Arachnida; order Araneae; family Eresidae; genus Stegodyphus; species Stegodyphus dumicola. Next base: position 159,656,480 of record NC_140772.1, on the reverse strand, counting down.
CTTTTTAATTTAGTGTAAATAACAGCACTTTAAGATTTCTTCTAGCTCTTTAAACAGAATTCTTGCTTAAATTAGAAGCGAGAAAAATAATTAAAACAATCACTGTCTTTCAACTAAATGTGCATAACATTGGTAGAAATCTACAATCAATAATTATTGTCTTCTTATGCTTAGAGTGATATAAGTGTATAAAATTCCTCGTGGAAACTAGTACTTCTTTAGATAGAAGAAGGCATCGCCAAGTGCTGGAATTAATAAACTGCCTATTTCATTTTTGTTACTATATCATCTTGGGCCTACGATTGAAGATGATATAGTACAAGTACATTAGACAGAATATTAATGGAAAATCTCCCCAGATATGCGATTTCTTACATTTCATCAAACTAAAATATATTTGTGAGTTACAGTTAGGATCTTAAATTCAAAATGCATACTTTTTATGAACTTTCAATATAAGAATTCTTTTGCATGGAACTGCGAAGTGTAAAGCATATTCTGAGCAATTTTACAAACACTTGCGCCCCAATGACCAAGTGCTTAAGACCGCTGAGTCCTGCAATAAATGTATTTTCTTAGGATGTTCTTAACAGTTTATCTTCCTTTAATTATCCAGTTTTCTTTTTGCATCAATAATTTTATGAGAACAGTAAAAGGTGAAGCAGTTTCAACTGGGTCAAATATTTTCGATGCCGTTTGAAGGACGTTACGTTTTCAATTCTTCAAATCATTGATCAAATCAAGAAAGGATTTTACAACTACTTTAAACGTCTCTTCTCCAGGATCCCATATTATTCCTAACACCTTTAAAGGACGTTCTTTAGTCTTCCTCACCTCTAACATACCTCGTTAGCTCCATAAATTTCGGAACTATTCGGAATTCGTTTTAAACGTTCCTAAATTAGGGTCTTTAAAAATTGTTCCCCTCTTTAAGAATTTCTAAAACGCTCTGAGAAGGTTCTAAAGCTCTATCTATTGCATCTGCACCCCCAAAACCTTTTCTATTTAAGTTGCCGAATTAAGCATTTGAAAAGTGTTGTGTTGCATATGTTTACATTTAGAATGTGATATTTAATATTCGTTGCAGAGATTTCATGTTTAAATGGGTTCTATGTTACATCCAAAAAGCATGTGATTCATTCACAACATTTTGTAAGCTTCCGAATCATTTTTATTTGAAAACAAGAAATTTAATAATCTGTAAGGTTGTACTTTATCTGCTGCTTTGAGTCCTGCGACCCTACTAGACAAGTAACTAGTTATCGCTATGTCCGAAACTTGAATGTCAGAAACTTGCAAAGGTTAAGGCACCTTTTTATTAAACTATATCAGAAAATGTCATGAATTGTGTTACAAATAAACTACTTTTTGAGGCGATAAACTATATATGTCACGACTCATATTATAAATAAACCACTTCTTGTGGCGATCTAAATTAATCAATAACAGGTAGTTAAATTTAAACTTTTATCAAAGTTTCCAAATGGTCCAAGACTACATAGTGAAATAAATAAACTGTAAGCTAACGCCACTAACTTTTACCGGCTCTTAAGTAATCGGCTGCGATAGCATAAAATACTTAACTTTTAAACCGAGATAATTAAATTTAGACAAAACTAGTAATATTCACTTAAAGGTAATTTGCATTTTCGCAAAGAATTTACATTCTACGGGAAGAAGAAGTTAAAGTTAAGCTCAGAATTTCTGCATTTCTCTATTTTGCATATTGTGACAATATTACATGAAGTGATTGGCAAGCTTTACCACACGTTTCGAATTCGTCGCAGTATATCACCTCACCTCTTTTCTCCGGCAATCCGAGTTTGGGCATTTTCATCACCGAAGCTAAGTGCTTCAATTTCTCTTCCCACCTAATATCTACCTCATTTAGAGAAAGTATCACTTAGGATTCTACAATCGTCAGGCCCCACAAGGGATCCTCTACGGAATTGGTAAGAATAGGAAATACATTCTCTTGCTGCAAACCAGTATACAGACAAAGTACCTTCTTGAGATATTCCTATAATCAAAAACGCTAACTGAATATTGTTGCTGAATGCATATTTTTGTTAGGAAAATCGTAAGACCACGTCTAAATTTCTGGGATTCAATAATAGTCCAAACTTCATACATTCATTAAGAGACTTTCGTTCATCCGATCTTAGAACAGCCGAATGAGACATAGAATAAGAATTCTTTCGAAGCCTAAAGAGCTCTCCTCAACATTCAAATTTTATTGCTCCTAAAAATTTTCTTATATTCATTATACACCCAAATGTTTTCTTTCATTTTGAGACTCAAGTCAAGAAATCTTTGTTTCATTACGGCAATGTTATCAATTAAACTGTCTAGTTTCCCTTACCGGAATCCTTTAGTTGTATACATTCCGTTTTCAAATTTTAAATTACTTTCAAATTGCGAATTAAACTACTCATTAATGTCAACTACAGTTGTAAGTATCATTTACCCCCATTAAATCTAATTCCCAAAATGATATTATTTTTTTCTTTTAATGTTGCGTAATATTCGATTTTTGCAGTTTTCTGTTTAGAATTTAAATCCATTGGAGGGGCGAATTCAACCTTGAACAAACTTTGCGAGCTGGGTATCGATCAAAAACAGAGATTTATTTAATGGTTTCTTTTGTTCTGTGCAAATATCCCAAAATATTGAGCTCCAATTATGAGACACATTTATTCCATAATGATTTTTTTTTACGTTAAACAGCTGAATGTTCTTTATCTTAAGCACCTGCACTGGTTATTATGTGGTATTTTAAATTAGGTGCCGGAATTAAATTCAGTTAAAAGAGCTTTAGCTGTCATTTTATTTTTAAGACCTCTTGAATCGCAAAGAGTTTGCCTTACTTCATACGTTTTCTATATTGTTACTCTCGAACTGAAAGTATAAAACTTCTAAACTTTCTTGACTAATGAAGGACAGTTTTATTTCTACAGCTATTTCTTTATTCAAGAAGCATCTCTCTGACGCATTATCTAACAAACTGTTAATCATTTTATTTTGAGTGCTACCATTATAACTGTTGAACATTGTTTCATGTGGGATTTCGCACTCATTTTCTTTCGTACTTGCTACCGAAGTCGTTACATCTTGGTGTTTTACAGCGCTGCTGTGACCAGACTCCAGATGCAGTGGAAAAAGAAACGTTGGGTTTATCGCGCGTTTTTTTAGTTCGCTATAAAACACCCTTTTACAAATACAACATACATTTTTCGCCTTACATTGTTTATTAAATGCGTACTTTAGAAAAGCAGAAATAATGCATGCCATTTTTTCTAAGGGATAATTTTCGCTGCGCGATTGATAAGGAAGAAGAAACAAAATTGCTATCATTTTCAGATTTTGTGCAAGTATATATTTTTAACATCAGTAACAGATGTAGAAGTATCAGGAATGTACAAATTAAATTTATGTTTCCCAATCAAGTTTTATTTTAATTAATCTTGAATGTTTGAGCAGGTTTCTGTAAATAATTAAATTTAGTTTCCAAATACGCGTCTGAAGCATTTTAATTGAATTCTCTAATTAAGTACTCATTTCATTCACGACGCTTAATTCCAATTTTCGAAAATTCAGAAAATCAGATAATTCGATTTTCGAATCTTTCGAAAGAATTCTGTGAGAAAATTCTAATAGCAAATCTCTGGGATCAATTTTAACAAGACTAGATATAACAGGCAACTGTAAATGTTCGAATTTATTCAGTCATTTTCTTATCCTCGAATAATACACTTCGATTGACATTCTGAATAAGGTTTACACATCAATATAATGTCATACGAGTTTCATATTGAACTTAAGTTTAAATTTTAACACACGCGCGTCTATAAAAATAGCGTTTCGACAAAATCTTTCTTTTAGTATGTCGAAGCGTTTTAGTACTTTTATAGCCTTTAGGAGCTTTTAAATTTACCGTGTCAAGCTACTTTAACTTAATTTGTTAGTCTGTATTTTAAATAACTAAACTTCTTTACGTTACTGAGTCTCCACTTTTTGTGGACAGCTACTTCAAATTTAATATAAAATCCATTAAACCTTAATATATTGTCATCGTACTGAGGAATCGCTGTCCAATTCTAGTTTCTACTACATTAATTCTTTCAAATTTTTATGTTTCGCTTTTTTTAGGTTTTCGGGATTCAGTTCGTACGGATTTTCCACGTAATAATATTTGCCTTTATACTTTTGTTGTTTCCCAGTTTCTTTTGCTATTTCGTAAGTTTTGCACAATTTCAGAATTTTATCGTTAAGATAAGCCGTATGTGTTCGGTTATCAAACTTTCCCTAAAAGTGCATCAATTAAATCAACTGAGCTTCCATTTTTATTTATTTCTCTTTCTCCCGTCTGACAGGGTATCTAAATATTTTAAAAGATTGCATATTCATGGTAGCAATTTAAATTATTCAGTTTGTAAAGATTTATATTTATTTTAAATAACCAATTTAGTTTAAGTTTACGTACTTTCCTATAGGCCTTCATTCCACTAATTGCCAATGCCAGAATATTTAAATTTGGTAGCACGCGTGAAACAATGCAAATTCTACCTTGAAGTGAAAAGGTTTAAATACCGATTTCTAGAAGGGAAAGTTAGAAAGTTTGGGGAAGCCAACACTGTACCCTGGTGCTTTGCCAAGAAGCTGTCTTCACAGTTATAGTCTGATAACCTGCTTATAGTAGTCCTTCGACAACTGTAAACGTGATTTTGGAGCTGTTCTGAGTAACACTGGCTAATAAATTGTGTTTCGATACTTCATCAAGTGTCGTCGTCATCCACTCCAAATCCACGAACCCGGTAAGTACAAAGAAAAAACGTAATAATATATACACTCATGTCCATAAATTAAGGATAATTCGGAGTCACGCGGAAATCGAACTCTAAAATAAATATATCACCTGTACAATCACTACACACATCTTCAAGAATCACATGCAAATTTCAGGAAGTAACCAGATGACACCGATGGTACGTCACAATGACGAGAGTGTAAGAGAGTGAAATATAAGGAATACAGGCAAAGAAGTAAAATTGTTCGCAGGCGCTTTATAATCAATTCAGTGCAATAACCGAATAGTTATGACACAAAGGAGGCATTTGGATGATTTTTTACGTGGTAGAATTATCGACCGTCTGGAATCTGGGCGTACCCAACTGGATGTATCAGACGAACTTAGAATTGCCCAGAGTGTCATCTCCAGGCTTTGGCAACGATTCCAAGATGATGGTAATGTGAGTAGACGTTACAGCACTGGTCGCCCCAGAGTTACAACGCCGAATGAGGACCGGTATTTGGAAGTTACTGCTAAAAGAAACAGCCAGACCACAGCCTCAGACCTGTCTCGTCAGCTCTCTTCAGCCACTGGTACAACAATTTCAAGGCAGACCGTGTACAGACGCTTAGGGCAGACTAGGTCTATATGCTCATAGACCTGTCAGATGCGCTCCACTTACTGCAACTCACTGTCGCCTCCGGTTAGCCTGGAGTCGAGAGCATTCATTGTGGACACCGCAACAGTGGGCTTGTGTGATGTTTTCCGACGAATCCAGGTTTAGCTTGCAGTCTGATTCTCGTCGAACTTTCATATGGAGTGCTCCAGGTACCCGTTACCACCAAGAAAACATCATTGAACGACACCATTACGGTGGTGCAGGAGTGCTCGTTTGGAGTGGTGTTATTCTGGGTTCCAGAACTGACCTGCATGTTCAAATTGGAACCATGACAAGCAAAATCTATCGGGACGTCATTCTGGAACAAAATGTACGTTTGTTTCGGGGCGACATTGGCGCACAACTTGTGTTTATGGATGACAACGCCCGTCCTCACCATGCAAACATCGTAAGCGAATGCCTTCAATCGGAGGATATCACCCGTATGGACTGGCCAGCATTCTTACCGGATTTGAATCCAGTAGAGCACGTGTGGGACATGCTTGGCCGACGAGTTGCAGGCCGTCAACCTCCTCCTACATGTCTTCCGGAACTTCGGAGAGCATTGCTTTTTGAGTGGTGTAATATCCCCAAGATCAGATCGATAATTTGATACTCAGCATGCGTAAGCGTTGTACGGACTGTATTGCATCGTCTGGGAGACATACAATGTATTAACAATCATACCAACCATGTAATATTGGTTTTTTGTAAATAGGTTTTTTTTTTTAATTTGCTCCAGGGAGAAAAAATCGCTAATTTTTTTAATAATATCAAACATATGGCATCTTTTTTTGTTCTTTACCTTTTGTTTAATAAATAAGCTTTACAAATAAGTCAGATTTGTATTGCTTCTAACTCTTCCTTTGCCTGATTTTACATTATCCTTAATTTATGGACATGAGTGTGTATGTAAAATATAAAAAATACCATGGCTCTGCTCTACGCGAACAAGCAACCTCTAATTAACTTTACACAATTTCAGGATCTTTCCCCTAGACCAAGAACATTCTGGATTGCTGCCCCGGACTGCAGGGTCTCCAAATCTGTCACCCACTGAAAACATATGGTCATGGTTTGCTGAGAAACTGGCTTCTCCCCCCTCTGCAGCTAATACGGTTGATGAAGTGTAGCATAGACTCTTGAAACAGCATGGAATGAGTTGCCCGTTTCTGTGATCCAAGCAAAGTTCGACTTCATGCCTAACCGGGTAAGAGCTGTTTTAGCTGCCAGGGGTAGCAGCTGTTTCTACTAATTTCGCACCCGTGTTAACCCCCAAAATGTTCAAAAATTTAATCATTTTGTCTTCATGCCATACTGTTTACGTACAATAAATATCTTTTTTTCATTTCTTTCGTTCACGGTGTTGCGATTTTGGCCAGTAGTATATTATTAAGTTCAATAGGAATCGTAATTTTTTACAGAATATTTATTGCTAACATTAAAATAACTACAATAGTCTTATTTAACATTGTTCAGAGCTAGTTGAATGCGGTTATGCCAACATTTTAAAATCACATGGGAGACCCTGAGAGAGAATTTTTTCCAACGGTCGCGTGTCCTGTTATGTAGCACCGATCGATCTTCATCATAGCTCCAGAACTTTTCTTTCAGAAATGCTTCCTACTTTCATACCCAAGGAAGATCGATTTATATTTATAAATATAACAAAGCACTCGAGGGCTTTCTGCCTAAGGGGAGGGATGTCTTCATGGATGAATTTCTAAGAAACCTGGCTCGTATACACCTTACACATGGGTGAAATCAGGAAAACCCCCATGCAGGCAACCCGTTCGACGGGACTCGAATCCCTTACCAAACTCCCAGTGTTCAGTGGTTTTACCGTTCGACCACTGATGGGTCATCGAAAGAAGGTATGCAATAGGAATTTTTAAGTATTACCTTCATACATTCGACGAATTTTATTAAATATTGACAGGTTTTCTTTAATTTTAAGTAATAATACCGTTCTTTTCACTGCGATGCAAAATACTTTTGCCAAGGTCTATACACAAATATAAGCTTAGGCTCTTACCAAAACTCGAGTTCAGAGCTTATTAGGTTATTATGCGGATACCGTTCTTTTAGCCGAATCTCGTCATGATAAATATGTCATATAGGGAACTACAAAATAACATTCTGGCAAAGTAGGATAGATGATAAAAACGGAACACCAAAATAAATCCCGATTAATATAGACCAATTACCATCAGAATGTCAAATTTTGATCTTCAGCACGAGATGCGTGTTTTTATGGCAGGTATTCAGTCTCTGTTTTACGACACAGGCAAATGCAACCCAGAAGGATCTATATAAATTGCAAGTTTAAAAAAAAATAAGTATCTCAGGAATATTACTAATGAGCTGAAATTTACTAAAACGAAATCCTTGCTTAGGGATCTCTAAATTGATGCAACTGCTGATTTTCGTATGAAAATAAACAATATATTCCTTCGTAAAGCCAATAATGGCATTACAGCTAATTATTCTAATAAGTCTACTTATGATATATCGCAAAAGGATAAATTATTCAGTTTATATATATACTCTCAGTCCTCAAAAGTAACATATTTTAATCTGACTTAATTCACCTGCTGTTTTCGCTCAGGTATCATCTTTTGATTTCAAGACATGCAGTGCGTATTACAGCAAGAAGCTATCTCTCTTCTTTTCCTCGTCATTTTTATCCCCCATTCCATCTCTTTATTTTTATATCAGGTTCTAATTAACATTAATTAGTACAAGATTTACATGCAAGCGGGTTTTTGCCGAGAACAAGTATATCACCAATATAATCAATCATTCAAATTCCACAGATAACAAACAATCCAAATAATTTCGCCGCTACGTCTATCAGCCAATAGGGTGCTAATATGACTTCCCAGTAACGCATTATGCAGGCGACTACACAAAGTCAGTGAAAACTGAAGATGACTCTTCAATTTTTTAAGAACATGCTACATGTGAAATTCAAACACATTATGTGATACGTTTTGAGAATATACATCGCATCCGAAGATTTCGAAGTTTTACATAAATTCTCTCAAATGTAGTGATAATGCGGAAGTGATTTTACAACTTTATCTTATTGTTCAACTTAATGTACTACGTATTTCCATAAATTTACACATTACGTGCAGCAATTTTCAGTATTCTCAGATAATTATTTGTAATTTGTTTGGAGGTGGGCAATCTTACATCATTTCATTCTGATGTATACAGTAAATGTATGAAATGTATATGTTTTACATTAAGAAATAAATACATTTGATAATTAAATGACATTTATACTGAAATTTTCAGAATCTAAATATTAACATAAGAATTGAAATACATGTTAACAACAGTTTTGACCACAGTGACTGCTCATTTGTGCACAAATTATCGAAACATTTCTCAAACACCGTATTTTCACGTGATATATAGAATCCCAAACAGTGTTTAACTATGTAGAAAGATAATTTATTTAAATATGGCGTTTTAAATTAAGCAACAAATTAAAATTTCTTCATAATTTTGTTCTCGATTTGCTAGATTCGAAATCAGTTCTTAAGCAATTCGTTTCAAAAGTTTTATTAATTGAGAACTTCATCCAAATATGTCGTAATTAAACTATTTCTGTTTCACTAAAAACAAAGGAACTAATATGTTACTCGTATTGCTTGATCACATGTGTTTGAAATCAATGGCACACATGGAAAATCAATGGCATGCAATCAATGCAACAGCCATGTGCATGTGTTCCGCACCATAAAAGAAATCGCTGATATCAACGCTTTCGCAATGTCGATCTATTTGTAATAAGCGACGACATCCGTCTAACGCCTTTTGCCGATAAACCAAAAAAATATTATATCACTTATGAATGCATCCGGAGAACTAAGAATACTAGTATTAAAACCCTCTAAGCGGCAAGGTCGTATTTACACGGCCTAGAATATTTTTTTTTTTTTTTTTTTTTTTTTTTTTTGTGTGTGTGATATCTATAAGAACGTATATATACGTGCATATTAAAATATGTCAAAGAAATTAAGGCAATATATCAAAAGTACACAAATCCAGGTATAAAATAACAGGAGAGTTTTTACATTAAAATCAAAAACATAATTCGTTCTCATAGTAGTTTTGGGAAATTTGTGCTTTCTTAAAGAAAAATCTGGCCGCTCAGAGGGTTAAAATATATTGTTTCTGACGCCATTTGTATGCGAACGTATTTACCCTTCATTTTGTTACTTCGTTGATTATTAAATATACAGAATATTTATTTAAAATGTTATTTTCATTACCTTCTTATATTTAATAAAAGATTTTCGTTCTTTTTGCCTTACCTGATGTATGTTTCTCGTTTAAATTAAGCTGAGAAGCTAGCAGTTTGAATTTGCTTTTGCAGTCCTATCCAGTTCAATGTATTTGTAATAAACTTATGAACATCATGTCAGATTTTTCTGATGGGGAAACAGAAGGCAGAAAATGCCACCGGAAACTGATTTTAGCTTTTAGACGTGTTATTCATTAATGTTCCAGAAATACTTACCTCAACTGGCAGCGAGGTGTTTTTTTAAATATATGCGATTTAAGCATCTACGTTTTATAATGAATTGAGGGATATAAATTCCGTTTTTACTTCGCTCATCCTATTTCGTTATAAAAAAGACATAAATACTATTATAGTACTGTTCATTTTCAGGTATAAATGTCAGAAAGTAGAAAGGAATCAAGTAATTTTAATAAAAACAGAGATATTAATAAATATATATCAAATTCAATTAAGATTGAGGAGCTAAATTTTTTGAAAGCTAATTTTGTAAAAAGTACTGGTGCAATTTTTACAAAACTTGGCAGTTTGACATCATTTGAGTCGTAGAATTGAAATATGGTAAACATCTGGCATGCCATTTCAGAAAAAGTCCGATTTTGTGTCAAAGTCCCCCCTTTTTTGCGCAATGTACCTGCAAATATATATATATAATGTTAAGATGAATATTGTACAATAATACTACATTGCAATGCCCCTGCACTGGCGTTACAATACTTTCGAGCCTATAATCATATTGTTATGCCAAATTACAACGTATATATAGATTAGAAAGAACTTCTAAAGCTGTCTGTGCATAATACCACTGTCTTGAAAAATATGCATATTGCATAGTGATAAGAATAAAAATAAGTTTGTTTATGCTACACCGTCTGAAATGCATATGCGCGCTTGTCGGGCATTGTGGCAGCTACGCTTAGTAGTATTACGAATTACACGGTAAGCTTGTACTTGTCCTGAAAAATGTTAGAAATTGAGAGGGCTACGTGTGCAGCTCTGAAAATTTTTAATTGCAAATTAGTTGACATAGGTATTTTAGCCTATGCATGTTACTTCTCTTAGAACAGTTTTCTAACTTGTCGTTTTCAAGGTATTCGAATAAATAATGGTGAGGATGGCGACTCCTATCACACGTTCATTTATTACTCTTTCGAAACCCAAAACGATATATAGGGTTCGTCGGGTAAGCAGTACGGCTGAATGTTTCAAAAAACATAATTCATAGTTTTAGCACATCGGCTTAATAGTTTTAAAAGTCTGACCCTTCTGCATCAACACAGTGTTTTCAGTGATTCTGCCAATCACTGAAGGCTCCCTGGAATGCAGAATTTGGAATTCTCTTTAGCTCCATCGTTACCGCCTCTTGAATGACCTAGACCAACGGTTCTCAACCTTTTGACAGACGCGTACCATCTAAACAAAAATTGAAAATCTTTAGTACCACCACTATAAAGTACTACTACCACAAATACTTTTGAAGAAAATTTAGATACGATCGCATAAAAAATTTACGATTGTTAGAGCAAAAACTCAATCAGGATGTTGCGCTTTTAATTTTTTAATTTAATAGTTAAAAATACTTTGCTTCTTTGCGTACCACCGATTGAGAACCCATGACCTAGACTGAGCCGTGGTGCCGTTCTTTCATGACCCTTTTTAGTCGGGGGAAGAGGAAGAAATCTGAAGGAGTGACATCTGAGCTGTAGGGTGGCTGAGGAAGCTGTGTGATGCTATGTTTGGTCACGAAATCCATGACAGCAAAGTCAATGTGGCTCGGCGCATTGTCGTGATGGAGATCCCATGTTCCAGCGACTGCTGAACGGATGCGGAAGATTCGTTTGTTAATCGTTCTGATACCATTCGCACTTTCAATCTGCGGTCAGATTTCGAAAGATTTCGCATATTTTACCGTTAAAGAGAATCCTGACCATTTCTCATATTGAACTTGCTCTCGTTCCTCCCAAAACAATTTGTGCCATTTAAAAACACTTGATGAACCCATGGCATCAGTCTCATAAGCAGTCTTGATCATATCATGGTGCTCAATCGCACTTTTATATAGTTTGACGCAAAACTTCATCACGCAGCGCTGCTCTAACAAACGATTCATTGTGGAGATGAAACGGCACCTTCAAAAGGGTTCACCTTAAACTCGATCCGTTTAAACATATTCATATCACTCCGTGAAGGCTTGAAGACGACCGGCAACTGGTGCAGTGGTAGGTAAGAACCCCCACAGCCCAAGCAGCACAGTAAACATCCCCCTTTTCCATCAGGGTTTGGTGGTAAAAAACAGCCCTTCTATTTCCCAATTCTGTAGACCGCTTACGTATGGATCATGACCTACGAAAACGCAACTTCACTGATTTTCGGATATAAAAGCGTATAATCCCCTACCACTGTCTGGGACACATCTGATCTCTTTCCATTGGTCTTTTAGCAGTCTTTGTTGTTATCTTCATATGCGATATTTTTGTTTTGGCATATTTTTCAAATAATAAAAAATATTTATCTATTGGTATGTCTGAATTTTGTCCATCAAACACTGCACACTGAAATTTATCGACGGTAACAGTCGCGATTTCACTTTTCTCCGTAGCCATTTTCGTTTGCTATCTTGTTTGCATCGAAACTAAATTAACTTAGATTGCTTTAATTTTAAATGCTGTTTTCACATATATCGAATATCATTTTGAGATGTTCATCAAAATTTGGAGAAAATACTACGATGTCATCAAAATAATTTAAAGCAAATTGAAGCTGATATTTGTTTAAAATTTGTCTAAGAGCTCTTTGAAAAACAGTAGGGGAATTTTTCCAACCAAAAGGTAATCTATTAAATTCATGAAGACCAAAATTCGTAGTAAATGCCAATTTTTCAGTATCTTCTTCATTTAATTTTATGTGCCAAAGGCCAGGTGCTAGGTTCAATGTGGAAAACATTTTTGCATTCGTTAATTGTTTTAACACAGCATCAATTCTAGGAATGGGTCCACGGTCTGTTTTGGTAATTTGGTTAAGTTTCCGATAATAATTGCATGTCTAGTTTTTCCCTGTTCATCTCTCATATAAGCTAAAGTTACAGGTGCAGCATAAGGACTAAAGGAAATTTTTAATGATACCAGCATTTAAATAATTCATCTATTTCCTTTTTATTTCCACTATTATTTTTAGGAGAGCTCTATAGGGTCGAGAGGCTATGGGTTATTCCGAAGTTAAAATTATTCGTGGAGGTTCTATAGTGATACAACCCACACCATATTTGTTTTTTGCAAATATATGATTATAGTTACTTAATAATTTTTGCAAATGATCATCATTAATTTCACTATTTTCATCATAATTATCAAATTTTTTAGTACATACAAAATTATTTTGAACAAGTTTATTTAATAGAATACCTTTACTTATGATATGATTGAATTGATACAATTCATAGGAATTAAAGTTCAATCGCAATTTAAATAAGGTAACATAAGATGATGATGATAATAATAAATAAGTTTAATTAGATTTCACAACATAAAATACTATAGTATTACTAATTGTACCAATTTTGCATAGTAATTTAATTACTTGAGTTACAACAAGACCTCCAGATAATGAGTATAATTTAGTATTAGGATGATTTTGAATAAGTTCAATTTTTGCAGCAATAGAATTTAAAATATTTTCCGATATTACATTTACCTGGGATCCTGTATCGATAATTCCCGGGATTTCTTTTTGATTAATTCGAACATTTACCTTAAAATATCACTTCTTTTTTGGCTCAGTTTGTTTAGAATTTGGATTGTAATAACTTACAGAAGGAAATGATCGATATGGATAAACCAGATGCCTTAGATGGAAATTTCTCCATGACTGATTATGTGGAACATTATACCTAGGATTGAAAAATGGTCTCGAATACCTATATCTAAACTGGTGAAAACTTGGAGGTACACTCCCAGCTCTGGCAATCCCATCATTTGACTTGTAACATTTTTTACTACGCGCAAATACACAAAATCGCTAAGACACTTAACACATCACTCACTCGTTTGATCGATAACCTTGAACTATACGACGTAGAAGGCACCATTTTCATCTAGTAGATAAGCACATTTTAGCGAAAATGGAGAAAAAGAAAAACAGCACTAGTCACTTTATAGCAGAGTTAATCATTTTGAACTAAAGCACACTGGGGTTGCGGCATCAGGTACATATTCTGGACGACTTTAAAGCTGTCATATTTTTAATACGCAGAAGAAAACACTAGAACTCTTAGCAGCTTTCGGTAGCAGTCATGACTTCTAGTTTAGGCACATAGATGAAAGATAACGAATTGAATTCCGACAAATTACTAATCTTTATTTTCAAGCATATCACATTATTTCTTAGTAGATACGATATTTCTAGGTCATAAGCAATTAACAGTATTTTATATGCACGATATATCATCTTAGAATAAGAACAAAGGAGGGCATAGCAGCATAGATATCAAAGTAGACGCAATTGTAGAGACAAGCTATGATTGGTTAATTTGAGATTGTTATACTCGAATTTGGGAGAACAGATGAATTTAGGGGGTTAGCATCAAATCCAAAATAGTTAATTATAAAGTCGCCAATTATTTTTAAAGCAGTTATCGTATTTTCCTATATCTTACATATGTTTGTGCGTCTGTATATAATATACTCTCAAATTTGGTACGACAAATTTTTTGTATGTTACTTTACTAAGAGTGCCAATGGAACAGGTAGTATTTCCCATATTATCAGTAAATAAACCGTTGCGATACTTAAAACAAAACTGGAAAATAATTGCTTTTTCACCAAACTGGTTTCGAATTATAGAAACAGCTTCTAAAGTTATTTCCGAAAAATCAAAAATCGAAAGATTAAAAAAGAAGAAAAATAAAATTAAAGCGTTACATTTGACTTCTGAGGGGGTTCATTAATTCAATGTTATCTTAAACACTTTTTCTGTTTAATTAAGTTTCTAGTTCGTAGAATGGCATATGTAAATTATTTTACTCAAGTTTTAAAATAGCAATCAGTTAGGAGATTTAAAAATAGGGCAGTTTCTTATTTGCGATAAAGAATTTGCAAGAAATGTGTTTCAACATTAATACAATTTTCTTTACTTCATTTAAAACCTGTTTTCCCGAAAAGTTTTAAGAGTTACTCAATTTTGATTATTTAATAAATAAATAACAAAAGGATAAGAACTATTTCCCTCTTTCAATAAAATGTGGTATTTTTACTTTTTGTTATAAAACCTCAAAAGCTTATCAGAATCATTTGATATTTCCGTTACTTTACTCAGATACAAAATAGTAATTTTGCGTTTATGCAAAGATACTTACAATACTCTTATGCAAATACGTGACAAAATAAGAAAATATGTATAAGAAGTTTACATCAAAGTAGACGAGATTAGTATGAAGCAAATATCAAAGTAGTTTTCCCTTTCTTGTCAATTACTTTTATACTTAATTATGGTAATTAGAAATGACAAAGATAATTCCTTTTATTCGTTTTTGTTCTCATTATAGGTAATTCCTTTTAGAGAACGCAGGTAGATGCGAAATATTACAAAGATTTTACAGAATTTTTCATATTTTGCACAAAATAATTTTAATTAGAACATAGCCGTTCCAAAAACAATTCTCGTTTTCCAAACTGCTAATGAATCGGGCTTAAACTGTGTTACGGACAATAACGCTATCTTCTATACACATACAAAACATTTCATTTTAAAAATCTGCTCATTAATTTTTGAGGAAAGTATTTTTACATTATCGTATTTCTCTTAAGCAACTAAGATTCATTTACGAAATAATGCCCATAATAAGGAGGATCCTCATTAGGATGTCCAGTAAACAAAAATGTGTTGCCCCGTCGCTCATTATTTTCTTACTGCACTTTCCAAAAGCTAACAAAATATGTGCACTTTTAAATAAAGGTAAAAATAAAAAATTCTAAATCGGACTTTCATTTCGTATGAAGAAACGCAGTGTGTTAATGAAATGAAATGAAATGTGATGAAATTCTTTTACAAAACAAGATTTTATTAAAATCACATAAAAATTAAAATTTTCCACAAAAGGAATTCTGTACAACTGACATACACAAAACGACGCATCACATTTTATGGTTAACATAAGAACAGTTAAAGATCAAAATAATGAGAAATTATTTTAATTACATATATCGATGCAAAAAACATTTGAAGATACATAGGTCGCATTATTTTTCATTAGTGAATTTCATTATTATTTTGGAATTTCAAATTAACAGAAAGTATCAAAATGGCAACTCCTCTGTAGAAATTAGCATTATAATTTATAAAATGTAGATTTACCATAATGTACATTATATTTATTTACCAAAATAAATAAACAATAGATATTTTCTTTCTAAAGCAAATTAAACTATACGTTAAAAGCATCTTATTTCTGATCATGCAAATAATAAAATATTTAATTTTTCCATTTAACTTTTTTGCTTCAGAAATCCATATTGCTTAAGAGTTAGTAAAATATATCATTCAATAAATAAAAGGAAGTTTCGGTTTAAGTTTTATTTGTCAAAATTTATTAATCTTATAAAAATCGCTAAATATTTATTTACTCAAAGTGGCTAAAGCTTTAAATAAATCATATTAAAAATAAAATTACTAATATGTAAATGCAAAATAAATTATATATGGGTTAGTATTTTTCACCATTCATAATGGACAATTCTGAGTCATTTTTACAATTGACATACATGAGATATACATAACTCTAATAATGTTATAATGAAAGCAATATAATAAATTATATGTAAACGTAATATTAGACCGTCATCTAAGTTTAAACATTATACTACCGTGACATACATAATAAGGGTCGTAGCATATTTTAAATGCCATCATCTTCCTATCCCACACATAAAAAAGCACTGAATACCAGCTTCAATGCAGTTTGATTAAAAAGGATTCATTACTGAATCTGTCTGCACCATCTGAATTAAGACACTTTTGATAATACAATTTTTAAAGTTCAGTGAGACAACTAAATCCAGATCAAATTATATTACGATAAAAGTAATTAAACAAAGAATGTGAAGAAGTGATTTGCGGAGAATAAATTAGAAATCACGATTACGCTAATCAATTCCTTTCAGAGAGTCATTAACTAATTAACCTCTTATCCAGTTGGCAATACGATTGGTAATGACAGCCATCAACGTAGTAAACGCAGTAGGCCTCTGTACTGGAAAAGCAGGATGGACAATATTAGTTGAACTGACCTGCTGTTCAATAGTGTTGTTGGGTATCTGTAAGAAAATAAAGCAATTAGAAAGCAGCAATGTAAACAGATTTAACATGAAAATAATATATAAATATTAGTTTCGATATCCTGGATCAATGTGTATGCGCATGATGCATAGACTAAAAGGAACCTACCATCCGCAAATAAATAGTGTAGATTTTTTTCATAATTAATTAAATAGAAGCTTACATTTTCCTGTCTAAATAATACTAGTGGAAGAAACACTCTCAATTATAATTTATTACGTAGATTAATAGTATGTGCCAGAACTTACTCCGTAATAAGCATAGTAAGCGTTGTTACTTTCTCTGTATACTACGCGCTGTACAGTATATTTGTGTTTATGAATGCACACGAGTAGATAATTATAAATAGAATAATAGTATATTACATAAGGAACTAGTTTAGCTATTTTTATAAAAAATGATCTGCCAAAGAAAACTTAATAGAACCCAATGAAAAAATTAATTTGGCATATGAGTAAATTAAAGTGGAAGCGATTTTGACAGTTTCACAGTCCTTCCTTCTTCCGCTGCAACTAAATGAAATATGATACCAAAAATAGATTGTAATCGACGAACCTTTTAATTATTGCAATGATGCTTGCTCTCTATAATGACGGTTAAGTAGAAAATAAGTAACAGTGGGGAAACGGACAAACATACGCACGTACTCAGGCGCAGTGACATCTATGCTTGTAAAATGAATCAGATAAATTATTTATCAAGTTTTATGTCAAATGGAAATAAGTCTCAGAAATTAAATTTTGATTGAAAAAACGATATCTATGGAAATTTTCAAATAAATATTATTAACAAATTTGCATATTAATGACCAAGCGGCTAAGGTATTCCCGACTTCTGATATGAATGAATTACATTTATTTAATGCATATAGTTTAATCACTATGACTGATCGAAGCAGACATAATTTAATTGCATCTTTTTCTTCTCTCGCTTAACGACAAAAATTCTTGTATTTTAGAAAAAAGTAATTCAATTTTTTTTTCTTTTCGTAAGGTATGAGATGCAGTCTTTAAAAACCCTACTCCAAAGATGAGGTTTCAGGAAATTTAGGAAATTCCTTACCAGTGTGACTTGTACATTAGTCAGATCGAATGTGCATCACAGAAATTTAGCAATTTTGTAAACAAAATATTTCATTTTGCTTCTGCCAAAATCATCCAAATAAAGATCCTAAATGGTGAATCCCATTCCCTTAAAAGTGTGCATATCTATTCAAATATCTTTATTTCAATCACCGATTTAAACTCTAACACATATTTTTTTTCGATGTAAATAATATTTGATTTGATTTCTGTTTATATTTATAGGTGACACTGTATACTTAGTTTTCTTCTGTAAATTTTTATTGTAAAGGGCACCGCTATAGAAGGAAGTCCTGAAATATTTGTTAAATTCTTTTTATTTGTGGTTATCGTTTCCTATCTAGTTGCAGATAAGAAGCCAACACACTAAACTTGCGAATCGCTTTAATGTCAGTTCATAATAATTGCTTCTGCAAACACAGGACCACTATCGTATGACTTAATCGTTTAATTAACGCATATGTTAACTCGTTCTTTATCAGGTTTCCGAATACTGCATTTGCTGTTTGTAATAACTTCAAGTATTTATTAAGAGTGGTTATGTTATTTAAATAAAATTATTTTGATAATAAAATATCGAATTGTAATGCAAATGTTGCCAATTTCCACAAAAAATAATATTTGGTGTATATATTTCAAATATTTTCTCGGATGAGAAATTAAAGTTTAAGCGAGAAAGAAAGGAGAAGAAGTATTTTTAATATCATGATAACTTTAAATAACAGAGCTTGAAATAAGCAAAATAATCAGCATATTTCATTCCTCAGTGAAGAGGATTCCAACTTTTAAATTAGAGGAAAGAAAATTTGCAATAAAGCGAAAAACATTTATTGGTTGGGTCAATATCAAAAACCCAATTTCAACAACGCAATTGTAAAATACTGCTGAAAACATGCTAAATCATAAAATTATGAATTAACACGATTTTGCATGATAAAATAAATGCCAAGTTAGAAAATTATAAATGAAAACAGGAAAGGAACGTTTCGTTAATACAGTCATCAATTTAATTTTTTCACAACTTTTAATGCATCCAAGATGTCATCAAAACAAATTTAATTTATCAATTGCTGATTACATTTCGTCTCAAAACAAATTTCGATTAAAATATTTCTTGAAAAGGTTAGGTTATTTAATTACGGCAAAGCCTCGAGGGCTATCTGCCTAAGGGAGGGATGGCTTCGTGGATGACTTTCTAATGGAAACTGGCTCGTATACACGTTACACATGGGGAAAACCACGAAAGCACCCATGCAGCTAGCCCGTTCGAGGGATTCGAACCTCGGACGGAACTACCAGTGTTCAGCGAGTTTAACCGCTTGGCCGCTGGTGGGCCGTTATTTCTTGAACAATTTATTACTTTAAATACATAAGGTCAGACAAAGTTTTAAAATATTTTACAGGAAATTTAGTAAAAATGAATTAAGAATTTCATAATTGCATAATAAAAACGTCTATAATATGACCATCTTTTCATGTTCTTAATTTTTATGCCCTTCCTATTTACGGATAAATTATTTGGAAGATTTTAATCATTTAGCATATATTTATGTTTAAAAAATTAATTAATTTTAAAAAGTACTAAAAATTTTAAAAAGTAAGCTGATTTTTATAAATCATCTTTCATCAATTCAATTTTTTCACAACTTTTAAGGCATGACCAAGATGACATCAAAACAAATTTAATTTATCAATAGCTGATTACATTTCGTTTCAAAACAAGTTTTGATTAAAATATTTCTTGATTAGATTAGGTTAGGTTAGGTTATTTAATTACGGCAAAGCCTCGAGATGATTTTTATGAATCATCTTTCAAGCTAAAAAAATCGTATTAAAAGATTTATTTAATTGCAACATTTTCATCATGTTCCATATGATATGATTGTAAATTCAAATGGAATATATAACATGCAGTGCATGGACAATCCGATATTTGAACGCAAATAGCGCTTTCATCCAAATATATTTGGATATGCTTCTTAATAATATATAAACATAATTCACGTACTGAATTTGAAGGCTGGTTAGCTGTTTTTGTATTATCCTATGAACACTATTCCATTCTTCAACTAATCTTACTAAATCCTTTAAATTATTAGGAAGAATGTGATATTAAAATTACATTATTCGTCGAAGTATAATAATAAATCGATTAATTCTCTACACAGAATCCGTCTTACGTTTCGTTGTTTATTAAAATACTGCATATACAATTATAAAGATAATTAAACCAGTATATCATTGGAGATACAATTCTCCGAGGAAATTTTATACCTGCTCAAATAAATTAGATTTTCAGTATAATAGGGCGGAATTGCTCTCGAATGATTACCATTATTAATAAACTTTATACGAAGTATTTTATTGGTGCAGCGAATAACTAAGGATGCCAACTAAATAAACAGAAATTAATGAAATATTTGCTGAAAAAAAAGCACTACATGTAATATTTTTTATTTAAAAATAAAACAACATTCTAAAAGTTGCTTAAAGGCAATTAACTTTTAATTGGAAATAAGTTGCTTGAACTTGAATCTTTTGAAGCTAAAGTACTGATATTAAATTGGAAACATTAATTGCAGCCTACATCTTTCGAAAAATACATAAATTAGTCGCTCAAAAATTATTGAAATAACTTACAAAGTAGCATACATATATAATTATTTAAAAAAACAATAAATTACTTTTTCTCTTTTTTGTGCTTATATATATATATATATATATGTACAGAGAGAGAGATAATAAATAAAAATACAAGACTGAAGTAGTAAACCTAAAAGCAATGTCCATTTATGAGGTGTAATCTGCAGTAACTAGTGATAGTACTGAAAATATGAAAACATAAAAAATGTTTAAATTCAATACGTATTCAGAATGATGCATTTTAATATAAGAAACAAATATCATATTCACAGTAGTTTATTGCCTAAGAAAACAGTTTTATTTTTAATTTTTTATTTTTATACTAGAATACACTTGTTTGAATATGTATTGGACTTAAATACTTTTTTCATATTTTCAACGTAATATATATATATATACACTGCTCAAAAAAATAAGCAACAAACATTAAAACAAAAACGTAAGAATAGAGAAAGAATAATTAAACCATAGAATTTACGTATAAGGTAGAGGCTGCGTCGTCAAATGCAAATAGGCAACCAAAATTAGTATCAAAAGTAATACCCCAGTCCCACCATAGCACTTTAAAAACGGGGTTGCCGGGCTTATGCGTTGCAAACTGCTACAGTTATTTGTAATGCGCGATATCCAAAGCGGAAAGCATGGGACGAAGACACCGTTTCCACCACGAAATGCGTTGGAGGGCTTTGGGGATGTTGCAAGCTGGTGCAAGACAATTCGCTGTTGCGAGAGAGCTGAATGTGCATCCTAGTGTAATCTGGCTGTGATAGTGTTGCCAAAGGGATCTGAAACCCTTCAGAAGACGTCGGTGTAGACGCCAGAGGATTACCACAACGGCGGACGATAATTTTCTATTGCTATGTGCAAAACATCGGAGATCATTAACAGCACTACTTCTGGTGCCTCATCTGTCTGCTGCTGCAGGACGATCCATATCCCGCAAAACTGTATCGCGTCGACTGCATGAATTGGACTGTACGCCCTACGAGCTGTGGTTTGTGTTCCTTTGTCCCCATCGCATGTCAGATCACGTGTTTAACTGGAAACCGTAAATTCGACTCCATTGCAGTTGGGCCAAGTACCGTTTACAGATGAGTCTCCATTTAACATCCAGAACGATTCCCGAAGGGCACTGATATGGCTAGATCCAGGGACGTGCTATGAGCACCAGAAGTCATTGAAAGAGACCATTACAGAGGAAGAGGCTGTATGGGATGGGATAGCAACGAACGGACGCAACGATCTCTACGAGATTAATCGCGGTTGCGTCACAGCCGTCCAGTAGAACCATAACGCCCGCCTGCACATTACTCGAGTGATACGGAGTTATCTGGAAATTGAAACCGTTCCACATCTACCGTGGCCTGTTAGATTAACGGACCTCAGTCCCATAAAGCATGTGTGGGACATGTTGGAATGACGGACAGCAGGTCGCAGTGTGCTACCAGGCACCCTTCTCAAGCTCCGACATTACTACAGGAATCTCAGTTACAGCTTGCGTCGTTAGTTATTCAAAATTAATTTTTTTAACTGTAATTGCCAAAACAGTAATGTAAATACTTTGCTATTGCCAAAATAGTAATGTAATATAATTAAAAAATGTAATTGCCAAATTGCAAAATAGGATTTTTTTCGCTATTTAAAATACTTCTGAAATTGGAAGTATATGTCTACGACTAGCGACTGCGAAATTAAAGGTTAGGTAAGAAATTTTAACCCGGGTATGGGAAGTGTGTGTGTGTGTGTGTGTGTGATGGTGTGTGTGTGTATGTGTATATATATCTATGAGTTTAGCATTTCTGATTATATATAATAGTAATGTACACAACTAGATGTTAGAGTAGTTCCATTAAGTTCCATATGAAATTTCAACATGTTACAGCTAATCGCTTTTGAGTTATGCGAGGCACATAACGTTCATATAAACGTACAGACGTCACAAAAAATCTAATTTTAAATTCATTGGAATTGATTTTACTATCCGTTTTGGAATAAAATGTTCTTTAGTCTACATATAGACGTCATGTAAAAAATAGTGAAAAGGGATTCGGCAACCTGCAAAATGGATATTTCTGTTGAAATCTGAATCCCGAAACTTTTCGCGATTTCAGTACCGTCTTATTTCTTGCAAGAAAATAAAAATACTTTAGTTATATGGCACTAAAAACTAAAAAGGGAATAAAGGATGCTCAATTGCTACGGAATATATTGCTTCTTTCTTTAGTTGAAATTCCATGGTTACAAAACAATTTTAGTGTGTTTTAAAATCAATATCGATTACAAACTGAATGCTGCAAACCTTCTTATTCGATTTAAGTGCTCAGGTTTAGTATGCAACATATACGGCTACGCTTAGCGGTAAAAAAACAAAAATAATTTTCATAATTCGTTGAGTACT
This sequence comes from Stegodyphus dumicola, assembly GCF_044657685.1. NCBI lineage: Eukaryota > Metazoa > Arthropoda > Arachnida > Araneae > Eresidae > Stegodyphus > Stegodyphus dumicola. Next base: position 159,633,266 of record NC_140772.1, on the reverse strand, counting down.
TTATAAAATGTTCCTAATAGTTAATAATAACGTTATCAATGGACATCAAAATACTTTCATTGACGCCTTGATTTAATTACTAGGTTTTTAAATGTTTTAACGCGCTTCGAAATGAATTCATTATTAAACAAGGAGAATTAGAAAGAATATTTCATCTAAAACTAAAACATTTAAAATCAAATTTTAAAATATGATCTATAAAATGAGCAAATGCATTAATTATACATTAATAAACATAACTGATTAGTAGAATTGCAGAACTGATAAACAGGATTCATAACAAATTCATATTAAAAATAAATTATCTACAATGTCTTCTGAAATTGAGTCTCAAATTTCTGTTAAGTCCAAAAAAAATAATGTAGATTTCAGATTCGCTGTGAAATTCTTAAATTGTACTGAAAATAAATAAACTGAATATTTTGAGAAATCGGATTTGCATTAGTATTTTTAAGTCATCATCATTCTTAAACGCCTTCAGATGAAGCATTTTTCTTGTTATAAGAACAGACACGCATTTGAAGTGAGAAACCGCACCCATAAAATTCCTTATGCTGCCTTCATTTGTCATCTGGTGTTGTAGGCATTTACTTCCAATCACAAAATTGTTTTAAATAAGGGAATTATCCTTGTTACTGCATTTTTAAATTTAACAAAATCAATTTTTTTAAATCCGAAATCTAACATTTTATACGAGCGCCTGATTCATAGAGTTATATTAAGAGTACATTTATATGTGAACAGCTTCTTTGTGTGTTAAAAATTAATGAATCTAAAAAGAGAACCAGATTGATTAATGAGCCTTTTTGTTTGTACTCTAAAGTTTTGTACTCTAAAAAATAAAACATAAATGTTCGACTCCCGTACGACAAAAATTAACCGAGATATTTAATGAAAAAATAATAGTTTTTATATTTTAATTAATAAATTTTGAGATTATATTCCGCGGTCGCACAAAAATCAAAGAGCTAAATTCTTATATCTGTAAATATCAAAAATTGATATATTGATTTAGAAAAGGGTTTCTGAGCAGCATTCCTATGCATATTGCCGTACTCATCAATATCTATGTATTGATAAATATTTTTTGATATCCTTATTGGCCAAATATCTTATAGAATTCGTGCTGTAGAAGCCAGTGACACTCTTCAGTAATGCCATAAAGTTGTTTTGTAACACTTTGCTTATAAAAACTAAAAGTACTTCCAGTTTGATGAATTCATTATATGTTATGTTTTAAATTAAACAAACAAAATTATACTTTAATGAATGTTGAACATTAATAAATCATAAAAAGATCTCACAAGACAAAATAATGACCTAGAATTAGTCTAATTTTTTTAATACTTTAACAAACACCGAAAAAGATATTAAAATTATCGAAATTTGAAATTAAATACCTAGATCAAATGTTAGCGAACAACAATCAACGTTTTGTTCAACAATCAACGTTTTAAATTAATTAGCTCTATTTCCAGATTTTCTAGGGCGTTACTTACGATGGTTTTCAATGGTAAGAAAATAATGTAAAATTGCACACCATTTGATTAAAATCATAAAAATCTTTCTTCAATTTTTGTTATAATAACTAATGTCAGAACAATGCTAATTAATTTATGGAAAATATATCTGCCGGCAGATAATTTGAGATCAATAAATAAATAAATTAAATCGCCCTGAAATAAAAGAAAAAAGGACCTGTATTTGCTAAGAGCTTCTCTTTCTTTACGTGGCTAATGGTCAAGCGTTTCTGTATCGTACCGTCACTGGGCATGAGAGATAGGTGCACAACGGATTGGAGCGAAATTCCGGGATGACGATGAGATTCGATCGGCATTGCATGAATGACTGAGCATTCATCACGAACAAAAAGAAAAAAGAATCATTTGCTACGATATCTATCTACTTGTCAAGTACTGGAGTAAGACTTACGGTGATGTTTTGTCGCCATTAGACTCCATCAGAAGGTCATTCGAAAAGGCCTAAGAATCACAAAAACTTCAGAGGCAAAATAAGGTATAAGTCGCGGCGAAAATTTTGTTTTTATCCTCGTAATATGTCGAGCATATATGCTCTTGCGCAGCGAAGAGGAATTTGGCCACTCACTGCAATCGCGCTTTCCGCCACAAACTTATAATTAACATCTATATTGTAATAATTTCAGTGTTTACAATAAATTTTCAGCAAACAAAATTTCTAGTCATTCACTGAATACCATTATATAAAATTAAATTATTTACAATAATTAAATTATTATTTGAAAATACTGAATGCGTTCCATACAAATTAAATATAGCGTTATTATTAGTAAAACATGTTAAATATATGCCTATAAATTCAGCGAAAGTGGAGTTAAATTGTATTTTCGAGCTGTAAAGCTTGAATAACGGCTAAACGTGTTTCGTTATGAAATTAATTCCATCCAAGTTATTAATAATACTGTAGAATCATTAAGCTGCTTTCGAAGAAAGGACAGATGAAAAATGTGCAGTGCCCTCGCAGAGACTAAACCCTGGACTTCTTGAATACGCGTCGAGTATGTTTCCAGTTACACCACGAATGCATGCGGAAAAGAGGGAGAAAATACCTTCTAATACTAGGTTGAAATATTGTGATTGTGAAAAAATAAAGCTACCCAATCATGAAAAATTATAATATATACTTATTTTTCGTTTTTGCAGTAACAAAATAAAAGTTGTCTTTTTCTAACATCATAATGCTATTTTAACTTTCACATTGTCATTCGGAAAACTTTACATTATATATAAGTACTTTACATAATAAACAGAAACATTAGTCTTACAATAAAAGAAAGTGGATACTTACTATGCGTTAACATATTTTCCCAGCACCAGTGTTAGTACGAAACTTCATGTAGATTTCTGTTATTCCAAGAGAAAGGAAAGCAAAGAAGTTCCACAACCAGGATAAACACCTAGATTAGTAAAGTCTAATACCTAAATTAGTAAAGAAAACTATTTTCTTACATAATGACTAGAAGAAATTGCTTGTAAATTCTTGAGGTTAGAGTCAACATTAGAAATACTGTTATGTAAAAGACTGCCTTAATTTGAGTGTACCTTGGATAATTTGACTATTTGGTTCAAAAAAAAGTGAAACAAACCGCTCCGAAGAAATTCTCTTTTTGAGAACTACTGTGAAACTGTTTTAAGTGCACAAATAGCTTTTGTTTGATACTTGGTGATTCTGCCATGAGTGTTAGTACACCTAACTACTCTAGGCTAATATTGCAATACATTAATAAAATTCACAAAAGTTAAAGTTAGCTAAAATAACACATTTTATTTTATTACATTTATTTTATTAGTCTTATTTATCCTTAATAGACTCATAAAAATTAGGTTTTTGTTATTCACTACGACAATAAAATAATTATTTAATGTCCATAAGTCGATGTTCTCGCAGTGTTAACGAAATAAACAAGAATCTGACTACGCCGCTCTTTAAAATCTAAGCATCCAAAAGCAAGAATTTCGTAGTTTAGCAAAATTATGCTTAAAGAATCTGAAAGAATTAATGATAAATTCCTCACGAAATAGTTGGTATTCAGGTATAATATAAAAACCTAAATCAGTCTTTTACATTTAGGTTTCTTCTAGTAACTCACTTGAGTTGTGCTTTTCGTACAGAACTTTAGTGAAAAAGGCTTTCGAGATTTAATTTTCTGTAAATCCTTTCTTAAAACGTATACCGACTTCGTAATTTTGGAGAAAGCTGAACGTAAAACAGCCTTAATATTTTTTATGATGCCTTTTTTATTACAATTCAGGTTAATGCTTCGTTGATTCATGTTTATACATACGTAGTATTTAGTTTGAGAAAATGAACAAACAGTAAACTAAAAAAATCTAAGTAAAAATATTTCTCATAGACACACCTCGTATACTCTCGACAAAAGTATTTTATGGAGTAGAAAATAGCAAATATTTTTATACAGGACATTAAAATACAGTTTTTCACATACGACGATAGACTGCTTTTGTTAGTAAAGAAGAGATAATTAGTTTTTCTCTTTATATACTGTAGTTGAATTTTTCAGGCACAATAAGCAACTATACTTTGCAACAACATTAATATATCAACGAACGTTGTATCATTTTTCTATATGTTTAATGTCATAATGCAAATGATTTCCATGTGTCTCACTTACACGCACTTGATATTTAAAGAACGTGGTTTATGCGTAAAAGTGAAATTCATTGCGTAGCAGCCCAAAGATTTTAATTTTTACTATATATATCACCTATAGTCACACAGATAGGTGCCTAGTGTTAAGCAAATAAATTTGCCTAATGACATTTTTTAGAGTAATCCGAATTTTTCAAACATTAATTTTTTCCTAAGTCGTACTGAAATAAAACCTTCATTCGGCTTGGGTTCTAATGGGAAGAACTCAGCGCTAAGACGTTTAGAATAATTATAGCTTCTCATATTTGTCTTCAAAAACTGATTTTAGTAGTTTTTTTTTTTTTTTTTTTTTTTTTTTTGTTGGTTAACGAAGCCTTTATATAAAATGTTATAGAATGTTAGAGAGTTTTTATTAGTGTTTGTATAACAAGCAGTTTTTTTTCCCTTTTATGTCACTCATGTATGTAGCACAAGAACTTGCTATAGTAACTAGTTTGCTGACCAAGAAGCGGGACCAATATTTTAAAATCGCTTCTATCCCTTATCATTCACAATGACTAAATATTGATGCGTGAGACTGATTTCTAATTTTTCGTATTTTTTACAGATAAATAGAAGGGTCAAGCATTAAAAAGTGTATTTACATTCATTATGCCAAAGGACCGCTTTAAGACTTTAATGCATTCACTTTTGTGCATTCTTTATAATTTAAATTGCGCTATGTTATTAAAGTATGTAATATCAACATATCCAGAATGATATTAAAAATTTAATTTTCTGTAATAATGGTATATGTTACATAATTTGTTAAGACATCGTTTAAAGAGCAACCCAAAATTATTCAATATTTTTTATCTACCTCAAATAATATAATAACTACCAATAATAGTTTAATAATAATAATTCATCATTTTGTTCCGTTTCCGATCTTATAAAGCTTTTACAAAATATATTTTGATATCACTAATGGATTTATTTTAATTTAAGGAAATTATTTGGACACACGAAAAACTTTGTACATTTAAAAAAATTACCTGATGAATTGGGCATATGCTTAATATAAATTATAAACTAAACTAAAACTTTGCTACAGTAATTAGAAGAACTGCAGTTTTGTCACTTAATTTTGTAATTTTCTCATTTATATAAACAATTGTTAAAAGAACTTTATTTTGCCCTAAATTTTATTTCTTGTTTTATTTTGTTTTGTGTTGTTTCATATTCGCATAATGACATATTAAAACGTCTGAACACATTTTAATATATTTATACTGGACTGGATATAAAATATATCGTAAGGGTCATATTATACAAAACTGATTTTAGTACATATCAGTAGGATTACTTCTTCAACCTTAACACTGCATTGTCATATTCTAGAGCATTTGTTAAAAAAATAGAAAAATAAAATACGTTCCTTCTGAAACATAAACAATATAAAACACAAAATTATTTTTTATTTATAATAAAACATGTTGTGATACAAATTATTATTAGATTAATGTATTAAGCAGTAAGAGAAACAAAAAGAACCCAAAGAAGAGACACCAGGCTTTAGTATAAAAATTCAACAGTTTATTAGTAAGACAAATTGGAAGACTGTTTCTTACAGGAGAATATCACTCCACTGAATTTTCCATCACAAGGAAATTTAAAAATTTCTTTTTTCTTTTGAGAGAGAGGGCTAGATGATTTCATCCAAACACATACATCATAAAGTATTTTGAAAGTTTTCAGAAGTTACTAGAGCTATAATATTAATGGTTTTAATAAATATGTTAGTAGGAGCTTGGAAAACTACGGAAAACGTTCACCCCAGACTTTCAAAAATCATAAAATGAGAAGAGTGTATTACAAAAAAATGAATATATAATCTAGTCTTATCTAGGTAGAGACGGTAAATAGTATGGAATGTCGCAGTTGTGAATGACACTTCATAAATATGAATCATTAATTTGCAATCTGTAACATATATCGTAATCTCAATGTATAATGCGCAAACATTTTTTGTATTGACTTGTAAATAATTTACCCGCAAACTAATGCATGTCTAAATGGTAAATATTTAATCAACATAGGCAGTTATTATTAACAGCATTTTATAAGCAGCATACAGTGAATTACTGCTTGCTGAACTATATCTGTAATGCTGAACTATATCTGAATATCTGTAATTACCAAAACATAATCTTTTCTTTAATTTCGCATAAAGTGATTCAGTGCATTTTGAGAGACATCACGATCTGCTTTCATCAGGAACAAATTTAGCTGAAAAACTAAAAAAATATTTACTTCCCTTACTTAGTAGTTAGTGAAATAATTCCTTTTTTGCTCGCAGGTGGATTGTGTTATGTGCTTAGAATAATGTTTTTATGTATGTTTACTGACACATGTTATTTCGTAAGGAATTTCTGCAAATTAGTATTGTCGCAGGAAATTCCTATATGTATATGCTAAACTTGCAATATCATTTATCGTTTTAGAGAATAACTTTAACGTAATAAACTTATTTAAAGGTAAATTTCTCCAAATAATGGCAAATATAAGAAAATACATACTGTCGACATCAAAAACACAAATTTACAAAACTGTTGTTTCGAAAATGAGTTTCAAGGCTTGTCATGTGAATTGGATCATGACGCAATTTCCTAAGTAACTACGCAATTTCTTTTCGCTAAGAAATTATATAATCTTTTTGTTTTCGAAAAATATTATTTTTTATTCTTTTCGTACAATGTAAAGCATCATAAAAAATTAGAAAATATATTTCTTTGAAACGCAAATCAAATTTTTATCTAAATGATTTTTAGTGTGTTTGAATATTAAAAACTATCAAAGAACGCACAAACGATAGTTTTGTGCTTTTGGCGTAGTCCCTGCAATACAAAAGCACCTTTGTTTTTGGAATATAGTTTCAGAGTTCAAATTTCGAAGAAATAATAATTTAATGTTTTATAAATTCTTTTTATCGAAAAAATATTTGTTTAAACTTATTTTCAGTTTTATGAATATAAGAAAACCCTTTTTATGTAAGGAAGTTTAACGTTATGGAGAATAGATTAAACTCTCTTGTTATTTTATAAACAAACGAGGAAGAACAGAAAACGAGCACATGAGTTATAGAGAAAATAAAATATTTTTTAATCTCCTACTCAGAAACTCCGTTGCTGAATGAAAAACCGCATTTATCGATTCTTGAAGTACATTTTTGTCTTGAACCTGACGAAGTGTTTTTGCCTATTTCTCTCCTATTTTACAGCTCTCGGTGCTGAAAAGAAGTTTGAAATAGTGAGTAATACACTTTGCGGGTGACAGAGATTTATTCAAATATATTATGTACCCCGAATACTAAAATCACTGCTCCACAGAACTGGAAACTTTGGTTTTATTGCTGAATAAAAATTCTCAGTGCAGATTTCGAAAGGATTTATAGCTGAGCATTTTCCGTTTATTTATACTCTTACCGTTATTTTGTCTTACTAAGTTTTTACACATCAACTGGTATATTTTTGGGTATTATATGAACTTCCCTTTCATGCATAAAACAGCACAAAAATACCATAAACTTCATTTGACGCTGGGAATTATGGCTTTTAATTAGTGTATTCCAATAAGGAAAAAGTATTTACATGAGGCTTCGCACCAAAATTATTTAAATATTGCTTTAGCATACCAAAAACAAATATGCGCATCTACAGATTTCTATCCAAAATGCACGTGTATTTGTAATTTCTATCAAAAATGCACTTGGGATATAGTGCAAATTAATAGCGAATATTAGGATGTTTTAATAAATGTTTTAGCGTTAGTGAAGGGAGGCTTAAAAAGATTTCAGTATGGTGATAATCGAAATATTCATTATTCTGATTCACAGGAAAATAGCAGCTGTAAATGGAAGATCATATTGGTAAACTAAAATATTAGGATCACAAGAGCAAAACCCTTCATTTTCGAAAATTCCATCCCAGTATTTGCCGCAAGTATCCATGAAGACTGAATTCGAGTGACTCAGACTTTCTTTTTTCTATCATCAGATTCTCGACAGATTTTCTACTAGATTTTGATTGCTCCAATATATCCAAAAGGCACTACAAGTGCAAACGCCCATGCCTTATTCCGGATTGAAATCGATAATCGTTATGTGGATTGCGGTGGCCCACTATGCTGTAAACGTTACACTTAAGAATGTGTATAATGCTCAAAATGAAGGATTCTGCACTCAACTTCCTCCTATATATATTAACGTTACATGATTTCTGAAATGAATATATCGTAATATTATAATTTTATATTACAACAAAATTATTTTAAAATAAAGTGACAAAAAGTTTTCTATTTGAAAAGCAATAAATACAAAAGCACAGTTCACGAATAGCAAATCTTTATTTTATTCTAAAACATTGATTTACTATTCTCAATTTCCGCTAGCAGATACTATTTCAAACAAACATTTTATCTGCATAATTTGGTTGATGAATACTTAGTAAAAAGCAATAATACACGAAGTAGTATTCTTAATGAAATTTTATATAGTAGCAGTATAGTTATTAAATTAAATTTAGCTATGTCTGTAAAATCGTTTTTTTTAAAGATGAAGCAGTTAAAAAGCTTACAAATTTTAAAAAAGCTTTTAAATCTCGCTAAATTAATAATTTTAAGAAATGCTCAATTGAATTTCAAATTTATATAGAGATATAAAAATTAATTACTGATTAGTACAGGATAAAATTTCGTTAGTCTTTATTCTTAATAAAGTTATTTCCAAACTTGTATTAAAAGTAAAAATGAGGAAAATACACCGGCAGTATTTTACCTCAGGAGATTTTCTCAGCAAGGATATTTAATAGTATTCAATAACAAATACTTAAATGTTCACTTTCAATTAGTCTAGATATGTCTTTTTGACCTGGGTTATTTAGTATTAATATTTATCCACAAACAGCGTAATAAATGCTTTTTAATCCATGAATATTTAAAACAAAGCATGATTATATTACGAAAATTAATTTTTTTATGATAATTTCATATATTTACAAGCAAAATGTATCACACATAAACATTGATAAATGCTCTAATTATATCGAGATTCGGACTATTAATATACATGAAAATCAAAATTCGTGCTTCAGCTGCTATGTGCATCGTCGAAAGTATAATTTGTAATGTATGGTTCATATCTTTCAGTGTGGTAATTCCTATGTACAAAATAGGGCTATATAGGCTATAATGATATATTTAAAATTTTTTATGAGAATGTAACAGATATATCAGATCGACCATATCCGTAAAACTGCATCCACAAAATAGTAACTCTTCTCCATCATAAAAGTTAATCACTTCAAAAAGGAAGATATTCAGCCATTTTGTCGAGTTTTACGTTTCGAGTTTGGAGAAAATTAATTTGATAATTTATAATTATTAATAATTATTGCATTACATTTTTGGAATAATGGTAGATCCGGAAACTTTGACAAGTTAATGCTAAAGTTAAGTTTGGAAAAGAATGCAAAAATATTCCTTTCGTAATTTAAAATTCTGACGTATAAGTGAATAACATTCTTCTAAAAATATTTGTTTAAAGTTTATAATAACCCGAATAAATGAAGTATGGTGCTTTATAAGATGCTGGAATATTAAACTGTGAGAATTAAAAATAACATCGTTAAATATTATCTCTCGTAATATTGCTGATGTGACACTATATAACTTTGACTTCAAATTACATTTTAGAATGGAAAAAATGCATTTGAAGAGTTATTTTATCAACAGAACTATTCTTCCATTAATTTAAACTAAGGAAAATAATTATATCAGTGGTAGTAAAATACACGATATAAATAGTTCATTTAAATTCAGAGCAATTCCAAAAAATCACTAGAATCTAAAATACTGATATTAGCACTTTTTTTAAAGCGATGTTATTGATTATAGTTGTAATTACTAATTAGTCATAACAATTATTAACAAAATAAAAATTTTATAATATGCATACATTTTTAATGGCTAAAATAAATCCAGACATTAAAATTTAAATAAAAACGAATGAAAGTTTTTTAACTGAAATGATAATGAATGATGTTTAAAGTAATGTAAACACATAATTAAAATTAAAAAATGAATAATAAAATTAATCAAAATACCTCTAAAATGTCTATCGTCAGATGCTCAAATACTATATCAATAAAGCCAATTTTATAGTTTAATTATATAATCTTTAATTTACATGCAATATGTTTAAAAAGATTGCACGACTATTGAAATGTTTAGTCGTGGATCAAATTTCTAGTTAAGGAAATGAATCAAATAATGTGTGCGAGAGTTGTAGTGTATGAGATTAATATAACAGTTTCCGGTATTCGAAAACCTTTTTCAAACGATGCGTATTAGTAAAAATAAATTATTTCCACTGGAGAAGGGGTCAAAAGACCATAATCATGTAATAGAGCTACAGGATAGAGGGGGGAAGACCATACTCATACAATAATACTAAAGGAGAAAAAGTTATATTCTTATGATAAAACATACCCAAAATGTTTAGAAAGACCGCATACAAAGATTGCTGAAGACGGTTACGTATGTTAGACTTTCGAAACAAAAATTTTAAAAAGATACTTTACGTAAGAAACACACTAATTTAAAATTTTTACCTAAAATTCCTATTAGTACAAAAGTTAAAATTCAGATTTTTGCATTAAATTAAACATAGTTTTTATGATTCTTCAAATGCCACTTTTTTCCATTTCTGATTTCTTTCAAAGACCTATTTTTCATATATTGCAACGTTTTGTTTTTAATAACAGATGCTTTGTAAGATCAGAAAAATCTTACTTCAACTTTCATAAAAGAAGAAGTGTAAAAGGTTTTATTCGATGAAAGTTGTAAATTATAATAAATAAATTACTAAAAGGTGTTAAATAATAAAACATATCATTGTCTAAATGTCTTTTTCATTTGATTCATTCGTTAGACAGAGACCATTAGTTCATGACGAATAATTACAGAGATATTTAGTAATGGATGCTTTCTTAAACACTCTTCGTGCAACAGTGAAAGCTGTCACGACATATAACAATACTGCTATATGGAAATCATTTCCGAAAGAAATGCAATGTCTATCAAAATTGGTATACTTAATTCCTGTTACATGGGAGTCATTTCAGGAAGAAATATAACATATATCAAAACTAATATACGTGTTTCGAAACATAAAACATAATCTCTGATGAAGGAATGGTTTTGATTAATGGATCTAGGGAGTATGGTATTTAAACGTATCTAAAGAATGTAATGGTTAATTATTGGAGTAAGCAATTTAACGATTGCATCTAAACTGCTAGATAGGTAAAGAGCTGAACTAATATGCCCCTCAGTGAATCAGTATGGAGCTTTTATGATGTGTCGAGCTTGTTTTGTGGTTATTGGCTCGGCATATTGTAACAGTTTATGGATTGAGTTATGTGCTAGTCAATGAGTTGATATAATAAAGAGTGAATACGAGTTGGCATACGAGTGAAAAGAATTCAGCAGTAGCTATATACCAAAACACACAAAGGTTATACTATGACTTGTAAATGCGTAAGAATAAATGACTTACAAAGCTAACACTTAACAAGTTTGAAAACAATATAACTACAAGTAGATGGCATCCACATGTCAAAAACAAAACATCTGAAGTGTCCACAATGAGTCCAAAATGCAGCTTATTTTCTGCAGTCTCTTAGTCAGTCAAATATTTCGTGTAGTCAAATATTCCTTTTCTGAAAAAATTAGTGTTAAGCTAATTTTCGGAAACTTTCCTGCCAAGCACAAGAAATGAAATTGTTGATACCTCGCCAAGTCCAACAAACCAGTTCTAGTCTCCTGTCATACGGGACACCCTGAGTGTCAAGAGGAGTAAACCACCCAGGCGAAGGCACAGAGGTTGAAAAAGGTAAAGCAACAACATCAAACTGCAGAAAAGAGATTGTACACTTTTATGCACATTAAACATTTAATTATTACATATTAATATTCCTCCTTACTATTCTCAGATATCAGATATTTTTTTTATCTTTAGCATCAATGTTGCCAAGATATTTTAATATATACAAGTATTTTACAATATTCACATTTTTTTAGTATAAGATACGTGTTTCATCATATTATTATCTTTACTAGACTTGTCTCATTTTAACACCAATTACAATATTATTCGGAAAGAAATTGCACGATTGAAAAAGTGTGAGTTTACTAGACTGGTGATTTTCCATTTTAAAAGAAATTTTTAACATTAAAAACATTGATGAAATAAAAGTACAAAACTAAATTTGTTATGAAAATAACGTTCACAATAGTCTTTGAAAAACATATATTATTTTTTCAGAAGCTGACCCATACTAGAAGTTGAATTCCTCTTTTGTAAATACTCTTTGAACATTATTAAGTGAAGTACAATATATGTCAGAATTTAAAATTGACTGGAAAAACGATTGCACAAAAAGTAAATAATTAGATTTGATAATCATAAATTAAACATGCAATACATCTAAATTATGATTTTAAATCATTCAGATGTTCTGAATTCACATATTTGATGTGCTAAACCCAGCAATTATGATTTAATTAAGCATACCGTAATTTTACTTATTTTTGAGCGAAAGTCCGTATTGCTCTGCCCTAATCCCGAAATAAAACGTTGGCATCAAAACCAACATGCAGTGGTTAAAGAAAATAAAAGATAATATTTATAATTTATTATTACTGCATGTATTTATAAATTCCGATAAGGAAAAATTTTCTGAAAGATTCATATTCAAATTTAGGAAAATTAAAATAACTAAAAGCACCTAATAATAAAATCATCGCAAAATGTGTCTGTCATTCAAAGAAAAGGTTTTCATTGCTTAAACGTTATAGAAAGCACATTGCTGAAATATAATTGTAACGAAAAGCTCAGTGAAAAAAAAAAGAGGCCATGCGTCAAAATATGTGTTTTAACTTCAAAGTTTTCCACAAGTATTTTGCATTTAAAATATTTTATCTAAATTAGAATCGTCAATTATTTAAGAAAGACTTTTGTTTTTCCCTGACCGAATCGAAATTTTTAGAAGTTGGGAACCGTAAATTTTCTAATCAGAGAAATCGCTCGCGTATTGGCGTGTGCCTCACGCTTCCTATAACAGAATACTAAACAAATTTGCTGTATCTAACAGATAAAAAATAATAATGCCAATTTCAACATGATTTTTAAGGTCATTATATTAACATGGTTTAAATTCATAATATGATACAGAAATGAATATTTTCATTAAAAACGAATGAAAATACGTGCAATAGATACTAGAACTTTATCATGAAGTTCATAAAATATAATAAAACAGTATAGAAAGTGTAATACAGCATAGCTGAAATTTAAAAAACAAATTTTGCTATGCTTTCTTAACTGAAAACAGAATACTTGTCAAAGGTAAGTTACCATTAAGAAGTACGTCACTTAATATGGCAAACATCGCATTTCTGTTATAAACACGTGATCATTAATTTTCATCTATTATTTAGCAAAATTACAAGTTTAAATACGTATAAGAAATTGTTTGCAACACTATAGTATAGATGTTCGCTCTTTTATATAATCTTCTGCGTTTAATATACCTACAAATATTTCGTTCTGTACACAAAGTGGTTATGAATATATATGGAAGATCGATTTTGTATAGTATTTACAGCATTAACAGTACACACAATGTACTGACATTCTTACACTCGCATTTAGACGCTATCTTTTAAATTTTTAAATGTCCTTTCCATATGTAAACAAGTAACTGATTTAGAAACATGACTCAAGGTAATAACCGAAAAACGATCGTTATCATTTGCAGTCAATGGCAATAAATATACAAAAATGAGGTTAATGAAGTGTAAAAGTATCTGGAAGAGATGGTTGTTAAACGTAATGACGCGTCTGAATTCTATCAGTACTTTTTGAATTTTCTTTCCGCCATTTTTATGAGCTTTAACACTGAATTCATTGATTAAAACTTTCGTTTTATGTGCATTTCATTCTCGAGTAACAGTCCAGCAAATAGCCGTCTCCCTCGATTAAAGATAGAATCGCCAGCTCAGAGATAATGTTATCAATACTGCACAATAACTACATAACCAAATCAAACAGATATGGCCATCTATGATACTAGCAGCAGAGACAGCATCAGCTGTTGGTGGAAAAGCTAAATCAGTCAAATTGAACTTGAATTTCTCCTCTTCTTTCGAACTTCCTATACCAGATGCGTACTCATCTTCATCAAGCTCGGATGCAGCAGGTAATTTCTCAACTGACTCGTCGTATTTTTCATTAGTATCTAAATGATTCACGTCAGTACTGCTGTCACCATTGACAGTTGGTCCTGCCGTTGCAATAACTTCCTGCCCGTTATCTAGAAGTTTATCCCAAGGACCTTCAGAAGATACTTGTGACTGGTCACTTACCACTCTAGTCGGATACATAGTGATGTTCTGGATGGTAACTTCCTGAGAAGTGACAATGAATTCCGCCTCAGACTGTTTGTATCCTTCCGCTCTTGCCTGAAAAAATTATTAAAAAAAATATTAAGAATGAAATTTTGATAACTAATTAGAATATTAATTATGTGGCTTCAGCAAGTATCGTTTCAAAGTTTCTTTTATTTGTTTAATTCTTAACCTTTGTACAAATGTATTTAAAAATATGATTGTATTACCGTTCTCCAACAAGAAAACGGAGCACGTATTCGTGAAAGAATTAGCAAGCTTTTCTAAACATGGATTGGATTGGATTATTCAATTATGGCAAATCACACAAGGGCTATCTGCCTAAAGGGAGGGATGCCTTCGTGGAGGACATTCTAAGGGAAACTGGCTCGTATACACGTTATACATGGAAAAAACCACGAAAACGCCCATGCAGCCAGCCCGTTCGCGGGATTCGCACCTCGGACCGAACTACCAGTGCTCAGCGTCTTTACCACTCGGCCGTTTTCTAAACATGTAAATGTTTGCTTGATAAAGATGTAAGAATAACAATAATTAGAAAATTTCCAAAAATGGGAGTCACATTTAACAGTTAATATTATTTTAGACTCCCTTGAAGATTATGCAAGAATAAAGATATTTTAAAAGAGGAGACAGATATTCCTCCACTGATTAACCTTTGTGATTGAGAATCACCCTTATCCTTCTTTCATTGTAATACAATTAAGTAGATTTCATAGTTCTTACTATGAATCAGAATTATAAGACACAATAAACTAATAACAATAAATAGAACATAAAATGACACAATAAACTAATAACAATAAATAGAACATAAAATGACACAAAACAGAGAAAAAAAATAAATAAATAAAATAAAAAAATAAATAAATAAAAATAAAAAACTTTAAATTAAGAAACTAACGATTTAACACAAAAAACAAAAGCAACATCAATAGACGTGGTAGCCATGCGAGTAAATCTGAGGAATAGGTTTATCTTTCAGCGATAGACAGTGAAGATGAAAGAAATAACTAAGCACATATAACTCTAAGAGATAATTCAATTCAGACAAAGGTTTCAGCATTTCAGAACATAAATTTGATTTTTATGTAAGTCCAGAATGTAATATCCGATGTAAGTCCACTTCTATGTAAATCTGAAACAGCTCAGTCATATTCTAAACATTATTTCAAGTGTTTAAGAATAATATTAATTTAAAAGTGTTATAAAATTTATGAAAAATGAGAGAAAAATTTGCGACACATTACCAGAACAATTATGATAGAAAGAAATTACAAGTTACGCGGATTTATCTTATGTAATAAAGTGTTCATTTCATGTATTTGGTAATACTGACGTAAGGGATTCTGAACATCATAAGCTCCTTCAATAAGTAGGATTATGAAAATTTGATGGGAAAGTTACCTCTATTATATACGATCCAGGTAACAGAATTCTCCAAAATTCTCCTCTTTTAGTAGAATAAAACGTCATGTCCCTACCTCGAATCTTCAGGGCAGCTTTCGGAATGGGGTTATTACTCGAATCTTTCACAAATCCTTTCACGCCTGAGGAAGAGAAGAAAAAATTTACATTTAAACATGTGGTTTTAATGTCCTTTAAATTACACATTCAAGAAGAGTAAACAGCATTTTTGCAACTAACTTCAGAAAAATTAACCTTCAATATTAGACATACCATCATATTTAAGACAGAAATACATTTACCTTTGTGCACTTCCCCTAGGAAGTGAAGCAAGCCCTTCCTGTTTTCCTGCCAATACCGAGGGATTTCGGTGCTTCGCGGGAACTTGCAACAAGATATCTCGAAAGTCACCTCCATCGTGCCGCCCCAGACGTAATTGTAGTCTTGCATGCCACCTGTTCAGAAAAGGTGATTTCAGTAAAAGGAATTTTTAAAAATAATTTATTTCGGAGGAAACTGTTCTTTTCGAATTTTCTTTCAAAGTTCAAGTTTATCAACAATTACAGCTAAATTTTTCTTCTCAACTTTACTAGATTTAGGGTTTGGAAAGACATGACACTTTGAGAATAAAAGAGTTTGAATCGAATTGATACCCGAAAGCTAAGTCCGAATTTAAATCCGAAAACAAAAACTTACTAGCAACCACATTTTTCAGTTTAAGTTTGGAGCAATGTGTCATTATTTGGATTAAATTTTTATATTTTGTTTTGTTAGAAATATTTCTTTATTTTAAAAATATTTCTTTATTTAAAAAATATTCCTTTATTTTGAGAACAAATTAGTACTCAGGCACATTCGCTAAAAACCTAAAACTCTTTTAACCTCACTGACAAATCAAATTTATTTTACTAATTAACTGTAGGTGAAGTAAATATAGAAATAATTATAGATATTCGCTATTACACCTATACTATAACATAAATGTACTAAAAATTCTGAGACAATGGCTACTTGTCATTGGCGCATGTCGAATTGTTAATAAAGCACATATATAATTTTTCCAGATTTTCAGTTTGTTTCATCGGCTGCCTCATTCGAACTAGTTTGCCTCTAATGAACTGAAATTATTTTACTTAAATATGTTTAAACATCAAATTTACTGCAAATTCTATAAACCAGTTAGATAGGAAACTTAAAATATGAAGGTTTTTTTTTTTTTTTCAACTTATAGCAACTTTTATTTCACTTAATAATTCGTGATTTAAATTAGCTAAAAACATTCTCAGATATCAAAAACACAACAAAGCTAAAATGCTTTTTCTTACTTCGAAATCTTTCTGAGGCTCAAGTGATGCATCATGAAAAACAAAATGTGTAGAAATAATAATATTTGTCCGTTTGGCAATTAAGGAGAAATTGATGATGTGTGGTTTCATGCTGGCAGTTGAAGCTGAATACCCAAATAAGGGAATGTTGCACAAAACCGATATTGCATAGAATCAAGTGTCTCTCTATCAATACAGTATCGGTAAGGCTGACCAGAAAACAATTTCGACTCTATGCCGATGTCGTTTCTATACAGGAGTGGATCCTATGAAGGTAATTTAAAAGTAAGGAGATAAGTGATAACAATGACGAAAATAACATCGCAGGAGGAATCTGTATAACTTCACGGGTAAAGGCATCTTACAATTATGATAAATCTCGTGGATTTGATATGTACAACTTACATTTCAGATAAGCCCAGAATCAGAAATCCATCGGAGTGAGGTCGGAAAATCGGGATGGCCAAAACATTTCAGAGTTACGAGAGATGACTTTATCTTGAAACAGTGAACATGTTTAAAAATTAACTCCAATGAAAGTTTTTTATCCCTCTCATCTCTTGTGTTGTCATTGGCCTTTTACAATGCTCTTTTTGCAAGTTTTTCACGCCGGCAATTTTCGTCGTATGTTTCAGCGTCATTTGTGCTTTTTTCAATGCGCTTATTAATTTTTGCAGGGAAAACGTGGATGATGCCAATGAAAAAATTTTAATTTTTTTCATTGTCATCGTAACCGTGAGAGGTCTATTGTTTTAAATCAACACAACCTACAAATAACAATATATGAAATTTCATTTCGATTGGTTGAGTGGATAAGCCTCTGAGGGTTCGTATATCGGAGAAGTTTTTTACGACCATCTTATACTTCAAATGAATTCTAATATGTTTAATTATTCACTAAATAACTTGCTTTAATTTAAATTTAAATTAAAAAAATTATGAAAACTTTCCAATTTGGACAAGAGAATATATATTGACAACTTAGTCTCTTTCTCTTATTTACTGAATTTTTCTACGACGTATAAATTATGATACTTATATCTGTATGTAAATAATTAAACATTTTTCACGTAAATACAAAGTCTGTTTGTATAGTGTCCGTGCTGTGAACAAATTTACTAGAAATTATCTTCATCAGATTGTAGATGTTCATAGTAACCTATAGGCTTTTATAAATATTCAGTTGTGAAAAATTGACGTTCACATATAAATGTATTTCAAATTCTGTGTGTAAAAATTCGTAACTGAGTACTCATTTTTGGATAATTACTAATAAATAATGTTAATCAAATGTGTATCTTCAGATCTTTAAAAAAGAATTACATTATATATGGGATATCAGAACAATTTATAAATTTTAAGGTGTTATTCACGTTTGTTTTTAATAGTAATGAAAATAATGTGAACACGGACTTCAACTAACTAAAATCTCTTTGTAACAATTACTTAAATAAAATACATTCGAGGGCTGCATAAAATTATTTCGGGGGCTTCATGTCCCTCAGTGCATACTACCCAACTGCATACTGAAACTGTTTGTATGCCGCCAGTCTGCTATACAACATGTACCATCTGGTCGATAACACATAATCGAACACGTTTACGCCGTTATAAGAGGTGACAAAAGGTGATTCTAAAAGGTGATCTCAAGAATATAGAAAATGATGGAAGATTTTTAGAGAACTTGCAAATGCCTTTCGATATTAAACGAAAGACTTGAGACAAATTTGGGGAATTTTTCTTCCTCATAATTCAGTGTATGTTAAAAATGTAGATATCTAGAAACACTTTACGATTAATAAAATCAAGGGACAATTTGGAATTAAAAAATACTTTATAGAAATAGGGCTACACTATACATATATCTTTCAAATATGGCTACACTATATAGATTTGCTTGAAAAAATAAATTAATTCTTTTATAGAATTAAAGAAGTTGAAAATTAATTTAAAAACAATCTGAAAATGAATCAAAAGTAAATTAATAGAAAATAAATAACAGACAAAGTGTATTCACATGGCATCATTAGATAGTGTTGAATTCACTTCCATTAATCTCTTTTTATATTATTACATGAAGTATAATATTCATTAGTGTTTAAAATACAGGTACATCACAGTACTCTTTTGTCATTGCTTCGGTATTTATTGGAATATT
Organism: Stegodyphus dumicola; assembly: GCF_044657685.1. Classification (NCBI taxonomy): domain Eukaryota; kingdom Metazoa; phylum Arthropoda; class Arachnida; order Araneae; family Eresidae; genus Stegodyphus; species Stegodyphus dumicola. The sequence goes on along the minus strand of NC_140772.1, from coordinate 159,613,721 downwards.
TATTAATTTATCCTATGTTTACAAGCAAATAAGGCCAATGTTTAAAGTAAACTTTCGGGCACCAGTATCCCACACGCACAAATTAATTCGGAAGATTGTACTTTAGAATAGGCTCAAATGCAAATACTCTCTCTAGTTACGAATTTAATTACGACACCATTAGAAATAATTTTTGTGCGAAGTTCGCTCACGGAGAGAAAGTAGCTCATACTTCATGTAATTAAGACTGCTGCCAAAATTATTCAAAAAACATCTTCCATTGGAGAAGTGGATTTTTTAGAGGCATTTCACATTCATAAAAATCTTTCTGTTCTAGTTAACGATCCTAATTCCAATCCAAATTTGCCTTCGGCCTTTAAAAAAATTATGTTTTAGTTCTGGTTTCACCAACAGATGGCGCCACTTGCTTATTCTTGTCCAGGCTTTCTTATCTTATTTAATCATTATTTCCTATCTCTTTCATTTGCGGTTTTGCAGCTGAAGATGGTGGTTCGGTAAAACCATCGAAACTAGTCCTATGAAAATTTTGTAAATATAATGCTGATTTTTGTTGTTTGACTTCTGAATTAGCTCATACTTCGTTTTTTCAAATGTTTTTATTCGAAATGGTTTGGCGTTGGGCAAGTGAACTGTCAACATAGGTTCTAAAAAAGTCAGTATCCACCCTTTCTCTCATTCATTATTCTTCATTGGCTCGTAGAAGTACAACAAACCAGCAGCATAACGCAAAAGATTTTATATTTTCATGATAAAACTATGAAATACACCTTAGAAAATATTTTTTTCAAAAGATCATGACAATGTATTCTATTAAAACATTTCCATCTAATATGTTTCTAAAACGTTACCTCCAAAATAATAATTACGTTTCTCACGCATAGGGTAGATATTTCTAATGAAATCTTCCTTGAATGACAGCATAAATAGGAAAACTCAATAAAAGTATCTAAAAAGTTTACTGATAATAGAAAGTGTCTGCCACAGATAAATATCATTACAATCATTCACGTACAAAAGGTTACTTTTAAAGTAATATCAAAATGTTTGAAGAAGGAAAATATTGAGCCCGTCATCAAATTAACTCTGAAAAACTTTTATATTAATTCAAATACTCAAACTATTTTTATTTAAAATAAATGCAAAAATTGTATTTATTTCTCAAATTTATAAATTTATTGTTTTCCTAAATATTAGAATCAAAATTCTTTTGTTTGTCCTTTGATAAAGGATCGTGAAATGAAATAAATTGGAAAAACAAAAATAAAACAAATCAGAATACATGTCAAGCATAAAATCGGAATGCAGAGATAAATTAATTTCCGAAAAATCGTTAATGCGGTAACTGAATTATTGAGGACCTGGAACAATGATAACAAATAAAAAGGAAAAATCTACATTCCACGTTCACAAAGAATACATTTTCTTAGTCAGTTTCATTCTCAATTTTTTTTTTTTTTTTTTTCAAATATAAGAAACGGATCTATTCATAATTTGAATTGAGTGTCTTTAAAGATTCTGTCAGGCATTCATTCATCCTGCAGTCTGCTTTTAATCAGCCTGATCTAAAGAAAGGTTTTGCTTTAGAATTAAGTTTGGGAAACAAAATAATTCTATTATTTGTTACTCACCCGTTAAAGGGTACCAAGCAGCACCATTTGTGGTGCCGTTGGGAAAACCGGGGGTACCATCTCTACAGGGAATTCCAAGGTGCATATTTTCGTGATTAAAGGAATAAACGGCAGCCAAGTGTCGGAAAACGTCGTCATCTGGCGTCAAGGAAGGTGAACTAAAAGTCGAAAACACTAAAAGGAAAAATACATAAAACTGAAATAATAACGGTTATCAATAGTGTACATAAAACTAAAATCAGCAATCAAACACGATACATAAATAAAAATCATTCATAATATTTATATAAATCGATAATTTATTAAATTATAGCTTAACCGACACAAACTCCATACACTATGTTACACCACAATTAAACACATTTTGAAGTATTTTATATTAAAATAATATTTTTAGCTCTTTCTTGAAAACTTTAATATTTTCCACGTATTAGGTTATTTTTTGTGTAAGTGTTATACATGTAGCAGATGATTTGATGCAGAAATAATTGTTAGGAAATTATTGTGATATGTAAACAATATTCTAATAATTTCATAACACTACTTATTACTACCTCCTCTCTTAGCAATAATTTTACTAATAACTCTGTTATGAAACCTGCTAATATAATACAGCCCTCACCATTTATAATACACAGAATGAGTCGCAAACACGTAATATAGAAAGCTATCTAAAAATTTCTAGCTAACTAAAAACAGAATAGATCTTTTCCCTAAAATGTACACAGTCCAGTATAACCTCAAAGCTGGGCATTTCACTGATGAAATATAAAAGTAAATATGAGGATTAAATTTATTCCCGCCACATCAAAAATTCGGGTTTATAGCGGTAATGATAGGCCATCTTCATACAAATATATGCTTACATGCATAATGATAAAAAATGATGGAGATGGACAGATACACAAAAATGAGAAATTAAAAATTAAACAATTTTTAAACTTCATTTAATAATTCATTTACCCATTAGATACAAACAACAGGTCTATGACACTTAGACGACAACCATCTAGACGACAGGACATTTAGCTGACATGGACTGTTAGCCCACAGGACATTTAGGCGAAAGGACATATAATCGATACCGACGTACAGCCGGCAGGACATGTAATCAACACTCACATTTAGCCGATGCGCACATTTAAAGCTGATACGGACAGTTAGCCGATAAGGCATTTAAGCGGCAGAACATTCAACCGACAGGACATTCAACCGACACAGACATTCAGCCTACAGGACATTTAGCCGACAGAACACATACGGCAATGTTTTAGTAAAATTTGTACACATTTATCTAAAAAAATGTGACTTCCATCGAGGAAGTTTGTGAATTATAGTTCATAAACTAATTAAATAAAATACTTAATAAATCTTTTATTTTATTTAACGTTAAAGAAACTATGCATTTTAAAATTAAATAGAAAGGCAACCGTATTTTGGCGTAAATTTTGAAATCAATTTCAAGAGTAATCAGCCATGCATCTCTTATTTCGGTTTGGTGTGGTTTATTTGATTATGGATGCTGAAATTTTCTTTTCCACTTACGAAATATAGAGACCTATGTCTCATTGCTTTTGAAACTGATTTCAAAATCAAAGCCAAAATATTTTTTTAGTCTAATTTTAAAATTCATAATTTCTTTAACATAGAATAAGGTCAAAAATATGATACTTATTCATAAACTTCCTCGTAAGGTACCTGGATATAGCCCTTTCTTTCAGATGAATATGAACAAATTTTATTAGAACGTTGTCGCATGATTTTCGGCTATATGTTTGCGCTATCATCTAAACGTGCTGTCGGCCAGTGTCTTGTCGACTAGATGTCCTGTCGGCTAATTGCTGTCGACTAAGTGTCTCGCCAGCTGAGCGTTCACGCCCGAAAATCAATAACTGGGAACATACACGTTAATGTATATTGACCACGAATTCAGTACATTATATTTTGTTCTCAGGATTTCTTTTATTTTCCAAAGCTAGTATTCTATGATATTATTGGAAGGTGGCTTGAGAAATCTGGGACCATATTCCATAACTGTACATTCCATTTCACTATGATTTGAAGGTTAAGTAGTCAGTTGTCAGGTGCCCCTCTTGACCGTTTCCCACAATTTGTCAAATGCATTAAAATCCGTGATTACATATGCCAACTCATCAAAATGAACTCGTCGTTCTATTTTTCCAGCCATCAGTGAACTAACTGTATGTGTTTAGTAGTATGGAGCACTTCTGGAAATTTCCGGTTGCAAATATCCATTTTAACGAAGTAAACTTGTGGAGACATTAGATATTTTTTGAAAAGCAGGAGAGATGAAAAATCAGCAACGCCTTCGCCAAGACTCGAACCATGGGCCTCTTGAATACGCGTCTACCGCCATCCCCCTTTTAAATGGCGTCTGAGGATTAGGGGACTATGACGAATCCTGGGGGGTGGAGAATCATCATCCACCGCCCTTTTAGTTCGGGCGCCACTGTAGAGACATTATGATATTTCGAAGCCGGAGAGATGAAAAATGAGCAACGCCTTAGCCGAGACTCCAACCACGAGCCTCTCGAATACGCGCCGAGCGTGCTGACCACTACACTACGAAGGCATGCTAAGAAGGCGTGAGAAATGCCTTATAAAATATTTAAATGAGTGAGAATAATTAGTTAGATTACAAAATTAAAATATCTTCAGGCCAATACCACAGCCTCCCCAAGATTAAAATGTTGGAACAATGTATTTAGAATAATGCTCTTGGGCTGCCTTTTGCATATTTTTACCCTGCTTAAATCGCACCATATGATCTTTTACTTTCCATCAGTTGTCTAACTCTTGAGGTCACATACAAAGTGGATCAGTTTAATTGTGTTGGTTCTCGCGCAAAACAGTTTTTGCGCAAAGGTTTTCAAATAGATATTCTGCTGCTATTAACGATAAGCTGATGGAAACATACTGCATTCAGCGACCTTCTGATTAGGTCGTTGTCTGTATCTAGATGCAATTCAACTTTTATATATCTATTTAACCCTCTCTTGTCCTGCACTAAACTAGTTTTATCCATTTGCACAGATTTAGTCCCTAAGCTCGAGCCTTCCGCAGCATGGACCATGTAATACAAGTTTCTTACAAGATCCTAACTATGGACTTTGTAACACAAATTTCTTATAAGATCTATGTCTAGCAAGCGACGACGAACACAAACCAAGCGGTTTGTTCTCAAGAACTTCACATGCGCAAACGTTTAGCAAATTATTTTACTGCTTCGAATACCTACAATCATACTTCGTTCAAAATCAGCTAAACTGCGTCTTCATACCCATTGCTTCTACTTATGTTGATCTCTTGCAGTAATAAGATGATATTAGCTAATCTTTATAAAATGGTTCCGTAATTATAATACACTAGCCTCTCAGCATCCTATGTTTTAAATAATTTTACTCCTACGAATACCTACAATCATACTTCGTTCAAAATCAGCTAAACTGCGTCTTCATACCCACTGCTTCTACTTATGTTGATCTCTTGCAGTAATAAGATGATATTAGCTAATCTTTATAAAATGGTTCCGTAATCATAATACACTAGCCTCTCAGCATCCTATGTTTTAAATAATTTCTGTTGTATTTCACCGGTAGAGTAGTGTAGTACATCCAGTTAGCAACTGTAAAACTCGTGGTTCTGCTTCAGGTGACAGCATAGTTAATTTTGCTCGTGTCCTCCGTTAGAATAAAACCCTGAACATTTCTACACTCTGAGTTAAAATTTCATTTTAGAGACTAATAAGTGTAAAATATTCATTGTTTAATATGGAATAAAATTATTTGTAATATATTTGAAATCTGACTCGTAGCTAGATCAGTTCCATCAAAATTTATCAGTTTCAAATCTTTTCTTTTATAGGGAGGGAAGATCAAGTGAAAGCGCAGCATACTTCATTATTCGTCAGTATAATGTGCCTTCAGATGCATTTAAATTTATTTACTATCTTCCCAAATGAGTTGTAATCACTGCTATAGCTAAACTTACTACTGGTAGCTTCGTTGTCGAAAGGATAACTGGCGACAAGAGCGCCGCCGTGAAGATTTCCTGATAACACAAACTGAGTGCTTTCAAGCCAGTCTCTCATAGCTTTTGTTTCAGGTTGCTGTTGTTTATTGTTGCTCTTGAAGAAATCTGGAAAGTTGCGATTCAGGTCAAAACCTCTTGCATTATACCTGGTAAGAATGAAAAGAAAAATGCATATTAAAATACGATATACTTTATGTTTTTAAAATTTAAATTATTTTTAACGTTTCTAAAATTCGATGTTTTTATTTAAAGATGAAAATAGTTGAAAGATTTATCATTTCCCTTATGCTTTCTCTTTCTGTTGTCTTCCATCCCATGAACTGTTTTCTGAACTTTAACTTTATGTCCATCTATTTTGTGTATTCCAAAGAGTTTGAAATATCTATCTAACTACAAATAAATCTCTCAAATCCTCCATTTCATACTGGCACCAAGAACTAAATTCATTAGTATAGTAATATATTACTGAATGATTTTAATGTAACCCTTACGGCAAACTAAGATGATACCAATGTGCAATAAAGATAATTATCAGTTTAAACTTATCTCTTCATGCCTATAATTTGTTTCTGAACTTATATCATAAAATTATAAATTGCAGTGTCTTTTCATCTAATTCTGCAAATGATATTAAAAAAATTCAAAATTCGAAAAGTACGTTCATTTAAATTATTAATTAATAATTTAACAGCATCTTTTATTTTCTTATTAAAATCAAATTAACGTCAAAGCATATCACCATTCTTATTGCATTTTACTATTTCTAGCAATGCATGATAATCTAGGAGTGTTTGGGAGTACACTGTCTTTAAATAAATAAATAGACCTTTGCTAGTAAATATTTGGCATTATGAATTTTCTGTTCCGTAACAATTTTACATTCATTATCTTACACAGGAAAAACTAAATGATGATGCTTCATTTGTATACTTGCATCAGTTGAGCAACAAATTCTAGTTAGTTGATGTATTCAAAAGTAAAACTTTTAATTTTTATCCCGTAGTTTTAATGCATTTTGTTGGTAAAAAGATTGATTTAAATCTCTAGAAACGCATATCTAAATGTTGAATATACAGTGGCTGTTCGCCCACTTTTCAGACGACCTACTTTGCTATAAAAAATCGCCTGCATGGAAATTTTATTTTAACTGCAGCTATATTTATGAAAGTGTACATTATTGTCTGCTATTTGACAATTTTTTTTCACACAAAATGGCATTTTTAAAGAAATAATAGACGGAAGGCGATGTTTATGCTCTTTCCGAAGAAAATTACTCGTATTTCGTTACGAAAATTGCTGTAAAAGCCATGATTTTTCAGTAAGACAGTTGCATAATTATTAGAATGCCATTAATCAGTTATTCAGTTGTAAACAACTGATTAATGCTGATTTAAATCTTAAAAAGGCAAAAAAAATGTAATGTGCCTAGTCTTTCTCCACTGCATATCGCCAAAAGCAGAACACGCTGCAGAACTCTCTATGAGAAATAATTATTTGGACAAAAATGCAAAAATGTTATTACAATAGATGATTTTTAGGTAAATTCGAATAACCGCAATAACCGAAATCCGTTTATTATTTTTAGTGAGGAGGAAAAAATCTTAAAACATGGTTCAAAGAATCTAAAGAAAGTTTTTTAAAGGGATTTATGATTATTGTTGGTTTTCGATATAACAAAAACTAAAATTTAAAGAGATTGCAGAAATCTGCTAGGGTCAATTTAACATATTATCAGAAACATATTTTATAATCAATTTTCAAATAGGAAATACTTCGTCTTCACCCATATTGCCCTCAATCAGTAAAAATTCGTCAAGAAAAAGCAAGCAGCTGTTGTGTAGAGAATTTGTCTGATCGCGTTATAAAAACTAGGTAAATGATTTTTTGATTTATGGAAATCTTAATTTTATTTGATTCTGAATTATTTATTTTAATGCTTTAATTTTGGAGAAAAATAGATGCTTCTGGGAATATTATTTAGTTTAAAAGAATATTATTTATTTTTCTTTTATTTGCAATTTTTGTACAAGCTATGATTCATTGTGAAAAGAAGCAGGGAAAGGGAGGCGATTTGCTAAGTCATGATTTCGCGCGCTTTGTCCTTTAGAATGTTCTAGAAAAAATTTCATTGTGCAGTTGACCTTAGGACAGGTAGTACGTGACAGAAGGGTCAGAGGTTGTCACTTAACCTCCGTGGAAGTCATTCAGGTTTTGGCGATCGGAAGGTCCGGTTGTTGGCTAATTGAAGAGGGGCGCGCATGCGCGTTCACCCTTATTTCCTCATTCAGGGGTTGAAACACAAAATTTGCCCAAATTAAGGGGGCGATAATTGAAGCCATAGTGGGAGCCCGCGTTTGTGAAAGAGAGGAAGAAAATTCGAGTTTGAATCACTTTTTCGTGCGAGACTTACTGTGTGGATGATACTTTTGAAACTTGCTCTTGGGTTGAGCAATAGAAACCATGTAATTTACGAAGAGAGGTGTTTCCCGGCGGGGAGCGGCAAATATGCTCCCCGGCCGAGTTTTGGCTAAGAGGCGAAATTGATAAGTGTACGAGTTCTGCTGAGAGATTTAAAGACTTTTGGACGTTACTTTTTGCCCGACTTTGGACTAGTTTTGTTGAAGGATTTAAGACTTTCAGGATTAAGACTTTTTGCCGGACTTCCAAGGCTGAAGGATTTGTTAAGTTTCTGTGGATGAATATGTGGTGAGTCAGGCGGATCACGGCGGACACTATCCGGCCGTCGCCTTGCTGTCGAAAAAAAAAAGATCCAGCGAGTATGAAGTTTTTTTTTTTCTCTCCAGCGAGTATAATTTTCAAAATTATTGGCCATGTTCCAACCCGGGCAACGTGAGATTTGATACTCGACATCCTGACTGCGAGCTTGAAGATTCTGCTCGAGTGATGTTTCTAGGGCTTGTTTTCTGCGATGCTGAGCGAGCGGATTGTGTTGCTGAAAAATCCTGGAGTCGGTGTTATCCGGAATTGCGGCCAGTGACACCGAAAAGCGTGAGACTCCTTAGACGCCCGTTTTCCCCTTACGGAACGAAATTTTTCAGGAATTATGGTGGACTTATAATCCCTTGAATTTTCCCAGAATGCAAGGCCAGCCCAACACCAAGTCGTCAAAACCTCAGATAAGTGCTTTGTTATCATTTTCCTTAGAACTTTTGGAAATTGGAACTTTACCTTAAATTGACTCCTAACAGCTTAAATTAAGTCTACAGAAACTGAATTGCTTCCTTTTTCCCCTTCTTAATTGACCGAGGCAAACTTTAAGGTCTTCATATGAATTAGTATGTAATAGTGTAATTTGTTTGTATAATCTTCCTTAGAACAGATGTTAAATTTCAGACGATATGTTTTTTTAACCTCTTAGAAATTACAGAACGAGTATCCGTTAAATTAAAAGGGTCGTGTAATAGATTTGCAAATCATGAATTTAAATGTAACTGAAAAAAAATGACAAATTGAAGAATTCACCTGTGTCTAAAATAAGTAAATTGAAACTGTAACAAAAATAAGAAGTTTGACTCTCTGATTAGGATAAGATTAATTTTTAATTGTGAGGAATTTGAATAAACTGGTATTTAATCTGGAAACCTATTACTTATGTTTTCTTTATATCCTTTATGTGTTTTTTCTTATATATATATATTGATTTTACATGTTAAATATTCGATTCTCTCACGGCGCGATCCCGGATGCATTTTCACAACACAATGCATTACCGTTTTACCTATACGATCACTAAAAGTGTGGTAATTAGCAAAATCTTAAGAATTTAGTTTCTCAGTTGATATTAAGTTAGTTACGGTTTCACCTGTCTGTCTCTGCATTAGTTTCCTCCCTCAGAGGAAGTTGTAACACAGCATTGGTGTCCATGATTTTTCGGCAAAGTATAGAAACAGAACATACGTTTCTCTTACTCAACACTGATGTCGTCACTACATAACACAGCCGCACGTCAAACCCATTGCTAATTTCCTTAATAAAAATGAAACAAGAAACGTGTGTCAAAGCCATACCCTGCGCTTATATTCCCATTAAATCTCCTGATGTACAATCCACGGATTTTCGCGCTTCTGACTTTTAAAAAGCGGATTATTCAGATGTCGAGCTACAACCCTCTTTGGACATTGGAAAGATGCTCAAGAGGAAAGGAACAGAATATCTCTTCCGCTACTAAGAAAGATTTATTGTTTTGGAAATTACGGTGTAGGAAGATAATAAAGAATAAAAGCTATTAAATGGAACATTTAAAACGGAAAATTTTTATGTAAAATATTTCTGTAAAGACAATGAAAATAGTCTAAAAAATATGCAAACAGCCTTAATAAATTTCTAGCTTTAATAATCATAAAGGAAAAGGTCTTTAATAATAATGCTAATTCTGGAAATAAATCTAAATTACAAGTATTTAAAATATAATAATCTTGTATGTTTTAATGGTTTTAGCCTTTCTTAGCCCTTTGACAAAAATTAGCAAATTATTGATCAAACATAAATTTCAATTTTTCTTTGTTCTTTATCCGACTTCATTACTAATGGAAGTATTATCCTACATTCTTGCATCTGAATGGTATAGTTCAAACTGTACAGAGTTAAAGTTAATTAAATATAATAAAATAAGCGAGCAGATATAAATTATATATTGTGGAGTGAATACAAGGTTAAAACTTTCATTAATAATGAACATAATACACAATTCATTATTGTTCAATTAACAGTACCAATTACTTAGTTTATGATTTTCTAAGCTAAGATTTTGCACATCTTAGATTTCTAGCAATGCAACCATGTTCACTGTCAGACTATATTGTTGTTCAAGTATTAAAATCTTCCATTCGAAGAGCAAAAAAATATGTTTTTAATAACAGCGCCGCAATGAATTCTAAGAAATTTTCCATTTAAAGCATTTATTTCGTGCAGTCAAGTTTCAAACCTCATAAATCCTTTTCATTTATGTTTTCAACAGATTTCGGCCAAATATTAAAAAAATATTAGTTAAGTAAATTAATGATTGTTTAATCTCTCCAATGTTATCTATCTCTAAAACGCAGAAGATGGTCTTGTATATCATACTTAACAGGAACTTCCTTCAAGTGGATTTCAAAATATCACAAATAAACTATCACGTGAAATCTAGTTCGATCACTCAGCGCATATGGCTAGATCAGTAACTCTGCTTTCTAGCATACCTAGCTGGTAATTTAGACAAATGCACTAAAATTTAATTACACTTAAAATACATTCAAAAATATTTATTTGGAAATATTTAAAGCGGGTAATTTTGTGAAAAAAAACACTAAAAATTTTTCCAATGTTCTACTCTATATTTTACACGGGAATAAATGAAATAAAGTTAATATAATAAATAAATGAAATAAATTTGGAATAAATTAAATTAAACGAAATAAAATGAACAAAATATATACAAGAGATTTTCAAATAAAATGAATGCAGTAAGTAGACACTCAGAAACGCTGTCTATGATCTACCAAGAAATACCATATGCTGCTTGTTAAACTGATCATCATTGCTGGGTGTGGAGTCTGGAATCAAGGATCTATCCTGTTCGGCATACGTATGCCATACATGTTCAATAAAATTCCGTAGAATACTAAGGTTATACAATGTAATTAATCGTGGTGTTCTCCAATAACGTTCAAGAGGTCGATAGAGGCATGTGTGGCTAATAGGATTCTGAGAGAGGAATGCATCTTCCGGCTATATCCAGGTATCGTAGCAGACAGCAGCCATTACCTTACCAGTTGTAATCATTCATGAAAATAGTTGATATAGGTTTGACGTAACTGCTCAAAGACATGGCTTTCCATGCCATAGAGGTGTTGTCACATGCGGAGTTTGCATTTCTATAATATCTGAGATATCATAGCGCATTCTCTATTCTAAATTATTTTTAGAAGTAATTGAAAATACGTACAAATTGGCCTAAACTTGTTTTCTGACACTTTTGTTTTTCAACTTTATTTTCAAATATCAGTTATTAAATATGGACGAAACGACTTTATTTTTCCCCTTATACTAATACTCACTGTTTCTTAAACATGCGCTTGTTTTGAAAAACGGTGTTTCAAATTGCTTTGGTAAAAAAGAGGAGTTTATTCAAAACGTTCTGAAACTGAACACACGTAAAGTATTCGGACACTTTAACCAACAGTTTATATATAGTAAAACGGGAAAATAACGCGACGTATGCTTTAACCAACATTACAATTTTCATTCGATTTGGAATGAATTTAACTAATATTTTCGTGTAAGAATGTTCCATTTTGTTCCCCGTCTTTATAATGATTATTTTTAGGGGAGCATTTGAAGAAATATCATTTTACTTATTCTTTTCACTAACTAATTTCATATATCTTCCATGGAATGAAGTCCGAGGTACATAGAGTAATTTGTGTAACTTCAGGACAATTATATAACAATCACAAGCTAATACTTGGAGCTGTGTGTTTAGATCGTTATCCTGGTAGAACTTAAAAGTATTTTGCAGATGCGCTTTCATTATTCGTGAATGAATTTTGCATTCCAAGTTTTCTTGTAGATACTTTTTCAAGTTTTCATCACAAATATTTATATATTCCGACTGATTTTCACTATTTTATATAAAAATTAAATTTGAGACTCAGAGGCAACGATGCAACCCCAAACGACCATGCGTTCACCCTCGTGGTTAAGTATAAGCAGTCGATTTTTCGGATTAAATTCTTCATTCCGCTTTCGTCACACAGAAATTCATCCACGAGCCGGAAATATACTAAATATTGAATCCTCTGAAAATATAATATTGTTTCAATATGCAAAATTTACCTTGGGTTTTTCCAAACACCAGAAATAATGTTTTTATTTACTCTTCAGTAAAAAAAAAAAAAAAAAAAAAAAGATTTCCTTCTTGCTGATCGCCCAAACTGTAGTTATATCCTCTCTAATGACTCTTCTGAGTTAATTTCACGGTTACCTTCATTGAAAACCACTCATATAAATCCGCTTCAAGTTTTATAGAATTAATGTTTGGATTTTGTTTGATTTTTCATAAGGTGAAAATTCAAATTCCGTATTCTTAGCTTGGAATGTTATCCATATGTCAGTGCAATTTGAACTGCTGCACGCAGTTTCCGTTATTAACAAGTCAAATATTGTTGAATGCTTTACATCAAGGATTTTCTGGATATTTTTATTATTTTGACCACCTATAAAATGATGAAAAGTTAAATTTGTAACAGAACGTGTCATTTTGTAACGTCTTGAACTGTTCACTTCAGATATAGAATTTAACATATTTCGCAGAAAAATTAATAATTTCTAAACGTAGGATATAATTCTTGTGATATAATTTAATTTAAAACAAAAAATTGCCTCTGCCCCCAATAATAAATCGCCAGCTCAAATAGAGAACAAAAATATTACTCGTAGAAGTAAATTTGGAATCTGTGTTTCAATACTGAGTATGAAGTCCATAAAATCAAGTAGACAAGTATCCGGAAAAAAATGTGAGCCGCTCTATGTGTTCACGCATAAATTACACTGATCTTCAATTCTGCACAGTATGGCTAAAATTCTCTATCAAATTTATTTTTTCGCATTTATAAGATAATAAAACTATATTACAAGCTCGAAATAAATCCTCTGCTCGCTTTTATAGAATATCTAAATAATAATTGCAGCTGCTTCCTATTTTCTTTAAAAAAAAGAAAAGTTCAGGCAGCGAAAGTATGATAAATAAACAAAAATGCTTACCTTCCCTGGCCCCCAGAACATTGACCCTCTATGGCAGATTCGAACCCATCCGGGTTCATTGAAGGCATGATATGAATACGTGTGGTATCTACTAACCATCTGACATAGTTGTCAGTATAGTAGTTGTTAATGAGGTAAGTGATTAAGTGGAGCATAAGTTCTCTGCCAACAGCCTGAAAAAATAAAAAGTGCATTTTAGGAAAGGTAGGAGATGTTTAAGGTCACACTTTATGGGAATATTTCAAGAAATGGATGACAATGAAAAAAGACCTGTAATATTAACAGTCTGCCTCTTTCACCGCATTTTCAAGCAAAATTAGCTCTTCATTTACTGGCAGTACATAAATATCATCGAAGAAATTTACACATATTTTCCTATAAAAATATCAATTCACGCAACTATCAACATAGTAAAGATTATCATGACATAGGAACAAATATTTAAGGAAAAGCTTCCCACACCGAATTCTTCATAAAGAGAAGAAGTTTTAATTTTAGCTTTTCGGATTAAAAAAAAAACATATATGTATGTATATTCTAAGAATATCTTACCTTTCAGATTCTCCGAAGAGTAATATTGAAGAAATAAATAAATATATGATCAGTCTCTTAAAGTGATTTCAATTAACAATAAACTTCCTGATACTTCCTCTTAAGAATATGAATATGTAATTTTGAAAATAAAAGATGTAAGATCCTTTCAGACACTTTTGTTTCCTAAATATGTCTAAAATGGTTACATGTTTAGGAAATAAAAATGTTTAAAATGGTCTTAACTATATTTTTTATTTTCAAAATTACATATTCAAGTTATGTTTTGTTTCCTAAACATTAAATCCAAGTGTAATCAAATATTAACGTCCTCTCACTACTCATTTATTTGCTTGTTTTACGCCCAAGTACATATTTTGTTCAACCATATATGTATGTTTTGTAAAAGGTAAACTTTAATTTAACAGTATTTGTTTCTATTTTCCAAATTTAATACTTTTTATATTTGTATACACACCATATATTCATTCAAATTAAAATTCAGTAGGAAGATACACATCTATTGAAATTCAAAAACAGAGTGCAAACCACTGAAAGGGTTAACTAAGGTTCCTAAGATCAAAGGAGTTCTCTTGAAAATTCCTAATAAATTTAGTTTTAAAAAATATTTACAGTATTTTTAGGCATATAAATATTTCGACATTTTTTGTTCAATTACTGTAAATTACTTTAGTTGGACTCTATAAAATTAATCTAAATTTAGTTTAGAGAATCGTTTCTTACTAAAGAAGCAATATTAATAAAAAATGAAATCAAAATCTACTCCGACTCTAAAATACCTCCTTCTATATAAGAAAAGTAGCTAGTTCAACTCCACGCCAAGGTTTTCTCAGATGAACTCTAAAAGTGTTTTATGTCCTTAAAGAATAAGATAGTCTTGCAATGTCTTCATAAGCACACCACTGATTTTTCTACATTCCTCTTTAGGTGATAATTTTTACATTGAGCTATGATATATAACAATCAGATGGAAGTTGCTAAATACGCACTCCTTCTAAATACGCCTAAATCAAAAATCGCAGAAACTCTCAGCCCTGAGAAAAGCGACATAATATTGATAAAAACAATACTCACATTGTTATATCAGAAAATGATATATGTAAATTATGCTGGGTTTCTAAAATAAATGTATTCAAGTTTTAACTAAAAATATTTCGCTTTCGATCGGTCATATTTCTAAACCGGACGTTCCAGCTGATAATACAATCTAACTCTCTTAAAAGATGTAAAAAGAGCAGCAGAACGCACGGTAATTACATAATACGCACTAAATTCTGTAGGAAAAGCATTCGAAGTAACCAAAAGCAGATGTCAAACGATACACTATTGTGCTTTGGGAATATTATGAAATTTCATCAATAAGCAAAATTAAACAAACAGGAAGACTTAAAACCTTATTAAGGCAAGTAGTAGCTCTTACATGCAAAATAAATAGTTATAATTAGTCCATTGATGTATACAAAGATGAGGCGAAATTTATTTTCAGGTGTGAGAAATATCGCAGATCATCACACTCTCTTGCAGAGTACAGTCTAAAGTAGTGATCGTCAAGGAAGAAGCTCAATTAGTAGCACAACTATTACCGAATTAACAGGTCTGAAATGACTTAGTGCTCTGAACTAATCCTATATTACAACATTGTCTTAATAGCCCAAAAAGGACGTTTGTCCCGTAGGGGATCTTAGTCTCGAAAAGGCACTTTACGCTGAATCGCTTATAAATGGCGTATCACCTTTTCACATTGTTGCCACCAAATATTATCGCCCTGTATTACATTTAAAGAAATAAAATAATGAAGAATCTGCATAAATGTATGCATGTTTCTCGTACTGATGAAAACAACTTTAGCCGGAGGCATAAAATTTTGAATAACGCACACTTCCAACCGAACATGGGCACTTGGAAGCCCGAATTCTGAATTTCGAATTTGTTTTATTATCTACTTCATATTTATAAAACTTTAATGAATTTTTATTAACAAATTCAACAATTTCAAATAAAGCAGTATCAAAACCATATGAAAAAAAAACATTTTTATCTCCAGCGCTTGAGAGTGTCTATCGGAAATCTTAAAAGATATACTCTTTTCAAATATTCCAAGATGTGCTGTTGTGATATAAGAGCCAAAAACGTGATATGTAATAAATAAAGTAAACACACAAAACGTTAATAATAAAAAGACAAAAAAAGCTTTGTAAAACCATCTTAGTAAGATAACGGAACATTCATATAATGACCTAAAGACTGAAAAAAAAAAAAAAAAAAAAAAAAAAAAAAAAAAAAAAAACAGATAAATTATGTCAACATAACCCTGCATCGGGAATTCTAAGCATATACTGCTATGGTGCTTTTAATTTTTTTTTTGTAGTTTTTCAGTTGCATTATGTATGGCGTAAATGCGCAGAAAATGATGTTTAATTATAAAGCTAAAAAGACAAAAAATATGGGTTAGTAGGAGTGAGTAACAGCAGACTGCAGAGTGGTCGACTGCGAGCTCAGTGAGAGCGTACAAAAGTTTAACACTTTTGGGCGGCTGTTAAAATCTGAAACCTTTCAGATATTTTTATATAATTTTCCTCGAACGAAAGAGTAAGCACTTCCAAAACAAACCCTTCTAATAGCTTGAAAATTTAAGCGTGTTACCGATTTGGCAAGATATCGATCAATAAACGGTGAGCATTTTATAAAAAAAAAATGTTCTTCGGCCGCATAGAAAGCTTTCTGTTCAATTCTCTGGTTTTGATTCAGCGTTATCCTTTCAATTTGAATATCAGTCGGCTCAGAGGTAAACATTCGGAAAAACGGTATGCGAATTAAACACATAAAACACAGCAAATGGCTATAAATTAACGATTTAATGAAATACATAATATACGCGCATATCATCACCGTACGAAATGTACAACATAGAAACAACACACACTTCTGCAAAAATGAATAAGAACCAATTTATAAACAAATACGTATACGTACAAAGATATATAATGTGCAAAAATTATGGGTTTATTCTTCCTTTCCTGTGGTTACGCACCATTTAGATAAGCAACTCATTTTACTTTATATCAGAATAAGATTAAAGAAAGATAAAAATTCAAAATTTAATCACTTGATTTTAAAAGCGGTTTTAAATATATTTTGCTGTTTGTGATATCATAAAAATAACACTTTTTAATTTTGATACTTTTAATTTATTTCGAACAAAAATTGATAAAATATTCTGCAGACTTTACCTTAACATAACTCAGATTATCAGTTTCCTTTATTTACTGTAAATGAGAGTTTATTAAAAAGATTTAGTTGCAGTACGAAAGGAAAAATTAAGAAAATAATGTTGCAAGAGATAAGTATACACAATGATTATGCGCTATTTTGATATTATGCACTCCAAATATTTATGAATGTTTCCCCGTTCTCAGTTTTCTGACTGAAATAAAAGAAACAAACATCAAAATAATTATTCTCTAACGGTTAGGAAAATGGCTTTAAAATATTTTCTCGTTTTATCTATTGAGCATGCCATTGATACAATCTCTATTTTCTTTCTTGAAACTGATATTCGCAATTCAATTCCTTTCTCTGACATTTTAGTAACACGCCAATAAATTTAATTTTAGCACTGGTGTTCATATGAAAATTCTGTCTATTTGTTTCTTCATTGCTTTGATTATTTTTACTCTGATAATGCACGAAACTGTTATTTGGAGGTTAGCAATATTTTGAAAAATAATAACGTTTTTCTTTGTCAAGAAATATGAAATTGAAATACGTAACGAACTACATTCTGCAGTATTGCTGTTATTAAAATACTCCCCATTATACAGAACGCATTTTTATGTCTAAACGTAAAATGACGAACATCAAGAATACATTTCGGTGAAAATTCCTTTAATATTTTCATAAACACGCGCAGAAAAGCATCATAATTTAGTATTAAATATTGTATTGTTTTGTAATAAGATTAAACATTACTTGACTGCCATAACAAGTTTGAGAATTTAAGTTTCAGAAACCAATTTCATTTAATCATTTATAAAGGGTGCGTCAGAAAAATGTATACACACTTTGCACCGTCTCAGGAAATTTATTTCCCGACCTACAAGGTCAAATTTCTAAAAACGGTAAAGCTTCAGTCCAGTTTGAAAAAATAAGTATACTTTCTAGTCTAACTGAATGTTTCAAATGGTGTTTAAAATAAGTGTTAAAATTGTGGACTTCAGCATCAAAACGTTTCTGAATACGAGTCAGAAGTGATTTCTTACTTCACACTAAAATGTCTGATGGGATTTCTGCGCACACAGCCTGAATCTCATCCTAAAGAATTTCACGGTTACGTGGCTTACGACGGTACACCTCATCTCTTACTGCGCCCCCCAAAAAAAATCGAGCGGCGTAAAGTCTGGAAATCGTGCAGGAAACTCGATTGCTCCAATGCTCCTATTCATTAGCCTGGTATATTATCACTCATCACTAAAACTTAACCACTATTATGCTACCCTTGAAGATTTTTGCGAGGAACACTGAAACACTTCCAGCACTAGAACTGAGGATTCATGACATGAAGCTGCGAGAGGTCGCCCTAATCGGAATTTCTGCACATCACACATTGTTCTACGAACCTCGAAGTTTCCTCGAAGACATGTAATTTTTAACCATTAAAGATGAATCCCATATTCACATTTCCTCTTTCTCTGAACCGCAGCAATATTCTCAAACTTTCAGTACCACATAATAACCTGCTTCCACCCTTGAAAGCTCAAACACACATCTATATGTCTATGTTATTCTCTTGGCACTAACTAGGTTGCGCAACTAGATCGACGGCTCTGCCTGCCACAATTTGAGTAAACATTTACGTTTTCTTACAAATTTAACCTTGTAGGTAAGAAAAAAAATCTATCAGAGTTCGAAGTGAGCATAAACTTTTCTGACGCACCCTGTATTATTCAAAGTTATGACTATAGTAGAATTAAGATGTTAATAAAATTTTAAAAAATAAATTAGAAAAGTTCCATTATTTCCAAGGTATGCCCTTCCCTCTAAATAAAGTGTTGGGTTGCCCGGAATGTTCATGCCAATTTTGAAGGGAAACTGAAACGCAAGAGATTTAAATTTTATTACGTATTTATTAAATTATATATGTGTATGTGCCATTTTGTTCTATAACCGTTCTCTATCTTTCAGACAGCTTGAAAATTTCGTCCTTCCAGAATCGTTCTTTATGGGTCCGGTTTTCCAGCAAAAAAACGTTTATACCTGATTTTTTTTATCCCGACCAAAGAGTTAAAGTTTTTCCCATTAAAGGTATTTTGTAATGATCAAATAGGTGGAAATCAGAGGGCGCGAGGTTTGGTGGATGAAGTAGAACATCGCAACCGAACTCCAACTTTTGTCGAGTAATCAAAGACACATGAGTCCCCGCATTGTTCTGATAAAACACGGCGGCCTTTCGATTCGCCGTTTCTGTTCGTTTTTGTTCAATTGCTGTCTTTAGTTCGTCTAATTGCGAGCAACACTTCTCTGAATTTATCGCTTCGCTTTACGCACAGCATGCCTTCTACGTGGAGCACGACCTTCTTCGGACGAAGACCGGCTTTTGGCATGGGTAAAGGTGGTTCATTCCGCTTTTTTTTCCCCAAGTTTCGCGTTTCATCCCCCGTCGTTACGTGCTCTTGAAAAATGATGTCTCCTTGCTTTATTTGTAGAGCGAATCGCAAATGGAAATGATGCTCATAAATTGTGGGTTTTGATATATTTAACATTTTTTGCTAATTTACGGGTCGTATAGCTTGGGTTATTCTCGATCAGTGTTTCAATCTGATCTCCATCTGCGATAGAGGGTCCACCTAGGCGAAATTGATCTTTAAGTTTGAAACCACCGGCTTTCAACCTAGCAAACCACTTTCACACAGTTCTTTCAGCTACCTTCATCATAAACAGTATATATCTTTTTAATTTAGAAGTTAAACAAAATTTAGCTAAAATTTAGGTAAGCTCAACCAGCTTACCTAAATTTTAGCGTATATCTAGTTTGCCACTTAGGTGGCATTTTTGCTTTTCCGGTAAAATAAAAGTATTAGATGCCTAAAATGCACTTGGTTTTCTTCCATATTCAAAAGCATATAAAACTAATAAAAATTAGCATCGCTTGAAGTATCGTGTTTTCCACATACGCTTGAAGTACCGTCTTTTACGATATGTGCGCATGTCATTTGTTTTCAATCGTTCTGATATATTCAAGACCTGTCCTTGCGCCGCCAACCAAAACTCGGCACGAACTTTCCGAACAACACAATAAATAGTGAATTTGTTACCTACGCTAAAGACGCGGATAAACGCATTACATATGCCGAGCATGAAGAGAAACCAGCTTGTTTGTGGAAGTTTGTTTTAAAAACGATCGCAAATATAAAAGTATTGTTTTTGTCATTTTTGAAATTAACGTGATTCAAAAATAATACTGAAATCATAAAAATCTTTTGATTATATTATCTACCCATTTATTAATACTGAATTTTTAATTCGCGTAAGATAACCTATGTCTTCCCTCAGAAGGCATCTTTGCATGAATACATTCTACGAATATAAACGTAGCTGCTCAAAAATGGCAAGATGTCCTTAACACTAAGTCGCATTTGGATAATCAGGTTTTATTGACTAATGGTAATTTAACCATGCAAGATAATTCTCACCAATTATATTCAAATGCATTTTTAAGATAAGTACAGAAATTACAAAATGCGAACAGATTTGAATATATATGCATATTTGAACTGTAAAAAATACCCATATTTTTTCCTTTGCTACCAGAAGTAAACGGAAAATATAATTTGAAAAGTAATTTATGTATACTTACTTCATTGCCATGCATATTAGCTACGTATTTCACATTAGGCTTAAGAAGTGGTTCTTCGTTCGGGTAACGAGATACGACCATTACCCATAATTCCCTGCCTGTAAAAGATGAAGCAAAATAAATATTAATTACTATCAATTTGCTAGTGAAATAAAAAATATTAAACACAATAAAAGAGAAAAACAATAAAAAAAAACCTATTTTCCTATTAGGAGCGATTTTAATGCCACAGTTTAAGGGCAGAGGCAATTAAGCACGCTAGTTACGATTATTTATTATTTAGATGATTGCTGTTGATTTTTAATGGATGCATTTATAGTTCAAATTTCTACACTTAATGCGCTTAATAGTCCGAAAGTCAGTAAAAGTTATTTTTTTTTTTTTTATTTTAATGCGTGCATTGCTGTCATTATTAAAATTTTCTAGAGCATTTACTTTGTGAAATTTCCTACGCATTTTAGATTTCCATTTCAATTCTTCCCCCGCCCCTTCCTGCCAGTCTCAACATGTAAAAAAATTATGTAAATACTGCATTTCAATAACTACACTTTGCCTTATTTCGAAGCTATCGTTTGCTTCCCCCTCCTGTATTTGAGTTTATTCAATATTTAACTTTAGTTGATAAAAAACATAAATTTAAAAAAATCAAAAACCTAAACTACAAAAATAAAAAAAATAAAAACATTTATGGATTTTAGGGAAAGAAGCTATAGACAGGAATAAAATAACTTTTTCTCTTTATAACGCAAAACCTAAAAATCAATACATTTTCTCTGTACGCTATAGAATCGCTATAGAATATATATCTTTGTACGCTGAAATTTTTTTTATTGTATTTCCCTTTTTTTTCTGCAACAAAAATTAACAGATCCTATTTATTATAATATAAACTTATTGATATTATTTTTTGTGATACTTAGGGACGGAACAGATGCTCTCGTAAATTAAAAAAATATATAAAAGAAATATAAATATTACTAAAACTTATTTTCTCCTGAACAGGTTTTGAATATATTTCCTTTTTGTATTTACAGTGTAAAACATTAATTGATTACACACAGAATTTTTCCAAACGTTTACATAAATATTTCTTGAATGACTGAGCATAGATCCACTCTTATAATTTTATGAAATAATGAAAGCAAGCCTCTAAACTAAGATTTGTTTAGCAATGTGATGCTTTTTATTAAAAATTATTGAAGAAAATTATTAAAATCTTTTATACGGCTACGTAAAAAAAGGCAATGCGAAACATCGCTTCCTACAAAATCATCATTAGAATAAAAAGAAAAAAATCAGTTGTCAGTGGGTCAATATGACTCAGGATACATTAACAAAATCTTCTGGCTTTCTTAGATAAACACTGCCATAGATAGGCTGTGGATACTTTTGTATGCGAATTTCTAAAAGATACCATTTAGATTAGAAGACCCTTAATTCAATAGTAATGATTTCAAACTACTAGTTGTAAAAAACATAAAATACAGAAATTTTATATTAAATAAAATTTGCTTTGTTGAGATTACCAAACAGGAATTTAGTTTTTTTAGGCGTTTAATTTTCGAATTTATTTTACCGATTTAACTGCTACCGGTTTCCCGATTTTAACTTCCTTGTACAAAGTAAAGGAATCATTGTACTCGCGAAACAGTTCGGGTGTCATATTTCAACGAAAATATCTATTTTGTCCGCACTTGAATGCATTTGAACGACGTTTTTGGGAGAAATCTGTACGTACGGACAGAATAAAGGAGGTTTTTTTTTAAACGGATTGTAAAATGGATTCAGAAGAGATATTTTCGTGACAATTGTATGTATCTCTGTATGTCGAATATGTATGTATCTGACATAACTCAAAAACGAGTAGCTTCATAACGTGGAAATTCCCTTTTTGGTTGCAATCGGCCGCACCAAAAGTACATAAATACGTACTATATATACATATACACCTACAAATGTTACCGTCACGGTCAGCTCAGTTTTTTTATTCTCATTATGCTTATAAACTGCGAGTTTGTTGCTTTAACAGTGATTGATTTAAGCTGTTCTTATGTTCGGGTTCCGCCTTTAATTAATCTGTGTGCAATAGTTGTAGAATAATGGATAATTTAAAAGTTTAGGTGGTGCAGCTAACCCTAAGTCATCCGCCATTTGTTTACGTTTGAAGGGTTTAGTAGAATAGTGAATTAAGTCAGTTTCTGCGAGCTTTCATGCATTTTTTGCTTTGTACCGAAGTAAGAACTGAATTAACTGATTGAGAAATTTATCTCTAATGAAATTCGAGAAAATATGATTAAATGAAATGCAGAAAAAAGAAATTCATATATGGTGTCCACATCAGGTTTTTAATATTAAGAAAGGGACAAAATTAGCAACTCTTAATATATTAATATATCAAAAAATAACTAATTATCAAAAATAATTAAATGACATACGGAAGAAAGGTCACATTTGTGACTGATATTTTAACGTATTACGCATCAAAGCAGCTTTACTTAAAAGATACTGTATTTCATTTTACTCTAGAACAGATTTTTCAATAAAATGCTTTTTCAGTTTTCCCTAAAATAATTTTCTTTTAAGTAAGTTATTTTTCTATATATCTTTTTGGCTCTTAATAAGAATACACTTTTTTTTTGTTCTAAAACGAAAGTTCACAAGATTTTTTCTCACTTTTGTTTTCAAAAACGTTTCAAGTTTTGAATATATTACATTTGAAAGCAAATTGGCAATACTAAACATCACTACACGTTTACAGAATTCTTCAAGAACAATGGATAAATAAATTCGCGTATATGAATAATGCTGCTCAGTATACATTGGAATTTTCTGTACTATAATATTTAATAAATTTATTTTACTATTAGAGTTTAGGAAATAAGAAAGAAGGTTATTTTAAAATCGCATGAATCATTCTTTTCGAAGTAACTGATAAAATACCCTGCAGGTGTATCAGTGTTTAATGCATTTACAGGTATTAGTGACAAATAAATGTTGAAAAATAAATTAAATATATATATGTATGTATGTATGTATGTATGTATATGTGTGTGTGTATGCATAAAATCTCAAATGAACTACCATACGAAAAAATAACATGAAATTAATTAATTTTGTTTAGTTAGATTATTTAATACACATTCGATCAACTATAGGTAGATAAACTATACTACGTTAATTTTGAATATTAAATTACTCATCTGTCATTATTTGAAATGTTAAAATCATTATAATTAATTAGGTTACTATAATTAATTGCTTTTATATTTAGTTGATTTATAATTTAAATATAAGTTATTTTTTTCTACTCAAAACAAACTGAATATTATAACACGAGTTTCTTAAAGATAAACTTATAACTTAACATCCCAGAAATATATTAGAAAAAGATGGATGCGAAAGATTGTTATCATAACATATCTGCCATATGTAGATCCTGAATGTGATGTTCCTCGTTTCGTGTTCCGTTATAAGTTCCACTTCAAAGAAACCAAATCCAAATGAAGGCATAAAGCGTTTTCTCACATCAATAAATATTTTCTTTAGAAGTACTTTCCCTAAATATGAAATCGATGTAGAATTAGCAAATACTTTTTAAATAGAATCATTATAGAATTAAGGAATAAAAATAAGATTTACGAGAACACAATTGACAGCAGATTTATATTTCTTCATACTATTTTACCTCATTATCAAGGGAAAAATAACCCTCAAACTGATTAAATAGCATTGACCATAGCCCGTAGAGAGAAAATGCGCAGTTCTCCGCAACGATTTTTTCCCTTAACATAAACCAGAAATCTAAATCAGCGAATCTTCTAGCTACCAATTCTTTGATCTGAAGAGAACACAAGCCAACACAAAATTTAAAGAAATAAATCCAATTTTATCCTCATGCATATAAATTGTGTTTTAAAACATGTCTTCCTTTAGACCAATTCAAATGTGGTAAGATAAAGTAATCCCTTGTTTTATTCATGTTTTTCGAAAAACCGAGTAAGGCGACTATACGGCCTAGTTAAGCTGCTGAACTTGGCAGAAAGTAAAAAAAATAAAATTTTGTTTAATTCTGAAAGAAATGTAGCATACTTTTCTCTGGTGACTTTATTTAATTTTTTATGAGACAGACATAAAATCTGATGATATATACCACTTCAAAAACAAACATTTTTATTCTTTTTTTAATGCGAAACAAAAATTAAATTACTTTTTATGTATTTATTAAATTACGTACAAGCGCTAAACTTCAGTGACATATTTACGTTGTAAAATTAAAAATGAAATGAAAGTAAGGGGCTTAATGTAATAACTTGATACAATTTTGAAACTAGAACAAAAGCAGAAGATAGTGGATTCATAGTATGGCTGACATATCTTACAAAAAAATTACATTAAATTTTTGAAATTTCGAAAGAATATAAAATAACTTTATATTATTGTCAAATGTTATTTTTCCTTCACATCTGGTGAATTACGAGGACAATCCAAAAAAAAAAAAAAAAAAAAAAAAAAAAAGTCTATATTTTTAGATATACAAAGAACCGTTTATTTTCTATAATTGCTACATCACTTTAAAGATTGAAGAATGCTTTATTTTTCAACATAATCGCCATTTCGGTCGATGCATTTTTGTAGACGCTGTGGCAGTTTTACAATTCCCATGTCATACCAGCTTGCCGCCATGCCCTTCAGAAAGTGTTGAGGAGCTTCAGGAGCATCCAGATGATCCTCCGATCTTTACGCATTTTACGAACGCAACAATCGCGAAACTCAATGAATACGAACTCAACAATCGCGAAAGTTGAGGATCTCGTCGGCAATTGACGGCCTCCCGCTCCTTTCTTCGTCATGAATTTCAGTACGACCGGCTGTAAACTCTCTACACCACTTGCGAACGCTTTTGACATCCATGCACGACTGTCCATACACTTCCGTCAATAGGCGGTGAATTTCAACCGGTTTAACGCCTTTTGCGTTCAAAATCTAATAACTGCGCGCATTTAGCCCTTGGCGGTAACGTTTATCGGGAGCTCCATTTCGAATGGCTGCCAAGCCAAGACAGCATCCGAACGAAGCGCCTTCGTGCTTATGTGGTGGCGGAGAAGGCACCACTCACAACAGTGTTGCCAACAACCGTATTAAAACTTTCTCTACGTCCCCCAAAAATAGGAGAACTTTTTTTTGGGATTGCCCTCATATATTCTTTCTGACTTCCAAATAAGGAAAGGTTATTAAATGCAAACAATTAATTCCTTCACATCTGGTGAATTATATTCTTTCTGACTTCCAAATAATGAAAGGTTATTAAATGCAAACAATTTGCGTTTTGGAGCAGATTTGTATAAAAATTGCATTGTTTTCTAAATATAAAAGCAGAGTTTAGTTAAATTAACAGCTGTTACATAGTTCGACGGAATGCTGCTAACACCATTTTTTAAACATGCATATGAG
This sequence comes from Stegodyphus dumicola, assembly GCF_044657685.1. Classification (NCBI taxonomy): domain Eukaryota; kingdom Metazoa; phylum Arthropoda; class Arachnida; order Araneae; family Eresidae; genus Stegodyphus; species Stegodyphus dumicola. The sequence goes on along the minus strand of NC_140772.1, from coordinate 159,587,420 downwards.
ATCTCTTAGAATTAAGTAATTACAAAAAGCGCTGAATACGTTTTGACGTACGTTTTGCGAGAATAATTTACTGTGAAAACAATTATCATTTATGCAACCATATTTCATTAATAATTCATCTAAAATTCATCAATGATTTTTTTTTCCTTTTGCACAAAACTTTCAATAAATTCTACACAAGGAATTAGAAGATAAGAAATATTTATTTTTTATCCAGTATGATAGACACTTTAGTCTAATTCCTTTCGATATTTTTTACATTGTTTCACCCAGATCTATTAAATACATAGTTACAGAGGAAATGTTATTAAATTCTTCATGTTTTTAAACAACTTCCCAAAACAAAAAAATACAATGCTGACATTTTATTTTGAAACTTTGATGATGCAAATTAAATACTAATTTTCTCCTTCAAAAATTTATAACATTTTAGAAGGCAGAAAAAATTAACTTTTTTACGAAATTATAAGCTTTATCAAACCGAATAATAGATACAGTGATACTGGTATTCGTCCGCTTTGAGATACTCTAACTTGGTATTCGGTTTGGACACGAAAGGTTTTGTTTGGTACACAATATGTGCTTGGCACACGACTCGAGTTCAACGAGTCACGATTGCGTGCACTACACTTGCTCACTTATTTCAAGCCAAAGTTATGACTGCCCATGAGTGTCAGTGTGTCTTTTGCTATTATTCAGTAAACAAACCATGCTATAACTCTGAATTTTCAAACCATGTTTCAAGTGTGTTTTCGAGTACATACTTTGTAAAGCCGTTAACAACAAATATTTGGAAAGTTAATGAGAAGAGTCAAGTAACAAAGAAAATTGTTAATATCATAATGAGGTGACAAAAGGAGATTGTTGAAAAGTATGAAGATGCCAAATGCATCCGAAACTTGACTACTGCATACCGTATGTCAGGTAGGATGGTGTTTACGATTGTAAAAAGGCAAAGACACTATTAAAATGTCTAACGTTGTGAAGAGCGACAAATCGATTATCAAACAAATATCAGAGACTTCAAAGCTTGTTGAGAAATTGCTTTTAACCTGAACAGTAGAAAAACGGTCAGGTACAGTACATATTCCATTCAGTGCTTTGGTACTTTAGTTTTATACAATATTATAATAAGAAGAAAACGATTTTTATTAGAACCGATTAATTTATTCCTCCTTTATTTCTTACTGGAACATTTCGTTTGATATACAACCAGTTTGGTATGTCACCAAGGATCTGGAAGTGAGCAATGACGTATGCTGAAGTACCACGATACATTTTAACTAACCTGGGTTTCTTTCTTTTGTAAATTCACATTTTATTATTTCTTGTAAATGCCCCGAAAATTACTTTCCACTGAAACTTGAAAATATGCACGTCTGTAAGTGAACAAATAATAATTCAAAAATGATCATTAATATCTAGTGGCCTACGAAAACATAACGTACCTTCAGTACTGATGCCGAGGTCTTTGAAATGCGTCAGCGAATAGGTCTTTGCTCTGAGTTTGCTGATTATCAAGCTCCCTGACAACTTTGTGTTGCCCTATAAAGTGGAGTGACAGCTTTACGTCTTCTTTATATTCACTGCACATCACGTAAGAAATAAGGTTCCTATTTTGTTACATTATTGCTATAGGCGGTCTCGCTTTGGTGAGACATCTTCTACGATTGGTTAACGCATTGACTTCTTCCGTAATACGAACTAATATACAGACTAGTTACTAAATAAGCAAATATTTTAAGATAATCTATTTTCATTTACTAAAACGATATTGGATTTTTTAAGGAAACCAAATGTACTTTCAATAATTACCTTTTAAAAGGAGCTCATCTGTCTACGGAGAAAATCTAGCTATCTAGCTTCTTGATTAACTAAAATAAAAATTTATAAGACATCTTCTCTTTTATTTCCGATGCCTTTGTTGTGTAACTGGGAATATATTCGTCGCGTTTTCAAGAAGTTCAGGATTAGAGCTCCGTCGAAAGCAATGCAGATTTTTCCCATCTCCAGCATTAAAACTTTGGTTTAAATTAAAACTAAATACCTAACAAATTATTTAAGCAGATCAAAAACGTTGTATGTATCGTACAGAATTCAAATTATGTTTCTGTCTGTCCCATAAACTGAAACACAGTTTTCTTTTCACCACTAATAAGTCTAGCTATACGTATATTTACCTGATTACCTAGACGTTTGAGTTTAATTATGATCTAATTCTTAATAAAAAAAGAAGATTTCTGAAATTAGTTGAATGTTAAAGCTTGAGTTAGAGAATGAGAAGAGATATTCCCCTAAAATTTTAACATAGATTCATAGATGGAAGAAATAACAGTATGAATGAAAAGGCAGCAATTGCACATAACGTAAATATTACAGCAACAACATCAATGTTATTGGTTTCTAAAATACGGAATACTCAATACGGCATTTACTGTTTTGGCATGTATATTATTAACTATGTTTTCTGATTGAAAATATTTTAGAAAAGATGTTCCTTTCTAATGTCTAGACATTTGTTTCTTACTCAACTGTCAAGAACAGCCCAATACATCAGTAATTTAACCATCTCGTCACCAAGAACGTTGTCTAGAGCGTTATGAGCGACCTATGTTACATCCATAGAAGAAGAGAAACGGACAGCATCCAAAGAGCCAACTCTTACTCAGGAATCAAATCTTTAGCTTTGGGTTAACAGTTACCTACGTTAACAACTGAACCTTAAAGGGCTTAAAAATAATACTACGTCTAAAAATGAATTAAAACTTAAAACAAATATCTAAAATAATTAGAATTATTATAACTCCTCAATTTCTTTACGACAGAAAGTATTAAATTTAGGAATAATGCATGAAACAAAATAATCTCAAAAATGTAACAATAACCAATGCCCGATAACGATTCTTGGGTTGCAGCTTTAACCTCGTCATCCGAGTGGTATCGTAGCTTTGAAAGTTCTACTTTCATGGGACCAAAAACATGGAAGTCACGCGGTGCAAGGTCTGGGCTATAAGGACGGCGATCCCATACATCAAACGTAAATCTTTTCAAAAGATAGCACGTCTGTTTTGTTGTATGAGGTCATTGTCATGAAGGCGCACAATGCCTTTCAACAGTTTACCTGACCGTTGAATTTCAAGTGATTGTCGCAATCGTTTTAATATTTCACAACAAGAAGATGCATTAATTGTGATACCCTTCGGCATGAACTCTGTACGCACCAAACCTTCTCTGTCGAGAAACAGCGTCAGCATCACCTTCCCGATGATGAAACAGCTTGACACGTTTTCGAGTCGGAGAAGTGGAATGTTTCCACTCGAGGGAGCTACGTTTCGTTTCAGGTAAGAAGTGGTAAATCCAAGTCTCATCTACGGTCACAATGGTAATACTGCATAAATTTGAATGCACTTTCAGAACACTTCCCTTTATGTTGCTATATCAGTAAACGAGACACCCACAGAGCACAAACTTTATGAAATTGAAGATGATCGGCAATAATTTTATGCACACTTCCATGAGAAATATCCTGTTCATTTGAGATCTCATCTAATGTTATGCGTCTGTTTGCAAGAATGCATTTATTCAAGTGAGTTGATGGTCTAACCTCACGCTGAGCGTTGTTTATCTGTACGTCCGTTCTCAAACATGCCGCACTATTTCGCGATAGCTTGACGTGACATTATATTTTCACATAAACTTTATGCAACTGCCGATAAATATCACAACAGTTAGACCTTTTCGCCGACAAAATCGAATCAGTGCACGCATTTCCAATTTGAACGCAACTTGTAGCTGTCGAGATATGTTTATGACTGATTATCAAACTAAAATTGCCTCGTGAAAACCGCTACGTCACACGATACAGCTAAATGTCTGAAATGTTGCCAGTTTCATCAAAATAGCCTTTGACAGAAAATTTTTACGAAAGCTGCAGCTAACTTTCTGACTGGCCTACGTATACTTCTGAAGTGTAAGGAGGGATAATGTCTAATTATATTGTGTTAATTAAGCTTATGATGTGAGTTATAAAACTGAGTTAGTTCCTTTTTTTATTTCTTGAAAATTAAAATTTTACATTGAGAGTGCATCATATATGAATGCGGATATTCCTCTGGAGTTATTTCTTCCAAAACCGTTTATATATGATACTTAAAAGCTATCAGAATTTATCGGATGACAAAATGCATGTTCGCTTCAACGAGCGAATGAAATGCTTGCGTACGTCTGTGATAAACCTGTAAATGTGTTTTCGCTACAAGACGGTTATATTTACAGGGAAACAATTTATATAAAAATAATTTTCAATGGTGCAAAATATATTGCTAACATGTGTAATACATAAGATCACGAATAAAGGTTTGAATTAAGCTATGCGATTAGAAAAATCTTAGAAGAGAGTAGTATTGCCTGTTTGTAGTGTAAAGTGATACTTAATTCCCGGCAACTAATTGTATTTATAATACAGCCTTTCAAAGTTCAAAGAAACATGCATTGCAATTCCTACTTTGAAAGAATATTATAACTACTGCAAACTAAAAACAATATGGATTAAAAAAGAAAGTTTTTAACAAATTCATTAATTTTACATAAACTGATTTATTTCAGAGCTAGACAGTTAGGTATTTTTGTAATTAAAATTTCAAAAATGAGCTATTATTTATAAAACTTTGTTTTTTTTTTACAATTCGAGTTGATTTAGGCTTAAGAGATTTATGTTGTAATTAAGAAAATGTCGCAATCATTGAACCAACATTTTGCTACCTTCGAAGGGTCAAATATCAAATAAAAAACAGGTTCCTAATTCAAATCTATATGATAGTTGAAATTTGGTTTGAAAATTTACGAGACAAAATCAATATACAAAGTAAATAAAAGTGATATAAACATGTAAGTTGGATATTAATAACATAATTAAGTTATTAAAGACTGAATTAAAAAGAATATATGCCTGGAGTTTGAAGCGATAGCTCATAATCGAGATAAATATTACAATTAGCAGTCATATTTTAAGCTTTTAAGGAATTTTATTATTTTAATGAAATTTCCCTTCACAATTTTAAAATAATGCATAAGATATGAAAAATGAGCTGCTTACAATTCGGAATCCGTTAAGTAGATACTTGTAGCCAAACTCTAATTGAATTTCATTGTAAATGCCATTCAGTACGAAATATTAGAACTTGTATGTTTAAAATTTAAATGTTTAAGTCTCCCATTTGTTCTCATTAAACGTATTCTTATGATATTTTCGACACCGCAGAAATTACGCAGATTTTTTACAAAACTGCTTACTAGCTTAGAAATTTTATAGAGGGCTTAATGCATTAAGTCCGTATTCTGCTTAATGAAGAAGGTTTGATGCACTTAATCATTGAAATATAGGCCCACCAGCGGCCGAGTGGTAAAGTCGCTGAACACTGGTAGTTCGGTCCGAGGTTCGAATCCCGCGAACGGGCTGGCTGCATGGGCGTTTTCGTGGTTTTCCCCATGTGTAACGTGTATACGAGCCAGTTTCCCTTAGAAAGTCCTCCACGAAGACATCCCTCCCCTTAGGCAGATAGCCCTCGAGGCTTTGCCATAATCACACACACACACATTGAAATATAAATTCAAATTTTGCAATAATTCATTATTCCAAGGATTAGAAATTATGTTTTATTTAGCCAATTCTTTTGAACAAGAGATTTTGTACACTCGAGTTCAAAATTTTAAGTTGAAACTACAAATTTATAAACACAATCGCAGATCAAATCAACATTCATTGTAAATCACCAGTTCATCAAAAATTGCATGCTAACAAAAGCTTAAAAAACTTCTTTTTACACATATAATGAATAACAAAATGTTTACTGTTTACGGTACATTACTGCAATTCTAGTAATCCTCCATTTGATGTTTGTTGTTCCTGTATACGGATTTAATAACTCGAAATTTTAACATTACTATCCAATATACGAATAACGCTTACTTCAGAGCATCACAATTATATCAAAAACATAAATATATTTTGATTTAATAAGAAAAATTTCCATTAGGTAGTTTACATAAAGCTTCATTCGTCATAAAATATTTTAGAATTCAGAATATAAGGATTACAATTTCGCAAACACTTATTTAAGCGTAAGCATCAAAGTGCCACAGGATAACAGTTAAATACCATCAACGACATCAATGGTTTTTTACAAACTTTAGAGGTTTTTTTTTTTTTTTTTTTTTTTTTTTGTTTTATTTTCATTATCATTTATAATATTTATAACAGCAATTTGTATGATACGAATATGGAAACTTTTATTATCTACTACATATAAATTTATCCTCCTATTTAATTTTATAAATTTATATCATATTTTTTATTTTATGATTAATATCATTAATTTAAATTAAAATGTTTCAAATACACATCTGTAAACTGAGATTTTAAGCAAATTTTCCTTCATAAGTTTCCTATTTCTCCTAAGGGTTTTGCGGATCTGAAAGCCCGTTTATTAATTTAAAGAACCATAGGTTTATGAGTTTTATGCAAGTGAAATTAACTGAAATCATTTTTAACATTTCTTTCGGTTCTGCAATTTTCAGATATTCCTTTTCTTACATTTAATACAATTCATATGTTAAACAAAATTAAATTAATAAATTTTCTGTAAACGACTTGCTCTCTTTTTTTTTTTTAATACATAAATGTAATTTGCTGATCAGAGTAGTTTAGTAAAGTATGCCCGTATCTTTTCTCTTCTGTATTATGCGCAATTTCGAAGAACCATATAATGATGGCTGAATAACGTGGTATATTTTATTAAGAGATTATCTACAGGTAAAGATTTAACAAATTTGTTCCAAAATATCAAAACAAATTTGCTCAAAGTACGTGTAGTAGGAAAGGAGCATTGTAACATTATTTTATCATTCTAGGTTATTATTAGCTATTTACAAGCAGAATTTACTTATATTCATAATTTTGATAATTTTTATCGAATTTTCTATTTCATTATCAACCACTTGTACAAAGAAAAATACTGGGAAAGAAAAAAACTTCATAGTGGTATTCTTTCACCATTCCGTCTCGAAACTCTTTGATCTAGCTCAAGAATATTCATTCATAAACTATTCATTTAAACTGCACTTCTATGAAACTAATTTTTACAATGATATTAAGTAAATGTCTAATCTATTTTGAATTTTAAATCTGCAGAATTTTTATACAGTTTATACTTAAGAAAATTTTAAGGGAACGAAAAGTGACCCAGACATATATTTAGAAAAGTAATAAATTAAAAATATAACCTTTAATTTTTTAAATGTGCATACGTTACAATTACAGATTTTACAGATCCCATCTAATTTCTGAGAAGGGATTTTACCATTAAATAAGGCAAATTTGTTACCAAATGATATAATTAAATTATTCTTTTTAAATAAAATTAAAACTCGCGTTAACAAAAGAAAAAATAGGAACTCGGTGTGAAATCTAGCGCTTGCTTCTATACCTTTCTTTCTTTGAAAGGTAAACTATTATAAATAGGAAAATATCAAAACATTAATAAATCCATTAGTGCCCAAAATACAAAGGCTTATTGTTTGAATAAGATTTAAAAAATGCAGACAGTGGATCGGTATCTGTAATGCACCTCCAGTAGTTTAAGATTGAGAATAAATTTTATTTTTCATACGAAAGGTAGTATACTCAAAAACTTCAATAATAAATATAAACTGAACTACTATATCGGCATTAAAACGAGTTAAACTTTATACACTGGATGACAGATACGCGAATCTAATTTATTTATTATAGTAACAGTATAAATTGCTTTTATGTTTTATTATTAGCCCAAAGAAGCGTTACCTCAGAAAGGCTATTAGTTTTTGTCATTTTGCGTCGATTCACTGTAAATGTCTGTATAACTTTTCAAACTGTTGCCACCAAATATTATCACCCTGTGTTATATTTAAAGAAATTAAATAATGAAGAATCTGCATAAATGTATGTATGTTTCTCGCATTGTGATAAAACAAAGGTACCTAGAGCCATGCAATTTTGAATAGCGTAATCTTCCACTGAATATGGGCATCTGGAAGCCAAAATTTGGAACTTGAAATTTGTTTTAGTACCGATTTCATATTTTTTAACACTTTAACCTAATTTTGATTAACAAACTCAACAATTTCAAAGCGAACAATGGCAAAACTGTACGAAAAAACATTTTTATCTCCAGCGCGCGAGACTGTGTATCGGGAGTTCTAAAGGTATGCTCATTTTAAAATTATTTTCCGATATTGCTGTTGAATTTAATTTCATAGTTTAAGTGCGAAGAACATGATATTTAATAAATAAAGGTAACATAGAAAACATTTAAAAAACGGGCAACATAGAAAACATTAAAAAAACGGCTCTTTGGGCGTAATGTAAAATATGAAAATTTCAGATTTTTTTTAAACCTCTTATTTAGAGAAGCAAATAAAATTATTTTACATTATTGATTAGAATGTTCCTAACATAAATCGTATATAGAAGGTCTGAGGTTCACGAATTGGCACCATCGTTGATATTTATCTGTAGCAAACAAAAGCAGCTAGAAGAAAATAATTAACAATAATCCGAGATTTAAGTAACACATATTGGTTAAAAGTATTTAAATTATAATAAAGCAATAAATTTTCAGTAATCAGTCCAGTAATCTGTATTATAAACTAGTAAATATAGAAATAAAAAAACATATTATTACGCACATTTATCAAATTAAATAATTTAAATACCATTTTTACAGATATTATCAATTTTGAACACTAGATGATATATGGTCAAGATTAATTCATTTTAAATAAGCTCATTCGCTGTATAAATATTTACAGAATTCTTAAAAGAAGGTGCGCCTATAAAGTATTGGTGTGTTGAGTTATGGCAAAGCACACGAGGGCTATCTGCCTAAGGAGAGGGGTGCCTTTGTGGAGGACTTTCTAAGGGAAACTGGCTCGTATACACGTTACACATGGGAAAAACTACGAAAACGCCCATGCAACCAGCCTGTTCGCGGGATTTGAACCTCGGAACAAACTACCAGTGTTCAACGACTTTACCGCTCGGCCGCTGGTGAGCCGTGCCTATAAAGTAACCGAGCAAATTAAAACAAAAGCAATGAAATGAAAAAGGGGAACGAATGTATGTATGTTTAGAACTGACATCTCAATTCTTGTAAAAGGCAGTTTAAACTGGTTATTTTGTTGTATGCATATCAAAACGGCGGAATCATTTTCATTTACTGAGAAGACAGTGTACAAGAAATTCACTTCGAGAATTGAATAATGCTATAACATTGCATTGCGTTATAAATTTGATAAATCTGCTACCGAAACGTTAGCGATGATTCGAACAATATACGCTGAGGCATCGTTATCAAGAACGCAAGTGCGTAAGTGCTACAGCTACTTCAAATATGGACGTGAAAGTGTTGAAGCAAAGTTACAGCGCCCGTCAACTTCGAAGAATGAGGAAAATGTGGAAAAAATTCATTCTTCGGTAAACGTTGATATCCATTTAACTCAGCAAGACATACTTGGGCTAAGCAAAGAAAGTTTCAGGTTAATTTTAATCTAAAATACAAAAATCAGTAAGTTTTATGCTCTTTTTGTGCCTCGGATTGTGACAAAACTGCAAATCAAAGACAGGAAAGATTGCTGCGAAGATTTTATAATTCCTTCAAGACAGAGCAACAATTTCTTTAAGTGTATCATAGCAAGAGATGAGTCTACAATACACCCAGAAACAAAACGACAAAGTACACAGTAGAAAGTATCATCTTCTCTCGTAAAAAATCACGCATGTCAAACTCAAAGACTAAGGTGATGCTGGTTGCCTTTTGTTTATTACAAAGGACTTATTCACTATGAATTTATGCCTGAAAATCAATCAGTAATTTTAGACGCAGTGCTTTTTCGATTAAGAAACTGTATAAGACAAATTAGGAAGGAAATTTTTAATTCTGGGCAAATGGTTTATTTTACTTGATAATGCTATTTCCTGTATAGCATTGTCTGTACAATAATATCTTGCTAAGGATTCAATTCCAATAGTAAATTGCCCACCAGCGGCCGAGCGGTAAAGACGCTGAACACTGGTAGTTCGGTCTGAGGTTCGAATCCCGCGAACGGGCTGGCTGCATGGGCGTTTTCGTGGTTTTCCCCATGTGTAACGTGTATACGAGCCAGTTTCCCTTAGAAAGTCCTCCACGAAAGGCATCCCTCCCTTTAGGCAGATAGCCCTCGTGTGCTTTGCCATAATTAAATACACCACACCACACCACCAATAGTAAATTACCCACTCTAATCTCACAACTTACGGCTAGCCAATTTTTCCGAAGCTTAAGATGGCCATAAAGAAACATTAGTTTGGAAATATCTCAGATATCATATCAAATATTACGCGCATTTTGGGAACGGTTAATTCCAACGTTTATCAACAGTATTTCGATGACATGATGAAAAGTGGGAAAATTATGCAGATTCTTCTGGCGATTATTTCAAAGAGATAAATTTATTTGATGGTTAGTAATTTTTTTCTTATTTATAAGAAATTAGCCGATTACTTTATTAGCACATCTTGTATTCTGGGAAGATTTCTTCGTTTCACAAGAACAGATTTAAATGTCCACAGCACATTCATTTTTATGTATTGTCCTAAGATCTACTGTTTTATAAAAATGAGTTTTCGAAACAATAATATAAACAGCAGACATACTATATGCAAAATACATGAATTAATGATAAGATCATTAATTTATGTATAACATTATATTAGCAGACATTTCTAGCCACAGTTATATCCATTTCCATAAAGCTGACTTCTAACATCCATAACACATTAAATAATCATAAATTTTCTAAATCTTTCGTTATGAACAGTAAATGCAAAGTACTATATACAACAGATATATGTTATTAGACATAATTTATAATAATTGTGGCAACAAAAATATATCTTTAATGTATAAAATAATAAAAAGATTAAGGAATTAATTACACAAAGAAATAAAAAGCAATATTCTACGTTTTAACTAAGCATTTACATGAATACTTTCCGTAAAACTCCAGATAAAGTAACTCAAATTTTAGGAATTAGAGGAAATATTAAGTACAATATAAAATTTAACTGGAAGTGTTATGATTTGCAAGGACACTTAAATTAGAATTCAAACTGAAAAAGACTGAATTATTTATTCATTTACCCGAAGCTATTAGAAATGCTGTTTTGGAAAAGTTTGAACTAAAGCATCTTTTAACTCCTTATGAATTCTGGAAAAGTATTTTCATAAACGATGAAAGCAATCAGGGTTCCACTTTTATTTTCAACAGCCATAATTAATTTTCGGAGAAAATTACTTTTATTATTTATTTATTTAGAAATATTCTGCGTACAAATTAAATATCAACATGTTAACTAAACCTTTTTTTTTTTCAAATAACATAATTTTCTTCTATTTTTGTGAAAGCCATCGCTCGCACTACATTTCATTTATTTCAGTTCTTTTCAAATTCCGCCTTCAGCCCTGAGATTCTGTTTAGAAATATTACTTTGAACAAAAGTTAAGTTTCCTTTGTAAACTTCAGATTTCTAATAGTTTTCATTTTATTTAGTGCATTCAAATCTGAGTTTGCAATAATTGCTTTTTTCGTTCTCACATTTGGTTAGACAACTGCTTTCAGAAATGTCTACGTTACAATTTACTTAAACAAAATTTGTAAAAAGCTGAATAGTTTTAGGTTTTAAACTTGTTATGTTACAGTATTTTTTATCGTCTTATGTCTTTTTGATCTGAATATTAGATTTAACAGTATTTTAACTGTCAGTTTGAAAACTATGATTAATTAACAGATAATGATCCGTTTACTTTAGAAATAGGTCCATGGATAAGATTCTCTTTTATCACTTTAATTTTCTGTTTAACTGATTATACCTTAACATAAATTTCGTTATCAACATTTACATAAATCATCGTATCAACAATAGTCGCATGCTAAGGGTTCAAAAATTACATTAAATGGTCAGTGAAAACTGATAATTTATTGCAATATTCCAGCATCTAGCAAAATAAACGGCTGTAAAATAGCTGAAAGAGAACAGAAAAAAAACAAATTCTTGTTAAAGAATGAGGAATATCGTTCTTACTGACATCGCTCCTACAGTAAATTCTGAAACGCAAAACATTTTGGCCTGAATTCAGTCCCTGAAGTAACTGACTGACTAGCTATCGGAGGCATATTTGTCATGCACAGAATTGCGGACCTTCATAAAGCTTCGAAAAAAATCTCTCCAGGCACTTCGATAAAATGTTTTCCGGAAATATCAAGAAAGTCACCAAGTAACGAGAAATCGCCAAATATCGTGAAGGCCAATAAATATAGTACCTTTATACCTTGACTTGTAACAACTGTTTCACAGTTTAAATAGAGATCGATACAGAACCACATAATGTAAAACTCGAAATAAACACTTGCAAACACAATATATGGTATGACTAAACAAAAATATACACAAAGGCCATTGATTATATGCAACAAATAAACAGCAACAAACAATACATCATAAGAACATAAAATATGCATCATAACGATAACATCAAAACAATATGTAAATGTGAAAACAATATAAATCATACCATCATAATATATCATATAAACAAACATCATTCAGAAACTATAAATATAACCAAATAATTACAAGAACTAAGCAAATCAGTTACTAAAGCACGTTTTTCAAGCAATTTTCTTATCCATTTGATTGAAGATGGAAAATGTGTAATTTGAAATTAATGAAACATAGAATTCAAGAAGAAGGTCGTAACTTAAAACAAAAAAATAGAAACATTAGACTATAAATGTTTTCAGCATAAAAATTGTATATTGATATTGACTGAAAAATTTTCTTATCTATTACAGGTTTAAATTTTTCAAATTTCACTCAGTATTTAAAAGATAGAGAATATTTACATCCAGTGTGCCTCCTTGCATTACAACTGTTAAGGAAATTCACTTGTTCCAGAAGATGTCGCCAATAAATGCAACAATTTACTGCACGTTTGTAAAAATACGTGAAAAGAAAGATTTCAAAAGAAGAAGTTTTAGTTTTGAGTAAAAGGAAAAGAAATATCAGGCCGCAGGTGTTCTCAAAAATGCGATTTCCTTTAAAAATATTACATACGTGAGGTTTTTCACTTACAGTTATTCGACAGTATAATCTCATTTTCACTACAAAGTTAGGAAACAAAAGTTTGAAGAATAACTATTTTCTTTGAAATATGATTCAAAAGGAAGAAATGCACTTTTTAACAAATCTATAAAAAATTAATTCTTTCCCTCTATTTCATATATCAGTCTAATTTTTTTTTAGTTTGAATACCATTCAAAACCACTGTCTTTAATATACTTAATCCAATTTCCCTCCTTCAGTTTAGTCAAAAATTAATTTTTTCTTTTTATATTAGTAACTTTTTTTATTAAAGACTCAGAAACAAATGTTTAATTTTATTAATGCGAACACTGAAAAATTCCTTAAGCTTATTTGAAGAAGAAGGCCAAGAGTTTTATGAGTTTACTGTTTCATAAGCGATCAGAAATTATGCAAATCTGAACATAATTTTTAATTTCACATATTTGTTTCCTTGGTTGCTTCTCTTCTAAAAGGTCTGTTGCTATAAGTAGATTTTTCATATTTTTAAAAGTTTACCCCCGCCAGGTTTGTTTGTATGTGCGATTCATTTTATTATAACAAAAATTTCGTTTTATTTTAAAATTTAAATTTATTTATTTTAAAATTAAATGCAGTCCTAAAAAGTAGTTTGATACATCTAGGCTTAGTATATTACCCATCTTCTTGTGTTTTTTTCTCTGAACAAGTCTATCAATAATCAACTATTGCCTAATTATGAGAACAGTGTCCTGAAAAGACAACTTATATCTTCACATACACTTTTAATTTGTGATTTTTAATTAGTGTCTTCAACGTCATTTTCTCGAACCGAGTCGCTTAACATAGTTTTTAAGTCTGATCCAAAACTGAAATACAACTGAATATGTTGAACGAATACCGTACTATATATGTTGCACGGATGATTCAATTTAACTTCGAAATAAATACGGATATACGATATGTTAAGAGTGTATAAAATTTTTCTGACAGCCCCTTACATATATAAAAGTAAGAAATAGTTAAGTTAAATAAGAATAGGGTAAATTAAGTAAATAAGCGAAAATAAAACATACAGCATTAATGTAATCAACGAAACATTTAGATTTCATTCATTTAGCTCATAAAGAAGACATAACTTTTGTAATAAAGAATCTTGAGAACTTCACGTTGCTCTTGTCTGGAATCGATCACAAGCAAGGACACAAATGATAGTTTTTATAACCAGCTAAATGTGTTGGTTGTTATATTATAAGAGCGAAAGACAGGAAAGACTTAATTTCTTATATCCCTCACCTGCATAAAGGTGAGTAGCAGAAAGGATGTTCGACCATTGGGTTATTCAATCCGTTCAGATGAGAAATTACCGTCAAATTGTTTTAGATCAAGCAATGGTGTTGGAGAAGAGAGGATATGGAAGAAAAAGAGTGTTAAAATTTATAGTACTTCCTTTCCGGGTCAAACTCAGAACTTGCAATTCAAGAAGAAGGTCGATACCTTCTTCTTGAATACCAATACCATATGGTATTGTTGTCATAATACCGTTACACAGCAAGAGCACATATATGAAATCTTTTTATTTCTTACAAACTGTATAACGAATCTTAATATAAGGAAAGATTTCAAACTACAAGAACAAACTTCTAGGAGGGGTAGGGCACACTTAGACAACTCAGAATCTCATCGCAATGCAGGGTTGGAAAAGCAATCCTAAAGAGATAAAGGTGATATAAGAGCTGTCTTAGGAAAGCATCGACAGCCACTCGCAGAGGTGTTAAGACAGAAAATATGCAAACACCGTAATTGCAAATTGATATTTAAAGACCATAAGCATAAAAGAAGTGATGTCTTGCCCGAAATTTCGTAACGTGAACACTACATTGAATCTCGGACGTTTTGAAATACGTCCGACGTTCGCGGTAGCCATGAGAATGCGCCATTTCAAAACCCTGAGTGGATTTCAAAACATCCGAGATAAACAACAATGCATGAATGGCAATCCAGTAATGGGTGAAAAATCTCTTTATTTAACGATAGTTACACTACATGTTAACTTTCAATTTCACATCAAGTGTTCAATGTTCCGACCATTCAACCCCTAACTTGTTAGGATCGCATTTCCGACTCTATGTTGCTATGTGATTCCAAGTCGTCTAAGTGTACCCTACCAGTCTTAGATTTTTGTTTCTCTAGTTTTGAATTACTCTGTGTAATCAGAATTAGAGGAGCTGTTAAATGGCATGCTACTATTTTTACTCATATTGTTTTATGAGAAATTTCTTTACAGTTAAATACATTTCACACAGTTGTTGAAATTGAACGTAATCGAGTGGAAGGTGTTTGGTGTTGCTACAGGAATTATACAAAAAAATAACTTCCTTTTTAACTAAAAGCATCAATAAATAGAAAATAATGATATCTAGCCTCCTTCAGAATGTGATGTGCGGCAGAACAGTCAGACAGTGAGTGCCAGCATGCGCAAATATCTGTAAGTTACAATTATCCTTATAATTCCTTAGAATTAGTATCTTCTTTGGAAAAAATGTTGAAAAATGTTCCTTATCTTTAGGAAATATTCTTTACCTAAGGCATACTATAATAAAAGTGATAAGCTCAGACAGGATATATTACGATTTTAGCTACAAATTTATTTCATACACGTGCATTAAAGCTATAAGTTTTTCATATCCGGTTTGAAGTTCTCCGAAGTCAATTTTAGTAGATTAAAAGTAGTTAATATTCGGCATAGTCAACTCAGTTACAAGATATTACAAAAACGATAACTCTCGGTATTTGAAAGAAAAGCACTCAACTCATAAGAAATATATATAATATTGCACACGTGCAATAAAAATGCAGAAACATGGGAAATCTATTTCACTATCTTTGACAAATTTACAACTTTTATGCCATTATTTATTTCAGACTTTCAAAATACATTAAAAAAGAAAATCAGAAAATTGCTCACAATGAATGTTCATACGGTAAGCACAGAACGCGAATAGAATAGCATAGACTTTCCAGTTATATATTACGCGGAATAATATGAGGACAAGAAAAAATGGAATTCCAAAGAACGTTTTATTATGTAAATTAGGTTATTTGACAATACAAAGCACACAAGGGTTACCTGCTAAAGGAAAGGGATGCCTTCGTGTGAAGGATTTTCTAAGGCAACCTCACACTCAATTTATAAATTTTATTCAGTACGAAATCCAAGCCCATTCTTTTGAACCCAAATTGAACTACCAGCATTCAGCGGTCATAACCACTTGTCATTTGAGGACATTTAGAGTTTCAAAAACAGCACAAATCTGACATGGCAGGTAAGCCTAAAGAAATGTTATCAATCTTAAATTCAACTGTCCTTCAACTAAAATCTTAAATTCAACTGTCCTTCAACTAAAATCTTAAATTCAACTGTCCTTGTACTGCTGTCGTTATTCTGTTTTGTTTACTGATTAGATGTAATTACATTGATCGCATTCTTTTTGTATTTCTGGAGACGGTAAGTAACTTGAAACAAATCCTTTGCTTAATGATTTTAACTGAAGTGTTCAAAAATATTGGAAAGCTAGATCATTAATCTTAAGTATTAAATGCTATGTACTAAAATCGTATTTGAATGCTATCTGCAAAAGTAAAAGATATTTTGTCTACAATCAAATGAAGACCGAAAAGCAGAATGATTTTAATACACAATTATTCATAAAACCTTGAAAGAGTTTTTAAATTTTTAAAAAACCTAAACAAACACTTAGGCTATGTTTCTATATATTTTAGGAACTCTTACTCTGTCCACCAATGCTCATACGAGAAATGTTTAATGGTAAGGAACTAGAAAACTGTCTGATACCCAAATTATATGAAATCAGCGATGATTAGAGCATTCGAAAACATATACGGCTGAGTATCCCACAGATCATTTTCGGAAATATTTGGAGCAGTACCGTGACAAAAATTTGGCACAAATAGAAAGACCATCCTTTTATAATCCTTTTAGAATCCTTTTAAAATAATGTATGTTAAGCACTTTAAACTAAATAGTAGTATCATTATTCATCTGAATTAAAGTGTAACAATTAATAGTGATGTACGCTAATTCTTGCGAAAAAAGAAGAAAAGACATAAAATTAAGTAAATTGATTAGATCAGCATTAATTACTTTTCACTCGTCAGATAAAATATCGGAAATTATGCCGCAAGAGCATGTATTTAGCTCGATACCGAAATTGGCTCAACCAGAACACTACGAAACAAAATTATCTGTGACGAAGGGCAAATTTGAATCTGACTCTTTAAAATCGAAACTAGAACACTTGGAGACCTAAGAAACAACAATCAAATAAGCAAAATACCTGATACAATATAAACTATCCCACAGATGAAATCAGGAAGTAAAAAGAGCATGACCTTCATATATAGTAATGACCATAAATTATGCAAGATCAGAATTTCCATGACAATAGGAGAATACCTAAATTAAATACAGGGTAACATATACACAAATCATATGTGACAGTGGCGCTGTTGCATTTCACGGATATGTTACGATACGAAGCATAAAACATAAGATTCAGCCATCGTTGGAGCCATATGCACTTTACACACTTAGGCTTCGAACAACCATTCTATATTATTGAATGGTTTAAGTCTGTAGGATTAAACCTTCAGGAAATCGCTGGAGTGTTTAACTAATAATACAGTATATCATTTCGTTAAGACATTGCTGGAGATCTACATAAGGCACTCAGGAATCCAATAACACCGAATATCTATTATCATATGCCATTGTTAACCGCAATCTCCAGCAGAACACGTCTACTTCAGAAGAATATTATGTTCGGAATGTGCTACTACACCATTTAGCATCACATCCAACATGGACTAACATGCTGGGTATGTGTCCATAATGCGTATTTAAATGCATCTCGTCATAATGTGTCTTGTCTTCTCCATCGAAAGCTACGTAGGAGTGATTATTGCCATCTTTGGTGGCTCCATGAGCTATCTAAATCTAACAATTCAGAAGTAAGTTAAAATGCATTATTCTTAATCAGAATTTATTCCATTAAGTAAAAATAAATTTTGCCGCCCAACCGGTATAGTGGATAGCGTCGCTGATTGCCGTGCCGAAGGGCCCGGGCTCGAATCCCGCAGAAGGCATAGATGTTTATAAGTGTAATGAAATGAAATGCGGCGAAATGAAAGTCCTCTCGTGTGGTTTGGTGAAAGGAGAGAGGGGTGGGAGACTATCGGACTCATACCCTCCATTAAAATTGGGGGCGTAACTGAGCCAAATCGCACTGTCACCTGTAAGGTGTGCAAAGCTGTTGCCAACGACAGGCGTAATGTTGCGCTCCTTGCCTCGAAGAATTTCGTGCGCTTGGGCTGACTACTTCAGACAAGTGAAAATAAGCAACAGCAACAACGAAAGAGATTTTACATCTCTTAGTCTTATGTCCTATGTCCTTCCAGTGTCAAGCAACGGACAGGAACACCGCATATCATTGCCCTGAACTGAATTTGATCTTCGGTTCCCATTCATGTTTCAATTACGGAAAACAATGAAAAGCAGCTATGCAGCCAGTCTGTTTGCCTGGAATCGAACCCAGATCGAACTCCTAGTTTACAGACATGTTTAACACTCGGCCACTGGTAGAAATCTCAGTCTTCTTAATTTTATATATAATATATATAATATATATATATATATACTAATGTTAAGCCTCAGATGGTGAACAGATATAGTCCTTTAAAGAATTCAAACTTGATTATTAATTTGGAGTTATGATAAAAAATCTACTATATTTATCTGAATGCTTCGTCACCTTTCTGCCTTCCACCTCCACTGCCAACAAAGCAAACAGCCTTGAAGTAGGTCCTTTAAATAGCCCTTCTCCCACTCTTTGTCTTCGAACATTTTCCAGTACTTCGTTGGAAAATGAACTAAAAAAAATAAGAAGCAGTAAAAAAATCGATTTAATGATACAGCTCGTCTCTGCCACTTTTTCAACCTCTTTTTTTCCCCATAATGCCTCACACGGGATAAAGACTTACGAAATACTTTCTACACAGTCGTCTGCATTTTCAGGATAAACGCTGCATTGATTTTTTTCGGGAAAAAATAAAGTTGATAAATATAAAATAACGACAAAGAAAAAATTGCAAAGAAGTGGTCCTATAAATATTTATCATAGCGAAGTATTGCTGAAAGGAATCGAAGTTTCAACATATTTTTGTATTCTGCCGCTTAAATCGAATTAAATGGAGAGATATTTGTGGATCTATGTATATTGAATATTATAGAAACCGAAAAACAAACTTAAAGAATGTTTATAAGGATCATTAAGTAAAGAGGGACTGTTTAAATCTACTGTGTCTCGCATATAATTGGATAGCTCAACTAAGAACTAATCTGTTCTATTTACAAAATTTTTAGCATTTTAATAAAATTTAATGTTTCAATAAAATTTATGAATTGCAGTTAATAAAAAGTAAAATAACTTTTCGATAACTTGTCAGTTCAACTGGCCCGTACTGTAATATCCTGTATTAGAATTAACTGTACCTGTAGTAAAAATATGAACTCGCTATTGAACAAAATATGCATTTTAAATATCTAAAAGAAATGAGCATTCAAAGATGATTAACATTTCGTTGGCAGCATCCGAAATCTACAAATCTGTATTTTTTACTGTTTTACTTACATTACTTTCAGGCTTTTATCAGTGTTTTAAACCATGTTATAAGATACAAATGTAATTGATTCTTATACAGACGTAGTAACTCGACGTTTCACTAAGCCAAAGATCTGCGAAGCATTACAAATGTATCATCCTCCCCTCCTTAAATCAACGATTTTAGAGGTTATAAGGTATTTCTCCCACCTTATTAGCGTGTCTTCGTGCTGTAGCGGTCTGCATGCTGGGCACGTAATCCAGAGGTCCGTGGTACGATTCCCGGCGGTGCTTATTTTTCATCTCTCCTGCTTCCAAAAATACCTAATATCTCCACAATGTTAATTGTTTTGGTGCGGTAATAATGATATACATCACATTTACTTGCATATTTCCCAGTAATTGCAGGATGTGATTTAGAAATTTCTGATTTATGGTAACTATGTAAAATATATGCACTAAATGGAAATTATTTTTGCTAAGTAAAAAAAAATCATTGATAATATTATTGAAATTAATTGAATACATAATACAATGATATTGGTTATGAATTAAATGCACAAGTTCAATAAAAAATGAACAAAAATTTATTTTTATCACAACAAATAAAACAAAATGCTTAAATTTTCCTCAGATATTCGTTCAGTATTAAAAGATAACTACTGTGAGATATTTTGTAACTACTCAAACGTTCAGCAGAACTGAATTCAAAACAGCTAAAGAGAGTTAATCCGCGAATTCTCTACAGTCAACAAGAGCAGGTTTCTAAACAAACTCTTGAAACAACTAATTGAATTGATAATTTAATACTTTGGTGTTTTTCCTGGCATTCAGCAGGATGATTAGTTCCTGCTCTTGCCAGCATCCTCAGCGAATCCCGATTGAGATTGACATATAATGAATTCCCAAGATGAGAGTTCTCTATACGAAGTAGAATTGAAGAGGTATAATTGAACTGAGAGGTTTTTCTTCTTTTTATAAGCTTTTAAATCACGCGCGAGAATGTTCTAGCAATTTCTTGAAATCAAAAAGAGATATTTATTTATTAAATGTTAAATGCACATGCTCTTGTATTTTTAATTTTCCGGCTTTCTTTTAATATTCGTCACGCGCTAATTTGCACAGAGAATAAAACAATTTTATTTATAATTCTACTATACTACTATCTACGTAAATACCAAATCCGTAACAATATTAACGTGACTTTACATGTGCCCTTTTAAAGCGGTATGTTTATCAATTAAGACGCCTCTTTCGAAACAGTATGCTCGGCGTATTTTTTCCTTGCTGGATTTCAGGTGGTAATATTTGTGGAAAAAGGAGAGAATACACGAGTAAATAAGCTGTACACGTAACATAAAAATATGTAAAGCAAACTTCCGATACTTCTGATTTTAATTGACAATATTGCAGTTTTATGCTTCATTTTATACTGCCCAGCGTGCAGAACCACTACACCAAGACGGCATGCAAGGAAGGCGGGAGAAATACCTTATAACTTTCAATTTCCTCTAAAATCATGTTGCTAATCTCCCAACAAAAAAAAAAAACATATAGATGAAAAATTATTACGCAAACTAAATTCTTTTTCAATTATGACAAAAATTCGAAAAGTACCTCCATTTTAGAAAGCCGAATATGATTATATAACTAAACGTCAAGAATCAACAATTATTTCATCTTTGCAGATCCTTAGAATAGTTAAATAAAGCTTAATACCAAAGAAAAGAAATAAAATTAAGTATACCTGCGATAGGAAACAAATTATTCCGCGATTTCTCAGAAATATATAAACATAGTTTTGTTTTTCGTGCTGTAAGCTATAGCATCCAGACACTTTTTACTGCATTACTAAGTTTACCTAAAATATATCACTTTTTAAATGTTGGCCCAAAATATATTCATGTGCGAATAACTAGAATGAAATTTAAGTTTCGTTATTTCTTTTAAACGAAAATCGTAAGAATTTAAGAGACACCTAGTTTTTTACTCCAAAATTTCATTTTAATATGCAATTTTTAATAAAATAAAATAAATATATAAAACTGCGCAGCAGTCTGAGATGCAGTTTCTGAATTAAAGTCGAAATATTTATGCCTAAAGATTTTTATTTTAATTATATTTATCTCGACAATAAACTCAGCATTAGAACTAAAAAAAGTAAAAATTAAGTTTATAAATTTCATAGATTCACTTTAAAATGCTCTTTAAAGACCATTTCGCAGATAGATGATTAAATGTAAATCGACTAGCAAATCTGTTATAATACTTTATTTCTTGTCATAATTCACTTATATTCTTAATATAATTTCTTAAGAAATTCATCTATAATTTAAGGATGGATAGCTATCATCTAAAGGCATAACAGTAATACAATGCATTACATTGCACTGTATCAAAGTTTTACCTATATATATTACAATGCATTATATTGCAAGAATGTATAAAAATTTACTTTGTTCAGTGCAGTCAAAAGAATTGCTAAAATGCCTAGGCTATCACTATTGCTATGGCAGGGTAAAAGGGATTTCTTAGAACAATTAATTAGTATACAATGACTTTTTATTTTAATAAGAGTTTCTAACTTTTTTTTATCTAAGGAACATATCTAATTATTAGAAAATAAAACACAGATATTGAAATGAATAGAGAAATATATAACTTGACGGAAGAAATTATATAAATAACCTAAAAAATATCATTCCTCCAAAAATTATTTAATTATGAATATCACTGCAGAGTATTTAAGTGAAATTTATTTATCATGACATAAGAAACAATAACGAAAATAATACCTATAAAAGATCATAACAATTTATTAATTTGGGTTACCGTAAGGTATTATTAGTCAAGAAGAGAGATGCTTTAGGGGAAGACATTTTAAAGGAAACTTAGCTCGTATTCACGTTAGACATGGGAAAAATCATGGTGCCCGCCCATTTGCACGCATGTGGATAAATTTGGCTGTAGTATTAATTTCAGATATATACTGTTAGTCAAGTGTCTGACCAGGGTGAATCATAAATACGGCCACATGCATGAATTAAATAAACTTAAAATTTTAGATAGAAACTCTGAATAACATATTTAATGGGAACTTCATTTTTTCATTTCAAATGAGAGTTACATACCCGATATTATATCATTAACCAAAATGGAGCTAAACAGCTAAAACATCTAGAACTAGCTAGTTCTAGATGCTACATTGGGCGTTTTCATCTGCAATTTGCAACTGATTATTACCCAGATATTTCGCGTCAGTGGTTTGGCTCAAAACTGATCCGAGTCCAGAATGATCGTAACACGTGAAGAATCATGATTTTAATACAACATTGTAGCCATCAGCTTTAAAGAAGAGCAGAAAACAACTGCTTACAGAGCGAAAAATTCAGAAAAGAAAATCTCGGTATCATTTCTTTAGTAAAAAGTAAATCTGTTTGGTATTACAGTGCAATTGTCCAAAGACTTCACTTTTCCAATGGTGCTATCTCAGTTGCCTTAGCCGTAATACTGCCATCACATGATACGATTCAAAATATAATCTAATGTTTGAATCAGTCTGTAAAATATTTGGTGAAAACAATTTTAGTACTGACGATAAAACTATTCTGAAAAACCAAATTTTAACTTTTTGTGCAAAACTTCTAATTAATAAATGTTAATTATGTTTTTACAAACTATGCATGTAGTATAAAAACTTAACACATTCAAGTGCAAGATATCTGTAGTTAATAGCTCCTTGGATCTAACTGTAAAGTTAAGAACTGTAACGCTGTACTCAATACGAAACAGTAAGACTCCCAAACAAGCAATGTATATTTAGCCGCTGTTCTCTTAAACTAGTAGAAAAATGCCAAATTTCGATCAGAAATTGAGATTGTAAATTGATTTCTAATACCTTAAACACATAAAAATTCGGACTTATATTTATAAAAGCTTCCTATCCTGAATGCCTTCTAAGAAAACTTTCTGAGAGAAATTGACTATCATTCACATTGTACATTACTATCAGCAAAATATTTATCCCAGAAGCTGTGATATAACACAGTAGAAAATATTCGAGAAGATTATACAACAAAGTGTTTGTTTCATGGAAAAGTCATAAAATACCTAACATCATTTACTGATGGAGACGTGAATGAGAAATAACAGAACAAAAAGTTCTTTAAAAGTTAATGAGACTTGTATAAGTTACCTAAAAATTCGAAATAATGGTATCTTTAGCCATTTGGATCCTAAGATGGCAAACTCATTTTTCTCTTTTCTATTTCGCTTGAGGAGATAAAACAGTTTTTTAAAACTAGGTCAGATTACATCACGGATAAGAAATAACTCCTCATACAGACCTTGTGATGCAATTTTCCTAAAGTAATATTAAATTGACGGTGAAAAAGTAAATAAAAATCATAACATATTGCCATTACATAACTTAATTTTAATAAACATATTTAACAACAAAATCTAAGTTTTAAATTTAATGATTTCTAAATTCTTACTAGTATTTAAAATTATATGTGGATATTTTCTGTTTGCTCTTATTACTAAATACTATAAAGCGCGAATTTTTAAAATTAGGAACAATAATAAGGAATACATTCCTATTACTTATTTAGGCTAAATATTTTACGCATTTGAATTTTCACATCTCCAATTATCTTCCTCAAAATATTACCTAAATATTTTAACATTTATAACTTATAAAACTAAGCAGTATATTTTACCAAGAATACATAAAGGCAGCTAAGAAAAAAAGTAATAGCATAGATGGTGACAATACAAGAGACCAACATTTCCTCCGAGGCTGTACGAAATTAGGCTTCTTTATGTGCCCCAGAAAAGCTGGTTAACTATATTTTCTCCATTAAATGATGATGCAGTTTAGAAAATCGGAAAGAAAGGCACGTTTTTGAACTAGACTAGATTCTATCTACCTTTAGCAGAATAAAGACAGCGGTTATTTAAAAGGAGTAACCCTTTAATAACTCTTTTCCAGCTCCAATTTATACAAAGTATCGCTCCTAGGATAAAATATATTTTAAAGTAATGCTGCATTTCCTTAGTACCTCTAATAATAAAATAAATTAAACATATTAAAAATATATCTTTGGATTTAGTATCCTATTTTATATATTTTAATTTTTCGGCATTATTTATGAACAAAAGCTCAGAACAAATGAGCATTGCTTTATATTGCAGGCACACAGTTTACATAAGTTAATGGATAGGTAATATGAAAGTCCACGCTAGACTACAACCAGTACAGATCGATTTTTTATAGTCTGTGCTACGTTGTTGGAAAAGTTTAAGGGGACCAGTTTTCCTTCACAGCGGTTTTGTATCCTGAAGGGCCACTAGCGCCTGTGCGCTAAACATGGCACATCCTTTCCAGACGAACAGGCTGGCTGTATGGGCGTTTTCATGGTTTTCCCATGTGTAACGTAGACATGGGCAAGTTTCCCTTTGAAGGTTATCCATGAAAGCATCCCACCCTTTAAGCAGATAACTCTAACGTGCTTTGAAACAAATATATAAATCGAATCATGAAAACTGCACTGATGTATAGAGTTTTTATGGCATGAGAGAATTTAAAATTTGTAGAGATGAGAGTCTCCACAGATAGTGGAATAGAAAGCAGGGTAAGAGATGTTTGAATCTCTCTCTTAAGGGATTGTTCTTAAAGACTGGAACAGAGCTGTACAAATTCATAGTATCACTTAAAAATCGTGTGACATGAAAGCCAGCAGAACCCTTGTCGTTTTGCCACGATAAACTTCGCGAACATGATCTGATATTACTATCAGGCTACTTTAACCGATTAACCTCAGCTCCCATTCCAGTTACGCACCGTAGTGAGCGCAAGAATACGAACACAGCTGACATTACAAATTACGATTCACAGATATCGCGCGTATTTGGAGAAAAAATTGCTGATTCGCAACCACTGAAGGGTTAAGGCAAAGCAACTCGAGGGCTATTTCCCAATGGCGGGCAATGTCTTCGTGGATGACTTTCTAATGGCTCGTATGTACATTATACAAAGAGAAAAACACAAAACTCTCCATGCAGGTGGGGCATTCGGCGAGGATATGAACTCGAGTCGAACTACCAGTGTTTAGCGACTTGCCGCTCGGATTTACCGCTCGGCTGGTGAGCCGATATTACTATCAAAGAAGAGAGGTACGTCATAACATTCTATATTATATAAAAATATTTTAGTAGAAAAACTTCAGTTTACTTAAAATCTTTGGAAAAAAACTGTTAGTAGATGAACGCAATAAATTTACTGAATAGTTTGAAATTCATACTTTTTCAGTTTTACACAATTTATCAATTAACTTGTATTTTGACGTCAGAATACATCTATCTAATTAATTTAATGATTCATTTAGAAAATAACTCTTCATAATGGACCCACTCAGTATTTCAAAAATGTGAGTTGCTTTCTTTCCTTCCAGCGACGTCGCTATCCGTCGATGCATGAATCGATAATATAATAGACCGATAACTCGCGATTTACTTAGTAGTAATGTACGATCGACAGTAGCTAACTGTCGATAAAATTGGCCATCTGCAAGCAATCCGTGATGAATACATGTCTCGTCTACAAAAGGCCTTGCTCGGCTTTTATTTTCGAAACTGTTTTTCGTAAGCTTATACCTCCAGCTACAAAAATATTTTAAACAACGAGAAGTTTCATGTTTTCGGTATTTTCAAATTTAAAAAGAAAATCATTATTTTGTACAAAATACAAAACTAAATTTTTAAACATTCTCCCGGTCCCTACACTCATATTTAAGAAAATTATTATATATAAAGTGAAATAAAAAACATTTCACACCTGTATTACAAAAATTGAACGAGATATTTAATTTCAACTAAAAATAGTTTTAATTTATGAAAAAAGGTTACGGATTGGTAATATAACTGTACTGAAGCTGCCAGTATCTTCGGAACTAGGTTTCTGTCAGATCTGTAAATAAGGTGTCTTGTTTTAAAAAATTATATTGATCAATAATAATCTTTCCTATAAAGTGCATAAAAATGCTCTCCGTGTAATTTGTTGACATCAGAAAGCGTTTCCTAAATTGGTATCTTTAGTTTATTTTATTTTTAGTATAAATGGAAACAATTCGCTATTCAAATTGTGCACGGCCCCTCAATAATGTAGAGTTTTAAAACTAAACATTTCGGCCAATTTTCGTCACACGGAAATCACATATTTTATATATGCTTTTTATAATGAGTATGAGGCTTTCCTGTGTACGAATACGGGGACTGGAAGGAAGTATGAAACGTTACACTTCGCAATTGTTTACAATATTGACTTGTGTTTATTAAGAATGCCAAAACATGAATATTTCTGTCATTTGAAACATTTTATAATTAGAAGTATATGTTGACAAAAAAAAAATTTCAAAATAAAGCCTTGGCAAGGATTTAAGCGGATATTGTGTGTACTTCTTCCTTCAAGAATTGGAATTGAAATCTTTGAAACATTTTTATGATAATCTACACTTCAACATCTGTCTAATATATTTTCTTAATAAATTTAAAATACCATACTGTCAGTACTATGAATTAGAACGGCATATGAAACCAATACAAGAAACAGTAAAGGTCAACCTGAATTAGAAGAATCTCTCAGAATTAGAAGAATAAAAACGTTTTTATTTCAACGTTTTTATAAATTTCTCAGGAAACAAAATCGTAAATCCAAAATTAAACAATAAAGCAAACTTTTTTAGCATAAATTTTGAATAAAATTTTCTCTCCTTTCAGGAGTAAACATAATATGGCAGAAAGCAAAAATTTGTTTTGCTCCTGAAGAAGAGGGACCTACCTGTATTAGAGCCCCTTCGAAATCGACAGAATTTCATTCTAAATTTACGCCAAACAAATGCTACTTTTCCCTAATTATATAATTAAATATTACAGTTATTAATAAAATATTACAGTTTCTGTTTCTCTTACAATTTGTTTCGTAAAGCTCTCACCCAAAGAAACAGATGCTCGTACATAACTGAAAGAGGGTTTCCGCGGAGAGCAGAAATCTTTAAAACAGCAGGAACAATCCAAATATGGTACATAAGTATCGCAAGTCATGCTGAACTCTTAAGAAATTCGCAAGAAAGCCAGAAATACACCAATCGCTCTAGCTTTTCAAGTGTTCTCGCGTAAATTTATTATTATCGTTGTAGTTTTTATTATTATCGATGAATGATTGTGATAAAAAAGACAACCAAATCAAGAGTAATTGAAAACTAAATAAAAATAAATAATTCATAAATACAAATCAAATGAGTCATTCTCAATAAATTTTAACAAATTAAAAAGAAATTATTTTTTAATGAAGGGGAAAGAATCACAGCGAATAAACACTTGTTAAAAATTGCCACATTGTCACTTCATACTAGTGATTTCAATAAAAGTTTGTGTAAAATTTTATAGTTTCAAAAAGACCAAGGGTAGCATTAATTTTTTATGCTAATCTTAACATGTGCTTCATTAGCATTATTCAGAGAAATTACTATTAATAAGGTTGAAGTTAATATTTATTACAGTTTAGAAAAGAATATTTAATTAGTCAATATTTTAAATTCCGGTAATTAGGTTTCAAGGGAAAGGAAACCGCAATTAAATTTCGGGGAAATGCTTAAAACATTTCTACGCATAATTGCGCACACGCTGCAGTTCAAATTAAAATTAATTAAAAGATTAGCTTTAATTAAGCTCCTTAGAAATCGATGTCTCTTCTTTCAGTGAGTAATAAGAATCACTACTTGCGATGAATGCATAAATTCAAAAACTAATTATTTATTACGCAAAATATAATCAAATATATATTTAACTGCTAATTTATCCTAATGCTAAATGAAGAAACAAAGAAATTGATTATTTGTGCATAAAATGCAATTTTTTATACTCAATTATGTGGAAACACTTTTGAGCACTTATACATAAGTGTTTTGTAACGTTTGAATAGTGAGCTGATGCGATGATTATTCTTTTTTAATAAGAGTGCCATTTAATTAGGGAAGAAAAGAAATGAACTTTTATTCATAGATTTTGCAGGATTGAAATATAATTAAAGAATTAAGAGACTGTATTTTATTTAATTAAGCTTCCATTAGGCAGTGTGCATTTTTTACAAGAAAGCGTTTCGATTTAATTAAGATATCATTAGGTCCTTAAATATAGTTTTCAAAAAGATTGAAAAACACACACGAACACAATAGCAGCATAATGTAACAGAATAAATGACTTTATGACTAAAAATAGTAATAATCAATCAAAACACAAACAGATAATTCAAATATGGATTAATTAAATTGAATATATGGCATTTTCGATAACTTTCTCAAGAACTTAAATTTGATAACATGAATTGGCCAACTAACCATATCACGTTACTCCTAATTATAACAAAACTTTTTTTTTAATTTACATCAATGTTGATTTCGAAAATTTTTTGTAAGAATAATCTGTACCACAAAATAATGCGATTAAAAAAATTAGTGAATGGTTATTCGTTCCTTACGCCGATCTCGGTAATTTCGAGTTTGCTCCCAGTTGGTTATATCTCATTTACTTTGACAGCACTCTGAAGTGTTTTAGAAAAAGACATGAAGTGATCGTCGAAGTGCTGCGAACGATTTTAGTAGAAGTTTCTAGTAATCAGTTTTATCTATAGTCTTCCATTCAGCGAAATAACGTAACAGCAGCAACAGAAGCCGAGAATTTACTCTGCACAGAATTCAGCAATAAGTCCAGGTATTCGGTGTTTTTAGTTCCGTCCTCTCCATTTAATTAAAAAGTTTAGAGAAGTAACCACGCCTTTTCAGATCTGATTTTGTGGACTTTGAGAGCAAGAGATAATTTATTTTTATGACTGTAAAAATTTCAATATTTTTTATTTTGTATCAAATCGAATTACAAAAGTATCAAGGGTACTAGGTGAGTATATTTCAGCATTTTCTTTCATTTGCATTAATATACTATCTCCCACAACTACAATAAAGCGTAAGGTTCTCTTTTTCATGTTTTCATTTTGTGGAGTTTTTATCCCAAAGGGCGTCAACCCAGAAGGGCTATTAATTTCGTTTTGACATTTTTCGTTGGTTCACTATAAATGTCGATTCACTTTTCAAACTGTTGCCACCAAATATTACAACCTTGTATTATATTTAAAGAAATTAAATAATGAAAAGTCGCATGAATGTATGTACGTTTCTCGCTTAGTGATAAAACGAAGGTACCTAGAACCATCAAATTTTGAATAATGTAATCTTCCACTGAATACGGACATCTGGAAGCCCAAATCTGGAATTTGGTTTTTGTTTTATTATCGTTTTCATATTTTGTAAAATTTTAAAGAATTTTCGATTAACAAACTCAACGATTTCAAAGCGAGCAATGGCAACATAGCATGAAAAAAAAAGGTTTTTATCTCCAACGCACGAGACCGTGTATCGGAAATTCCAAAGATATGCTCATATGAAAATTATTTTGCGATACTGTTGTTGAACTGAATTTTATGGTTTAAGTGCGAAGAACTTGCTATTTAATAACTAAAGGTAACCCACAAAACGTTATAAAACACCCCCTTGGGCGTAGTGTAAAATCTGAAAACTTTAAAGTTCTTTTTAATTATTATTTTAATTAATATTAAATTATTATTTTAATAATTAATTTATTATTTCAATATTTACTATCACTTCTTCTTTTCGATTTTCTCACCAGAAATATAAATGAGTTAGAGAATATATAAGTGGAGGGTTTTGGATTGTAAGACAGAGAGTTATCCTATCGAAGCCACATTACTAGGTTTCGCCAGCTGTAATGAGATTCTAATTCTTCGGTTAGAGTAGAATCTTCAAGGCTATTTTCAGCCGCCCGATTTGATTCGTAACCATGGGAACAGTAGTTGTGGGGGGAAAAAGCCGTCTCGCTCATTTCCCTACAACCACTACCATTTCATTTCCGGTTAGTGAATTCCGCGCTGCATGAAAACCACGCGGATGAGGGCTGATTTGAACTACAGTCTTGTACGACATGGAGAAAATAAATGATGTGTAGAGATGACGACAGGAGTTACGACCGCAAATGTGACGGCTGATAGCAACGACTAAAGTGTGTATTTTAAAGAAACAAACTATAGTACATGAACAAGTCGTAGCATGAGCAGTGCACCACACGAAACACCACAGTATGCATAGACAAGTTCCAGCTCGATCACCAAAGCTTATATTTA
Source organism: Stegodyphus dumicola (assembly GCF_044657685.1). Taxonomy (NCBI): domain Eukaryota; kingdom Metazoa; phylum Arthropoda; class Arachnida; order Araneae; family Eresidae; genus Stegodyphus; species Stegodyphus dumicola. Next base: position 159,556,315 of record NC_140772.1, on the reverse strand, counting down.
CACGTTTGTACAAATCAATAGTGTCAATAGCGGAACACGGCGATTTAAGAACGCTGATGATAAATATCACACATAATATCAAAAACGTAGCGTCATTAGAGCAAGCTAATTCACTAATTCACTATTATCTCACTAACTCATTATGATATTCTTTTTCATAATGCATATTTCTTAATAAGATATTGAGCAATACACCGGTATGTTAAACCTTCTTATAAAGCAGTTTTAGAAACCCGTCCCTGTTTTTCAATATCGAATATAGTGTGTTTTACCTAAATAGTCATAGTAGCATCATTTGAAAGTCGGCTACGGTCCCAGAAAGTGGAAAAGTATCGGTTATTGATTTCAAGAACAGGAGCCGAATTTTTTCCTCTCTAAAAGGAGGCGCTGAGTAATAATTACTATTTTCTTAAAGGAACGGTAAGCTAAAAAAGGGTTGGGAACCTGTTATGCCTTGTATGACATAATGATTAAAGGAGACTGATTGGTAGCCCCAAATCAAGAGACCAAGAAGTCTTTACCCCTGCTCTTCATGAAACTACAGCGGATTTAGCCTCAGTGCCGCATCCTAGGCAGTGTTCTCAAAGATATTAGACCAATTGAAGGATTTGGTATTGATAGTCTGCATAGAAATAATTTAACTATTGGGGAGTTGGTTGGTTGGTAATGGCACAAAACCTTAAAGGTTACTATGCGCCAGACGAATGGTGAATAAAATCCAAAATGCGCAACAAACTGTATGAGATGAATTGTTGAAATGAACCCGTAATGCTAACGAAGACATGAAGAAATGACTCTGAGAAATGCTCTAGCAACAGCTAGAGCAGAATAAAAGGAAAAACTTCAAATTATATGGTAAAAAGAGATGTCTTTTAAAAATCGTATAAGGTTGATGCGAGGGGTTTCTTCCAATGAAATCTGTTAACAATCGTAAAGTTAAAATGATATTCACGTTTCTGACTTGGGGAGATGAAGTTCTTTTAATAATCGAAACTAAATACTGCACTTTAGAGCAGACACACGATCTAATACCTAATAGCCATGATATACTACTATAGATTACTGCCAAGATCTGTTGACTAATATAAATTTCCTAGTAACATTAGAAATGCTGAATAAGCTTGTTCTGTAAAAATCGGTTACTTGCTTAAATCACTTTGAAATTGTAGGGCTATGATATAAAAGTAGGATGCATTTGAAAAAAAATTAAAAATATGCCAAACTGAATTAAAACGTTACTTTCTTCTGTAAAACATCAACATAACCAAAAACGTTAGAAAAAAGTACAATGATTTTGTATGTCATTGAAAAAAATATATATATTCGCAATTTATATTGATTTTAAATGAAATTTATTGCTATTTTTATAGTTATTATTGTGAAATTTAGCAAGACCACAAATTCTTTAAAAATACAGCAGCATATTTTGTCGATTTTTAATGTATAAACTACAATAGCCTCAAAGATTAATTTTGACTAAAAAGAACCAAGTTAATTTTTGTTAATAGTAAGTTTTAATTTAATATCAGTTCTCTTATATGAGTTAAATGAAATGTTTTAGGTAAAAAATTCCGAATTGGATTAAATAATTTGCGGAATCGCCATGTAATACTATTAATTATTTAAAATATTTTCTTTATATTTTGTTCTTTATGTTTTATTCATGATCATTTTTTTATTTGAACTGAAAGCAAATTTGAAATCTAATTTTCTAATTTAATTTCAACATGTATAGCAGTTTCAGCAAGCATGGATTCTAGATGGCTCAAAAAAAGACTAAGAACACTTAGACAGCCAAAAAGTGATGATATTAGTTTACTTGGACAACTAAACTAATAGTACTCATTGATTGACGTAAAGAAAAAAACAGTAATCACTCGATTTGGCTCCCTCAAGCTTTTACATATTCCTAAAGCTGAAAGAGATTTTTTTGACTAAAAACAGATTTTTGTCAAATGAGGAAGCCATTAAACGGGTATTGTGGAGCAGTTTGAAGAAAGCCGCTTTATGTAAAGAACTGCAAACATGAAAGAACGTTGCCTTAAGTATTTTCTTCAAAAGTTGTAAATTCAAAAATAAAATATTAGTTCTGTCATATCTATTTCACTCCTCTTATCATTCTGAAAATTTCCTAGTGCTCATTAACTAAAATAATTTTGTAACACAGAAAAGCTTAGAGAAAAATATCTGAAGCGAAATTTCAGCTCTCTTACTAGTATAAATCAAAAATGGCTTTGTAACCCCACAAATAAGAGAAAACGTTTACAATATGAACACACGGCCTGGAATTTCTTATTACACTTAAACCGGTATAATTGAATCACATCTTCAAAAATGTTTGCACTCCCATTCTCCAACAAATCTGCATAAAACAATTTTTACTTATCTTACATTACGTAACAAAATTTTAACTCAAAATGTATTAAAATACGTCACGTTTGCCCAGAAAATTGTCAAAATAGCGCCACTTAAGATACAGACGCTTCTAACATCTTCCATTAGTTCAAAGTTTAACATTTACATTTTTTTCGTTGGCAACACATTTTAATCTCGAGATCGTTATTCATTCTTCTTCCAGCCATTAATTTAAATTTATCTTTCTAAAGCTTACAAATATTATTTTGAATTAAAAACGTGTTTCAGTGATGACGGGAAAGAAGTTTTTCAAAAACTTTCGTATGAAAGAAAACGTTTCCCAAGTGTGTAACTAGAAGAACGCGTAATTTGCATAATATGAAAGATATTTTATTTGAAAATAAATAGTTTTTGACAGTGATGTCTTTATTTTGTTTAGTTTAAAGCTTCTAAGGGAACCGCTTATGCTTTTACGCAGAATATTTGGCAGTAAAGTAAAATACTTAAAAAGCGACTTTTTAGATGAATTGTTTAAAAATTAGTTATAAAATGATAATGGATAGAATATTTTTCTCTCTCGAACGTAGATCACTGAATAATTTTGGTTCGTATTATAAATTACCAGTTCATATTAAAAATTACTTCCCTTTTTATTTATACATTTTTCAATTTCAAAAAGTGTAAGAATTATATATCGCTTTTAAACGCAGGCTACTATTCAAATTTCGTACGCTGTTTTCTCGTAGAGGGAAAGGGAAATGTGAAACACATTAACTTTTTATCTTTGCTTCACACAACGTTTCACATTTGCATCACGAAATTAGTATAAAAATTTAAAGAATGCATATAATAACGACTGAATATGACTCAATTATTATATCTAACTGAATAAAAAGCGATGAAATGCCGGTAAAAAGAAACTGAATGCTTTTGAAGAAACTCTTTATTTAAACACGAAGAATGTAGCATTAATTATTTTGCAAAAATAACTGCTTCTGAAGAAAGAAAAGACTGTTCTTTATCTTTCGAAAATCATTGAACTGCTATATTTTCAATGAAAGCAAAGACTGAATTTCTTCATTTACAAGCATTCAACTGAATTGCCTATCTGATGCAATACAATAAATTGCTTGGCAAAACAAAATAAAAATTTTGCCCTCTCGGATTGTATTAAAATACAATTTCACCTAAATTTTAGTATAAAATTTCAATCTAAAAACCTTTAGAATAGAATTCAACAACTCAAAAGGTATTTTATTTTATATAAAATTTTTATTTTATTTAAAAGGTATTTTACAAGTAAAAAGAATGCATTCAGTTGATAAAACTATACATAGTTACTGTTCAGTAACATTTAAACTCAGAATGTTGTTGTGAAAGTTCAGATAATTTTTTTCATTCCTTTCTTAAGTGTCAAAAGTATAAATAGGAAAATATTGAGGCATTACTATTTAACAAAAAGAAGATTACCATTTGAATAAATTTAAAAAGAAACCTAGAGAGAAAAGTACAGTTCTATGCCATTAACCTATTCCATCATTAATATTAGATTTTATTTATGATCAGACGATACAGCATTGAGGAGAAAGAACCAAAACTTTTTGTCATCGGCAAAATAAAGAGAGTTAGAAATGCATTTTATTAATTGCATTAATTACGAAAAAATTACGATGTTGTTCGTAAGTACAGGAAAAAAATACTTTTTTTTAGAAAATTTATTTTCTTACTGTGATAAGAAAAGCATTTTCATGGTATTTAACAATTGTTTTTTATTTTTACGAAATATTAAAACAGGAGTTATTTACAGGAGGATAACCTGACATGTTCTGGCCTTATCTTAGAAATTATAGGATATGGTAACACATATTTATAAATATTACTTCAAATTAAAAAAATTGAAGAACTATACACCAAATATCAAATACTTATAAAATTTTAAAAAAAAACTTATATTTTTATCTAAGAGTAAGTAAGTGGGGTGAAAATACAAAGATTATGTATTCTCACTTCCATGTTTCCCATTACAGTTACAAATACTTATAATTAAATGTACCAAAAAGCAAACTAAGTACTTGGTTCTATAGGAAGAGTTCAAAAAGAGATTTTAAGCTTTTTTATCTTTGAGGATTGATCCTAAATATTTACATTCAAATAAAAGCTTTCTCAAAATAAAGCACAAATATTATCAGAACATTTTCAGCACTGAAACAGAAGAATTTTTAAATTATAAAATTTAATATTTTACATGATTTCAGTAAGAAATGTTGTCTGATAAGTAAACGTTAAGAATGCTTTGAGAAAAATACAAAATGTTTATGAAGTACGTATCATCAAACAGTTTATAAAACATTATTTACTCAATGTGCAGGGTGCCAGTTTACATTATGAAAGTTTATAGGATAAATATATCGACAATTTGCAAATACATTTCTAGAACAGGACAAGTGAGAGTAAAATAAATGAACAATCGCATTTTGCACAAAACTTTTGTAATATGCTATTTTCTAACATATTTCATGGATAATTATTATATTCTCTTAAAATAAAGTTATATTAAAAATGATAAATTAAGAAGTTATTTAAAAACGTAACACACATAAAAAAGTGTCCTGGTGCCAGCTGCGAACTGACTCCTCATTTATATGCCGTATGTTAAAAGTTACGCTATCAATGAGTGCAGCAAAAGAATGAATTTAAATAACATGAATATTACATGGCTCACCTTCTTGCTTATTCTTGAAAAGCTAACCGCCTTCCTTCACATAATATATGCATTTAAAGGTCTTCCATGATTACGTAAAGTCCGAAAAAAATTGGTTAGTTCAGATCCTGCGACTCTCTTGTAAGGGGCAAATTTAGTTTCATCTTTCACATTCTTAACACAATCGCTACCAAGCGGCTCATATATGAAACATGTTTTTGTTTAAAAAACTACCAGTGACTCATATGAGGTTCCTGGTAGAGGTTTAGTACCTTTATACGTAATTTCTCGGTGAAGCCATAGCCATTGCACTCACATTAAGTAATGGTCTATAAAAGCTATGACTTGTGAGCTATACTATTTGTGATCTGGTCCAGGTTCTCATTGTTTAAATTATATTAAAAATATTACATATTAAAATTGCTAACAGAATATTAAAACCATACTTTTGATTAAAATAGCCTTCAATACTCATATTGAAGTACCTTTGGGCATTACTATACCAAAATACGGGTATATTATCGGTCTTTGAGAAATGCTCTTTTTAAAACCCCTACGGAACGCATTTCCGGGTGGCGAATTGGGGAATGCCTTCATTGGTTTCCTTTGGGTGGTAGAAAGGGAAATAAAATACCTTCTGTGGGCCAACCGGCAAGAATTCCATCCTCTTTCAGGTTCAGGCAATCATTTCTTCGATGGGAATTACCTTTCGGGGAATAAAGATAGAAATATATGACACAAGATTCTACCATCCCCGCAATAACTGTAATCAAATGGCATTAAGGCCTGGCCATATTTTTACTGTTTCGCAATTATAAAATCCTTGATTCTTCTATCAGAGCGTCCTTTTTATTCTGAGCGGCTTTATTCTAGGAACATCACTGAGATAACTGGCTGCATCTGGTCTACACATGGTCCTTTCTCGGATTTGGATTCTTATGTAGACGACACCATCACCGCCACAAGAGATGTTCTTTTACGAGTCGGTTGCGACTGTGTTAAGGCTTAAAAATGAGCGTCTCTAGCAACACTCTAAAAATTGTTTGTCGATAGCTTAGGAGACAGCCGGAAACTGTCTCCTAAGCTATCGACCAGTGTAAAATACCCTGTTTAGAAAATGTTTTGGAAGTGCTTTTCCATTCATGGGCCAGGGTCACTATTGTCAATTGATGGAATGATGAATTTTGACAAATATATTGAAGTGATTAAGAGAAAAATAATTCCTAAGCTGAAAGAACTCGGCACGAGACAGAGTTTTTAAAAAAGACCTCGCTCCTAGCCACACGTCTAAAACAGTGAAAAAAATTATTGAAAAAGAAGATGTTAAGCTTTCAGATTGGCAGCAAATTCGCCCGATCTCAATCCAGTCAGAAACTTGTGGGCAGTTCTTAAGGAAGGTATCCGGGAAATGTATAAGTAAGTAATGTATAAGTACGGTATAAGTGATGAAAGGATGATTTCTTCTTTAATTCAGATATGGTTTCGCGATGATGAAGTAAAGGTAATGTGTCAAAACCTGATAAAATCTGTACCAAGCATGTCAAGCAAGTCATACAAGCCAGAACTAGCCACATTTCGTAATAAATGTAACAATATTGTACTAATGTTTGATGTTTTAACTTAAACACCTAAAAATTAACTCTGTTCACTTTAATTTGATACTAGTGTAACTCTAGAAAATATTAAATCCTTTCAAATCTTTCTTTGCTATTTTTATTTTTTATATAAAAACTGAAATAAAATCATTTTAAAATCGGTCAGATTCTCCATTAAATACCTATCATTATTTAATTAATATCGTAAAAATTTAGTTCGTAACACAGCGGCAAAATTAATAAAAAAAATTATATACTCAACAGAAATGACAAATACATCTGCTACCTCTGTTTTCTATCTACAGAAATTTCCTCTAATTTTTAAGAGCCTTTCGTGGAATATTCTTGGAACTATTTTAAATCTCCACTCCTGGTCATCTGCATATAGATAGTTACGAATATCCAATATTAAAGCGAACGTGGTGAATGAATAGCCCAAAAGTCATGAAAACGCATAAATTTTGAATACGCATAAATATTGAATAGCGCATAAATATTGAATAAACGCATGATATTATATGAAAACGCATAAATATTGAATAGCGGCTACTAAAATATATCCACTGATTAAAACATTTTATTACAAACATGATTCAGCGAGACAGAGAGCCATAATTTCTCCCCATAGGAAGGAATGCTTCCGTGATGGACTTCCTGAGGGAAAATGTCTCGCCTTCACATTAAAGATGGAGGAAACATACACACACACACACACTATACAGATAAATCTGGTTCTTAGTAATACATCAGTTATATTATCCAACATAAAGTACAGAGATAGAAGATGAATACATTTCATTGCTTTATTTTATCACAAAAATAGCATTTCTAATCCACATTCAAACTTGATTTCCAAAACTTCAGGTAATTTATTCTTCCGCAAAGAAGATCAAAATTCATTGAAATTCAAAATTAGGTCCATAACGTAATTTATATGTTACGTAAAAAAAAAGAAACCGTAAGAGATTTAAAGCAAGTTTGAAGTTTACTATATAAAGGAAGAAGCTGTAAGAAATCGGATTTCTTTCTTTTTCTTTCAAAACCTGATCGAAGAAACGTTGTTTACTTCCATATATCCCCAATACGTTTCCGCTTTGAAATAATCCCTTCCAGCTTTGTAGCTAAGCAACTAGATGCGAAGTTTATTAAGTTAGGCCTCAATTTGAGCTGTGCAAGAAAAACTAAATTTCAGACAAGCTAAATCAATTTGTTATATTCCAGAAGTTTCGGAAGAAATAAAAGCCTTTAAGGTCGTTTCAAACGTATATTCCTAATTATTATTATTTTTTTTTGATATTTACCTAACAAAATGCTTTGAATATCGTAATAAAATTTCATTCCTCAAGAGGAATAGTGAAAATAGGCAATTAATAACAGTATTATAGCCAGCATAGTTATCTAAAACTACATAACATTAAGTTTACACTTCTAACAAAATTCATCGCATATGTGCTGAATGAGATATAGACTTAAGTGCTAGCTGAGATTAAGCGAAAACACGGTGTTTTCCTGATGATATAGATATTATACTCAGAGATACGATCACATTACCAATAACTTTTATAAAGTGGCTAATATAATCTATAATATTTTATTAATTCATTTGTGCTTCTAGTAATCGTAAAGGTTTTAGTTATTGCGGTAAATCGACATCTATTGAAACAAAAGTGAAGACATACAACAACAGCTCATCGAACCACTCATGAAATATGCATAGATGTTCACTTTTCCTTCCTTTGTTAAGTAAAAGATAAATATTGAATAGGTTCTGAAGCTAAATAACCCAACAGCATTTGATAAAAATAAAACCAACAGCATTTGAATAAAATTCTCTACTTCTGAATGGCATACAAAATAAAGCTGTTATAAATTAAAGTCCTCATCTATTGTTAATATGTTCTATATAAAATCAAATGAGTCAAAATGTACAAACATTAGTTCAAAACAGTTATGTACTAAAACTATACATAGCACCCTCTAGCAGCACTGACTGGGGATATTTGGTGTGGTGTTCACTCATACCGACATTTAACGCCGTCTAGCAAAATTTGCCAGTTTGTCAAATCACGTATAATGCTATGACCGCGACCAAATTTATTTCACATGCGTTCGAGTAGGAAAATCTTGAAGACTTAAAAGGTTAAAGGATATTCGTGACACTACACAGACATTCTCTACAGAGGTTCTTAGCGTGCAAGAGGCAATATCTAGCTGAAAGATGGATATAGGCAGACGTGACAGGGCTGTAATTGCAGTATGGCGAAGGATGTTACTGATCTATCACTCAGTAACTGGAATGACGTGAAAAATCTTTGAAAGTGAGTATGTATCATAGTTTTCCTAAACGGTAATGCAGGTATATTGGACATACTCCAGTCTACAATTAACGTAGGATAAACATTTGACAAGGTCTCCTCTACATACGAATTATCCAGTCATTCCAGCCCAACAAAAGTTTAATTTAATCGTTGAATACAATATTTCAAACTAAAAGATTCCACTCTCCGCAGCCACATACGACAGTCTGTTGTCGACTTCCGGAGGTCAATGGCAAACATCTCGGAAGATGCCAAGAATGGAGACCAACTTCTAATAGCCTTCTTAGTTCAGTGCTTTCTGACAGTATGAATCCAGGAAATGTAGATAAGAGGACATTGCAGAGGAGCACATAAATAACAATGCGTAATTAAATACTTAAACGTATTCCTTGAGAAGGTGTAATCCAACCTACTGCGATTCACTGAGATTTTTATTTGTGAAAAGAGTTCCTTAAAAGATTTAGCAGCGGCAGACTGCTAAAGTCGTTAACGACGGGTAGTTCGGCACGGGTTCAAATGCTTTAGAACAAATTGGTTTCTAGAGCCTTGTTCTTTTTGGAAGCATAAAATGTAGAAGCTAATGAAGACGAGATAGCGAATTCTCGTTATGTCTTGAAAAATAGATGAATGCCCACAAAAGTTATAACAAACTTTTTATTTTAACTAAACTGAACAGAACACGCACACACTTGATGCTCACAGACTAACCACTATTTGTGGATAAGTAACTAAAACACAAAATAGTACGTACAATCAGAATGAAGCAAACTTTAACTACACGAATTGCTTCTGCTTTAACCTAAATCACATTTATTGGATGCGCACAGCAAAGCCGTGTCTACAATATTAATATAATCTAAAAACAAGTGGCTAGCACAAATATTCAGTTGCAGAGCTACTTGCAAACACGTGGCGTAAATCTGGCTTGCGGTTAACCCACTCCACACGTAACTAACTCTTCTACTGCGAACTCTTCAGTTCTGCTACTTAAATATTCCGAAGTTACTGAGATTTTGCATGTACGTCATTTAAATTTGTATCCTCGAACGAAATTGAAATCAGATGGGAAAGGAAAGTTAAAATAAAAATAATTGATTAGCACAAAATTAAGGTCTTTACAGGCTGCATGGACGTTTTCGTGCTTTCTCCCCCCCCCCCATGTGCCGCGTGCATACGAACGAAGTTCTAACAGAAAGTTTTCCAATAAGGCATACCTCCCCTTAGAAATATAGCCCTCACCTACTTTGGCATGATCAAATAAACCAAATCAAATCAAATCAGCTTTCTAAATAAATTTTTGTGGATGTGCAAAGACTTTGGAGCTCCTAAAAGACCATTTTAGGAGCCATTTAGACGTTTAGATTCCTAAAAAAAACATTTAGACTAATATCTGAAAATCGGATTCGCACTTGCAACACTTTTCGTTTTGCAACAATTTCAAGCATTTTTCTCTTGATCACGTCTTGTGCTTTCTTAATGGAAAAGATAGAAAGTACTCTTGCTTTCAAAGCAAGCTTGAAACTGATTAACTCTAATTTAATAATTGAATTTTTTCTACAATTATATTCGCGAATAGATACACTTTTCTTACTTTTAATTTTAAATTTTTCTATAAATTCTACGGATTTTACTTAGTTATGTTAGACATATCCATGCATAATCTGTTGCAATTTCATTTTCTTTCGCTGAATATATGAATGAATATGCAAAATATTAACGAGGGAAACTCAGCAACAACTTTCCAGTGGCATACTATATCCTTAAGTAGGATTTTCATAAATTAGTAGCTCAGTTAGTAACAGTTAAATTTTTTTTCGTCTTGTTTTGAACCTGTAATAGTTTCTAAACATTCCTTTTAAATACAGTTGAATAATTAGCCTTTGAATTCGGGTGGCGAGGCCAGCCGGCTCCGTTAGTTAAAATTATTATTAATAGCCCTCAGAATCACCCATAAAGTCTTTACGAATCCGCTTTCGTCAAACATAATCAATGAAAGCGGATCGCTGGCTTTAGAAGCAAGCAGGGCTTTTCCCACTCTTGCTTGCACAATGAGAAGATTTTAACATTTCACGCCCGGCTAAACACGCGTAAACATTTTGCTGCGCCACTCACGCGCAGGAAGCTCTGTTCCCGTGATTAATGCGACCGTGAGGAATTAATTATCACGCAAGGGGTGGAAAAATTTTCAACGCTCCAATTAATTGTAGTTCGTTAATCATATTACTCCCCTGAGTTCCAGGCTAACGCTCGGCGAAGCATCGTGTCAAGAGAAGGCGCATGCGCAACTGAGATTATATTTTATGTCGGAAGTAGTTTGAAACCATAATTTCCCGACGGCATAAATATGAGTTAAAATATGTGCCTTCGCTTTCGCATAGTACTGTCCTCGAAGTTAAATAAAATGTAAAATAAGTGATTAATCGATATTGTAAGGACCTTGTGCTTTCTTAACGAGCATGGAAAGTAAGTACTGCTGCCATCTAAAGTTACATAATAGCGACTTATATTTTTTACCTCTTTTGATAAACGATCTGTTGAAAAAAAATTAATTTTTGCTCTAGTAAAGCTCTATAAACATACAAGATTATCAGTTTTTAGAATGTAAAAATAAAAAAATGCCTGAGCATTTGATAATAACTTACTATTTTGATTTATTAAACACTTAATGGCATTAGAAACTTTTACAAAATAAAAATAACACGCATAATACACTCGTGCTCAGAAAATAAATAACAAACGCTAGGTACGAATATAAAAATGGAAAATAAAACATACAATTTAAATACGAGGTAGAGGTTTCATCGCCGAATGTAAACAGGCAACCGAAATTAGCATAACGCGCAATCCCACAGCCACACCCGAACACCTCAAAAAGGAGCATGTGGGACTTATGCGTCAGTTTGCAAACAGCTATAATTATGTTGTAATCGGAGATAGGCAAAGCATGAAGACTCTATTTGCACGATGAAATTCGTTAAAGGACTGTCAGGATATTGCAAGTTGGTGCAAGACAATCCGCTGTTGCGAAAGAGCTGATTGTGCATCGTATTGTCATTACTAGGCTATGGAATCGTCATCAAAGGGATAAAAGAAATTGTGTAAAAGGTGTGGGTCTGGACGCCAGAGGATTACCACAGAGGCAGATGATCGCCTCCTGTTGCTATGTGCAAGACGCCGTACAGCGCTTAAAGTACGACAACTAGCGCCACCTCTTTGCTGCTGGGACGGCCCACATGCCGCCAAACTGTATCGAATAGACTGCATGAAGGTGAGCTATACGCCCGATGACCTACTGTTTGTGTTTCTTTGTCTGTATCGCATGTCAGGGCGGGGTTGCACTGGGCCCGTAAGCATCGCAGTTGGACTAGAGCAGTGCGACCAATGGCCAGGGACACGCTATCGGATGCCAGATGTCGTTGAAAGAGGCCATTACAAAGGAGAAGGCTTACTTTTATAGGCTAGGATAGCAACGAACAGCTGTACCCACCTCTACATGATTCCTGGTGATTCCGCCACAGTCATCCGATATCGCGATGAAATTCTACACCCAAATGAGCGTCCTTTTATCACTGCAATGTGTACCGACGAGATATTTATGGGCGATAATGCTCGCCCGCATACAGCTCAGGTGGTGCGGAGTTGTATGGAAAGTGAAGCTATTCCACATCTGCCGTGGCCTGCTAGATTACTGGACCTGAATTCCATAGACCATCTGGGGTCACATATTGGGCATATTGGGACAACGAATAGCAGGTTGAAGTGTGCCCCCAGGCACCCTCCTCGAGCTCCAACATACTTTACTACAGGACTGGATGCTACTGCCACAACAAGCGATCAACGACACTATCGCCAGCTTGCCTTGCCGTTATTAAGAATGCCTTTCAGCTAAAGGATATCATAGCCGTTATTAGCGATGGTCGTAATACATGTCATTTAGTACGTTTTGGCTTTATTGTTTGCTTTGCATTCTAGTAATGACTCTTTAAAGTCTTGGATCAAATTCATGCATATACACTCAATAATTTTTGTTTTATTCCGTGTTTTGTATTGTTGCTTATGTTTTGAACGGGAGTTTAGTCCGGCACTACGCTTTCTGCATTTTTGAATGATGTATATTCGTTACAGTATAATATTACACACACGAATACTTTTAAATAAGCTGCTTCGTAAGACCGCTTCATAAGAATGCTTTTAGAGAAATTAAAATTTCATCTGTGACATGTTGAAATGCATTAGAAATTCTAGAGTGAATAAGACCCAGTCACATTTAATCCTGAAGATCAAATTTAGAATTAGACAGAACGTTTTAAAGAAAAAGTAATTCAAGAAATCTCCCGACATAAAATTCCGTTACTCAAAAGTCATTAAAACTTCAAAGTAGACACTAATAATAAAAAATCTGATGTGTACACCACATGACTTCCTTGTACGGAATATTAAATTATACGCACTTTTTCTTGCATTTCATTTAAACTTATTAGTTTGAATTAAACCTACTTCGCCGAAAGCGCATAAACCACAATAGAATAAATGCATTCTTTAAAATTCACTTTGTTTACCATACCGACACTCTGGCGCTAGGCTTACTTAACAGTATTATATTTCGTTCATATTATAACTATGTCTATGTCTATGTCTATGTCTTATCACTTAGTAAGAGGCAATCGACCATTAACGACCTTTACCAATATATGATACTTGACTTTTAAATGCTTGAAGAACCGAGTAAGTTGTATCCAATAATATGGAAGTACATGTACACATGCTGTGCTAGAACTCAGAGATTACTAGCGACGGAGTTTCCTGTGCCGCCGTCCGTAGAACAAAGAATAAGTAAACTTTGAACAAATGAGGTGCTCGTGTGGCGCCATTTAGTAGTAGTTAACAAAAGCATTTTAGTTGACTGGAGCTCTGGTTGCGCCATCTCTTGCAGGATGTATTGTAAGGCATTTTTAAAATTTCATAAAAATTATTCTTTTGATAAGCAATAATTGACAAGTAAAATGATGAAAAACACAATTTGCGGTACATTGAAACGTTTCACAAGAGTAAAAACTATTTACACACAAAGTCTACCTGCTTTGACAGGAACAATGTCCATAGCGCTTTGTAATTTGATAAGTAAAGAAAATGAAGTAAAATCTTGGCTAACTAAGAAGAAAACGAAAATATATACATTACCACCGACTATTTTGTTGAATAGTGCGGGGCCTCTTGTGGCGTTGTTCAATTGTGAAATCATAATTTCCTAGTTTTTTGATGATATTCTTAGGATGACTGTCACATTTCATAAAAAAGTTATGAGAAGTTTTAGAATTTCAGAATCCGTAGGTTTAATTTTTAAATCAGTGTGAATAATGCTGTTTCGTACGAACCAAGGCGCATTTGTAATTATTCGGATGGCCTTGTTTTCAATTCTTTGTATTTTTTCGCGATGAGTTCTTGCAGTTGCAGCCCACCCTGGGGAAGCCATACAGTAAAATCGGGCGGATAGCTTGTAGACAGATAACTCTTTTTGTAGCGAGACTAAGAATTTCTTCCTATGAGTGCATAGATACTGCCTATTGCTTGGTTGGCTTTTTTACAGATATTTTCGATATGGTTTTTGAAGGTTAGTTTTTGATCGAGATAAACGCCTAAATATTTAACACATTTTTCATTTGGGATGGAGATATTATTAATTGTGATATTGTTGAGATGTCTTCTGGAAGGGTTCTTTTGGAAATAAATTGAAGTGGATTTGCTTTCATTGATTTTAATTTTCCAAATGTTAAACCATGGGAAGATATAGTCTATTGCATTTTGGAGGTTTTGGATGGCTCTTTGCGGATTGATGGATTTGCTGAGAATTGCAGTATCGTATGCATAGCAGGCGATAATGGCATCTTTGTGGCTGGGAAGATCATTTATGTAGATGTTAAAAAGAAAAGGTGAAAAATTCGAGCCCTGAGGAACACCTGCTTTCATTACACTGATATTAGATAGCTCGTTCTTAATACGAACTTGAAAAGTTCTGTTTTCCAAAAAACTTGAAATTAGGAGGATTAATCCAGGTGGAAATTTGTTTCCGATAAGTTTCATAAGGAGGCCTGGGTGCCAAACCTTATCAAACGCTTTTTCAATATCAATGAAGATGCCAGCAACAGTTTCTTTCTTATTAAAGGCTTCTCCGATGATTTCAGTAATTCTTGTAACTTGTTGAGTGGTATCTAAATCCAAATTGATGTTCCTTAATAATATTATTGTCTTCAGCGAATTTTGTGAGCCTATTGATGACTAATCTTTCAAAGAGCTTGCCAACAGCTGAAAGTAAACTGATGGGTCTGTAATCTGAAGTGGAAGATCCATTTTTCCCAGGTTTCTTGAAGACAATGATTATCGCATGCTTCCATTGTTTAGGAAGAAATCCTATACGCAGGCAAGCATTAAAGATGTAATATAGTTGCAGGATGGCTTTTCTTGGTAAATTTTGCAGGGTTTTATTAGTAATTTGGTCATAACCGGGAGCTTTTCTTGGTTTTAATTTTCGAATTAATTCTATAATTTCTCTGGGTGTGGTAAGTGGGTTGGTCTGATTCTTGAAACTTTCTAACTGCTGAGTCACGTGATCAATGACTGCCGAATCATTAGCGTTAACAAAATGATTGACCCTGAATTGATTTTCATAAGATTTGGCAAAAGCGTTTGCAATATCTTTTGGATTAATTATAACTTTATTATTGTAATTAATAGGTTTTATTTCATCTTTATTTCTTCTAATAGCTTTAGAAATTTTCCACGCAGAGTAATTGATATGTGATAGACTGTTAACGAAGTTGTTACAGCTGTCGTCTTTATATTTTTTGATGAGTTTTTTAACTGTTTTGTTTGCTTGATTGAAATTTCGTTTATAGATGGGGTCTAAAGTTCTATGATAAATTTTTCGAAGCCTGTTCTTTTCATTAATCTTGTTAAGGATGTACACAGGGAGAGTGAATTTTTCTGGATGAATGGCCGATTTAGATTTATTGAGTGCTTCGTGCATGCTATGGTTGAATTTGTTAATTGTATCTTCGATATCTTGGTGAGAGTTTAGATTTCGATTAATAACTGTGTTCTCTTGCATAATATAACTGAAGTCTTCCCAGTTGATCTTGCTATTTACAGGTGATAGTCCGTAGCTTAACCCGTAAAGGGTAAAACGTACAAGAAAGTAATCAGAGGATAAAACATTATCGGTGAAAGGATACGGTTGCTGGTTAATATTGGCGGTAATAAGAATATCCAGTGTGTCTTTGCAGCCATAAGCTGAAGAGATAAAAGTAGGATCATCAGGTGCATGAATGTTCATATCCTTAAATTGGCAATAATTATATAGAGTAATGCCGTCCGAGTTATTAGTTCTGGAGTTCCAGATGGTATTTTTGCAGTTGAAGTCTCCAGCTATTCATATTATAACTCAGAATGCACAAAATTTATATCATTTTCAATTTATTCAAAAATTATCTAATCGTTGCCACATGTTCTATTCAAATACTATAATAAAGCCAGAACGATGTACGAGTATAAAAGAAATTAAGCAAACAAAACAAAACAAAAATAGTTTTTCACAGACGATTGAGTATTTCTCATTCAATTAATTCCGTTTTCACTTCGCGACAAGGCAAAAATACATAAAAACTCAAAATATCTGTATTAAAAATTACGAAGTAAATCTTAAACGCTTATTTCCACGAAAAAATTCCAGAAAGAATTAAGCGTGATTCGCAATAATAAATGAAGGCGTTATCTTTATTGTTGCGAAGCTAAGTTTCTCTAGATTGGCAACAAATCCGCTATCCTGCTGTTTCAAATGTAAACAAGAGCAATGGCCGCCATCAAAAACATTATTAGGCTTAGCGGCACTTAAACAATTTTAAAATTGTTGATAATTTTAAAAATATTGCAGACAGATTTACTAAAGGCATAAAAACCTTAACCGGAAGATAAGAACAACATAATTCAATCATTCTGAAAGCAAACAATGTACAATTTACAAACATATAAGAGTAAAGAAACTGAGATCACTGAGCCGCGTAACAGAGTGGATATATATATATAAATATATTTATATACGTTTGGTGCGGCCGATTGCAACCAAAATATGAGGTGCACATCTACATGTTATAGCAGTCCTATATACAAAATTTCAACGTTCTGAGGCTACTCGTTTTTGAGTTATGCGAGATACGTACGTACGTACAGACGCCACGAAAAATTCTCTTCAGAATTCATTTTAAAGCAGTTTTATAATTTTTTTGGAGGAAAAGAATGTTTTATTCTGTCTTTACATACAGATATCACGGAAATACATCGTTAAATTGCATTTGAAAGAGGTCAAAATGGGATATTTTCGTTGAAATATGCTGCCTGAAACTTTTCGCGATTACAATACTTCCTTTTTACTTCGTACAAGGAAGTAAAAAACGCCATGCATCAAACGATAAGCAACGGTGTAAAGAGCTTATGTATAAAACTTCAAAATATTTACTAAAAGCTGTTCGGGATAAAACGAAAAATTTACATTATAAGTATGTTTTATTCTTCCGTTGCCTAAAAAGGAATTGGAGCAATCTCTTCTCCTGAATACAGAATTATTCCTTCTCGTGCTACCACGTATTCATTCTTTTTCTTTCCAACAGAGATTACAAACAGTGTGAAAGGAGAAAATAAATTCGAAAGTTAGCTTTAAAGGCTATGACCAACATAAAATATTAAAATCTGTTGATCGGGAATTGGTGATAGCAGACCTGCTTTTCTGAGAAGTTCCTTTCTCCACACGTGATTTCTTTTCGCTTTCTATAACAATTAGAAGAAATATTGGTACTATTCGGTTTTGAGGGCCGTAAAAAATCGCCAAACTATTGTTGATGCCAATGCTGCCAAAAATAATTGTGGCAACCCTAATAATTGCGGCAAGAAAGGAAGTATAATAGTAAATAACTATCTAAGATTGATGTTTTAATTTAGATGAAAGGTTAATTTCATATAATACTTTTTTATTTATAATTCATATAAAAATTGCTAAAAATAACTGAATGGATGCCTGCATCGTATCAAACGTAATTTACTATAATGAATGATGCCTTTTTGAAAATATTCTCGGTAAAGTGCAGAATCGCTCGCTTCTTTGTTTGCCGCTTTTTACAAGGGTAAAAACAATTGAATTTTTGTCAATTTTCTTTTACTTTTTACGTGAAAATAGGTCGATGTGCACATAGATAAAGGGTATGCGCAGTGCCATTTTTACGCAATTCTAGGATTTTTTTTAAGTGAAAATAGGTCGATGTGCACATGGATACCGAGTATGTGCAATTCTTAAAAACGCGTCAAGCAGTGGGTGATTCTGCACTTTACCCAAAATTCTATTGCCGACTTTTCGTCATGGGCAATTCCCAAATTGTTAAATCCATATGATATCAAAAAAGGATTTAAAAATTAAACTAGTATGTCAATGTCGTCTTAAGAAATATAGAACTATATAAACTTACGCAATCTGAAATCAACGCGTACGCTAGATTTAGCGCGCTGTTAAATGGGCGCGTTTGCTAGATTTGGCGCTTTTGCGCATACATTTTCGCTGCAATTTTTTTACGGCCCTCAAAACCGAATAGTACCGAAATATTTTATGATATTTTTTAAGCAGGCAGTAGGGTACATTGAACTTTGTGATTGATTTAAGAACATTAAAACTGCCTAGAAGTTTTACAAAATTTACGTATTAAGGATATGATACTTAACCTACATTACTTTGGAATTACATTTATCAGGTTCATCATAAGGAAAACTTTAACTCACGGAGCAAAGAAACTGTAAATAAAATTATTTCTAAAAATGAAAAACTAATTTTTTGTTATATCCCATTTTTTGCTGCAGTTTCTCGAAGTAAAAACGTCTTTAAATACGCTTACCTAAATTTGAAGTACTAATTATTTCATAATTTGAAAATAGCAACTAAAATGGATATATTTAAGTAGATAATTAAATTTTATTTCGAAAATATATATTAGCGCTTAAATCAAAACATTATTTGTAATCATTTTTAAAATAATTGGTAATAATTTACAGTTTTAAAATATATACAATCTATTCCACAAAATACGCATATTAATTTGCAGAACTGGACTATGTTCAAATATTTCTATCAATGCTAAATTAAGATTCTTATGAATATTTAATTGGAAATCTCCCATCATTAGCAGTCTACGGCTGTTTTGCGATCATCCAAAACTACCACACTTTCGTTCCTGTCTTCTGCTTTTATAAGAAATTTGTGCATGTAATTAAAGTTTAAGTATGAACGCAAATAATAAGCTACAAAATCTTTCCTACCCCTATGACCAGTTGTATTTTATTAACAGATAATTCTTAAATGCAAACGATGAGAATGTTTATAGGTCCCAGATGCGTTTTTGCCGTATTAATTTAATCATTTAGCTAAAAGCCACGTTTTAAATTTATTTCCTTCTCATTTTTTAAGGAAAATATCTAATTTAGCAGGAAATTGGCTTTGAAGATATGCATATTGTTTCTCATTTTACGTTTTGAGTAATAGCAGTTGCTTAAAGTACCTGTCACCAAAGAATTGTTACAAATAAAATGTTTAACATTTGCTTATCATTGCTGAAAAAATTCAGAAATAAAATTTTAGTGGAATGCTAGTCAAGCCACACATTTTTTTTTTTTTTTTTTTTTTTGCAAAATCAAGTGGCACATAACACTATTTTTCTTCAAATATGAATATTCTATTCTACTTAACTTTGCATAAAAAAAGAAAAAGTGAGTAGTCTTAAGTATAACAAAAATACACCGTAGAAGGTCCTTCTCTGCTCTGCCACTTATAATACAAAAACATCACATACTATGTCATATCGCATATTCTAAGCTTAAAGAAATCGGCTTATGACATGCATACATGATCTTACGGAGAAGTTAATTAAGGACTGACATTCCTAATATTAATACCTTCCGAGAAAGACAGTTTTGCGAGCATACCATCATGTCCTTAAACTCTCCATTGATTACAGAAAAGAAGTATTGCATTTTAAGACGATTACGATGGAGCAACCTCGCGAAAGAATGGCAGCTTTCTGATGGCTTCTTCTATTCTCCGAGTCATATTTCAAAGAGAAGTTAATGGTTTGTTTATAAAGAGAAATAAAGGATTCTTGAAAGTAACGCAAAATTCCCAGACTGAATTTTAAAAAGAACGAAATGTGTATTTTATTTTTAATGCATGAAAGCATATTGTGCGTTTTGTGTGTAATTGTGCTATGGTATAATCCAAGGTTCTAAAGACAGTGTTAGAAAGTTCCTTTCGAGCTATATTGAATAAATATCTCTTTTAAGGAAGCACTGCTATTTTACGTTTTCGTATAAAATTGTTGAATATAATAGGGAATTCAAAATTCGGAAGTAAACAATCTTGTGTTCAGTTTTATTTCTAAAGCAATTTTACAGTTTACAAAAATTTTCTTTGTGTTCTATTCAAAACGTACCTCATTCTATTTCTGAAATATTTTCTTTATGCTAATTCTTTACCAACACTTAATCTAAACGTTTTCTAGATATAAATTCCAACTGGTTAATTTTCCGATATAAGTTCGTAGCATGAATTTGTTAAATTGGTAACTCCTACCCGAAAAATTAATAAAAGTGGCATTTTGTAAACATTTTATTTCAAATTTTAAAACTGAAGTTTACGAAAAAAATGTCTATAAAATCATTACATGTTAGCAACTATATTAGGCGGACATTAGCAACGGACGTTAATGCATGCTTACGAAGGCAACTTCCGATGACTACTGTTTACGCTTTTCTTTCTTCCTGCTAAACAGTATGGGATGAGTGGAAAGCAAAGCTCAGGCACTTCAACCGTCTTTCCGGCCGTTCGATGCCGTCAAAATGTTTTTTAGTGGTGGTGGAGAAGGAAAACCGGCATTGTAACAAAATTCTTTCAACTAGGGAGATGGCTGTTCAAAAATACTGTAATGTAAAAGTGTCTTTGTAGTTTTCAAGTGATTTTGCTGAAAGGTGCTACTTAATAAATACGTCAATTTCTACACAAGGAATTTAAGAGATAAGCATTAGTTACGGTAAGTGACTTTTCATTAGTAATAGAGAGACTTCTCTATTATATTAGTAACTATTCATTAGTAATAGAGTACTTGAAGCGTAGAGACATTAGGTATTTTTAGGAGCAGGAAAAATAAAAAATGAGCATCGCCTTCGCCAGGAATCGAACCACGAACCTCTGAAATACCGGCTCAGTGAGCTGACCACTACACCACGAAGACACGCTAGGAAAGTGGGAGAAATACCTTATATACTCCCCTTTTTAAAGGGCAACTGGTGTTTTTACGAGACCCAATCGCCAAATCCTAGGTGTGGAGAATCCTCATCCAACACCCTTTTAGTTCGGGCGCCACTGTAGAGACGTTAGGTAATTTTTGGAAGCAGAAGAGATGAAAAATTAGCACTCGCCTTCGTCAAAAATCGAACTACGGACCTCTGGAATACCGGCCCAGCGTGCAGAACCACTACACAACGAAGGCACGCTAATAAGGCGGGAGAAATACCTTATAGAACAAGCTAGGAAACAAAATGCAAATCATATAACAGGATTTCTTTTGACATAGTTTATTATGACAAGAATCTAATTATAGCCAGTCAAGTCGTTAGTCATGTCACAGCATTTCACTCTATTGGTGATATGAGACAAGTCAGAGAGAAAGTGCAGAGAAAGCGTAGTGAAGCAGAAGTAAACTCCAGGAATTACCTAAATATATCCATACAGCAGATACATGCCTCGTTGGTCAACTGTGAGATTTCAAACCAAATGTAATGACTCAAACATAGTTTGCTCCTTGTATCAACTACTGTGGCTAAACAAAAGCGTATCATAGTTTACCTGGGTGTGATGTTTTCTTGTGGATATCAGCACAGCTACAACGCCCATACATTACCAAAAATGATATGTATGAAAACACACGTTGGGGCAGAGCTATGAAAAGGAACGTGAAACTTGAAACGAAGGTAAATATAAGAAAACGTGAGTACTATTTCAGAGTAAGAAAGAATTTCATTTCAAACAAACATTTACAAACCAGAGAATGTCTTTTAAAAAATTAAATTACACAAAGACGTGTTTCTCTTAAACATCCTAATTAAATCCCTCCTGGTAGAAGCAGAAAGTAATATTGTCTTACGTATACAACTGTGATTACATGTACCATAAACAACCCCTTCAACAATAAATTTTCACAAGAATTTTAACCCATTTTTTAACAAACAGCAAAAGTTTGAGTACCCCAAATGAGACCATACATAATTTTCACACAGAATGCAATTTTAGGACTTTAAAGCTATTGGTTACAAATCTGGAAATTTTGTTCTAGAAAGCAGGAACTACGTTTTTACACTGCCAGTCATAACACTGCTTCATTATGAAGGAAGGTCACAAAAATATGAAATTTTCATGATAAATACATTATTTTGGAAGATGCAAAAAATCACAATTTCCCGGCATGCACACATTACAAGCAAGATTCACTTAGGTTTTACACAGCTGGTCATTTTTTTAATTCTAACAAATGGTTTCCGAGAAGTGATACATGCAAGCAAGTAAGGTATAAGTATGAGAAATCGTAGATTAAAGATTTTGTAAATGCTATTATTTTCTTAATAAAGAAACATAAATTTGTACTTATAAATTAAAGCTTCTAAATATGCATAATTCTATATTTATAGAATTTCGCATGCACACGTATAAAAGTTCTGGATTGTAATATTTTGCCTTTAGATGTTTCAATAAGGGGGAAATTAATTTTACCATTCATGATTTCATTTCATTTTATTTTTTGTATTATAATGTACCTTTGATATAAGATTATAATAGTAATCAGTTTCTATTTGAACTTTGAGCTTAGTGTGTCAACAGTATTTTAGAAATGAATGCATAAAATTTCGAGCAACGAAGAAAACAATTTATCCATTATTTAAACTTCTACGTACATTTTCGACGCTACATATCTTTTGTCTTGACCCATAAAATAATGGATTCTGTCTGGAATCCCATTTGGTCCTGTGGTTAAAATTTTGGCTATTTCGAAATTGTGCTTAAAATGGTGTTCTTTAAGATGAAAGAAAGTGAAAGTTCAGTTCAAAAAGTAGAAAGTACTCTAGTAGACGCAAAATTGCCTTGCTACGCTCGCTTCAGTAAATTGCTTACATAAAACCAGATAATTACATTCAAATATCTCTCCACAATTTCCCGATGTTCTAGTGGAAGCAAAGTGAGATGTTGTCACAAGATGTTTTTTCATAACGTTTCCTGGACGGCATGAAAAACGTTTTGTAGGCACACTGCGCAGTTAGCGGATTTCTGCCTGCGAACTTAATTTAATTGTAAAATCTGTGTTGAAATAAAATAGAAATGAAAAATAAATATAATTGAATTGAAATTTTTAAAAGTAAAAAATAAAATCATTTCACTTGCATTAAAATAAATATACGTATTTGTCCTATAGAATGTAGACAGTTTAATTATATCTCCAGTAACCTAGATTATGTGGCCTTATTATATGGATCAAAGTCTAAATATATGGTATTTTCCCAATAATTCCAGTAACACTCGTGGCTGAGCTTAGTTTATATAATTGGATTTCTACTATATTTAAATTTGTAAATGAGTTCTTTTATGTTATATTCTGTACTATAATGAATTGTCCCATATACAATAGGAATGTACAAATGCATAAGTATTTTGCAAAATTTTCAGAGTTTCAAATATTTTTAAAAGTTTAAAGTTTGTTATTATTTTTCACATTTCCATTTTTTATGACGAACCATTAGCGGGTTACGCATTAACAACCGATTACATTAGCGGGTTATTTAAAATGTAATATTTTTAAATATAGAACATCAATAAATTTCACTAACATTTGCTTCAAACATATTATAAATAATAAACGATAAAGTAAATGAATAAAGGCATTCAGCACCGTTTTGCAAAACAAATCTCATATCCACTGGAAACAATTTCATTAGAATCAAGTCCTGCCCTATCTAGGCCTTGGAATACGATCCAAGAAAACTGTAATCAATAATACATTTTATGTTCAATTATGCTAATTTTTCATTTTTAATTTAAATGTATTTATTTTTACAGCTAAAACTGCATAAAACTACTCTCTTCAAAGTGACATTAAAAATTTACAAGTCCTTATTTTCATCGCAGAAAATAATTTCAGCTTTTACTTCTAAAGTTTAGTTTCTTAAGAGAAACCTCCGCCTTCAAATGTTTTCCTTTTACAGTTCATAAGCTATTTTTTGCTGTTGTTGTTTTTGTAATGAGAGACATTCTTAAAAATATCAGTTGGAGTAATGAACCATTTGAGTCAATGTTTGTAGAGGATACTGTTACAGAAAGACATCGAAATGTTGCAATTCGATTACATTTGAGATCTGAATTTGTATAAATATCTCACATTTTGAGATGTTTTTTTCAAGCTAACATGCCTCGCTTGACTGAAGCGTGACAAAAAAGATATTTTAGCTACAAAATCCTCGTCGTTTGAACGATCTTTTACCATCGGAAAGTGAAAAATATTAATAAAAGTCAATTTATTGTTTAAAAGAGATATACTTGCAATAAAATTTAGTCATAGAATTTTCTGTAAACGTATATGAATACTGAACTACATGCCAATAAAGTCATTGCAATATTATTCTTTGATTTCTACTTCTTCTGTCTTCTATAATACATGTGAAATTTAAACTAGAAAAAGAAAATTCTGGGCAATCTTAATCTTGTCATGAGAAGCAAATTTATTCAAGCACAAGCTGTGATAGGATTCCATTCAAAACGCTGTCGTCTAAATTGATTTAGCTTTCATCCATCACTTCTGTTGAAATTTCTTCAGTACTTCATCAATTCCACAACGTGTCCAATAAGTAGTTTCTCCAATAAATCCGGATACCAAAGATGAATTTTTTAGTCTTTTTGTATTCAAGAATAAATTAATTTGAGCTTTTTTTATATTTTTGCATAGCTGAATATAAAGACGTCAGAAAAAATAATAATTTTTTTTTTCCATTCAGCGTCTTTTTTTCGTAATCAGCAGTTCGGTGGTTTTTCGAATTTCAAATATATTTATTCCAAGTAAGTTTTAAAGCTTCACTTAAAAAGTCTTTTCATTAACTGGCATTATCCTTGATGCCACTGATGTTATTATTTGGAGTATTTAAAGCGCCTGGGATTTTAAATATTGTAATCCACTGAACTCAAACGTAAAATATTTCGCAGCTTTACATCGAAGAATCAAAACTATGCATTTATTGGGAGTTTATGTCTGTTCTTTATTTCCATAATTAAGTGAAAATAGTAATTTTCCATTTACATGAAAATAAATGCTTTACGTGATTACTGTATGCAGAATCTGAACTTACTTTCAATAATTACGAAATAAATTTTTCATAGAATAAAAATCGATAAAGTTGGACAACATGTTTTATAAACTTATTGGGTCCCTAATATGATAGTGGATATTTAATATATACCAGACGACAATTTCCAATAAAACTCCTTATTTGTCATGTGATAGTAAGAGATAATCATCGATTATATATCAGTTATAAATATAATCATATAAAAGACGAGTTTTTAAAAAAGAATTATTAAAGGCTTTCATTTCCTTAAACAGTAATCTTAGATAGTTTAAATTTTGGGACGGTTTCCGCATTTATTCAAAAACGCGTATTAAATCAAAATAAATTTTCTTAATTATTATGCTTCAAATCTCAAAGCTTATCTTACAAGAGAAAAGAAGCCAATAATCATCTTTCAATATTAGAATTTGTTTCATATCATGGTCAATCGCTGAGAGTTTACGATCTTACTTTCCCAAAACTGAACTCAGTTTTAAACGCACCTACTTTGTAAATAGCAGCACAATTTAAACGCAACAAAAATCTGATCCACGGAAGTTTATCACTCTCTACATTTAACCTTTATTCGTAAATCACGATTATAAAGAAACTACTAAGTTCTACATATATGATGAAGAAAATACAGAATCTTCATGGAACACTAATAATTTTTTATTGAAGATTACTAATGATATTAGTAGTAGACAATGTGATAAAATTAATACACCAAAAACCACATTTTCTGTTAGATATCAATGCTATAAAATGGATAAATCTAAGCAGACACCATGATTCCTCTCCTTTCATGAACTAACTTATAACGTTTTTAGTGCGAGTTTAAAAAATAATTTTACAAAATTATAATAAGTTATAACTTCTGCTATTTTCTTTTCAGAAAAGACTTTAGCTTAATGACTTAAAGTAGTGGCACTCTGGACTGCTGAGTTGAACTTAATCAAAGCAAAGCGCATGAAAGATTTTCCGAGGAAGAGGTACCTTTATGGCACATTCTATGGGGAAAACCCAGATTGTATTTACTCGCACAAGGTCAAAACGTCCATGCAGCCAACCTGGGATAGGTCCATGCTGGGATAAGCGTAATTTGGATCTTATAAAATGCCAAGAAGGTTATCTGGCTAAAAAAAATTGGAGAACTTTTTAAAAGAATTTGGCTCGTATTCATGTTGCATATTGAGAAAATGATAAAACATCTTTTCGAGACAACCCGTTCTCTAGGATTTAAAACACGGTCTAACTACCAACGTTCAGTGAAAATTACAGCTTGGCCGCCAGGTCCCCATTCCTTGGTAAAAACATTTTAAAATTACTAGAAAAAAGTTCCCAGCACTGTCATTCGTTAGATAAGACAAGAGAAACTTTTAGGAAATAATTATGACTTGCAATGGATAGTCAGAAAATATATTCCATAGACAATACAGAAGCTGCAAACTACTTTGCACAGTAACAAACGATCACAACCTTGCAATTTGTTGCAACAAAAGTTTTAAGTGCTTCATAAGTAAAGTTTCTGCACAAAACTAAGCAAAACAATAATCTTTTAAAAAAAGCTTTAAAAGCAATAAAAAACTTTCGGTTTCAGTGAAAAATAATTTTACTATGAACAAATGCCGCTAAAAGCCAAAGAAATTCTTTGCCAACTTTCGGACTTAGAATGACCAATTTTTTTAATTTGGATTTCACAAAGTTGATCTGGAAACCCTGTTTCTTGTGAAACAATATTCAGAAAAAATATTAAAATCTGCTGAAAGAAGTTTTTCACAAACAACAACGTTCCCCAGATAAAACCAGTTTTCTGATTTCTCAAGCACAAAATCTATTTGCACTCTTCCCACACACAACAATGTCCCTCCAGCCGAAAACCAGTTTCCTGATTTTTCTAGAGCAAAATCTATTTGCATTCATTTCGGAGAAATCTTTCTTATTTTCAACCAGTACGAGATATTCTTAGCTTACCCTTCTTTTAAATTTCTTAACAACGCCATTTTGTTTCGGTTCTGTGCATTAGGTTCTTCCACTTACTCTTAACTTCAGCAATATCCGAGAATGAGATATATATCTAATGTTACTTGCAAAATACAACTGAAATAATAGTTTACCTCCATAAGCATTGATCTATGAAGATCTTCCCATCATCAGGAAATCATCTTAAATTGTATGTGGCCTTCTCCCGCCATCTCTTCTATTTATAAGAAAAAACTAAAACCTCATTGGTAGTGGTTCTTTCTATAAATTACTGATTTTACGGATGCTGCAATCTCATCAAAACATGCATAACACTGACTGCTTTGCCAAGAGATATGGTTATAGATGTGGGCGCTTGATCTTAGGAACAGAACGAAATCTGAATGCTGAATTTTGGGTGGCAGTAACTTATAACAGCATTTCTACTCATACTTGAAATTCTTTATTAAATATTTTGAACAGATTCACTTTGCTTTTTCTAAATTTAAATCACTTGTCATTCATTACTTTATATATAATTGCAGCAATTAAAAATTATATTTTAACTAGAAGCAATGCGCAAAACATTCATACATTTCATAGCATGTCAGCAGTTTCTTACCTTTACAATCTTCTATGGCCCACCAGCGGTGGAGCGGTAAAAGCCGCTGCACACCGGTAGTTCGAGTTTCGGAGAACAGGCTGTTCCATGGGCTTTTTGTAGTTTACCAAATGTGTAACGTGAATACGAACCAGTTTCACGTAAAATGCCTTCTACGGGGCATCCCACCCCTGTCGTGCAGTCCCTCCCTTGCCATATACAGCGTTCGATTATAGCAAACTGTATAACTGGACAAGTTTTATTTAGAGCAGATTATTTCAGCTATTATTAAAAATGTGTGTGAATAACACGAAATATTTTGCGAGGATTTTCCCTAAGTACGTTAAGTTGGTAAGAAAATTAGAACCAGGTCAGCAAGCACCCTTCTTAAATTGCTCAGGTAAGGCAATATTCACGTAAACTCTCTATCACGGTAAAGTAAAAATAACTACCTGAAAATTTTGAAGACTTCAAATGACTGTTAAGAAAGCTCTATCTAGCGACCAATCAACCAATCGGTAGCAGGTGCTTAAATGGCTAGTTTATATACTTTTAAAAAATTTTGAAACAAAAGGAACCTCTGATGCTCTACAGTAAATATGAACTTCTTTTCTTTTATTCTTTTGCGTGAGTCTTAAACTGTCTCACAGAAGTTGAGCTTCAAAAAAATATATTGTGGACATCGCATGACTTTTTCATACAGCCTATTAAATTACAAAATTTTTTTCTTCACTTCATTTAATTTTTTTTTCGTAGAATTCAAACTTAATTAATCGATCCCGCAAGCCAAACTGAAAATGCGATCAAAAACTGCAAATTTTGAAGTTAAATACCCCGGCCAATTTCATACGAAGTCAAACTTCTTGTATTCGTTTTTCATAAAGAGTTTATAACTTCCCCAAATATAAGTATAGGAACCAGGAAACCGCATTAAAAATTTTATTTTCTTAGTGTCTTCTTAGTTGTGAATGCTGAAACATGAATATTTTCGTCATTTAAAACACTTCTGTAACTGGAAGTAGTATATACCTACGACCAATGATTGCGAAACTTTTAAACCTACGACCAATGATTAACCAAGTAAGAGAGTGGGTGTATGTATGTAACCTGTATCTATGGCTTATCGTTTTTGACTTATGCAAGATGCATATATGCATACACACGAACGTACTTACAGGTGTCACGAAAAAAACCATTTTAGACATATTTTACATTTTTTTTTTTTTTTTTTTTGAATAACGAGTACTTCATTCTGTCCGTTCGCAGATATGTCACGCAAAAACATAGTCAAAATGCATTTGGGAACGGTAAAAATACATATTTTCAATGAAATATATACTCTAATTTTTTCGTAATTACAATACTCCCTTTACTTTCTACAAATAAGTAGAAAGAGAAACTGATTTGAAATTTTACTTTTAATGGAATTTCGGAATTTTAACTTTGCAAACACAATAATTCGCTAGTTGCTGCCAGTTAGTTCAGGATATTCGGTATCTCAACATTCAATAAAATCATTCACATAAGACGAAATATATTTTACAGAAAATGCACATCCATTTAATATGGAATGAAAACCGAATATAAATTCACAAATATCAGATATCTATGTTGTTTACATTACTTTTAAGAATACGAAATATTAATAAGCTTCTAGGAAATGAATATGACGAAAGAGTCTTCGTTTTTTATTAACATTTGGGCGAGGAAGCGGAAAGAAAATTGATAGACATAGAAGAAACTAAGAGAGGTTCTAAACATGTGACCAAACTCTCAAACCACCGATAACTGGTACTTTTGTATTAATTATTGACGGATTCTCTAATCCATCCAGCTGCCGATTTTTAACGAAAATGTTAATTTTTTACGAAACATTTTAGTAGCTTATTTACCCTTTTAAAATAGAAAAATTGAAGAGTTGATTGGAAAATCACTTAATTTAACTTAAAAATGTGGAAAAAAGTAAATTTCATGAATAAACGTAGAAAAATGAGACAAATGAATCTATAATAAGAATGTGAATTATATATTTACTTCAAAGTCTTTTACCTTCAATGTTTTATTAAATCAAAGATAAATTTAAATTCCCTTGTCAAGAATAGTTTGCCTGTGAATTATTTATTCCCTTATTTCTCCAAAGAAATGAATACTTTCCCCAAAGGTAAGATTTATTAAATGCATATTTCTAAGCTAAAAAGGATATATAACATAAATATCCATTTTGAAGAACTATCATTACAAATCTATGTCTTCGGAATAAATTATTCCTTACTTAACTATTCGAAATGAGTTCGAGCAAACAAATAAGAAATATGAGAACTTGAAGGAAAATCACTTAACTAGTTTGGTTAAAATCTTATGACATGCATTCTCTTCTGCTTACATAAGGAAATAATCGGAATACTTGAAACACATCCAATCTCTCTCATTTCGTTCCTTAGTAAATCTGACAACTCAAGGCAATGTTATTTTTTGATGCATTTAACATTTACAGTCAGGCACAGAAATAAGAAATAAAATGTATGAATGGAGGATGTGTATAAAAATAGTAGCTCTTAGTTTCTTTAAAAACAACAATAAAAACAAAAAGAAAACATACATTATTTCATAAAATGCAATATATGTAATAGTAAAAGACAATAAGAAATATTAAACGCATAAATACACTCTTAGACAAAAAAATAAAAATTTAAAAAAAAAAAAAATCTGAAATGTTTCAGATTTTAAATTACGTCCAAAGGGGCGTTTTTTTAACATTTTGTGTGTTACCTTTCTTTATTAAATATCATGTTCCTCGCACTTAAACCATAAGATCCAGTGCAACAGCAATATCGCAAAATAGTTTTAAAACGAGCATATCTTTAGAATTTCCGATACAGAGACTCACGCGCTGGAGATAAAAATGTTTTTTCTGCACAACGTTGCCATTGCTCGCTTTGAAATCCTCAAGTTTGTTAATCAAAAATTCGTCAAAGTTTTAAAAAATAGGAAATCGATCATAAAACAAATTTCAAATTTCAAATTTGGTCTTCCACATGCTCATATTCGTTGGAGGATTACGTTATTCAAAATTCGATGACTCTATGTACCGTTGTTTTATCACAATACGAGAAATATACATACATTTATGCAGATTTTTCATTTTCTTCAAATATAATGCAGGACTCTAACATTTTGTGGCAACAGTTTGAAAAGTGAACCGACATTTATGAGTCCGACGCAAAATGCCAAAACGAAACTAATAGTCCTTCGGAATTCAAATCCCTTTGGACTAATAAATAAAAATAAAAAAGATGCAGAAAGAACGAGCTATCCGAATGGGACGAAAATTGGTAAAAGTGATGTAGTACAGAAAAAGCAAATGATTACAGTTTGAGAAAAATTGGATGATTTATTGAAGTGATAGAGTTTCACAAGGTGAAAAAGTCAGTAACGCGTTTCTCCACCTCTGGCCCTTATGCAAGCAGTTATTCGGCTTAGCAATCGATTGATAGAGGTTACGGATATCCTCCTGAGGAATATCGTGCCAAATTCTGTCCAACTGACGCGTTAGATCATCAACATCCCGAGCTGGTTGGAGGGCCCTGCCCATAATGCTCCAAACGTGCTCAATAGGACAGAGATCCGGCGTCCTTGCTGGCCAAGGTAATGTTTGCCAAGCAGTAGAAACATGTGCAATGTGGGGGCGGGCATTATCTTGCTCAAATGTTAGCCCAGTGTGGCGTGACATGGAGGGCAACACAATGGGCCTTAGAACTTCCCCGACGTACCGCTGTACTGTAAGGTTGCGACGGATGACAACCAAAGGGGTCCTTCTATGAAATGAAATGGCACCCCAGACCATCACTTCTGGGTGTCGGCCTGTCTGCCGGAAGGCAGTCAGGTTGGTATCACACTGCTGTCCGGGACGTCTCCAGACTCGCCTTCGCTGCTCATCGGGGCTCAGTTCAATGCGGGACTCATCACTGAAGACATCTACTCCAGACTGATCACATCTACTCCAGTCAGCGACATTCCAGTGCGAATGAGCCCGACACTGCAAACGGGCTTGACGTTGTACGGATGTCAATGGTAGTCTGCGCAAAGGGCGCTGTGACCTCAGCCCCCTTTCTGTGAGCCGTCTATGAATGATCCTTATGGTCACTGAAGCACTAGTTGCACGTACAATCTATGATAATGATGCATCTGGTGCTGCGAGTGGCGCTCTGACGATTGCTCGGTCTTTACGTTCTGTCGTTTCTCTAGGCCTACCGCTTACATCTTGACGCTTTGTACGGCCATGGTTCACCCATTCCTGCCAACATCGTCTAATAGTGACATCGCTTCTGCTCAGCTGTCGAGCTATTCACCGTTAAGACCGTTAATTTTCATTTGCGATGAGCTACAGTTTCCCTAGGTTTACTAAATTAGAATCCTTGCGCAGTATTTTTCGTAAGCTGAAAAGGCATAAAGAAGCAATTATAAGGAGAAAGTTAAATGCTCAGAAGTCTTTGAAAAAAGGAAAGAAAAACGGACAGCCTCTGAATCTTACCAAATAGGGCATAAAACAAAATTTAAAATTAAAAAGGTGGTATGAATATATTTCTAACTCGCATAAATAGAAATAACTTCCTTTCTTTTCGCCATCGACAGAACAGCTGGCCCAGTGGGTTAAGTGCTCTTCAGCCCGTTGGATTCCGCTGAGAGAATTTAAAAAAAAAAACCTAGTGCTGGGTGATATGTCCTCCGGGAATTGACTACGTTAAGTGAGGAATGCCGAAAGAAGGACCACAAAAAGTGCATGGCGGGGCTATTCAGACTAAGGGGGAAATGCTGCTGATCACTTATCTTACGCACTGCAAATTTTCTGTTGCTTGCAAGGAGGTACTCACATTGTCGGTACAAGGTCCTCATTGTTGTAATGCGTACTGACAGTTACACAACTAAATTAAAAACAAATTGATCCTACATAACCAAGAGCTTTGCAGATTGGTAATATGGTATGTACTTCTGCTAACTCAATACATATTTCAGTTACTTTTCACTATTAGGATATGTGTTAAGCGTACAAATATAATAAGGACAGGGAATAGATACAGGTACAAATGTAAAGACGAAATCTGTACAAACACTTATACATTTCAAATAATGAAGAAAAGCAAATTAAAAATTAGATTAATAAAATTGTTCATGTATACATGTTACGTATGCAAACACAAATGGCAAGTTATACTGACAATATTGCAGACTGATACATTTATATTATGCACTAATAGTAATTACAAATGTATTAAATGAGTGCTGAACTAAGAGAATTGCATTAACATATCTAATATCATGTTAGGTACTAAATGAATTAAATAATTAGGATAAAATATGTGTGCAGACGAAATAGAAATAATTTATGTAGCATAGTTTCAGTTACCAAAATTTGAAGAACACGTGGCAATGGTCGGCTTACATATAGCTAAGATAATTTGTATATTAAAATGTGTCATCGGTATATTGCACAGGGACATAAGAAGACTGAGAAGGATGGGTAAAGTTAAGATATTGAAACATATCAAAATACATAACGTTAAATAACCACACTACTTATATTCATATTACACATGGGAAAACCACGAAAACTAAACCTTACATCCAGCCCGTTTGCTTCAAACCCGGATCTAATTACAAGTATTCAGAGGTTTTAATTTATTCCGCAGCTGGCGGGAGGAGCTAAGGAGAAAATCAAAAAAAGATAACCACTTGTATTTGTTAAATATAACAACAGTTTTAAATTCGGTTGAAATTTAAGCTCTAAATTTCTTACTATCTTCTCGTATTTTGACTTCCGTTACAAATATTTGCTCAAACTGGAAGTTTAAGCATTTGAAATTACGTGTAGAAGAATTTAACAGTGGGAGATTTGTAACTGCGAATGATGCTGCTGCAGAATCAGATTTTGCCTGTCTTGCCAAAGCGCTCGGTTTTAAAGTGAGATTGTCTTAGAACGTTGTTCTCATCACAGAGTTTGAGATTCTGGGCACTGAGTAAATAACATTAAAGACTTATTACTAGTATATATAATCCAAATGTGTTTTCAGTCCAACCAAAAATTCAACTTTGAAGAGAATAGTTAGCCTATTTTTAAATTTAGCGTCGCCGGAAGCAGAGAGTTGATTTGTACGTTACATTTTGGTGTGCAACGGAAGCTTTCGACTTAATAATCTCGATGTTTACCTGAGTAATGAAAAGAACGAATTTTTTGTAATGAAGCCAATAATTTGCCAATACATTTGTGGTAGATTAAATTAGCAGTTAAGGTAAGGACAAGGTAAATGTTTAATTAAAGACCTTGAGGCTGCAGATTCTTTATCTTTCGCCTCCAGGGTCAAAAGCCAACTTTCTCTGTGTGCAACGGTTGATGTGAATGATTTTAAATTAGGCAATAGCCTTGATTTTTAGCATTGGCATTTGTTTTCTGTAGTACATTTCTTCATAGGCAAACAAAACGTCACAAAACTCTACCTTCAAAACAGTATGCTTTCTCAGAATAGAGCCGTAGTTTCTTTTAAACAGAGTAAAAAGGAAATACAAACACTGTTTTGGCTTTTAGAGTTCTTTTGTAAATGCCATAATTAATTTTAAACTAAACAGCTAAAGATAAAGATAGCAAATTTTGCTTACCTTTTATTCACGTGTCTAGAAGCGCCGGTTAAATCTCCGAAATAAAACTTGTTGTGAGAAATGTTTCATGGTGTATCCATCAATAATACCAATGAATAAACATGCAGAATTTTCATTTATTCAGTTTTAATTAAACTAATAAGAAGCGACGGATACATTAAAGATACATACTACAAGAACTCAGGAGAGACTAATAATAAAAAAAGCAACGAATAAAACAAAAGAATCATGTAATATTTTTTTTTCTGTGGTTGGCTCGCGCCTTGGCGTTGCTAGGGTTACTAGAAGAAGTGAGTGGTAAAAGATGTTTTTCAAAATGCTTGATTAATTTACAATATGAATGATACTAATTGAAGTCTTCTGTAAAAGCAAAGAGGAACAAATCGGGTTTTTCTACAGCAAAAGATTTATACACTTCTTTTTCTAAGGAAAAACAACTTATATTAATATAGAAACTAGTATATACCAATTTCTATGTAACAGAAGTAAACTTTTTATGCTATAACTTCTGTACAATACAGTACTTAGAAAGGTATATTTCATGCATGACATTATACAAAGGCAACTCTAATTTCATTCTTTATTTACCTTTATTTTAATATCGGAAAAAAAATACGAAAAATATTTGATTTGTATAAGCGCAATTGTGCGTATCATTCATGGAGGTTTAATAAAAACTAGTAATGTAACAGATTTTGATGGCTACGAAATTTTAGATCACTAACCAAAGCAAAGCTTTGCTCATCAAAAACATAGATGTATTTTATACGACTTTAAGGCACAGTTAATTATACTGATTTTTATACAAGTATCTATTCGCCTTAATTTTTCTATTCTAAATAAAATTAGTTAGCAAAATCTGATGCGGCTTTATATGGCGTTTAACAGGCTGCACGAGTAAGTCATATAAAGTCATATTACTGCGCTTATTTGAACTGTTTTCAACGAAATAGTAATATTCCTCGAAATATAGCTCAAAGTAAATTGAAAATGGCAGCAAAAGTTGAAAATCTTGAAATTAATTTTCCCCGTCAATCTCGTACGGAAATCATACTTTTTTATATTTTTATTTTTTCAGAGTAAGAATAAAATTTTTCCCAAGTAGTATAGTAAAGTAGTAAAGTAAGTATAGGAACCGGAAGACAGCATTAAAAATTAAATTTCGTCATTTAGCCAAAAAGTGTTTTTCAACTTCATTTTAATCATTTGAGTTATGCGAGAGATACACAGATACGTATGTAAAAATACACTAACGACAGCTGTCACGAAAACATCCATTTTGAACCCACTTTACAACTCGTTTTGGAACAAAGTGTCTTTTAGAGAGAACTACAAGTATAGATGTCAAGCAAAAAACAATCAAACTGGATTCGGAAACAGTCAAAATAGGTATTTCCGTTGAAATATGAGAACCAAAATTTTTCGTGATTACAATACCTCCTGTACTTCGTACAAAAGTGAAAGGAGCGAAAAAGGGATAAAAAATTAAAAAAAATGGTTCCAAGTGAAAAAGTTTGAAAAATAAAATACGAGAACAATACAAAACAACTTCGAAAATAAAGCTAAAAATTCTGAGGATGGAAATATATTTCCGGAGAACTGCGATCGGAGCTCTGATCTTAAATGACGTGTTCCCACAAAGTCTAATAAAATGACAATAGCAATGTGTTACATTTATTAAAACTTATATGTACGTAATAATACTTGATTAAGAATAAGAAAGTGTTTCACCCAAACTTTTCTTTCTTCATGACTATTTTTTTGCCAAAAAAGGGACTTAAACTCAAAGGACTCAAAACGGCATTTTGCGTCGTCTCAATTTCTACGTTGACTCATTTTTCAAACTGTTGCCATCAAATATTGTTGCCATGAATTATGTTTAAAGAAACTAAATAATGAAGAATCCCATGAATGTCTCTCGCATTGTCAAAAAAAAAAAAAAAACAACGGTATCTACAGCCAACAAATTTTAAACAACATAGACCTCCAACCAAAAATGGGCACTTGGAAGGCCGAATTTAGAATTTCGAATATATTTTATTACCTCTTTCAAATTTTGTAAAATTTTAATGAATTTGTGATTAACAAACTGAACGATTTCAAAGCCGACCATGGCAATACTGCACAGATGAAAACATTTTTATCTCCGGTATGCTAGACTGTGTGTCAGAAATTCTAAAGATTTGCTGCTTTGCTGTTTTTAAATATTTTGCTGTTGAATTAAATTTTTTGTGGTGTAGGTGCGAAGAAATGTTATTTAATAAATAAAGGTATAACATAGAATGGAAAAAAAAAAAAACGCTGTTTTGGGCCTAATATAAAATCTGAAGGCTGTCAGACTTTCTTAATTCCCTCCCCAGTCTTTTGGCAGTTCAGTCAATGTTCAGTTTCCTTAGTCAGATTGCTTATAAAACTTTTTTTGTCTTTTTATTATTAACGTTTTGTGTGATAACTTTATTTATTAAATATCATGTTTTTCGCAATTCCGCCACATAAAATTCGATTTAACAATCAAATCACAAAATAATTAAAAACAGTATACCTTTAGAATTTCCGACAAACAGTCTCGCGTGTTAGGGATTAAAAAGATTTTATTACGTGGAGTGCTGCCACCACTCTCTTTGAAATCATTAAGCGTGTTAATTAAAAATTCGTTAAAGATTTACAAAATATGAAATAAATAATAATAATAATATATAGTTATTCTTTGAAATTACGGAATACTTTTAATTAAATAAATCGATCATGAATTAAATGAATTTTGATTATTTAAATCCTTCCGATTTAAAAGAAACGAATATTTTTAAGAACTGCATCTATTGCTTTCAAATAGCTTAGTTTGTTAATCCACAACAGAAAGATTCGCGTTGAAAGATCTTGCATTTTTCCGAATGGCAACAGACTCGAATGAAAATGTGAACGTATTTATAGCTATTCTACGCAAAATTCCATTTAATAGCCCATTTGGAAAAAAAGTAGGAGAGAAATTACACTGAACGTTTGAATGAATACCAGATTAAATAATAAATTTGAACAGTTTTTCAAATTTCTTTTAAACGTATGTTACCATAAAAATGTATTTACCTAAACGTTATTTCAATATATTTTATTTATTATTACAACGTTTTACTTTAATAATTACTCTGACAAATCAAACAACATTTCATACTTATTTAAATATGCGTACATCTAATTTCAATAATAAAATTAAATTTATTTTTAAAAACAAAAGGTTCATATTTGAACCATTTACTTATTTTATTAAATAATGAAATTTCTGCAAAATAAAATTCTCATATAAAAGTCTGCAGTATGAAATGCGTATTCTAAGAATATATTACAGTTTGAAATCTATGAAAAGCTATTAACTATAAAATATTAACATTTCTTGAAAAAATAATGTAAAGTTATTCTCAAGGGCCTCATTTTATTCTTAACCCTTATGTATAATGCTTAAAATTCAGTAAAACATATTGGGTTTTAAAAAGACAGAATTTGTTTTTAACTGATCAGTGGAAAAGCAGCTTATAGAAACAGACAAGTACTAGTTCCCTTAATTATCCTACACGCAGAACGTTTAACAAATTAACATCTTGAAATACGAAACTAAGACTTGCGTTAGGAATATTCTCATAGATAAAAAATAATTAGTATTATCAGAGCATTCTTAAATAAAATATAATCCTCAAGATATTTTTAAGTAGTTTTAAAGGAAATACATGAAAGAATCAGATATGTTTTCTCTTACTCTAACCCGTAAGAAACAGTTTTGATAAATGTAGCTCCGTAACTGGTACTTAGCCACCATTTCATTTCCTCCAGAGAAAATCGACGAGTGGAAAAAATTGCCCAAATTCGTACTTCGCGAGATGAGCTTCTCTGGCAGCTTGGGTCAAGTCCCGTGCTATGTTATTAGTAATGGCCAATTTCTTGACAGTAATTTATCTTCTGTGACCCGATTCCTCTTGTTTTTATGTACAGCCTATTGATCAAAGACAAAAGACTTCCCAGAAATTATTGGTAAAGTTATATGCCTGGGAATTTATGGTCTGGGGTGCAGTCGCTATCATTTTGATGCATACAGCAAGACTGTGTCTGGAAATATCTGTGGGAATCTTTGTACCGAATGATGAGGGATCCGATTTATCACATTAGGAGTAAGCAATGTTTTCTCATAATAAGTTACAATGGGAATCTCTAGCGAATTTCTTATTTTGAACATTCTTAATCTCATCGTTACTTAAACTGAGTTTTGATTACATTTTATTTAAATGAAATAATTGAGACCTTGGTTTTTAAGTTCAACTCATTAACAGTTATCCATTATTAAACTGGGTTCATATTCTTAATAGTAGGTAGCTAACGCAACAATAATCATTTTTATAACATATTTAACATTTGCAATCGACAATAATTGCACATTAAGTAACATTTCATAGGAATGGTCCTTCTAATTACAAAATTACAGAATACGTTACAGTGAAATAAAAAAAATAGTTAAAATACTGTTATCATGCTATGGAAGTATTCTACATATCTGATGTATAATATATCAATAGCATGAAAATATTTGCTACTGAAATGAAATTCCATAACGTTTCTTTGCAAACACAATGCGCAAGAAAAATTACAAATAACAGGCGTTATGTTAGAGAAAAAAAAGATTCCTTGTAATACTGTGGAACCGGGAATCGAACCACGAACCTCTGGAATACCGGCCCAGCGTGAAGAATCACAACACCACGTAGGCACCCTAGGAAGGTGAGAGAAATACCTTATATACTCCCCCTTTAAAGAACGATTGCGGTTTTAGGGGACCCAATCACCAAATCCTAGGTGAGAAGAATCATCATCTAACACCCTTTTAGTTTGGGCGCCACTGTAGAGACATTTAGGTATTTCTTGGAAGTAGGCAAGATGAAAAATGAGCAAACGCCTTCACCGGGAATCGAACCACGGACCTCTGGAGTACCACCCCAACGTGCAGAATCACTACACCTCGAAGGCGGGAGAAATACCTTATAACATTATCAACTGACTGTGATAAATTTAAATGTATTCTGGCCCTTCTAATTTAAAATGCATAAGCACTTATTCTAGAAAAAATATAATATAATCAGCTGAAGAAACTAGAGGAGTTGCGGACAAGTACTAAGCAACCACGTAGCTGAATAATTATGATTCGACTGATTGATATCCGCCTATTAATATTCATGCATTCCCATACCTCCGCCTGAGAGAATTCTTGTTTTTCTTGATTCGAACAGAGCTTAGAAGTATATAATTATATTTTGATAATTTGTAATATAGGTGAAAAGAATTGGTATTTAAGTGTTATTTATTCCTAAACAGTTACAGACGTTAATGAGTTGATTTAAAATTCCAGCAGTATCTTAAGTCCATAATTTTGCTATTGTTTTACTAAAAGGAGTTTATATTTTGATTTGGTCAAAATACAAGTTCCAAAGTAATAAAATAAGCTAGATTTTAGCTAAATCTGACATTGATTTTATAAACTGGCGAATAATTAATTTACAGGTGAAAAATTCGCCATCCTCAGTAACATTTGATCAGTTTCTGATTTGGCAATTATGATAAAAATTGAATAGATTAAGTAGGCTAGGAATTTTTATATTAAAAAAAAAACCTGATTCAAGTTAAAAAAACCTGCACTCTATTAGTATGTAACATTTCGTAAAGGATATCCGCCGAAAACAATGCAAGGAGAAAACATGGTCATAAAAAAATATAGTTGGAGATAAGAAACCATGGAGAAAATATGGCAGATTTAAAACATCGTTGCATAAAGCATGGCCGTGGAAAATAAAGCGGTTCAAGAACATTGAAGTTTTGAAACATCGAAAAATATCGTTAATATAGAAAATATCGTGGTAAAAAATAAAGCACCTACAATTCATCGCTTGATGACAGACATGTTTTTTCAAGATTTTAAAAGTTGTAAACGTATTTTCATAGTGATTTGCGAGCACTAGAAATAATAAGGAATATTTTTACCTATATATTACTTTTAAGGAATATTTATATAAGGAATATTTTGACCTACAATTATTTTTGAAAACAATTATAAATTTTTGCTAACAAGCAAGAAGAAAACTTAAGCATTGAACTTAAACAAAATGAGTAGAAAATTAATACTACGCGTAACATTTAAAGGAATTTCAAACTTATGTAGTTCAATATTAAAGTTCATTATTCAATAAATCTCTTCACTAAAGCTATCTTACAGTTTTGCATAAAAAATTTAGTTTAAAAATGATTAGAAAAGAGAGGATGAGTAACTGCATGAGGTTATCTATATAAAAATTGTTTAATTACTTATCAAACTGTACAATAATTTTCTTTCAATATTAATATAATTCAATTTGCTTGAATGATATTCCTTTTTAGACTATATTTTTTAGGAAAAATTCAACGCATCTTGATAAAAGAGATTAATTAAATAATAACATTTATTTTTTTAATAAATTTAAAACTCTATTAATTGTTATGCGTTGCATTAATTTTCAGTTTTTGCATGCTTAAGTTTCCTTCTTGCTTTTTCGCAAAATTTTATTATTTAAGTAAAAAATATGAGCTATTAAGCAAAAATGTTTCTAATTTTTTCTGGCGCTCACAAATCATTATACGAATACACATTTACGGCTTTTAAAGCCTGAAAACCTATGTCTGCGATGTCATCATCATGCGATGATTCGTAGGTGCATTAATTTTTACTACGCTTTATTCTATGACGACGTTTTAAAATTTGCGACTTTTTTATTAGTTTTATTTTTGACGAAGATGTTTTATACCACGATGTTTTCTCCTTGCTTTCTTTTCTCCCAGGGATCTTTTGTACGATAATGTTTTCGCCTTGCGTTGTTTTGTCCGCGATGTTTTCGCCTGTAACCTTAGTAAAGGGAAGATATTCTTTTGTAATTGTTCAACTGAGACGATTAATAACATAAAAGAAGAAACTTATCATCTCAAATTATTTTGGTTTAAAGTCATTCAATTTTAAATCACTGTAGCACATCATAAAACTGTTTGAAATTATTTCGAATACTATCTATAGTTTGAAAGGTCATTATAAAAGCTGAATAAAGAAGCGTAACAAGCAAGTTACAAAAGTCATCATTGAATGATCCAGACACAATATAATAAGACTCTCAGAATAAACTTCAATAAATGAGCCTTAAAAAGCAAAGACTCTAAAAAGTATGTGTCACAAGGGAAATAAAAATACTTTTATTGCAGTGAGGAAATTTAAAATAGCGCATCGCGAATAAAAACAGGGATGAATAAAATAAGCTACGAATAAAAAATAAGCTGACTTTAGTGATTCCTAAACAGAAAATTTCCCACAGAATGGGCAAAAAACAATATTATAATTTTATTATAACAATCATTGGTATTATAATTTATGCCTTCTTTTAATCAGATATAATTCACCTCATGTACTACTGTAATTTAAGAAGTAATTATTTCTATGGAGATTAACTACTTAAACAAAGTTCTATTATATAAGCAGTTACTTCAAACACGACTCGTAAAATACATAGAAGCAGTTACGTAACTTTGCAAAGTGATTATCCCATTCTTAAATTTTCAAAATATATAAGATGCAATGAAAAAATTACATGAAGTTTTTCATTTAAATATTTATGCTTTTGTCTAAATAACTTTTAAAGATAAGACTTTTAAAGATAAGACTTACCAAAAGTTGCAAGTAACACTTTCATTTTACTTACCTGCCTCTCAAGCTGTAAAAGATTAAATAAGAAAAAGGAAAAGCATTGTTCAATACATTACTTTCTTATTATATCGATAACCCCAGAATCCGGATCAAATATGGCGATTTCCCTAGTTCTGCTTCTTTGTAGATCGACATTTGCCAAAGCTGCTGCTAACATGTTTGTATATTTTCCTAATGCGGGTCCTACAAATCTAAATAATATTCGTTTATTTTGTTACACGTTAGGATTTCTATGCAATAGAAAAAGTACCCACAGCTTTAACGCAAAAGCAAATGATAGCGAATTCCTTCTTTTACGACGTCTTTTTCCTCAATTGGAAGGGAATTACAAACTTTGTCACCATTTTTCAAGAAAGGTTAGCAGAACAGTTTAATTGATAAGAAAAATCCTAATCTGCATTTTCTTGCTTACATTACCTTAAATATTTTTTCCTGCACAAATTAAAATTATAACACAGAATACATTTTTACTTTGTTTTGTTGTACTTTGCAAAGGTAAGAATTTTTCTTAATTATTACGAATTATTACTTAACAATAATGTACTTAAAAGCTTTCCAGAAATTTATGCAATGAAAATAATGCAAGGAAATCTCTAAATTGAGTATAAAATAGGAATCGAATAATTATAGCGCTATTGAAAACCTTCTAGTGTCCGCGAGCGGTCGAGTGGTAAAATCGCTTATCACTGGCAGTTCTGACCTGAGTACGATTCCAGAGGAACGGGCTGACTGCATGGTCTTTTTTGTGGTTTTTCCTATATGTAACACGTATACGAGCCAGTTTCCCTTAAAATGTCCTCTAACAAAGCATACCATCCCTTAGACA
Source organism: Stegodyphus dumicola (assembly GCF_044657685.1). Lineage (NCBI taxonomy): Eukaryota > Metazoa > Arthropoda > Arachnida > Araneae > Eresidae > Stegodyphus > Stegodyphus dumicola. The sequence goes on along the minus strand of NC_140772.1, from coordinate 159,513,104 downwards.
GATAACCTTAATATGCTTTGCCATAATCAAATGAACCAGACCAAAAATCTTCTAGAAAAAGTAGCTTTTTAATGCATTTAAATGTTTATTATCGATATAACAATTACGACTATAAATTTCAGTAGTTAGGAAATTGCTATCAGAAATCTAACAAGTAAACACTTCTGAACTATCGTTGATACATCTTGATTTCGAAGATAAAAAGTCCTTTTCTTAAAACATCAAGGTTGAATTTATCCCACTCCCCCTTCATAATCTTCCAGAGTCCATCCAATATTTTGGGATGCCGCTTATAAAGAGCTTGTTTTAAAAGTCCGAATGCACACTAATCCATAGGTGACACATCAGGGAACGTATGTGGGATGCTTGTGTTGCCCAATTACATGCATTTAAAGGGAATAGCTTCAATTCCGATTTCATTTCTCATTTTTTCAAGAAAATAGAGCAGTATATTTAGAGGTATGGCTTGGAGCCTTATCCTGATGGAACTTAACATAGTGAAGATTGTTTTGCGAAAAAGATAGAATTTCGTCTTTAAAAATAGGTGTTAAAACATATTTCTGATATAATCCGAATTAAGTTTTGCATTTTTTTCCATTTTAATTATTTTAAGTTTACCGTTATAAGAGAATCCAGTAATAACGATAAACCTTGTTTTCTGTGAAATATATCGAAAAATGTTTTCTGTGAAAAATACCGAAAAATGGGAGAAAGTCTTTTTCTCCCATTTTTCGGTAGTAAATAGATCTTTTTCTATTGCAATCAGCTAAAATTATCCAAGCCTCATCGATTGTACGTATCTCCATTCTTCACCTGCCAAATAATTTTTATGCAGCAATCTGCACATAGTCTTACGCTGAGAAACATGCTGCGGCGTTAGACAAGAACATAATGTTTCTCTGTTTTGATTAGCTACAATACTACATATACTACATATGATGAACTATGAACATATAACTACATATGATGAACTATGAACATATACTACATATGATGAACTATGAACATATACTACATATGATGAACTATGAACATATACTACATATGATGAACTATGAACATATACTACATATGATGAACTATGAAAAATATGATCTATTATAAGTCTGATGCTAAGGATCTCATATGATTAACTATATACTATGATAAAATTCTGCAAACTAAAAAAATGTATTTGTAACAAATTTGTATTACCACAACTCTAGAAATGACTCCAAAGTTTGCAAGTGCAAACGCATCGACTGTTAACATTGATTTATTTATTACATTCTAAATTAATAAAAATGAAAGTGTAATACTGCTATACCCATTTACTTATACAAAATATTGGGTGCTCCTATTACATTTTATTCTGTACTTGTTTTGACTAGCTTTAAATCAGATTTTATAATTTTTGCTCACAGTTCCTACAGAGACATTTAGAGATTTTGCAATAGCTCTTTGGGAGGGGGCTGAATTTTCCTGTTAAACATGAGATGCAAGTTTAGATTTAATAAGAACTTTATATACCTTCGTTGGGTACGTATTTTTGCCTTTTTTCCATTCAGATGCAAACTTTGACCTTTCTTTTCATTCATATTAATTATGTTCCTTATTTTACGTGTCAGAAATACTAAAAACCATGCTTTTTACATCTATTTTTAGTAACTGAATAAGAGTATTTCTCTTTGGACAGCGCAAAAATATAGTCTTTCATTCATTGTTTATTTTTCAGCGACATTTTAAGGAAAAAGATATTTTTAATGCTGCAGACAATAACTAAACATTCTAATTTGATCCTTACAAAGATGTGTGAACACCTTCTGTATCTAAGATCACTATTTAAGGAAATAATACCTGTTGCTACCTTTTGTGAACTCCATGTCTATATAATATAAATGGAAACGTGTCAGTTTATTCAGATGCAGTTCGCAGCTGAAGATATTTTGAGACACTGTTTGTCTTTAAAACTGAACACTGATATCTTTCAACATTACTTGACTTACAAAACTAGAATACTCCATGTTTAAGATGCATTACATCATTTTTATGATAAACTTGATTTTCTGTTTGGTTAAAAGCTCTGCATACATATTTAATGATATGCATCACCTCATACTATTCACATGTGTACAAACACATAATGTTACGTTTTATCCATATGGCAGAAAACTATTTATGAAGAAACTATATTTCTGTAGACCTCAGCTACTTTCATTTAAAACTGCAAAATTTTGAGCTTTCTTGGCTGTTATTTTTGCAGATAGAAATCTTGCGCAACGTTTAGATACCGAATCCAAACACAGCTCCTTGTTTTTTTAATATTTGTCTGAAGAGATTAATTTATTACTAGAATATTTCAGTATATTGAAATAATTTTTTCACCTTAATATTATAAGCAATTATCTTTCCCGAGAATACAACATTTATTTTAATTTTATGTAACAGACAAACGCATAAATAACAATAAAAAGGTGTTAAGTTAGAATATAGCGCCACCTATTGGATAGGGAGAGAAACTCTCACTTGGCCATCTGGATTCGGCTAAGCAACATGCCAGAGCATGTATTAGATCTGAATAGTTAATTACTGTAAATAAATTAGTTAGTTCTTTTGCTATACAGTCCACATATTAGTTTAGAATCAAAGTACATGGTCAGCAGAGCCGGAGAAGTGAACAAAATGCTGACATTAGATAGAAACAAAACTTCGTTAAAAGCGAAACTAACTAGGTTAGAAAATGTAGTGAAGGAATATGATGATAGTTCGAATAAGAATGAAATTCAAATAAAGTATAGATCGCTACAAAGCATTCAAATGGATATAAGAAACTTGAGGATTAGATATTTCGAAAGCGTTGATGAAAAAGATGTCACAGACATCGATGAAGAAATCGCCGAAATGGAAGAAAGAACGGAAGTTCTAGAGGTAAGAATTATGGAAATTCTATCATCTATAGCACATTCTGAAAATGAAAATGATTGTAGTAAATTTGATCCTAAAGTACAAATACGTTTGCCAGAATTACCAATTCCTAAGTTTTCTGGTAAATATACCGAATGGAATAATTTTAAGATTCAATTCGAAAACATCATAGCGAATAACACGCAATTAACAGAAGTTCAGAAACTCTACTATTTAAAGGCTGCATTAACTGATGAAGCAAAAAATCTTGAAACTGTTGATGATACTTTTAGTTCTCTATATAAAGCTCTTCAAGATAGGTATGAAAATAAAAGAATATTAATTGAGACGCATATAAAGTCAATAATGGATTTACGTACTTTAACATTCGAATCGTCTAAAGGAATAAGATATGTAATAGATAATGTTACTAAAAACGTTAGGGCTTTGAATGTTTTAAAATATGAGAAAAATAATTTATTGGATATTCTGTTATTAAATATCGTACTTCAGAAACTAGATTTAGAAACGCGCAAACAATTTGAACTAAGCATTAATGCTACGGAAGTTCCTACGTTTGATGAATTAATTTCGTTTTTAGAGAAAAGATGTCAGTTATTGGATAACATTAACCGTAGTATTAATAAAATGAAATATCCGTTAGAAAAAAGTTCGAAATCAAAGGCTCTGATGGTTAAAACCGATAGTGTTTCGATTTGTGTTATATGCAAAAATAATAATCATCCACTGCATAAATGTGATTCATTTTTGAAATTAAATCCAAATCAAAGATATGAAATAGTTAAAACCCATAAATTGTGTCTAAATTGTCTCAGTAACGAGCATTTAATCGCAAAATGCAATTCTAAGTTCAGATGTTCGGAATGCCATAAAAAACACCATTCATTAATACATCGCCTGCTCAGAAATGGCGCCATTCAACATAAGTTAGACAAAACAAAAACGGAAGCAACGAGTGACGAAATTATAAACAAGAACGCAGATGTCTCTAATAAAAATCAATTAAGTTGTCTTTTGACACGCAGAAAAAACGTCTTATTGGCGACTGCAATAATATATATTTGCAATTCCGAAGGAAAAAGAATCCCAGTTCGCGCAATACTTGATAACGGCAGCATGAGTTGTTTCTTGTGTGAAGGAGTTGCTAATTTGTTAAATTTAAAGAAAGAAAGAATTTATGCATCTGTATCCGGAATTAATGAGAACGTTATAAATATTAATTATCAACTAGATGTACAGATTTCGAATAAAGATTTAACATATGTAAGATCAGTTAATTGCTTAGTTATTTCTAAAATAACCAATGTAACTCCATCAAGGTGTTTAGATGTGAAGTCATTAAATATTCCCATTGATATTGAATTAGCGGATCCGCAATTTGGAACACCTAACAAAATAGATATGTTACTAGGGGCCGAATTGTTCTTTGAGATTTTAAAAGAAGGAAAATTTCAATTAGAAAATCAACCGTTGATATTTAAAGAAACAGTTTTGGGATATATCGCGTCTGGTGCATGCAAGAGTGACTCAGAAGTAAATTATTGTGGTTTAGTTCTAAATAGTGAAGAAAGAGTTGAAGAAATTTTGCAAAGATTTTGGGAAGTTGAATCCATTGAAAATATCGAGGATGCTTTGAGTGAAGAAGAAAAATACTGTGAAGAACATTTCAAGCGTACTCACTATAGACAAAATGATGGAAGATACGTAGTTCAGTTACCCATAAGGGAAGGTATAGAATTAGGAGAATCGAAAACGCTGGCTGAGAAAAGATTGCATCAAGTGTGGAATCGACTAGAAAGTGATTCGAATATGAAAACATTATATAAGAATTTTATTAAAGAATATAAGGATCTAAATCACATGGAAGAAGTTCAAGAAATTGAAACATTGACTTGCAATTATCTTAGTCATCATGGAGTTTATCGGCCAGAGAAAGCCTCTACCAAGCTTCGCGTTGTGTTTAATGCATCCGCGGCTACTAGCAATGGAAAGTCACTGAACTCAATATTAATGAAAGGGCGAATACCTCAAGAAGATTTATTTTCTATTATTATTAGATTTCGAAAGTACAACTATGCATTAGGAGCTGATGTTCAGAAGATGTACAGACAAATACTTATTGAACCATCTCAACGAAACCTGCAGTTGATCTTGTGGAAGGAATCAGTTGGTAGTCCTGTGCAGACTTACCGTCTAAGGACTGTAACATACGGAACAGCAAGTGCACCATTCCTTGCAACAAGGGTCCTGAAGCAGTTAGCAATGGATGAAGCGACAGACTTTCCTCATGCCTCAAGAGCCATACTGAAGGACTGTTACGTGGACGACATTATTACTGGAGCTAATACCATGCAAGAAGCCAAGGAGTTGCAGACACAGATAACCTGTCTTCTAGAACGTGGTGGAATGCAGTTACACAAATGGTGTTCAAACAATCCAGAATTATTGAAGAATAAAGAAAGTGCTACTCAGGATTACTCCTTTCAAGTTACGGATAAGCCTCAGATTACAAAGGCCTTAGGAATGTCATGGAATACGTCTACAGACTGTTTTTCTTACGATTTAAAGATACTTGACTTTGAAGAAACAGGCACGAAAAGAGATGTCTTATCAACGATAGGTCGCCTCTTTGATCCGTTAGGTTTAATTGGACCTGTTACGACAAAAGCTAAAATATTTCTACAAAACCTTTGGCTTCTAAAATTAAATTGGAATACACCTCTTCCTAAAAATTACTTTGAAGAATGGAAGGAATTTCTACATAGTCTAAAAATAGTCAACGATTATCGCATCCCTAGATTTGTTCTAACCAATGGATTACAACAAATAGAAATTATAGGATTCTGTGATGCTAGTCAGAAAGCCTATGGTGCTGCAATTTATGTGAAATGTATGTCATCTTCAAATGAATGTTCATCAAGACTTCTGTGCAGCAAGTCTCGTGTGTCACCTCTGAAGTCAATTACCATTCCTCGTTTGGAACTTTGTGGTGCAGTTCTGTTGGTAAAACTAATGAAAAGAATATTAGAGGCCATTCAGCTACCTATTGTCAAGGTGTATTACTTCACTGATTCGTCAATAGTATTAGCATGGATTAAGAAGGAACCTTATCAACTAAAGACATTTGTTGCTAATAGAGTATCTGTTATTCGAAGCATGACTGCGGTTCATGAGTGGTACCATGTTAACACTCACAATAATCCAGCTGATTTGATATTACGTGGAGTTGAACCTAAAGATCTTCTTCATAATGATTTATGGTGGTATGGACCAACTTTCTTGACTAAGGAGAGGTTTTTGACTAATCCTTGTAAATTAATTTCATCTGATATGGATGATGTGGAATACGTCAAAGAACTCAAACTTAAGGATAATGACTTAGTTAATCTAAATGTGAACTCTAATTCCCTTGTTTTAGATCATATTCTTAACATTAGTAATAACTATATTCGTATTATTCGTGTATTAAGTTTTGTTTGTAGATTTATAGCCAATTGTAAGGGAAAACATTTAATAGGTTCTCTAACTGTTAAAGAATTGGATGACGCTGAGAAAATCATTATCAGGTATGTACAGTTACAGCATTTTAGCAAGAATATTCTGTCTTTAAAAATTAAGAATTGTGTTTCTTCCAAAAGTAAGTTAAAATTTTTATGTCCATTTCTAGATAATGATTCTCTTCTGAGAGTAGGAGGCAGACTTGCCAATAGTAATCTTAATTACAACCAAAAGTTTCCTTATGTAATGCCAAAAGATCATGTGTTTACTAGATTAATTTTTCAGTATTACCATGTTAAATATTTACATCTTGGTGCTCAAGCACTATTGCATCAGGTTCGTAGTAAATTTTGGGTTATTAATGGTCGAGATGTAGCTCGAAAGGTTGTACATGAATGTGTAACATGTTTTAAGATTAAACCAATTGTATGTGAACAACTTATGGGAAATTTACCTAGTGAGAGAGTTAATCCAGGGTTTGTATTTAATACGTGTGGACTTGACTTTTTTGGTCCATTCCTCATCAAGTATAAAAATCAGAGAAAGGGTAATTATGCAAAGGTGTACGTTGCTATATTCATTTGTTTAGCTACTAAAGCAATACATTTAGAGGTAGTAACTGATTTAACCACAGATTCATTACTTGCTACTATTAAAAGATTTATTGCTAGACGTGGAAAATGTAATACCATAATGTCAGATAACGGTACTAATATGGTTGGTGCAAAATCAGAACTGAAAAAATTGCATAGTTTAGTCCTTAAATCTAATTCTGATATAGCAGATTTCTTAACATCTGAAGGTATAAATTGGAAACTAATTCCACCTAGAGCACCAAATTTCGGTGGTTTATGGGAAGCAGGTATTAAGTCATTTAAATACCATCTTCAGCGTACAATCAGCAGTTATAAATTAACTTTAGAAGAATTTTGGACTGTTGTCACACAGATTGAAGGTATTCTCAATTCTCGTCCAATTTTACCCTTATCAACAGATGCAAATGACTTTGAAGCCTTAACGCCGGGTCATTTCTTAATTGGACGTTCCATTACTTCATATCCTGAACCAGATTTGTCTCATCTTACAGATAATAGACTGTCTAAATGGCAAGTTATTACCAAGTTCATTCAAGTTATTTGGAAACGTTGGCAAACTGATTATTTAAATCATCTACAACAACGCACCAAATGGTTTATTAATAAAGAAAATTTAAAGGCAGGTATGTTAGTTGTGTTAAAGGAAGATAATCTTCCGCCATTTAAATGGTCTTTAGCAAGAATTCTAGAAGTTTTACCTGGTAAAGATAATAAGGCCAGAGTTGTTAAAGTGAAAACATCAAATGGTGTGTATATTCGATGCATTAGTAAAATTTGTTTATTACCTATCCAGGATAATAATGCTTAGTTTACATTATTATGTTCTTATTGAAAATTGTGCTTTACATTAAAATGGAATTGTTTAAAGAATAAGTTCGATTGTAGCATAGTGAATGTTTATGTTCTTAAAATGTTACATTATTTTATATTATATTCATGATGAAAGATTATCTATTAGCTTTCATATTGTATTGTAGAATTAGTTGTTCTTGATTTGTTAAATTGTATGTTTGTTTGTAATTTACATGTTGAAATTTGTAATTTCAACGGGCGGCGGCATGTTAAGTTAGAATATAGCGCCACCTATTGGATAGGGAGAGAAACTCTCACTTGGCCATCTGGATTCGGCTAAGCAACATGCCAGAGCATGTATTAGATCTGAATAGTTAATTACTGTAAATAAATTAGTTAGTTCTTTTGCTATACAGTCCACATATTAGTTTAGAATCAAAGTACAAAAGGAAAATCGGAAAAAGAAAAACCTTATCTTTTTTTTTTTCAGATTCGTTTTTAATACTTGAGAAGTGACATGAACTTATAATTTTGTACGGCATACGGCGCTTAATGAGATTGCTATTAATGTTGTATTTGGATATTTTTACCGAATTGCGCCCTAGTACGCGGAAACCTGGAAAATACTCCGCTTATTTTGGTAAATAATTCGGTTAATACGATTAAAATATTATAGAACATTCTTAACACTGGAAAACGGTCCCCAAATAAATTTCAAGTAAATTTTAAAATTGGTAAGTGACAGAAAAATGTCGTTAAGTAAAAGATTAAGTCAACAAATAACTTGGATAATTTTGATTTTAATCAACTATTTCAAATTAAGCAAAAAATGATTCTTAAACTGGCGTAGTGTTGAAACTCTCACCGACAACCACGTGATTTGCGCATGCGCGCAGGAAAAACTAAAACAGAACTTTTTTAACAACTCGTGATGGACGTTTGAGTGAAACATGTAATCCTTATCTTCTGTGTTATATATACTTTTTAGTTTAGTGATGTGATTGTAAATTAAATACCTTATTATCTTAGAAGCATCTTTCTTTCTGTGAGTAGTGCATCGATGAATGAAAATAAAATACTGCCGGATATGCCTATGGATTAGAAAGAAGATCGATTAAAAGGTAAGTCTTTTTACCTCTTATTTTCTAAGAAATTATTACGATTATACACGTAGATTTTCAATAACTCTATCGATTTTAATATCCGTTTGGCTCAGATCACTTTTTCAGGAGCAATAGAAAAAAATAATGTAGCTTTCTCCACCTTTTTCCTGGTTAAAAAAAAAAAGAATCGATGAAAATATCTATTAAGATTACTTCTTTTTTGCCTTGTTTTATTTTACATGTCCTCTTACAACAAGGGATATAGTTCAAATATTAAGCTTCTTTAAAAAATAAACAGTTAAAAAAAAAAAGAATCGATGAAAATATCTATTAAGATTACTTCTTTTTTGCCTTGTTTTATTTTACATGTCCTCTTACAACAAGGGATATAGTTCAAATATTAAGCTTCTTTAAAAAATAAACAGTTAAAAAAAACTGAAACTTTTAATAACTATTTAATTTTTATACATTGCTTTATATAGTATGTGGCCAGAGAAATTTTTATGTTCAAATGTTATCTCAAATTCCAAAACAAAAGACTATTTGAATTGGTCATACTTGAATTAGATAATTAGACACGTGCTCGTTTGTTCCTAACTGCAATGATATCTTTTGAATAAGGCATTCGATGTTAAAAAATATTACTTGTATTTTTTAAGCTAGCATTTTCATAGATAGAAAAAGCTTCATGAATGAAATATGTACTGATATAGGTTTTTAGACAACCAGATTATTAAATTTTCCGAGTTAAGAGGCTGTTGCAGCCTTATCATCATATAAATTATGATTTCGTTTCTTTTCCATTTTTATTAAAAGAAAAAAATAACCCATCAGGAATGTAAATAAGTAAAACACTAATATATATATATATATATATATATATATATATATCAAAGGCAACAAAATTAGTAGTTGGAGGGTGCTATTTAAACGTACAATTGCTTAATACAAGCTTGATGCATTAGGAATGTCAAAATTTTGTTTATAAGTCTCTCTTTGTTGCGTCAAGAAATCATACGTGCAGGTTTACAGTTCGGACGATATATTAAGAAGTTTGTAGTTGACAACGACCGACTGATTTCCAGCGTTACAAATTTTTTATTTTTCTTTCATTATCTAATTTTATTTCTTTTGCAGCAGTTTTATGATTTCAACATACTCATGTAATATTCGTAGATTGTATTTAATGTATAAAGCACGTGAAGGTTATCTGCAATCTTTAAGAAATTTTAGAGAAATGCAATAAAACATTCACAAACAAGTATATTTTAATTAAATATAGCACATGAAAAAAAAAAAAGCTAAATACTTATGCTGAAACAGAAATTTTAGTTTTATTATTTACACGCCACAATAAAATCATCACCTTTAGCTGCGACCTAGAATTAGGTTAGAAGTTTGAATTGGTTTTTTGGTTGGTGATCTGGTGTTTTGGGTTGAACAAATCGACTCTAGGAGCAAAATTTCGAATTATGGAGTGAAGTATGGATACCAATGCCACGAATTACTTTTACAAAAACATAAAGATTGCAATTAACTTGGAGGTATTTCACTTGTCTGTGATGAAATTATTTAGATATTCATCTTCATCTCCTGATCGAGTTCAACCTTCATATCATTATACACATTATGTTATAAAAATGATTATGTGCTAGTTTGATTGATTTTCGGAAAAAAATAAGTTAGACTTCCATAATGAAAAGATTTCGATACAAGCAAATACAACTTTATTTTTTCCAGTCTAATATAAAAAGTTTCAATTTATTTACTTCAAATAAAGTGAAGTTTTAAAATTCTGTACATTTTAGAAAGCGCTTCTGGCGTGGTGTACTGATTTATCAATTACGACTAAAAGTTCGAATGAATCAAAGACTTATTTATTTAAATTTATAGAAAGGAACAATATTTTCCGAAAAAACTGAAAGCTATTACGTATCGTCATATTCATATAGCTAAAAACGTTCTTCAAGTTAAACAAGATCTCGTTTTATAAAAGGTCTGGAACATTTATCTTTGATCTTACAAAACAAGCCTTAGGGGAAAATAAAAACAGGAAAAATGTTAGAGGGCTAACTATTTTTTCTACCTTAGCAAAAGCTTATATTTGCAAGTGGAGTAGAAAGCCAGGTTTTAATCCTCGTGATAAATGGAGTGATTTATCCAGTGGCATCTAACCAATTAACGCAAAGTAAATATCGTCTGCTCCAATACCAAGATCCCATCTTGAGCGCCATCTGGCGGTGAACGGGCGATGTATTTCTCCCGGGTGAATTCTCCCAGGTACTGGATGAAATATATATATATATTTTTTTTTTTTTTTTTTTTTTTGTGTGTCGAATTTACTTTTCTAGTTTTTGTAGTTATAAATTCCATTTCTAACAGCAGTTAATAATTATATACTATTTTTCTTTTATTTCCTGTAATTAAAAGTTTCTTTTCTTTTCTTTTTTTTTTTTTTTTCTTTTTTTTTTTTTCTTTTCTTTTTTTTTTTTAAACTTCCAATGAAGGTACCTAACTAAAGCTATCTTTCCTATGCATCATTAAGTCCCACGTATAGAACAAGTAATACAAAGACAGGCTAATTTATGCGAATATTTCCAACCAAAGTGAAGAAACATTTCTTCCTTCTCATTCTAATATTTGTACGCATGTATTTATCGCGCACAGTAGAAACGCTGATTAATACAATTTTATTATTAATATTAATTTTTTACAGTTGCAGTATTATAATGATTTACTAGTTTTAAGTTCACTGCCATAGACATACCATTCGGATTAGTTCAAATCATAAACTTACAAAGTTCTAGTTAAATTGTCTGCCCTTGCCAACTTCAACCTTGGAGAAGAGTATAGTGACTATTCATTGGTCTTTCAGCTACAGAAGCTAAGTCCAAGGAACGGGTTAAAATACCCTTTTATTCACTCAAAGAAATATTCGACAGTTGGCCTCTCTCGAGGTTACAGGAGAGCATCCGCTTGGGCTTTATCTTAAGATAGAAAATAGGACACTAAACTAATTTTAACTAATTAAAATTTAGCCGAAGCTGTACAGAAATAACTAACCGGGTTGGCCTTAATTATACCTCATTAGCGAATAATAACAGGCACGTAAGATTACGGCAAAACGTAGTAAGATAGGCTCAAAGCAAAATAGTGGCCCGAAGGCCGAACACACTCTACCGAGAACTTCAGAGCTCTTCTACAGAAGTGATTGAACTTCCAATTAAATACTGGTTCTACCTCATTTACATAACACGCGATACAGAAAACTCATTCTGACACGCAGTTGTAGGTGGGAAACAAGAATTTAAAGGAAATGGTTTCAAAAATTAAAAATAACTGTTAGGAAGTTTAAATAATTCCTACAAACTGTAACTCATTAATCAAGAAGATTACATGGATGTTCATGCAAAATTTCTGACATAATTTTGCGTAAAATGATTGAATACGGGCATTTCGGTTTAACTGTAATAAATCCTTCCCCAAGCGAAAGAAATATATATCCAGCGAATGATATGTATTATAGGAAAGAACGCAAGATGTCCCCTCTTGATGTCTTTATATGTGTATAACCATTACTATACAGTTTTTTAAGTTTTATAAATTCTTTACCAAGTTAAAAAAAATCTTGTAAAAAAAGAGGGTGTAGAATTTCCTCTCGATATTGGTCGGCTGTGACGGAACTACCAGATATAACATAGAAGTAGGTTCGGCCGTTCGTTGCCATCCCAACCCATACAAGTAAGCCTCTTCGTCTCGAATGGTCTCTTTCAACGATGTATGGCAGCTGATAGCGTATCCCTGGCTCTCGCCATATCACTGCCTTTTGGGAATCGTTCTGGATGTTAAATCGAGACGCATCCGTAAAGAGAACAAGGTCCCATTGCTTTGGTGTCCAACTGCGATGTTAACTTACCGAATTCAACCGCGCTCTGACATGCGATGGGAAAAACGGAACACGAACCATAGGTTGCCGGACTTACAGTCCACCTTTATGCAGCCGTTGCGACACCTTTTAGTTCACCTTTATGCAGTCGTTTGGCGAGAAATGGACTGACCTGCAGCAACAGAGAGATGTGGCGCCAGCAGTCGTGCTGTTAGTGATCTACGTAATCTTGCACATAGCGACTGGAAGCAATCGTTTGCTGTTGTGGTAGTCCTCCGGCGTCCAGACCCCCTTCTACAAGGGTTTTGATCCCTTTGGTAACGATTCCACAGCTTATTCATGACACTAGGTTGCACTAGGCTTATCGCGCATTCTAAAATGCTATTTAAGAATAAATTTGATACATTATTGTTTGTTAAAATATTCCCTATATCAATTTATTTCGTTTTTAACTGTTTTATTAATTCATACGTGTTTTCCGATACCCAGTCTCGCGCGCTGGTGATTTTTTTTTTAATTTTTATTTTGGTACGGAGTTGCCATTGCTCGTTTTGAAATCTTTGAGTTTGTTAATCAAAAATTCGTTAAAGTATTACAAAATATGAAATCGATAATAAAACAAATTTTAAATTTGGGCTTCCAGATTACCATATTCGTAGAAGATTACATTATTCAAAATCTGATGGCTCTAGGTGTCGTTGTTTTATCCCAGTATGATAAATATACATATATTTATGGAGATTCTTCATTATTTAAGTTCTTTAAATATAATACAGGGCGATAATAGTTGGTGGCAATAGTTTGAAATGTGAAACGGACATTCAGAGTGATTCGATGCAAAATCACAGAACGAAAACAATAGTCCCTCAGGAACAAAGCCCCTTTGGACTAAAAATATTTTTTCGGTTTATATTTACTGAAACAACGTTTAGAATAATAAACTTATAACTTTTCAAGGAATGAAGTTTTAATTTTCAATTACCTTTCTGGATTAAATTTCATGGAAAGCTTACTGTAGGAATCCTTTGCTTGCACAGTTAGGAATTTGACTTAATTTATTTAAAGTGAAAACTTCAGAAGTCTTAAATTAAAAACAACCTGTCAGTAAAAAAAAAGTCATGCTTTTGTTTATAGAAGAACATTTTAGCCTGTAACAAAAATATGCACCAAGATTTAATGAGAAATATTAGAAAATATGGTGGCAACAATTTGAAAAATGAACCGAATTTATAGTGAACCAACGAAAAATGCCAAACCTAAATCAATATTCTTTCAAGGCAAATTGCCCCTTTGGACTAATAAAGTAAATAAACAACTCTGTTTACAATAATTTCAGGCATATATTTACATAAATAAAGAACTGGTAATGTGAGATTCACTTATATGCAAAATGACAGCCGCTTTTATAGCCTAAAGCATTTTATATTTGAGCTATTATAATATGAATAAGTTATTATTTTAAAAGGTGAATTTTATAAAAAAAATTGCTACCGCTGATAAAAAAACATGTAAATTAAATAAACTTCCGAAAATAAATTAAAACTGTTTCTTCTTCAGAATACTTTACCAGCTGCATTAGAAGAGAAAATTTTCTAATTTCAGCTTTTAAAGTTATTAATAACTAAATTAATGTCGCAATTTCCGTTCTCGGTAAGCTCTCTAATTCGATATTTCTCAAGATCTTCAACAGGTACTAAAACTGCATTTAGACCACTAGCGCTAAACCGACTTCGTTTAATGTCGTGCAGTTACTGTCAAGCCGAGCCACTTTCACCGAACACAACGTTAATTAAATTTCTGACAGTGACAAAAAGCAGTAGAATGTTAACCACTTTAATTAAAAATCTCAACTTTAATTACTGCGCCTTCTCAGTTAGTACGAGAAGTGCAAAGTCAATGGAAGGTGCCGTTGGGGTGAATAAGAAACGCTGAAAACCAGCAAAAATAAATTTGCAAAGCAATTTCATTATTTATAATAATTACACCTTTTTTAATCTCCACCCAGATGTTCGAAAGCATTCTTAATAGAATCTCGCGTATCGATTCTTTTAGTTCCTCATCTCTTAATTCTTAATAGAATCTCTTACTTGCAATCCAAAAGCTAATGCGTTTCTCGGTAGGCATTTGAATATTATAAATTACTGGAAACAGATACATTTAAATTTCTAATTGCATACATGAGAGAAAAGATATATACTGAGGAGACGAAAATTTCTGTGGACATCCGGAAACATAAATCCCATCAAATTAAAGCCTTTAGCTATACATAAATGTGTTTACATACATACAGACAACTGCATAAATTTCTATTGGAATGCACTCTAAATATGCGTAGAATGAGAGATTAAAATCTACAGGTGTTAGGTGCATATTTGCGACGCTTTCATATATTTTAAACATACGCAATATCATAAATTTTAATCTAAAGTGAACTGTATCTGTATATCAATTTGAATCAGAATATTTCTCAGTATTACTATATATTTAAATCGGATTCCAAAATCTTGGAATTGATATCAGTTGGAATTTTAATCTTGAAATTTTTATATCAATGATATCAGTTGCATCATTTTTATTGTTTTGTCGAGCGTGGCATAAAAGTTATCTTGCTGAAAATTACCTGTTGTCAACTAATAACGTTTTAAAAGAAATAACTAATAACGTTTTAAAAGAAATGAAATGTTTGCAGAGCAGGGAATGGTGATCAAATAATGCCATCCTTTGATTATGGAAAATTTTTCACCTAATTAAGAGCAGTTCGTATCATCCTTCTACCTCTTCTAAATTACCTGCCGAAACATCTTATGACTTTTTGATGCAGTTCATTGCAAAGTAGAATTTCGGGACCCTACATATTAAATTTTTGCACTTTCCAGAAAAGTAAAAACGCGTTTACCATTTATCTGACCATATGACTGGAGCTTCTGCGCTAGCTTAATATTTCTCTATCAGCAAATACATTCATTTCAACGCATGTATTTAAAGTATTTACACCTACTTTTTTGAGTATCTTTTCAATCGTAGAGGGAGCAATCTGCTTTGTTGGTAATTCATCAACACAATTTTTGTTGATACTTTATATGGAATATTTATTACTTTTATTACGCATGGATTTCCTTGTAATTGTTTAATTTTTGTTACAATTTTATAATTATTATTTAATTGTCTTTTGCATAGAACTAATATGTCACAGAATTAACTTAGTAACTTCCTTATGAAGTTCCATTCTTCATTGCTTTCTCTCTTAGCTTCTTTGTTTTTATATCTCTTGGCATTGTAATGCAGCATATGTTTAACAACAAATCTTCAACAGGTACTAAACTGCCAGGCAACTAGTTGAAACAAATCCCTCTACAATTTCCAACTACTCCTGCTTTTACCATCCCAATTTCTATTTAACTAACAGCGATGTCAAATATTTGATCATGGAGATACATGCATGCTTTTTGAAACAAACAGAAGACAGTTTTTTCGCTGTTACATAGTGTTCACTTTCACACGTTTACAAGAACAATACATTTACTAAATGCAATTTATTCTCTTCATTACCTTATTTTTTCATTTATTAGAAAATGCACATTGTTTCAATAATTCTTCTTGTGCTGTCACTTTACTGGATGTGGAGCACTTTTGTGCTTATACTAACGACTTTTGCGACAGGACAAATGAAAATTGATATTACTACGTGAACATCCTGTGAGAACGCAAGTTTCTCACACCATAAAGTTAATCGTCACTTATCCAATCGTAAATTAAATCGTAATCGAAGAGCTGCACGTCAGGAATAAATTCTCGCCAAACTGGTTTTTTTGCTCTCTTTCTGACGACGACGCCGAAGAGCGAGTGGGGTTTCGGCCCCTGCTCTTCACACAATGAAATGTAGAAGGTCGTAGCTGACGCTTAACGAAAGCAGGGATTATTCAGACGAAGAAAAAGATTCAAGTTGCAGTTTTCCGAAATTTTTCTGAATTTGATTCTGCTGCAATTTTTGTGCATTCCATCATGTTAACGGGAGTGCACGACGCGTATGTGAGCAAACAGCGAGCGGCTAAGGAGATCAAAAACTAGAAATTGACGGATGGTAATTTCTCAGCTCAAAGGATCCTACTATAAGAAATAAACGACTAAATGTGATCAGTATAACATCGAAAATTCATGTACGTGATGTGATTCCGGCTAAAAATATGAACGATGTCAACAGATTATTTTCAGATCCATTTTTATACACGTGGTGATTGCGCAACCAATTGATGATGTCCTAATATTCATTACTGTTTAATTAGACAAGAAATGGAATTAAATATATTCATAATTAAATAAACTAATTTGATTGAAATAAATATGTGTATTCTCTGAAAGGCACTGTATTATTCATTCCATTTCTAGGGTTAACACGCGCAATGTACTTAGTTTTTAGAGTAGGCCAGCAACTATTGGGCACATGTAACATTACCTTTGACACATAAGAGTGTCTAGCATAGTATTAGTTTACCTCAACACCACACATCCGTATACAAGCAACAGGTGAAAAAATAAGGTTTCTTAATTAACTATGGGCAAACACAAGACTATATGCCTAAATAAAGTATTCCTCTGCGTAGGATTTCTCATGCATTTGCATTATACACAGGGAAAACCATGAAACTTTTAAGCAACCAGTCCTTTCGTTGTAATTCGAACCCGGGTCGAAATACTAGTATTTAGTGGTGTTACACTCTGATACTGGTAGACCTTCTATTTAGTGAGGCTTTCTCTGAAATTCGACTTCAGTTTCCCGGAAATTTCAAGGCAGAACTCAACCACTTTCCTGACTAAACATTTTGAACTTCTTAGCAAATTAAGTTACCGATCAATTTTCTGCATTAATAAATAAAACAATTTTATGTATTCACTAAAAATTTTCTTATATATTTAAAAGCCTCATACACTGACTATTAATAAGTATTTGGACACCTATGCAAATGACGATACCTGCGGTCCTAAGGTACGTCATGGTCTCCGCCGATATATGTCGTGTAGGAAATAGCATCGGCTTTAGTCGCATGCAAGATGCCTCGCAGTACGGAGCTTTCTGATTTCGAGAAAGGTATAATTATCAGGTATTAAAAATGTGGCCGATCCTTAAGGGACATATCTAGCGATCTGAAGTACCCAAAATCGACAGTGGCCTATGTGATTAAGAAGTGGTAGGTGAGCGGTGATTGTCGGAATGTGCCCCGAGTCGGCAGACCAAAGAAACTGGGAGATAGAGACCGACGAGTGCTGTCCAGAGAAATTCGGAAGAACCACACCCAACCGATGATCCTCATCCGCGAGGAGCTTCAACAGGCATCCGGGTGTATTGTTTCAATGAATACCACCCGTAAAGAAGCACATCTGCTTGGTTCTCATGGTCGTGCTGCTGCCCATAAGCCTTTGATCACAAAGTCCAACCGCGCTGCTCGGTTAATGTGGTGCAAAGCACATCGAAATTGGACCGTAGAGATCAGTGGAAACGGGTTCTTTGGAGTGACGAATCAAGGTTCACCCTTTACCGTTGAGATGGCAGGGTCTGGCGTCTACCTGGAGAATGTCTCCTGCCAGAAGGCATTGTGCCAACAGTCAAGTTCGGCGGAGGTGGAATTATGGTCTGGGGGTGTTTCTCCTGGTATGGGGTGTTTCTCCTGGTATGCCTACTACACTATTTTGGATGACAATGTGCTTCCTACGTTGTGGCAGTTTTACCGGTTGGACTTCTGTTACTTTCAGGACGACAATGCCAGTTGTCATATTTCGACGTTAACCAAGGCTTGGTATGTGGCCAATGGAGTTCATCGAATGGACTGACCTGCCCAGAATCCAGACCTGAACCCTATCGAGAACCTTTGGGACGAGTTGCATCGCCGAATTCAGGGGTGCACTACCCGTGCAAAATCGGTGAATGAACTTCTATGTCTTCTCCAAGCCGAGTGGAAGAAAATACCACTAGCTGTCATACAAAGACTTGTGGAAAGTATGCCCCGGAGGGTCCACGCTGTAATTACCTCTCGTGGAGGCTCTACCAACTCATGATTTTGAATAAAGTTAGTTTTTCTTTTCTATCACAGGCGTCCAAATACTTATTGGTAGTCAGTGTATTTTATAAAGTTTGTTTATGTTTCTATTATTGTGAACCAAATGAAAGAATCACATGCGGAAAACAATATGAAAACGTGGGTATGGTTTTTTAAAAAGAGCTGTAAAGTTAGAAAAATTAAACTACAGCACCACCGCAGAACATAGTATTTTTTTTTAAAAGGCATTTATTATAAAGTATGACGTCATCACACAGCGTGGTTACTTCTACATTACACTGTTTATTTTTAACAGGCAATTATATTTCCAAGAGATTGTTAATACAACAATTATATTTCTAAAGTGTAAATAATAATAAAGATCTCACAAGCAAATACAAGGGAAGGATATTTTTTTGATGAATTGGATTAGATACAAAATGGATGAAATAAATTTCGAAAGATATAGGCTTACAGATTACATTACAATTTTTGGCTTTGGCCAATACTAGGACCAGAAGCGGTGATCATTTCATTATGGAGACATCATTATGGAGACAAATATTTCATTATGGAGACAAAGTATGGCCCCCATTGCCTCCTATGAAGGGACAGACAATTTACATCTGTGCCTTCTGCGTAATTCGAATCCGTGACCTTCAATACAACAGTCAGAGTCACTAACCACTTTCTCGTCTGTGCGGCACCTTATAAATTTTATTATTTGACAGGATTGACCTTTTAATTTAAAAACACAAATTATTCAATCAATTTCAAACTAATTGACAAAATTAGTGCCATGAAATATAGCATGAAGAATTATTAAAAAACATTTTGCACTTAACGAGTTGTAACTTCATTAGACATATCTAAATAAAATAAATTAACAAATATATGCCAAAAGAATATCGGAAACTTTCCCCAGGATTTATTGAAATATTTAATACGATTCGTGTGAATCTGATAGGCAACCATAATGCACGTGCTCTACACAAAACTGTACATTGTCGTCTGATATTTAGATGAACTGTTTACAACTAAAAGGATAAACATTTCGATAGACACTGAAACAAAAGAGGTGATACGCAGATTACATAGAGTAAATACATGTTACCTCATTAAGATGATCAAATCACAAGTTACGCTCTAGCTCTGAATTATTCATGGCTTGTCACTAACTTGATAATTAATCCATACATTTCAATTCACAAACGTATAGCATTAATTAAACAAAGACCCATCTGAAGCCTAATACAAAGCCCTCTTCTATGGCTGTCATGCTACTGAGTGATGGTCTTTGGTTTACACTAAAATAATATAAATTAAAAAAGCCAAAGGTATCATCATTGCAAATGCTCATATTTTGTTGCTACTGCTGCTGTTGAATGATAAATATTTTCATCCTTCAAGATAACATTTTAAGAACCTTATTTGTTAATCATTTTGATAACGAGGATGGCAAAAAAGTATCCCAAAGAAGTAGCAAAATTGATGAATGCGAGAGTATTTATAAAGTAACAAGATGGGAACATAATTATCAAGCATTATCTCATATTAATATGTATGTTCGCAGATATGAAGTTGGGATAAGATATAAGTTATTTAAATTACAATATGCGAGGTTTAGGAGATAAATGGAAATTTGATTTACTAACGTAACGGGAGAGTGTGTTGTTTCACGCTTGAAATATTTATCAAAATGATGCGAAACTTCGAGAGGAGTATAACTGAAGATAGCTATTTTATATGGGGAATAAAACGAAAACAATCCTCGATTCCTTTTCCAAAGTAAGGAATATGTTTATTTGGCATAATTGCTATGCGCTTTTCAACATCAATCAGCTTTACTTCGGGCGTTATTCCGGGGGCCAGAATAATGAAAGTAGGCATTAGGGTGCATATAAGAGATTACGAAAACATTTCAAACTTCTAATGAGGCTTAATTATTCAGGAGAAAGGAAATACTCTCATGCTTTTGGAGGGCAAACTACAAATGTTTACTGAACTAATCACTTTCATTATTTTCAAAAGAATATTGCTCCTACTAGGGTCCGAAATAACTAAAATAGTTGGAGAACTACTGATATGGAATTCACAGGTTAACTTAGGGACGACGAAACCACACAAATTTCGTATTCAAAATTTATCTCAGGGCAATATTTTATTCAGGAATAGTTAAAATGAATGATCAGTAGTTTACTTTGTTTATATTTGTCATTACAAATTTTTTTAAGACTGAGAATCGAGCCCAAAGTTTCTCGCTTTCTAATAGATAAACATTATTAATGCCTAACGAACATTTTACTAATTGTTTATTAATTGGATATCCTTATCTACAAGAAAAATATAAAATATTTTATGCATACAACTCACCCGCTGAAATTGCTTTCACAAACTCTGACTTATTATCAGGTATTTTTTTAACTGAAACACAAGCATTATTTCCGTTGATGTACCATCAGTTATATCTATAAAATATTCAAGTAAAAATCGTGGAGGACGTCTCCGGAACAAATTAAACATAAATATAGAGCGTCAGCGCCTAGTGTTGATGGATCATGGTCATCTAGGCGGCATTTGTAATGCAGTTTTCTTTTCGAATTGTAATAATATATTATTTTCTTCAGTAATAATATTAATCAAAATGATTCGTTTGTCAATTTCTTATAATGTTCAGCACTACTAAATTTGCTAACAAAATATCTGCAGCAATCAACTTTAAACAATTTCCTTAATGCAACAGTTATTTATAAATTTCAATAGCATAGAAAACTTATAAAGTCATTTCAGTTTAATCATACATGCAATTCTATGTACTGTTTCTCAGTTCTTTTATATCAAAAAGTAAAAGAAATCAGTTCGGCAGATGACAAAGCCTTCATTATTCTATGGCGGAGAACCCTCTTTAGAATAGGAAGATAAATACACAGTCAGAGACATCAATGCATAAACAGATAGATAGCTAACAAATTAACATAAAGGAATCTTTTCAGCAGAATAGTAGCATGTTTTAGATTTTGAGTTACTCGAAAGATCTGCCTGTCGTTATCGGAAGTTCAATGCAATTTTTATTCATGTGACTGAACTAAATTTAAACATCAGACTGTGGAATTTAATTTATTTTTCAGATCTGGAATATAAATCCTGAAATGTTACTTCAGGCGACGACAATGAAAGCTCAGCCATGTTTAAGTAGAAAAATAAAAAAATGATTTAAGGCACTCAATCATTTTTTGAACGCATGCCAAATATTCTTGGCAGAAACGATACGAGCAAAAAATTTCGGCGGAAACCCTAATTTAAAATTGAATTTTCGAAAGTACAAGCTTCGCTGAAAAGTGCAAGTGAAAGTATAGGAAAATGTGGAAAAAGTTATTGAACGAAACTGTTATAGTAATAAGAAATGATGGGTATGACAGAAGCGCACGTCATATTTTCGTCTTATTTCTTGCATATTGCATAAAAAACTTTGTTATAATAGTGGTAGGATTCCTTCTTCATTGTTTTTTTTCCTCAGATGCTCAGCTTGAAAACGCAAATGCAATAAAATGCTATTCAATTATACACCTATACAATTCATTACTAAATTTTAATTTTCCTTACAGAATTATTTTAAATACTTAGTACATATCTACAGCAGAAGTATAGTTGTTTCCTTCAAAAGCAAACATTATTAAAAAAATTAATTCATAATTAAAAAAATGTGAAAGCTTTTAGATTTTATATTACGCCCAAAGGGGTTTTATATAAGGTATGTGACTACATACGAAGCACTTTTTTTTTAAAATGCATAAAATTTTAAATAAACACATATGTTTTTGAGTAAGATGGGATATAAAACTATGGATTTAAATGGGATTTTTTAAAAAGTTTCATCATTTTTTTTATATATAGGCAATATTTAGTAAAATTTTAGTGAAAATTTTCATTTACTCCAGATCTCCTATAATAGATTCTAATGAATATACTTCAATAATCTTTGCACAGTTTATAAATAACATACTTACCTGTGTTCTGTAGCAAAAGATTTGCTGCACTTATAAAATGTTTTGAAATATTCAAAACTTAGTACAAAAACTCAAAATTAAAACAAAAAATAATTCTCTTTTCTTCGAAATACTGTCAATAAAATCAATAAATAAATACAAAGAGGTCAGATTTTGCTATAGAACACAGCTAAAGATGAATAAAATATTTTGGCAAAATTTCATTTCAATATTTTAAATACAGTTTGAGAAATTAACGTAATCTCAATCAAAAGTAACGAAAAACACAATTTCTCAGAAAATGCATTTAAAGATTTTAATAAAGCACAAAAAGTTTTGTAACCACTTTAGACCTTTAACACTCGCCGTATTTGTATGTTAGGCCGGCCCTCTTTTACTTCATTCTTAACTAATTTTGACTTTCTTTTAGCATTTTTCTGGATAACTTTGTTGCTTGTAGAGATTGGCGTTTCGGTTTCTAAATTCACTGTTTTTCTATTCCCATGTAGCTTTCAAACATAATGGGATTAATTTCTATTTCTATATACCTGAAAATAGGTAAAAGTCCTAAATATCTTGAATTAAATAATAATACAGCAATATGTGCACCTAAAAGTAATCTTTTCAGTTGGACAAAAGTTTCTTTAGGTAAAATAGTCCTCAAAAGGTTATTAAAACACACATTATTGTTTTGAGTCTTCCCATGTAGGCATTTTATCAGCAAAGTGTCACACAGTGAAAGACGTGCTGCTTTTACAGCTTTTATATTGTTTAATAATTAGAAAATAGTTGTTTAAACTTATTGTTTACATTTTTACGACCATTTAAATGCCAACGTCCGGCATCCAAAAATTTTATACTATAACTTTTCTTTCAGTTATCGTAAAAACAAAAATAAAGCATTTTTGGAAACCTAAATGTATGGCCTATAAAATGAATAAATAAAACAATTTTCGACAATTTTCACCAAAACGACGAATACCTTAACACAGGCACATACCTTAACGTTTTGTGCGTTACCTTTATCACGTTCTTCACGTTTAAAAGAGGATATCTTCAGAATTTCCGACACACAGACTCGAGCTCTGGCGATAAAAATTGTCGTTTATTTTTTTCAGTGCATTGTTGCCATTACTCGCTTTGAAATAGTTGAGTTTGTTAATAAAAAATTCATTAGAGTTTGACAAAATATGAAATAGATAATAAAACAAATTCCAAATTTGAGCTTTCAGATGCCCATATTCGAGTGGAGGATTACGTAGTTAAAAATTCGATGTCTCTCAGTACCGTTGTTTTTTCACAGAGCGAGAATCATACATACAATTCATGCAGATTTTTTATTATTAGTACAAAGGGGGAATTTGCCCAGAAGGATTATTAATTTCGTTTTAGCATTTTGCGTTCACGTTAAGCGTTGTTTCCCTTTTCCGATTGTTACCATCAAATATTATAGATCTGTATTGTACTTAAGGAAATTAAATAATGAAGAATCTGCATGAATGTATGTATGTTTCTGGCACTGTGATAAAAACAACGGTACCTAGAGCCATCAAAATTTGAATAACGTAATCTCCATAGAATATGGGCATGTGAAAGTCCCAATTTGAATTTTCAGTTTGTTTCATTATCGATTTCAAACACTCCATAGAATTTTTGATTGACAAAATAAACGATTTGAAAGTGAGCAATGGCAACACTATACGGAAAAAAAATATCTCCAGCGCGCGAAACTGTATATCAGAAATTCTAAAGAAATGCTCATTTTAAAATTATTTTGCGAAATTGCTCTTGAACTGAATTTTATGGTTTGAGTCGGTAGAACGTAATATTTAATAAATAAAGGTAACACACAAAACGCCCTTTTGGACGTAAATTAAAATCTGAAAGGTTTCAGATTTTTACTCTTTTATATCTTTTAATTTCTAATTAATAAGGTCATTATTTCAGCCAAGATCAGAACTATTACTTGTACTTTTTGGAAAATCTAGGACAAAGACATAAGCGGCTCCACTCAGTTATGAACAGATTCCCGCAATGTAGACTTGTTGTTGGTTCGAGATAACTGGATTGTGCTGCATTATGTAATTGAATGTGCAACATTCGAAAGGCTTCTGCATAGTAACAAAAGGTGTGAGGCATTACCCTGTGATTTTGCTGTAATAAGAACTGATTTATTGAGACAGTTCCGAAGATTAAAAAAAAAAACTTTCCACTGCGGCATTCCTTTATTTTGTTCGGACACGAATATCGTTTTTTTTGGGGGGGAGGGAATCTGTGTGTATGTTAAACATAAATCAGAAATGTCTTCGGTATAAACAAAATCCAAATAATTACACGTAATCATCAGTGATACATATGCTATAATATTTTAAATTTATGAATGACCTCTTTATCAGGGAGAGTTACAGAACATCAAAATTTTGATATGTGTATTAATTAAGTAATAAAGAAATTTGCTCTATAAGTTGATCTTGTTTAGCTTCTTTAAAAATTAGATATTTATTAAGGACGGACGCTGTAAACATATTAAATAAAGTACCATTTCGCGAAGACATAATTAAGCATTTGCAAATAGCAAACACGAATGCATCTGACATAAATGAGTAATTGTTGCTTCTTTAAAAGATCATTTAGAATGGAAAACATTAATGCGGTTTCCAAGCTGTGATAATAAGTTGAAAGAATATCACGCATACTGAAATGCATTAAAAAATTTCTTTCGACATATCATTTTGTGTTTATCTATTCTGTTAAAGACGTGTTGAAACCAACAACAGTGTGTAAAACAGCAACGAATGTCCCCAACACACAATAAACGTATCGAATCCTTTACAATGTTAACCAAAGAACAATTGCAAATGTAATGGTGTGAAACATAGCGCGAAAATGCATGAAACAAGTTAAAACGATGAAAAATTAAGAGCGAACGATTAATGGTTAGCACTTCCGGGTGACATTGTCAATATGTGAGGATAGATTCATCTGGTGCGATAGAATGGCTTACTAATTGCAATGAACATTAAGTTGATGGCGTTGCATTGTTAGGTGAACAAATCGATTAGTGAAAGTATCTGTAATCGATTAATATGTGTGTTAATTACGATACTTAGGTTGGCACAGAGCCGGAAAATTTTTATGGAAAAAAAAAACTGCCCATACGTATTTTGAAAGAAAGAGAATTTAAGCTTTCTTTTCACAGAAACACTATAGGTACACCTTAGATACTAGAAGCTGATTTTTTCTGTGTAGCAAAGAGAATGATATTAACGGTTAATTAATTCAGTAGTAAGCCAAAATTAATTATCTTCTCTCCATTCTAATTTTGATTCATATGATATTTTCTTTTCTATACTTAAGATAACCAGATTGCCAGAAATGAAAATGAAATTTAATCTTAGTTATTTAAATGGGCATTACAAAAATCAAATGTAAATTTAAGACAATATAACGTTCAGGAATTAATGGGAATTTTATTTTAAATTTATGGCTTAAAAAGAATTTTTAGAATTTCATGATTGTAAAATAAACAGACAGCCTAACCAATCGACATATAAATTTTAAATCTCGCACAGAGACATTTGTGGCATTTTATTTGCTTCAATGAAATTTAAACATATATAAATTAATTTGTAATCCATTATAAAAGCTTTTTAAATTAATCCAATTTCTCATTTTTGCCCAAAATTGGCCCAAACAGTTATAAAAACTATCAACTTATTATATTAATTAAATGCTTTTCAATTACATAGATTATACGAATTATTTAAAATAATAATAAATATTTAAGAACTGCATTGATTGCTTTTAAATCACTGTTTTTAAAGTGCAAACATAATTTTAAGATAAATTAAAGATCTTATGAAAATTTTGAATAATAGCACTCTAAGAATTGACTATCAGCCCAATGGAATTTAAATTGATCTTATACCAGCCACAAACGGGAATGCATTCCAGGCAATGTGATAATAAATGCCCTCATAAGAAAACTTAACACAATGGCTCAAATTCGGAAACACACTCCATTACACATCCTGAAGTCAAAATTTCCAATCCGTTTCTTGATATTCTATTTTAAAAACTGAAGGGCTTTTCTGTTAATTTTAATAATATTTTTACTTAGGGTTTCAGCCCTTCCAAAAAGAATTTGGAGTTAAAATATTAAACAAAACACTATTGCCGTTTGTTGAGCGATGAAATATTTACTAAAACAATTTAGTCTTGACCCAGCAACTGGTATCTCTTTTAAATTTCTGCAGAAGTTTTCTAAAAGAATTTCATTCTCCATACACAGATAGATCAAGGATAGAAAGAATAAACAATTTGCCTTCTTTGCTTTCTTTACAGGTTAGTATGTACACAATCCTTGAAAAGAAAGAAGCCATAACCATGCATCAAGGTATTATGGCAGCAGATGTTTTGACGTCTCCGATTATTCAAACTGCAACAAAGCAGTTGCAGGTATTAGGTGCAATTCTTTCTTGATACATGTGATCAAGAATCTCGCTGATTCACTGAGTTTTTTATATCCGTTCTTTTTCTCAAGAAGTCACAAACTCTGAAAGACAACTCTGAAACAGCTAGCTAAATGAAACAATGTAAATATAATAACTCAAGAATACTTCCGATGATTTCTAGAATCTTATTAAGTTGTAGTTCACTATTAACGAAATTCATATGAGGACATGTTCTTAATACTACAATCTAGCAAGATTTCACAAACAAGAGCCAGACCAGCACATTTTCCATAAGATAGACACAACTGACAATAACAACTTTGACTTTATTCTAACACCAATCAGCTGAGTAATAAGAAAGTGTTAAATGTGATTCTATTTAAAAAAATATCCCCAATTAAGTTAAATTGCTAGTTGACAAATACAGTAAATTACATAAGCATTAAGGTGCTCTCCTGTATTACTTCAAATTCACTTCAGTGATGTCAGTTTCTCTCGTATTATTTGTACAATAAGAGAGGTGGTGCACACTGCTGTTGAGTGGTAAGTAAAAGCGTTCTGATGACGTCAATTTGTATTCTCCGTAATGATCTAGAGATGTGTGCATCAATACACGAAGGCGGAACTTAATACAGCATGTACTAGACTAGAAGAGAAACACGCTAATGTGACAATCAAAATCGTAAAAACAACGTTGTATTTAGCGTAAGTATATCGAAACACTCAATCGATTTCGAGGGCAGCTAAAGATCCCTCCTCATCAGGAGAAAGAAATACCTAGAAAGAAGAAAAATAAAGGGGGAAGGAGTCTCAGAAACACGTGGTCCTTATCAGCACTGCACGTGGTTATAACTGGAATTTTGAGCAGAGTTACACTGGCCGCCTACTTTTACTGAGCCAGGCTATCTGATCAAACATGTAACACAAAGGACAAGAAAAATTAGCAAAGTTAAAAATAGGGAGTGAGGGGCAACTGCACCTTCACGCTCAAAATCTGAACTTCGAATAATGGAAAGCAACCACTGAACGGATTTTTATACCCTCTGGTAGTACCAAACGCGAGGAGGTAACGCCATCTATCGGCAAAAATAACTGAATTAAGATAGTAGAATTTTAAAGGTATCAGGAAGAACTGGATTGGACTTCAAATCATTAACTAAACATGCTAAATCTTTGTGAATATGAAAAGCCTCAAGAAAATCCAATTCACCTATGGAAGAAGCCTTTTGGGTAATTTTTGCAGACCCAAAGTCAAAATTATGGTTAAATGTCCAACTATGATACGCTATGTCCAACAATTCCCTCCCCTTTCTTGATATTCTTATAATCCGCAATGAAACTGATTTTAGCACTACTGTGTACCGTAAGCCCTTTGCAGTTTGTTTACCACCCCATGCTAAGTCATGCCAAGTCATGCCACCCGGTTAAGCAAAAAATGGCTTCTTTTTACTATTATGTATTTCGCGCGCTTAAAGTTTGTTCCTCTGAATCTTTGCTTACCAATGAACTTAATTATTTGAGAGAAGTTGCGATTGACCGTGGATTTTCTCCGTGGATTAATTATTGATAAAGCCGTTAAAAATTTTTCAGATTCCCATCAAAGAAGACATTCCACTGTTAGAAATAATATTAATGACATTGTCGTGCTTCCATTTTATCCTTCTGTTAGCTATAAAATTGCACGGATTCTCCAGAAATTCAATTTTCAAGTCGGTTTCTCCCCTATTAATAAAATTCATCCTTCGATTCTAAAAGATTGCGTTTCTGTCTTGAATTCTTGGGGAATTTATAGTATATCGTGTCAGTGTGGTTTAAGATATACTGGCCAAACAAAAAGAGCGTTGAAGTTTCGTATCAAGGAACATGAATCTTATGTCAGAAAAGGCGAAATTAGGGTATCATGGTTGGACATTTAACCATACTTTTGACTTTGGGTCTGCAAAAATTACCCAAAAGGCTTCTTCCATAGGTGAATTGGATTTTCTTGAGGCTTTTCATATTCACAAATATTTAGCATGTTTAGTTAATGATTTGAAGTCCAATCCAGTCCTTCCTAATGCCTCTAAAATTCTACTATCTTAATTCAGTTATTTTTGCCAATAGATGGCGTTACCTCCTCGCGTTTGGTACTACCAGAGGGTATAAAAATCCGTTCAGTGGTTGTTTTCCAGTATTCGAAGTTCAGATTTTGAGCGTGAAGGTGCAGTTGCCCCTCGCTCCCTATTTTTAACTTTGCTAATTTTTCTTGTCCTTTGTGTTACATGTTTGATCAGATAGCCTGGCTCAGTAAAAGTAGGCGGCCAGTGTAACTCTGATTAAAATTCCGGTTATAACCACGTGCAGTGCTGATAAAGACCACGTGTTTCTGAGACTCCTTCCCCCTTTATTTTTCTTCTTTCTAGGTATTTCTTTCTCCTGATGAGGAGGGACCTTTAGCTGCCCTCGAAATCGATTGAGTGTTTCAATATGCTTACGCTAAATACAAGGTTCTTTTTAAGATTTTGATTACAGCATGTACTATTTTACCTAATGGACTGTGAATTAAATGGAACAATTGCTCAAAGAAAGTACAGAGAATTATTTTCAACTAATATTTTATCAATGTATTACGCTGATTAAAATGTATTTTCACAGTATAGAAAACAAATGAAAGATATTTAATGACTAACAGCTGGTCTTGATCAAATTCATTATCTCAAATATTTCTGAATTTTTTAAAACAATAACACATGAGACTTTCTGATATTAAAAAGAATATTTAACTAAAAATTAACAGTTACTACTATAAATTTTAATCAGTTAAAGGTGCTTTCGATAAACCGTTCATTTACATGTACATTGTATTGTATTACATGTATGTGTTACCACATACAAAACATTTACATTTCTGAGTATGTGTTACCCCAATGATATCCATCGTATTGGGATATACCAAGAAAACTTTGATTTCATCATAGTTCGATTTCTGCAAGATACTAAGGGTACTATTATCACTCTACTTTCAATTTAGATTTCAAAATCTTAGTCACACCTCAAGATTTATTTGAATAAAATCAACCAACAGAAATAAATATAAAAAAAAATCAGCTACCGCTTTATTAATACTTGTAGCTATAGCATTACACGAAACCAAAGTATTAGCCCAGTCATTTCCTTTCAAGGATAATGATATGTAACCTGTAACATCCGTGCCAGCCATTGTTAGATATCGTAATTAATCAGGATTAAAACGGCCCTCTTCTATGTAATAGCAAAAACTCGAAAATGATATGAAAGGTTGAACCAAAGTCTTGACAATATTTGATAGATGAGGCAATACTCTGGAAGTATCTCATCCATTGTGTCAGTATTCATTGTTGCTGAGAAGCTTCATCGGAAACTTTGGCGGAAATTTTGCAAAGTATTTTTTTTTTTCATAGATGTGTCAGAGTTTCATTTAAGTAGCTTATAATTTTCGGGTGAAATGTATCGTAAGAGAAAAAGACATTACATTTAATACAAAGCCCTCATTTGAAATCGATTATTTTTATCCCTAAACTTAAATTAACACTAACCATTATGGCTACTAATCATTTTATGATTTACCATTTGCTTTCTTTTATCGCGATGCTAAGCCTGAACAGAATATTGTAAAACGCGGAGTTTTCAACCTTTACGTATTCGCAATGTTCTGGGAATTTTCAGCATGTGCATTAAGATAATAAAAAAAATTTAGCAAAGAAATTAATTGCTAAATATCATAAATAACAATAAATAAATTAAAATTAAAAAGATACCCATTTAATATAAGTAATTAAGGGCTTCTTACAAGCTTCTTCATAGTAACTTTGCCTGATGCTTCTTTCACTCTTTCTGAATTTGTTAACGATTAAAAATATTACATTTGCAAACTCGAAATTTTTATGCATACCATTAATTATTATTTTAAAACCAGAGAAATTTGATTCTGTGAACTTCACTAAACACGTTTCTAAAATATTTATATCCATTCAGCAGTTGTATAAAACGAAAAGCATCTGAGTTCATCTTAGAATGCAATTTCAATAGCTGGTTCTGCTAGGTGAAATGTTAAAGACAGTATTATGGTGATGTTTTATGTCATCGTAACTAATAATTTTTATTTTTTTCATTGTTAAATAACAATGCATTAGTTCATCCTGTAAACACATCGGAGCATATTGCGCATATTTAGTTGTGCACATTTGTTCACGAATGCATCAAACTTGTTCACAAATGGATGAAAGTAAGCAAAATTAATCGCGTGAAAATGCTTCTTCTGTACTGATGTAATTAGATATTTAATCTTTACAATCAAAGTACAATTTCCACACACATCATGTAAAATATTTAACTCAGTTCTGAATTTATGTATATAACACTTATTGTCTTTGCCACTGTAATAAGCAATGAATCAAAAAGGAACTGGCCAGATGAAGCAGAAAACAGAAAAGATTTATAAGGGATTTCTAACGTACATGACATTTACTCACTCTAAACTTTCCTGCCACATGAAACGCTTTGCAGGAGACTAGATATCATTGATTTCTGTCCAGCAATCCTTAGATTAAAATGGAATTTCAAACATAGATGATACGACTTGACAAATAAAAAATCCGATGTGGACATCATATGCCTCCCTTCTACGGCCTATTAAATTATACACATTGCTTGCTGCATTTCATTTAAACTTACTTCCTCGAATTTAATTGGAGATCTATTTCCCATTCAATTAATTCAGTTCTCACTTCGTGACAAGGCAAAAATACATAAAAATTCAAAATATCTCCATACAAATTGAAAAATGTGGAAAAACATAAAAACACTACAAACAGTTAAAACAATTTTTATAATTAAGCTTAAAGTTTCTGCGCAAAAACAAGAAATTTAGCCAGAGGGCCAAGAAGGCAGATTTTACAGTGCACAAAACTGAAAGTTTACTTTTGGGCCCTTTGCCAAAAAGACACAGAAGGTGCAGAAACAGACTTAATTCACTGTTCTGATAAGTTTCAAATGTAAACAAATATGGCTGTTCCGTCAGGCTTAGCCGCACTTAAACAGTTTTTAAATTCTTGATAGTTCTACAACTATTGAATGCAGATTAACTAAAGGCATAAACCATTAATTGTAACATAAGAGCAATATAATTCAATCATTTTAAACTAAAAAATGCACATATTACCAACATATAAGAATATAAAAACCAAGTTAACCGAGCCGAGTAACAAATTTTTCTTTTTATAATTTCTTCTTAAAATTTATTCCAATAATACATCAATATAATTCAATTTCTTATCCTTGAATTATTTCATTGAAGTATTTTGTTTCTTCACTTTCGTTTTCAATTCTTTTAATAAAACAGGATTCTCTTTATTTAAGGTTATTCTAATTAGAATTTAATTTGTTTTTTCCTTGCTTTGGGGAAGGGCCAGAATTTTCGGATGAAATATTATAATTAAAATACACTGAAATGTTTCATCCACTAATTCTGGATATAGAAAAGCAAGGATTTTTGTAGAAGAGAGATTTCAATCGATTTCAATGTTCCTCCCCCCTGACGCAGTAGCATTGAAGTTGATTCAATTCCTCTTCTGCTTTTGTTCATTTTTCTTTAAATTTCATTAATTCTTTTAAAGGGAGTTTTACCTTGTTTGAAAAGTTTTGGCTTAAACTTTTTAAAATTCTTTGTTGCATTTATAACATTATTTAAAATTTATTAATTATGCATGTTAATTTTGGGGTTTTTAAAAATTATGTTCTAAATTTCTTACTTCATGTCTTTAATGATAATTTTTCTGCAGATTAATGCGCGAAAATACTAGGCATGTTTAAATTATGTTTTCAAAAGAATTGTTTTGTAATTATATACGAGTATATATATATATCGGCACAGCAAGTTAAAGTAAAATTTTTCTAAACTATTTAAAATTAAAAAACTGTTTATTATTACTTAAAAATTACGAATATACATTGGAATTTCTTTAAACCTCAAATTGCAATTCTTTTACTTTCTTAGATTTCTTAATTAAATTTGAAATATAAAAATTTTAAAAGAATTATGGGACTTTAATTATAATTATAATTACATATATACATTTGGCACGGCAAATTATAACCAAAAAAGTGAGTTTTATAGCTTCATGTTATAGCAGTCCTATATACGAAATTTCAAAGTTCTGCGACTACTCGTTTTTGAGTTACGCGAGACACATACACATGTAGGTACAGATATCACCGAAAAAAATCCTTTCTGAATTCATTTTAAATCCATTTTATACTTCGTTTTGGAAAAAAGAGTTCTTTATTCTATCCTTGCATACAGATATGACTCAAAAACATCATTAAATCACATTCGATAGCGGGCAAAATATAAATTTTCGTTGAAATATCATACCCGAAATTTTCCGCGATTACAATACATCCTTTGCTTTTTACAAGGAAGTAAAAAGAATTATAAAATCTGAGATATCAAACAGTTTTTCACAGAATTCAATCGTATCTGATGTACATTTTTACCTGGTTGTAGTATTAACCAAGACCTATTAATCTTAAAGGCTAATTTAATTCAACTCCGTAATAATATAATATGGGCATGTCAATATTATATTATTTTTTATTTGAAGTTTGATTTGAACAAAATTTCAAACTTAGATTGAAGTCTGATTTACATAACGTTCTGTGCATTTCAGAAACGTCTGACTGCTAATTGCTTTGCGCAATGAGAAAAAACATTTTAAGGAACATCACCAGAACATACTTACATAGACAAAACAAAAATGAAGAAGTTAAATGAAAGAATAGACAGAGACTAATGCGGAATTTACTGAAGAAATTAGAAACGAAAGTATAAGAAAATTATCAGAAAATGCTTTAAATGTGTTAGGGAGGAAACTGGATTGGTATTAATCCCGTTAAAGTTCAAATATTAAAATTTTAGAAGAATCGAAATAAACAATTCGTGAGCTCAAAAAACATTTTCAAATAAATTTAGCACAGGTAAAGTTAGAAGAATTATTGTGAGAATAAAAATGATTCAAATGAAAAATTTCTTGAAATTTTCATTTTCTATATACTTTAATATATATTTTTTTCTAGACAACAAAAAACAAAAACGAACCAAGAAGGAGTTATTCGAATGGGACGAAAATCGGTAGAAGTGATGTACATGTACAGAAAAACAAATGATTACAGTTTGAGAAAAATTGAATCATTCATTGAAGTGATAGAGGTTCACAAAGTGAAAAAGTCAGTAACGCGTTTGTCCACCTCTGGCCTTTATGCAAGCAGTTATTCGGTTTGACATCGATTGATAGAGATTGCGGATGATCTCCTGAGGGATATCGTGCCAAATTCTATCCAACTTTCGCGTTAGATCGTCAACATCCGAGCTGGTTGGAGGGCAATGCCCATAATACTCCAAACGCGCGCAATAGAACAGAGATCTGGCGACCTTGCTGGCCAAGGTAATGTTCGGTAAGCACGAATGCTTGCAGTAAAATCATTTGCAGTGTGGGGGCGGGCATTATCTTGCTGAAATGTAAGTCCATGGTGGCGTGACATGAAGAGCAACACAACGGGCCTTAGAACTTCGTTCACGTACCGCTGTGCTGTAAGGTTCCGACGGATGACTACCAAAGGGGTCCTATTATGAAATTAAATGGCACCCCATACCAGCACTCCTGGTTATCGGCCTGTCTGCCGGAAGACAGTCAGGTTGGTATCACACCGCTGTCCGGGCGTCTCCAGACTCGCCTTCGCTGGTCATCGGGGCTCAGTTCAAAGCGGGACACATCACTGAAGACATCTACTCCAGACTGATCACATCTACTCCCGTCAGCTACATTCCAGTGCGAATGAGCCCGACACCACTGCAAAAGCGCTTGACATTGTACAGAGGCCAATGATAGTCGGCGCAAGAGGCGCCGAGACGTCAGCCCTCTTTCTGTGAGCAGTCTATGAATGGTCCTTGTGGTCACTGAAGCACTAGTTGCATGTACAATCGATGGTAATGATGCATTTGGGGCTGCGAGTGACGCTCTGACTATTGCTCTGTTTTCACGTTCTGTCGTTTCTCTAGGCCTACCGCTTCCATCTTGACGCTGTGTACGGCCATGGTTCATCCATTCCTGCCACATGTACAGAAAAACAAATGATTACAGTTTGAGAAAAATTGAATGATTTATTGAAGTGATAGAGGTTCACAAAGTGAAAAAGTCAGTAACGCGTTTGTCCACCTATGGCCTTTATGCAAGCAGTTATTTGGCTTGACATCGATTGATAGAGATTGCGGATGATCTCCTGAGGGATATTGTGCCAAATTCTGTCCAACTGGCGCGTTAGATCGTCAACATCCCGAGCTGGTTGGAGGGTAATGCCCATAATACTCCAAACGTGCGCAATAGAACAGAGATCTGGCGAACTTAATAATTTTATATGTCATTATTTGTGTACAATTTGCGTCGTGGTGCGTCGCTTTTTTGTCTTACCAAGTATAATTTCCCTTTCACTGTTCTGTTAGCTTAGACTGTAATATATTAAATTTAATTAGCAAACAATACTATACATTTCTCAAGAATTAAAATCTAAAAATGGCTTCAAAAGACGATAAGGAACTATATAGCGGATAAAATAGTTTGAACGTTGAACTTAAGTTAAACAATGCAGTTTGACAACTAACAGAAAGGATTGCAATATTGTAAGAAGATTTATTTGGAATGAGCATATCTTTGTATATTATTATATTTGACTGCAAAATGGCGTTAGAAACTCTTCCTGTTTGTAGAAGATGGATGAGTATCAGATTTATTTCGAAATGCAGAGAGAATTTTTATGAAAGTCCATATAAGTTTGAATTTTGTCATATCTTAAGATAAATGCAAATATTTAAAGAAATGTTTACCTCTTTCGAAAAGACACATATATATAAAAAAAATAGAAAAGAGGACAAGTAAAACGTAGAAATTCTTTTCATTTTATCTACCAATAGGGATTTTCTTAGATACACTCAACCATTATAACATACATATCCATATTTCAAACTCGCCTTAAAGTAGAAAGAGAATTTCAATCATATTTTAAACATTCTCATAAAAAACAGCCAGCGGGGATACACACAATGATATATAAGGCGCTTTTTAAAAACTCGCAAAGTTTTACAAGGTAATGTATAGATATACTAAGATCAATGAAAAACGGGAGGTAATATTTTTCTCGGGAAAACAAAAAACTAAAATGAAATGTGACAGGACCATTTTTGGTGGATCATTTTTTATATATTGCTATAGTTTCGGTAACCGGGAATTCCGCGTTTGGGACCAAGGAAAATGATAGTTATCACACGATCATAAAAATACTCAGTTTCTTAACCTCGGATGACGTAAGATACCAACGATGTATGCGCGCTTGGGAATTCTTTTTACGTACGAATTTTTCGCGAAATAAAAATTTAAGACGCTGTGTTCTTTAGAATTGCTGCAATCATAGCTGCATATATTTATATAAGGAAAGGTGATCAAGCGGTTTTCAATAAATATCTTTCTTCGATATGTTACGACGCTCAAGACAGAAAATTTGATTTTCACTTGATGAGTAAGGGAAAAAAGTTTTTCTTGCTATTTCAAAGAAAATAAGAAGCTTGATGTACAAGTATTAAAGAAAAACAAGGTAACCCGCCCTGTACGATTATATAAGATAAAAGTAATTATAATTCTAAACGCATTGATATACGACTCTCTTACGATTAGCCAGAAATTACAAAAAGCATGCTAAAATGCAAAAAATAAAAGAAAAGAAAATTTTAAATAAAAGGATTACAGGAAAAAATTCCGTACATTTGCATTTTTATTTTAAGAAAATTTATTAGTGGTTTCTATTGTGTTTAGTTTCAGAGATTTCGAAAATTCCTTTCGCCTTTTAAATATAGCAGTTGATACACTTTAAAATCATTATACAATAGCTGATATACTAATAATCTGGTCGCCTTTCATTACAAATTAAATTTAGTATCTATCAATTTTTATATGTGTTCATTTTAATTTCCTTCATTTTCAAAATTCTTCAAAATAACTGAATTTGATATATTGCTATCATTAAAAAATTCTTTTTTTTTAATGAGGCAGGCTAGTGAGTGTTTTTATGATGTCTTTAACAAACCAATTTTAAATGTACAATGTACTCTTTTTTTCAACAAAGAAATATACTTCTAATTCCACCTAGGTTACTCTCTTCTGCTTATTTTAGTTCTATAAAACAATGTTATATAAAACAATTATAGTAATCAGCATCAAACAGACTAAAGCCGATTTTATTGTGCTATATTTGAAATTAAGATATAAATATTATAAAATCAAATATGCCAGAAATCATAATTCTACTGACGCGTGACTGGGGCTTTAACCAGACTCAAAGGCTTCTCTATCGCATGTATGGGACATTTATTCTCAGCAGGAAATATAAATTCCTTAAAGTTGCTCAACATATAAAAGTAAATAATATCTTAATTAGAAAAGAAGAAGGGGGAAAGGAATTCAGTAGTTATCGCTGGAAAAATCAGATCGATAGATCGGTTCGTTCGTACTTGATTTACAGCATTTAAAAAATATTTATATACTTTAAATTAAAACAAGCTAAATTGTAAAGCTATCTCTTTCATATCATAAATGAGTTTAATTCATCTTAAAATATTCGCATATATATTTACATTGTGAAAATAATCTTTAAAGTAAGTAAAGGTATTCAAAGCCATGTAATGAGGATTATTTATTTGGTACCGAAAACTGACTTTGCGAAATATTTTCAAAAACTGTACAGCCATCAAAGAGCAATGCAAATGACAGTCAATAATTCATTTTCTAAAAAAATGACATTCGTATGATCCTGAACCATTTTGGAGTTTGACAAATTTGCAAACCATACGCTGGTTCTAATATATTCGGTTTATGTGTACTATAAGTACATGGAAAATAATTAAACTCTAATTACAGTATTAATTAGTACAAAGCATCAGATAATGAAAGATGTATAATACACTGCCTATGTACTACTCCTTTTTAAGTATATATCCTAATGAGAATTACGTTTTTTACTTCCTTGTACGAAGTAAAAAGGAAGTATTGTAATCGCGAAAAGTTTCAGGCAGCTTATTTCAACGAAAATATCCATTTTGACCGCTATCGAATGCAATTTAGCGATGTTTTTGCGTGATATCTGTACGTAAGGAAGGAATAAAATACTCTTTTCCTGCAAAAAAAAATTATAAAACTGCTTTAAAATGAGTTCTGAAGAGAATTTTTCGTGGCGTCTGTACGAACGTATGTACGTACGTACGTATCTCGCACAACTCAAAAACGAGTAGCCTCATAACGTTGA
This sequence comes from Stegodyphus dumicola, assembly GCF_044657685.1. Lineage (NCBI taxonomy): Eukaryota > Metazoa > Arthropoda > Arachnida > Araneae > Eresidae > Stegodyphus > Stegodyphus dumicola. The sequence goes on along the minus strand of NC_140772.1, from coordinate 159,474,489 downwards.
AATTTTATATATAGGACTGCTATAACATGTAGATGTGCACCTTGTATTTTGGTTGCAATCGGCCGCACCAAATGTATATAAATATACTTATATATATATATATATATATATCCACTCTGTTACCCGGCTCAGTGATCTCAGGTTCTTTACTCTATATACTTGTAAATTGTACATTTTTCGCTTTAAAAATGATTGAATTATGTTGTTCTTATCTTCCGTTTTAAAGTTGTTTAAGTGCCGCTAAGCCTAATCCTTTTCTTGATGGCGGCCATTGTTTGTTTACATTTGAAACAACAGGATAGTGGATTTGTTGCCAATATAGAGAAACTAAGCTTTGCAACAACAAAGATAGCGCCTTCATTTATTATTGCGAATTAAATCATGCTTAATCCTTTCTGGAATTTTTTCGAGGAAATGAGTGTTTAAGATTTACTTCGTAATTTTTAATACAGATATTTTGAGTTTTTATGTATTTTTGCCTTGTCGCGAAGTGAGAACTGAATTAATTGAATGAGAAATACTCAATAGTCTGTGAAAAACTGTTTCCTTTTAGTTTGCTTAATTTCTTTTATACATCGTTCCTGCCTTATTTGCATCGTCTAGCTAGTATTTGAATAGAACATGTGGCAACGATTAGATAATTCTTTAAATGATATCAGTTTTGTGTATTATGAGTTATAATATGAACGAAATATTAAATACTGTTAAGTGAACCTAGCGCCAGAGTGTCGCTATGGTAAATAAATAGAGTGAATTTTAAACAATGCATTTATTCTATTGTGGTTTATGCGCTGTCGGGGAAGTAGATTTAATTCAATCCAATAAGTTTAAATGAAATGCAAGAAAAAATGCGTATAATTTAATATTCCGTACAAAAAGTCATGTGGTGTACACATGAGATTTTTAAACTCAGAAACACAGACCTTGAAATAAATGTCAAACAGGACTGTCTGATTTTTTTCTCTCTCTTTTTTGTTAAATGGACTTCTTTTAGTCGAGTGAACGTTAAATTATTTATATCCTATTTTGTGTTAAAGTTTTATCTTTTAATATTATTTACCACAGAATTACATTCGATATTTTAAATCATACAAAATAATTATTAAAATCTATAAACAAATGTTAATAAAAAATTCATCAAACAGTTGTTTTTACGCATTAAAAAAATAGTATTATGTAAAAAAACTAGCAGTGTGAAAGAAGTTCCACAGAGCATATTCCCAACAAGCGTCACCGCGCCATTATTGCGAAGCAATTGTTAAAACTGAGTAACTATTTTATAAATTATTTTTAATTAATTTTATTATTTTATTAGTAAAGTTTAAATTGTTTTTGTTTATGCATTTTTTAAAACTCCTGTCTAAAAGTAGTATATAATACCCTCTTTTTCTTTAAACAAGAAAAATTTCAAATCGGCGCATTAATTTTAGAGTTGCATAATTGAACTACAAACAAACTTCCACTGAAAAATTTTGCTCAAAACCTTAATTGGCGTTATTAATGTCCGCAAATTAATTAGTTGAACTTTCAATTGGAACATAAAAGATAACTCCACAAAATTTCTTCTAGACTGGAAAAACACAGTTAATTTTTATTCCGGAAATTCAAACAAATATAGAAATAATATTACAAATCGAGTTTTACAATAACAATTTTTAAAACTTTGCGTGGCTTGAAATTTTACATGGCAGTTGCAAATACAATATAAAAAACCTTTGGTAAAATAAATAACCAAGGGAATGAAACATGAACCCCATCAACACATATTTCTTATATCACTAAGTAACTATATTTGTGGCTCAATAAAGTGACCATTTCAAATGCAGCCGTTACAGAAGCAGATTTCTCATTCCCCTTCTCTCCTTATATATCAGGTGCTCATAAAGAAAAAAAATGTATTTTATGATTAAGATTGATTATCAGCAAGCAATACTATGACAGCCCTTCTCAATCATTCCTCTGGCGCTGATGATTATGCAGCTGTGATGGGGAAGTTTCTCTCCTCTTTTCCTAACATGTACTAGTGAGAATGTAGGAAAAAAAAATCCGGTTTAAAATTGCTTCGGGACGTTTTGCTCAAAACGAAAGTTGACGTAAATGATCATTTAAAGCTTGCGAAAATTAATTTCTTAAATAAGTAAGTAATAAATGAAACATCGCGGGTATTTATTAAAACTGTGATAATAAAAACACTTTTTATTCAAATATTAAACATGTTATCGCTCTCAGAACTGTCAAATTTTAAAATCTTCATAAATCTTAAAAATAATTTATAAAATAGTAGAATAATAGAAATAGTAGTAAATAATTTATAAAATATTTTTTTTAATTGAATTTTAGGCTGCGAAGATTTGACGCAGTTATAAGATCCATGAAATTGATATAATAATAATTATTTATGCAATTCTATATTTCTTTCTTAATTCAATAACGTAATAACATGCAAATTAATGCTCAAGATGCGCTTTTAGTAATACGACGCTAATCGAAACAACATTAATTAGGTCATTTTAATGTTTAATAAATGATATAAAAATCTTTTTTAAGGAATAAACAAGGTTTATGTAATCATTTTTCATATTTAGGAATAATCACGTATATATAACATACATAAATAAATTTGAGAAAAAAGATTCTGCTCTACAAATTTTCAGTCAAAGATGCTGACTTTTCTGAAAACGCTAATTTTCAATAAGGATATTATCTACTTTTATCTATAATTTTCGTTCTCGTTTATCGATCAGCCTGCTGTTAGGCATAAAGCTCACAACGTTTGACCAACAAAGGTCTGTAAGCGCAAATTTCTCATGTAACTCCAGCCAAACTCCATGCATGCATTTTTCAGTAATTTTAATAATTTCATTCCAAGTGAGATCGATGTCAATACGACGCTCATGACGTTATTATTTTTCCACAACTGCTTGAAAGCTTGCTTATCGAACCAAATGGTATGCTGATTAACGAAAGTTGATTGCACATGGCGTTTGGCTCGAGATTTCTGTTCTTAAACGTATGTCTTTATGAAATGGGGGCACATACAATTTGTCAGTCCAAACTTTCTCACAGGAGACAATGTTAAGCAAATGGATACGAAACCTTAAACTCTATTCCTTGAGGTGGTCTATGTTAACACAGGGGGGATATTGAAAAGAATCTTGCAACATTTTGCCTTAATTATCGAAAGAAACGTTTATCTTTGTGTCTGATTCAATAATAAAAACCGCATTACATCGAATCACATTTAAACCGAGATGGAGTAGGGTAAAAAAACAGCTTTACTGTATTCCTTTCTGCTACAACATTCTACATAGCAGCAAATTGTAACAGAAAGCAATTATCTTGTTTGTAGAACTGTGTATTGTCATTTTTTTTTTTTCCATTTTGAAGCAGAAGACGTAAAATGTGTCTCGCCGGGAGCCGAACCTCGGCCTTTTGAATACGCGTCGAGTGTGCTACCTTTATACCACGAAGGCATGCTGGAAGGAGGGAGAAAATACCTTATAAACATATAGCAGTCATTTTAATTAATATTTTTTTTATTTTTATGCGAAGAAAATTATATTTATAAATAATGATCATCTTTCCAGGTGTGTGTGTGAGTGATTATGCCAAAGCCTCGAGGACTATCTGCCTAAGGGGAGGGATGCCTTCGTGGAGAACTTTCTAAAGCAAACTGGCTCGTATACACGTTACGCATGGGGAAAACCACGAAAACGCCCATGCAGCCAGCCCGTTCACGGGATTCGAACCTCGGACTGAACTACCAGTGTTCAGCGACTTTACCGCTCGGCCGCTGGTGGCCGAGTGGTAAAGTCGCTGAACAAATACGTTTTAAATACGTTTTTATATATATAATAATAATACATTTTTGCCCTTTTTATTTCCTTGTATGAAGTAAAGGAAGTATGGTAATTCCCGAAAAATTCCGGGTACCATATTTCTACTTCCTTGTATGAAGTAAAGGACGTATTGTAATCATGAAAAATTCCGGGTACCTATTTCAACGAAAATAATCATTTTGGCTGATATTGAATGCAATTTAACGTTGTTTTTGCGTTACATCTGTACGTAAGCACAGAATAAAGGACTCTTTTTTTTCCCAAAATGAATTATAAAACTAATTTAAAATGGATTCAGAAGAGATTTTTTCGAGGCTTATGTATGTGTTTCGTATAACTCAAAAACGAGTAGCCTTAGAACGTTGAAATGTTTTATATAAGACTGCTATAACTTGTAGTTGTGCGCTTTCCTTTTTGGTGGTAATCGACGCACCAAAGTATATAAATATAGTGTATATATATAGACTATATAGTATATATATATATGAGCCAATTAATATATATATATTACTCGGCTCATTGAGCTCAGTTTTTTTATTCTTATATGTTGGTACATTGTGCATTTTTTGCTTTAAAAGATGATTGAATTATGTTGTTCTAATCTTCTGGTTAAGGTTTTTTATGCCTTCAGTTAACTTCCACGCAATAGTTGTAGAATTATTTAAAAGTTATTTAAGTGCAGTTAAGCCTAAATTTTTACCATAACAGCTATATTTGTTTACATTTAAAACTTATCAGAATAGTGGATTTGTTGCCAACTTGGCATCAAGAAAGATAACGTTTTCTTTTACTTTTGCGAATTAAATCATGCATTCTGGAATTATCATTTAAGTTGTTAAAATGGACTCAGCATAACGTCCGCAACAAATTCAGTCAGTTTCGATGCCTTCAGTGTCTTTTTACGGGGTGAGACCAAAAGTAAGCTTTTAGTTTTGCGCATCAAAAAATCTGCCTTCTTTTCTGCTGGCCGAATTGCTTGTTTTTGCGGAGAAACACTTATTTTAATCGTAAAACTTAGTCTTTAATTGTTTTAACTCTATGTTTTATATTTTTTAGTATTTTTGAATTTTTAATAAAGATATTTTGAGGTCTTATGTATTTTTGCCTTATCGCAAAGAGAGAACTGAATTACTTGAATGAGAAATATATCTCTAATGAAATTCAAAAAATAAGTGTAAAGAAATGCATGAAAAAACGCTTATAATTTAATATTCCGTACAAGGAAGTCATGTGGTGTACATATCAGATATTTTTCATTTATGGATGTAGATTTAGATTCAACAAACATTAGTTTATTGAACAGGCAATTATTTAGAATAATACTGTTCTCATGTGACATGATAAATTTAAAAAAAAAAAAAAAAAACCCTTCTGTCTACTTTTCAGGTTCCTATACGAATATACATATATTATACTTCTATGGAAGCATATACATATAAAATGTGTAAAACAAACTCGTTGTATTAATTATGAACGTAATAAATACAACGTTGATTTGAATCTAAACCACAATTTGCCAAATGGCTAAAAACATCACGATATAATGATATTTTCGTCCCGCATCTTATTATAAGCTTTCGCACCTGATATAAATGGTTAAGTTCATATTACTTGTGCTTAACTTTGAACGCTTCAAAATATAAATGGTTAAGTTCATATTACTTTTGCTTAACTTTGAACGATGTCTACAACTACTTGTTTAAAACATCTATTTATTTTAAATTCCACACATCAGAATAATGTAATCAGTTGGTTTTCACTTTTCTTCGGTTTTTATTCAAGTGAAGCCCACGCAGTGGCCAGGTGGATAAGAATACTGAGCACTGACATTTAAAATTTTGCCTAAAAGACCTGGCTGCATGAGTGTTTTCGTGGGTTTTTTCTCCTGTTTATCGAAAATATGAGCCAGGTTTTTAAAGAATCCTCAAGGAAGGCAACTCGTTCTTTAAGTATAAAGAATTCATGTAATTTATTATATTCACATAAATATATTTGCTTGAAAGAAAAGTGGAGTAATAATGAGCAGAACACGAAACCAAAGCTTTCAGTGCATTTACGTACCTTTAGAAATGCAGTGAGAAAATTAGAAATTAGAAGAAAATTTCAATAGAAACTTCTAAATGAAAACAAAAGAGAAGTAAAAAATAACTTTACTAGAATTAACTGCTAACAATTTCTATTCCTCATACTTCCTCCCCCCTTTTACGTGCATCGCTGTTGAATTGAATGGAAAATTATGCGTATGTGACTACTTTATGCCCCCCCCCCCAATTTTAAGGTGAAGTTTTTAGCTAAGAACGATAAAGTCGTTTTGATTTTATTTATATAATATGCATTTGTAATTATTTTCAGATTTACTCCTTCCTATACCTCGTGAAGATCCAAAACTCTTAACAGTTCCTCAACTTATCTCAGTATGATTCTATCAATATGCAAATATTAATTTAAGGTAATGTTTACATATTTTCCCACTTATTCCCAATTGACTCAAAAATGCAGCATAAAAGAAAGTAATTAGTCATCACAGCTACAAAAACAACTTTGCAGGGTAAATAAATGCAGCCGTTTTGCTTTTACTATTTTCCACATAAATTAGCGAACAAAATAATAAACTCTAACACACTCTCAAAGTCACGTAAATATTTGTTTCGCAGGCTACTGAATTATTTCACCTAGGGAATGAGAATTAGGTAATATTAGATCCTTCATTTAGGCATGCTTTGAAATAAAATAGTGTTGTAAAATCGTTTAACATTTTTTTCCCGTGAATTTCATTCAAAATTTTAAGTACGGTATCAAAATCGTTTTTAGCAGATGAAATATTGTTGTGTAAATCAAATACATCCATAATATTTTGTAATTATATATTTAACAAAGTATGAAATTTATTTCATAAATAATATTTAACTCAGTTTTATTCTACTGCTCTGAATGTAATTGCACTTACCTATTTTCACAAAATATGTTTGGAATACTTCAGTTTCTAAAACATCTGAATCCGTATGTTTGTTAGTAAATTTGTTTAACAATTTTTAGTAGTCAATTTTTAGTAACTTGTTAAGAATGCACTGTGGTCCTTGGTATTGTAGGCATGATTAAAGACGGCAAATTGTTTAAGCTTCCTTCCGAAAAATCAATTTAGAGTCTTTCGTTTTGCTGATATAAACATATCTTTTCTTTGTTCCTTAATATCTTTTTATAATGAAACAGGGGAACGAACATTTTAAAAAACTCGAAACAAACCTTAGCTAATATAATAATAATTCATCCAGGGAATATTTAAACATTTCATTCAATAACTGCTTCAAAATCTTTTAATCAAATATTTATATTTGATTAAAAAAATTTACCATACTTTATTTGACATGTGAAATTGCATACATTAACCCCAAAATGCTACTGATAATTTGACGTGTGACACAATAAGTGAATTTCACAACAACAGCAATGTTTGTCTAACATATAAATTGATACTTTGGTTGTCATAAATTCTTTCTACGGCTGGAGTTATTCGTATGCTTGAAATAGCTCATTTTGCTCTAGTGATAAGTCAATGACAGGCAGCTCTAAATCAACAAGAGGGTTAGAAATTTTCAAACTATACAGTGGTGGCCAAAATTGTGGACACTTTTGGAAATTTTTATGTTTTTGAACTTTGCATGCTTATAGAAAATGCTACGTTTCGCAAAATGCAAACTTGTATATATCATTTTAAAGAGAATTTATTACTGAATTCAATACAAAACACAAAATTCAATTATTTACAATACAAAAAAGCTATATGTACTTTAATATAAATAAAAAAACACAGTTATGAAGTGGTTTGTAATGTCTAGCTTTCCTGGCCAATCACTGTTCTTGTTCTGAGAACCAATAAAATGTTAGTAACTGCCAGTAGAAGCTGACATCATGTTTACACTTGAAACAATTCATTATTTTGCTTTGTTCTGTAGAAGGAGGACCAGTTTCTTATACACTGCAATTACAAGTAGGAATTTTTGTAAAAATTTTTAATATTTAGTCAAGAAGCAATAACATCAAATAAAAGAGTAGATTGGACACCTAGAAAGAGATGTAATAGATGTAATATTATTGTGTTACGAGAAAGTGGTCTTTCCTATGCTGAAATTGCAAGACAGGTGGGTGGTTCAGTGACTACATCTGGAGTCCGAAAGTTTTGTTTACGATATCAGGAGACAAATTCAACAAAAAACAAAGAAGGAAAAGGCCGGAAAAGGTGCACCACATCTATTGATGATAGAAGAATAAAAAGACTATGTCTCCAAGATAGAAAAATGTCATCAGCGGCCATCAGAAGTGATCTGAATTATGCTGGTGTTTCTGTCAGTTCAAGAACAATCAGGAGAAGATTAACAGATGTTGGACTGAGAGGTAGAATTCTACGAAAAAAGCCTTATCTTAATTTTCAGCAACAAAAAAAAAAAAAAAAAAAAAAAAAAAAAAGACTACAGTGGGCAAAGGAACACATTAATTGGACAGATGATCAGTGGTCACAAGTTATATGGAGTGATGAAACAAAGATATCGTTATTCGGTAGTGATGGGCGAAAATATGCAAGACGTAGAATAGGAGAAGAGCTACATCCTGACTGCATTCAAGCAACTGTGAAGAACCCAGTTAGTGTTATGATTTGGTCATGCATGTCAGAAGATGGTATTGTTCGCCTTCATGTCATCCATGGGACACTGAATGCCAAAAAATACATTGACACTATTCTAGAACCAAAACTTCTACCTTCCATCAGAGATCTCTTTCCCAACAATGCTTCGTTTATTTTTCAGCAGGATTCTGCTCCTTGCCACACGGCCAAAATATCAAAAGAGTGGTTGCGTACAAAGAGCATTAAATTGTTGTCAAGGCCAGGAAACAGTCCTGACCTCAATCCTATCGAAAATTTGTGGCACCGTTTGAAAACTCTTGTCCGAATGAGGCGCCCATCAAAAAAAGGGAACTAATTGAGGCTATAATTGTTTCCTGGCATCACGTAATAACGAAATAAGAACTTAAAACTCTTGTAAGCTCAATGAAACGTCGATGTGAAGCTGTAATCAAAAATAAAGGGTACCCTACTAAGTACTGATAACTCACTGCAATCATCACTATCTAATGTATATCGATAACTATTATCGTTTAACATTTTTTGTATTGCAAATAATTGAATTTTGTGTTTTGTATTGAATTCAGTAATAAATTCTCTTTAAAATGATATATACAAGTTTGCATTTTGTGAAACGTAACATTTTCTATAAGCATACAAAGTTCAAAAACATAAAAATTTCGAAGTATCCACAATTTTGGCCACCACTGTAATGCATATGAAACTGTATTTGAAATATAATCAATGTAAATTGCTTACAAATTTATATTATGTACAAACGGAACATGTCTGATGCGATAGCAAGACTGAAATCTCTCAAGGCATAAATTTAGTCAATCTAAAATCCTTGATTGACTAAAATGTTATGCACTTAAAACCTACTTTTATATAGCAACGTATAACTTTATACCTAACCTCAATTTCAAAATGCCACACTTCTCTTCCGTTTGTGATGGCTTTTGAAATGTTTACTGGCATTTTTATATAATAGGGTTTGAGACTTTATGTAACAATAACTTCTATTCAATGTCATGTTATTGACATGACATTGAATAGATGTGTGGTTATCTCATGCTTTAACAGAGAGAATATGCTTGCTCGAGTTCCGGCATATGTATGATTCTTGAAAAGAAATAAAGAAGCTCTTTTTTTAAATGAATCATTACTGAAGATGAGAAATGGGTACTACGCCATAACGTCACAAAAACATTATTATGGGATAAGCCAAAAGAACCTCCTTTACTGACATTGAAAGGGCGCTGCATCCCAAAGACGTAATATTTTATGTATGGCAAGACTACAAAAGAACTGTATACTATGAACTGCTGCCGCCAAATATGACAATAAATTAAAAATTCTCTTTCTAAATGCCAGCTTTAAAACCAAAAGTCGAAATAAAGTACAAAGAACTGTCCAGTCGTTTAGGTATTGTCTTTCATCATGACAATCATGAAAATGCTTACCCCACATTTCGATGAATGCACGCAAACACTTACTGAGTATGATTGGCATGTCTTGTGTTACATCCCCAAACTCAGTCCCCTAGGATTTTTACCTCTTCAGGTCACTTCAAAGTTCACTGAACGGCCTGAAGTTCACTTCTTTGTAGACTTCAAAACAGCACCTAGATAACTTCTTTAAGAATAAATCTAAAACCGTTTCAACAAAAGGAATTTTCCAACTGCGGGACAGATGGCAAAATGTCATAAAACAAAACTTCAATGAAATTTTATATTTCGGTTATCCTCATTTTTATTTAAAACATTTAAATACCTGTGGACATCTTACGATGACCCAATAATTTTAATAAATCATTCGCTTTTTATGAACAAAATTAAATAATCTATACAATCTATACATGTAATTAATAAATGTACTTCAAATTACAAACACTAAATAAAAATAAATAATCGGTGCAGGGATCTGATAGAGCCGATAGATAGAAAAAAATAAGAAATGAAAGAATAAAAAATGGAAAGAAGATGAAGAAATGAAAATCAGTAGGAAATAAGTTGATAAGAAATGAAATGTAACTCTAGATACGTATGGCCCGCTGCAATTTTCTAACTAGACGGCTTCCAGTGAAGTCATATATATAAGTATAAAGTCATTTAAAACATTGCTCAAGGCTTTACGTTTACTAAAGAAGTCACATTTAAAACGCACCGTTAATCTAATGACTATCAAGGCTATATAAAGCAGTATTACCAGAGAGCACAATCAGTGACAGACTACGATTTTTGAAATTTGAAATCCATATTCGTTCAACGTTACTAGAAAGTTGTGAACCAAATATGTAAAATAGAGTGTAATTTAAGAAGTAAACTTACAAAGATTACAGTAGAACGTTTAGCATAAAGCATGTTAATTATTAATATATATTTTTTAAATGGCTTCGGATATGAATTTAAATTTATGTTTTCAGCATACTAGAGATAAAACGAAATCTAAAGAAAGCAAACAACCATTAATCACTAGATTCATAGGTTTATCTGATAATATAAAAGAAACGACTTTATTCCAAGCCTAACGTCACAAAATAATGCTTAAAATTTCTAAAGTGGATACATAATGGTCAGAAAAACAGACCATCCAATAAACTAATAAATATTTAGTATAGGGTAACTGTACGAAACCGTCGCAAATGTAAACTTTCCTCCTCCCATAGTTTTAAAAATTACAAAATAAAGACAAATAAAGAATGTTGTGATTCTAACGAATACCTTTCTGAATAAACGAAACGAAGACTCCGTGAAAATTGACTTTGCAAAACTTCGATTTCAATGCGGTCTGTGAAATGTAATGAATTAAATGCGTTTAAATTATAACATTAAAGAGAAGTAATTAAATGCGAACATCTCTTGCTGCAGAGTGTGTGAAATTCCCTTTAGTCTTCAGAAAGCACGGGACTTCATTATTGTGTATTATGCTAGCATTAAACTAATGGAAATATATAAACGTATCGCTTCATTATTCTTTAAAGAATACACTTTATTTATAAAGGAATTATACTATGTTAAAAACACACACATAGCTTCTGAACAATAACTAACCAGTTTACCCCTATTCTTTGTTTTGTCTCTTACATTACTTCACTAAATGTGCTTGATTCTTTTGAAGCATAGAAATTTTCGTGACTAGCTCCAGTAAATTTGAACGTTTATATTAAAATTATTATTCAAATTTAAACTTTTTTGTGACTTTCCAAAAGAACTGCAGAATAATTTCTAAGCTTCCGGAAAACGTTTCATAATTGTTAAATCTAATGCCATTTTTAAGAAAATAACGCCAATCGTAAAGAGATACGTATCCTGTACGATTCATTAGAGAAAAAATTTTCTGAAGAATATAAATTACATTGTAAACTAAATATATATAATGTACAATATACGGATATCAACTGATAGCATTCAAATAAATTTTATAAGCATAAATAAATTTTTAACAGTCACAGAATAATTTCGAAAATCTGACAAAACTATTTTAAAAATAAGATATACATGTATGTATGAAAATATCGTACTACCTTTGAAAGAAAAGCAAAAATTTATTTCGAAAACACAAAAAACCTTGCACGTCTCAGATTTTGCAAATTTTTCCATGGAAAAAACTTCTGAGATCATCTTCAGATACATATAATTTAAGCAGTATAAACTCCATGCGCATTTACATGCCATGTGTATTTAAATTACAGATAAATGCATGAAAATAAATTTCTACATATGCATAAATTAAGAATATAATTTGTAACATTTATAAAATTAGTTTCAAAATCTTAAAAAATACACTCATGTCCATAAATTAAGGATAATGCAAAATCAGGCAAAGGAAGAGTTAGAAACAAAACAAATTTGACTTATTTGTAAAGCTTATTTATTAAACAAGAGATAAAGAGCAAAAAAAAAAAAAAAAAAAAAAAAAAGGATGCTATATGTTTGATATTATTAAAAAAATTAGCGATTTTTTCTCCCTGGAGCAAATTACAAAAAAACCTATTTACAAAAAAAAAAACAATATTACATGGTTGGTATGATTGTTAATACATTGCATGTCTCCCAGACGATGCAATACAGTCCGTACAACGCCTAGGCATACTGAGTATCAAATTATCGATCTGATCTTAGGGATATTACACCACTCAAAAAGCAATGCTCTCCGAAGTTCCGGAAGACATGTAGGAGGAGGTTGACGGCCTGCAACTCGTCGGCCAAGCATGTCCCACACGTGCTCTACTGGATTCAAGTCCGGTGAGAATGCTGGCCAGTCCATACGGGTGATATCCTCCGATTGAAGGCATGCGCTTACGATGTTTGCACGGTGAGGACGGGCGTTGTCATCCATAAACACAAATTCTGCGCCCATGCCGCCGCGAAACAAACGCACATGTTGTTCCAGAACATGCATTGAAAATGCAGGTCAGTTCTGGAACCCAGAATAATTCCACCCCAAACGAGCACTCCTGCACCACCGTAACGGTGTCGTTCAATGATGTTTTCTTGGTGGTAACGGGTACCTGGAGCTCTCCATATGAAAGTCCGGCGAGAATCAGACTGCAAGCTAAACCTGGACTCGTCGGAAAACATCACACAAGCCCAATGTTGCGGTGTCCACAATGCATGCTCTCTACTCCAGCCTAACCGCAGGCGGCAGTGAGTTGCAGTAAGTGGAACGCATCTGGCAGGTCTACGAATAGACCAATCTGCTCTAAGCGTCTGTACACGGTCTGCCTTGAAATTGTTGTACCAGTGGCTGAAGAGAGATGACGAGACAGGTCTGAGGCTGTGCTCCGCCTGTTTTTTTTTCTTTTTTTTTTGGCAGTAACTGCCAAATACCGGTTCTCATTCGGCGTTGTAACTCTGGGGCGACCTGTGCTGTAACGTCTACTCACATTACCATCATCTTGGAATCGTTTCCAAAGCCTGGAGATGACACTCTGGCCAATTCCAAGTTCGTCTGATACTTCCAGTTGGGTACGCCCACATTCCAGACGGCCGATAGTTCTACCACGTAAAAAATCATCCAAATGCGTCCTTTGTGTCATAACTATACGGTTATCGCACTAAAAAGCTTACAAAGCGCATGCGAACAATTTTAGTTCTTTGCATATATTCCTTATATATCACTCTTTTACACTCTCGTCATTGTGACGTACCATCGGTGTCATCTGGTTATTTCCTGAAATTTGCATAGGATTCTTGAAAATGTGTGTAGTGATTTTACAGGTGATATATTTATTTTAGATTTCGATTTCCGCGTGACTCCGAATTTCCCTTAATTTATGGACATGAGTGTATTTTCCATTCGCTTCAAACGTTTCGTCTTCGGATGTTTGTAGGTTTATGAAAGCACTATTTTCTGCTAATTTAGTTCACTTAGCTTATTATTCATACAGCAACTTTTACGCAATAATCATCAAGCCCGCTTTAACATGGTATGGGTAAAAGGACACTCCGACAACGAAGGGAATGACGTCGCAGACCGACTGGCTAATGAGGCTGCCAACAACATCCACGCTCAAACTATAAGTGCCCCTACCCCCGTCTCACACCTCAAGAAAACTCTGCGTAACATCTGTAAAGAAAAGTGGCAAGAAGAATGGAATAGTGGCGACACAGGAAGAAGGACGTATAACTTCCTACCAAAGGTAGACACGGAACGTCTTATAAAAATAGCCCCACTGACACAGTACATGACGGGTCATGGCCCATTTCCATCTTATTTTATGCGTCATGGCATCTTAGCATCTGACAATTGTGTCTGTGGCATGCTAGGTTCTCCCGAGCACTATCTATTTGACTGCAGTCTAACAACAAACCACCACTTACCACATCCAACGAATGATAGAACACTTTACTATCGTTTCATAATCAAACACCCGCCAGCTATAAGGAGCATCTGCGCAGTTGTACAGCAAATCAACGCCCTAGGGCAAGACATTTGCGAGCCACAGTAGCATGGTACTGCAGACAATGTACTCAACTATTAGATATTCGCAGTATGTACACATTCTGTAATACACATTCCACATTCAATTTCGAGCCTCGTGTTAACATCTGCTTTCAATAGCCACCAACTTGCAGATATAATGTTACTGACATGTTTATCAGTGTGAAGCACTGGGCACCCAATGGAATGATGTGTTATCGTAAATCGAAATATATAATATCCGTACAATGCACGAATGTAGTGTATGCAACGAAATATGTAATTCATGCAACAGAAGCCCCTAATGAAAGTATGTACATTATGTATTATGGGACCTGAGCATATTTCCGCACAGCACTACTGCTTTACGCACACCTTACTATGTCTTATATGTTTCCTCTGAGTGTAATATTTGCATTTATGTGCTCTACGTGTTTCCATATGTATTCTATGTGTCATGATATGTATTTTCGTGTGTGTTTCTATGTCTTTATGTTACGTAATTACGAGTGTGTTTTTATGCTTTTACGTTTAATTTTGTATATCTATGTGTTTCAGCTTATATGAGTGTTTTAGTGTTTTAATGCTATCCTTTATATTCTTTCTAAGTTACTTTGTGTTATTAACAACGTCCTATGTAAAAACTACCCGACATCTAGCCCCTGTATGGCCATGTAAACTCCTGGTGCAGCCTCACGGGGCTCCAGCGAGTTGCTTCTTCGAGATAGTGGAGGACGTGGGACATATGCCTGTTTACCTATGTTATACGTCAGGCGTCCCCGTCCTCCGTCACCTGTCACCTGTAATTTGTTAAGTCTGTAATTGATTAAATATAGTCATCTGAAGGGACAGGCGTTTCCAAATTTAAAATCTTTTTATTCCTAAGAAAATGCTTTTTCAGCAATCTTATAAGAACATGACACATGAATATGATGTTCAGTTAACGATATTTCAAGGCGTTTTGATCCGTATCAATTCTCGTATGCATTTTGTAAATAGTACAGTGTGAATCCAACTAACTCCGGATTATGAATGTCCAGGTTTTGCGAATAGGGCATCGCCTAAAAATTCTGCTCGAGACTGGAACCTTAAGGTTAGGGGAAACTTGTCAGTTTAGAAAAAAAGCTTTTTTTTGGGGGGGTGGCGTGAATTTTACTGCTGATTTTTGAAGTAAATGCAATTCATCCCCGCCAAAAAAAATTTAATCCTTCATATCGTTTAGTAAAAATACCGGAGAAGAAAAAATATTGCTGAATCTTGTTGAAGTCACTCTTGGTGTTCGGCATTTTCAAAATACAAGGAAAGGAAACATGGGAAAACGATGAAAAAATAAAGAGTTAGGATTATATGACATAAATATTTTGGATCAAGCACCGCAATAGTCGATAATAAATAAATAATAAAGCATAAAGAAAAACATGAATCTGAGAATAAAGGAGCAAATATTAGCTACTTTTGTTATTTGGAATCTGTAGATAAACTGTTAGACTATATGGGTTAAAATTTTATGTCTCGTAAGCTTTGCTACACATTCGCTGCGTCTGAAAAAATAGCCCATGTCTGACAAAACTGCTCTCCCAAAGAACTCTAACAAACTTTCTTCAGGGGATAGAGATCAAATTTCTATTCTCTTATATTATTATTTTAATTATATTCTATACAAAACACTATGACGTTCTTTTAAATTCGATGTAGAGAATATTTTTTAAGGTAAGCAGTACCATTATAGATTCAAGCTCAATATATCCAAGAAAAGTGACATAAATGCCTTTTGCCGAATGATTTCACATATCAATCAAATTCAATTATTTACATGTCTAAAACCTGTTGAAGTAAATAGTTTGGCGATATAATCATATGCATCTTTATTTACCATAAGAATATAATTGGATGTTTATTTAAAGGTGCAAGAGCCGTCCACATATAAACAGAAATTTCTAAGCTAAACTTTATGTACCGAATACAATAAATCAATTTACATTTATTTTTCTATGCACTGACCTGCCATCGTAATATACTTTTCTAGCACACAGAAAATTTCTCAATTCCAGTAAAATAAAAATATTTTCCTTACATGTTGATTCATTCTCGCACAGCGCAATAACTTAAGACTTGAATTTCTTTGTCATTGCATTTTTGCTAGTTTTGATTCTAGATTGGATCATATATTCTACTAAGTCTAAAAATGTGTATTTAATCTTTGCATATCGCTGCAGAAGTCGTACGGCTATAACAATTCTTCCTTTGTGTCCAAGCATGAAGAAAAAGGGAAACTACTTGGCGCTCAACTTAGCTAACACGATGATCTTTAACTAATCTATCCACACTACTACAAATATTTAAGGTTTCTTAGTAATTTTTACGATGATGATCATTCGATTATTCCGAATTACTGCATCAACAGTAATCCGCTTTCTTTTATCAAGTTGAAATTTACAAGCATGTAGTGCATTTTGGGATCTTATAGGTCCTTTAAAAGCCTTGCAGCAATCCTATACTTTAGACAGAGAAACGCTCAGCTCCAAACTGAATTTTAAATCTCGAAAAATCTGAGATATTCATTACTCAGTTATCTAACGACGATTCACTGTACCATAATGATTTGAACCGCTGCTCCAACATATTGATTACAACTAATCGATAAAGAGAAACTATCATTATCATCACAAATTCAAACACATATAGATTTGTCCGACTAGATATTGATTTCATTGACCTGTTTACAAGATAGTAGCAAGAAAATTTCTGTTGATATACTTTAACGGCTCTCTGAGTACATCAGCAATATATGGAACAACGTGGATGTTCTTTCTACTATTGTTCCTTGAGCTAAATGCTCAGTTCGTCAGTCTTCGAATTTCGAGGCCTTTGAAAGTTGATTGAGGAGTTGAAGGTAACAAGAATGGATGTACAACAGAGAAATCTGATGCATTTTATTTCTCGAGAACTTAAATATTTACTGTTCAGTCTAGAGATGCTAACTTGCTTCCTACTCCTTTTAATGACTATTAAGTATGATGATTCGGTATGCCCGAAATATTAAAATGGCAATAGTAAATTGCCATTTTAATTTTAATCGTATAATGCTCATATTGCATCTTATAGATGAACTTATTCTCGTTGCATACCCTTCATAAGGAACAATGATCTACTACTTTAAAAATAATTTAGTTTAATTAAATGTACATATTGTCTAGAACAAGGAAAGCAACTCAGTTCTATATCTGTCATAATAATACAAGAACTTACCTTGAACAGATTTCCCAATAGAATAGAGCAGCGCAAAGTCGGGATGCTCTCTACTAATGTCCTGCAATAATTTAGTCATCTGTTCATAGTTGTGGTAGGTGTAGTCTATTTGTACTCCGCGAACATACTGAACAGCAGAAAGGTAAAGGTAGAAGAGTATTATAACGAAGGCCGACAGGTACCAAACAGCCGGTTTCATCTCACCTTGATGTTTCACTGCAAGAAAAAGAATTGTATTAGATACAGTGGAAGACCAAATACGTTTTGAAATCTGCTGTTCGCAAGTTCAGAGATGCAGTTCGAGACGGACTGAATAACAGTTGTTATCTTACAAACTGCACTAACTAGAGGATAATTTTTAAAACAAATAGAAGATGAATGATCCGAATAAGTCCTTTCTGTCTTATGTATTTTCATCATTTTACTAATCATTTAATTTAACACTATTGACTATAAGTGATCCAATGTTTCAAAAGCTTAGGCAATCTTGTAATTTTAACAAGTATTTTTATCATTGGTAAAGAACATACATAGGAGATAAAATTTGAAAACTAGGTTATATGCTTTAAAGTCTTAAATTATAATACCGAAGTGCATCGACTTTTAAAATAAAACTCTTAAAAAGGGAAATAACGAAACAGTTTTTTTTTGAACTTGTAGACTTTTTGAAGCACTTCTGTAGTGTATTCAATGATGTGTCACAGATTATTTAACCAAATGTTCATTTTTCTGCTCTCTTGTGTACCTATTAGCGCTACAGTTAAAACGTGAATTCAGAAAAGAGACAGAATGTTCCAATGTCAAATGAATACGAGGGACACGACTGGCTACATTGGCAAGAGACTCGAAACCAGAGTAGCATCGTTTTTCGAGTAATAACACGACTTACCGATTCAATGCTTAGCTTTAAGATGAGCACTATCCTGCTTAAAAATACACCCAGAATTACATCATCTCTGCTAAACTTGAAATTTTCTATTTATGCGTTTTGTCTTGGATTTTTTAATTAAGACAACGCACAGGAAGGCTATTTATCTTGGGGAGAGACTATCTTCATGGACGACTTTCTAACGAAAACTGGCTCGTATCCACATTACATATGGAGATAACCATAAAAAGTATCCATGAAGCCAACCCAACGTCCAGCTACTTTACCACTCGGCTAATGATCAGTCTTTGTTTATAAGGAGAAGTTGCTAGTTTCCAGATATGTGCTTTCTAAGTAGCAGTATGCTGTCAGGAGTACGCTATCATTTTCACGTAGCGTACAGAAATGTAATCGATGGTAATGTATTGCTATTCAATGAAACATTTTAATTAAGATAAATCTGTCGACACTTAAATTTTCTTAGAAGAAACGCGAAAAATTAAATCTGACTTTACGGGAACGAAAGCACAGATCCTCGACACTACTATGCGATCACGGCATGCACGAGAAAAAATTTGTTTTAAAGATAATAAGATCTAATTTAAGGCATTTTAAATCATTACCTGGAATTTTCAAACATTCTCATGGGCCATCATTCCCTAAATTCTAAAATTTTATTCTATTTTCGTATTTCTCTCACATGTAGCAAAATCTCTCATAATTCAAAAGATGCTTAAAATGTTTTTATAAAAAATGCATGGATTTACAGGAATTTATTTTAAAGAAAAAACTTGAAGATGAGAAAGGCTTTACATAATTGCACTTAATACATTCTTTAATTTCCTAGAAAGATCTCCTGGATATACAGTTGCGATAAATTACAAGGAGATTGACACCAGTATTAAATGCCACGGTTGCAGTTAAGTGCATTGCAGGAAAGGAACGCAATATCGGAAAAGCTATACATTAATGTCAAGAGGAAAGTAAACCATGCGTAAAAGCGTATCATCCCAATAGGATTTAGGACTACAGCGAATTATTAATAACAACCATAGGCGGGTACAAACATTACTAAGTACTTGTTAGTGTCTGAGCCTTTAATAAAGAATTCATGGCTGCAGTTTGAATGCTACAATGCAAGAAGTAAATAATAGATATATGTGTGGCGACTGATGCAATATTGTATATATTCTCCACTGAAGTGGGAGTATTTTCCTCGATTAAATTAAAATCTTTTAAAGGCTGACAATGTTAATCGTTTTTCTGTACAAGATTTTCGGACTAAATATGCATTTCGAGCACAAGAATGACCTTAGCGTTTAGATCAGTTTTGAAAAGAATTGTTTCAAATGTACATGTGCATCTATATTTATGTAAAAACGAATAAATAAATATCTAAAGAAAAGTTCGAATTTTATTATGATGTTAGCTTGGCGTTGTCTTTAGTACTTTTACATTTCATTTTGTAACAGATTCTAAAGAATAAGTTATGAAATTTTAAAATAAATCTCAGTAATATATAATACATTGCATAATAAATGTCTTAATATGTAAATTAATGAAAAGTGATAAATATTGATCACTTTTTATAACTAGTGAGTGACACCCGCCGATTACTAAACAAGAGAAAATCTCAGATAAATTACAATTTTCTGTTTGCAAACAGAAACAGCGTTTAAAAACTCGGTTTCGATACAAATGGGCACAATCTGACTACAGTTTCTTGGCATTTTGAAAAGTTTTTGCAAGTCTGAAGCATTACAGAGGCATGACTTGATGTCGGTTCAATATTGATAGAAATTTTCTTACCGCTTATTTCCAGAGAAAAAAAATACTTTTGTTTCTCATCTACAGGACCATCTACGATATCATTCCGAATAGTCAAAATACCTGAAAGTGCTGTTCGTTACTTCATTTTTAACTTTTTTAATAAACTTAAATGAAATCAAAGTGTCTGCGCCAAGTGTTCCATTTATTCGACATATACTAAAACCAAAAATGCAGTAATATACATAATAATTATAATATTTTTGTTATTTTATTAAAAGTAAAAAATGTACAAATTATAGGCAACTTAATATTGAATAATATGCCTGTCATTCTTAGATGTAAAATAAGAATTCTGTATGAGGTATTACGTAATATATGACGTTACAAAAATATATTTTAATTTATAATACTTCAGTAAATTATTACAATATGAGGACTTTTAAAGGGTGACTTTATTGCTTATAAATAGATCTACTTCTTAAGCAGTTACATGGATCTAATTCGAAAAATAAAAATCTTACGTTTTGCCAAACAGCAATACTCAGGAGTGATTGCATTTGCTTCAATATTTCAGTACGATGTTTCTTATCAGTTATATATCTGTTATTAAATAGCGCTTTCTAACAACCTAAGAGAATTCCATGGTAGAGATCTGAGTACGTCACAAGTTCATTAAATGATCTTCTTACGAAACAAATCCAAGGTAAGCTACGAAAATAGAGATGCATGATACCTCTGTGAAAGCATAATCATTGATTATGCGCGAGGCCTACGATAAATAAATTAAACAAGCTATGTATCGCACAGTGGCGGCACTTGATAAAACAAATCGCTGATACATCTACGGAGGCGTAATTTAACACAACGTAACAAAGCGGAATGACTAAGATATTCAGAAAGACTAAGATTTAAATATCTGTCTAAGATTCAAACAGGACTATACTTTGGGTTATTAAGAGCCCGTTGAAGTCAAAGAATAATATACGAATTGCTTAAATGCATTTAAGAATACACGACTTTCGTGGTCTTGAATACATATAATATGATATTCATGTACTCCATGAACTCGCTACCCTGTATTTTCAGACAACTGGAAACTGATGCAGTAAGAAAAACATTACTCAAATCTTTTTTTAATTTTTTAATAGTCATAAAAATTCAGTGAATTTTTTAGCCTTTAAAGAGGTCTGAATCTAAGGTACATTCAGAAAACGGAAGAAATACAATCCATTTGCGAAGTCTTTAAGTAAGGTCTAAGGTCAATTTAATGCTTTAATCAGAGTGCCGATAAGATCCCATTTAGCAGCCGCCATTCAATTTGTGGGAAGCTCCTGCTTAATGAAATCGAAAGGATGGCGATATTAGAATGATGGGAACATGATAACACCTGAAAATGATCTTAGCTTCATATAATGTGAGTGGTAGAGGAGTTAATTTAGTGTTAATATCGTTAACGCTTCTGTGCTAGTGAAACTGTACGGTATTGTAACGATGATGATGGCAAATAGGATGAGGAAATGAAGTGACGAGAGGACGTCAGAAAAGAAGAACGCGTAAAAGTAGGTGCATAAATATGAGACTTGAAAATTCTGAAATGCCACAAACTTAGCTTGATATTTTGCAAAGAAATACATCTCTATTTTATTTCAAACTGCTGCATAGAACCACATTTTAAATACTAATGGCAGTAACGGAAAGAAATTTAAATTTCAATTCAGTTTGAGCAGCATTTTTTTCCACCCCGTCAAGATTTTTAAACTAAGCAGTAGATTACATGAAAAAGACTGCTTTTGAAGCAGATACTGTCTGTTATATATATATATATATATATATCAGACTAAAAAAGTTTAATTTTTTCTTCTAAAAAAGCAGTCATATATATATATATATATATAACTGCTTTTTAGAAGAAAGGAAATGAATATTCTTTCATAGGCCACTGAGAAGTTTAAGCCTACATATGAAGCCCTTGTATGAAAGAGCTTAAAGAATTCATAAAATTAGTTGGAGGAAAAAATATAAGACCATTGTTAAAGTAAAAGAATTTATAAAATTAGTTGCAGAAAAATATAAGATAATTGTTAAAATACAAACATATTATGCCTGAAGTATACCTTTCTAAAATCACAGTAAATTTCATCATTTCTGCTGCATTGCGCATGTTGTGTATATTTTGTTATGTATATTGTGTATAATATTTCCATTGTACCTTAGTTTCTTGCATTTCCATTTTATTTGTAATTCGATATTTACAATTCTGCACAAAAAATAATTATATTAATTATGTAAATGAAGTGTGAAGCGCCTTCATTGTAAGACACAAAACTAAATATTGAAAAACTTGCATTTAAAAGAATAGTTTGCAACAAAAATTATCTCTGCGACTATCAGAGGAGTCAGTTGGGTATATAAATACATACAATGGGCGATCAGCAAGAACGAAATTCTTTGTCAACAAGAAAACAACAAAAATACGCCTAGCGTTTACAAAATCCAACATATGCAAAGATTTATAACATAGGAAATTATGTTATTTTTGCAAAAAGTCGAAATTTAATATATTTGGGTCAGATGGACGATTTATTGTGCGGTGAAATCTCAATAAGGTACTGAATCCAAGCATTCTAAACACGGGGATAAAAGCATAATGGTTTCGAGAAGTTTCGCTGCCTCTGAAATATGAAGTTTAGTTTTTAGAAAAAATAATATAGATCAGAATAAATATATAAATATTTTTAATGAAAACATAAAACCATCTGCAACAAAATTTAGCATTCAAAATACATTCGCGTTCCATCAGGAAAATGATCCTAAACATAAAGTCTTAAATTATTCTTTGTGGCTATAATACAACTGTTCTGAAATTATCAAAATTGCTACATATTCTCCGGAAGTAAATCTTTTTGAACATATATGATGGTAAACATTTGCCGCCTTTTGCGTTTCCAAAATTACAACTTTCATGGAGATTAAACATGGTTCATGGTTTCAGATTAAACTAAACCCCTAATTTTTTTTTTTTTTTTTTTTTTTTTTTTTTTTTTAGTTATTATACAATTATCTTGAAATTATCGAAATTCCTCTATATTCTCTGGACGTAAATCCTTTCGAACATGTATGTGAGTCGAGAAAAGAATAAGGAAACATGCTATTTCTTTCGAAGTTCGTATTTTTAGGGAAAATAAAATAAAATGGAGGAATCTTACATGCGCATATTCGTTAAATCTAAATCAAATCACATAAAATGTTTAATTTTAGTAAGATATCCAAAGAAATGCTCAATGTAACGCTATTTTTCATGATTTATTAAATGTACAAATTACTTGTATAAAATGTCCGAATACTTATCTGAATTCATTGTCAAAACTTCTTGCATATTATTTCATTTGTCAAAAATAATTTTAAAATGTTTTTTCGAAACAATTAGGTTTTAAAAAGTTTGATCAATCATATGGTGTGAAATAAAAATAAAGTAATTTGGCTAATATTTAATAGCTGATATTTGTAAATAAAATTGAAACAAAAAGTGTTCGAAAATAAATGTGAGCCACGGTATATAGCCAATAGGAAAAAAGAAATGTTACGCACTCTAAGAATCTGTAATCAGTCAGATTTTTCCCATGATGCATTCAAATCCCAAACGCCGACTTTTATGACTAATTTGCAAATAGTTTTATATAATTAATTGCACGCAAACCGCAATTATCCCAAAGTAAGTAAATAAAGAAAAATAAAAATAACATGTAAAACAATAACAAATAAAAATTTGTTATAAAAGCTGTAGCACAACTTGTCAAGGTCTTTCTTTTACTTTTCTATTATTAGCAATTTGCAAATGTTTCCATACTGTGTATTTTAGTGTTTGATAAAATGAAACAAAATAATCAATAAAATGTTTCCGTAATTAGGTTTATTTTTTCGCAGAACTTGATTTACTATTAATGCATCATAAATAAAATAATCGGCTTCCTAACGTCTTCAGTATGCCAACAATGTCAGGACCTGTTGTAGAGACATTAGATATTTTTTGTAAGTAAGAGAGATAGAAAAATGAGCAACGCCTTTTCCGGGAATCGAACCACGGACCTTTGGAATACGCGCCCAGCGTGCAGACCACCACCCTACGAAGGCATGCTAGGAAGGCGGGAGAAATACCTTATATACTTCCCCTTAAAGGGCGACTGGGGTTTTTAGGGGGCCCACTCGCCACATCCTGGGTGTGGAGAATCATCATGATCCACCACCCTTTTAGTTCGGGCGCCACTGTAGAGGCATTAGGCATTTTTTGGAAGCAAGAGAGATTGAAAAATGAGCAACATCTTTGCCAAGAATCGAACCACGGACTTCTGGAATGCGCGCCCTGCGTGCAAATACCACACTACGAAGGCATGCTAGGAAGGCGGGAGAAATACCGTATACTGTGAGCAACAATGACATATGTTATACGAAAAGTGAATTTTATTGTGTATATAAGATGATTATAAATAATATCCTATCTACATGCACAATTACCTGCTTAATTTCAATAAATATTGCCACTGTGAATTAAAAGCCATTAAAAAGCTATAAAACCATTAACACGTGCATCGATATTAAATAATAGAATGACATGAAACGAAACTAGAAGTCTTTTACATAAGTCTGATGGGTATTGACGAATTATCCACGTTTAATACAATTAAAAACGGGACATGCATCATTTTACGATCAGAAAGTCGAATAACATGAGATGAGAACAGTTCCTGGGACACAGCTAGCAGAAATATAAGTACTGTCTGGTTTCCATGCAGAGCAACTCATAAATATTGAAAAGTATATCGGGACGGAAAAACGTTTGTGAAAAATGAATAGAACTAACTATACAAGGGAATCAAACTTATTTACTGCATTTTCCAATTCCAAAATTACATCTTTCATGATGAAACCCGAAAATATGCAACACAGTTTTCATATCAGAACCAGCTGCAGTGTTTTATAAGATATAAATATCTTTTCTTATTGTATGACGAATGAGCTCTTTTTTTTAATTTCAAAATTTCCCAACGCTAAAACTGCAAGGATTCTGATTAAATGAAAGGCTATTTTCATTTTTCCGGAATTGACCGAACTATCATTGACATATTCAAATTAAACATCACATACTGGATAAAAGGTGTCATAATTTTGAGTTCAATATATAGCGCAGTTCTTTTCAATTTGACACTACTCATAGCCATCCGAAATTCTATCTATCGGCTAGAATGACACCAAATTCGGTAAGGGGACTAGTGACGACATGGGAAAAAGATTCAGTGAAAAGAAAGTTTCAAAAAGTGCCACTACAGGAAAATGCGACAGCGTTGTAGTCTACATAGTTGAGAACTAGACATATAAATAACAAAGAAGAAATTTCAGTGCACCACTGTTTTAATCCAACTAATGAACTGCACAGAGGATTAAAAAGATGATATTTTAGAACGTTATAGCAATATTCAATAAAAGCACTACTTCCGCAAGGGTATAGATCTTTTACAATGCGACTACCTTTTCATGGATCAGCATTCTCGACGGCCGAAACATAACGTGACGTGACATGTCACAAGAAATGCTTGGCATAGCCCGCAATATGTTGTCATATTGCCATATAAGAGGTCGTCGAGGTTGCGACCCCGCCAAGCTAGACCTTGACCTTCAAAAATCTCTACAGGAAAAGTCACATGGGGTTAGATCCAGGGAGCGAGAAAGCCATGAAAGTGGAAAAAACGACTTACGTCCCTTTCTTCCAAAAGGGTGATTGTGCAACAGCCAACTGTACCAATAGACCAATGTGCGATGGTGCTTCATCCTGCATAAAAGTTACCTGATACAACAACTGCCTCTGTTAAGAGTTGTGGAATTAAAAGAAAACTATTTAGCTTGCCTTGATATCTCTGCGTGGTAACAGTACAGTAATGAGGTCCTGTTAGAGTAACGTTCTCAAAAATGAATGGACTGCTGATGAAATCTGTTGTGATGACACACCAAGCAATGGCTTTTTGTGAATGTAATGGAATTTCTGGAGCTGCGTGGAAGTGTTCGGATACCCAAATTCAAACATTGTGAATGTTAACAATCCTATTTAGATGAAAATGGGCATCATTTCCCCACAGAATTCTCCACGGACAAGTATCGTCGACCTCCATCCTGGGAAAAAAAAAATAAAAATAAAAATAAAAATAAAAAAATAAAATAAAATAATGCCCTTTTTCGTTTATCATAATCGTTGTCTTTTAATTCATGCACGCAGTTTAACTTCTATGGCTAGAAGTGGAGAACTTTCCGCAAGATTTGCCATACCGTTGAAAGATTCAAATCCAGCTGTCGCGCTATTCCTCGGCACTGCTACTACAGCAATGCTTTACTCGCACCGTTAACGACTGAAAAAATGAATAGAACTAACTATACAAGGGAATCAAACTCATTTACTGCATTTTCCAATTTCAAAATCACATCTTTCATGATGAAACCCGAAACTATGCAACACAGTTTTCATATCAGAACCAGCTGCAGTGTTTTATAAAATATAAATATCTTTTCTTATTGTATGACGAACGAGCTCTTTTTTTTTTAATTTCAAAATTTCCCAACGCTAAAACTGTATGGATTCTGATTAAATGAAAGGCTATTTTCATTTTTCCGGAATTAATTTCATTTTTCCGAAATTCCGTTTTCAACAAAATAATTTTAACTAAAAGATTATAGTCATACCTATGAATACTGGAACAACGTTTCGCTATGAAAGAACTTCTAGGTCATCTAAAGTCAGGAAAGGCAAAATCCTATTATTCAAGTATTCCCTTCGCCCTATAAAATACTCGAAGAATATGTTAGAAGTAATATAGTATGTTAGAAGAATATGTTAGAAGTAGTATATGTTAGTCGCAACATAGTAACTGTCCATTCTGACACCGTTTCTGCCCTCTACGAAATCGAACTACTAAGGATCCGGTTTCTTCAAAATTCTGAATCATGCCTTTCAATTCAGTAATTGATAAAGGGTCTTTTAGCAGGTTGTTACGACTTTTAACTTCACGGCGATTGTATTCGATTGATAAAAATTTTTTAAAAAATCTACACAAGTAAAGCGCTCTGAGGTAAAATTAACAGACAGAATAACTGACAATGTTGTCGTTTACGTAACGGCAACTCTTTGTGTTAATTCGTTTTACTGAATCTTTTTTTATCATCGGTTCCTCTATCAAATTTGGTGGATTCCAGCTGATACATCGAGTGATAGATGGCTCTGTGTAGTGTTAGTTTTAAAAAAAATCATCTTGTATATTCATTACTTCATGAAATGAAGTAGCAGTATATGATATGCCATTTTTAGACTTCTTAAAATACATATGCTTGGAATAGAATAGAATTTTTAACTGAACCAAAGTACATTACAATGTAAAGGAAGACATCTTCGTAGAAGAAGGTTTTGGATGAAATTTACCCGAATTTACTTGAATTTTGGAAAACCACGAAAACCAACTGTAGACAATCCATTTAACTACTAAGCATAGAATTCGAAGCGAAAGATTCTAACAATAAATTTAGATAGTAATGCATATTAAATCCTTTATCGGAGGAGCTAGTTATTAGCAACTGAGGTATCATTCAAATCCTTAGCTGCCGCACTAAAATCCAATTTAATTTGGAAACAAAACAAACAATTTTCGATTCTAAAACAAAGGTAATAAACGCTGGGATATCCACATACAGATGTAAAGCAATATGCTATTGTCATGTTCCGGGAACTGATTAGTGTTTACGCTGATGACAGAAGCAGCGAACTCTAATTTAACAGTTTAATTACTCTGCCTCCACAAAGTCAAGAAGCATAGGATTTAATCACAATCCAAACAACGATTTGCTATGTTCAAAGAATAATTGCTATGATTTGTTAGGAAATAAACGATGACTAAGTTATTATCATCATGGTAATCAGTGTAAATGGGAATTATTTCGTAAAATGAAGAAGTTAGAATTTTAGGATTAAAAATTACATTTTTTCTTTTAATAAAGGAAGCGAAAAATATAACTGATATTCAGTATCCACCATACAAACTTTTCATATCTGTAGACATTGCAAATGAATTGTTTCGGAAACCGATGGAAAATAAGTGTACGGATTCGCTAAATTTCAAAATACAAGACCACAGATAATTTAAAATTAGGAAATTGCAGTCTTAGATTGACGCTGGGATTATAGAAAAGTTGAAAATACTTTCGGACATCCTTTCGAACTCTTAAAATCTTTCTTATTTGAAATACTACTGTATTACAAAATTCTAATATCCACACACGATAAAATGACATATAAATATTAACTTCATTAAAACTTACTCAGATAAATAATGATACACTTTTTTCAATTTATAATGGGTACATTCAAACCATTACAATATCTGGTATTTGATACGTTCCTATTGCATAGAGTATAACTTAATGACTTTTACCCAAAGATGCTAGATTTCCCAAAATAATGAGTAAAGGGACTAAAAATAATTTAAGGTTCCGTTAAGTAATAGACGCCACTTGAATATTTTTTCGTGTTTAAAAAGTGTTCGTGATGTATTTACGTTGAAATAAAATGTGTTATAGATTTAGTTGTGATGCCGTTTTCAACAAAATAATTTTAACTAAAAGTTTATAGTCATACCTATGAATACTGGAACAACTTCTAGGTCATCTAAAGTCAGGAAAGGCAAAATCATATTATTCAAGTATTCCCTTCGCCCTATAAAATACTCGAAGAATATGTTAGAACTTGCAATAAATGGCAGAAAGTCAACTCCCCCCCCTCCGAAAAAAAAGAAGAAAAGCCCTTACGAAGTCGATACTCATAATTTCAGAAGAATTTTAAAATAAATGTGGTCGCAATAAATTTTTCTCGTAACTTCAAATGGGAAGCGTTATATAACCACCGACATGTATATTCTGAATGTTCTGATGCAATGCTTATCGAGGATATTATTTCTATATGGGCAGTTTAAATCTCTGATGCGTGTTTTCCCAGGTTCATTCAGTTGGATCAACAACACTGTTCTGTGAGTGAATCCCCATCAAGTTATCTTGAGATGTGAAGAGAGAAGGTAATTCCATTTATCATCCGTAGAGCAGTGATGTCGAACGACTGATAGAACAATCTTGAGAATTCTGACTTCTTGTGGCTTGAAGCTAAACAGAACTACGAGCAGGCACTTTAACGAGCTTCATTTGCACTCAAGAATGGTGAATCACGAGAGCACAATATTCATCTCTCCCTACTGTATTCATAATATAAAAGTGAGACTACTTTTGACATAGTTGTATGAGAAATAAATGTCTCAAGAAGATCATGTGAATTAAAATTACCAAACAGCAAATAATAATAATAAAAATTAAAAATCTGAAAGGTTGCAGATTTTAAATTACGTCCAAAGCGGCATTTTTTTAACATTTTGTTTGTTACTTTTATTTATTAAATATCACGTTCTTCGCACTTAAACCATAAAATTCAGTTCAAGAGCAATATCGCAAAATAGTTTTAAATTCAGCATATCTTTAGAATTTTCAATATGCAATCTCACGCGCTGAAGATAAAAATGTTTTTTCTGTACAACGTTGCCATTGCTCGCTTTCAAATCCTTGAGTTTGTTAATCAAAAATTCGTTAAAGATATACAAAATATGAAATCGATAATAAAAAAAATTCCAAATTTCAAATTTGGGCTTCCACATGCACATATTCGCAGTAGAATTACGTCATTCGCAATTCGATGGCTCAATGTACCGTTGTTTATCACAATGCGAGAAATATACATACATTTATGCAGATGTTTCATACTTTAATTTCTTGAAATATAATGCAGAAGTATAACATTTGGTGGCAAATGTTTGAAAAGTGAAATGGACATTTATAGTGCAAAATCGCAAAACGAAAACAATCGCAAAACTTCAGGGACAAAGCTCCTTTGGACTAATAATAATAAAACTTATACCAAAAAGCTCTCATTAAAGAGTATTAAGAAAGGAACTCGGTTTTGGCATTTATTAAAATGAAAGCAAATCAAATAAATATGCATTATATACGTCCCGGAAAAAGAAGGTATCATAGAATCTGTTGAAGATACGAAAACCGAAAACCTTTTAAATGATTGTTTAGAAAACGCTCCAAATTATTTGGAATTAATACCAAGGATTTTAAACAGATTTCGATTAGCTTTTTTGCAAATAGATGTTTGTCCTCGAGATAGGGACTTTCTTAGATAAATGCGGTGGGAGGAAGGAGATTCCGAAAATATATCCACATAAAGCGCGTAGTGTTTGGCGTAAATGCCAGTCTTTTTTTCTTCGCCGACGTACTGAATTATAATCTCGAGAATGTTCCGGAACACCAACAAGAGGTAGCTAGAAAATTAAGTGAATCAATGTATGTTGACAAATATTGAAGAAGAATGAAAAGAAAAGATCTTCTAAAAATGTAGGCCTTTTACCTTTATTCTTAAAATGTTCAGTTTTGATATTCATAACATTAAAAGCTATATTTTAAAACCTGATAGTAAAAGCAAATAATTAAGAATACATATATGAAAATGATTCCATTAATTTACAACCTATTGATTTTTTAAGTGATACAGTTTGAAACTGTTTCAAACTGTTCTATTAAGTGTAAAATTTTTCCAGTTTTATCAAACAAAAGCAGGAATAGTCCGTAACAAGGCCGTTTTCATGAGCCATTCAGCCGTATACACTACGAATGTCGCGTATGGCCAAAAAATAGACATTACTTTTATTAACGGCTCCACCACGCATCTTCGAGATAACGTGGAAGCATTTACGGTGTGTTATATATTATGTTGTGAAGAAGCTTTAGAATCAGAATCCACTAGCACGATTCTAACACAAGTGGTAGATCGCATACTATTTCAATGGCAAAAATATTCTGTAAATTATCATAAATGTTCTTTCTAATACTCCTGCGATAACTGATATTGTCAGTCATTACACTGAGCTACCACTCATCAACATGTTGTTTCGAAGCATTTTATACTTCGTCAGGTGTAATACAGACGGACATTATGAAATATGAAATTTACATGATGTTATCAATAAAGATCATTGAAACGATACAAAACGTTTGTACATAATTACATGATAAGAAGCTCTAAAAAAAGACGAATACTATATATGGGTTATCGAAAATCAAGTAAAATCCCTAGATCAAATTTTTTTCTTCCTCAAACCTAAGTGAGAGAACACAAATAGTTTTGTCAATCGTCGTGTTATGTCTACTAAAAGAATAGTTAGAAATTTCATTAAGTCATAGAATGAGTCAGAATGCACAAACGTTCCATGCTTTTGCTAAAGTATGACATATGCAAATCACTCAGCCTATCCTTTGGGCTAAAGATTATCTGTTGTGAATTTAGTAAATTGGTCATACTGTTTAGGAAATGTGTGTGTGTGTAACTATGGCAAAGCCTCAAGGGCTATCTGCCTAATGGGAGGGTTCGTGGAGGACATTCTAAGGGAAACTGTTTCGTATACACGTTACACTTGGGGAAAAAAACCTCCCATGCAGCCAGCCCGTTCGCGGGATTCGAACCTCGGACCGAACTACCAGTCTTCAACGACTTTACCGCTCGGCCGTTGGTGGGCTATTGTTTAGAAAGCTGAGACGAATTTGTAGTGATCAAGGTTACATTTGATTTCATTCACTTCACATTGTTTCCTCAAACTCATCTTCTGAAGCATCTCTAATATGTTATCATTATCCCACTATCTATTCAAACATCTCGATAATTTAATAATTAAAAAATGTTGATAATTTAATAATAGAAAGGCAAGTTTACACAAAGTTAAAATGAGCACCTTGGAAATACGGTACGAAAATCTTACAAGAAATTTCCAGAACTGTAATTTGGAAAGATTAAAAATCCTTCAGCAGCACTCAAGATAGACAACAAAGCGTTTGCTGACTATTCAGGTATTAAATTAGTATACTGCCATTCCGCTCTCATGCTTTTTATAGTTTGAACTCCTTTAGCGAATGCATTGAAAGCGAAATCATGAAAGGAAACAGTAAATTGGATCAATTTTATAAAGAAGCTATTCTGATACATACCAAACGGCTGTCAAAGTTCTCGATCTGCATGCACCTAATCACAAATTTATTCTGCAAACTGATGCATAAAAATGCATACTTTGAAGCAAATTCTTGAAGATGTATCCGAATATTTTATTACTTATCTAAACAGGAAATTTTTACAGTGCCGAGACTTGAGAATGTGAGCACAATGTTAGCATGAAAGGTGCGTAACGAAGAAAATTTCTGTGAAGATGTTCAAATGCAATTCTCAGAGGAAATAACGCCCACCAGTTGCATGAAAGCTGGTAATTCGTCCCAGGGTTCGAAACTCGCTGAACTGGCTGGCTATAAGAATGATATCGTGGTTTTCACCATGTGTAACATGTACACGAGCCAGTTTCCCTTAGAAAGCCCTACATGAAGGCCTCTCTCCCCTTATGCAGATAGCCTTCGAGTGCTTTCCCATAATCAAATAAACAAAACTAAATTCAGTGGGAGTAAACTTTCATTATAAAGATGGATCATATCGTGCTTGTTTGTCTAAATTCTAATGGGAATAAAACCTTTTGTTCTTTAACATCCCCATCTGGTAATTTTGATATAAAGCTCCGAATGGAGCCTCAGAAAAGAAAATAATATGTGTTAAAAGAAGACTGCCTTTTTAAATAAAAATAATTCAGTTTTCGCAGTGAAAATAAATTTTTATTTTTTACATTTATTCCTGGTAACAGCAAATTTTAACTTTGTTATGAAATTTAAATATTTTTATCTCTTTGTAGAATCTGCTTAACTATGCATATATATTTAATGGTTGCGTTCATTTAGTACGTTTATTTATATCTAGAAACTGATTCATTCTGACAGGCTTGAAACTAAGCCTTCTATATACGTAGCCTTACTGCCATTTTCATTAACATTTTTGCTTGTTTGGCATCTAACAACCTGTAGCGCTAAGACTCTCGAAAAAAAAAATACATAAGTTATTAAATGAATGTGAAAAATGAGCAGCAGTGATACAACAAAGAATAGTCGACGATGCTTTAAAAGTTTGTAGAGACATTAGATATTTTTTGGAATCATGCAAGATGAAAAACAAGCAATCGCCTTCGCCGGGAATCGAAACACAGACCTCTGGAATACCGGCCCATCGTGCAGAACCACTACACCACGAAGGCACGCTAGGAAATATCTTATAAGTTATTTCGGTGTTTAAAAGATTTTTCTTATAAAATTATGTTGATATAAAACTTACTTATCAGAATTAGTTGCTTATTGACTTTTAAGGAATACTTTATTCTACAATGATCTTTTAAATTAGTAATATATAATGCCAAAATTCAACTAAATCAAGTAATATTTATTTTCATGTATACCCTTACCAAAACTTAAATGAAGCACAGGATTAGTTTTCCCAGAAATTGAATTTCATTACGAAACGAAATGTTTCATATTTCACGGTGCTTATAAGAATTAAAAAAGACTTTTATATTTGTGTATTAATTTTCATTAATAAAACTATTTGTGGCTTATGGCGTTCATTGTTGTGAATATCATCATTATCAAGCAAAGATGTCCTTTAAAAAACTGTTATTTAAATTTGTAACATCTTTTAAATCAATTATATTTCCTCATTCCCATCTATCCCCCTAAAAAAAGCTAAAATTAGTTGTTAAATTTGTATTTGTTATACGTTTTTGAATCATTTACACCTTTCGAAAGAATATCCATGCGCCAGTGGCCTATTAACTAACGCTTGGAACGGCTTTCGCATAGACCTCTTGATGGCTGAGATCTCCAATCTCTCGAGAATTAGAATGGTCTTTTTTTTTTTTTTTTTAACTCGAGACAGCTAAACAGACTACCAGTAGGAATTTTTTCTGTAAGTAACGTAAATACATCTCAGTTTCGTTTTAAAAATGTGCCCTAGAAAACGTTATTATTCTGAGACAGCTCTTGCGTGCATTTTCCAACATCATAATTCAGTCCAAAGAATACTGGTTGCTGATATTGTCTATGGTATTTATGGTATGCGAAAATATTTATATGTATAGTTAATGATCACTATTATTATAGCAGATAATTTTCCCTCCTACCAAACAAAAAATTAATAAACAACTTTCTTGAAGAATATCAGTTTATCAAATTCGTATACGAAACTCTTTTCTGAATCACTGAGTTTATATAAAAAAATACCGAATTGTCATTTTTATGACCAGTATACTAAAAGTATCACATTACACTTTACTGCAGAATTTTAACTTTCATTATTATTATGTTGTAGATGTTAATTACCAAAAATTATTGCCATTCATTACTGAGTTAAAATTAACTAATTTGAGGTAAAATTTTAAAATTTAACTTCAAATTAAACTTTTAAAATAAATGTTAACTAACTAATGAACTAATTTAAAATATTATATATTTAAATGAATCTGAAATATATAAAACACATTTCAGAATCATTTAAAATTTCCAAAACAAACAAACATCGTTTCTTTTAAATTATATCAGTGTTTTAGAATCTTTTATAAAGAATAATATTTTACATTTGTAATACACATCCTGAATTATTTTCTCTTTCAGATAACACGGACTGTGAAAATCACACTTGAAGCGTTTTTTTTTTTTAATTGTTGAACTTTTCCGAACAACATCAATTTTTGACGTACTTTACTAGCATTATGCTTATGAAATTTATTACATATTTTAGGACTATTATTGTTATACTATGGATATTTACGATTTATTCAACTTTACAGTTTAAATTCAAAATGAGAATATATTTTTAATTAGAATTCATTTGTTTATTCTTTCATTATACCATTCATTTAGTATGATTCATTTTTCGGTTAGTCAAATCTTTAAATGCACAACTTTATTTTGACAGTATTATCAGTTTGTCGTATTCTTCAGACAGCAGAGCAATAAAAAAATTCGCTTTATATTATAAAAGATATACATAAAAAAGATGACATATGTTGAAGACATTCGAAACAATTTAATATTTTCAAACAAAGTACAGCTAAATCCGACAGGTGGCGTGAAAATTTATGTCTGTTCTATCTATCTAATTTTATTTCGTGGAGAATTCATCTCGCGTTTTAATTAATGCAGCTGTCAGAATTTTGAATTAAACTCATATGCTATTTTATCGTTCATCATTTCCGGTTTAAATGCAATATAGAAAGAAAATGTTAAAATATCTTTTGTTTTATTTAAAGAAAAACCATTTTTTACAAAGTGAATTGTTTCAAGCAAACTTCCAATGCAATGCAAAGCAATTGTTTTGTTCTGTTTTTACCTATCCCATGCACGTTTCACGTCCATTTCAACATTTTTTCCCGCTTAGATGGAAAAGAATTAAATCCCCAATTCATTATCAGTGGTAAAAGAAAGGAAATTAAATGGCATCAAGGCGAAAAGAATTTGTTCTGTCAAATGCGTAATTATACGATTAGAAGACGTTCTATCTCTTCTTTAAATAACGTAAAAATACTGTTTCGGATTTAAAAAAATACTTGAACGAAAAATTATCTTCATTACAGCTTTCCTTTATATCATCAGACTTTTACTTTGTTTCGTAGTTTCGGTTAAAAAAGTTTTCAAACGAAATTGAAAAATAATTCCGCATGCTCCATTTCTGTTGGCAAAGCTGCAGATGACGATTTATCCACGGAAAAGGTAAGGATAACGAATTAAGTTCTGTTGCACAAATGTTTGCCAAGGGTATGAGCTTCGAAGATCCGAAGTTTGATCAAATCACGTTCAATAATTCACTTTCGTCTAAAAATACCGACCGCAGAAATATTTATTGAAATATTATATACTTTTGCTACCTAAAAATAACACATTATTTCATTATAGCATCTCGCATTTGGAAGCTGGATATTAAAACGCTACCCATTTCGAAGCGCTACATAATAGAACAGTGTTCCCAACGCTTACAATAGCTAGTTAACAGGTAATACCGCCTTTAAAAAAATATACATATGCAAGCAACTATGTGAATATGAAATAAAATCTAGTGCACTTTTTTTTATATGAAATATTTTAAAAACAGTTAATGAGCATACTTCTCTGATATTTTTTATTTGTTCTATTGTAATCACTTTTAAATTATTTCATAAAAATCAGACGAATGACGGCTTCGAAAATCAATCTATCAATGCTGCAATCTATCAATGAATGTAGACGCGTAAATATAAGGAAAATTAATTAAATTTATGTCCGCTTACTGGCTTATAGAACATACTGAGGGCTTGTTTTTGTTATAAAATGCATTTATGGTTAAGGAATGAATAATAATTACTTTAAATGATTGGGGTAATTTGATACAGCACTAAATTTTCTTCTCCTTTCGACTGTTTTGGTTAAGCGAAGTTCAGTTAATATGTGTTTCATACATTTCAGTCGAGACGTTGTATATCGGTGAAGTTTTGTCACCTGAGAAAATTCAATAATCATCTGACTTCATGAAGATGATGTTTTCAATGTTTGGGTCAGATGATGTTTTCAGTGTTTGAGTCACATTCAATCAAGACACATTACTCAGAGTGGAAAATTGATTCTATCAATTTTCATAAGATTTCAATACAACAATATGAATTATATAAATATGTTAAGAGAACCTAGTAATTTTAGAATTACGACCATATCACAAGTAGCTAAATTATTATCCTCAGACACTGAGTAATTTGCTGCAAGATACTTTATGCCGATTGATTTCAGAAGCAGCTACTGGATTGTCGTTGTTAAATATTGGCTAAAACTTAGCTTATATTAACTTAACTTAGCTTAGAAGTTTCATAACTCATTCAGGTAACAGACATCAACAAAAGCTGGATATTGCAGCTGCAGCAGCACAGTACAAATTCAAGGAGAACCGCTCCAAACAGAGTAAGTAGGTCGCCAGTATCGCGTGGGAGGTTGAAACCTTCCGGTCAAATTTAGTAGCCGAGTGGATTTTACACAAGAGGTCTGGTCATGTCCAATGGTGGAAGGGATATGCAGGAGATCATATCCAATATGGTTGTGGATTCTACCACAAAGCTCAAAGCAAGTCTAGAGTAGCCGAAAGGACTCTAGATGATTCTTAAGAAGTGAGGGATTGTACTAACGGCTTGTCCCAACTCTACCTACGATGCTGTTTTTGTTAGCCTTTCTGTGTAAGTTTCTTTAGTTTAAGTTTGTTTCAGTAATAGCATCATATTTTGGTTACAAAACTTTTGCGTTTTCTACAAAATTAAAGCTTCGAAAAGATAAACACAGTTTTTCAAAATTAAATTAAGAATCAAGTCTCAAACATTAACAGTTGTCATACATGTTATTATTGATCTAATTCTCAAAAAGTAATCAATTTGATTCATTTAATTTGGATCAGAGGTTCGTCCAATTTCGATCAACAATTTGTCGAAGGAAAGCACAAAGTTATTATAACTTAATGGGATTTGTCTCCAGCATATGATGAAATATGTTCTTAGAAAGAAATTTTTTATCCAAATTAATGCTCAGATATAGTTTTGTGCAATATTTATTTGTTATTAATATACATTCCATGTTTCTACAAGTAACTTCGCACACTTATTTTCCTAAAGGGAATATTTCTTGGGGTGAAATGATATTTAAGCAGTTTCTGCATGAGAAATGCAACGCAAATACATTAGACGCATAAGTCTAAATAGAAAAGTAAACAGATTTGGACGAGAGTAATGTACACATTATTCTTAGAAAAATACTTCTTTCTAAGGTTTTATGTAGCATAAATAGTTAGAAGTAATGGTATTCTATTCCATTTTTAAACGTATATTAGTCTCATACGAATTTGAAAGCACACACACTCACAAACAAGGGTCGAAGGAAAATCCAAACCTTTCTTTTAAATAAAACATTAACTTCAACCATGCAAAAGAAAAAGGCCGAATGTCAGGGTGAATTTGCAAGTATACCGACTTTTAAGTAAAAAATGATAAAATACACCTAAGAAGAGGAACAAATATTTATGTAAGATTTAAACACTACATCAGTGGCATTTTTCATGATGTTTTAAAAAGCATTTATTTAATTAAAAACCAAAATCTCATTCATGATTTCAGAACAGGATCTAAGAAGTGAAGTATAGGAGGAAAAATATTGTCTGATTATTCTTGCAACTAGTTTTATCCCCTTTAATTTATCTAAATCTTTATCAGAGGCAACATAAATGTATTTAACATAAATTTACGCCATAATACGTATAATATATTAATAGCAAATATGATTACTTACCATACTTACATATAAACAACTAGGCTTTGAACATTTAGTCCCCACCACTAGCTGAGCGGTTAAAGACTTCTAAATACTAGTAGTTTGTCCTGATTTCAAATTCAAGCTTACCGGATTGACTGTATGGTTGGTTTTTGTGGATTTTCTCAAGTGTAACGTGAATAGGAGCCTGTTTATCCAAGAAAGTCCTCTACGAAATCATCCCTTTCCTTAAGCAGATTTTCCTCGCATGTTTTGTTATATTCAGATAACCAATCAACCCAATAACAGTTGCTTCATATTTAAATTGTTTCTCTATTTAAGTAGAAATATTTTCTAATATTTTTCTCAAGCCTGTTTTGACCATTTCTGAAAACTGTCAATGCTTCCACAAAAAACGATGACTGCACAGTTTTTACAAAGCATATTGTTAGTAAATTATTATAAAATGGATCTTGAATATTTCTCATTAAATCTTGGTGCATATTTTTGTTACTGGCTAAAATGTTCTTCTATAAACAAAAGCATGACTTTTTTTTACTGACAGGTTGTTTTTAATTTAAAACTTCTGAAGTTTTCACTTTAAATAAATTAAGTCAAATTCCTAACTGTGCAAGCAAAGGATTCCTACAGTAAGCTTTCCATGAAATTTAATCCAGAAAGGTAATTGAAAATTAAAACTTCATTCTTTGAAAAGTTATAAATTTATTATTCTAAACGTTGTTTCAGTAAATATAAGCCGAAAAAATATTTTTAGTCCAAAGGGGCTTTGTTCCTGAGGGACTATTGTTTTCGTTCTGTGATTTTGTGCCGAATCACTCTGAATGTCCGTTTCACATTTCAAACTATTGCCACCAACTATTATCGCCCTGTATTATATTTGAAGAAGTAAATAATGAAGAATCTGCATAAATGTATGTATATTTCTCGCAATGTGATAAAACAAAGGTACCTAGAACCATCAAATTTTGAATAACGTAATCCTACTACGAATATGGGCATCTGGAAGCCCAAATTTGAAATTTGGAATTTGTTTTATTATCGATTTCATATTTTGTAAAACTTTAACGAATTTTTGATTAACAAAACGCAAGGTTTTCAAAGCGAGCAAGAGGAACGTTGCACAGAAAAAACATTTATACTTTTCGCGCGTGAGTCTGTGCATTGGAAATTCTAAAAATATGCTCAATGTAAAATTATTTTGCGATAATTCCCTTGAACTGAATTTTATGGTTTAAGTGTGAAGAACATGATACTTAATAAATAAAGGTAATGCACAAAATGTTAAAAAAACGCCCCTTTGGACGTAATTTAAAATCTGAAACCTTTCAGATTATTTTTTAATTCTTTTTTCTAAACTCATTTGAAAGTTTGCTCAACGGACATAATCTCTAATCTTTAAAAATCTGTATAATACTCTATGTGTACAAATAGTCTCAGAAATGCGTATTTATGCGTAGTCCCTAACTGATTTCGAATACTACAATAAGCAATCAATTAATGGCAGTAATTCAAATGACCTATTATATACATAATATGGTAACAGAATTTAAATCAAAATCAGATGTATAGACTACTTTAGCGTGTAATTCAGATTTTGCAGAAAATCACTGGTCATAGAAACCAGTGTATAAGTTCAAAAGAAAAACCTGGGGAGGATATACAGAACTAAAATAAAATTTTACACTTAAGGAATCTGAATTCACTCAGAACATACATTAATTTCAGCCCTTAGTTACAATTTACAATAAAAAGTCATAGCTTCTGACTTTTTATTGTAAATTTCAGTGAAACATAATACACCATTCAGAATTAAATACATACACTTTCTGCATTAAAAGATGCCTGGCAGTAGAACATTTCCTAAAAATAGAATATAATATTGCATCTAAAAATAGTATGTTTCATTTATTCATTTAGAACTGATCTGCAAGGAGATAAATGTTCAACATTCTATCATATAGAAAGAGTATACTTAGAATATTAAAATAGTTATTTGAACCACCTGAGATACAGTGCTATTTTTAATTTTAAAATATTAATAGGGAAAAATTCGAATAGAATTATTCGATTTCATTCTCACCGTATATGATACGATATAATAAATAAAAATAAAAATGAATAGCAGCGAAAAAAAATCATATGCATGAAAAAAGCATTTCTTTAAACTCATTTGGAAAATATTTTGCACATTGCAGGTTGAATAAATAAAGTAAACCGAAACTTTCAAGATACATTTTTTGTGTCAATGTATTTCAAAGCTTACTAATATTTTGACTTTGAATATTTATGGGCCTGACAGTGAGAGATTAAGGTAGAAATTTCCTAGAAATTTACTCTTCCTTTAAAGAAAATGCATAGTATTGTCTGCGAAACAAAATATACTAAAGACAGTTTACACATGTTATTAGCCTTGTGTCAGAGGACTTCCCTCGTCCACAGAGTAATCGCTCTTAGAGAAGCATTCCCTCGCTGCCAAAGAATGAGAATAGACGTTAATTACAACACTACGCATGAGAAATACCTTTTCAAAGTTAAGGTTTATCAAGGAAACTCCTAAATGAATCTTAGTTACGTTCTTGGCCTTCAGAGGGCAGAGAGTTTATAAATCTGAAATTTAATTTTGTTATGCAAATAAGAACCAAAAACAAATTTAATAGGCCATGAAAGTATTTTCCTAAGGAAGCATATAAGCTAATTCCTCATTGTGTGTATTTAAATGAATGAGATAATCTTAAACACAAGGCAAAAATTCAAAACTTGTACTAATTTCATCATTGAATACTATACCCTATCATTGTGTATATATGAAATGTCTTAGTATAAAAACATACATTTCACTGTTTTAACGAAACATAAAATTTAACTTTTTAAATAATTT
This sequence comes from Stegodyphus dumicola, assembly GCF_044657685.1. Lineage (NCBI taxonomy): Eukaryota > Metazoa > Arthropoda > Arachnida > Araneae > Eresidae > Stegodyphus > Stegodyphus dumicola. The sequence goes on along the minus strand of NC_140772.1, from coordinate 159,433,018 downwards.
CATTTCCACATTCCGTACTTTGAGAAAAAAAGATACAGCAGAATTTTTCTTCAGGCTTTAAACTGCATCAAAACACACACTGAGTTATACATTTTAGAAAATGTATTTTCTTCGGAAGTGGAAATAGAAAATAGAAAAGTAATTGCTATTTAATGTTTCAATAGTAATGGTGTTTAATTATATTTAACATATTAATATCATTGATTCATATGTTATACTGGCTACAATATTAAGAATCATCAATTACAATATAAATAATGTTGACACTGCCTACTGTTTTCAACTACTGTTACAACTGCCTACTGTTACAACTTTAAATTTATTTCTGTGGTAATATTGTTGAAATTTTTATTAAATTTTCAAATTAATCCTAAACACATTAGCAAATAATTCAGTTATTTTTATAGAAACTTTTTTTAGTCAACCATTATTTTTGTGCTGATTTTAACTACGCATTTACTCCAGGCGCGAATTCCGTCAACGGTTGTATTAAAAATTAGGTTATTTTATACTAATAATTTTCTTTGAAAATTAAAGGGCAGTGTAATGGATAAGCTCTTAAAACAAAATTTTATTCTGCTTCAACAGATAAACAAATATAAATACATAATAGATATCCAGTATAAAGTCCCAACAGTTCAGATAAAAATTTTTCGATCATTAAAATATTCAAGTATTATATGGAAAGGATTTGAAAGAATTATTTTTAATTGATTAAATTGAAAATAAGAGAATTTTCTTAACATTCAGAAACCATTTGTTTGATATGTATTCTGTATTTAAGAAATGTAATGATTCACCAAAATGTTAGATGCTTAGAGAAACTTCATAATATAGCAAAGAAACTGGAAAATAAAACTTTGCATTCAACAAAATTAGCCTTCAAAACCTCTCATCAATATCAAATTTGAATCCTAGTTACTTCAAAATTCTTCTATAGACTCAAATTGAAGTAAACCTATAGATAAAAATATTTCCTTCATTTGTTATGAAAAAGGGTATTACTCACAAAACTATTCCAAAGATTACAGTTTCGCACTAATTGCGGAAGAGGAGATGGTAATGGAATATCCGGCTAGAGCCCAACTCTCCGTTAGTAAATGACACTTTTTCAGACACTTCGAATGAGAATGCCAAAAACGTGTTATTATTGGTGAAACTCCAACTGTGGTAAAAATGGATACTGCCAATCGAAGAACTATTCATGAAAATTCTTATCATCAAATATAGTTTTACGAAGAAATTGATAAGAAAATATCTAGTAATGTGGTAACATTTTTTTAAATAATTCGGAACCAGAAAATCCAACTCATATTAATGAATGAAATTCAATTCTATGCATTCTGCTATGATACATTTAAGGGATTAGATGCTGTCTTTGGTAATAATATCATTGATTAGTCCGATTTAGTGATGATCAGAAAGAAAGGTAAAACTATATTATTAGTTATAAAGGAAAGCTATTTTCTAAGCAAGATTTAATACAATAAAAGTCAGCCTCAGTTTGATCAATCATACAAATCAAACTCATACAAATCAAAATGAATAACCAGCAATTTTGAAGAGAATTATTAAGCTATGAAAATATTTATAACGTCAAAATCATTTTGTTCAGCACAGAAGGCATATATAAAATGTATGTACAGTGCGGTTTCGCTTCTAAAAATTGAGAAGGCAGCGAGCATGCTGGAAGGCTCAAAGCTGACATCATTAGCTGAGAATAACGGAGGTTAAAAGTAGTGGAAGGTAATGGAGACTAGAGGCCATAAAGAAAATATGGAGGAACATCTATTAATACTTTTCATCTGCTCTTGAATTTGTCAAGGAAGCATGGCACTTAAGTCGATAAATTCGAAGTCTACCTGCCTGGATATCGAATGGTGAAGTTAATAATCCCGTGCGGTTGATTAGGAAAGCTAGAAACGTGACAGCGATGAGAGAAGTTGGAAAGGTTCTGAATAAGACAAGTTCTAAATCTAAAACTTCTCTCGTATAGTGCGAAGGCGCTAGAGGTTTCTGATTTTTTGATCAAATAAACTTCATAAATTCGTTATATTTCTATCGGAATTGAACCTGGTTGCTCACATTACCGATCTGATACACTAAAAATTACACCACAGCAGCATGTGAAAGGACGGAATTTAGTCTGTTACATTCGCCCCAAATAAAGGCAACATCTATTACCTATCATACTCAACTTCAGGTGGCTCGGAAGATTTGGACAGAAGCATTTTTGAGAAATGTGTGCTCCTTCGCCGGAAATCGAACTCGACCCGCCAAGATATCACACTGATAAGTTGACCACTATACTTAAATGCACATCGAAAAATATTTTTCAGTCCCCTGCATCCAAAGTTCCTTATACACACTCTAAACAACCTGCCGCACTAAACATTAAACATTAGTATTTTTGAAAACTCTAGTAATATTGTCTTGTCATCAAAGCGAAAAAAATAAATGCCGAAAACTGAAAACGTCTTCATATTTTTTCGGTTAGATAAAATTAAGTAATTATTAAGTAATAATTTATAGAAACAAATTTACGTAGGAATATATTTCGCAAATATATATCTACAAGGAACACAGTTTGGGCGTATGAAGAATTCAGTAAATTTTCGTTTAATATTTCAGCAAGTTTGTGTTCTTTTTCAATTTTAGTTTCTTATAAGTTTTTAGATGATTAAGGCTCAGATTTCATTTTATTATTTAAAGAAATCTATGAAACGTTTTTCGTTTTCTTGGTATTAAAAGTTTAGTTTAGCATAATCGGGGACCACCCATTTTTTGACTGTTATTTGAATTATAATCTTGTTTAAAGTATTGTTACAAAATGTACAGGAGCGGTAAGATGGCTTCCCGGCAAAGCGGTTTTAGGGTTGCCCTAAAATGGCAAGATAAGGCAGGGTTGCCACATTTGGCGAGAAATCGCCCATTTGGGGACATACCCTGGACGGAAGGAGAACCTTCTGGAACGAATTCTTACCGGTTTAGCCCAGAATGTTCTCAAACACAAGCCGAAAGCTATATAACCCTGCTGGTCCGCAGTCCATGTGTGTGCCTCGAGAGTGCGAGATAGTTAGTCTCGAGTTAGTCCATGCGGAGTCGATCGAGTTGACAGCCGGGCGGCGACTGCTGAGTGGGTCGGTGAGTTCACCGAAGGAGTCTCTTAGTGTATCGCGGTTAGTGCATCGTCGAGAGAGCGTGTTGAGCTCCGGGAACGACTGACCCGAAGAGTCGGGAGCCGTGCTCTGTGTGTCGTCGAGTGCATCGCGAGTTGTAGCGTGAAGCTCCGAGAACGACCAAGCAGAGTCGGAAGCTGTACTCTGGTGCTTTGCAGTGAAGCTGTTTCCACCGTGATAGCTTGATAACCTGAAAGCTGTGTAGCTGATCGTGTCAGCGTGTTGTAACAATTCGACGACTGTAAACGAGATTTTGGAGTTCTCCTGATTAATATCGGTCAATAAAGTGTGTTTCGATACTTCATCAAGTGTCGACGTTATTCACTCCAAATCCACACGAACCCCGTACGAACGTGAACGAAGAAAATAACATAACAACTGGTGTCATAAGAAAAAAACGTAATAGTATATTTGTTCTGATCTTTACATGTATTTGCTTTTTCAATTTAGATTTGCCTCTTTTTTTTTTTTTTTTTTTTTTTTTTTTTTTTATTAGTCAGATTGGCACAAGGTTACGTTTTACTCCTTTTTCCAAATGTTTCGAAGGCGTGTAGGGAAATTTCTGGTACATTCGAGATTCGATTTTTCGGTTTTATATGAATTTTAATGTTTTAACATTTAATTGATTATTTTTTCGGGTATTGATCTCAAATGAACCAGGAGAATGAAACACGTTTTTGAAACATATTAACTGACTTTTATGAAGCTTTAAATAATTTTTTCCTGATGAGTTCTGAGTTGGAGTTTCAGTAGAAGGAGATTAACTTTTATTACCTTGTATATATTTTCTCCCTTTCGTATTTTTGTTTTTCGAGTTTGTACTATTACTATGAATTCTTATTTTAATTTTGTTTCGTTTAGATATTGTGTTAAACCTCTTAAGCATGGTTGCAACTATTAATATTGTTGAGGAATTGCCTTGCTTTGACTCCAATTTACTTTTAACTTTACATGATTTAAGTTTATTTGACTTCAGTCCTACAGGTATAGCTCAGGAGGGGAATAAAAATTTTGTTTTTAATTTTAAACCTTTTATTATGTTTCTTTTCAACTCTTAATAATTTGAAATCTGCAAATAAATTCGCACTGAAGAAAATTAAAATTGATACCACATACCCCTTAAAATGTCTGCTATGGTTAATTAAAAATAACATGTGAAGTGAATGTTAAACAAATAGTAGTTTTCCGATTTCTTCCTCGAACAGAACTGAAAAATAAGGTAAAGAAAACTGAAGTATAATTTTACTCTCTGATAGAAAACAAACTCTCCTCATTTAAAAATAAAAACAAACCACTTCTTTCTTAAATTGCTTAGGGAAGGGAAAAAAGAAATAGAAAAAACTTTTCTCTTTAAAGCAAACTCAAAATTCCAATTACGAAGAAGAGAAGAAAAGGAAGACAAAACAATGTCAATGAAATTCCTACGATTCATTAAAAAAATAAACAAGCATACATACTGTTTTCTTTTAAAAACAAATTAAATAAGTTCAGATGACAATCATCATTTTCATTTTAATGCAATAAAACACAAATAATTCATTTTAAATCCATTAAATGAAAATGCACTGAAAAGGGGCTTTTCTAATTAAATCTTCGAACTTAATCACTAATCCTCAAACTGAATTTCCACTGTTATCGCATGTGATGTTCTTACTTTGTTCCAAGAACTTGTTATGAGTAATTGTATATTACCAGTAATTTGCAATCCAACTGTAAAGTTACAGAATTTATTATGCGTTTTTAAATAAATTAAAATATAAGAACAGTCTAGTGGACAAGATACTAAAGATATGGTACGCTGGTTGTTCATTCGGAGAGTTTTGAGTCATGTTCCTGGCTACTCAACACAGAACAAACTAGTTGCATGGATGTTTCCTATTCCTCATTAATAATCCTATTTGAGATAGCTTTCTTGAGAAAAGTATCCACGTAAGTTAACTCCTCTGGGGTAGTGCTTAGACTTTTGTATTCATAAAAATACGATTTGTAAACAAACCTAGACTCGACTGTTAAATTCCTGGAATGGTCCCACTTCTATAGGAACACTCAAAATGCGTTATTAAATGATTTTCAGCAAAAGCTATTGCTATATTTTCTCTTCTTAAAGAGTAAAAGTATTTTTGCACCTGAAGAAAAGGGACCTGTATCTGATCGCCTTCGACATCGAGAAATTGAATATCTAAACCAAACTAAGGTAGCTTTCTTGCTAGACATTTATATTTAAAGTTTATTAACTATTTTTTAATTTTATATTCTTTGTGTGCGTGTAACTTACTTCCAAAAGGTATCTTTTTATGTTTTAATATGTTTCGTATTTTTTTTTTCGGAAAATATATTGGAATTTTTAGATCTTTATTCAGATAGACTTTTTAGAAAAACTTCCTGAAGTCAACAGCGAGCGAAAACAATTTTATAACTTTTGAAATAAATTGGTTCCTACCAATGCCTACATTGAACTCAGGAGGTTTATTCTGGGTTCCGTTTTTGGCAAAACGGGCTGATTGAATGGTATTTTCTCCATGCAGACGGTGAGAAATGGTGCAATTTATCTTTGAATTTCTTTTACGAAGGTGTTGCTGTTAATGCAAATAGCCTTTGCATAACTGTCCACAATGAGTTAATTACTAAAGTAAATTCTCTCTAATGAGTTGTAAAGTTTATTTATGATCATACTTGGTATTCGGATGCAGAAGCCTTAAACAGTAATTTACGTTTTGAATACAGAGAAGAGAGAATCATTAGCAAATTTTAATAAGCAACCGAATACCTAAGAATGATTAAAATAGGAAAACAAATACATAAAAATATGAAAGCTGTAGTATTATATTAAAACTGAGTTTACCATTATAGATATAAACTTCTAGTGTAATATTATAGTACATTTTATTAAGTATTAATTACAAAATTAAGAACTCGTCACATAGAACAAAAAATGATGTAATATTTTGCACCGCAAGATATTTTTCTAGCATTCCAAATTTGAATGCCAGAGTTCTTGCTATCAGTCATTTATACGGTTATTTTATTTTCTTATGCAATTGATATTTGAAATGTATTATAAAATATCTCTAATATATTGTAAAGACTTTTGATCATATGTAATCATGCTAATTACGAGAACATTTAAACGCCAGTACTTCAACTGGCGTTTAAATAATAAACTAGCTATTGCTACGTTTAAATTGCTTGAATAAATGGTGCAAAGTTATATCGATTTAAAATGACTTTTTGTATTTTTTATGGTTAATCAATTACGAGAAAGGGCCAATTCGAGGAAAGTATATTTGCATTTATCGTTCAAATTTTGGCACTATTTCAGAACAAATCCTTTCAGTTTTAAACTTATTTTTTGTCAACTTGTTTTATCCAGTGGAAAGTTACATAATTTGGATTCAATATTGTATTGATAGCAATTTCAATTTTTTAATAAATGTAGCTAAAACATATTTGAATTAAAATAACACGCCGAATAAGGATCACCGGAGGAACTAAAGCAACCAAAATCAGCTTAATATCATAAATTTGTAGGACTATTTACGAAAGTTCACGTACAGAATTTTATTTTTGGCTACAAAAATGCAAAAGTTTAATATATATTTATAAAATAGTTTAATATTATCTTACAAAAATACAAAAGTTTTAAACTTTCGATATTAGTCCTGCAAATTTGTGAATTCTTGTTGTTTTAAGTATGTAAAAAATGTATGACATAGTAATTTATAAGAGTATAAATTTTTGGGCATAAAAGCGTACTCACAAAACTAGTTTCACTTAACAAATAAAATAGACGGAAATTAAAGAAACAGAAATACGGCAAAGCCTAAAATAACTCAAATTTAACTAAATTAAAATATTTAATTTAACATTTGCGTAGTATTTCAATAACCATTGCTACAAAGTTTAAAAGAAAATATAAAATTTAACAGCAATAAGAAAATTATTCACAATTTTTGACATACAGCTTCACTAAAATATACAACAAATACAGATCTGCAAGCTCCGAATTTGCTTTAAACCTCACCATATGACTTATATTCACAAGTCAAATTGCAGGTTCATGGTCACCGTTTTAAGTCGACTCATGAAACAAAAGGGAATTCGTAGCGAGTCCTGAAAGGATTTCACGAAAATGACTTTAAAACATGTTTGGAGGATCAAGAACAACAATTTATTAAATGCGATCAGAGAGTACTATTTTGAAAGGGATGTAAAACATATTGACCAATAAACTGAATTCTTGTATATTATGCACTCAATCTCCATATATTTTGATCTTAATAGTATTGTACTACCAACAGATAAATATTTTTATTCAAAAATAATTTTAAAATCCCACTGAAATAATCAAAAAATTATTTTAGAACTAACCTGTATTTTTACATAAAATGGCTTCTTCAAATAATCTGAGCAGAATGTTTTATTTCACTGGAAACGACATAAAACTTTGATATAGTTACTGTGTAATTCTACAGCCACCTCGTAGCATGGAAGTCCGCACCACATCTGAACTTTCAAGTATGCATTTCGAATGTCCATGAACGAGTTTGCTGGGATGGCACACAGCTGTTCCTTAATTATTTGCAGAACAACTTCCATCAGATGACAACGCGCTCACGCTGAGTTTCAACGAACTGATTAGTATCCAAGAAATAATGCTAAACTCAAGCGCTGGTAAATATAAAGATAAAGAAAGAAATGTTGCTAGAAAAAGATATGGTAGGTAGATAATGAAATCGAGATTCAGCTAAGGGGCAGAACAAAAGCCATCGACAATTATTAGAGCTATCACATGTGAGACAGAAAGCGCTGTACATATATAAAATGTATCTCTGCAGATAACCAGCCCAGATACTGAAATTTTGGCCTCAATCTTATCAGGGGCTTCCGGATAAGAATTATGCTAATCTACAGATTCCAGTATTCGTGCTTTTTAAAGGTAAGATAGGCTTTATTGGAAAGGACTTGTTTAAAATTTACATCTGTCCTCTCTGAGTCTACCAAATGAACCATTAAAATACGCATGAAAAAAACTTCGAACAAACATTTTTAAACAATATTCTATAAATTTTGATAAATCTTTAATTATAAGAGCAAATGTCGTGCAAATTTCATATTTAGAACATTCACAGCGGTGCAACGCTTATATATAATTGCATATTATTTATTGCATTTTTATTTGGTTAATCCATCTGAGAGATTTTAGAAGCTGATAAAATCACATAACGCCGTTGCTTCAAAAAAAATTTAAAGCAATATGTCAAGAGCTAAATCTAGAATATTATATCATAAAATCAGTAAGATCCAAGATGAGCAGCAATCGCAAAGAGTTAAAATTTCAAACAGTATGCCCCTTTTATGGCTGATATTTTAAAAGTCTGTGAATGCATTTCAGAGTACTTTAGAATATTACTAAATTTATAACTTAAGAATATTACCAACTATTGCACGACTAAATGTCTATTGAACGTGTATATATAGTTTGTGTTTATTGAACAAAAAATACGAGGGACTTTGAGACGCGATAATTCGTTTCATGGATAACTAACTTTTAATACAAATACATGAAGTTAGAATTTTTAACAGCCTCGCAGAAAAATGTCGATTTGCAAAATATTTTTAGTAACTGAAATAACTGAACAAAATGCTTTTCCTTACATGATCAAATTTATCACACATACTGATGTTATTGAATCACTTATGTAAAAGGGCCCACCAGCGGCCGAGAGGTAACGTCGCTGAACACTGGTAGTTCGGTCCGAGGTTCGAATCCCGCGAACGGGCTGGCTGCATGGGTGTTTTCGTGGTCTTCCCCACGTGTAACGTGTATACGAGCCAGTTTCCCTTAAAAAGTCCTCCACGAAGGCATCCCTCCCTTAAGGCAGATAGCCCTCGAGAGCTTTGCCATAATCTAATAAACCAACAAACCACTTATGTAAAAAACGAGATGGCTATCTGCCTGAAAAATGGGTTGGTTTGGTTTTGTTTGGTTTGGTTATTTTATTATAATACAGCGCAAAAGTGGTACCCTTCCTAAGGGCTTGAATGCCTTCGTGGAGCACGTTCTAAGGGAAACTGATCCGTATTTACTTTGCACACGAAACAAAATCACCAAACACCCATGAAGTTGATCTTTCCGCCAGGAACTGATCGCAGATTAAAACACCGGTGTTCAGTGGCCTTAACTGCTCGACCGCTGTTTTTTGGACACTGGCTTGCGTACATGTTACATAAAAGGAAAACTGTAAGAGCCCATGCAGCCAATCAATTTAAATATACGTTGAACTACACATTTCACAAGTTTCATCCACTTGCCCACTGGTGCACCATCTGAGGTATTTTTAATCAATTTTCCGAGCATCTTGCATCAGTTTTGCTTCAGGCAACTAGGCATCTAAGTTTTCAAATTAAACAATCCAATTAAATAACTTTTATGTTAAGAAAGAAGTCTTAAATCCCCATTTGTAGAACTGTTAAAAGAAAATATTAAAAAAGAAAAAAAAAAGCTTGGTCATTTCCACTTTCTTCGGAGAGGCTTCGAACAGAAATTTAAGTTACGTAAGTTTTTCATAAAGCTATTTTTATTAAAAGTTTAAGATTTGTGCAGTCTAGAAAGGCTGCATTATTTCATTCATGTTTATATTAGATTCATAAGTGTACGACCAGTTGTTCAAGATATATTCAGTTGTCAAGCTTTCTTAAAGCCTATGTACTTATTTTTAAGAGATTCAAATGCTTGATGTAGTTGTATTCGTTCTGCACCAGTACAAAAATGTTGTTAGAGCGGAAATCAGTTCCATAGTTATGAAGGAAAACGAACACAAGCTGCACGTACTGCAGAATTGCAATTGGTACTATCTTATTAATGCCACCATCACTGGCAATATGGTATTTACTCAGCTTAATAAATTTCTTACCTTACTGACATAAGCAATCGAAATTCGGGTTATATAAATTTTAACGCAAGTGAATGCACATACGCGCACAAATGAAGCAGTTCGTATTTTTCAGCGAGATCCAGCCAGGAATCCAATCCTGACCAGAAATGATCGTCAAACAATTTATTTTGAGAGAATGACTTTCAGTCACAGCTTTTCAAAATGAGAATCAGAAGGTAGTGAAGAGGAGATTTTTATCGCCGTAACTCTTATTTCATTCGACAGGAGGCTTTATTTCCGTTCTTTTCCTGGTGAAAAGAAGGGGAACAAAATGATATCAAGTGCGTGACCTCTTCACCTGACACGTAAACTGTATTTGTTCGAGAAAAAGACAGTGTCATCAGATTAAATTTTTAGTATCTTCAATATTTTTGCTATTGTTGTTTCAATGGTAATTGCTATTTGTAGCTACTGAAGTTAGAAAATATAATAAATCGTAAGCAGGTTTATTATTTCTCGATGTACTACAGTTCCGTTTCCTGGTCAAAGCAAACAGAATGTTTAGTAATGCAATATGCTAATTCAGAAATGCATGATAAACACATTTATATAGGTAACACCGGACGTTTTTAGACGAAAAAAACAGAAAAATGGTACATTTGAAATACGTTAATGTTTCATAATACGCGCAATTATACGCTTAAGATACAGCTTTCTGCGCAATTCTTAATTATTTTTTATGAAATAAAACTACTCAGTAGCTGAGCTATAATTCTAAATGCGTCATTTCGTTGATGTCTGAGCTGTGAAAACACTCCATTGTTCGCAAAGTAGAGTGACTCGCAACCTTATTGTAAATGGCAATGATTTCAATTCGGGCGTTTTTTATTGTACATTCCACAGGATCATAGCTGAACTAAACAGTTGCATTCATTCGGCAAAAATAGTGATGCTGTCAGAACACGGCTTACCAAATAAAAAAATGTGATTTAAATATTTGTTTGATGGCAATGAATCCTCGTTTGATTTTGGTTAATTAGATTTATCGAAAGACTCGCTGCATTAGCCCTTATTTTGCTCTGGAGCTCAAAATAATTTCCCAGAGTGTCCTTATTTGTTACGATGTTTATACTGCATTGGATACTCTTACTGAAATACTTCCAAGTATTTTCTTGCAGTAAATGAATAAATATATGCTTCTGTGCGGTCTTGAAGTCGTGATGGATCCGTCAAACGAATGTTCAGAGTGGCTGATTATTCAAAATCATTTGAACTCGTTCGTACCAATGCCCAAGAACACACGAATTTTAAGCCTGTTTCATTCGATTCTTCTTTTCAGACATATGAAGGACGCACTTTGTCTACATTTTGGTGTGTTAGCACAATCACAAGACAGCTATTGCATTGTTGGTCAACCATCTTTTGTCTCCGCGAAGAAATTATCTAAACATACAAAGCAATAACAGGACATGTGGTTTTTGCCTGAATTTTAAGGTAAAGTATTCGGAGCTTTTCTGCAACAACTATCTGAAAATCGTTCTAAGAAGCGCCGTTGCAATAACTCCATTTTTCAGCTAGCGCCACATCTGTCTTTACTATATAGTGCGATTGATACTATATTGTTAATACCACCATCCGTATTAGTTTCATGTAGTACACAGTTTTAATTAGATTTGGAGAAGTTGAAGAAGAAATATTTTCCAATGCAAAATAATAGATGACAGCTCTGTAGAAATACGACGTCTCCCAATCTTTAACGTAATCGAAAACGAAATTTGTTTGCGAATCACTATTACAATGTACAGAGTAGAGAGAGAATTTAAGAATTTGAAATGCATTTCCTTAAGTATAGCAGAACATAAAAATAAGTGTAATGGAGCTTATAGTATATATTGGTTTAGTTATTATACCACAATTTTACTTGCCTCTTGCACGTGCCTTGAAATCAATCAAAATAAAAAGAAAGTCTACTCGAGACATTTAACAAGCTACACATCCCGGTTAACCAGATTCTAGGAATCATCCTATCCATTATATTCTTCCTGAAGAAATTTCCGATTTGTAGCCGATCGATTAAAAACAAACTCGTGGTCATTCATTGTAACCGGATGCAGGCCAGGAACTGTGGTGCCACTTTCTACAGATTCTGAGGATAAAAGGAAGACAAGATGTCGCCAAAGGTTTCTTCTTTCTAAAAACGTTTTGCCCTCACAGTTGATTGTCTTGGTCACTAGGGGTCAAGAATAGACAAAAAAGGAAACTAATTGCCTTTCGAATTTTAATTTCAAAATTAACCTTACAAACACAGTGCTGTTATGGTATTTGTTAATCCGAATAAAGATATTTCCTAAAAAGAAAGTGCTAGTCATAAAATCTTATCTAAAAAAAAACTGCTGAAACATCTCCACGATTACGTTTGGCATGAAAAAATTTATACCGAAGACAAGATGCGATAGAAAATGCGAAAAAATGTCCAGTACTAATTACGAAAACTCATATTTTTATGTGACTTCAAAATGACTCAATATCCACTCAGTGTCTTTATGAACTTTATGAAGTTTCAAACAGCCTGAATGTGTAGTTTATGAAATTATGCAAATTTAGAAAATTAAGCTTCTCCGACAACAGTTAGCAAAATTACAACAAATTATCAAATAGAATTTGTGTCTTTTATACCCAACACAATTTTATTTTGTTGTTCGCTATACATAACACAAAGAGATCAAAAATAACTTTAAAATAAAACCCTAACTCAAAATTAAGTTGAAAGTTTTTATGTTGCAAGAAACACATTTGAACAAAGTTTTAAAGCTATTACTATGATACATCATCTATCTTAAAGAAACATATTTCAGACTTCTGTATAACTTCTGAATTTATACTTTCCTCTATTGTCTCTCTACACTCTACATTAGCAATGTATATGAAAAAATTAGCATAAAATTAACATAACCTATCAGAAAGAACATCCGACTATATTAGATAGATACACCGTCAAAATCTCATCAAACTGCCTTTAAAATTAAGAATGATTAAATTGTGTAAAGAAATTATGCAGCAAGTTATTAGCAGATAATTTAGTAAGTGATATCTATTATAAATACCTTTAAATTCAAAAATGTTTTCATTTTTGAATGTAAAAGAAGTTGTAATTATTCTAAAATATTATTTTAACACGTTTGGCAAATGCACCATTTCCATGAGAATCTTTCAGTGTCATTTAGAATTATTAATTTGCTTACAGTTAACAGTATATAGTAAGTTATTTTGCAACTTTATTTTCAATCCTTCGACTCTGCCAAATAGTACTTCATTATCCATTTAGTAGCCAAAGTTAAAACGCGCCATTCAAGTTTGAGGCAGCTTAGGCCGAATTTCTGTAGTCTGCGATTACGATTCCTTTATTAAACTATGAATTCATCTTGCGTTATTTTAATATCCGCAAGTGTCAGAGTTTTTATTGTACTCGTAAGATGTATCTTCTGTTCAAAGGAAAACGCTCCGAAATAATGGTGTTTAAAACACCAGAGTTTCTGCTCAGTTCAAGCTTAAATAAAAGGATTATTTAAAACCTTCGTAAGAGTTCATAACTCGCTTGACAATCTAACAGAGTCTGAAGAACTTTGATATTTCATTACACAGTTGAACTCTATAATGTATGTGGCTGAAATCCGTTAATTCAGATTGCAAATAACGAAATGTATTTTTTTATATTTTGCTCAATTTAGCAAGTGTGATATATTTTCCCCCAGTTTTCCAAGGGCAGTAAGAAGATTTCTACGATGAAAGGCATAGAATTTTTCATTAAAAAGAACTGTCTGTATACCACTTAAATTCATAGTTAAAATATATTATTTAAATGTCTACATATTACTATTATTGAGAAAAAATCTTAATTTACATCCTAAATAATACATTTTAGAAAAGGTTTCGTAGAAGTACCTTTAAGCAATAGACTTCAGGTGCATAATCTTACTTAGGTAAGGAATGAAAGACATTTTGAAAACTTTATAAGCTGTTTCTCCCGCCTTCTCAGCGTTCCTTCGTGGTGTAGTGGTCTGCATGCTATGCGCATATTCAATAGGTCCGTGGTTCGATTCTCGGCGAAGGCGTTGCTCTCTTTTCACTTCTCCTGCTTCCAAAAAATACCTAATATCTCTACAAACTTTAAAAACGCAGCATATTTTAAAACAAAATCAGTGAAGGAACTATAAGATTCTACATGGTCTGAATTTTATTTTAGTCCTAAAACATTACCAGAGAGGTAGCGAGGCTTCGCTATATCTGAAATAATATGATAAACACTTGGTTTTAACCCTTTTTATTAAACATAAGAGGCACGAAGTTATGCTACAAATAATCACTACTCGAGCCAAAATAAATTAAACGAAAGAAGTCAAATATAATTTAACTTTGATAAGCAGTCTAACACTACACAGAAACGATAACTTAAGCTATAGCCTGGCTTAAGTTATCAGTGCGTGATTATAAAATATAAATCGGCTGCGAGATATCTGCAATCCAGTTTAATTATATTTAGCTAGAGCTGGCAGAATTCTACCAACGCTATGTGAGCGCCAGGAACTCTCTCGCTCGATCCAAAAACCTCTAGCTTAACTAGCTAATTACCATTTTGGTGAGAAATACGGGGGAAAAAAGAAATTAAAGTCTAAAATCATAACACATGATTAGTTTAGTATAAAAACCTTCCACAATAATTTATTTTCTTGAAGTTACCTATAATAAGGTTACTCAGTTTATTAATGTGAGTAATATTATAAAATAAAATTTTATGTTAATTTGATAAAACAATTTTATATCTTATTACATAGTGAGGGGACGGGATAAAAAGATAGTAAAACGTAGACGAAAGTAAAAACGAACATCATTCAAATAAGTCTGTCTAGCAACTACTGTTTTCTTAGTTTTTTTTTTTTTTCGTGCACATAACTGCGTGTAATGACTATGTTTTAAGTAATTGTCTTTCTAAATAGTAAATATTGTCAACTTTTTTATTAATCCCTGAAATTTTCAGCACTCACCCGCTTAATTCGACAAAAAATACCGTTTTTGAACATATAATCGTATTCACATATAATTGTGTCAGGACTTTGGAATCCATCTCTCAAATAATGTTCCATTAATAGGTCCTCAAACAAATGTTCGTTTAAACTCACACCTGTGAAAAGTTTCTTAGTTGCTAACAACCTTATTTTGAAGAGGAATGATTATGCATAATACTCTTAATATGAATCCATAATAACATACTAATATTCATATCTTCTCATGCCTCACAGTCAAAACTCCAATATCTGCCCTGCACATAATTTGCTTTTTCCACTTTATTTCCTATTTGAATAAATACCTCTAAACAGAGGTATTATATTTTACTTCATGTTTACAGTCCATAATGTCTATGTATGTCATTGCTATGCAATGATCCAATATTTTCTGGTGTTTTATCACAATTACTTTTTAGGTTGCTTAAAAGCAGTCTATCTTCCCTTCGTTAGCACAGATTCCAATTCACAAGTATTAGTTATAATAGAATGTAATTATAGCTGAAGAAAACTGAAACAGCTTTATCAGAAAGCTAAGAGTAAAACTGTACAAAAGTTGCTGTCCTACGAGTTAACTTTCCCAATCAACAGAAGACTTTAAAAATAGCCTCAAAGCTCAGAATAGACGAAACAATTCATAACTTCAATTGAGAGAAGTTATTAGAAAATAAACTTCTTAACAGTTGTACCTTTAAGAATAGGAGGTAAAAATTACTTTCCCCTTTCTCCGTATGAAACTCATCGGGGTATCTAACTCGCCATCGGCCTGTCATCTCAGGAGTAAATATTTGATAAGAGACGCGTTCCGCTTCTGTTATCGATAATTCCTTAGGGGATATCAAGTTAGGTATCCTTCGACCCGTGTGTAGGCGTGTTGACATCACGTGTCGTGACGATAGGAGTTGCTGTTCTTGGGGAAGGAGGGGCACAGGAAACTTCCTACATCCTTAAGTTTCTGTATGCGACAGGGCAGCAATGAAAGATAATTTATAGCGCGGTTTAGTTAACAGAATAAAGATTGGTCACGGATTTAAACTTCTGGTTTCTGAACCAGAATCTTCTGAATCTATACGGATTCTTGAAATATTTCGAAATGATCAAGGTGTTTGAGCAAACATTTACAAAATTTTTTTGAATTGAATATTTTTTCTTTTTTACACAATGAGGAGAGAAATTTATAGACTCTTGCTCGTAAATTTCGAAATCTGATGTCCAAGATGACTTTTCTTCGCCTTAGGAAACATAAGCCAAGAAAATGAATACTTTATTCAGAGACAAACAAAGAAAAATTAAAAGCTTCGATTCAATTGGCCCAATAGAAAAACACTACACGGTGCGTACATAGTGAAGCCATTTTGGTCCCGAATGCTGTCCTGCTCACCTTGGTAAATTTCAACATGGCGTATGATTACTATAATGTACAGCGGCTTAGAATACTGCTGAAAAATCAGTCTAGCAGCGCATCGCATTCTTGTTCAAGCTCTTTTGCGAGCTAGTGAATGATACTTGGTTCAGTTTGCAACCCGACAGATAAGAAATTCCACACATAATTAATTCTGACTCAAGTTCAAGAAGAGGTTGCTCGGATGTGTTACATCCTCATGTTCCAGGTACTGATAAATTAAATTACACCAATAAGAACACCTTTTAACTACGGCTCCGATTTCTTTATTTTAGAAAGAAATCGCAGTTATGGTAAGAAATGCTTGTACCAAGGCACGGACAGATTAACTTATTTTAGGGACATAGACATTTTTTTTCCTGCCGGGCCCCTACACCCAGGGTGTTATGTAGTTTTGAGAACTTTCTAACAAAAAAATAAATGATAGTTATATAATAAAAATTAACAAAAAAATAGTCAGTTTTTCAAAAATCTTGAATACAGTTTCAGTTGTTAGTATAGTCATAAACATGCGTTTGGTTATGTATCAATACATAGTCAATAGAATTGGAACTTTTTGTTTGCATGTCATAAATTAAGAAAACAAAATTTGTTCTGTTAAATGTCAAAATCATAGTTTAAAAAATTAGTATGTAATTAGTTCAAAAATCCTTTTTGAACCAAGGACAGCTTCAATAACTTTATGTGTTAGTATAATACAATAACTTATACGCTTAGTATAATACGCTTTTAGTATAATACACTTTTCAATAACTTTATGTGTTAGTATAAATACAATAACTTATACACTTAGTATAATACACTTTTAGTATAATACACTTTTCAATACCTTTATGTGTTAGTATCCATGAGGCATGTCTTAGAAAAATAGTGCACACAAATTATTGCACGTTAATATTAATATATTGTTTTCTCTTCTTTTTTTAAACTTTATAAACAGAAAAAAGAAAGTTCGTAACTTTCTATTTTTCTCTTTATAAAGTTTATAAGGAGTTGGGGATCTAGATTTTCCAACTTAGCTAATTTACGTAAAACAATTCTACGATTTATTGATAATCCTCCTTTCCCCCCCCCCCCAAAATACAAGAAAAAAGTAAGGATATAAAACGATTGCTATATTCGGCACATGTGAGTAGAACGAAAGCAAGTAGTACCGACTACACTATATTATTCATTTGCTGATACTTCTAAAAATCATAAATAAAATAAATTACAATAATTTAATAAAAATTAGGATTATTTAATACACAAATTATGATTGTGTTTTAAAATTACCAAAATTATTAATATTTATTAATGAAATAATTATTGAAATTGCAAAAATTTACCGAAATAAGAAAAATTAACGAATATGAAGTTAAACACCATAATATGCAAATGTATTCAAAAATACATTTGCATATTATTACTTACTAGTCTTTATATTTCGCAAAAGTAATAAAATTATACCGCAAAAGAGTACTCTATCAGAAAACACGGGCTCAAAGATGCTGTTTTAGGGAAGATAATCTGGGAAGTTAATTGACGGAAATGAAATTCGTTTAAAATTTACTGTTTTAAAATGTCTGTAAGGAAACAAACAAACGGAATATAGCTCTAGAATATTTTGTAAATGGGGGGGGGGGGGATATACGCAAGAGGCTCAGTCGCTTTGCTGCAATAGACTGAAGCGACAAACAGTTCTGCCTAAAACTGGCTTATGCAAAATGCCTTGATTGAGTAGTCTTAAATAAGAGTTTGAAAGAAATAGAAAGGTAATCTTAATCTGTTTGCGCAGTTTAAAATTTTTTATACTATATTGTAATAATTATATACACTGCCCCAAAGAAAGGGGGGCAGCTCTACATCTCCCGTTCCAGTGGGCCAATTGACGAAATTCAACTTGCGTTTTTCAAGTCTCGAATGCGCGACTTAAGATACGTATTAGATTTATATATAACATTGTTCTAATACTGGTCCTCAATTGTCTTACTGATCAGACTTCGGCTTGTTTCCAACGAGAAAACTAAGCCCCTAGAATTAAAAGTAAGTGAAACATACATTTTACATTTTAAATATCCTTTTATTATATTGTTTACCAAACTGCTATACAAATTTTATTGCTGACGGAACTGTTACACAAATGGTTAATTTTTAATAAATAGTTTTATTTCTTAATGGATTCTCTTTCAAATAACTAAGAAATGCATGCTTATTCTATAAAGTTAACACCAAACTAAAGGTTGAATTTCGCTTAATATTTGGAAATTTATAAGTCTTTTATATCAAGTCAAATGTGTACTAAAGCAGCAAAATAGTATAATATATTTCAAATGTTGTTTTAAATCTGTCACATTAATAAGTATACTTTTAATATTGCTCTTTATTACTACCTTCACATTTACTCATTATACTTACTTAATGTACTCAGTCAAAGTCATTACACGTAGTTTAAAAATTTGCTAATTTAAAGAATAATTTTAAGTTATTAATCTCATTTATATTCAAACATTAATTAAAAATTATATCTACATAGAAGATAATTAAATGTTTTTCTCATGTAGTCAGCGAAATTAAAATCACCCAGCTTTAATTTTTAAAATTATGGCCATACTCAGACTTTGCATTCAAAATGGAAAATAAGATATTAATCAAAAGTAGATATCTTTTGATTTCACATTTTAGAATCCATTTTCATTTTAGAATCCCTTTTCTTATATATATTTTAAAAGTAAAACGCAATAATAATAGTACAATAAATTCAACAAGTAGCGTGCAAATCTAGTTTAGAAAACTAAACATACATAATTGCCTCCAAATTGCGACGTTTCGATGTTTATTTTGATATTTTTCTCAGACCACGCTTCTAATTAAAAACTGCATAGCAGATGAATTAATAAACAAACTTGCTTACTTAATGCTGCAGCAAACTCCTTGAGAAAATTCCAGTTACTTTTTTCCCCTAAATCTTCGTAAAACAACTTAAATAAAGAATTATCATTTGTGAGCCTTATTAACTCTTGTGGTTCTGCCACAACTTGAGTTTCGCTTGTATGCAATTCCAACGCTTTTACAAAGCTGCGTCAATAATTAATTACTACCTTTCTTGTGATTATTTTTCACTAATTGAAATTTTCGTAAACAAACATTCCTTGCCGCAAAAAAAAAGCCCAAGTATTTCTCATTTAAAATATTTAATTAATCAAACGATTTTCTTCAGCTTAAAATAAAATGCCTAAGAATGGTAAAAAAGAGACAATTCTAATTTTACTCCAAAATATACATTTTTGAACTAAAGAAATCTTTTTAATTATTTAATGATAAATTTGTGCATGCATATGCATAAATAAATGCACGCGCATTAAAAAAACATGCCTCAGGAACTTCATAATTAAGTTTCTATCATTATCCAAAAAAGCTAATTTGTTTGAAACTACTAGCCAAATGTTTTAAACTGTATTTAGTTTGTTATTTAAAATTAAACGGATTGTCGAAGTTTTAGACCTGTCTTCATTTAATTCTTTCTACGCATTTATTTCTGTATACTTTATTGCAAGTTTAATTGAACTTCATTATATAATTTCTTCCAAATATTACCTTTAATTTTATCAGCAGCAGGAACTAAATTTTAAATTAGAGTTAACTTTAAGCAAGTTAACGGTATTTCTAGAACCAGCTAAATGAGGACCACCCTCCTCATTTTGCATTATTTTTAAACCTGTTAAAAGATCCAGATATATAAAAGTGCGATATAGATAATATATCGCACTTTCTATGGAGCCAAATCTAGGAAGAAAATTAACTGAAGAAAGACAAAGTAGAAACCTGGGAAGTAACGAATTAACATAAACATAAAATTATCTGAAGATGACTTATGAGATAAAGCTGTGAAACACTTTTTAAAAGTTAAAAAATGAAAGTAATGAAAAAATTAATAACATATCATCGGAAAGAAGTGAAACCCCCCGTCGTTGGACTACCTCTCGAAATTCAGAGCCTTTTTTTTTTTTTTTTTTTTTTTTTTTCCCAAACTGAAAGTTGGCACCACTGAATCTTAGCTAGATATAACGCAAAAGAAATAAAAATTATATAAAAACGTGAATAAAAACGATTGAAGTGTAAAAGGTTTCTGTTGGCTTCTTGATATAGCCAACGTCGAGAATACAAGTGTCCGCGGATAATAGTAATTTGTACAGATAAAATGAGTAACATTATAATTAGATTTTTACATTAATTCCCCTTAGTTATATTATTATTTTGTCTTTACTTTCACTTCTACAGTCGTTATATCCCATCAGAATGAAATTATTTTATATAACCGTTAAGTTCGGAAAGAGTTGGAACTATGGTAGACAAATCACTCTCTAAGATTTTCGTGCTAGTAAATTGTTTAATCGGATTCAGCTACGTTAGTTATATTTGCTTCATGAAATCTTGAGGCTGAACCAAAGCTTAGTAAGTGGGTGCTACTTTGCACTTAACATTTTAACTTGGCTTGAAAACTTTTTTTTTTTTTTTTTTTTTTCTGATTTTGCTGCAAGCTGTCGAGGTCGTGCCACTGTTAGGCTGACGAGTAAGTTATACAGATTTTTCTTAAACCTTCATCTGAATTTTTATTTACTGTACTTTAGAACCAAAACGGTATCAGGTTCAATGTTCCTTCTTACCTTCTTCGGGAACATGCAAGGACCTGACTCGGAACAGAGAGCTTACTAAAGCTATGTTCACTAATTGTGGGAAGTAGACAGGATACACAAGAAGGGTATATAAACCTCGCATGAGGTAAAACTTCTTGAAATCTGCCACTTGCAGTAAGAATGAAAGATTAACTTAAGTTTGCAAAGTAACATAAAATTTTACATATCTTTGTGATATTCGGACATCCTTTTCTGGGCCCAGTCCTTAAAGGTATTGCAGATAGTTGTTTGATTTATCCTCCTTCTTGTACGGGCTCGCCCTTCAGTGCCTTCCTCTGGAAGCTTCCTTTTTTCACCAGTTCGGTCACCCTTGAATACCTTCTTTTTCTCCTCTGCTTGTGGTCTTGGCCGTTTGATGGCAGCTGGTCTTGGCGGAACCGGGAAACTTCTTTCGTGTTCCTGCTTGGACCTCGTTGCTGGCCGTTCAAATTTTCCTTATAACTTTTCCTCCGCCGATGGCCCTTCCGCAGTTCGGCGACTTTTGCTGCGGAGAGTCCTGTCGGATGAGTAGATCTTCCGTTTTTGAGCCGGGTTATAGTTGCCGTCATTTCTCCTGGTTCTCTTCACATACGTCGTCCTTCTCCCTTCTTCATTCTGGGGGTGTTCGTGAACTCTCTTTTCTGGACGGTGGAACGGCTTCTTTTTCCTGCTACCTTCAATTTTTCCGCGGGGAAATTTTCTTTTCACTTGCTCCTGCCTCTTAATGGCTTGCCCTTGTATTTGTCGTTTTTCCACCTTTGGAGCTTGTGCCTGCGGTGTCTGCCGTGCCGGATCCTGCAAAAGATCTGAAAATATTTGCATTTTATTACGATCAAAGTAGGGTTTGATTTGATCAATGTTTGCGGAACAGGTTTCACCATTTCTGGCTTTTAACACTACTACAGCGTGAGTTATTTTTTCTATAACATATGGTCCTTCAAATCGTGGAAAAAATTTGGCAGTCTTATCTTCTGGTGCTGAAGAAAGTGAATGCTTAATTTTTAAAACTTCATCCCCTACTTTATAAGTTACTCCCCGTCGTTTCAAGTCGTAATATAATTTTTGTTTTCTCTGTGCTATTTCAGTATTCTTCTTTGCTTCCTTAATTAGTTTTTCTATATCACCCATTTTAAATTCTGGGGCTCTTTGTTGCACATAAAATAATTTATCTAACGGCGTTATAATCTTTCTGCCTAGAAATAACTCAGCAGGAGTTTTGCCCGTTGTATCATGTCTTGCAGTCCTAAGGGCGAAAGCAAATTCATTGACATAGTTATCCAAGCTTTTATGAAAATTTTTAACATAACTACGGATAATTTTCACTATATTTCTATTGACCCGTTCCGCTATATTTGATTGCGGCCGATACGGGATCATTTTTAAATGACGTATGCCCAGTTTTTGGCACATGTCTTCAAATATATTACTTACAAATTGAGGACCATTATCCGATATAACTTTTAGGGGCGCCCCGTATTTTAAAATATATTTATTTAAAATAGAATCAGTAACTAATTTCGCGGAGGCTCGTTTTAAGGGAACAATTTCGGTCTATTTACTAAAATGATCAACCATAACAAGGAGATAGCAACTTTTATTTAACTGACTTTTCGGGAAAGGACCCAATAAATCGATGCCAATTATTTCATTTGGAAATTCGGATTTAATACTATTTAGAAATCCGGCCGGGCGGAAATTAATATAATTAACTGCTTGACATGTTGGGCAGGACTGGACATACGCCCTTGTTAACTTTTGCAGTTCAGGAAAGTAGACTGCCTCGCGTACGCGTTGGATAGTTTTTCGAATACCAGCATGAGAAGCTAAAGGGCTGTCATGGAGCTCCTGCAGGATATTTAATCTAAGACTAGCTGGGATAACAGGTCGAAATTCGTTGTTGGAATTCGTAGTTTTTGTATAGAATAATAGACCATCTATTAGTTCGTAATGGGCCGCCCTATTTCTTATCGCCACAATATCTTGGTGGCTAAAATTTTCAGGATCCTTTAAATACTCATAAATGCTTCCAAACTCAGGATCCTTACCCAGTTCGGTTATTACAGTTTCTCGGGAATTTATTGTACACGCTGTGAGCATTGCCACCTTTACGGTATTACCTTGTTCATCTATTTTAATTCTTGATAGGGCATCTGCTACGATATTTTCCTTTCCGGGGGTATGCTTGATTACCAGATTATATTCTTGCAGCTTGAGTACCCATCTTATTAACCTTGGGGATAAATTTTTCCCTGAGTACAATCTAGTTACCGCCGCATGATCAGAGTACACTGTTATTGGCGCCTTTCCAAAATAGACTCGGAACTTTTGCACTGCTAACAGAACTGCAAGTGCCTCTCTCTCGGTCGCGGAATAGTTTCTTTGTGTTGATTTAAAGTTCGGGTAAAAAATGCCACGGGCTGCTGTTTTTGCGAAAGTACCGCTCCTACAGCATAATCCGAAGCATCCGCTGAAATTTCTAAATTCTCATCCTTTTCAGGAAATTTCAACACAGGGGCTCGTGTTAATGCTTGATTTAATTTTTCGAAAGCACTATTGGCTTCGGCCGTCCACGAGAATCTTGCCTTTTTCCTTTTTAACTTTAACAATGGCTCAGCGATAGCTGCAAAATCTTTTATAAAGGACCTATAATATGAACAAAGTCCTAGAAAAGAAGAGAGCTTCTTTGCCGTGTTTGGAGTCGGATACTTTTGTACAGCGATTATTTTTGATTCGTCTGTCTCGATTCCTTTTTGAGATATTTTGTAACCTAAATATTTTAATTCAGGGGCTGCAAATTTGCACTTTTCGACATTAACTTTTAGACCGGCCTCATTTAATAATGAAAACACCTGTCTTAAATCCTGTACATGTTGGTCGAGATTATCACTAGTAATAATGATATCGTCTAAATAGATAAATGTGGACTTTCCAAGAACAGGTCTTAACACAATGTCCATACATCGCTGAAATGTTGCCGGTGCCCCTGAAAGGCCAAACGGCATACGCAAAAATGCATAAGTGCCAGACTTGGTTATAAAAGCAGTCTTAGGCACGTCCTCAGGTCAAACCCCTATTTGAAAATAACCAGTCGTTAAGTCTAAAGTCGTCATATATTTGGTAGACGTTATGTTCCTTAGAATTTCTTCAATGATCGGTAACGGATATACCGGATATTTAGTTATGGAGTTTAATTTACGGTAATCAATCGCGAATCTCCACCTTTTCGGATGTGTCAAAGGATAGTCATTATTTTTCTTACATAAAACCACCGGGCTAGCATAACTGCTTGAGATGGGCGTTATGATCTCTTTACGTAGCATATCGGTAATATGCCATTCTATAATTTTTTCCTTATTCTTATCATACCGGTATGGTTTTTGACGAACTGGCATTTAATCTCCGGTGTCAATACTATGGTTAGTAACCTGAGTAAATCCTGGAATATCACTAAATAACGAAGCAAATTCACTTACCACTTGTCGGATTCTTCCTTGCTCGTCATTAGGCAGGTGGTCAAGATTTAACCTTGGCGGTTCAGCCTTTTCTGCACGAACTGGTTTCATTGTCAACTTAGGGGACGCTTCATTAAAATCCAGTGTTGCTGGTGCGTCTGAAAGAAAATCTATTCCTAAGATTATATGTGCTTGCAGATTCTTTACTATAAAAAACATCACCTTTACTTGTTCGTCCTTGATACGGATATACAACGGTACTTTACCTATGCACTTACATTTTTCTCTTTGCGCCGCTAACACTATCGTATTATCCGAATTATATATGCGGTATTTGCGAAAATACTTCCTAAAAAAATCTTCTGCCACACAGGAACACTGCGCGCCTGTATCCAGGAGTGCGGTGGCTGGGATATTATTCACCAACACTTCAATCTTTGGAAGAGTCAAATTTTTCACCATTACTGTATTTAACTTGTAGGAAGAGGGGTTTTCGTGGCCTTCGGATTTCCGCACCCTCCCGTCAGCAGAAATCCGTTTTAGTTTAAATTATTTTTCATTTCCGTGCTTTCCTTCTTTTTCCCCTGGCCTTGAGACTTTTTTCCTGGATTGCTATTGAACTGTCGACGTTCGCCGGCTGTTTTTGAATGCTCGGGTTTCCTTGCCCACTGATTCGCTTTGCCTCCGTAGCCGTGTGCTTGAGTTTGCTGTAGTCTTGGCGTACCAAATTGGTTTCGCTGTTGATATTGGCGTCTTCTTTCGACGTCCGCCGTTCTTCTACTTTCAAACTGGATTGCTAGCTCAAATAACTTTTCCAGTGTAGTCGGATTTCTTAATTCAATAAAGTCTTGCACTTGGGGCAGTAACCTCGGCAAAATCACTTGAATTATTTCAGGATCCGGACGGTTTCCATACAAGAGTTTGAAGACGTGAATTTTTCTTAAAATAAAGCTTGAGAGATTTTCGATTCTTTGCTGATATATACTGAAAAGTTCCGTTTCTAATTTGGCACGATCCCTTACAACAGGGAAGGCTTTTAGTAGGGCAGTCTTGAAATTCTCGTAAGTATAGGTGGGACTTCCTGCTTGACCCAAGAGACTTCTGCCTATACATTTGAACCAGTTAAGCGCTTGGCCCCTCAAAGCGCTGGTAGCTAAGGTAACTTTTCGAAACTCGTGCACGGGGTAGAGCATGAAGTGGTCATCCAATTTTTCCAAGAAACTGGTTACCGGTGAGTTTCCATTAAATGTTGCTTCTGGTTTCATCGAAGCGCGCATGGTCTGGACGATGTAACCAAATCCTTCCAGGGCGGCAGCTGGCATTTCTGGATTCTGAGCCGTTTCTGCAGGCAGCACAGGTTCTTCTTGAAACTCGGCCATGGTTATTCTTCTTCGTTGGGCGCCACTATCAGGGTCAATGTTCCTTCTTACTTTCTTCGGGAACATGCAAGGACCTGACTCGGAACAGAGAGCTTACTAAAGCTATGTTCACTAATTGTGGGAAGTAGACAGGATACACAAGAAGGGTATATAAAACCCTTTATTTTCTCTATTTACAGTAACTTCCGTACTTCGGAATACACAGACCCGCTACTTGGGGTCTAACGTAAAAATATAAAAATAGAACTAAACTCTAATTTAACTTTAAAATAATAAACGTGGAAGATTGGCCTTATATTAACTCTTTCGCATCGAGAGACGACCAAATCTGTTTTCAACAAACATCGAAAACGCCCGTGTTTACGAATTTGTCTTGGAATAGTTTTCCTTTCCCCCTTTTGCGGTTTCATCCATTCATCCATTGTGCGCAGTTTCACCTTAGGGCCGGATTGCACCTGCGAACGTCAATAGCTTTCCGTATTTCTCCTTTATTTGCTTCAAAAGAACGATTGACATATCTTTTAACAACTCGCGAAACCAATGAGCCATACACTAACGTGGAGGGGAAAGAACTAGGTAGAAAATAAACGAGGCGTTCGGGCGGTTTGCCGTTGCCTGAATGAACGGGCGCTACGGGCGACTTCGATGCGAAAGAGTTAACAGGAAGCGTATGTAGTACAGAGAACTGTGAACACTACAATACGTTTAAAATTTATCAAGAGGATTAAAACCTCTGGCCTGGAAGGTAACAAGCAACTGCGTAACTTCTAAGGTAAGCGGCCTGCTTCGACTCACTGCTTCCTCTCTCTCGCTTGGCAAAAAGCCACAACCTAAATACTTGGCGTTCGCCAGACAAACTTTGCATAAAAACCTTAAGGCTTATAATTCTGGCCGGAAGTAGAAAATAAGAAGTGATAGTAAAGATTTAAAATAAAATAAACGTTAGTAAAACTTAAGATCCTTACAACGGGACAATAAATCGTCTTTCGGCCTTTGCGATTCTAACATTTAAACTAGTGAGGAACCTTACACAAAAAATATTTTAATGGTTTTATAAATAGTGAGGAAACAAAACTGGTGCATTTACAATAACAAATAAAATAACTGAATAAATTTTTATCTTACTTTTTTAGTTTTCCTTATATTATTTCATATATTTATCTTATAACGTGTAAATCGCAGTGAAATATGTATACGTAATTTAGAAATATAAATTTCCTAATCCTCCATAAATTAGATACACGAAATGTCAAAGAAAAATAACTACGATGATATTCCCAAAGTCTTTTCATACAGAAGTGCATTACTAAATTTCCTATTTGAAATTAAAGTATCGTTTTTGAAGCAATAAATAACTGACTGTTTAATTTTTCCTTATTTGTAAATATCTTACGTTTATCTTCATATAATCATATTGAAAAATAATAATAATCTACAACTTAATTCTCTCATAATTGTATTATAACTTTCAAAGTGTCTATGAAGAACACGTAATATAGGATTTCATATTCAAGATACAAAATGTTTTCTTCCCCTAGAGCAAGGATTATGCAAGAAGATGTGATCGAAGTTTTCAGACATTTTGATTAAAAATTAAATTGAATTTAAAATATCTTATCTCGTTTTACCTTTAGTAATTTTAAAATCTTTTCTTCAAGCGCTCTTAAATTCAATAAACTGAGCTCCTTCACCAAACTTTAATATCGACATAAAGGTAAGTATTAGAAATACTTGCATATGAAAAATTAATCATCTTTGATAGAATAAATGAAGCTTATATAAATCATTTCAAAAACTCTCATGTTATATGTTTGATTTATTACGGTTTTAAATATCTAAGTATTTTAATTTACGAGTAATATCCATTCGCAAATCAAAAAAGTGACAGGTGTTCAATTTTACATTCTTAATCTAGCAGAGAGAAATTCTTTATGTCTAAGAAACTCTTACTCAGGATGAACATTCCAAAACGATTCAGTGATGACGACCAGAAACAGTATTTTTATTTAACAAATATAAAGCTTGTGCCCTTTTATTTAAAACCAAAAGTGACTATAATGCATAGTTAACCATCAAAAATTAGTTCTGTAAGAATTTTAAATTTTACTAACGTTTATTTTATTTTAAAACTTTGCTATCTTCACTTATTTTGTATCAGCCAGAAAAAACGCGAACAAATTTGGTTATGCAAAAGTGCTTGCAAACTGTTAAGTATTTAAGTTAGGCTTTTAGCCAAGAGAGAGTTACAAATATACTACTCGCTGCCTTACTACGCGCGCGCTTTTCAGTCAGTTCCTGTCTGCCTTTAAGGTCAGAACTTAGTTCTCTTTGATATTTGAAGACGTATTGTAGTTTCCCGCATTCTGCTCACTGCATACGTAAAGTTTAAAAGGCCGATCGTCGCGTTACTAGCTTTTGTAAAGTTTCTAAGTTTAGTTCTTATTTAGTTACGTTAGTTTTACTTCTTATTTTTTACGTTTCAGACCATAAGTACTGTCTTTATCCCGAAGGGCGGGATCGGATATACGCTGTGATAAATAAAGGGTGATTTCACATTTGTACTCTATCTTCTACACTCGCATAAACATAAGTTTTGAGTAAACTCCCTGTTCCTACTCAGGACTTCAGTAATGTTTCCAAAGGCTATTAAAATGAAACAGAAGTCTTGAAAGAAGTTATTCAGTTTAAAGTTTGAGATTCAGCCACGCTTTCACAAAATAAGTCATTATAATGCACTCTAATTACATTCCAAGTGAAGACAGGCATTAGCATATGCGGCTATTAAGCCTTTGGTCTGGATTCGAATCTTAAGTAACAGCAGCCTGTCTGTACCTAATGTGCGAATTCGAAAATCAACGTATGATATTGGTGGTTAAGAATACCGATAAGATATCCTTAAAAAGTATTCCTTAAAATGCTCTTGATCAATCCTTTTCTTGATGTGGAATGTAAATTAAAGTTTTCTCCAGAAGGCATTTTATGAAGAGATCCCTACTTTTAAAATAGCTGTTATAATTAATAAAATAAATTATAATGACTGAAGTGGCTTACAACTTATTTTCCATTTTTGGAGGTTTATAGCAGTGATTACCGTGGATGAGCGGGTTCCCATGAATAAAAAGAAATTACAAGTAATGGTAGAAAATAAAAAAGTTATATAATAAATGCTTGTGAGGATTTATTTAAGATACTTAACAGTTAATTTTATTTTGAAGCAATCGTTCCTATTGATCTCGCTTTCAAACCAGCATTCTTACCAGACTATGAATGAATTCGCACGTGTGTATTCAAATAAGGTAAAAAGAAGTTAGTTATGCGAAGATGATTTTAGAGAGTGTTCTGCCTACCTGAAGATCACGTTGTTATCTTTGACTTACTAGCGATCACATTGATTTCTGCGGCATTGAGCGCTTCTAGACATTAGGCTTGTTTAAGCCAGAGCTTGCCTGTGCGTTAAGTAACCTGTGAAAAGCCGTTAGACTAACTTAATTCTGTCCTATTTTTAATTTATTTGTTACTTTTCGTGTTAAGCCAAAAGTGTTGGATTTTTTGTAAGCATGAGTCAGTGCCATCTGTAAATAATATTGAGTTAATAAAGGGTCCTTTACACCCTTTCTCTGGACTTTGTCGTACTTAAGAGTTAAGAATACAACGCTACAATGTCGAATACAATGTCGCTAAGAATACAAAACAGTATAACCTAATAAAAAACAAAACACTCAGTAAGTTTAAATTTGTCGTTGAATAAAAGGGAAAGCAATTACGAGGATAGAGGATATTACCATTACTCACCAAGATATGTACAAATTCGGTGCAGTTAGGTGTAACAACCTCCGTCTATATCTGTCATATTACACAATTCCTTACGCTGCCTTTTCCTTTGTGTCACGGGTCAACAGAGGCCGAGCGGGAAAGGTAGTTGAACACTGGTATTTCGCTCCGGGTGTAGAATCCTGGCGAACTGCGGTAGAATCCGGCGAAAGCCTGCTGCATGGGTGTTTTCATCTTTTTCCCCATGCGTAATGTGTATGTGGCCAGTTTCTTTTAATACAAAAGCATCTCTCCCGTTAGGAAGATAGCCCTCGAATGTTGTGCCTTAGTTAAATAAACCAACCGCCTTGTGTCACTGTGTATCGTACAATATGGTTGACACTCAGTCATATTTTCAGTATTGATTGAATCATAAAGTCTGTTATGTTGTTCTTTTTCTTTACAAATACACCTTTTAAATCACTTTGATTGTGAAGTTTTATTTCAAGTTAGAGTGTGTTCTTTCCAATTTGTTAAATGCAAAGTCATTCATACATGAAAATTAATTAAATAATTAAAATTCAGAATATCGCAGAGAACTGCAACTGGTGTGAAAAATATCTCTGATCTGGCGTTTGGTCGAGACACGTTTTTGAAGACAACTCATTTCAGTTAAACTTGAACTTTCACACTGAAAATTGGCAAAGTATCCAATACTTTTTCATAAATAAACTCAATTTCGAATGCAAAATAATTCTGTAACTGTTTTCAAAATGTCTGTTATTGCATGATCAAAATTTTATATTTTTAGGAATCATGTATTAAAAAAAATAAAACAGAAATATTTTACACACTTAAAACATTTTTTCCAATAAATGAACATTCATTTACAAACGAAATCACACACATAATAATAATTCACTTTAAGTAGTGAGAAGAACAATTGGATTTCAGATCCTTTCAATGAAGATTTCTTTGCAGCAGCGACAAAATTATTATTCTCTGAGAAAGAAAATCTTATTGATTATACTTTTCTAACCTTATTTATTACGAGTTATTAATTTTAATGTATTAAAATAATACAATATATATATATAGTAATAGTAGGATATACTGCAGGAATATTGGAGAGGGGGGAGGAGGTCGTAGAATCTGTAGGTCCAAATTAAGGATACTCTATAATTACGATCTTAAGAGATATGTGAAATTAAAAAAAAGTTCGGAATGCTATCAGAGCTCAATCGCAGAGTGTACTCCGAAATTCTTAAATTTAAAGGAAAGAGAATTTTTTAATAAAGATTAATTAAGAATTAGAATTCGTAATTTCGTTTTTACTTCCTTGTACGAAGTATTGTAATCGCGAAAAGTTTCAGGCAGCATATTTAAACGAAAATATCCATTTTGACCGCTATCGAATGCAATTTAACGATATTTTTGCGTGATATCTGTGCGTAAGGACAGAATAAAATACTCTTTTCCTTCAAAAAAATTATAAAACTGCTTTAAAATTAATTCCGAAGAGAATTTTTCATGGCGTCTGTACGTATCTCGCATAACTCAAAAACGAGTAACCTCAGAACGTTGAAATTTTGTATATAGGACTGCTATAACATGTAGATGTGCACCTCGTATTTTGGTTGCAATCGGCCGCACCAAACGTATATAAATATATTTGTATATATATCCACTCTGTTACCCGGCTCAGTGATCTCAGTTTCTTTACTCTTATATGTTTGTAAATTGTACATTTTTTGCTTTAAAAATGATTGTATTATGTTGTTTTTATCTTCCGGTTAAGGAATTTATGCCTTTAGTAAATCTGTGTGCGATATTTTTAGAATTATCAGCAATTTTAAAGTTGTTTAATTGCCACTAAGCCTTTTTTTAATGGCGGCCATTGATGTTTACATTTAAAACAGGAGACTAGTGGATTTGTTGCCAATCTAGAAAAACTTAGCTTCGCAACAACAAAGATAACGCATTCATTTATTATTGCCAATTAAATCATGCTTAATTCTTTCTGGAATTTTTTCATGTATTTTTGCCTTCTCGCGAAGTGAGAACTGAATTAATTAAATGAGAAATACTCAATCGTCTGTGAAAAACTGGTTCTTTTTTGTTTTGTTTGCTTAATTTCTTTTATAGATCATTCTAGCTTTATTACAGTATTTGAATAGAACATGTGGCAACGATTAGATAATTCTATTCTTTAAATGATATAAATTTTGTGCATTATGAGTTATAATATGAACGAAATATATACGTTAACTGTTATATAATTATTGGATTATATAACAGTTAACTTAGTTTCCGTTATATAATTATTATATAAGTTAACTGTTATATAATTACTAATACTGTTAAGTGAATCTACCGCCAGAGTGCCCCTATGGTAAACAAATACTAGAGTGAGTTTTAGAGAATGCATTTATTCTACTGCGGTTTATGCGCTGTCGGCGAAGTAGATTTAATTCAATCCAATAGGTTTAAATGAAATGCAAGAAAAAATGCGTATAATTTAATATTCCAATTTAATATTCCAATACAAGGAAGTCATGTGGTGTACACATCAGATTTCTTTTTTATGTTTTCGCGAAACTAAAAGAATGGTCATGTCAAAATTTCAACTCCCGGAGTAGAATACATGGAGCTTTGAAAAACGTTTCTCTAAATAATGTCTCAAAACCAATAATGATACCTAAGGTAGGACAGATATTGTTACATTAAAAAATTGAAAATGAATAAGAAGAAAATACACAATTATATTAACAAAATGCGTAAAAGAAATGGAAGCAGAGGAAAATAATTATTATTATTGAACTTATTATGAATATTTCATCATTATTACATTATAACAATTTATTTTCGGTCCACTGAAAGGTTCTAAATCGATACTGCCTATTTTTCGTAAAAAATTCAAACTTCTACCCACACTATTTAAAAAAATTAATACTTAGAATAATTATTTATACTACTATACATTTATACTACTATAAAAGCTGAATAAAATTTGCAGATACATATTTAAGCAAATGGCTTCTGAACATTTATTCATAATGAATACTTTTAATGCAGTAAAAATTCCTAATTTTAATTACCTAAAATGAATTTAATACATTGTAACTTTGGCTGGAAATCTGAACATATACGTATATCGCTGCTGGGCTTGAAAATTTTATAAATATTATGTACTTTCAACAAAGGCTATGATAGATTTTCACGGTGTTTGTTGAAATGGCCAAAATAAGTTTATTAAATTTTTTTTTTTTTCTGCACACGAATAATTTTGAAGTAAACGCTTTCTTTAACTAATCTCCGAAAAGGATATCTTCATATTCTTTGGGAGGGACTCTGCCTCATATGATACTGTTATTAAGATACAAAACAAGCAAGCCTCCCTATTTATCGATTAAGACATGCTGACGATATTGCAGGAGTAAAACTACTCGCAAACATGACTATGAACTCCATTCCCTAATAAGCAATAAAATACAAAACGCTTTATTGTTGCTTGAGAAAAGGTTCATAGCTCCTCATAAAACTGTCTTCATAATTTATGTGCAGAGAATGTTGTCAATATATTTATTTTCATAACCATGGTTTCACTCAAACGTTCTTAAATGGTTTATTGTGCGTTACGGTTTACAGATAATTCTCTTCTAGTTCTATTCCAGTGAACTTAAACCAGATGGCTGAAGGTTTTATGTTTTTCCTCCTGTGTGATGGAAATACAGGCAAAACACAGTTATAATGCCTCGTACAATCACATAATTCTTTAGCACTGATAGCGCTATATAGAATACTTTACCATCTAACAATCAGTCAAACAATCCGATTCAAATCCTAACTAATTTTCATTTTTACGTATAATAAACTACACTATATTACTTGAAATCTGACGTCCAAAGACATTTATAAAACTTAGGCTTTCAAGGTAAAAAGGTGACCTATGCTTACGTAGTTAAGTAGGTGTTTTTTTCAGATGTTTCGCAAATGCGAAAATTATTTATACGACATCGATAATTTTATATTCTTGTTTAAAATAAGGACTTATATTCATTATTTTCATTACGTATCTAAAAGATATGAAGCCTTGAGTAAAATTTAGTTTTAAAAAATTTATATATATCCCTCCTTATCTGCGTTTCATGTTGCCAGGCTAACTCAAAATAGTAGACTTTGAAAGTGTAAATAGTAATAAAATATACGTAATATGTTACATCGTGACAATATACATGCCAACAAATTATCGCAAGTCTTTCAAGACAGAATAATCTGTTAGCTACTAAAAAATAAAACCGCCGTTATATACCTTAAATGCTCTTTCATAATATTCTTCGTTCATTCAGCTTAACATCAGAATACACTCATTAAATCTGTAACCTAAAACTCAGAATAATTACCCAATGAGGGAATAATATATCGTTAGTTAGAATTACAATGACAGCTCAAACATTGTAACAGCCCACTGGCTCGTCATTTTGATTTTCCCATAAAAAAGCTAAAAAAAAGATGAAAGCAAAGGCAAAAAACTTTTTTAATGAAAGTTACTGAATTTTTTCATACATTTAATGAGCTTTTGGCGGAAAGAGAAAGGAGAATGCAGACATTTCATTAGTCTTAGATGATTATTTCATTTATAGGACAAGAAACGGGTATTTACGGAAAAGTCACATTTCATTAAAAGGCAGCGTAGCACGCAACGTTTTCAATAAGGTTTAAGACTATGGTAAATGATTCAAAATGCGAAGCTGCGGTGTTTTAATTACGGTAGCAAAAATTGCTTTTCCGCCAGAGAAATTGTTTCGTGGGGTTTGGGTTTACGAAGGAGTTTACGAGGAAAGTAAGGAATGTTATTTCCAACACAATTAGTATTCGTGATTTTAGACAGTTGAATTTCTTTTTTAAGAAGAGGCGGCATACTAATATAATTTCATTATTATTTTATTGTAGAGTACTAGTTCAATAAAGCAATGATTTGCAAATATTATTCATAAAATTTTGCGCGATTTTTCAGCTCTTTTTGAAATTACTTATTAAAAATAGTTTTTGATAAATATTGTTTACTAATAAAACCATAACAACATTTTTAATAATATAAAATTTCACATATAAAGAATTAAATATTTTATAATATTTCTTTTAGAATAGAAATAGGTAGAATTTTTGCAACATTTTCTAATTAAATACAATGCCGTTTCATTTGATAAGTTTTCAAAACGAAGAAAATGTTTTCATGCAAACGCTAAACATCCAAAATTTTAGAATGCAGAATCATTAGACATTTGGAGTAAGGAATTTTGAAATATTAAAAGTACCTTCGGCGGAAATTGAACCCGAGTCTTCCAACTGCTAGCTGTATTTGCTGATAACATTACATGAATGCCTGGGAGAAATGGTTTAAATGCTTTACGAATTTCCTCTAGGTTAGGTTAGGTCAGGCACTTGAATGAAATATCTAATTTTTAAGTCATTTGCAACAGAAGCGGAGAGCTATTACTTACTGTAGAGCTCGTATACAGCATACTATATTTATTAAGTTCGCTAACTGTAAAGAAACTGGCTCTTTTTTATGCTGTGCATGAAGAAAAAGCGAAATCCTTATAGTCCCCTACCCATTTTATTATCGAGCAATGTAACAGGAACAAATTATCAGATTTTAGTGAGAAGTTGTAATAAATATTTAACGTTATGTTTTCATTTTGTTTAATGACATCGAATACTTCTATTCATGATATTTGGAGAGAAAAAAGTTGCAGTGTATTTGGAAGGTAAATGGTTTTTTCTGACAGAATTTCATTACTGTTCTATATTTATAATTGCAGATGATTAGTAATTTAAAAGTAAGTCAGTGCTGTAACAAATGTTCAATATTTTATTTGCATTTCTAAAGTTGTTTTATTCATTTAATTATTTTATAAAAAAAAGTATAATTGTTTAGCTTTAAATTTTGAACAATTTTGTGCGAAAAATTTGATTCGTTAAACAAAAATCGCATAAATACTAAAAATTTTGTTCTGTAGAAATTAGGCAGTTAATACTTTTGGTGCACCATCAAATGCCATTGCAGGTAAATTATGGCTTCTAACAGATCTTCTAGTAGAGCATATATTTCAAATTTACGTAAGCTATATGTTAAATGGGACATAGCAAATGATATGGTCTGTGAGCGCAGGTGCAGTTTTGAATACAAAAATTATTTTGCTTACCTGAAATCGAATTTAATTATTTCATTTATTACAGAAAATACGTTTAAAGAAATATTTTAATTAGATTAAAATAACATTTAATTCGATTTTGCGGTGTGAAATGACATAATAAAGCTCAAGAAGATAACATATTTGTATACTATCTCTAATCTGTAAAGCAAAATAAAGATGACTGTAATGCATATGCACGTTTTGCGAAATTATCCTGACAGATTTCAGTAGAAAATAAAAGACAGCAGGATAAGCAGTTACATTTTCATTGATGAGTAAAGTAAACTGAATTTCCATTAGTTCGTCTTCATTATGTTAAAATAGTGGGAAAGGCGCAAATTAAAGAAAATATGTTACATAACGAATAACTGTATTTCAGGAAAAAATATCCTTTTTTTTTTTTTTTTTTTTTTTTTTTTTTTTTTAAGGATATCTATTTCGTAATGAAGTTCGATTTTAAATTCAAGATAAGTAAAAATGAATTCCGAATTTAATTATTGCAAAATCAAGGTTTTTCATAAACACTGCATGCGAATCCAAATCATAACAAATCAAACAGTAAAATATTGAGTAGCATTTTAGTTACTAAGTAGAGCAGTAGAACAAAACTATATTCTTTCAGTTCTTTATACCATCTGTCAAATGCATAAAGTGAGTCTCTTTTTTTCTCCTAATACCAAATTCAAAAGGAATACTCTTCGAAAACCACAGCCTAGTAGTATTATAAACAAAGAAATATTTCTCTGGCGCACGATGATATTACGCCATGACACATTTCAAAAGATGCGACCTCGTATTCAACTGACAGCTGGAAAAATCTAATATTTTCAACTAAGCCAATTTTTCTTATCCGTTAAACTTTAATCTCGGGCGTTGTATTCCATAAATGCATCCATGAAAAATATATTTCGTAAATGCTCCAGTAATTCCAACAATTACTAACGGTAATGGCGTCTGGCAGGAATAAAGGTTTCTGAAAGCTCGCTTTTTTAGATACTTTTCACAAAATATGTAATTATCTGCGATGACAAATCTCTGTTGACGCTTAAAACTTCCGCTTTTCATATCGTAGCGAGAGAAACGATAAAAAACGAAATGGCGAATATTTTAAATTAGCTATTTTAATTTTTGATTCTCTCGTTTAATTAACCTTACGGCGCTCTCTCATAGAATTATACAACAACAAAAGTGGATTAAGTCTTTTAATTTGACGTCGGTTTTTAAAATGATGGAAAATAATATGCTTATTTTCTGTTATAGTAAGCTTTTGTAAGGGTTAGTAGTAAATATTAAAAGAAGAGCATAAAACGAACAACGCTTATATATTTTTGTTACTTGTTGTCTCCGTAAGTTGAAATAACTTACATTTATACAAAGTAATAGACCTGTGTTACTATAAAGTTAAAGCTTAGAATTGCTACTAATTCAATTAAAACCTGAAAGAAAAGCATTCAAAATATATTCGTCAACTAATTAGAGATTGTACATTCATCAAAACCTAAATTTATATGTTTTTACAGTTTCCTGTCGTACAGTATAAATACAAAAACTCGCACGAATAAGGTAGAGGGATTTCCATGACTTAACGAATAATTTTCTAGAAACTGGTTATCAATAGACATGCATACCAGATGCTTGAAATCAGTTTCAGTAATCAAAAGTCTAGCAACCTAGTCTAGTAATCAAAGTCTAGAATAAAAATCACCGAAAACAACAAAATGAATAGTGTTCATTATGAAACCAGAAACATTATTCTTCAGAAATACCGCATACTTCACCTTCTACATTACTCCAAAGAGACAAACATGGATTAACCACGCTACTTAAGCATTAATCTTCATTCAAATCATTACTCTTGTTGCAACAAATGCTTACTTTCGTTGCAGTAGATTAATGTACTATCCCGAAAATAGCCTCCTGGTAATAAGAAATCAATGCATTGAAAACCGAAGTTCTGTTATTTCAGTTAAATTCAAAACTAGAAATATTGAATATTATTTAAAATCCAAGTAATATTTGCTTCTACAATTTGGAATACAAAATCGCCGGCAAAACATTCTAACCTTGAAAACGCATAGAAACTGAAACTGTGTTTTTAAGATATTAATTGCTCCTATATCATATGTCTACAAGTTATTCATTATAACTTGACATAAGCTACAATTTAAAAACTGTACAAATATCAAATTACCATATGAAACTTAAAAACAAATAAGTAAAAGAAGAAGAAAAAGTAAACCTGCGAAGTTATTTAAAAATAAGGTTAAAAATTGTGTATATTCGAATGTTCTAATGTACATGAACACAAAATTGAAAAGTCGTTTAATATGCCTTACTGTAGTCTGGTATTGAGAGGAATAAATATTTAGCAAACTTTGCAGCAGCCATTATTCGAAACAATAAACTGACATTTAAGATAATTTTCGAATGTCAAAACACCAGACTACGTTTTTTAAAATTTATATTAGACACACACACACACACACATATATATATATATATCATTCTAATAGGAAATTGTAGAATAACTCAGTCACTTACCTAAAACTAGGTCTTGGAACCAAATATTGGTATTTGTTAATGTGCAGAATCATGGAAAGTTAATTACATTAAATAAAACCTAGAGCATGTAAATTGAATATTAAATTTTCATGTAATTATACAATTTACTTCGGATTTGTACACATTAATATTGTAAGTCAGAATGAAGTAATTGTTATAGAGAAACTGATTTCAAACGAATTCATTTAGAGTATTTATGGTTCTCCGATAACGGCTAATAGTGCGCATTTCCCTGAAATTTAAGTTTCATATTTTATGCGCTTATGATTATTCGAAAAACTTTGCAAAAATTTACATAACTGTAATATAATCTTTTTA
This sequence comes from Stegodyphus dumicola, assembly GCF_044657685.1. Taxonomy (NCBI): domain Eukaryota; kingdom Metazoa; phylum Arthropoda; class Arachnida; order Araneae; family Eresidae; genus Stegodyphus; species Stegodyphus dumicola. The sequence goes on along the minus strand of NC_140772.1, from coordinate 159,394,186 downwards.
CCTTTCTGTAATGGTAGCAGCTTACGTATCTCTCCGACGTAGTTCTTTCTAAAGTTTAACCAGAGATTCGCTTAAAAATTGTCGGGTTATTGCAATATAACTAAAAACAGAGAAATAACAGCATCAAGAGAATGCAGAAAACTGAGAATATATCGCTTATTGTCCGATGTTGTTCAAAATGGTGAATTTCAAGTAAATAGCAAAGGTAACTGCAATCAGTACATGACAGGACGTACCGCTGTATGATACAATTCGTTTAACAGCACGTCACCGAACAGAGCAACGATTGGACTGGCATGGTGATATGTTTTTCTCCACCTCATTCGTCTAAATTAGGCAGATAGCCCTCGTGTGCTTTGCCATAACTGAATAATCCAATCCAAATCCGTCTAAATTACAATGGATTTAAGATAAATACTTTGACAGTTCTGTGTGCGAATACACACTTTCAAATAGAAATAGTGAAGTAACAAAAGAAAAAGGTATCCTAAAATGGTGCACACACAATTAGTTGATCTCAGGAAGTGGAGATGACCCGTAGATATGGTAACAGCACTAGCTGTTAGAACAACTTCAATGAAACAGCAAATTGAATAACAACTTTATAGTTACATAAAGTAAGACATAGCTACAGAAAATAATAGTGTAAGACAAAATTTCATTTCGGAATCGTATGAGTTCTCAAACAATTGCCAAATATTTTATTTATTTTTTTTTTTTTTTGACAGAAAGACATTAAACATCGTTTTCATTTAGGCACAGGTGATATTCGTCATGTTTTTTTAAAATAGTCCCCAAAACATAATGCAGCGCACACTATTAAATTAGTTTATAGACTACTATTCCTCTCGCACGAGACTACACGATTCTAGCGTGGGATCAACTTAGCATATAGCCTTATAGCATTGCTAGCAGTCAACAGAAAGCGGTTAAATGGCTTAAAAAACATTCATTTTTATTGCCTCAGCCACTCAAACGAAAAAGTATTCTTAACTACGATTATCCAAACACCATGTAGAGACACAATCATAACCTCTTTGGATAGTTATAATCATACACCCCTTTATTCATCCTCTCTTTCGCCAGAATATTTTTCAGTTCTATGTCTAGCCTCTTCAAAATATGATATATTTAACCCCTCTTTGTTATACTTTTCAATTAAAATCAAACTATTATAACGGTATAGTTTATATAAAAGAAGAAAACTATCCATGACAAACACTTTCGACCTTGAGGAGTTAAATTACATTTACATCTACAAAAATCTGAAATAAGATGCCATAATTTACCAAATAATTGCAAAGCTACAGTAATTTAAGTAAGCTTAAACATAATTATCACTTATTTTCTTGGTCCATATTTACTACAGAAGACTGTTTCTAAAGGAAAATGGTATGAGAAAAGAAGTTTCTCGAATTTCTTAATTTGGCTGTTGACAGTAATTTTTGTGAATGATGACCTAAACTCTAAAATAACGCTTATTTGGCATAAATTTAAACAGTAGCTGGTGTCTTGGCATCTAAGTCTTGAAATACAAATAAGCTTTGCTTCTGAAGCTTAAAAATATCTCAACAAAATTAAAAATTCTTATTTGATTTTTATCCTCATCCATTTACACATTTGTCTCCTTTGCAAGTTTCTAATTTCCTTTGGGGAAGAAACTACTCAGCATTTGAAACCACTCAACGATCCTGACTGCATTTGCATTTCTTTTCTTACATACACAATACACGATCTTGCAAGATTGTGGATATATATGTAAAATATAAAATAAGAAAATAAATCTCTAATAAATTACTAACTTAATTAATAATAGCTCATTAAATTTCTTCTTTAGATTTTTATATGACCTTCTCTTAGCATCTGCAATGCATCAAAATTTATCTCGACTGCGTCATTTCTAGATATGACATAACAACTCTGATGAAATTACTAATTCGGAAATTCAACCGATACTTTTTCTGTGTGGATAACTGTGCACTTTTGCCTCTACCTCTGTTCTAGTTAAGACGCTGTCTCGCTGCTCTCTTCCTATCGCAACAGTATCAAAAATGTAAATGTTCAGAGTGCCAAATGAACTGTGGCTGTAAACATCAATTGAAATATAGATGAATATTTAATATGCCTCGACTTCCACGTTTGCTGTTTATTATGGATTCATCATTCTATGCTAAGTTATTTAAAATCAAATCTTCAAATCCCATGATCTCATTTGATAAAAGTATTGGATAGATCTTACCGAACTTCGATAGTAGAAATAAAATTATCATTTGAGCTCAGAATAGCTAATTTCAGTTATTTCGCTTTATCTCACAATTTATGTAACAAAAATAAAAAGAAAGATTCAAAATAAGATCTAAGACCTAAAGAAATAACGATTAAAAGCTAATAAAGAATTTACAATACATAAGTGACCAATATACTCATAATGTAAAACTCTGTTATATATGAAACGCATTTAAAAACACATGAAAGGAGCAGATTTAAAAACTAGTAAAATACAACGATTTAACTGTAGAAATGCGATGAATTATAAATCATATTTAAAATAAATTAGTTGTCTATTCAAAAAGGTATAAAGCGACTACCTCATATACAGTAATCCGAAAATTTCAAATGTCGCCAAAGCGTTTGACATATTTCAGATTTCCAGATTACTAAGATAGTGGCCACTTTAACAAAGAAGTTCAAAAAAAATCTTTCAATATTTACGTAAACTGAAAGAAATTTTTTGGTGTCAAAAATCGCACTAGGCTTTAACGCTCAGTAAAATTCACTACAGTGCTTGTATGGAATGAAAAAGCTGATCAAAATTTCAGAGAGCAACATAACTATCTTCATTAAAAACAAAAAAAAATAACAATCATACAAAACATCAAATATAATATGCTTAATATACTTCTCTTGTACGAAACCAAATTATGTTGATAAAGATTTATGTAGGAAATATCCTTACAGATAAAAATTATGAATTTTATTCCTCTATAGTAGGTTTATTGCTGGGAACAGAATGCAGGTAAAGTATAAAATGAACGTGAGTTTCTTGTGCTTCTTATATACCAAACTCAAATTTGTATTTTGGAACTATAATAAATGCAAAGATTAAACTCCCGTTTACGAAAAACTATTGATTACTATTGTTTACCGCTATATTGCACAAAAGCCTGGAATTAAACTTTATGCGATAGCTTTAGATTATAATGCTGATTTAACGCCTATTTTGATGATTTTTTTTATAATATTTTAATGATTATAACGCCTATTTTGAAGTAACACTAGTTGGCTAGCCTAACATCGTGGAGTAATATAGTATCCAAGACTGTCAGCGCAAGCGTGGAACTGCCTTGTGGCACCATTTATGTGGATTTTTTGCCCCATATATTTCCTTCTGCCTCCCTTCTTCTTACCCAATTTTATTGAAATATTTTATACATATGTATTATCTATGGTAATATAAGATTGCACAGGTGCAAGTAGAAGTAGGCGGAATACCAGAATTTCGCCATTAATCACATACTCTCACCGCACTAAATGTGCAGGTCTGCCCAATTTTGATGGCGAGCACTCAGGGGATCTTCCCTTTTTCCCTATCACTAAACCATTACACAGGACTTTTGGATTCTCCATTATTTTAAGCGATCCCATATCGCATAGGCATTATACATTTAGTATAATAAGCATTATACATATAGTTAGGAACATTTATGCCTTCTAAAGGATTCGTACTCGAATGAACTGATACCGCATCACTAACCACTATATCGACCAGAGCTATTCTACAATATTCTACAGAAATGTTTTCAAAATTAAATAATTCAACTCTCGGTGTTGAATTAATTGGTGTTTGAGCTGAGAAAAGACTGGAGGAAAAAAACACGAAAATGTATGGCAACTCTTAACGCTGCATCGGGAATTCTAAACGTATACTGGTTTTAATACTATGATGGTTTTAATTTTTTTGTAATTTGGCTGTTAAATTGTGTATGGTGTAAGTGCAAAGAAAATGATACTTAATTATAAAGCTAAACGGATAAAAAAATGGGTTTGTAGGAGTAAGTGTAACAGGAGTTTGGTTGGCTGCGAGCTTAAAGCGCAAAAAAAAACGTTGACGAACACTTTTGGACGACGGTTAAAATCTAAAACCTTTCATATTTTTTTAATATTTATTTTTCCGTTTCCTGTATCAAATGAAGTAATAATGTTTTTAAGTTAAACGAGTTTATTTCATTAAAATACAAACATTAATCATTTGACTGTCATAACATTTATGATCATTCGAGACTAAAAATAAAATCGTGGTGTCCCTACTGATAGCGTATTTTAAATTCCGATTATTTTAATCGGAAAGAAATGGCATAAAAATTTCGAATATTCAAGTTTTCGATTTTGGGCTAAAAACTAAATACTTTATCCAAAAATATGTAATTTATCCACGTTTAGAAATTCTAAGACCAAAATCTTTCATTAAAAAATATAAACAAGCACTAGCAAGCCCACCAGTTGACAAGAGAGATGTCTGGTGTGGGAAAAATAAATTTACCAGTTGATATGATAAAATCATATCAGCTAGTAAAAAAGTATGTTTATAAACATTCTATGTTAGAACTTAATTCATTAGCTGAGAAGAAGTCTCTCTGACAAAAAACTACTGTCAAATCGCATTCATGGAAGTCAAAACCCACCGCTCAGCCGGTATAGTGGTTAGAGAAGCTGCTGTGCCAGAGAGACCGTGTTCGAATCTCGGAGAAGGCATTAATGTTTGTAAACGTACAGTGTCAGTGCGGCATGGAAGCACCAGAAATATGCGGCGAGCCGAAAGTTCGAGAGGTGGTGGTAAAGGAAGAAGGGTGGAGACTTCGGACCCTTTCCCCTGGGGTGCTCTCCATCAAAATTGGGGGTGGAACTGAGCTAAATCGCACTGTCACCTGTAAAATGCTCAAGGCTGTTGCCAACGACAGGTGCTCCTTGTGCTGTTATACGCCAGACTGAACAACAGCAACTCAAAACCCGACTAAAAGTTTTAATAATTGTATCTGGACACGCATACCAAAAACTGTTTTTGTGAGTGTCATCACATTAAAATTAGGTTTATTAGATGCGGTAATATGTTTTAATGATAGTGTAGAAATTCGCAATAAATAATGGAATTATTGGGAATACAACCAGAGTATTATAAGGTAAAGTTTTTGCGAAAATAGATTGCGATAGAACTCGTAAGGCCCATCTCGCTTACCAAAAGCTTTCTAAAATGGCTAGAAAGAAATATAAGTTAATAAAACAAAAATAACTAGATGCAGAAATGCTAATTCAAGATGATTATGGTGCAGGAAAATATTAAAATGATTTCTTTTTTTATAATTATTAGTGTTTAAATTGTTTTTTCATTCTTCTCGAAACGTGTTTTCTTTTAACTTTCGGTACACTTTTCTTGAAAACTATTCAGCCTAGAAGGTTTAAATTGTCCACAGTTGTTTATCTTAACTATTTCTTTGAAGTAAGTAGGTTATGAAATTTATGATCATTAGTTTTCGATATATTAAAAATTTAATACTATTTTTTTCTATGATTTTCAAAACATTTTACTAATTTAGTTTTAATATTTTTTCTTTTTAGGTAAAATGTAAAATATTGCTTATTATTCTTAAACGATATGTTTTTAACCATCATGCAGAATTTGAAAGGAGTTCGACGCAGTATTTTTTAAGAAACGTGTGCCAAATTCGCACAGTATCACAGAAGATTCGTCAAAAGTAAGAGAAATTAAACAACTGGGTTTTAAAGACATTAAGCTTTAAATGTACACTTTGTGTGTTTTATATAATCTACAAGCTGTTTATTTCAAATGAAAAAAAGAATTTAGAGTATACGTTTATTTTGAAAAACGTTATACCATAATAACCTTTGTCCCGAAATAGTTGCATTTCGCCAGTCGATATGTCACATGTCCTCTTAAGTGAATTGAATATAATCATTCTTATGTATTTAATTTCTGTCTCATCATTTTTATTGTTCCTTGATATTCAATTAATGTTCCAATACAAGTTTTGTTATGGATGCGGGATATTTCATTTTTATTCGCATATAGTAAAGAATATTTTGGCAAATTATTTTTACTTTTTAGAGCATTTAAATTAAAGCCATATAATTTGAAACGTTTGTCATATATTTTATTTGAAATATATAACAAATATAATTCCTGATATGGAATAATTTAAGTATTTGTTTCAAATTCTTTAAGAATAATGGTATTTTAGCCTCAAAAATTGATCTCGGAAGCGCAGCAAATTTTCGTGTGAAAAGAAAAATAAATGGAATTTATTTTCTTATAAAACAGCTCAAAGATATATAATGCAAGGCAAATTACATTACATTAGATACATGCAAGGCAGATTAAAAAAATACAAGAAATTCAGACACTGAATATCATTTGTAGATACGCTAAAACAATTCCTTAATATGCAGTTTCAATTAGGTTACAGGCATAAAACAAATTAATATTATTCCAGACAGTTTGTGCCACAAATTACGTTGAATTCACAGCCACATTTAATTTAAAATATGGTATCGTTGGCTAAACATTTCAAATTAAATTAAATAAATTATTTTTTGGAGAAAATTCTTTAAAACTCGGTTATGTATTAATGTAAGAGAGGAGAAGAATAAAACAGAAATCTACTAATTAGATCTTAAAGTTTGTAAGTTATTTCCTTCGTAGTGCGTCGAAACATTTATTTTAATAAATTCGATGATTCAATTTCTACTTAAATAACCAAGAATAAATTTAAATTTAACTCAATGTATTAAAGCAATACTATTCACGCGTCAATTAGTACTACCCTTTAACTTAAAATACATTTCTTATTGAAGTTAAAAAGCAGTAAAATATTGTTGCTCGTATAAGAGCATGCAGTGTGCTTTTAATGACTAAAGCCTACCTTCCTCTAAAGAACTGTCAAATTAGAAATTTTCAATTTAATTAAAGCGCCGTATAGACTTAATTAACGCTTATGAAAATGATATCTCCAGAGATATGTTTTCAGTTTAACTTTTATTGGAAATTAGCAACTCAAATTAGCGGTACTTTAATCTGAGGTGCTTCAATTTTTACAGAGATAAATTGCAAATTAACAAGAGAATTAACGAAATATTTCCGGATATTAATTTCAAAATGTTCTCATTTGGAACCATAAGTTGCCATCTGATAACTATCAGTTTTGAATTTTGTATATTCCGTGAGCTTATCTTTTAATGAAATAAATTAATAAATTAAGGTTTTACTAACTTCTTCAAAGATATAAACAAGTACTAAACAAACAGTTTCACTAATTTTAAATTAAGTTATTTCGGTGCAAAAGTGAGCCAAGTCCTTGCAACAATTGAATGTTTGAAATTACTATACAAAATTCTTTTTTATTCTAATTTTACACATTTACTAAATCGGTTTCGTTGTAAAACAATGAGGAATGTTTGTCAATTGCTCCTTTTAAAAATATGGTTATTACAGTTCATAGATAATATACAGTTTCTGCTTTCGTACATAGAAGATTTCATGCTTCTTCTCAGAGACAGTCCAGGTTTAGGTTAAGTTGTGCTTTTCCAGAATATACCCAAGGGTCATTTGTAAATTATTTTTTCCAAACAACAATTATTTAAATAAGCAGATCGTCAACTTCAAGAAAAGAATGAAACAAAACCAGTGAAATATAATTCTATCATTCATCATAGAATTAGTAAATTTAACAAAGCATAATAACGGTAAAGTATAATCTAGGAATTAAATAATTATTCAAATCATGCAATAACAGTAGCTTTGTATATATTGTATACATTTTCATTTTCTTTCTCAACAAGATTTGTTGAAAAATATGTTCAAAAGCAGAAGTTTACAAATAGTGCAACTCATCATCGTCGCCGTAAGATTGTTATTCGTTTTCCTAAAAATATACTTCCTTGTCAACTCGGTGACAGTAAATTATGACCGATATCTAAATATGTTTTCAAAGAGTGAAAACTGCATTGTTTTATCTGCAAAATAAGAAATGATGAGAAGTTCGTGACCGATCACATTGCAATGCTTGTGATGTTACAGCATTTCTCATTCAGCTCAGTTTCTTATGGTGTTCTGATTTCTTCACTCAGTAGCCATCATTCATCTTTCACCCTGACAGTATATGTATGTGAAGGACATTTTTTAAAAACCAGGATATAAAAGTCAAAGATTCATGTGCATTGTACGTCATATTTATCACCAGTTACGAGAATCGATATTTATTTTCAACCTGAGCCACTAAAATATTTTTTACATTAGATGTCATTGGGTTCTTTAATGAAAGCTGCTTTTAATATTCTGTATTTGAGAGTTAACACATTCAAATTCTGGTCTAAAAATTGTTGTGATTTAAACATCACTTTTGTTCCATTTCTCCACCCTACCCCCCTCCGAAAAAAAAGAAAAATAAAGAATAAGAAAGTTATTTAACGAGTACTTTGCTGAACAAAAAAAATCTTCAATATTTTCACAAATCGCCAGGAATTAAGGAATTTTTTAACTTTAATTAATTTGTTTAAAGATTTTTTGAGTGAGCGAACTGAAGTAGATTCCTTATATCCGAGGTTAATATTTTCATAAAATTTTAATTGAACAATAAAACGAACACCGTATAAAAACAGGAAGTTCGACATATATACAGGGTCTTTCTGCAAATTGGTTATAAACTTTCAGGAGAGATAGAGTACACTTAGATGATGGAAAAACGCATAGCAATACATGGTCGGAACGCTTTCCTGACCCGGTAGTGACGACACTAAACAAAAGAATGGAAGACCACGAACAGGGTGAGAATAATGTTTGTTTTGCTTAGTGCAGCGGAACCAAGAAATGCAAACAAAAACAGACGATCGTCATCAAAGAAGGTGTTCGAAGTTACGACTCGCACCGTGTTGCAAGAACCGTGCGTCAGGCATCTTCCATGCGTGATGCAGATTTGCCATGCGCCCAGAGATGTGATGGGAGTCCGGGGTCGTAATTTCGAACAGCTTCTTTGATGATGATTTTGTTTGTTTTCATTCTTATTTGCCGGTTTCTGTTGTACTACACGTAATGAAACATGTTTTGTCAGACTGTTCGGGCCCTTCTTGTTTTGGATTTTGTGTCGTTACTATCGCGCCAAGAAAGCATTTCTGACCGTGCATTGCTATGTGATAAATTATGCAAGTAACATTTAGACAAGTATATTTAAATAATAACAATCAAATTTCGAATAGGACTGAATGGAATTTTAGAGCGATGAGACATTAGTGATTGTAATAACAAATACATTATAAATTCTGTTTTGAAAAGTAATGTAAAATAATATCTTAAACACTAAAGCATGCTTTCAACGTGATAGTATATGCATGTGGGAGTTGATGTATGTCTGTTGTACCGACACAGTAACGAATTCTGTATTTTTAACTACATCCGCAACACGAGTGACTAATAAAAAAATGCAGTTGTTGTGCTGTACACTAATATACTATTTCAAAAAATAATCGAAATAAGAGTCATCCATTTTCTTGCACTAGCAACATATATTAGTCTTTAAACTTGGAGCCGTTTAGAGTAGCAAATAAGAATTTAAGGTTAGGAGAGCTGTGGTAACATGCTTCTAATTAGAAGAGAATGGAAGCTAGAAGCGATTGTAGAGGTAGGTATAAAAACAAAGTAAAAATGGATGCGGAAACAACAATAAATAAATAAATACCATCTCACAACTGCGTAACCGAGATTTCTTACCAGTATGTTTATAATAATCAAATAAGAATGTAAGCTCAGAATTTAAACGGCGTTCTGAAACATATCGATATACCTAAGGTTCTGTAAATGACTATTTCTACTCGTTATATTAGTTATCTCAAGAAACATGCATACACGTGGAAAAAGCGTTGTTGGACATATTTGAGTTGTTTATTACGGCTACATTGCAAACTGTTGGCACATAGCTTACACTTAAAAACTTTTAGCATATAAAAGTAACGGCATACCCACCCCCTTTTACTGCTCTGTACCGTCCACATTGTATCAGCGTGATACACAGGCATGAGCAGTTTTCTTCAAACTTAGGAAGAACCTCTTCATATGCATGTGGAAATTATCCTCGCTTCAAACAATGTAATGCAAATTTTCTTTTCTCTTTCTTCCTCTCCCCCTCATACTAAACGAATGAATCACTCTGAATTAGATAATAAATCGATGGTTTAAAATGAAGGTTGAAAGTTGTCAATTAAATTAATATTGAGCGATTCCGAAACGAAACTGCAAACTGCGATACTTATGCAATATTTTTGTCAAGAATTCATGGAAGGAAGTAACTTCAACCACAATCAGTAACAGATTTATCAAGAAGAATTTTTATTACGAAGTTCAAATGAAAGCAATATATGCGTTGCCAAAGAATGGAATGAAATTCACAAATATATCGATTTTCAGACTATTTACATATCGACAACCATTTAGCAATTGTCTGAACATATATGATGATGAAGATAGTAGTCAATAAAATAAGGAAAATGAGAATAATATTCACGGATTACCTAAAATATTCCTGTCGACATATGAATTAGAAAAGTGTAAATTTAAAATTTTTAAAAAGATTTGAAGAACAAATCTGAAACTAACTTGGGCTTTAAATTCATATTTCACTTCTAAATACTGATCACACAAAACCTGTTTTTAAAAACTAGATCATTGCGCTTATTATATTAAAATGATTTCATTTATTCATAATGAAAACTTTATTAAATTTTTAATATCTACGTTCCATTGCCCATTTAAGAGAGTGTTTCGGTGTCTTCCGATTTAACGGTTTCAGTGTCTTCCGCATCTGGAGCTCCAGCGTTCCGTTCAAAGAGTGATTCAGAACGCATTTGCATTTTTCTTCAATAAATTGAAGAATATTTTTAATTTTTAATTTCACTGCAAATAGTACATGACTGCATACGATGAAAAGAAGCTATGATACGATATAATATACGATGAAAAGAAAGCATATGTCCTTTTTCAGTGCTTACGAAATCCTTAGAGAAAATGTTTCAATGCTTAGAGGATTTTATTAGATTTAGTTTATCCTTTATAGATTAACTTTGTTAAAAAGAAAAAGATTGGAATTTTTACTTTCCTCCAACGAGGGAAAGGTTTCGCAACGAAACCTCTAATTTCCCAAAACTGCTATGAGAAAGAGGTTTTTTCCTTAGCTTTAATACCGAAATACCTCTGGTACTTTATATCTCAATTTATGTACTTTTAATATATCGCCTTAATTTATTTACAGGGCTACACTTCATCTGTTAATGCTCATTTAGTCCTATAACACTAACACACCTGAAGCGAATTATTGCTAAGTCTGAAAAAACGACAAAGAATTGAGAAGCTTAAACTTTTTTATATAAACAGAATTAGGAACATAAGCGCACGCTGTTGTGCTACAATGACCACGACTCGTAGGGATGAAAAATAAATAGAACAATTCAATTCAACTTAAACACTGAATGCTAGTCAATACCTAAACCATTGAATACTACCTCATACTAGAGACTAACTCTACTCGAGAGTATCAGCAGCATGAAACCGCAACTATTAGAGGCTGGCATAAATCTAACCACGCAGCGTGCACCTGATGCCATACACGCTTTGCCTGAAATTCAAAAACCTGAATTAAACACTCACTACTAATTTGCATTCTGGTGGAGAATACGGAAAGGAGAATTTACAGTAAAGAGTGAAATTATAAGTAACTGGCTAATTCACATTAGATTAAGTACAAACTTCTTGGACTTATGCTACGGGCACGTATATATACTTTCATGCAGACGTCACAAAAGTGTACTACGCCATATATATACGGTCAGAGGGATTTCGAAGCTTAAAAACAAAAATTGAAAATTTCAATAGTGCACGCTGATCGATATTTATTTAATGCACTTTTTGGGAGGGAGTGAGGGACCAACAGATACTGCAAAAAGAACATTTATTACTTTTGACTGACTGTACATTGTTTTTGTTTTTGTGATGATTATTTTTCCCTGCTTACTTAAATTAAGGTATTGTGTATGTACTCCGCCATTAAACAATCGCGGAAAAGTACACGAAAAGTAGGGCTGATCTTTTAAAGACTGCTTTGAGAAACCTCTTTCCTATCCACGTTGTTGTTGTCTTGTCCGCCAGAGCCTCAAGGAGGTTGAACTTCTACTTTACATCCCAAATTTGAGGAAAAGCACCCCCGGGGTTTTTCTATCCGAGTTAAACATCGAGAAAAACAAGGAGGTTAGAATAAATGGAATACGCCTCCTCTGTATGACTAGTGCAATGAAAATGAAACCATCAAACATCACGGTATGACGTCAAGACTTATCATGACCGCTGCCATATGCGAGCTTCAGTTTGATTTTGTTTACATTCTAACCGGTGTTGCCTACATATTAGCTTTTATCATTGAATGTTTATAAGTCTCCCATACTCATTTTAATTCTAAACATAAGTTATTTTTCTGCTTAGTATGTAGAAAAATCACAAAGATTTCAAATAACTGTTTTAAATTCAATAACATCTGGGAATATGAAAATATGTAAATTGTAACTATGCTAACCATACGACATGATGAAACCTAAAACACCAGTGGACGTTTTAATGGCATTTTACGCAAATGTTGTGTTGTGCCTACCGTTGGCTAAAGTCTTGAGCACCATACAGGTGACCAGTGGCGGCTCGTAATAAGCATTGAACTGCAGCACCTATTTCCCCTTATTATTTTTTTAATATTTAATATAATGTGCCTTTTATTCTTTAATTATTTCTTTATACTACAATATTTAATCCTACACAGAAAGCAGCACACGAGCCAGAGAGAGAAAAAGAGCGCTGTCACTCTTGCAGTGCCGAATCTGGCGTGCCGTTGGGAGGTAGTTCTCTATTACTCAGCGTATGCTGTGTTTAAAAACCATACACCATATTCTTGATTAGATTATTTTTCAGCTATTCTATTCGATTCGTTTTTTCGGTTCTTTTATATTGCAGAAAACTTTAACCATGTCCTTGCATCCTCAAGTAATAAATTCTGTGACTGTAAGTAAACTTCGAGAGCTTTCGTTTTCACAGCTGTCTCTCCATGAAAAAGTTACAATTAAGAAAAGAAGTCGTTCAACACATGATGTTCTAATATGTCAGCCAGGCATAAGCAACAACAAGAAATATACTATTCGTAGTTTCAATACTGAATGGTACCAACGGAAAAGTCTTTGCGGTTGTGAACTCAAAAATGATCTGTTTTGCTTCCCGTGCTTGCTGTTTGGAGGTGAATTAACGTGGACAAAAGATGGTTTCAGAAATATAAACAAAATGAAAAATAAACTGAAAAGCATGAGAAGTCAAAGAAGCACGTTGATAATGTAGTTTCACTGTCACTTTTAGGAACCGTTAGTATTAAGGACAAACTTAGTGAGGGATACAGACTTTCAGTCAATGAGCATGACATAAAGGTTAAAAAATACCGTGAAATTTTGTGCAAAATAATAGACTGCATTTTCTTTTGTGGAAACTTTGAAACTCCCTTAGGCGGACATGATGAAAAAGACGATTCAGTAAATCCAGGGGTATTTAGAGGATTAGTAAATTTTGCATCTAAATTAGATTCAGATTTGAAGAATCACTTAGAAACAAGTGCAGTCTTCAAAGGTGTTTCGAAGACCATTCAGAATGAGATACTTGACTGCCTGTTTCAAAGATACCACGAGGAGATAAGGACGGAAATTAGAAAAGCTTCTTTTGTAGCTTTAATGGCTGATGACACAACAGATGTTTCGGAACACACTCAGTTGGTCCTTGTTCTACGGTATGTATTGGAATGAGAAATATTTGAGCGTTTCTGGGTATTCTTTATTCCAGAAAATCAAATTGCAGATGGCATATCAAAATGTATTTTAGAATTGGGTTAATCTTTCAGGGAAATGAACAAAAATTCATACCTCATACATTTGGTGGTGCAAATGTCATGAAAGGCAAAAAAGCAGGAGTTCAAGCAGTTTATACTAATTTACATTTCATTCACTTTTATGCACATCAACTTAATTTAATAATAAAAAATGCAGCAAGTATTTCACGTGACATAAAAATATTGTTTTCTAAAATTCTGGCTATTCCAACATTCTTCTCAAGATTACCGCAACGTGTATCCATTCTAAAGAAGCATATGAACGTTACCATTCCACGTTTTTCTCCACAATGTGGAACTTCAACATACGGACCATAAACAGAGCTAATGAAAATTTGCTGCAAAATTTAAAAAATTGCCTTACTGAAATTCAGTCAACATCAAATGCAGATCAAACTATTGCAGAAGCAACAGGAATTTTAAAATACCTAAATGATGATAATTTCAAGTTTTGGTCAGAGCTTTTCCATCAGATTATGCCTCATGTTGAAACAATATACAAGCAAATGCAATCGAGAGAAATTAGTGTGTTTAAAGTTATTGAATATATAACAAATTTCAAAACTGCTATTTTAGAATTAAGAAACTCAAAGTACTGTGAGAATTCTTCAAAGACACTGATGGCAGAAGCGAAGGAAATATGTGCTTTATATGTATTGATATAATGGACAGATATTCTTCCACTAAACACTTAGCAGTTGCTACATTGTTCAACAAGAAATGCTTCGCTACTTTTAGGAATGCATATCCTACAAAAGAAATAGTACTGACCACTGAAGCATATCGAATGATTGCAAAGAACAACTTAAAACTTAACTAAAAGTATTCTATTGTAGGCCTGATATTCATGAGTACAACAAATTAATTGACCTACTGAAATTTATCTTGGAAAATAATCTAGACGATGTTCTTAGTGAAATTACAAAACTGATAAAAATTCTCTTGACAGTTCCCATAACTACATCAGAGGCAGAACGCTGCTTTTCAACATTGAAAACAAGCACTGTTTGTTTGCTTTTACACAATTTTAAAACAAAGGTTAAAAATTTTTTGGAACTGCACCCTCACTAATTTTAACTATGAGCAACCACTGCAGTTGACAGTACGACTTCGCACAGTTCCAACTCAGTTTTGATGGAGAGCACTGGGGGGAAACGGGTGCCAGAGTCTCTTTCCCTACCTACAATCTCTCGAGAGGACTTTCGGTTCGCTATGTATTTAGAATGCCCCGTGCCCCAAAGACATTATGCTTTTACAAACATCCATGCCTTCTCCGGAATTCGATCTCGGGCCCTTCGGTATCTTTGTAGGCTCCCCTAACCGCTATATCATTTGGGTGCCATTTTAGGCAAATTATGCCTAAAGACACTTTTCTGAGCTTCCGGACATCGATATTTGCTCTGAAATTCAATGTAATTTAATTTAATAGCATGTTTCGTAGTCTTATCCGTACGCTGTAAAGCGGCCATGATAAGTCGTAACGTCACGTTGTTGAGATTTACGTAGCTTATTTTTTGTGATGCCATGCTTAGACTTATCTATTCTAACCTCCTTGGGCAAAACTACGGAAACGCCCATGCAGCCAGCCAGTTTGCCGCTAATCGGACCCTCGACAGAACTACCAGTGTTCCGCAGCTTTTACCGCTCGGGTGTTGGAGGGCCTTAAAAGTATTACTTTAAAAGAATAAATCCTATAAGAAAGATTTGTTTATAAGGGCGCTAATTTATTTATCGCAGTTCTTTAAATTTTCCACTCTCGTAAAATTGTATGATTTTTTTCATTCAAAACATCAAGTTCTTTTAATAAAGGCTTTAAAGAATTATTGTGGCATTGTTAATTTCAATTAATGTTAATTTATTGTAATTTAAAATATGTTATAGAAGTCAGGTGACGTTTATTAATCAGGAATTAGTTGATTTAAATCATTTGGTTTTTGTTAAACCATATTTAAGCTTTTTCGATTTAATTATTCATAACTCACTTAACCTATTATGTAAACTAAAGCTTGAAATAAATGCATTTATCAACTTTATCCAACTTAATGTAATTGTGCACTTTGAAATGGCTTAAATTATCTGTTTAATTGTTATAATTAATGCTCATCTGGTAATTTATTTAAGTGATATAATTCTTCCCGTTTCTGAAGTCAGGCTGTTTTCATTAGTGTTACTTAGCTACATTTAATTAGTCTTGAAGATTTCGAACACCAAACTAAAACTTTACTCTAGGTTATTCTAGGCATTGTTTCTGTGTAATCTGAGCAGATAAAAATAAATAATTATTAAGTTATCTCTCCCATATTTATCTGAACTGCTCCTAAAAACTTTCAGATCTCTGAAAACTATTTCTTTGCTTAAGTACAAAAGCGAGAAATGTCTGCCTAAAAGAAGGGATGCCTTTACTTAGGATTTTTAATATTCGGGATGTTAAGGTATAAGGTCTGAAAGTTTTCAAAGAAAACTGGTTCTTATTCGCCTGCAAATTTTGAATTTTTCATTTCATTTATTACAAGGAAATTTATTTAAGTTAGTCAGTCATTTCCTTGATTCGCTTTCATTGATTTGGGTTCCGGAATTCTAGTCTTTAATAGTAGACTAGACTCACATTTTCTTGGCGATATTTTTTTTCAGGGGGTATGAATACTTTGGAAAACAAAACACCTTTTAGCAAACAGAGGAGTTTCTTGAAAGACAGCTATAGCTTCTGGTTCTATCCGCAGCAGATACCCTAAGCAAGTGGTCCCAAACTCGAACTGCACGCAGGCTGAATGCATGACTGAAAGCAGCCAACGGGCAGAGAGATAGATTGCGTCGTATAATACCCCCTACGATATATATATTATAAGGTTATATACATTATATATAATCCATTTAACTTTTATAACGTAGCTAGTGCTGATGCTTTAAGTGGGTGAGTTACCCAAGATGTTATCAAAATTCAAATGCCGTCAAAAAAAGGAATTTCATTAGGTCTGAAGCACGAATGTCCTTTATCCTACGTTCTAAGACAGTTCTATCCTATTTTCTTCTACCAAAATTAGATGTGGTGGTTCAGGTCCTCTGAAACCAAATGTTTACCTTCCAAATTACAAAAGGAATATTGAGAGCTCCTCACTATTTTCAAAGGCCTACAGTTCTAAGTTCCATAGGTATATTAACGTCTTCAGCAAGACGGGCGAATATTTTCTTTGTTAATAGATCGTCCAGTTCTTAACAAGAACTCTACTTTCAAACACCTAAGCATTCTTTAAACAGAACTTCATTTCTAGTTCTAGTTTTCTTGCCCAAGAAGAAGTTCGTTCTTTTTAAATGTTATTAGAAATATTAACTTTTTATTAGAAGACGATTTTAAATATTATTAGAACAATTAAAAACACATAAACTTCAATTTATTTTTTTACTTAAATTAAACATTTGAAATGTTCAAAGTTTGAATAGTCTAGATTTCAAATTTATATAAATTTGATATATCTGGCCTTTATTAAAATAATATATAGTTGTCATTTTTTTTGTTTCGTTTTGTGATGGTCTTACGTCCTCAGAATAATTATAAGATTATTTAAATGCACAGATCATTATCAGTAATTATCTAATAAGCGTTGTACATACCTGAAACTATTTCCATTATTTAATAATTTCATGATTCATGGGTATGCCATACACTGAAGAGCCAAAACATTATGACCATCTATTCAATAACGCGTTGCTGCGCAAACGTTTGGACTGCAAGCAACTCACCTTGGTATGGATGCCACAAGATTTTGGTAGACGACTCTAGACAAATTGTGCCAAATGTCAAAGCGAGATTCCATTTCCATTTGGGAAGACAGACGTCAGATAAGGCTGCAATTAATTGATCAGTAGTTACGTTCAAATGATCTGCAGCTTTCATAGTCTCTTCTTCCATAAACTAATGGTTCCAAGGCCGCGCTTGAGATCAATTCCCAAAGCATAATATCACCACCACCAGCCTGCGTATGACTTGCTGTGCGGGAGAGAGCAAAAGTTCGCCTAGAAGATGGCATATCCTGGCACGACTATTGAAATGATGAATTATAAATCATGATTAATCCTTCCAGGAAACTGTCATTCACATATCCATGATCCAGTCTCGATGTTTTCGGGCCCACTTTAGGCTTAGTTGACCATGACGCTTGGCCGACAGAGGCACATGAGTGGGACGTCTGCTGCACAGTCCCATATCCAACAGTGTCCGCTGATCAGTGTGTTCCGAAACACTTGCACTTGGACCTGCAGTGAATTGGGCTGACAGCTGAGCCACTGTCTGGCGCTGAATTTGTTGTACAAGCAGGATAGTCTCCGACGTCCTTTTTTATGACGCCTAGACGTCCAACACCTTGGCGTTTACTACCGGTTTCACCGTTCTTTATCCACTTCGTATTAATACTAACAACGGCAGATCGTGAATAACCTACAAGTCGTACAGCTTCGGAGATACTCATTCCGAGTCTTCGGGCCATTACAGTCTGCCCTTTATCAAATTTGCTTAGATAAGCAACATTTCCCATCACTTACAAAAGTAAGTGCAGGAATGATTCCTTGCTTTGACACTGTTGTGTAGGTTTAAGTCAGCAGGAACTTTATCCCGTTATTACAGGCACCCCAGCTACCCCGAATAGGGGAAACCTCACATGGGGAACCTCAGATGCAGTTCCTAAGAAATGATTGTATATAGTAATATTTCAGGTCCTGACCTGATAAAATGTGCGATGGGAAGTACTATATGATGTGAGTTGATGAAATCACATTGGCAGAAGCCGACGAGTCTGGGAGACAGAGGAGGCGATATAGTAATTGGCTGGCGTTAGTCACGTGGATGGTCAATCTCCCAAGTACTGACCGCCGCTAGTGTTGCATGAAAATAGAGAGGAAGAGAAAATTGAGATAATTATTAAAATGAGAGACAGAATAGTTAAATATCATAGGTAAAAAAATGTGTTGCATAGAGACGTAAGGTAAAACTTTCCTCAAGTAGGTCACATTTGAAGTTGTCAGTGTAATTACCTGTGTCATTAGTGGCTGCCCTTTTTTAAAGAAATTGTTACTGAGCGTCCCGATGAATATTTTATAGTCTTTTATTTGTAAATCTTTATGTAGGTCAAAATTTCGTATGAACCATTGAAACCCGTAATTTTTCTAAGGAAATTATTCTGGAAGGTCTGCAGTTTCATAAAATCAATGTTTGAAGCAATGCACCAGCCGGGAAAGGGTAGGTGAGGATTGGAAGAAAAATGGATTTTTGTATTCACATTTTCCTTGCGAGATCAAGTGTAGATGTCGAAAGAAGAATGTCATGTAATTCCAGTCACTTTTTCAATGGCAAAAGAGATGTAGATTTCATGTGAGGCAAAATCCTTACCTTCTACAGCAGCAGTAAAATACCTTTGCCTGGGAGATTTTAATCACGTGCTATTCACGTCATCCTACGACTTCATTGAAAAATGTCGGAATGGTGATAATGTTTTAGCTTGTCAGTGTATTTTCTTTAAATGTTCAGAAACGAAAATAAAATCCCAACAGCGTGTTTTGATTTCATGATATTTTGCTTGCTTCCCTTTAAAATAAATTCTCGCTGCGAGAGTAATGTTCATATTTCAGAGTGTCACTAAAGGATGCAAGCTGTTATTTAACTGTTTCTAAATGTATTTTATTTTGTTTTAGATTTACAACTCAAAAATGAACTTTCTGCAGCAGTAATTCACTTTGGTCATGACAGTTAAAATTTAATGAGCTGAAATTTCAAAATTTTTTCTTTATGGTTTTTTAAATGTTTCCATAAATAAGCGTCTTAAAATTTCGTTAATTAAGCAACCAACGAAAATTCATAGTTATTAATTTTTTAAAAACCTCTAGAATTCTATGGGCGGTACAAGAATTCTTGCTGATGACTCCTTGACAGATATTTAAACATGCTAATTTTCCCAGAATATAATTCATATTTTTTCGAACTGAAATTTTGAACATTCCAGGTAATCATACCAATAGTATATTCATGATTAATTCATGCTCACTGTTGTTTACTTATCAAGGCTTACATTAAAATCTCTTCTATGTTTTAACAAAAGTGCTGCAAAACAAATTTTGCACTCAAACAAATAATTAATGCATGTCTCGTCATTGCTAACAAAATATTTGTAGTAGTGATGAAGAAAGGCCTTCATATTATATCTTTATAACCCATGTTACTCCACTGCATTGGTTTAGAAGAAAAATTTCCTTTTTTTAATCATTCTTACTATGCCTTTCATTCCTCAATGTCTCATTTTTTTTTGTAATAATAAAGCGTGTAGACATAGATAATGAATTTTCTACCTAAATATCTTGCAAAAATATTAGAGTAAAAGTTGCTCATAAAATTATCTGCTGTCAACGATTTTACTATGCAAAACCTGTGATTATAATGCTAAAATATATTTACATAACATGAGTATCTTCTTACTATAATAAAACTTTTATAGTCACTCTCGGATAAAGAAAAAATGTACTTACTTCGTTTGCTAGTACCTTTCTACGAAAATACCTCGGGAGATGTTCTGCATCCTATTTAACACGTTTTAATGAGTATCCTATTTAATTCCACAAGTTTTCAAAATATTTATCTAGAGATGCATGACCCAGGAGAATACATTCAGGCTAAACAATCTCTTTCATTTACTTTCTTCACCAAATTTTCCCTTTCATGTTAATAACAAGCTAAGCTTGTTTATCTAATTTTTCTTTTAAAGGAGGTAACATTCAGTTTTATGGTCAGTTTTATTGCCTCGTTAAGTATTAGAACAGCAAAAGCAGGTTTTGAAAGATAAAAGTAATGAACCCAAGTTAGTAAAGTGGCTATTTAACAATGCGGAATCAATTTCACGCTTAAATTATTGCAAATTTCAAGCAGCTATTACAATACATTGAACAATTTGGATCCTGTTACAGGATTAGTAAGCTTGATGAATGCCCGACGGAGGGGAAAAAGAAAGTGAAATTTACTGGATCAAATGAAACTTACTGCCAATTTCGAAAAGAACTTATCTTATTTCAGCAAAAATTGGACTGGTTTAGAAAAGATGTACTACAACCTGCATACAGGGTTTTGAACTCAGTTTTCACATGTTAAAAATTAAAATTTAATTCTGAAAGCTGAAACTTTTCGCGACCACCAAAATTATCTCGGGACTCAGATATCTACTCGTTTTATCTAATCAAATTTAACTTTCTCATAACGTTTTGGTTAATAAATATCGACTAGGTAATGAAGCAATATCCTAAACGTGAAAAAATAGGTTTAATGTGGGTCAAAATAATTCTTGATGATAAAAGTATTTGAATTTTTCTGGACATAGCTGTAATATAGACGTTAAGTGACAAAAATGTTCCCTTCGAGAATAAAATTAAAGAAATAATTACGCACACACACACACACATATATATATATATGTGTATATATATAAACTATATATATATATATATATATATATCCGTGTGTGTGTATATATATATAAACTCTCTTTTCTAAACCTCACCTGAAACTTTTGAAAGGAAAGCAGTGCACAGTAAACGTTAATGCTGATACTCAAAAACTAACAACTTAAAAAGATCACATTATATGAACTGTAATTTTATTTTTTGTGGTTTCGCAATTTTCACATTCAATTCTGTATTATCAAAGCAAATGCAACAAACAAATTTAAACGGTAACTAGAATGTAAGTATTTAAAAATGATGCTTGTCCAATTGCAAAATTCTTAATATTATTTATCGAAATTTCAGTTCAAATAGAATTCAGCTGAGAATGAGTTTCAGTTCAAATAGACTTCAAAAATACATAAATATGATATAGTTTTAATTAAAGTAAAAATAACACGCCGAATATCAATTATGAGAGAGTTCAGGCCAGTGAAAAATGATACAGTTTACTTAAAATAGAGTTTAAAGTTAGACGGCTAAAAAATTCTCATTTAAGAATCTTTACTTAATGGTGAATTTCATAACCATAAATAATCTAATCGCACATCAAATAATGATATTAAAAGAGAATAAAATACACATTACATTACAATACTAATTTTAAATATATGTCCGATATTTTTATTCTGAGAATTTCATAGCATTCCTCTTTTATCTTGCTACGAATTCATACTACATCAGTTGCACATTAGTTATGATTTCCGCACAGTTTTAAGCTTTGAACTCTTAAACAAGCGGCTTGCATTTTTACCACAAATGTACAAAAGTAATATGCACTTATAGAAATTTAATATCGTCTAATTATCTAACTAGCAAATTTACTATTCAACTCTGCAAATTAATACAGATTAGCAGCAAGCCAAAAAAAATTAATCTTAATATCTCAATAACCATTTCATGACATTCCTGGATATCCAACTTTTATATTTCAATATTAATTTCACAAACCAACACAAGAAAGAGAGTTTGCGGATGATGAGGAAATCTAATCCTGTTGAATTATTAATGATTTTATTTCACGGCAAAATAAATTTCGCTTCGCAAAAATGGTGAATAACTTAATATTTCTTTCAGAAATTATGGCATATTCCCATAATTTACAACCAGTCTATTGTTCAGTACCATAAAAGTAACTGTTGTTCCATTAATGATAAATGAATTCCACCCAGACTACGTTACCATCCTTCCCAGGACAACAATTTGGACACTATTTATCTTGGAGAAGGACGAGAATCAATTCCCCCTCCCCAAACTAATTCCTATTTGCCCTAAATCGTATCAACTTTATTTAGAAAGTTTCAAAGATCCGAGTCTGACAGCTCTGTAACTGGCATTCGTTTGTTAGAATTGGAGTAGATTAAAGTATCTTCAGGGTTGCGCGTTACAAATGAGGAGGGTGGTATTATATAGGCTTAAGAACTGTCTGTTCGCAGAAAGTAAACTTGATTATTAGAAATAGTCTGTGTCTTGAATTAACTCGAGAGAAAACTTGATTCTACTCTGCGCAAGCAGTTTTCTCGAGTGTAAGATTTCGCAAGATGTGCTTTGGTTTCCCTTTCAGCCTAATCGAGAACACGACCATAAATCTAGAGGCTAATTGAGAAAGGGTGTAATTTTGTTGCGCAATGGAGGAGGGACGGATTCGGTAAAGCGGGATCATTTATTTTTCC
The DNA here is from genome assembly GCF_044657685.1 of Stegodyphus dumicola. Lineage (NCBI taxonomy): Eukaryota > Metazoa > Arthropoda > Arachnida > Araneae > Eresidae > Stegodyphus > Stegodyphus dumicola. The sequence continues at coordinate 159,371,076 of NC_140772.1, read as the reverse complement.
TCTGCAAGGCGTTGAAAGATAAATTGAAATTACGAGTTAGACTGGATGAATTGTGAGTATCGTTCTTTAATGAAAGGAATTAACGACTGGCTGAAATGATCGTAATAGATACCATAAAAGGACTTCAATTTTGCAAAAGATATAACATTTCTGTCGAATGTGTAAATTTAGTAACTATAGGACGCCTTAGAGCCTTAAAGCATATGCGCGCAATTTATTGCTAGGAATATAAGAAGACATATAGCTAACGTCGCATACGACGGTTGATAATTTTTTTTAATTCTCTTATTATTAAATAGAGAACTAGTAATAAGACAAGAATAATTAAAAATACTCACGGACTAATTACGTATTTAATTATAAAAAATATATTTACTGAAATATTATTTATAGAAAAAATAACTAATTTAAAACAACGTATCCTCTAATCACTCCTCGAAATGGGCACAAACGCTACTTAATTAACACCTCTGAAAGTTGGTAATCCGTCCCAGGTTCTATTTCAAACAAATTAGTTATTTGCTTGGGCTTTTCGGCAGTGTGTGATGTTAATACAACTGGGTTTTCCTTAAAGTTCTCCGTGAAAGTAGTATAACAAATAACCTTCATGAAAGGAAGTAGGACAGCAATCAAGGCAAATAGCCTTCCTGAGCTTTCCAATACTCCTTGAACCACCCAGAATGCACAGGAAATCGAACTTCAGCTGTTGGGTTTAACTTATGTTATTCTGAATACTGCGGGGGGGGGGAAGAGTTCCTGGTCCGTTTTCAGTTTAACTTTCAGTAAACAATTCCTCCATTTTTTTAATTTACCTCTTTTATTACCAACATCTTAGCCGAATCGTTCCAATATTTTGCCTCGCTACGTTGCATTATGGTCCATTATGCACCAAACAGTTAATCATTCATGTCTCTCGAAGAGAGTTGCATTGCAGTAAACGTAACATCACAGTATTCCATTCGACTAATCGTTTCACGTAATGCATACAAAACTGTATTTACTTTTAACCGTTATCATAAATAGTACCATATAAGTTGCATGTAAGTTACCATTAAGTTACATGATGTATGTCATATATACGCTGTTAAGGTGTGAAAATATTCATTTCATTGTAGATTCTAGTGTAGCTAAACTGTATTCTGATCACCTTTAGAAATACGTTACATAAAATATATTCAAGTTATTAATATCGTGCAAAAACATTTATGTACTTCCGTAGTCTGCCCCAACATTTTTAACTCCCAATGAATCGTTCTGTCAACTTATTGTTAGGAAAAACCGCTCCCATAGCGCTGAGCTCAAGATTTGAATCTGGGTACGCACATGTTTAATTTAGCAAAAATTATATCTTGGAAACATATATAAATAAGTACGAGGACGATATTGACGATAGTAATAATTCTAGTCAAATTTAAGTTTTTTCTGCAAGGACTTCCTGAGGCGTACGTAATGTTTCCTTTCCGAATTTATCCCTTTTTTATGAATAAATCCGATATATTTTCGTTAAAAAAATATTCTTTGATCTAATCATCTCTTGTTTTACGATTAAAATTTTTCCTATGTTTAAAAATAAAAATAATGTCGTAAAAATGTACTGCATTTATTTCGCCTTTTTCTTTTCTACCTATCAAATTGTGGCTGTTCTAATAAATTTCAAATGGAGATACTTTTACAATTTAATCTCTCCAATATTATTGAAGCTAAAGACGTAACAAAGAATTAACTATAGTGTTTGGAATAACTGAATATAATTCACCATTCATTTAAGCTTTTTTTCAAATAAAGAATGTTTGTGTACAAAAGAAGAATAGAACATGAAATCAAACCCCTTTCTTTATATCATACAATTTTAATATACATTCTGTTTTAACCAGATATGGAAACATTCACCGTTACAACTTTATGATACATGACAGTAGAAAGAAATGGACACTCGTTCCTTTCGGATTTTATATCTTTTCTTGGTTAAAAGAAACATAGCGTTTTATATGAAAATCAAAATATCATGCCGATGTTAGAAAATAAGGTTTGTTTATTTTTTTCTTTATATGAATTAAATAAAGAGTACAGATATTAAGAAAAAGTTATTAAACTTACCTTTTATAAATATATTATTTTTAAAAGCTGCATTAAGTAAAAATATATATTATTTACAAGAAAGAGCTGCATCCAAGAAAAACATTTCTCTTCAGTTAAAGGTACAATACATTAAAGGACATTTACAATGCGTTACAGGATGATCATAATTAATATGCATATTAAAAGAAAATATACCATTATTTTCTTAATGCATTTTACATTTTAATAAAGAATATTTTTATGATAGATAAGAAATGTATTTTGAGAATATTGCATTTTTTTATCTAAGCATCCTTTAATACAGTAAATTCGCAGTTTTCAAAAGAAATTTATGAAACTGTCGGATGTAATGCAAATTTTTTTAAATGCAGAAATTAACGATTATATATAAATTAAAATATATAATCTTTCATAACCATGCTACAGTTTGTTTCAAGCTTGTATTAGTATTTCAGACTGCTATGTTCATAACTGAAAGTTCTTATACCGCATTTCTATTCAAATACACTGAATACGTAAATCCAATTTGATAAGACAGAAGAGTGGAATTACAGAGCGAGAAATCTGTCAAATAAGGTAGTTGTGGCATGAATGCAGTCTACTTTAATTTTAAAAATATGTTCTTCCATTAACAGAATCCGAATTCTTTTCCACTGTGACTTCATTTATTTTTAATCTTTTTATTTTTGAATTAGCCTCTTTACGAAAACACAGCTCTGTTGCATCTCAAAAAAGAATAAGACAGTTTCATACTGCTATGTCTTTCACATTAAAACTCAATGCATAAAACATTAATACTCAATCAAATGGATAAGGAACGCTTTGTTTTTTACATTTGTACCAGTTTTGAACTTCTACACATTTGCAGCAGCTGAAATTTTTTATCAATCATTTCATCTAAAATTACAACTCGAAATATATATTTAGTCTTCGGAATGTTTGGCTATTTTGTAATCACATAGATTAGACCACGAAATATACTTTTCACAGATTTTGTTTTTACTTTTATAATATCCTGAATTTGTAATACCTTAATCGAAAGGATATTATCGCTTGTACCACCAAGAAAACGAAAGGAAGGAAAACAAAACATTGATGCCATTTTATAAATCTAGGTAGAAATACTTATGGCGAATGAATATTGTAAGAATTATTAATTCCAAAGGATAAAATACCTCCATTTTATTAACATATGTAATGCAAATACTTTTTATTTCAGAAGGGATGACAACTATTATCTACTGCTGTAATTTTTAAAGTCACGAAAATATAAAAATTGCAATGTGAGCAAAAAGGTCTTTCCGGGATTACAAAACTTGTAGAATCACGTTTTATAGATATAGGGCGGTAAAAAGGTGCATAGTCCTCGCCGGGAATCGAACTCCGGATCTCCCGAATACGAGTAGAGTGCACTTCCAGTTACACCACGCATGGATAAAAAAAGGAGGGAGAAAATATCTTATAAGCTTATAAGCGAAATAATCGCAGAAAACGAATATCATTATACAGTTTTTTAAGCATCTAGTAGACGGTGCTACATGGTTAAAAAATATCAAGGAAAAAAAAAGACTAAGTTTTTTTTGCGGTATCTTGAAACTAAATGGTTTAACAACGCCGGCTTAGAAATTTGTATTGATTCAATAAGCCAGAAAATATCATCATGAATTGTTCCGAGATATTTTACTGAAACTGGCAGCATTAATGGCTTTGTAAGAAGTGGCAAGCCTTCTGCGAATGACGAGTGTTTGTGAAAAAGAAATAAGACAGTGGGCATATAAAGAAGCGAGTCTTCGTCACAGCAGCTCGTGATAGTTATATTTTGAAGGCCCAAATAACAGATCCTGTGTCAACTTTTACATGTCAAATGGTGAAAAACGCGTGACGAGAACTACAACACCAACTTGACATTTTCCAAGTTACAAAATGGGCCCTCGTTGTATTTCAGTATTTTTCTAAGAAACTTCATTACTGCACTTACCATTTCAAACTATACATGTTTAATTACATTCATTTCCTCTCAACAATTTCTTTTAATCTGAGAAAAACATTTTGATAACTCTGTATTTCTAAATTTCTTTGGCTCATTTCTGGCTTTTTCCTGTTCTTTGCATCATGATCATAATTTGATAACCTAGGTAACCAGTATTGATTAACTACTCTTCTATTTAATATGCCGGTACTTGCTTTAATGTGAGGAGTTAAAATATTTATCAACGTTTTAACGGCTCTTTCATAATAAATGAAATTTTATATGACTCGCTCATCATTTTGTTTCAATTAGTTTCAATGACGTCACAATGTTTAGTTGTCCTAGATTTGAAAATGCAATAGCATAAATGAATCCTGTCATCCAAAGAGAAACTGCATTCAAGTGCTTCCAGAAAGCGCCAATGGCATTGCTAAGCTACAATTTTCTGCTCTTTGCTCCAAACAGAAAAAGAATTTTCCTGAATCTGATTCAGCCAACCATAAGCATAGCTTCCAGCTATTTACAAAGACCGTTATGAAACTTTCATTCGCATCTTTCGCATTCCGACCCTAACTTTAATCCCTCCAACTTTGTGATCCGATCATTTCTCCTTTCAACGATTCACGATAAGAAGATAACGCTGGAAAAATATCTGAGTTTGCTGTTGGATTTATGTAGAAATTTGCGATGAGCATGCACAACAAAAAGACTTGCTATAACCAACATATGACCTTAGCTATGCCATAAAGTTCTTACTGTATTTTATGTTAGGAAATGAACTTTATGTCAGTATAATAAAATACCCCCTGAAATAAATTATGTATATTAGAGCAACATTATGAAATGAACAGTTTTTTCTTGTAAACATCACATTAAAAATGAACAACAGATGCTCCATAGAAGGATAATAATGGACTGCTCAAATGCAGACTGTCAAGACTTGCACTAGCAAAGCAAAACCTGATATAACATTATAATTATTTTTGAAGCTCTGCGCACAGGGTTGGTTGAAAGTCATAAATACAAAACATTTTCAAGACCGGGTTTAACCAACACTATTCAATACTTCATAAACATAATCCACGCATAGTTTTTAAACGTTATTTTGTCACGTTTTAATGTGCTCTGGTAATGTTATGTTAATTTAAATTTGTTCTTCGGAATTTAGTTGAACTTTACTTATCCACTGCTTAATATTTCATACTAGAATTAAACCTGTTTTGTACTTGCAAGTAAACTAAAATTGTGGTACACTATTCTGTGCAATATTTCCAGTGACTTGAAACATAAAAAGAATAACGCATAAAATGAATAACACACACAAGTAATTTTAAAAAATTATACATGCGTAAGTTATAAAGACTAAATTATTTTTTTAAGTATCATACACATTTTCTGTAGCTGCGTAACACCCTAAAAATTCTTATTTAATTTTGAAGCTAACTTAATGGGGGAAGAATTTCAGCCTTCCATAGGCTTATGAATCGTAAAATGGAAATAATTTAACTAAATTAAGATTACTCTCTACGATTCTTCTTGCAGCACTTAATAACACAAATCCATATTAGAGGATTAAAAACATTATGCCTGTTTAAATCTACAGCGTAGTGATTTAAAAGAAAGAAACCGTCAGATTAATGATCTCTGTTAAAAAACACAAATTTTTAGTATTTATCACGTGAAAAGAGACTATGAGATTTTATTGTTTCTTAATAACTTTGAAGTTGAACAAACATCCACAAACTGCAAGGCATTTACACTTTTCATTGCAAACCTAATCAAAGAGAGGTTCTCCGAAATCGCATAAAATGAAAAGCTCGAAGGAAAAATGTGCCAAATAGGAATAAAACGCTCATGTATGGTGTTTCAGTAATTGAAGAACTTATGCATTGGTGAACTCAAAAGCGGATGTCCGAAAATATCAAAACTAAACCGTGTAAATATAGTTTTTATTTATTTATACGTACTTAATCAAATAAAAATTTACAAAACCCATGCGTAATTTTAAGGGTTCTACAAGGCTCCTACCGATGCAAGTACGTCTTTATTCATTTTTTTCCATAGTAGTTATCAGTACATATGAATATGCATCATGAAATTAGATTAATTGAATTATTCAATAATTGAAATGCCCTTTTCTACTGGCTTATAGATATTAAAAAATTTTCCTGTGAATTGGGTTTCCAGAAAACGTTTTACAAAAAATAATGGAAAAACTTTTGGTGATTTATAAAATTAATTAATAATTAGAATAAATTATGTCTAGTGTAATTAAAAATTCTTAATCGAAGACAAGGCAGTTCCAACATCTTACTTAAATCGAAAGGAAAATAAAATATGTCATTCTTTTAAAAGTAATGCGTGTCGACAATGGTCGAGGAGACCTCTCAGCATAGGTTTTGCTATATTCAGTTCTGTTCAATAGGCTGTCTGCATTCAAATTTTCATTGTTTTTCCATTAGTAGCAAGAATCACTTCATAAAAAATGCTTTATGATGAATGCATCCTTTCTTTAAATAGATAACTTCTGTGTTCTTATATTTCCTCCTTTCAATTTTATCTTCAGTGTGGGATTTTATCGGAGATAGTCCTGGCGTTCTTAATATATTATCACTCTGCTTAAAAAAACCGGTATATTAAAACTGTAAGTAATCACACATGTAAATGATGAGCAGAGGAATGAAGCATGCCGGACTTTCAGATATTCCTCTCAAGTATTCTTTGCAGATTACTTTCGCTGAAAATTATCAGTAACTGAGCCGTAAATCAGTAGTGACAAATGTAAATTTTGATTGAGGTAATAAATTTTCTGAGTTTTCTTTTCAACATTAAGCGGTTTTTTGTTAATTACAACATAAAATTCCAAGGTATTATTTAGACTTTTCTTTTTAAGGAAAAGGTTAATTGTTGTTTTATTAAAACCTGTGACTACATAAAATTTACTTTAAGGCAGAAATTATGTCCTTTCTATATTTCCCTTCCTGTTCTTCCCATACTTCTCTTAGCAGGTTTTTCATGTTATAAACATACCTAGCAATTATTACATGCAAATTATTATATCATATTGTTTAATTCCAAAAGCGAGCTATTGTTTTATATGGTTTTCTTAATTTAAGAAACTCTTCTAGAACGGAACTATCTGGGATTTGACTTTGTCATACCGTGGAAAACACCAGAATTCACTTTTGTAAATATATTACAATATGACAAATATAAATTTCTTCCAATGAAATATTTTCGAAAAAAATACTTAAAGCATTAACGCAATTTTGATGGTATATATACTGCGTGAAAGTTATTAAATTTTATTTTATAATTTTACATTAAATACGGTAAGTTCTGACAGAGAAACCTTTTAAGTCGCAATACTAAAAATTTAGACTGTTATTGAAACTACTTTCTTCTGGTGTATGTTTTCTTGGTCGAATCGTATGTGCGAGTAACTAAGTTCCTAAAACGTCAGCATTGGTTCAAAACACTTCACGTAAGTTCAAAACTTTTTCTTCTGTGCAGATGAAAAAGTTTCAGGTAACAGTACGTGAGAGGTAAATACAACTGAATGGTAACTGAACTGTACGTGAAAGGTAAATACATACGACGTGAATTTTTAAAGTCGTAACAACTACTCGAATAACTTAATCTATCAATATTTTAAATATATTTCCTCACTGTTCTTTAAAGTGTAACGTTTTCAACAGGCCATGCCATTTTCTTCGTTGTACATGCGTTTTACTAAAACATGACAATGTTCAGTATAAAGTACAGGCATAACAAAAACTTTACGATGAAAAGTCAAAGAATGTGCTCTGTCAGTTCTGGGTAAGATTAATGAATATTCATCGACCACGATCTGCGAAGTAGATCACCCATGAGCCTTATTTTGTGTTTATTTACTCTTGTTTCTTTTAATTTATTCACGTTTTTATAACATTTGTGGCACCAAGAAAAGAATTCAAAGATAAGCTCTTTACGGTAAAATAAGGGAATGCGCATAATTATTATAAACTTAATTATTATTCCGATAAAATATTCTTTTCGAACATGTTTTTAAGAATGTTTCTGTTTACTTAAGTATACTTATTCATTCAGCATCTTTTAAAAAATTCATTATATAATGCAGCTAATACAGGAATTTCCGTTTAAGCTTTTATTCTCTAGGGAGGCTTTTTGTGGAAATCATTCATAAGAATAAATTAATGCAAATTTAATTTAATCGATTCTCCGTATAAATACTTAAATACTCAATTATGCTAAAAGAGATTATTTTGCATATTATTCATGAATTATTAACAAATAATGATTAACTCATTCTAAGGTTCACATCATGAACTTACGTACGTAGATAAAGTCAAACTGCTTTATCTTACAACTTACTCGAAATTTTAAAGCGCTATAAATTAAAACAAATACATGATTTTACTTTGTACAAATGTTTTGTACTTATTTCACGTTGTCTATATTTCTTTGCTAAATGTGTATGCATTTCTTTCGCAGTTTTATTTGTTTAAATTTTCACATAATTATTCTCTTTTAGAAAACTATTCTAACATATTTCTGCATATGAAAATCCGAGTCGATGAAATTTTGTAAATGGCCCTAACAGAAGCGTAGATCGCTTGTTAAAAATCTGCCTGATCGATGATAAAAGGCTGACGCAAAAATGAAAATATTTGCTAACATTTTTAGATTTCCTATAATATCTTCCTTCAAAAGCGAGAGGACAGTCGCCTTGCAAGTTCAGATACTATTTAAAAGACTTTTTCAAGATAACCTCAGATCCAGCTTCCCGTTCATCTCGGGAAAATGATAGTGCTTTGAAAAGAGCCACTGGTCAATAGTGAACTTAGAAAGAGTACTGAATATACGTGTCTAAGCTCATTACACATTAATAGAAAATTAGATCTCAGGACAAAGAAGAAATAAGTTAATAGGAAAGAGATGTAGGCAAAGCATTTGTCTAGGTAAAATACTTGTTTGATTACTATTTCAAGATCACAGGTTAAATCATGCGCGAAAAGAGCCATTTTAAACGTGAAATGTTGGTAATTGATAACCGCTGTAATCGTCACAATATTCTAGGCAAGCATGCATACATTGTGCCGTACAGGTAGCGTATGTCATTCTGTGAGACTCCACGCTTGGTCAGTCAAATTAGCAATGGTCGGTTCTGGTTGTGGGATGATGCTGAATTTTTCGTCCATTCACGTCCAAAACCTGCTCGATGAGGGAAAGATAAGATGATCTCACAAGTCAAGGTATCATTTCGATACTCAGTACAGCATATTCAGTGATAGCAACTGTATTGGAAGAGCGTTATCCTGTTCGAAAATGCTCTCTGGAATGTTTCTGAAGGATGGTAGTACAATAGCTACAGTTCCCTGTCTAATGTACAAATTTGCTATCAAGGTGTATGAAATAACAAAGGTTCTCCTGCTGTCATAAGAAATTGCTTCCCTAATTATAACTCCTAGTGTAGGTCCAATATGTCTGCGTTGCAGACAGCTTAATTTCAAGCGCTCTTATTATCTGTCGGGAAGACAGAAATATCATCCTCAACCGACCACCACTTTCATCAAGACGGAACTGGTTTTTATCTGAGAACACAACACATCTCTCCTCCACCTTCCAGTAAGCTCTAGTTTGACACGACTGAAGTGGTAGATGGCGGTGATTTGGAGTTAGTGGTATGGCAGCTACAGGAAGTCTTGCCTTGGAGTTATCACTCTAGTTATTAGTTTATTACAGTTCATTCTATCATTCTGGTTCCAACAAAAGATCAAATATCTACTGAAGATGCAGTGCGATGCGCCATAAACTAGCGACGCTTCTCTTTGAGTGGTATCACCTGTCTGGCCGAATCCTGACTTTCTTGAGATAGTATCTTCCTGTGACCGCTGCAGCAAGTAAACACATACATGCCAAATATTTCTGCAATATCGCGAGAAGAAAATTCACCTTCTCGTTGCCCTATCACACGGCCTTTTCAAACTCAGTAAGCTGCTGATACTATCTTCTTGGTCTAAAGGCATTCTTGACTTAATTCATAATCATAACTTACAGCCTGGAAGATAAATAAAGCAACCTAAGTCTACATCGCGTATTTAAAGCAAACATGGCGCTATACTTATTCTTCCAACGCGAAATTTCAACAGACGTCATCTGTCAGATGTGCAAACGCGCCTTTTCTATTTCATTTACCTAGTACAACTGCTTTTTGGTCTCGGGATTTCATTATTCATCAGTGTATGAGACTGCTAAAGTAACTGCGAAATTTCAAGTCAGATGCATGCTGTGCATTTACAGCAGCAATTTTCGACAGCTGTACTTGATGGTCCTCTAACTACTACTTTTTAAAATCAATTCACGACCTAATTTAACGAGAAATTTCAGACTGTACGTTTGACAGTACTGGATTTGTATTTTAAAGTGTTATCGTAATTTCTTGTACACAGGGTACTAGGGAAAATATGTGGCAGAATTTTGAAAGATGGCAGAGAGGACCAAAATAAGAATTTTTGTCGCGAAACGCGTGTCCAGAAACCGCGTATTTAAGTGAGAGAGGCCACAAAACGTGAAAGAAAAACAGGAGAAAGGAAATTTAACAAAATGTTAATGAATGCTGCTTTACAGCAGATGCTTATATAACACGAATGCACGTTTCACATCGTCAGCGCATGGATGTCCATGCATTTCAAAGATGCCAGGCATCTTTTCATCTCCAGCAACAACAAACTGTCTGACGAGCTTTTAACAGTAATTAAAGGAAATATCATACAGAATGTTTTTCAATTGCCTTCACAAAAAGAAATTCAAACATGGTGAACGTGGTGGTCAACAAACAGGTCCACTTTGAACTATAGAGTGGCTTTCATAAATGTTATCCAGGTAATTTCTAACAACAATGCTAAAATGCGCAAGAGTACCATCATATTACAAACAGATTCTGCTTTGAATTGCTATAATTTTCGCTCTCTATTTCCGCTTGAACGTGTTATTTTCGCACTCACATTCTATTACGAAAAAAATGATTTTGTTTGCCCCCAATCCTGTATATTGGTTTGTATTGAATTATCTGATTACAGAAATGCACACCAAGACTATCGGCCTGACAGAGGCGTTAGCCTTCGTAGAGGACCATCTAAGACAAAATCCCCTCATATTCATTTCACTGATTAACTTGCATACTTTACACTTACATAGCTCGTCCATTTGCCAGAACATAAGAGCTCCGATCGAATTACTAGTGTTTAGTGGTTTTATCCACTCGATTACTCTGATGCACCTTCGTCTATATTAAATGTTACTACTTCGTAACTGCAAACATTCTTTCTTCATGTGGCTGCTTATTCAAGAGGATAATCAAGAACTAATTAACGTGTAGAATTATGAAAGTTACATTTCGCTATAATTATTCATAATTTAGCAAGACTTGCCTTTATTGAAAGAAATAAATCCATGATATTAATAATCTGAAAGTATGGTTACATTATGTCAGATCTTAATCATATACAACTGAGAATCTACTCCTTTAATCTATGACATTCAGAACTAATGTTATAAGCAAGAAAATATCAAAAGATAGATGATGTGTTATCGCGAGAGCAGACTCAATGTAAGGCATTATTTTTCCATTGTTAAAAGATATATATATAAAGAGTAAATACGCAAGCATCCGAAATGATGAATCGATAGGAATGCCTCAGATTCATAGCAAGCTGTTTTCTGACTGATATCGTGTCGAATTAAATAGCTAATATCGATCACGCATTTTCTTTTTGTGGATAAGAAACTGCACTGGATTGCGAAGCAAGTATAATAGTGCAGAAAAATAATAAATAACTCCAAACGTCGGGGAAAGGTGGAAAATAAAAACTAACTGCTCCTCCCAGCGAAAATTGTATTCAGGATATCTTTACAACCAGTTACTGTAATAAAAGATCTAAATAAAAAGGTCGCCAAAAGGTGTGAAAAAAATGACGAATTTCTGGCGATGTGACAACAAAAAAAAGTTTTCTTATCAGGGCAGCGTGTTGTTGATAAGATAGTGAGCGAAGTTTACGCATTTTGGCGACACTTTTCCGCTATCAGCTCTTACATTTTCCGCTTTATTTTTTTATTCTGTTGGAACCCTTTTACGTTGCCACGAAGATTTTCTGGAGGTCTTTTAATGCCTGAAAGGTTTTTATTTTTTGAGGGGTTTTGTTATCACATTCTGTTTAGGCTTGTTTGTAGTTATTGATCGTCCCGTCCCAATAAGAAAGGAATTCGCTTTAAATTTTCGAACGCTACTAGCAGATGCGAGCGATGAAATTTATCATAGTGTCAATATTCTGGGCAACTCTTTTTTTTTACTCATACTGAGTTTCAAAGTGGTTTTTAAAATATTATTATTCCACTCTAACATGAAGTAATTAAAAAACACGTCATTCAAAAACAACGAAAACAAACATCCTAATTTAAAAAATAATTCGCGAAATTTATCTTTTGTTTTTCATTTATTCGAAATAATAAGATGCAATGAGTTATGAAAGATTAGTGAGAAATCTGGATTCTTCAGGAATAAATTATATTCAGTGCATGGGCCTTAAATACATGAGGCATTTATCTTCACCTGTTCAGTAAAACGGAGGAGCGAAAGTAAAAGACTTTATGGCATAAGATATAAAGCTTCTTTAATGGCAAGAAATAAAATTAAAATCAGGACAAAAGTAACAGAATGCAATAAATTTCACGGAAGTCACCAGTTAGTGATATTTTTGAACAGTTTTAGAGGGAATTAAAAGATAAAATGGATATGAGACCAACAATGATCAGCAATGAAATATTTATTAATTTGTCCATTTCGATATAAGATTTGTGTTCTCTAACGACAAATTTTCTTCCTTGTGTAGTATATCCTGAATTTCGATCAGCTGTAATATACAAAAGTAACAATTTACAACAACTGGATAATTTTCTATTGGCTGTTCTAAACGAGAAATTTGTATTTCTCTAGAAAATTTGTAGTTCTCTAAACGAGAAATTTGTATTTCTATTAGATTTTGATAATACGCTCAATTTCACTAAATGACAGAGGCATGAACCATGAAAAACGCAAAATGCAGTTATGAAAGCAAAAACGGAAGTAAACCAATAGTTCTGAGAAAGGAGTATAAATTTAAAAGTAATCGTTACATTTATAAACTTAAATCATTAGATAAAATTATATCAAATAACTTATAGTCTAACTAAATAACTAGTTCTATCGTAATATTACTTCTATATTAATTGTTTAAGAGGCTGTACGAAATTCCATTTAAAGTTTTATATAGTAACTTAAAAAAAGAAGATATAAAAGAAAAATGTCTAATTAATGCAAGGGTGTTTACACTTCTATCGGCAGAAGGAAAATCAAATAGCTATAATAGATTTTGCCTTTGAAATTTTAACAAAATTATTTGGCATATATTTTAATCCTAATTTTATTTACTATAAATAATCGGTGAAATTTAATCAGTCCTAATAATCTTCAGATTCACGTTAAAAGCAATGCTGTTTGACATTTAAATTCGAAAGGAATGAATATGGAAACCGAATGTTATGCTTTTAAATCTTATAGTCAGCAATATTATGGTTTACTAAATATTTCATTTTCATTATGAAGAAATAGGACCGTTGTTGCGGATTGAGAATTCTACAAATTTCTAATGATAATCGCATTCTAATAATATATATTCACAAATGATACATACTAATTCAAGTCTTCATCTATATTCAAGCCATAAAAAACGTGTAAGCATTTCATTGAATAAAGAGCTCTACAACAGCTCCATAATAATTGTACTTTGAATAGAATATAATCATAAATTACAACATTTACTACTCAAGCCTTTATTCCCATTCCAAACATTCAGGAGGAATAAGACAGACAACAGGCTATAACGTCGTGGGACATAGACTAATGACGAGACACTCCGTTTCAGGGACACAATCAAACTCTCCACAGCCCAAACGCAATCAACTAATCAATCTTCTCAGTGGATAAACTAAATTACGGAATTTCCAACCTACTTCGAGCAGGTATAAAGCATTTGATTCATTCGCGTCTCCACTAACTTTAGTCTTTCATTAAGGCTTAAGTATCACGAAATGCTCTATATACATTTTGTGACTACATTTCGTCCGCTTTTCAGCTTTTTTCTTAACTTAAATTTAGACTAAATTTAAAATAACTGTATATTCACGAGAAAGTAAGTTCTCAAAACTGTTCAGTGAAATTAAATAAAATTTGACTATATGATAAATACCGCTTCACCAATAACTTTTTTGGTTAGAAATTAGATACAAATGCTCGCAGTATTTAAATGTATAAATCCATGATTAAATAACACCAAGATAAATTTTGAAAACTGGAAAAATTAATTACCTGAAATAAGACCAGAATTTTTTAATTCAATAGAGTATATGCTTGCTCTAAATCCAGCTTAAGTGTCAAATTGTCACACTAGAAATTAAAATATAAATTAAAAACTGAAAAGTAAGTACTTCTCCTTCACTAAAGTAGCTTATAGTCTTTTAAGTGTCTTTTAAGTGTTTCAGTAGGAGGTTGATGTTTTTCAAAACGTTATATATACGTTATAACGATTTACTGTTGGTTAAAATCCAAATACTCGGTTATCTAGTTTAATGCCATCATCAGATTGCCAAATGTTAATGAGGAGATTTTTCTTTCTTATTTCTCTCAAAAACACAACCATAACCGTCAGGAATCCATATTTACATTAAACTTCAGCTCATTACTGCACATCACATGAGTTCATTGCTCTTGATGTCAATAATAATTTTCTGCACAAATTCAGATGAGCTTTCATTTGATTTGGTTTTACAGACAAACAAATAACGGTTTGATAAAAGCGTTTTATGAAATCCTATGGCTTTCATGAAATCATTTGAGGCTATGAAATCGAATTACAAACATTGTTAATACAGATGTTTCCAGTCGCAGCTGAAAAGTTAACATTTGGAAAATTGTCAGTCTGCAGCAAAGTACCATTATAGATCATCTTCCAAAGAAACTACAATTAGCTTCCATTTCTTTTCAACGATTTGGCACATAATTTTCCAATACTTACAGACTGCGTTTACAGGTATGTTCAGATTTGATAAGAATGTTCATATACTATGCCGTACCAGCATTTGGATAACAACCTTTGAAAAATTAATATACTTCATCAGCAATAAATTTCGGCAGAATTATACTCCGGAACCATAAAAATCATTTTCAATAAAACTGCAGCTAACTCAGGCCTAGAAAAATGAAATTTGGGAGATAATGTAATTTGTAGCAAAATGCAAATAACATAATTAAGCGACTTTTTACACATTCAAAAACTCACCAAAAATATTGAACGTCAAAAATTAGCATTCCAGTTGACTTATTTTTCAGAAAAAAAAGTTTAATTCTGTTTTATAGTATTTTATATATCGTTAAATTAACATCTGTTAAGATAACTGGAGATTGCAGTATCTTTCGTTACGTCGACAAAAGTTTCCCTCTACACGGTTTTATAGATTCTGACGTTTTTATATCAGTTTCCTTAAATTTCATGAATTACTAATTTATTTTACGAGTGATATAGTCTTTAAATAGAATCTAACCGATCTATTTAGAATAAGACAAGTGATAAATTTAAAGATGAGCCTCTCAGATGCAGAAATTCGCCAAACCTTTCAAAATTTATTACGTTTAACACATCGCACAAGCTCAGCTAGACCTAAACCTTTCAAAAATAAAATAAAAAAATTTACAATCCTCTTAACCTTTTAAAAATGGCACAAGTAATAACAAAATTCAATACACGATTAATCAATTCCAGTTTGCAACTAAGAGTTGACGACAGTCGAAGTACCTGAGAATTCGCTTTTGAAGAATTCGAGACTTGTGCTAGAATAATGGTTTTAAAACCTATTTTTTGCATGTTTCTTTTATCAAATGTATACTAATGAAATAAAGAGTAAAATACGCAGATTTTGAATAGATAATGAACATTTCTGGCTTAAAATGCAGCGTAATAAATTCAAGAAGTGGAAACTATAAATTTACCTATCAAATGCTGGAATGCATTTCAAAAATGAATAATCCTAACAGGCATTCTCTGGCTTAAGTGAAGATTTCAGAATAAGCCTCGGAAACCTGAGACGCTTTCGTAATTTCAAGTGACCAACATGAGTTCCGAAAATAAAATATAGTATATTCAAATAAATTACATATACAGAACACGAATACGAAACGAGCACTTGAAGAATACATAAAAAATAAAACGAAAATAAATAATAATCATAATCTTTTCATTGGATTACAAAGCTGTAGTACTGAACATGAATTTCTATTTTAAAAAATTAAAAACTGTAACATAATTTTAAGGGGGAATCGATAAGTTTGACAACGTCGATCCATAATCTATAATTCCCAAAATGTGGCTTTGCCATTTTGTCTGCATTCGGATCAACTTATAAATGTAAGCGAATATTTTTATACATGACGTTTATTTTAAGAAAGAACAGGAACAGCTTAACTGCCGCAAATTCAGATACTTGAATTTGCCTTAAGACGACTAACTGTAAATCAGACTTGATTAAATTGGCCCCGTCATCATTTTTCTCTTCGATATCATGGAAGCCATTGATATAAATCCAAACTATCTATAAGATTATCTTTTTAGATTCACTAAGACGACTTTATTTATCTTTTTATTCACTAAATCGACTGTTCTAAAATGAAAATACCACTGACCCAAGAAGAAATCTTCTTAATACTCGCATTTTGGTTCATTTTGACCCGAAGCCGAAAACGGTTGCCGATTCCTGATTTAGAATGATTGCTACGCATTACTGTTCTACTTTCGATTATCTTACGGATCTCCTTTTCAACATTTGATTAATAATTACATCATCAAATATTTATTCCTTTCATGCTTGCATATTTCTAGCACATTCAAGAAGCCTTCAAAAAAATACAAATCTTTAGGAATTTGGAAGTTTCTCCTACAAAGTTCTACAAAGTTTCCCCTAACCTTAAGGTTCCAGTCTCGAGCAGAATATTTAGGCGATGCCCAATTCGCAAAACCTGGACATTGATAATCCGGAGTTAGTTGGATTCACACTGTACTATTTACAAAATGCATACGAGAATTGATACGGACAAAAACGCCTTGAAATATCGTTAACTGAACATCATATTCATGTGTTATGTTCTTATAAGATTGCTGAAAAAGCATTTTCTTAGGAATAAAAAGATTTTAAATTTGGAAACGCCTGTCCCTTTAGATGACTATATTTAATCAATTACAGACTTAACAAATTACAGATGAATAATAAGCTAAGTGAAATTATTACTGGAACTAAATTAGCAGAAAATAGTGCTTTCATAAACCTACAAACATCCGAAGACGAAACGTTTGAAGCGAATGGAAAATACACTCATGTCCATAAATAAAGGGTAATTCGAAGTCACGTGGAAAACGAACTCTAAAATAAATATATCACCTGTAAAATCACTACACACATTTTCAAGAATCCTATGCAAATTTCAGGAAATAACCGGATGACACCGATGGTACGTCACAATGACGAGAGTGTAAAAGGGTGATATACAAGGAATATATGCAAAGAAGTAAAATTGTTCGCATGCGCTTTATAAGCTTTTTAGTGCAATAACCGTATAGTTATGACACAAAGGACGCATTTGGATGACTTTTTACGTGGTAGAATTATCGGCCGTCTGGAATGTGGGCGTACCCAACTGGAAGTATCAGACGAACTTGGAATTGCACAGAGTGTCATCTACAGGCTTTGGTAACGATTCCAAGATGATGGTAATGTGAGTAGACGTTAAAGCACTGGTCGCCCCAGAGTTACAACGCCGAATGAGGACCGGTATTTGGCAGTTACTGCTAAAAGAAACAGCTAGACCACAGCCTCAGACCTGTCTCGTCAGCTCTCTTCAGCCACTGGTAGGACAGTTTCAAGGCAGACCGTGTACAGACGCTTAGGGCAGATTGGTCTATGTGCTCGTATACCTGTCATATGCGTTCCACTTACTGCAACTCGCCTGCGGTTAGCCTGGAGTAGAGAGCATGCATTGTGGACACCGCCAACAGTGGCCTTGTGTGGTGTTTCCCGACGAGTCCAGGTTTAGCTTGCAGACTGATTCTCCCTGAACTTTCATATGGAGAGCTCCAGGTACCCGTTACCACCAAGAAAACATCATTGAACGACACCATTACGGTGGTGCAGGAGTGCTCGTTTCGGGTGGAATTATTCTGGGTTCCAGAACTGACCTGCATGTTCAAATTGAAACCATGACAAGCCAAATCTATCGGGATGTCATTCTGAAACAACATGTACGTTTGTTTCGGGGCGCCATGGGTGCACAATTTGTGTTTATGGATGACAACGCCCGTCCTCACCGTGCAAACATCGTAAGCCAATGCCGTCAATCGCAGAATATCACCCGTATGGACTGGCCAGCATTCTCACCGGACTTGAATCCAGTAGAGCACGTGTGGGACATGCTTGGCCGACGAGTTGCAGCCCGTCAACCTCCTCCTACATGTCTACCGGAACTTCGGAGAGAATTGCTTTTTGAGTGGTGTAATATCCCCCAAGATCAGAACGATAATTTGATACTCAGCATGCCTAGGCATTGTACGGACTGTATTGCATCGTCTGGGAGACATACAATGTATTAACAATCATACCAACCATGTAATATTGGTTTTTTTGTAAAAAGGTTTTTTTTTTTTTTTTAATTTGCTCCAGGTAGAAAAAATCGCTAAATTTTTTAATAATATCAAACATATAGCATCTTTTTTTTGCTCTTTACCTTTTGTTTAATAAATAAGCTTTACAAATAAGTCAAATTTGTTTTGCTTCTAACTCTTCCTTTGCCTGATTTTGAATTATCCTTAATTTATGAACATTAGTGTATATAAGATAATTGATTAATAAAATTTAAAATATTAGAGCTCATTGGTTTTGCCAAGGCTAATAATAGATTTATTTTAAGGGGTATCGGAAACCCCTATACCGACAATGTTAAATTGGCCATTTTCGATGTACCTTTTCTCAAAATCTGCTGTAGATACAAGCTTGGATTTTTTTTCTGTAATTAAAGTATACCTCTCTGATTATACTGAAATGAGCTTTTGAAGCATTTTGAATTTTAGAGTAAATTACAGAATATGTTGTTAGGCATAGTAAAATTTAAATTTTTCTCACACAAAAAAAAATTTAATTTTTTTTCTAAGTTTATTACAAAAAGCTCATTTCAGTAAATATTAGGAAACTTAATAAATAAGCCATAAAAAGTTTAGATACCTGTGAGCAGTAGTACCTGAGAAAAGGTATATCGAGTATAAAAAAATCACGTTTGGAGAAAAACGCGTTTTTATGTAAAAATCCTCATTGATCAAAGCAGTAGATGACAAATTAAAACTAGAATTTTTTTACAGTTCTAATTTTCATAGAGATTAAAGAATGGTATTTTTAGAAAGATAAAAGTGTAGAGAATTTGAAAATGCAAAAATCCGAAATCACAATTTTTGAAGATTTTGGGGTTACAACACCCCTTAAGGACATTGGGTTTCCGCCATAAAATCTTAATGTTAAATATTATTGGATAAAACTTCTGATGGACTGTTCACGAAAAAGTTATTTTTATATTGATCAGTAACATTTATATGACCGCAAATCCAGTAAGAAGGATTTAAAATAAATATGTGACAGACTGATTCGAAAATCAGTGATCTTCCTGTTAAAACATATCTGTAATATCAATATGACAGCTGCAATTTTTGTTAGCATTATCTGTGATTTGCACTACAACTGGTTATTATTATAATTATACTCTCTCACAAACCTTGCGCTTGAAAAGCTAGTATACAAAACTATTAGGTCTCGAATGCAGTAAATAAACTTTTTCTTTATTTCGGCAATCATATTTTAGTGCCCAAGCAGATTCATTAAAATGTATCTTGATAGGAGTTGTTTTATGCAAAATAGTTTCAATTACATACAATGGTTTTACATAGCTATCGGTTTGCGACTTCGACATACTCATGAAAGAAAGGATTGTAATCCCATATATGTAAAATGTGATTGCAAAAGGTGTTAAAGCTATAATACGCATTGAAATTGGAATATCTGAATCAACTGAGCGCCCAAATATGGGCTTCTTAGCTTTTTGATTAATACGTGAACAATTTTATGTCATTCGTTTCAGGAACAATAACGAATTAATCGCTCATAATTAATCAATGAATTGATCACCTATCACTCAATTAATTAATCTCTGACTGACTCGCAAAAGAGGGCTGCCAATAATAAAATGCTAACACTCAAAACATTCCACCACCTCGAGAGTAAAGCCTACACCCTATGGCAGTGATGGCGAACCTATGGCACGCGTGCCACAGTCAGCACGTAGAGCCTAAAATATTACTTCCTTGATCAATAATGACAATAAATTGATATTGTATAATTTAAATAAGTGTTTTAGTCTGTTCTTAGACGTTTCACTTACTTAATTATCACATAATGCCACTGGCATAGGTCCTAAAGCTTAGACATAAGATTTTCATATGTCGCCATAGAAAGGATATACGTATTTATTGATCCAATTTATGTTTCAATTATTTGGGCCAATCATATTACTTGTTACATGGCAAAGAATACGCTAAAGTTGAATCTGCTAATGTTTTCTAAACGAATTCAAATTTATTGCAGACTGCCGGTGAGTTTGAATACTTTCATTATTAAATAGATTCCAGTTTTCAGATTTAAGCGTTTTGAGGTAACTTATGAATAATTCTAACTTAATACCTTAAACGGAATGTACAAATATAATGTAAAAACATGCAAATTTATAATATAGCAAAAACGAAAGCTTAGTAGGGAAACCAAGCTTATTCACATGGGCTCAGCCAAAATAAGCCCAATTAAGCCGAAAAGGAGCATATGAAATTTAAAGTTAGAAGTTTAGCAAAGAGACGTCCGGGTAAACGGTTACTGTTGCCCCTGTTCATATTTGAATATGCAGGCATAAACTGTTGATTCGTAAAAATCCAATTCCTTACTATTGGCTTATAATTCATTACTCTTTTTATTATATGATCGATTAATATTTAACGCCTAATTTTAAACTTTTGTGCTTTTCTATACTCCAGGTCTTAACCCTCAAAGACTCTAGCAAAAAACGCAAAATTAAACATTGATAGTGGAAGACCATTTCAATAGAGCTGGACATAACCTTTTGGAGTTATTGAACACAATAAGAAAGAATTATATATTCTGTGCAAAGAAAGTATTCTGTATCGCACATCTAGTATCAGACGGCACTTTAACACCAACCACAAGATTGTTGCCGAATTTGATGAAGCTGAACCGAAGGTATTTATTGAAGGGAAATTGAGGAATTATAATTACCAGAAAGTTGTTTTTGTACTAGAAACAGCTGGTAATTATAATTCCTCAATTTCCCTTCAAATTCCATGTTTCTACATTATATTTATACATTTCGCTGTTTTTGCAATTATCCTTCTAAAACAAACCATCTAACGACGGTCAGCTTTCAAATTTCATTGTGCCTGGCAAAACATGGTAAACCGCCCTCCGATGGGATTTAATTGAACAGGTCCTGTTGCCTGGGAGTAACTCCCTTTTCAATAATTTCCAAATAAGGGCAAAATTAAACAACACATCACTGAAATGTCACTTAGCGGAAATACTGTTAAAGATAGAGTTCCTGCGGATGGCAAGTGTCATTAGCTCACCACTGCCTTACAAAAGATAGCCTGTTAATGTGCTTGGATAAAAGTATATATGTAAATAACTATGCAAGGCTAGCAATAATTTTGCGTTATGCTGTTGGTGATATGATGAGAAAAGAGCTGGTTAAATTGGCATCTTTTTCTGAAAGAACTGTGATGGAAGCTTTTTTGCAAGACATAAGGCCAGGAAAAGTAGTTTCAGTTACTAGAGATTGTGCGCCTTGCACGTTGGGAACAACATCTGGTATCATGCAATTCTTTGTTAAAGAACCAAAACATCCAGTTATTCAGTTTCATTGTCCCATTCACCAAACTCTTTGTGCTAGGGACAGCTGCAAAATATTAGACAATGCTCTCAAAAATGTCACCAAAATGTTGAATTACATCAATGGTTCGAACTCTTAATTGTCGACAGTTTCAAGCACTTCTTGATGAGGTTCGAGCACAGTATAACACTTTGCTTATGTACAGTAATGCCAGATGTTTGAGAAAAGGACTGGTTTTAAAGAGAGATCTGTAAGCTGTTTGGATGAAATTAAGCTATTTTTGAATTAAAAAGGGCAGGATTATCTACAGCTCACTGATATGGTCTGGCTTAACAACGCTATGTTTTTTACAGATTTTACACAACACTCCAATGTACTGAACAAGCAACTGCACGGCTTGGGAAAAACGGCAGAAAAGATGTTTTGCAATATAAACCATTTTAAAGAAAACTGCATGCTTTTGAAAAGAGATCTTGCATTGGGCAGCTGAAATACTTTCCAAATTTAAAGATGCATCTAGAAAATTCTACACAATTTGCATACAGTCCTTCAAATAGTGAAGAAATCTACAAGAAATTTTCGAGCATCATCGTAGCAGCTGCAAATGAGAATTTTAATGACATATTTCTACAGTTCCGTCAGATGGAAACAACAATGTGTTTTTTTACACTCTTAGACAAAAAAAAAAAAAAAAACGACGCACCAGGAAGAAGTTATCCGAACCCTTATGCAAGCAGTTATTTGGCTTGGCATCGATTGAGAGAGTTTGCGGATGTCCTTCTGAAGGATATCGTTCCAAATTCTGTCCAACTGACGCGTTAGATCGTCAACATCCCGAGCTGGTTGGAGGGCCCTGCCCATATTGTTCCAAACGTGCTGAATAGGAGAGAGATCCGGCGACCTTTCTGGCCAAAATAATATTCGGCAAGAACTAAGGCAAGCAGTAAAAACATGTGCAGTGTGGGGGCGGGTATTATTTTGCTGAAATGTAAGCCCAGAGTGGCCTGACATGAAGGGCAACGCAACGGGCCTTAGAACTTCTTCGACGTACCGTTGTGTTGTACGGTTGCGACGGATGACAACCAAAGGGGTCCTACTATGAAATGAAATGAAATGGCACTCCAAATCATCACTCCTGGTTGTCGGCCTGTCGGCCGGAAGACAGTCAGGTTGGTATCACACCGCTATCTAAGGCGTCTCCAGACTTGCCTTCGCTGGTCATCGAGGCTCAGTTCAAAACGGGACTCATCATTGAAGACTATTCTACTCCAGTCAGGGACAGACCAGTGCGAATGAGCCCGACACCACTGCAAACGGGCTTGGCGTTGTACAGAGGTCAGTGGTAGTCGGCGCAAGGAGCGCCGTGACCTCAGCCCCGTCTCTTTGAGCCGCCTATGTCCTTGCGGTCAATGAAGCATTAGTTGAAAGTACAATCGATGATAGTGATGCATCTGGTACTGTGAGTTCTGCTCTGACGATTACTCGGTCTTCACGTTCTGTCGTTTCTCTAAGCCTACCGCTTCCTTCTTGACGCTGTCTGCGGCCATGGTTCACCCATGCCTGCCAACATCGCCTAATAGTGGCATCGCTCTTGCTCAAATGTCGAGCTATTTGCCGATAAGACCAACCGGCTTCTTTACCCAACTACACGACCTCTCTCAAATTCTGGCATCTGTGCATATCGTTCGCGCACCTGTATGCAAGGCATAGTTAATGTCTATCAGAGTACACGGAATGAAATTACTGAAGAGTTTTATGACTTGGAATCGTAATTTCTCCTCTTAAATATCCTGCCAGTTGCTCAGATAAGATGCGCTGTAGCGCTAACCGTTCATTCATTGGCAGCCAAAATGTAAAATTTTGTTTTTTCTATCGAAACCTGTAATCATATCAACTTGTGTCCAATTTGCTTTATATCTTCTCGGTGCGTCATTTTGCGTCTTTTTTTTTTTTTTGGAGGGGGGGGTCTAAGAGTGTACTTTTGCAGATAACTCTAAGTTTGAAATTCTAAGTAATTGAAACTCTAAGTAAGAAAATTTTCTGATCTGCGTGCAACACTTGAGAAGATGGAGTGTAAAGAGATCACACAGGACAGCGCAACTGATAGTTATGAAAATGAATATTTAAAGCGTGGAATTCTCTGCCAAATAAGTTTAAATTAATGAAAACACCTGGGGGTGCTATTCTTAATTTGTTTGGATCATCCTTATTCATGTGAACAGCTGTTTTCAGCTTGGAATTACATCAAATGTGACACAAGAAACAGACTGACAGATAACCTGAGTGCCACGCTTAAATTAGCGAAGTATGAGCTAAGGTTTGACGTATTATCAGCATATATACAACAGCAAAATCCCATTAGTTACGCAAAACCAATCTATTTTCTGTAATATATAATTTTTTGTATCGTTAAAAACTCTTCTTGTTTTTTCTCTTTAAGTTTTAAGACAAGTGTGTGTTGTTTTGCTAAGCCAATACCCCATTTTCAGGTTTAACTGGAGTTTTGGCATTTTGCTATAAATAAGTGGGTTTTGGTTGAATTTGGGCACGCGGCCCCAAAAAGGTTCGCCACCACTGCCTTATGGCAAGAAGAATGGAACACCATACAACGAGGAAGATGCACATATTATCATTTTCAAAAGCAAATAGACACCAAAAGATCTTCATATCAAAATTACATGTGTTATTAGTAGACATGAACCCTTCCCTCCATATTTCCACAAATCTATGACGCTGGCCGCTGCATGTGGAGAGCAAAGCACCCCAGACTACCACTTAAGAAACAGCCAAGTAACAGAAGGACTGCATATAAAGTTTCCAAACAGCAATCTTCGCACATTCAGGAGATATGTAATTATGGTACATCACTTAATACTGAAAATCTGCAAGATAATGGGTGTGATCTCCCAGCACGGAAAAGATCTGTATTGCGCTGCGTAATAAAATAACCTCAGGGAGGAACAATTTATTACGGAGTTTATATTATAGCATAATAGCACTTCCTAAACGGATAATATTGAAATGGACCATACATAGTATCATAGAATCTATGTAGCTTAAAAGACATATGAACTTATGTGACTTGACTCATGGACATATGAACTAATATTTCATGTCCTGAATATGAACTTTTCTACATTTGCCCCGTACTTATTTAGCATTTTATGCATGATCAAGAATCGAATTGGTTAATTCACTAACAAATCTATGTATTAATACTATACACATTATGCACTTTAGATTTTGATTGAATTCTATTGCATTTTATTGCCTATTTACATTACTGTTCTGGCCTGCTGTACATTGTTATATTCGTTCGCATATTATTATGTATATAACCTTAAGACCGCTCTGTTGTAAGTACATAACCTGCAGTACGTAACCTTTTACCTGCGTGCTGCCAAATGGATAATGGAAATACAATTGCGGATTTACAGTGCTCTTTGCTCGCCTCGTGAACGTTTGCCTCCCTAGCGGGAGCTTTCCTACTCGATAGTGGCGGACGTGTGGCAAAACCAAGTAATCTAAAGTAAACAGGCAGTGCTCCAGTTGTGCGTCAACAGCCAATAAATTAATGTTATGAGCAATAACTCCATTACCTATAACCGCAGATGACTGTACTCAAAGCAGTACTAGAGTGATGCTTCATTATTCATCAAGAAACGTATAACAAATTAATGTTTTATTTGTAAATTCCAAGAGATGTGCTCTAATTTTAGTAATTGCCTGAAATGTTACAAAGCTACTTGGGAATTAGTAACAACTGTCGAGTAAGGCAACACATGAAAGTTAATATGAAAATAGTTTTTGTAATATCAGTTACGGTTGAATTACGAATATAAATATTAACAAATTAAGAATATAAATTTATAAATATATTATATTTAATATTAATAAAATTTGAATTACGAATATAACTATAAATATTAATCGTACTCATGCATAATATGTGACAGAAATATTTGTCTTTGGACAGCACACAGTCCATGCTATGGAACTAGGTACACTGGAGTTGCTAGTTAATTCAAATATGATCTCATGTGATGACAAATCATATTTTAATTTCGAAAGGTTTGTATTCAGAGGAAAATTCAGTTAAAAATTTTATATTGTTACCTTCAAATTTTATTCACTATTAAAGATGAACTTATCAAATGTAACTAATTTGTTGGTACAAGAAAATAAACTTTGAAAATATTAGATTTCGAAATAATATACCCATCATCTAAATAGAAATACCTCTAAAAAATAAAAGGGAAGAAAGTTTATATTTAATACCCAAGTAGAAATTTCAGCTCTCCAACCGAATGAGAAAAAATCGCCGTTGAAAACTCGTATTCAAGCAGTAGTCAAAATGTCACCAAAATTTTTTGTTTTCTATTTTTCACTTTGGGAAGAAGTATAAATGTCTGAAAAGTTGTCAACTATGACGTCCTCGTAAGGAAAAATAAGCTTTTTATTTCAAACATCAGAAGAAAGAATATCCAAAACCCCATCTGACGTTCTACTCGGTTTCATTTGAGAGGCCACGGCGATTTTCTAAAAAAAAAATGAATAAAAAATAAGACACCGATTTGCTATAATGTGGCGAAAATGGGTTTCTTTACTTCAGAGTTGTATTTCAAGTTTCAAAATCGACTGAAGATTTTTCAGTTCAGTTCAACTGAAGATGAATGGCGATACCTGGTTTTTATCAATGTTTACCATATATGGTCCCACATTAAAGGGTGTGTATGTTTTCTTTTAGCGAGGAAATACTTTATGTACTATTAAGGTGCACATTTTTACACAGGTTTCTTGAAGCCAATTTCCTCCGGTCGTGTGAGAGAGATTTATATATTTACAATGAAACGCTGGGAAATCTTTAAAATGATACTCTAAAATTAAGGTGACAACTGAAGCTTCAGGAGATTATAAGAAATATACAATTTTTCTAGCAATATATTACGCTATCGTACAGCAAATTATCTGATATATGGTAACGAAAATTAAATGTCCCTGACCTTGGAGACCGCATTACTCAGGACTTATAAGGATGGTGCAGTGGTCAATTTATATTAATAATTGTGCACACTAATGTTTGCAATTGAATTTTCATATATTATTTATTATCATACATTTATTTTTATCTACTTATTATTTAATTTGTATTATAATTACATACCTATTTTTTGTTGTGTTCTGCAATACTTTTAGCTTGTAAGGTATCTTATGTTAATTAACCAGTTATTATGATTTAATGCAACTTCTCCTTTCCGCATTTCTCAACAGAATGTAAATTAGCTTTCTGTGTATTTAAGTTGAGGGCTTTAATTCTTTAGTTCAAAGAAATGCGAGCCTGTAAAATATCAAAGCCAGCTTATTTCTAGTTCATTTAATGCGTGATCTTAGACTATATCAACAATTGAAATAATTGTTTGTTTGTTAAGTTAAATATCCACAAATTTTTTAAATTTCTTGTGTAACACAAATTGTGCTTTTATATTCAATTTAAGACTCAAGTAAAAATGTTATTCAAACCTTCTTTTACTTTGGCGAGTTGTTTAAGAAAGGTCTGCAGATCTGTAACTCTGGTCTTCAGTTACAATAACAATCCTTTAAACTTGTGGTGATAAATGTATTTTAAAGGCTTAAATAACTTATGCTTCTGTGCATGTGCTGCAGTGCACAAATCTTGTGCATGTAAAAGTCAGAATTTTGAAAATAACCCAAGATATCACGTATCAAAAGCTACCAGACTTTGATGATAGATTTTGCCAAGACATTTAGCAATATTTAATTTTTTTTAAATTTTTATATATTTATTTATTTATATAAATTAGAATTTAGAAATGCGTTTATTCGCGCTCTTTTGAGCGAAGCAAAGTTCAGAGCAAAATTTTCAGAACATTTTAAGTCCCCAATTCAGTTGTAAACTAATATTTACAACTGAATTTTCATCGATTACTTATTATCATACATTTATTTTTATCTACTTATCATTTAATCTGTATTAATTTCATGTCTATTTTTCCATTACTTTTAGCTAAGGTACCATATACTAATTAACCAGTTATTATGATTTACTGCAACTTCTCCTTTTCGTATTTTTCAACGGAATGTTGAAAATTGTGTATATATATATATATATATATATATATATATATGATATATCAGCTTTAGTCGTAGTTTAAATAATCAGACGATAGTTTTAAAAACAGGATCCATTTATTATTATTCAGGAGAAATAGCAGTTACAAAAATCAGATATCCGGAGTAAATAAAAAGAATTACTAATAACTTTTTGTATGAAGTTTACTGCATCGTGACATTTAAGAAAAAGCACCGATATTCTTTAGCGAGTCCTTTTATAGCCTTTGGAAAGGCGGAGCTTCCAAGAAATGACGTCAGCCAATCCAGTTCGCTTTAAATATTTCCAGAACATACTATAACTGTACGTGTAGAAAAGGCGGGAAAAACAACTTGACTGCGAGGCTGTGGATTTAATTCCACGTACTTTCAAATAAGAGAACGTCGCCATTAAAAAATGGAAAGAACATACAGTTAGAATATTAAGTGTATTCTTGACTATGGAATTTTATTATTACATATATATATATATATATATATATATATTGTACATGTATATACATTTTTCAAGGTTTAAAGATGTATATATATATATACATAATTTTATTAAAATCAATCTTTAGTTGAGATACTACTTAGAAACTTTATTTTTCTATTCGGAGCAACGTTCGCCCAGGCACTCAGGCCTCTTAAACACCGTTCCACAAGAGTCGAACATTTCAGGAAACGTAAAAAAATCTTCTGTTCCTTCCTATCAGATAAAACTACCGTGTAACAGTTTACAGTTAAGTATATTAGTATTTAATACAACAATAACTTAATGTTCAAAGAGAGAAGAATAATTCAAGCTAGAGGAATACTATAAAAAAGCGCAGTATTTCCTTGCAATATTTTTAATGCATTGAGTTACTCAAAATTAGTAAAAGAAAAGTCTTGAACAACTTTTATTATTATTATTTTGTTTAGAAATTAATTTCTAAAATAGAAATTTAGTACACGAATAATGAGAGATAAGTCAATTAGTCAACTTGTTATAGCAAAGCATGTGAAGGATGTTTGAATTAGGCGGAAGACCTTTGTGAATAACATTTTTAGAAGATTAACTGGTGTTTATGTTACCCATGCCCACCCATTTGAGAAGAATCAAATCAAGAACTAATTACCAATGTAACAGTCTATGATTTTCCCATAGAACCTAATGACCTACCACCAATGAGCCCCGCCAATGACATAAGACATTTTATTAAACATTTATAACTTTTTTTTTTAATTACTGCCCACCACATAACGTTTTTCCTTTCTCTTTATGTGATACAAATAATATGAGTAAGTGAAGGAATGCATGACTGAAATGGCTTTCGACCACTGAGGTGAACCAAATGGAACTGCGTACCATCCCAAACGGGATGTCTACTCTCTGCCGAAACCTAGCCCAGGGCCAAACTGACAGACCGGACAGTTGAAGATGCATTTGCTACTACTTGTTTGCATAGTGTATTATTCATGTCTGCTACATTTATCGTCTATTTTAATTCAGTTATGAAATGCTATAAGTGTTAGCTTTAGCATCAACATTTGCTATAGCACCAGTATATGCTAGTACGTTTGACTTTAGACTCACAGTAGTTACATAGGATAAGACGTAACAGTGCTAGGATAATTTTAATCTGGAATCAATCAAGTCAGTCTGATATTTAAGTAAAACAAGTTTAACCTTTAACGCGCTTTGAGTGTTCGCTTTTGTATGTTTAAAAAAGAAAGAATTCTATAATCAGAAATGGCAAGAATTTTTTGTATTTTCATCTCGAATATATGCAGAAGAGCTCCTATTTCTAGTGATTTATCGTAATTTATATAATACTAAAGTAATTCTACTAGTACCAAAAATATGAGATTCTTTACACCATATAAGAACATTTGAACTATCTCATCTGCTTTTGCACGAAAACATGATTTCTGCATGACGTTGCTGGCATTTACTATTATAGTACGTCTTAAGCAAACAATACATATTGAATATTCAGTTAATAATATCTATCTGTTATAAAAGTTGCCTGTCGTATAAAGCTAGACTAGCAAATAATAAATAATTAAAAAAATTTATTAATTATTAGCTCTTTAGTTGTTCCGTAGTACTCTATTATCGTAAGTTTAGAGAAAGCATACGCAATATTATCATCATACCTATAAGATATTTTCTCTCTCCCTTCCGCATGCCTTCTTGGTATTTATCGAAGCACGCTCGATGCGTATTAGGGAGGTTCGAAGTTTTAATCCCGGCTAAAGCACTACGGATTTGTTCAGTTACCTGACTTTGAAAAATCTCCCCTCCCCCCCCCAAAAAAAAGGATAAAAATACTACAAGGTCAGCTCGAACTAAAAAGGTGGTGGATTATAATTTGTCACCATCACGATTTGGCAACTGGGTCTCCTTATCCCCAATCCCTTGAAAAGTGGTAGGACATAAAATATATACTCTCTCCTTTCTTCATGCATTCGTAGTATAATCGAAAGAACGCTCGACGCTCATCTGGAGGACCTTTAGTTTGAATTATGGCGAAGGCATTGCACATTTTTCACGTTCTTGCTCCGATATAACATAATGACTCTACATGCCAGTATGTTTCCCTGAATTCAATAAACGTCTACCAGAACAGAATTTACTTTTTCGGTGTAATTACAGTTTTTTTAATAATTTTTATACATTTAAAAAATATGTAGCAAAATACACAATTTATTTATGCGAACGTTTTTAATGCACATACATTCAGTTACACATATAGCGAACGTTTAATATATATTTTATTAAAATTCAATAGCTTATTTGGGAAAATTAATTTTATCTCATGCCTTCGAAGTTCCATTGCAAAACATGGAAATATTGTTACGAAATGTACAGGCGCGGTAAGTTGGCTTCCCGGCAAAGCAGTTTTAGGGTTGCCATAAAATGGCAAGGGAACGCAGGGTTGCCACATTTGGAGACTAAATTGGTGATATACCATGGACGGATGAAGAACTTTCTGAAACGAATTCTTACAGGTTTAGCCTAGGATGTTTTGTTTTCTTTTGTTAGGGCGCAGCCCGGTCCACCTTGCGAAACAAGTTTGACCTATGACCCTATACGGGCTACGCCAGTACAAAAATCACCACACAACTATACAAATACACGAATTGCACAATGTCAATGGCTTCTTTATTGTTGTTAATAATCTTCATAATCTTATGCGCTATTCCTCTTGCCGAAGTAAACCATTTTTCATAAAATCTATGTTCGCTCCATCAATGCATCTGGTTAACTTATATTCTGTCATAAAGTGGACATTATCTTCTACTTTTGTACATACTTTACATAAATCATTGTCTTGAACATGGAATCTTTTCAGATAAAAGGGAAATCTCCCATGACCTGTAATTAATTGATTCAAGTCAATGTCATTGTTAATATTCATATTTTCCTTAGGAACAAAAATCTTCATGAACATATTATTTTTAGCAGAGTTTTCCCATTGAGTCCGCCATTTATCTACAATGTCACACTAGCCCAGAATGTTCTCGAACACAAGCCGAAAGCTATATAAACCCTGCTGGTCCGCAGTCAGTCAGTGTGTGTCTCTCATTGAGAGTGTGTCTCGTCTAGCGAGTCAATCCCTGCGGAGTCGATCGAGTTGACAGCCGGACAGCTAGTGCCGAGTGGGTCGTCGAGTTCACCGAAGGAGTCTTGTAGTGTATCGCGGTTAGGGCATCGTCGAGAGAGCGTGTTGAGCTCCGGGAACGACTGAACCGAAGAATCGGGAGCTGTGCCCGTGTGTCGTCGAGTGCATCGCGAGTTGTATCGTGGAGAGTCTCGAGAGCACATGGAGTTCCGAGAACGACCAAGCAGAGTCGGGAGCTGTACTCCGGAAAGCAGAGTCGGGTGCTTTGCAATAAGCTGTCTCCACCGTTATTGCCCGACAGTGTGAAGGCTGTATCGCTGATCGTTCGTGTTTATAGTAGATCTTCGATGATTGTAAAAAGTGACTTTGGAGCTGTCCTGATTAATATTGGCTAAATGAAGTGTGTTTCGATACTTCATAAAGTATCGTCGTTATTCACTCCAAATCTACGAACCCCGTACGAACGTGAAGGAAGAAAAACGCAACAGTATGAGGGACATGAAATAATAAAATAGAAATGGCACTACCTTTTACGTAAAATGTTTTTAATTCCTTAAGAATGGATTCATCGAAAGCCTTTTCTTAATACGAGCTTTGGTTGAATTTATCAGTTATATATATATTATGGAATCAGCAGAATTAGCATACACAAACTATTATAATCATTCGCTTCCGGAAATACAGCTCGTTCATATTAATCTCATGAAAGAGTGCAATAAGAAATGCAATTTCATGACAACATATATATATCACGCATTTCTGTTTGGTTAATTTTATGTGATTACGGCAAAGTCTCGACGGCTATCTGTCTAAAGGAAGGGATGCCTTCACGGAGGATATTCTAAGGAGAACTGGCTCGTATACAGGTTACACATGGGGAAATCTACGAAAACGCACAAGTTCGAACCTGAGCCCGAACTACCAGTGTTCAGTAACTTTACAGTACGGCCGCTGGTGAGCCCCTGATAAGCATTTAATTAGCAATAATGCATTAAATATCGTAATATAAAGCTGAAATTAAAATTTTAACCAAAAGTAGGAAAGTGTACTTTCTAACCAAAACGTTAGGAGTTCCTTAACACAAGAGGAATGGTGTCATCGAAAAGAGTATGCAGTCGCGAAAACAAAATTTTCTTTCTGTTTCCTGTAGTACTTACATCTGGAGTATATTTGTACAACGATTTACTTAACGCTGCTTGGAACCAAATACGAACCAAATTACTGGCGCCCTGTGGCTTTAGTGAATCGAGAACTAGTGGTTCTCTAAACGGCAGATTAGTGTCTATAATGACGCTGTGGGATTTAACAATAATATGACGCAAACCCAATTATAATCATCAATGTAAATTATTGCAAATTTCCGAATAGTAGCCTGGAAATTGCTGCATCTCTAAATCTGATTTGACAAGATATTTTTCCGTACTCGAGGAGTGAATAAATTTCTGAGGCTCATATGAAAATATTCTTCCAAGCATAAACTAACTAAAACGTATACTAGTAATTACGAGACTTAATTATTTTTTATATGATTTTTCAGCTTTTCTGAATCTTAAAATCTTCTTGAACATCTCGAATTCTTCATATAAGAATGAAAATAATAAGAAATATTTTAACTAAGACTTTTAATTTAAAGCAAAATTCGAAATCTTCGTTTCATCAGAGATAAATTTAAGATTGCAGTTTTTCAAAAATACAGTTATAGTTATTAAAAGTTTTAAAATGAAATTTGGTAAACGACGTGCATAATTAAAATTCTTTAACTTTGATATTCTCATCCTCAACAGAATTAGATAAAAATTATTTGAGTGACAGTCTGAGGTTCATATTTCTTCTGAACAACTTAAAATCGAAACAAGCATATAGGAAAAAGGATTATTACAGGAGTTAGTAGAGATAAAAACTAAAATGAAAAGATAAACTGTCTTCAGAGAATTAAGAATGTTGCTCTCAAGACCTCGCGACTAAACAATATTAGTGAACCGTCCATCGAAACTACAACAGTAAAATTCTATTTTTTTAATGTTTCTAATAGTTGTTAATAAAACCAATCTTACCAATGTCTAGTTTAAAAAATGGCTTTTCAAGGTAGGACTCGAAATATCTGCGGTAAAAAAATTAGACGATCTGACTCTTCGAAACTTGAATTCTTTTTTAAGTTCGTGGGGTTTGATTATTCGAACGACTCATTCCTAATTTGAATTACTGTTAAATTTCAGCTGAAATCTATAAAGAAAAAGTGATAATTCCTTTGAATTCAATATTCCATATCCTGATGGTAACTAAGATACAATGACTAACCTTTTAACTATTGTTTCCTAAGATAATGATCCTAAAAATTGCCTAAGTATTAAATTTTAAATTTAACAATTGCGAACAGGCAACTTCCAATTAACTTACCACAATTTCAGGATCTTCCCTCTAGACCAGTATCTTCAAGAACATTCGAGCCTATTACGTAACTGCTTCTATAAATAACGAAGTCGCGCCATTTTGCATCAGATCGCTTCTCTCCTCCTGCGCTACAACACTTCGCTGCTGTTTAACCCATCTTTTTTTTTTTTTTTTTTTAAGAATAGTTATGACGCAGAAAGTCTAAATTTAATGGTACTTAGTTTAAATCACTATTAAATATGCCATTTGGAGAATTTGATGTAAAGTAAAAATGATTTGCGGTGAAAATTGAAATAAAGATATGGAATAGTAAAAAGTAAAATCCTTCTGTCTCATCATTTCTGCTATATTCCACTCAGCCAAACAATGCCCGGACTCTGATGGCAAGCTTCCTCACTCATGTGCTCGACTGCCAAAATATCACAGTTTATTAAATATCCGCCAGGATTTATTCTGTGTGGGAAAGAACTCCTCTGGATTTATTTTTCTAAATTCATCGTCTACCTTAACTCGGGTCAAGATCATTGTATCATGCGCCAATTTAATAAACTGCTGTATTCCACTCAGTTACATAATGCCCGGACTCTGATGGCAAGCTTCGTCACTCATGTGCTCGACTGCCAAAATATTACATAGAGTATACAATAAAAAGTCGGTTTTTTGAACCTGTAATGCCACTCCAGTTTGGATGACTGTATGGACAACAAATTTTAATCAAGACCACCACAATGCAATCTGGACAATAATAAAATCTGGCACCTTTAAAAATACATAATTTTTTTATAAAAAATTGAGCTTAATTATGTTTTTAATTATTGAGACGAAAATTGTTTTTTATTTAGATAAATGTCTTGCCACTTGCTTTCGTATTTCAGTGCTTTCAAGTACAGATATATCAGTACGTTTTTTGATGATATCAATAATTCCGATTAATTTCCTTAATGATCAATAGCTTGTTTTTGCGAAATCAATACCCTTTATCAACATGAGTAGACATAATACTATTTTGCAGGACAGTTCTATCATTCGTAAAACTACCAAATTTAAACTACCTATACTATTTGGAATTTTTGAGCGAAATACATGGAGTAGTTTCAGAAATATTTTTTAATGAAAACAATATGCATCTCTCTTCTGAAAAACAAACTTAATTTCTAATCCAGTTTTCTAAACCTTCTGAATTTATTTCTAAACCAGTTTGATCAGTGATTAATCCTTAATGTTCGAATGTTCAAATAACTGTTTAGTTCGGCTAATTTCACAGTTCGGATGTTTGGCTGTATACCTTGATTTACTATTGATACAGACTTTAAATTAGGATATCAAAATTTTACTTATAGCAGCTAATTTAAATAATTAGCAAAGTACGAATCTGAATGAAAAATTCCTATGTAAACTGATGCTATGCCTTTGTGACCTGTTTTAAAGTTGTTATCATCAAAGATGTACATCGTATGCCTTATTATTATTACAAAGAATCGTTATAAGTTTAATTAGTCTAGCTAACTTAAGTAATACGTCAAATAATGTTGAACTATAATTATCAGTTTCAGGAAAATTAACGTATAAGCTCTCCAATCGAAAAATTAATTTTATTAATCAATAGTTAACTAAGATAATGAAGGATTCCTTATATTTACGACTTTTCCTTATAATGTATTAAATTTCCTTAATTGCTTGATTTCATAAATTAGTATTATTATCATTACATTCCAAACTTACGATTAACGCTAAGAAGTAGATTTGACTTTATAATATTTTTCATAAATACATACACAGTTAATTAATTCCTTTGAAAATGCTATTTATGCATACCTTACATTATCCGAAAACAGTAGCATGCTATATCTTTTCATTGAGCCATCATTTCAATCGCCATATGAAAAGAATTTCATTATTAATGTAATTAGCATGATAATGATGGGTCTACACAGAGCCTGATAATCAGTGAGTTCTTAAAAGGACGAAGTGAAGCATACAATACAGTATAAAGCGTTTGAATGTTACAACATACTGCGAACACAATGCACCGATAGAATAATACGAAGTGCTTTCACTAGAAATGGTGAGTTAGTATCTATTTCGAGTTGAATTCCCCAATCTAGGAATTAATTTGTTATCA
Organism: Stegodyphus dumicola; assembly: GCF_044657685.1. NCBI lineage: Eukaryota > Metazoa > Arthropoda > Arachnida > Araneae > Eresidae > Stegodyphus > Stegodyphus dumicola. The sequence goes on along the minus strand of NC_140772.1, from coordinate 159,334,720 downwards.
TAGATAATAACTGCAGTATCTTTATTCAGTAAGAGGCACTTCTAAATGCTCCAGATATAATGATGAATTTCAGATACGCAATACATACATTATGAAGAGAGCATGCTCTTAAATTTTAATACAAATTATTACCACCACTAGATTAAAGCGGCATTATACTCTGATAATAGAAAAGCCTTATAAATACATGATTCCTTTCATATATATATATATGTATACACATATGTATGTGTTTAGTTGTCATTCCCCTTTATATTAAACTGAAACATGCAATGTAAACTGACCGTACCATGCAATAATAATTATGTTTTCATACATAAAGTAGGAATGATGTAGTTATTAGAATACTGCCAGTTCCACTTTTATGATAGTCATTATTTTATCATGCTTTAGATTAAACATTAATACATAATTTGAAATCATTATTATTATCATCACGAATATTATTATTTTACAAACATAGATAGTCGGATTCTTTACGGATATCATAATTTCATAATTCACGCTTCATTTGAATTTCCGGAATTTATCTGAAATTGTTAAAATATCTTCAACAGGTTCTTTTTCAATTAATTTATTACTATCAAGCAATTGTCAGTAATTTAGTCACTGTTACTTTAATATTTTCCTCTCTTTCCCTTTCAATCTGTTCGATAACTAATCTGTTCGATTACTGTTTCAATAACTAGATAATTATTAGCATTGCATAAAATAATTTCGATTTTGAAACGTTTCTCAGCTTTATAAGAAGATTTAATGTCACTTTTGCATTAATGTGTGCATTAAGTTCCACTGACCTCACTAAATTATGCGCTTATCTAAAAATAAAAAATGAAGAACGTAATGAATCCTGGACTCAGTGCTTTCACCTAATTACCTGAAATGTCGAACGAATTTCAGGAAGCTATATGAAATAATATAAGAACTTTCACAAGAATTGGGGAGCTACTAAAAACTGAAGAAGATGGAGGTAATGCTTAGATAATCACAGTGCAGGATTTCGTTACTGTAGAGGAAAATATTTACTTTGTTAAAATAGATCTAGTAGTAGAAACGTGCTATTAGACAGAAGGGTTACCAATGTGAAGTTTTCAGCCTTGTAAAATTGAGAATATTCTGGCTTTTGATCCTTATGCTGATTTCACAATATGTAATCACATTTTCATATCTTAGTTTCGTGTTGTCCTTCATGCTGAAGTTGAAATGTGACGATGGAGAACATTTCCAATATGTTCTGTTGGAATTAGATCAAGTGAACTAGCTAATCAAAATAATCTTACAATATCCTGTGATTTGAGTATACTTCCACAAGAGCGGCTTCATGTAAGCAAACATTATCTTAAATTAGAATACTTAAATGTTCTTCTGAAGAGATTTATTTATTGATATATGATAACATCTCTTCACAATATCATTATCAAACACGTTAAAAGACACACAGAACTTAACATAAATGAACCTCCAAGTCATAAGCCCATAACTTTCAATGATAGCCTCCTGTTACCATGTTTACCATGTTTTGAGCTTTGTGATATATCCCTGATGCTCACCGAATGTACTGAAAATGCTATTTTGTGAATGTCATGTGAATGTCGATACACTAAACCGAAATTCTGAACTGGATAAAATATTACATACTTGGATGTGCTGCGATGTCAATGCTCAGTGGATCTGTCCTGTTAGGCTGTATAATTAACATTAATCACAGCAGTGCTTAAGATGAGTTTCCTTATGTAAATATTACCTGCATTCTGTGACATGTACGCCGTTTGTCTTGAAGTAACAATATTTGATGCAGCAAAGACGTTTCTTGCAAGAACTTATGTTTCATATCTGTGACTACTATCTATTACGGTCAGATAGTATTTTCATTTTCCGACGTGCTGAACAGCTTGGGAGTCTATCTACCCTCGGAAAACATTTCCCTGCAATTCTGAGGCAACATTCTGTGGATCATTAATAGTTCCAGATTTTAAAGGCGGTGACTAACTTTGCACCGTAAAATTATTTTTCCTCATATTACATCCAACAGTTGTGTTTAATCGAGCATAATCAGTATTTGCTGAGCAAATCGGGTTAAAATAAACAGCTATAACACCAGTGTTATCACTCTTTGGCTTTCTATCCCTTATGCCTTGTCAAAACTTTGCATTCAGATAGTTACTTCGACTACCATGTGTTTTCAAATTGGATATTACTTTCTTAAGCATGTATATTAGTGTATCTGGAGTTGTATACACTAACCTGATGACATGTACGAATTACACGAATTCAGCATAGTCTACAATCCATATAGTCTTACCACCCACAAAAATTTTATTTTGAACGATAGGAAAACTGAATTACAAAATATAAAAACCAAGTAAATATTTAGAAATTAGTAAAGAAAGCTGAATTAAAACTTGACATTTTTCTTGAGTACAGCGGTAAATAGACTACTATATTCCTGTGCAAAATTAAGAGAATTCGCAAATCATGCCTATTTTTATGAAAAGTATTGAACCAAAGATACTAATTATGCCGCTGAAGAATTATGCAAATAATCAGAGTCGAATATGTAAACGTACGCGTGCGTGTCTGCAGAGCTGTGATTCTGGAAGCTATATAAGCGCACGAGGAGTCCTCGGCGATTTGTGTGCCTAAAATGAGTAACCACAAACGTATGGATGACAGAATGAGATGGTAAATTGGAGGCAGGCCAATCACAAGCGCAGGCAGTTAGAGAGTTCAATGTAACGCCCAACATCATTTGCAATTTTTGGAAACACTTTCATGACGCTGGATCTATATCGAGAAGATCTGGACAAGCTCGAGACCAAAATCCACAACCACGAATGAGGATCGTTATTTGGCTCTTTTAGCGGGGCGACATAGGACTGCTGCAGCTTCACAGCTCTCACGTAAGTTGTATGCTACCACTGGAATCTGAGCCTCAAGGTCTACAGCTGAATAAAGGCTTCATGAAATAGGGCTAACAAAAGACAAAGGCTTCTTGACTGCTATGAGGTTTACGGCGGAGATCATACAGTCTTACGACTTCAGTTGTTTTTACTGCGAGGTGTTTTCAGAGATCTTAGAGCCCTATGTTCTATGTACACTTTTCAGGGGAGCAGTTAGTGCTAGGTTTCTATTAACGGACGACAACGCTCATCCACATAGGGTTTTGAATTGGCTGAAGATTACTTGGAAAGTAGAAAATGCACCGCATGGATTGGTCAGAGAAATCTCCTGACCTTAATCCTATTGAGCACGTCTGCATGGCTCTTGGGAAGCAGCCATCCACCTCCAAGAACCATTCCAGTGTTGAAAACAATCTTTCTCTAGGAATGGTATCGACTATCTCAAGGACTCCTCAACTTCCTCTTCAGCAAGCCCTCACTCTGAGCGATCTGTCTGGCTGTGAGAGGGCAAGATATCCCATATTAGATTCCTTTTCAGTTCAATATCACGAAGCAGATTTTGAACATTCCTCCACTAACTTATGAGTTTTACTCCTAACCATACTTATATGAAATACCTTTGAATGGTGCTCTCTTTCATTATCATACAAAATTTCATTAAAATCGATCTCTTACTTTTTCAGAAATCCCACATAATGTACGATTGCTTTTAGTTTTGCACCTCGTGTAGTTAAAGTTTTTATAACAAACACTTGTTAACTGTTTTTGCGCTTTAGGCTCTAAGAGGCAGAAACAACTAGGTAAATACCTCTCACCAAGAGCTGATAAATAATTACAATTAACTTACCTATTCAGTCATGGTTAGAATTCAAACTTCTGATCAGTGAAACAAGCTACACTAATCATTCAAAATATTAAGATCACTCTCATAATACACAGATGCTCTTCTTTATGCACACAAACGAGTACTTTCATATTAATACATAAGTCTTCAAATTTTCAAAATGCGCCAAACTAATCATCAATTTCTCAGTTTTAACGAGCAACTTTGTTACTGTCATTAACGTTCTCTTTGTTGTATTTCAAGTTCTAAAAATTTGTTTAATAAACATACCGTCTATTTTTTGCTTTGATAACAGTTAAGTGCTTGTGGGATTTGCCTGCTATGGACAAAATTACAGTAAAACTCTTCAGAAAAATAGTTTTTTGCCATAAATGAATATATTCCCAGATTGAACACCATGAAATTTCTATCAGGTCAAAGGACACAGAAACCTCTTTTAACAGGTTTATAAATTGATTTTTTGAGATAAATAGCTAATCAAAATGTAACCTACGTATGCATGTAATAAAAGATCTTTTTCATTTATTAATTTTCTCTAAAAATCGTCGCATCTTACCAAGAAGTTTGCGTTAATACTAGGAAACAACAGCAGCTTATCATCACATAGATTGAAAATTTTCTCGGTAAGTCCTCCAAGAATATGTACCAGAGCTGCAAGCAGAGGTCATGCAAAATCCCATAAACTAAGAGTAAAATATATATGACTTCAAACCTGGCGATATACGACATCCCAGATGCAATCTATATGACAAATATTAAATAATTGTGTAATTTAAGAGACCAGGACATCAGCATGTTCTTCAAATCACTATAGCACAGTTACAATCTTGAAACAAGAAGAATTGCTCTGCTAGAAGAGTCCCTTCGTGGTGGGAATGACAGAAGTCATTAAAGGATGTCACTGTTCGGCAATAATGCTTACATAATCTGCAGCCATCATGGTGTGTTACAGCAACAACAGTCCCAAGTGAATTAGAACGTCTCTCAAAACATAGCACCTCCAACACTGGCATGTTTACATCGAAAGCTATATGCATCGATGAACTATTTGCAAGCAGAAGGTGTATGAGCATCGACACATGTAAAATAAAACACAATTTTTCAACCAGACAACTTTTTTTTTTAACCTGGATGTTCACAGACCTACCGCAATCGAAAATGTTAATAGTGCTGGATTAACAGAAATACGTGAAAGAACTGTCTACTGCAAAGTCCCATATCTAGCAGGATCCCATGAGCTGTGTACTCAGATTCTCTTGAGAACGCACTAAATATCGGAAAAAGAAAGCATTTTGTACATTAAAAAGAAAATTCAAGAGGAAATCATTTCGTTTCTAAGCTTAATTCCATCATAATCAAAGTCGCTTAATAATCAGCGGCCTTTCCCATTTTTCACACATGTAGTCATCAAAATAACGCCTCGGTATCCCCAGTAGCATGATAAAAATTAAACAGCATTTTTCATTTTGCCGCAGTCCACGTCTGTCATTCTGGCGAACAAACTGATATTGTAAGTGTGTTCTCATGCTATAAGTGTGGACATAATGTTTTGACCGATCAAAGTCATGTAACAGCACCTACTAGAAGCAGGGTTAAGATTGAATGAAATTCCTGAAGAAATAAATAAGCCTAAATAGATTGTAATATCAATGAACATTTTTAATGACAGAAATTAACTTAAACATAGTTGCGTACCGCAGAGAAAAAAAGGCGAAGAAGAAGAATGGTATACATATACATACATGCGTAATAAACAGTTACGTCATCATCATCACCGCGCGGATAAACGCGAACGGCGCATGCGTCAGGAGAAGCTCTCTTAAGCTAAACGTCGTATTAATAATTTATGATACAACAATCCCCCTTTCGACGTTTGGCGGCTGAAAAAAAATAAACATTAATCATTTACAGTTATTCCAATTAACTTACAGCACTTAGAATGTTTCGAAGCAGTCAGTGTTTTTGTCAGTACATCAGCAGGCATTTTCTCTGTTGGCACATAGTTAACGTCTATTTCATTTCTTTCATAAATTTCACGAATGAAATGATGTCTAATATCTATGTGTTTAGTGCGTGAGTGATAAACAGCATTTTTCATAAGCTTCTGTGCACCTTGATTATCACAATATATAATGGTTGGATAATCAGCAGTAAAATTTAATTCTTTAAGGAAACGACGTAAATAAACTGCTTCTTTGGCACTTTCTGAAAGACTGATGTACTCTGCTTCAGTACTTGATAATGCAACAGTTTGTTGCTTTCGTGATTCCCATGTTATTGGATTTCCAGCAAGCTTGAATAGGTAACCTGTATACGATTTTCTAGTATTAACATCAGACGCCCAGTCGGCATCGGTATATCCAATAAGTGCTTTTCCAGTCCTTCGAAATTTTAAACAATAATTTTTAGTTCCTTTTAAGTATCGAAGAACGCGCTTTGCAGCCAACCAGTGTAATTTTCCAGGATTGTTATTAAATTGGCTCAGGTGACTGACGGCATATGTAATATCCGGCCTAAAAAACACAGAAAGATACATAAGCGAACCAATTAGACGGCGATAAGGTACATTGTTCATTTCTTCCTTTTCAGTTTCAGAAGGACACATTTCTTTACTTAATTTTACACTAGGATCTAAAGGAGTTGCTACTGGTTTTGCATCTTGCATATTGAACCTTCGTAGAATATTATCAACATATTTCTGCTGAGATAAACTAATAGAATTGTTATTTACATCTTGATTAAATTCTATTCCAAGACAATAATGAAGTTTGCCTAAATCTTTAACATGAAATTCTTTAGAAAGATAACCTTTAAGTTCAGCATATAAATCACAGCTATTTGTTGCTATTATTAAGTCATCAACATATAAAATTAGAATTAACTCACCTTGAGATGTTTTCATCCTGTATACACACTTATCTGATCGTAATGGTTGTAATCCAAAGTTTTTGAGTTTTTTGTCTAATTTTTCATACCACTGTCGTCCACTTTGTTTCAAACCATAAAGAGACTTTTGCAAAGCATAAACATAATCAGGATTATTTTGGTCTTCAAAACCTTTAGCTTGTTCCATGAAAATTTCTTCTTTTAAATCTCCGTTAACATAAGCCATAACAAAATCTAGTTGATATAACATAAGGTCTTGTTCAGCACTGTATGCAATCACAGTTCTTATAGAACTTGCTCTGGCTACTGGAGCAAAGGTTTCATTAAAATCAATTCCAGGTTCCTGTGCAAATCCTCTAGCAACCAATCGAGCTTTTCTCTTTTGAACTGTTCCATCTGCATTATATTTCGTTCTAAGAACCCAGCGACATCCTATTACCTTTTTGTTCTGTGGTCGCTTTACTAATTTCCATGCACCATTTTTAACAAGTGCTTCATACTCACTTTGCATAGCCTTATGCCATTCTTCAGCATAACTTCCATTTAATGCTTCTTCTAATGTCGGATTTGTATCTTCTTCAGCAATTTGTGCTTCTTCCTTTTCTATGTTTATATTGTGGTACTCCTTTTTTGGTCTTCCTGGCTTCCCAGTCTTGACTTTCTTTGGACGACCTGGCCCCCTTTTAATCTGCATTTCAGGTAGTGCTTCGGAATCAGAATCTTCATTATCAGATATTCAGCAGATGCTTCTGCCTTATTTGAGGGGTCTTCTGTTATTTCATCAGCCGATATTTGATTTACATTCAGAGGTTTTTCCTTCTTTTTATCAGGAATATTTTCGAGAAATAAAACTTCTAAATCTTTATCATAATTAGTACAGTTTTCAAATTCATCAATGAATCTAACATCTCGGCTTATAACGATTTTTCTGGAATTTTTATTCCACAGCCTGTATGCTTTCGATTCATTTGAGTATCCTACAAATATATGTTCTTCTGATCGAGGATCGAATTTCCCTTTAGACCTTTTATTAAGTACAAAACATTTCTGTCCGAATACTTTGAAGTGAGATACAGTTGGCTTAATGCCAAAAAATAATTCATAAGGTGTTTTGTTTACTCCCAGGCTTCGATTTGGGCAACGATTACGAATATAAACAGCACAGTTCAACACTTCAGCCCAAAAGGATTGGGGAAGATTACTTTGTAGTAACAAACATCTGGCCATTTCAGTTAAAGTGCGGTTCATGCGTTCAGCTCTTAAATTCTTCTCCGCGATATTCGAGACCGTTATCAGTTCGAAGGATTTTTATTTTCTTTCCTAGACGATTTTCGACCGCAGCTTTGTATTTAATGAATGCATTTTTCACTTCATCTTTAGTTTTAAGAAAACTGACTTCGAATAACGCGATTTGTCGTCTATGAAAGTAACAAAATAACGCGAACCAGCATGGGATGGGACTCTCATAGGTCCACACAAATCTGAGTGAATCAAGTTCAGTAATTCATTACTTTGAAATTTTGATTCTTTTTGAAAAGGTTGCACAGTTTGTTTACCTCTGATACAGACTTTGCAGTCTTTTAGAGATTCAGTGTTATTAAAATTTAAATTTCTAACCATGTTATCAGACTTAAGTCTTTTCAAATCAGACTCATTTAAATGACCTAATTTAAGATGTCACTTTACAAAATCACTTACCTGTGCTATTGCAGCTGTTTCAGTGCTTGGATGTATATAATAAAGATCACCATGACGAATAGCCTGCACTAGTATAGATCCATTTGGTTCTATTATTCTAGCATGTCGTTCTGTAAAAATCACTGAACGATTATTTGCAGTAACTTTAGATGTTGACAGCAAATTACATTTTAATTCCGGAACACATAACACATTTTTGAGCGTAAGTTTAATTGTCTTATTTCCGTTAGGTACTGTTATAAGGACAGTTCCAATTCCTGTAATTTTTGATGTTTTGTCAACTGCTAACTTTATGGTTGAATTCGTTCGAGGGCAAAATTCTGAAAATAACCTTCTGTCATTGCACATGTGAGATGTACAGCCACTATCTAAGCACCATGAGGAGGTCTTTTCATAAGCATTGTTTACTGCTAAACTAATCTGCTCTTCATAATTAGAAGCCATCATAGAACCTTGATTTCCCTTATTTGATTGCGCATATTTTCTATCAGCTATTTTCTTTCTGCATTCAGATGCCTTGTGCCCAATTTTCGAGCAGTAATTACACTTCAAGTTTCGAAAATTTCTTTCAGCTGGAAAAATTTTGTTTAAATTTACCTTCCATTTTTCATATTTCTTCTGTTCTTGATTTCTTCTTTTATAATCAGTATAGTATGTATTCTGTGAATCTTGAGACGATTCCCCTTTTCTTGCTTCCCATTCTTCTAACATTTTGATTTTCAAAGATTCGGGACTAGGTAACTGATCTCTTGATTCGATGGCGCATCTAAAATTTTCAAAATTTTCTGGAATATTATAGAGCAGAAGAATCGATAATAAATCATCAGCTATGTCAATTTCCATTTGTTTAAGCTTATCAACTAGTTCGAAGAAATTATTCAAATGTTCAGACATCGTTTCGCTTTCCGCCATTTTTCTAAATAAAAGCTGTTTTAATAATGTAGCCTTCTTCGCAGGTCCTTTCGATTCATATACAGCTTTGAGTTTATTCCACACAGCATTTGATGTCACACAATGCTTTATATGACACAGTTCACTAGGATTAATAGCAAGAATTATATCTGCGCGAGCTTTTTGATCAGCTTGGAGCTATTTCTTTTCGTCTTCGGTTCCTTCAGCAGGTTTTAGCGCTTTACCGGTCACATAATCCCAATGGTCGTTTTTAATCAATACTGTTTCTATTTGTAATTTCCAACTGTCAAAATTATCTTTTCCGAGCTTTTCTATAGTAGGCAAATGCGACATAATGTAATACAGTCTCTCACAGCCAAAAAACAAGATTGAGCGCTATAAAAGTAGGCTTAACTGAACGCTGATCAGTTCTTACCGTTGATTAGACGTAACAGTTCTTGCACTGAATTAGGCTTAAGAGTTCAATGCTCGAAAACTTCAAAATGTTCATTTTAAAATAAGTATTTTGCTAATTAGGCACAGTTGAAACGTTCCTGGGCCCATAACCATTGAAGAAATAAATAAGCCTAAATAGATTGTAATATCAATGAACATTTTTAATGACAGAAATTAACTTAAACATAGTTGCGTACAGCAGAGAGAAAAAGGCGAAGAAGAAGAATGGTATACATATACATACATGCGTAATAAACAGTTACGTCATCATCATCACCGCGCGGATAAACGCGAACGGCGCATGCGTCAGGAGAAGCTCTCTTAAGCTAAACGTCGTATTAATAATTTATGATACAACAATTCCTATATAAAAATTGCAAGACTATCTTTCCATGGCTGCTGCATTCGACTAAATATTCAGTAAATCTGCTTTATCTGCAATTTGTAATTACTTTTTTGACCATGAGGCAATGGCACGAACAGCTACCCTGAAATTTGCGCAAATAAGCGCTAAGAATGCGATGTAATAACAGTTGCGCAAGTAAGCACGCAGTCAAGCCCTTACATGAAAATCATTATGCACTGGCTGCTCGAATCAAGGAAGAGCAGTTTCCTTATGGCATTTTAAGAAATTATAAAATTTTATCAAAATTTTTAAGAAAAGTGTTGATTCGTATTAAGTAGTAGCCATCGAATGGATGTGTCTAGAATAGCATCTATTGCATCGCGTGTAATCTACCTTGATTAAATTCCTGTCTTTCAAAACCATTATTTTGTGGTTTAAAACAGTTTTATTTTAAAAGTTTAGTTTATTTAAACTTTTATTATTCTCATTATATGAAATTTATATTCATGTATTCCAAATGCTATGAATTTAATAAAACATTTGCTTACAAAAAATATGCGTATATATTTCTAAACAATATTTGCGATAAAATACATTCACTCATTTTATAGAATACATTTATTAATAGATTTATTTTTCTCTTTCAGAATGGTATATAAAATGGAAATGCATTTTGCAGTCATTTTAATCTATTGTTAGTCTTCTTTCCCAAATGAGCTTCAAAGTTTAATGAAGCTTTAACCCACTTAAGTTCTAATTCAATCAGTAGTTTTTTTTCCCTTAAGAAGACTCTTCAATTGTTGAAATTCAGTCATTAAATTCCCTGGTAAATAAGATATCTCAGGAAGAAAAATTTCTCGGTAAGTTTTCCTGAAAGAATTCGGCAATTATTTACTTCTATTGAAGAGTAATTTGCCCTTCGGATTTCTTGGATTATCCGCAGTTAACGATTTCTTTTCAAAGGCTTGAATGACCCTTAAAGTTAATTCATGGAGTACTCCTATAAGAAAGAAACGGCTTTTGCTGTATTATATTTTACTGAAGAACAGAAAAACCATCGCTTTAAATGAACTTACTCGAAAATGCAATTTCTTAGAACAAGGAAATATTGAAGGATCGCCTTCTTCAAAGAAAGTGATAAACTTTTCGAATTTCTCAGTATTATCTGTAACATAAATTCTGAACGTACTGCATCATTTGATATCTTTTAAAGAAGAAATTTGTAACAAAAAAATTAAAAGATAAATCATTGTGAAAATGCAAAAGCCTGTAAAATTGCGTTAAAAATAAATTTAAGGCAAGTGGGAAAAGTTCATTTACACAAAAATTTGAAGAAGTTGTTCGGTTTTATGGAACGAATTTGCCAGCCTTCCTGTTTTATGAGTGTCCTGCAGCGGTATATTCTCAGTTTTCTCGCTTTCTGTGGATATAAATATTTTTATTTTCACTGTTCTCTTCTTCACTGCTGCTAAAAGGCCAGCTTACTGCGGCCGATAGCATAAGATCTCCCATTCATGCAAACCGAAAGTGATCGTTAAAAATCAGGAAAAAATTTAGTGTAGCGATTAAAAATATATCTGAATTATCAGCTTTACTTTTCACTACTCTTACAAAATGTCACAAACATACGCAGAATATATATAGTAACGCTAGCTAATAATTCTACAGATATTAATAATAGTCTAAAAACTAACAAATTAATTATTGCATTGCATGAAATTTGAAAAAAAAATGATTAAAGAACATGACATTAAAACAAAAATTTGATCGTAGCCACCATAATGAAACAGAGAACTTAAAATAACAAATATGGGATTTTCGCTAATGGATGCTCCACAGTGTATTAATGGATACAATTCCATTTAACGGTACTGAAAAGAATTAAGAATTAAAAAAGAAGTGCGATTTAAAAATATTAAGCTTCTATAACTACTGTTATATACGTATAAAAAATATCTGTGAATAATTATTCTACTTAAAATAGAATATCTATTATAAAACCATTTTAGGCCCATATAAGTGTAAAAAAAATTTTCATTTCAATCTTGACACTAGAAACAACTATTGTTTGATATCAAATTCATTAAACGAATCATTAATTAATAGATCGAAAAATTAGGTATCGATTTATATTACGTTCCACAAAAAGTCAGCTGCGAAACAACGTCTCTGAAAAGGATCACAATGTTGTTTACACAATACTAAACGTATTCTGAATCTCACGCAAACAGCAATGAAGGTTTTAAAAAACTAACATTACTACATTATATTATATTTTCAAAAAAGCAAAGTAGCACATAGGTATTATCGGAATTTCTCGCTTCCTATTTTCATCAATAAAATGAAAAATGTTTAATCGTATTCAATTCAGAGTTTATTATGAAAACTGTTTCTGAAGATTGTTCCCTTTTTAAAATATTTTTATAAACTAATGTGAAGCTGTTTTTGCGTTAAGATATTGGAAGAGCAAAAATATCTATAACGTTTCTAGATACAAACTTTCAAAACTGAAAGCAATTTTCTCGCCCGATTCTAAAGAATTTTCTGAACTTTGCGAGATTACTGCTGAAGGGAATGTAAGGATACGCTTGACTTGAAATTCTGCAGGCATGTTCTCTAAAATTCTGAAAAACATTTTCTTTACGAGGATCGAAGCGTATTCAGAAAGAATGTTCCTTGTCTAAGAATAAATTTTACTTCAAATTTTGCGCTTTCACAATTTACATGGTCCTCTGCTCTGTAAGCGTGGAAACATACTTTTCTTTCCTTCAGAAAGTGGCAAACTTTATATCATGCAAGAAAGATTTTTAATAAATCGACACATTTAAATGCTTTCACTTTGCTTAAGAATGGAACATTTATTAACATTGATTTTAAAATATTAATGTACATCACTATTATATCTTGTAAAACGGCGTACTAAGTGTGATACATACATTATACATAAGTATATATTCCAAGAAATAAGTCGCCCAGACAGGAAAGTTGCTAGCAATTCTGACTGCCATACCGAAACGCTCACATCCCGTAGAAGGCATGGATGTTAATTGTCTGTCCCTTCATAGGAACTTTCATAGCAAATTAATGCTGTCCCTCCTATTAGGTGTCTTTATAATAAAATGACAACCATTTCTGGCTTTAGTAGTGGCAACGCTTATAATGGCTAGTACCCACCACTGGGGGAAAAGTAATTCCTAGAAATATATTAAACAACCACAAATACTGAAAGCTTTAGGATATTGTTTAAATAATCAAATTACATAACTGTGTTATAATGAAATAAATATCTCTAATGAAAATAAAAAATTTAAAAATTTGCATGCAAATCTTTCTCTGTATCCAAATAACTAAAATTTGGAAAGGGAAGGTGATCTGAAAAGATATTTAGATATTTATAAAAATTAAAATTCTTTCCAATAACTAAAAATAAATTAAATAAAAGACATAATCGCCTTACTTATTGCCCCGAATATATAAAACAAAACTAATTTTCCTACTTAATTACATAATCAATAATAAGAGAAATTTTAGAAAATAAAATACATAAGCTGTTATAGATAAACAGTCCTGAGATAATTTATAAGAAACATGTAAAAATGGATTTTTTTGCATGTAATAAAGAAGTTTTAATTAATCCGAAAAAATTCCATCCAGGAGAAAACAAGTTAATTGAATACCTTAAGCGTTTTAAAACCATAATTTCCCATAAAACTGCAGAAGATGCATTGAAATCTAATATACTGCTTTCTTACATTAATGGAATTACAGTGAACCCTTTTAAGATAAGACGTTAAGATAAAATTCCTGAAAAAATTCAGATGACGAAATTACATTTCCAGATTAGCAAATTAATTTAAATAACTTTCTACTGATTTTATTACTTTATATTTTTAAATTTTATCTGGAACTTTTTCCATTTCTATTACATTTTGCTACTCGGAATGACTCCTTCTAAGATAGTTTTTCTTTAATGGCGTTAAAAAAATGCAAATATAACTATGATTTCTACTAGCAAAAATAGAAATCAATTTCTATGCAAATGTAATTATAATCATTTTCTCTAAAACATTATAACAGTTTTTTTGCTTTTGCAAATGTAAAACGAAAGCTATTAATTTTCCAATTTTAAACCCATTAATTTTCTATCCTGATTAATAAAAATATAAATTTAGGGACTCATATTTCTAATTTGCATCCTCCCAAATTATAAGATGAATAACGCTCAATTTTAAAAAAAAACAGCAACAGATGTATCCAAAAAGCTAGTATAAAAAAATTTTTATATTACACACGACTCCATCATTTATGCTGCAAAAGACTGTCAACAGGATTGATTTAGCATCAATTTTTCTTCATCTGTATGTGTACGCGCAAATCATTGAGTGCTCAACATGCAGCTTATTAGTTACAACGTAATACAGGACAACAAGAAAGAGTTACAAATGCTTCGTATATAAACATAATTACAACTAAATGCATTTTATAATGTAGATTAATACTATATAGTCTTGAATTTCCCTACATCAAGTTACTTTACGTTTTACCAAGACTAAATCTGTATTATGAAGTTCATTGAACTATATCTAAACTACTTACTATTTTATTTTCGTTAAAAACTATAACATACACCGTTCTCAATAAATGCGAACGATATCTTGATACGGAAAAGCAATTACGCAGAGCTTCGGTTCTGACAGACACAGAGATTCTCTTGTTCCAATCTTAGGATGTTTTTCTGCAGACCCAGTAACCCTCATCAGAGCACCTCCAATTAAATTCTATGTCATCGCCAATCACTGCCAAATGGAGGTCCTCCCCGCGGTCCCATCAAAATGAGCAATCCAGGGGTAAGGGAAGAAGAGAGCTTCATCAATCTTCCTTTCAGGCCGCGCAAATAACCCATATTCAGTCGACAATGCTCATCCTTTTCCAGAGAAAAAAGGTTTCATTGAAATGGGCAGTCCGACCGTAGGAACCAATTGAGCTGGAAATGGAACCTCGCGCCGTTTCGCTGAGAGAAGTGAAATTTGCATGTCAATGGTTGGGGTAATTTAAGCTTAGGATTTTCAGAAAGATACCAAACAGTTTGTGCAGGTAGAAGCTCAAGGGACTTGGGATAATATTTCAAAATCCTATAAGAACTGCAAATACAAATTTTAAGCAGTTGTAAAGCATCCTGTTAAGCATTCTTTAGATGAATAATGAATTAAATTCTGCATCGGAAAAAACTGCAAAATACATAAAATAATTTTAAATGTTTAATTCACAGAGAAATAAATTCAAATAAAAGATGCTTCAAAACCTTGCATCACTATCTCTTCAACGGTAAATGAATAAAAAAATAGGATTTAAACTACGATATTTTAGGTAAAGCCTGTTAGTAAAACAGTAATATGAGATTAAAATTTTATAGGGATTTTTTAATGAAAACCTTTCGCGCTGTTAAGTTGTTCTTTACGTTACTGGAGATCTTTTATGGAAGATGGGTGGGGTATCGTCAGAAACGAAACTGATACTGAAAATAAAGCTTCCCTTAAATGATTTTAGCTGCGCTTTCTCGATGAAGAAAACAGCGTGGGTTTAGAAGTTGAACGAAAACTGAAATTCGTTAATAAAAATTTTGAATTTTTTCATTTCATCAGTATAAGAAATCCGCTAATAAATATATATTTTACAATTTGATTAATAAATTTGCCTACTAATAAATATTTAATTTTGTAGCGTTGCATACAGAGCTAAAATTCTTCAAATTAAATTTCGAATGATTTTTGATGCAATATCTTTCTCTATACTTATCTATACTTTCTCTCCACATTCTTTCGGATGAAAATAGAAAAACAAATAAATCTAAAATATACTTCCGGTGAGACTAACTTTAAATTGAATAAAACGATTTAATAATTTAGATAAAGGAAACTTTTTACATGATAACTCCTGGGAGACTTTCCTCCAAATAAGGAGAAATTATTAACAACGCAGAGACAGGATAAAAATTTTTACTACACCTACTTTAATTCTGGTCACGTTTTACAGAGCTTTGAGTCACTTCTACGGAAATGCTGCTCAATTTAGTTTTCTGTGAAAGCATTCAAATAACTCCAGTCTGTGGTTCAGATTATTATCTCAGCAATTCAGTAATATCTTCTCTCCCCCCCCCAAGACACATTTAAGGAAGTTCCCTATCGAAGCTATTACGAAGGTTTTAAATTGTTAAATCCTGAAATAAGTTTTGAGAATACTTTCTCGTTCGTTGCTTAAGAGATTTAAATAAATACTTGCAATGTATACCAACAATAAAGTCCCGCTCTGCAAAATAATGCAACCAACTCCATCCAATTTAGTTTCTTTATCATTTTATATAAATCTTCTTGAAACTTCGTAAGTAAAAATATAAAAATTCATTTATATTTAATGAGGCAGTTGAATGAATGACACATTTATTACACTCGAAGAGTAATTTCACATTTTGTTAATTAATTGCTGTTCATCATTGAATCATATAAGCCAGCGAACTCAACTTGCATGCGGGCCGAATGCTCGAGCTGAAAGCAGTTGACGTATCGAACAACTTTTTTAACAAAAAATTTTAACATTTTTAACAAAAAATAAATAAATAAATAAATAAAAATCTGAAAGGTTTCAGATTTTAAATTACGTCCAAAGCGGGGTTTTTTAACATTTTGTCTGTTACCTTAAATATCACATAACTGAAAAATCGGAAATTTCTAAACACTAAACAGTTGTCGACTGGCGAATTAAATTTACTGACTGTCCCGACTCTGGAAATTCTTTCACATTAACCTAGTCATGTTGCTTGCCGTGCAAGCATACAGTAAAGCCCTATGCTATCCCTTCCATCTTTTTTTTTCTAAAATAGTATTCTTATACATAAGCTTAATCCATATCGTTTTATCTCTAGCACCGTATTTACAACAAATATATAATTAAAATGTAATTGCGGACCGCATAAACTTGCTTCGAAGGACGCATGCGGGCCGCGAGTTTGAGATCATTGATATAAGGAAGCTTAAGCTTGCCAATACATGCTACATTTTGTCTTTGCATGAAAGTCACCTACGCATTAATTAGCTTTTTGTATACACGGTGATCGAAAACAAAGTTGCCCAACACAGGAAGTGCATTTAGTGATTATATGCAAACAAAAAAATACGGTAAGAACATTTAGCGTTAAACATGTAATCACGTTATGGATGCTGAAGATCAATAACAGAGGGACGTGGTAGCTGGCTATCCTCCACATACTTTTGCGATTAGTAAATACCCTGTGATGTACTCGGGCATTTCTTAAAATTCTCGAGCCTTTACAACAGCTGCGGCATCATCCTGAGGACGTTGTCTATTTATCGGGAAACACGTAATTCACAAATTACAGATGCTGAAGGTCAATAACAAAAGAACGTAGTATCTGGATATCCTCCACATGCTTTTGCCCTCAGTAAATATCCTGTGATGAACTCTGTCATTTCTTAATATTCCCCAGCCTTTTTACAGCAGTTGCGACATCATCGTGAGGACGTTGTCCAGCTGATCCACAAATACGTCACACGAAACAAGCAGAAACCATTTCTCTTTGATGTCGTATTTCGTTGTTGTTAATGCATTTTGGGTTTATAAACATTTCTTGCTTATTTTTGCTCATGAAATGGTATTTTTGATGTTTGGCAATGTTTCGTTGGAGCGTTCTGTATATTAAAATAGCATTAATTCTGTACATTAATTCTGTACCCTTTGCCACTGGTGTTCCAACTCCCTCAAATCGTAAATTACGTTTCCCACTGTATGTCTGTACTATATTTCTTGCGAAGCATAGGCTAAAAATGCTCTACTGACGTTCAATGACTTTATTCTCTGTACAACTATGCTTACAAATACGTTGTCAGTGCGCATTTTTAAGTTTAATGATAGATGAAATAAATTAACCAACATTTTTGTACAGCCTATTTAGCGCAGTGACTTTTACTGCTGTTAAAGAATATTTTGTATTTCTAAATTAGAAACTTAATAGCAACGGAATGTCACATCAGCCTTTCTCTAAGCATTTTTCATCAATGACAGAAAAATGCACACCAAAATGTAATAAATAATATTCAAAACATAATTTATATTTCATTTTTAAAAACTCTATGAAAATGCAATAGACAGAATTTTTAATTCAATATACAGACACATTTTAAGCTGTAGCACAGACAGGAAAAGAAATCAAAAATGAAATCCCAAACAGCACACAATTTGTGATAACTTGGATTTCAGAAACGATCCGCAACAATTTAAAATGCATACATATAACAATAACCTGCATTTTTACCTCAGAGAAATTAAATTTCAAAAATAATAATTCAAATATTTTCATTTCTTGTCATTCATAAAAAGAATAATAAAACCTATTTTGCTATTATTAAGAATACGAAATAACGACTTTCAAAATGTATATTTACTCGCGATATAATAAAGGACTATTATTATGCAAGAATGAATAGTTTATTCGAAAACCGAATTTAGGAAAATATTTTCTTTTGAGGAATTATAACATTACGCCTTTGAGAACATTAATTTTAAAAAACGCATGATGCCTGTAAATCTTTTCTGTTTTTACAGCATGTTCAAAAATGTTAGCAAAAGGCTCCATTTCTTTAAATACTCATTTTAAACACGTAATTCATCTTAAACATACATTCTCTCATAATACCATATAAAATGTTATGGAAACAAATTCGCATAATATGATGTTGCAATAATAATAATAATAATAAATTTTCTGGCTCCGCTACGAAAATGTAAAAATTTTCTAACTTTTGCGCGCAATATTCGCGAAGATATTAATAACGAAACGTTTCATGCAGCCATTTGTAAATTGATAACGATTATTATTTTACCCAACCCGGAACTATTAATTCACAAAGGAAGCAGCTTTTGTATCCAGTTTCTACTAAAATGTGACCAAATCCTTCAAGTAAACGCCACTGGAATATAATACAAGTTAAAAAAATCATTCTGTAATATCTCCACAATTTTTGACGTATAATATGGTACAATTTGTGTTAAGTTATTAAAGCATAATAAACATAAAATTAGGAGCTTTTTCTTCTAATGTGTAACAAAGAGTTGAAGAAAATATACATAAATTAAAACGAAAAAAGGTGACGAATTATGAAAGAATCAAGATTAAATAAAAAATAAGCGCTTCGTTAATTGGGCATTTTCTCAAAAAATACTTTAAAAAAATTTAAAAGGTTCCAGATTTAAACGGTCGCCCAAAAGAGTTTGTTAAGTATTTTTTACGCTCTCGCTGAGCTAGCAGTCTACCACACTAACCCATTTTTTTTTGTCTTTTTAGCTTTATTATTAAGCATAGTTTTCTTCGCCCTTATTACATATGCAATTCAGTAGCAAAATTACAAAAGTTTTTAAAAGCAGTATGGTAGTACTGCTTAGAATTTCCGATGCAGCGTTAAGTATTGGCATACATTTTTCTGTTCTCAGTTCATCATATTCAATGTTCAGTCTTCTTACTAAGATGGCTTTAACAAACTTTTTTGTCTTTTTATTATTAGTCTAAAGGGGCTTTCCTGAGGGATTGTTGTTTTCGTTTAGCGTCGAATCACTCAGAATGCCCGTTTCACTTTTCAAACTGTTGCCACCAAAAATTATCGCCCTGTATTATATAAGAAAAAATTAAATAATGAAGAATCTGCATAAATGTATCTGTGTTTCTCGCATTGTGATAAAACAACGGTGCCTAGAGCCATCCAATTTTGAATGACGTAATCCTACTGGGAATATGGGCATGTGGAAGCCCAATTTTGAAATTTGGAATTTGCTTTATTATCGATTTCATATTTTGTAAAACTTTAAAGAATTTTTTATTAACAAACTCAAGGATTTCAAAGCGAGCAAAGGCAACGTTATACAGAAAAAACATTTTTATCTCCCGCGCGTGAGACTGTGTATCGGAAATTCTAAAGATATCCTGAATTTAAAAATTATTTTATGATTTTGCTCTTGAACTGAATTTTATGGTTTAAATGCGAAGAACATGATATTTAATAAATAAAGGTAACACACAAAATGTTAAAAAAAAGTCCCTTTGAATGTAATTTAAAATCTAAAACCTTTCAGTTTTTTTTTTTTTTTTTTTTTTTTTTTTTTTACCTTTTGCATGCTTATTTTATCTATTAAATAACACGTTCTTGGAGCTTAAGCCACATAAAACATTCAACAGTAAAATGGAAAAATATTTAAAAACAGCATATCTTCAGAATAATCGACAGACAGTCTCGAGCGCTGGAGATAAAACTGTTTTATTCCATACAGTGTTGCCCCTGCTCGCTTTGAAATCGGAGTTCGTTAATTGTAAATTTACATTCACACAGATTAAAATAACATTTATTTTTCTTATAATAGGCAGAAATCTTGACGCGAATACATTTTAAGTGCACATAAAATTAGTATAAACTTTCATATTTGCATAGTTTAAAATGGCATCCAAACAGCAATTTCTGCATAGTAAAGAGCCTAGATACCACTTTCGCCGATATTCTCATGTAAAGTTAAGTAAGGGTCATTGAATCAAATAAGGAAGGAGACATTTGATATACGTTATGTAATACAAATCATTCATATTTAACAAAAATAATAATTTTTATTTTAAATGATTAATGTAATTTGAATTTAAAATATATTTAAATGTAATTTGAGTGTTCTATGTGAATAATGTTAAGTATCTTTAAAAACAATACTAAACTACTTTTAAAAATTCAGTTTAAAACATAAAATTTTTAAATGAAAAAGTAATTTGTTTTCTTGAATGGTCCTAACTGTTATAACCCGTCAGCTAAAGTCACAGTAAAAAAAAGACGCCAATAAGAAGGCACAGAGTTAGTAAAAGAGTGAGAGTGTGAAGTGCATGTAGTATCTTCGGTCTCCTACATGCGACTAAAATGTGTCAATAAAATAATGTGACAATAAATTGAAATATATGAAACATTAGTGTGTTCTAAAGCTAACAACGAAAATAACAGAATTCATACTATGATGATAAAAGATTTTGTTTCAGACCTTTTTAATGAACGGGTAGGTAACCTCTATTAAAACCAAAACTATCAAGTCACTTTAACACATTCTCGCTTAAATAGTTTTGTATATATAAGACATCGACTGATGTAACAGAGTATCTGCTAAGACGGAAGGTACAGAATTACTGCACGCATCTTAAAGAAAACAATTTCTGTTTATTTTCAAAAATGTCCATTATATGTAACAGAAAATAGCACCTAATAACAGAATTGAAACTGCGACAAAATTTAGGTAAGTTACATAAAAGCACAATTTACATTAGGCAAAAATATAAAGAAATATACTTTTCAATAAATAAGTATTAAATATGACATGGCTTAAAATATTTACCTCTGCAGTTTAAGTATTAAATTCGCGAACTTTCAACAGCCTTACACCACTATACATCTCACTCAATAAAGAAAGAAAATATCTTTTCTTCCTTAGATTTGTCCAATCCTTTTAAACTTCTTTCCTCAATCCGAACACAGTGCGTAAGTACTTTCTATTGCTGTTCCCTCACCGGCACCTTAATCCATATGCACCCGAAAAGTGAGGCAGGAAAAATTATGTTGCAGATAAATTTTTCACCATTCCCAATACTAAGAGTTCAATAAATTAAAAGATGCCTCGGAATTTTTCTTCCGGGAACTGATTCTCGCTGCATGGTAATTTCTGGGATTATTTACGATTCTCGGAGGTAACTTTTTTCGATTTATCTATGGACGATTAATGCGAGAATCTGTGGTGATCATTTGTATGTAAATTGAGGAGTAAGGTGGGATTTTTTTCACATTCTCTGATTCCATGGAATTCAGTGAAGTAGTTATCGGGGATTTATTTTACATATTGAACTTACATAGCATTTTTCATTATAATTATATGATAGTCAAAAGATATGTGCGTTATCTCGTAATCATAAATGAAATATATTGAATGATCTCAAATACAGAAGTTATTAAGTTTGTCTAGGTGTCGTTCTATGAAGATAGGATTAACAAAATATTATTGCATGAAATTTTAATAAAAATGGGATCATTTAGTTTAATAAATACAGTTCATCGCACATCAGTAATGCATATCTTAAAGCAAGATATAATATATTTAATTATATAATATTGTAGTAAATCAATGAAAGCGGTTGTTTGCATTTTACGCACATTTATTCATATTTGTAATATATCATATTGAGTGGCACATATTTAGGTAATGTTGTAATTTGTACTACCGTAAATTTGTATACATATTCCTTTATTTTGTATTATTTTAAGTTTGTATATGATCACTACGTTTTTATCTTGTTTACATCTTATGTTTAAATTTATGTTGTTTTCACCATTATGTTTTTATGTTGTTCAATCTATCTCACTTTATATGCTGGTCTCCGAAAAGCATTCATTAAATCTTTTTGTTGATTCATGCAGATTTCGTTGTTTTCTTCTTTTCCCTCATGCACTGATTTGAATTTATCACTATGAAGAGCTGGGTGAAACATTATACAGAAGTTGCGTTGACAAAGTTAAGGCTTATAATTCTAGTTATGAGAATAAGCATAGTTATTCTGTAGATGAACTATATTTAAAAGCAGGGTTTATTCTGCATACATGAACTTTCCGCTGAAGTGTCACATGATAAATATCATGTCGACCATCCACTTCATTTGTAAATTGGTCTAGTAATGCATCTATTATAGGCACGGGTTCGGATTCTGTTTCATAATTTCGTTACGTTTTTTGTAATTAATACATAAGCTAGTTTTTGAATTTTCATCTCTTTTATAGACTAAAGTTACAGAGGTAGCATATTAGTTAGATGATGGTTTAAGATACCTGCATGTAAATATTTCTTCTGTACACGTTTCTAATTTCATTAATATCCTTAGGGGATACTCTATATCAGAGATTCCAAAACTTTTCTTGCACAACCTCTTTTAAAAGAATGGTTTTCTTCATCGAGCCTATTATACTTTTCTCTATAAAACACAGCCTACAACATAATCACAATACAAATAATTGCATATAAATAACTTTAAAATAATAATTAGACTGAGAATATGAAAATGCGCTTTGTTGAAAAAAGGGTGTGAAAGACCCTTTTATTAATCCAAATAAAATTAACATTTGACTTCAAATATAACAGACAAACTAAAATTAATGAAGTTTACGTACAGCCTAACAGCTTCACAGTTAAACTAGTGTGCAAGCTGGCTCTGATCGAAGTCGGCTTACACAATCCTAATGACAAGATTAACTCAGTGCCGTAGAATTCTAATCGAAAGAACAACGTTAGCAACGTGGTCCCCAAGCAGGCAGAAAACGCTCTCATTTCCCCCTCCAGAACCTTCCTATAAGTACTTCCTTCAATCTACCTAATTTGAATATCGCGCGCACTGGGGATATTCAAATTAGGTAGATTCTAGCAGGGAAATCAAACGACGCTTGATAAAAAAGTACCTTAAGAAACTGGTCAGAAAATTAGAATAAGACTTTATAATTTAATAACTTTTAACTGATCATTTACGTAAATATTTTCATTCATTCTTTACTTCAGCATAAAATAAACAGCCCTTCCATTTCCAATACTTTCACTTAAATATAAGGAATTACTCTTAGAAGGCTTATTTATATGCAAACTTTTAGTTATAATTATCTTAAACTGATATACTTCATAATTAATAAACTTCAAGCTAAATTAAACAAAGGAACTCAATCTGAAAACAACAATAAATAACTTTAATAAGAATTTAGAGCCTAAAATACAACACCTTTACTTAATATTTTAGTTTTACATGATAATTTACTGACAAGAAAACTTCTAGGTACAGGCAATAATTTTGTGAAGTCTCATTTTTGAGAATTTCAGAACTGTCAATACAACCTAAATTATTTTCATAAATTACATTAACCTACCTGTACTGATAATAGCAGGAAAATTATTATTTCCTACCTTAATATTTAACTTTAAATATCGCCGTTTTTAGATGAAGCTTGATTTCAATAAGCTGGAGGTGAATTATAATTCAATCCTTGATGTTGTAAATTTGGATATCTCAAGAGCGGGGACTGAATATTTCTCCACACCGAAATTTTGAGCCAAATAAGATATTGGGCAGTATCGTCTTGCAACATTATATCTTGATAATTAATATATATACAAGGATTCTCCTTAGAACACTTTTTTTTTAAATCTGAGCATATTACTAGTAGTTTCTTAATGTACTAATCATACTATCCAATAAGATTTTTATCATTTAAATATAAAGCAGAAACTAATTTTAGTTTTTGAAAGAAATATTTATTAGCATCTTTCAAGATGTTGTATATAACCGTATTCCATAACCGCAACCGCAGACGTATTTGAAACAAAATTTTCAAATACGACTGCAAGCTTGTTCTTCCTTATGCATTTTTTGTTGTATGCTGCAATATCTTTGCCATTAACGTTCTTCCATTTTATTACACATAAATTATTACATTATCTATATATATACTATGCAGTATAAACATATGTACTAATTTAGATACTTGAAGATAAATATTGAAGCACACATAGAAAAAGAAACTTGCAACCGCATTTGAATAAATAGTTCTCTTTTATTTATTTCTGACATCCATTTTTAAATCCAACGGGAAATAAATTAGCC
The DNA here is from genome assembly GCF_044657685.1 of Stegodyphus dumicola. Taxonomy (NCBI): domain Eukaryota; kingdom Metazoa; phylum Arthropoda; class Arachnida; order Araneae; family Eresidae; genus Stegodyphus; species Stegodyphus dumicola. Next base: position 159,309,983 of record NC_140772.1, on the reverse strand, counting down.
TCAGTTAGCGGGTTTGTTTTAGAATCTTTTACATTTTTGAAGAGAGTAGACATTATCAGGTCTAACTTAGCACGAGAAACGGAAAATTTAAACTAAATTATTATGAACCAACATTTTGTCTCGAACACATTGTACTTGCTTTCTGCGTCAGTGTCTACTTAGACGCACTGCAGCTATTTATGTATTTTCTTACCGCGATGGAATTAAAAATGTATAATTTCTGGAATAAGCACCATTAGTGTGCCAAGTTGTATGTGGCCGCAAAAGTCAGCTAAAAAAAGAATATTTAAATCAAGGTAACCAAACGTGTGTAATAATAATATATAAAATAAGCAAAAGCTTAATTTGAAATAAAATTAATAAATTATTTAAGTCGCGCAGTATTCTAAAACTTGAATTAAATAATAAATCGATAGTAATTAAATCACAATCAAGACAGTGGTAAATCTCCTTTGCGAAAGTACACATTTCAAAAATGAAACAAAGACAATTGAATAAAATATAATAATTAATACAACACAATTAAATTTAAATAAAAAGTGTTGTTGAATATTCTTTTTTTTTTTTTTTTTTTTTTTTTTTTTTTTTTTTTTTCCCAAAGAATTAGGCGAAGAAATTTCATCAGGGTTGCGATTCAAAATTACGTTTGAAAAACTATGAATTCTTGAAACAAAACAAAGTTACGAAACAAAAAATTATTAAAGTCCTTTAAAAATGCAATATAGTGAAAATTTTTAATATTTTTAAAAATTACATTTATAATTAATTATATCATTTGTAATATATGCATGTAATGAAGCAAGCAGCAGTCAAACCAGGCCGAAGTGCAGAAAGCAAATGTATTGCTTTCGGGATGAAATCTTAATTCAGAATGAGTGAATTATGGTTTGCAATGTATTTGATATGATAATTGATAATGCTGAAAAATTATTATTGGCTGTCTGAGCTTTAAGTTCTATTTACGTCATCAGGGTTATGCAACAGTCATATGACATGAATTAGTCTCGAAATGATGCAGTGAAGAAAAAGATATTACTATTTTTAGAATAAAGAGGAGAAATACTGAAATTAAGCTTATTAATTAAATTTGGTAATTTAAATTATAATTTTTTTATTTACTTATTTTTTATTTTTCTTACACATACATGTCATGTCATGTATGTGTATATACAGAGAGAGAGACAAGTAGATAGATAGACATATATATATATATATATATATATATAATTGAAAAGCTAACAAGTAATGTGTAGTAAGACCTATTTGGTCTTAAAAATTTTTTACGCAAAATGCTGCAAAATAATAGGAAGGAATATTGTAGTGAGCTCGCTAAAAAGTTACCAGGAGCTGTGGCTCCAAGAAATAGTTCAACGCAGTATTTTTTAAAAATATTAACATGGAAGTATTTGTTAAAATATTAACATGGAAATTTGAAAAAACAGCTTACACGCGAAATAAAATATAGAACATAAAACTGTTAAAAACTATTGTTGGAAACATGTGAATGCACAAAAAAAGGGCAAAACCTATCGATGTGATATGTGAAAAGTTAACACACATAAAAAACTGATCGACGGAACAAGTTAAAACAGAATTAAAACATAATAATTAAAACATAAATTGCAAAAATTATAAAGCAGAAAAAGGTAAATTAGCCCAATTGGACCTACAGCTAGGCTTTTCAAGGGAAATTTAGTTGAATGTCGAACTGAGCTAACACCATTACGCGTTTCGCCGAAACAGACAATTGAAGCTATTGTTTGACGAAAAATTTTTTAATTAATATGAATTGCCCCGAAAAAATCTTTTGGAGCTTCAATTCTCTGTTCCAATTTCCCGAGGCGTCAGCAGAAAAACACATTAAGGTGTAAGAAAAAGTAAATGCAACTCCGAGCAAAACAAAATTAAAATAAAAATAAAATAAATAGCGGTCTGCTATTAGTCAAATTATACAATAACGTACTGGCTGGTCCTGCTAGCTTAAAGAATAAAACCTTTATAAATATTATGGTTCTGAAATCAAATTCTAGTTAATTATTAGTTATTAAAGTCGTGCGATATTAATTACATAATCAAAAAATAATGAATATAAATCAAATCTTTCATAGTGCCAAACTTATCAGCAGGAACGGAAACAAAAGTAAATCAAAAACAACAATATTTATAAAATATTAAATAATAAATTACAACTGAAAATTAATTGGCTTTTTTCTAGCTGAAAGAACTTTTAATACCGCCATGTCTCTAAATTAAATCGGATGGAAATCAAAACTAATTCAAACATTTGTCAGTAACTAATTCAAAAATAAAATAAAATCAATATAAAATAAAAAGCCACTAGGAAATTCAAATTTAAAAAAAATCGACTATGTTTATTGCCAATGGTACTAAAAATTACAAAAGAATATTCGCTGTATTTTTGAAAGAATGTTAAAAAAAGTTTGTAATAGACATTGTCAACAATGCATAAATAATAAAAAAGTTGTTAAAAAATAAAAGCAGTTACATTAATAACATCAGCTGTTATGATTTTGAAAGCAGTTATACACCTTTTCCCTTAAACTAAATCAATAACAGTCTTATTTCCCTGCATGAAATATTTTCAAAACTCACTAGCATCTTTAAATTTGAAAAGTGGATCTCAATTTTTTAATAATTTCATTATATTTAAAAATACTGTAGTCAGACAGATTAATGGAATTCCCATGGTCACCTGTTATTTCACTTCAATATCCGGTCTCTTACAATAATTCAATTTCATGCAAAGTAAAAAAAAATTAACTTTATTTTCAGGTACATCGATGACATCAATTTCAATAACGTGAGTTTTACTGAAAATATCTAAAAATTAAAACATTAACACTAACAATGAAACTTCAAGAAATTCTTCTCAAAGTTATCCTTATTATTTATAATATTTCTGTTTACTTTTTTAATTTACAACTTAAAAAAATTGCACGTTAGGTCGTTTAAAATTTTCTTGTTACTTATTAAAGGAAACATTTAAATCTGAAAACAGATTTTTACTGGATGCGTAACAATTGCAAATATGTAAATATGTAAATAATCCCTCTAAGTTTTCTACTAATAAGTGGCTATTTCTATTCGAGACCATAGAATTCGTCAAATAAATTAAGTCTCTTTCCTTTTGTGTGTGTGTGTGATCATGGCAAAGCCTCGAGGATTATCTGCCTAAGGGGAGGGATGCCTTCGTGGAGGACTTTCTAAGGGAAACTGGCTCGTATACACGTTACGCATGGGAAAAACCACGAAAACGCCCATGCAGCCAACCCGTTCGCGGGATTCGAACCTCGGACCGAACCAGTGTTCAGCGACTTTACCGCTCGGCCGCTGGTGGGCTGACCTGATAAGAACAAAGCACATAAGAGAAACATAAAAAAAGGACCTCCTCCCTCAGAGAAGTTCATCAATTAATTAAACAATTCGGAAACCATAAACATGATTTGTCTGCAAATTAAGCAAAGCTGGCATCCTTGAAGTGGAATTAGAATTTAATTAACATAAAAGCAGCATAAAATTGCACGAACCAAGTAAGAGGTAATTATGATCACAATCATACTCTCCGCTTTACCAGACCCATAACCGTGGATTATATTATATTATTTAATTATGCAAAAGCAGATGAAGACTGCGCATCTACCACATAAAAAATAAAAATATCCCTTGTATAAGTTAAAGTACCAACAAAAACAGAAACCTAAATGACTTGATAAACGTTAACAACTTAATGAAATTAATTTTTATTTATGATGTCTACTTGCGCAAATAGATAACCATAAGTAAGTACCCAGGCATAAACCCTTTGTTCATTATTTTTTAATCCAGCAGGAAGCAAAAAATTCTACGATTTTTACTGTCTATGCTAACTCAAACTTAATTTCAATTTAATAATCGTAAACTACATTAGCGTGGAAAAGTTCAGATAATTTTCTCATTTGGTACTAATTCCGTAAAAAATCAGCTGGGATATATGCAATTCATATCCAAGAGGTGAAATATAGTACTTAAAATATGTAGAAAGTGTATTAGCGAAAACATTAATACCACGCATAGACTACGGAACGAACAAAAAATGGCTTTATTGCCAGAATGATGTTAGTACAAAAAACTGTCTAGCCAAGAAAAACAACAACAAACCAAAGAACCTTAGTAAGGGTTATGAGCTCATCTAATTGCAATGGTTGCGTTTCACCGCGTATCGATAATCAACACCAGATTACCTAACAGTTCTTGTGGCAAAAGTTTCTACTGTTCAATGAGCAACTTTTTCAGCTGTCTCTGGTGTTCTCCGAAGAGTAAAAGGCATGCTTTCAGGAGCCTCTCGAAAGTATCCCATACCTGCTCAAAGGGATTTAAATCAGGAAAGCATACTGGCCAATCCATTTTGTAGATATCTGCACTTTCCAGGAGCTCCTCTACATTACGAGTCCTGCGTGGCCTATTTATAAGCACTAAGTCAGGGCTCTAGGAAAGACGCATGTAAAGAAGCATAACTTCATCTCAGTAACGATCTCCGGTAAGTTAACTTCTGTGGAAAATGTGGAGCTCTGTCCGTCCGTTCATACTAATGCATCCCCATATATGCTTGCCAGGATCACCTCAACGGTCTCTTTCTATGATGTTAGTGGGATAAAAGCGTGCCCCTATCTCTCTTCATATCAACTGGCGCCGAGAGTCGTTTGTCAAACTGAAATGAATGTTACCGATAAAGAGGACGTGACTCCATTAATGAAGTACCTAGTTGTTTTTTTTTCTACATCACTGTAAACGCTTCTGCTATCAATAGTATGCGGAGTTTAGGACGGCAATCCAATAAACCACCTTTATGAAGTAGTCTGGCCAGAGTAAAACGGGACACCTGTCGTCTGGTTGCCGTGTACAACTGCAGAGCAATGTTGTCCGCTATCTTATTTCGATCTCTCCTCGCATGTTGGGATATTTATCGGTCACCAGTCACTGTAAGATTTCTTGGCCGAACATCAACAACCTTTCTTACAGCCGTACCTGTCGTATGAGAGGCCTTCTAAGCTCGTGAAACAATACTTTTATTAGTTTCAAACTCTTGGGTAACAAACATGAAACTACGTCCCTCCTTAAACTTGCCCATCATTCTATCCCGCGTCTTGATTTTTTTTGTAGTTATCTGCACGTACAATCTCACTTTCACTTACAGAATAATTCCCCGGAAATGCGCCTTTCCTTCTTTTATGTTGGCTTGCAATGCGCGGGCTGGCTTCTCGCATTATGCTTACCCTGACGTAGCCTCTGATGTGATGGTGCTGATATTTTCATATGCGTCACATTTCTGCTGAGTTGGCTTTACATTGCACTGATCGCAAAAATCCATTTTCAACAATTTCATTGTTTTATGTTAAAAATGAGTTTGTTGCTAAGGTATGGCACAATACAATGTTCTCGCTAATAGATCAAATTTAAGGATCCTAATTTAAGGTTTGTTTGATTTGTTTGTAGATCTCCTCATAACAAAGCTAAAACACACAATTTTCCTTCTGCAATTTTTCTCACAGAAAAACGTTCTTATTTTTACGCAGTTTTATTTCAGTTGTTACCTATGTTTCTGTGTCCACTTCTGTGGGTTAACATGCGAAATTAATTTTTGATATTCCTCTTCCTATGTAATATCTTAGAAATGTTTCCGACATACGTATTTGCAAATGACAACACTACAGACTCAATTCAATTTTCAAATTTCGATAAATTTGAAAAACTTACTGAGTAATTACTTACTTATTTCAAATTTCAAGAAAAAATGCATTTAATTTTCTTTTTAGTGTTAAATTTTTCTGAAACGTTCTTGTTTTGACAATCGGACTAATCATCCGAGAGCTTCAGTCTTCACGTAATCGCACAGATACAAAAAAAAATCTTCCAAATGGAGTTTTTTGGAATATCTAGTAATGTTAATGGGGTATCACGTAGATAACATAGAACGCAGATCCATATTGAAAAGGAAGAATTCTAATTGCACAGAATGCTAAAATGTTGAATCCGTAATGACTAGGAAACTTGACAGCTGAGTAACATTAAACATTTAATTTTATTTCAATTGACATTCGTAGCCACAATATACTAAACACTCTAATCGTATCTACTTAAGAAAATTTTTTGGTACAGTTGCGATAGGAAAAGAGCACAACGAAATAGCACCCAAGAAGCAACAGACGTAAAGCTAAAGTGTGAAAGAAGCTTATCAAGAGAAGACTTTGGTTTAAGTTATAAAGTTTTCAGTTCTCAAAATTTTGAGTTCAGTTTGAGAATTAGCTACGTCATCAGCGTTACGCAAGCCATGTGACATAGACTGATCTCAAAATGACGCAGTATAAGAAAGTTATTGCAACTTTTAGAATACACAGATGCAATATTTAATTTAATAATGAGGAGGAATTAAGAGACTATTACTAAATTAAATTATCAAGCTGATTTACATATTTTTATCTTACACACACATATATATACGTATATATACATATATACACACACACCTCCTTAGCCAATCTTCAGTTTCGCAATCGTCGATCGTAGTCATACACTTTCAATTACAGCATTATTTTAAATAGCAAAAATATTCATGTTTGGCAATGTTAAACTTTAAAAAAAATAATAATTTTCATTGCTAATTCAATAATAAAAAATTCCAATAAATAAGGAAACTTAATTTTTAATGATGTGATCTTCCGGTTCCTATACTTGGGAAAATTTTATACTCGTTATGAAAAAATAAAATTATAAGAAGTTTGACAACAAAAACTGACCAGGGTATTTAATTTCAAAACTTGCGATTTTTTATCTCATTTTAAACTTGCCTTGGGGATCAGTTACTCAAAAAGCAAAATATTTAATCTTCTATTATTAGCAGCCTCACAGTTTTAAGTGAAGATAAGATGGTATTTGTAAATAAAATATTAATTTAAATTATATTAGTGTGACTTTACACTATGGAATGGATTGGAAGCTCAAAAAAGAGACTATCATGTGTACTTCCTTGCTATGGTTAATTAGAAGAAACAATCCCCGTACAGTCAAAGGAAGTTATTTTTTTTCCCTTTATTTTTCTACATCCTGCAGACTAAAATTTACAATATATATATATATGACAATTTTTAAGTTACGTGGGTTTAGTTACAAGCATTAAAATCTAAAATATAATATCTCTCACTAGATGTTTGTGCATATGAAACTAAAAATAAAATAATAGGACGATTAATACGATAGGTATTAGGATCAACAGAAATAATAAGACAGAAATGACATATTAAACATTATTACATTTAATTGATTTAAATTGCTCTTTGACATTTTGATTGAAATTTCGCCATTTTTAGCAGTTCAAATGATTTTATTACTTCCTTGTACGAAGTAAAAAGGAAGTATTGTAATCGCGAAAAGTTTCAGACAGCATATTTCAACGAAAATATCCATTTTGACCACTATCGAATGCAATTTCACGATGTTTTTGCATTATATCTGTACGTAAGGACAGAATAAAGGACTCGTTCCCTTCAAAAAAAATTATAAAACTTTTTGGCGTCTGTACGAACGTATGTACGTACGTGCGTGACCTATTAGTGTGACCTATTATTTGACCTACGTATAACTCAAAAACGAGTAGCCTCAGAACGTTGAAATTTTGTATATAGGACTGCTATAACATGTAGATGTGCACCTCGTATTTTGGTTGCAATCGACCTCACCAAGCGTATATAAATATATTGATAAAATATATATCCACTCTGTTACCCGGCTCAGTGATCTCAGTTTCTTTACTCTTATATGTTTGTAAATTGTACATTTTTTGCTTTAAAAATTATTGAATTATGTTGTTTTTATCTTCCGGTTAAGGTTTTTATACCTTTAGTAAATCTGTATGCAATATTTTTAGAATTATCAACAATTTTAATGTGGTTTAAATGCCGTTAAGACTTTTTTTATGGCGGCCATTGATTGTTTACATTTGAAACAGCAGACTAGTGGATTTGTTGCCAATCTAGAGAAACTTAACTTCGCAACAACAAAGATAACGCCTTCATTTATTATTGCCCATTAAATCATGCTTAATCCTTTCTGGAATTTTTTCGAGGAAATAAGTGTTTAATATTTACTTCGTAATTTTTAATACAGATATTGAGTTTTTATGTATTTTTGCCTTCTCGCGAAGTGAGAACTGAATTAATTGAATGAGAAATACTCAATCGTCTGTGAAAACTGTTTCTTTTTTGTTTTATTTGCTTATTTTTTTTATACATCATTCTAGCTTTATTATAGTATTTGAATAGAACACGTGACAACGATTAGATAATTCTATTATTTAAATGATATAAATTTTGTGCATTATGAGTTATAATATGAACGAAATATAATACTGTTAAGTGAATCTAGCGCCAGAGTATCGCTATGGTAAACAAATAGTAGAGTGAATTTCAAAGAATGCATTTATTCTGTTATTCAATCCAATAAGTTCAAATGAAATGCAAGAAAAAGTGCGTTTAATTTAATATTCCGTACAAGGAAGTCATGTGGTGTACACATCAGATTTTTTTAATACATATGACTAAGACTATTATCATACGTAAGAAATATTTTTTTGTTTTTTGTGCATTTAGCTACAACCTTTAAATTTAAAAAGTTTTTTTATGTGTTATTTGGCTGTTATTTTATCAGTACTATCAGTTTCGTATCCACTTTTATTTCATTTTACACTTGTAGTATAAAAGTACATTACTGAATAATTTAACCTTCCCGTTTTATTTTGCAGAGTTTAATCCTTTTTTGATATATTACGGATAATTTATTCATCTCTGTCTTTCACTATTACAAATTACAAAAATTTCTTGATAAACATTTATGTAAATTGATTTTTTTCCTTATGTTTCGAAATTCTTAGGATGAATTTAAATAAACAAAATTGATTTTTTTCCTCTGTCACTTGCTTCTCTAGCTATTTATCATCAGTTTCCCCACAAAAAAAAATTGGTTTCATTTTTAAACCTCTTTTCATACTACTAATAATAATATATTCTTATCTCTAAAATAAATAACAAACAATTTAAAACTTATTCTTAGAATGCAGTATTATTCATTTTTAATATTTTCTTTGAAGAAAGCCTGTAATTAATTTCAATTCATTTATGCTTTAAAACAAAATGTTTCGAATACATAATTAATAGCAACGATCGTATTTAATTATAAAATTAAAAAATATAATTGCATTGCTTTATTCGAACGAAATTTCAGTTTTCAAATTTCATAAATTGTCATTTCAATATTAGGCTTTATAAAACAGCAATCTTAATGATTATCATAAATATTTAGTAATCAGTATTTTAATCTTAAGTCACACAACCTATAGTTAAGGGTTATTCTATTATTATAAACTGGATTCCTTCGTATTTCGCATGGTCCAAATTATAGTAGTATTTTACCTCTTTTAAGAATGCACAAAATATCGACAACGGGCTGAGGAAAGTTTATTTTATACTGATTCTTAAATAAACATGAACCAGCCAGGAATTACTGGATCACCAGGTGGTGCCTTTGGCACGTGAGCAGATGTCAGAGGATAAAACTCCGCTAGTTTAAAGAGTGAAAAATATCGATTTTACATAAAGTATCGATAATCGACAGCTAAACTTGTTCAAATATTTGGAAAACCTGTTTCCAGATAAATTTCGTATATACTCTTTTCTAAGAAAACAATGCTTTATTAGTAATTTTTAACTCGTAAAAAGACAAAAACCATGACATATGCAATTTTTAAGATACAATCAGCATTTTCTAGCTGTAAAGAGTGACATTTCAATTGAACTAGAAAGTGTATTATTAATCATTAAAATGTGACTGTACATTAAGAACATTTTTCAAACAAATTCCAGTTTGTCCATGCAAATATATATATATATATATATATATAAGTTAATATTTTGTATCACTAATTATGTCTCTAAGTCTCCTAGAATGTACGATTATAGTAAATGTTATTGATTCGAAGAAAAATCAATTCTGAGACAGATTTTTAAACAATACCATGTAGAATAAAATATTTGTGGATTCATGATTTAATACCCATATCGAAATAACTGATTACTACAGAAATGTGGTTAAAGTTATATATAATTTACATGATTTAAAAATTTATCACAGAATTCATTCGTGTAACTTTTAAGTGATAGTCGTAAATGTTTCGGTATATAGTTTCTGTTGTTATTTTCGTAAACAACTGAACCTTCCTCTTCACTCCAACAAAGGATGAAATTAAATCTATCTACGATAAGAATACGACTAAAAGAAAAAAGAATGGAGTTCACTATGATTTTCTATTTAACATGCGTTATAAAAAATTATAATTTCCCCTCATATCGAGTTAAAACTTTCGTCTTCTACGTCTAAACTTTCATCTATCAAATACTCCGAAGTCGGCTCTGAACTAAAAACTTAGAACTTGATGCGAATTTTGACCGAGGCAGGGGGCGGTCCGAAGGCCACAGGAAGAAAGTCACGGAATATGCATGGAATCTGCCTGGAAACTGATAACTGTTGCTGTTTTATGTATTATCCCTCGGCCGCCGAGGAATCTCTAGTACCTTCCATTTCTCGAAATGACTGGAGGGCATATACGGTTAGAGTTACATTAAAGGATCAATTACAGTTATACACGGACCGGACCGAAATGTTGCCAAATGGTCCTCAAAATTGCCGACTTTTAGCCAATTGCGCCTTTTTTTTCGCAAAATTGAGACTTTTTTTTTCGCAAAATTGCGACTTTTTTTCCGCCAATTTGGCGACACAAATTAGTTGCCAAAACCGTACCAGCTTTCCGATATCTCGCCAATTTAGCGAGACAGCTCTTTACTTCAATGTTAAATTGGTTTGCCCCTGTAATCTTATTTTTTTCAGAAAACTTCGCTCTTTTCGAATTTTCATGTTACATTATACAAATGATACACATATAATTTCACATATAACTTTACTAAAATTATTTACATCTATACAGACTTGGTAACAATATGCTAAAAAAGACTACTTTCGAAGGGACAAGAATAAGGAGGCCCGCAGAACATTGTAATTTATAAAAGTGAACCCCACTTGAAAAGGCTTGAAAAACATGGGTTTAAAATACTCTGATAGAATTATTCATGGAATATTTTTAATTGTTCCGTTCAGAAACGTACAGAGTTAAAATAAATCTGCAAACATTATCTATCTTAGAACACTAACTTACGGGTTTCTAAGGAACAGTTATAATTTGTCGTACGGCAATTCCCCGTAACATGGTAACTTGTAAATTATGAATTTACAGCCACGATCCGAGCAGAAGTTGTTCTGGTAAACCATTTTTATAATACTGCATACATTTTTAGGAAAAGCAGAGTTGATAAAAAATGGGATCGTCATGAATTTAGTTTTTTTCCTTTTTTTAAACTACGACTTTTTAACAATGTAATTTTCATCGTTTCATGCATTTAACTTTTTTTAATTTATTAATAGTAGATATTATTTGATTTTGGATTTTAGATATGCTGTGCTAGTGATAGTAATGAACAGATGCACAAAAACTGAACAAGAAAACCACAAACTTAATTTTCACCATCTATGTAATAAACAAAATATGTTGTTTATAAAAGTAGCTTAATAAGAATCAGAAATTGCAAAACAATCTGAAATACTTCTGAAAATTATTAAATCATTTATATTCCTCGTATGATGACCCAAGATGATAAATATGTGTTTCAGTATGGTATGCTCTTAATTACTGAAACCTGATAATTTGCTATACAAAGCAATAATGAGATGAAAATAATATTTCTAGCAAGATATTTATCATACTCAAAGCAACAAAATACACATACATCCAGAAAAAATCAGCTTTATTCAAATTAATAAAATAATTTAACTTTTATCTCAAATCAAACAATCAGAAGGTAGATACAATACTGGTCTCATTTTCACATGAAAGAATTGTCTGATATTTTACTTTGTTCAAATGAATTTTATCTATTTCGAAAAATCTTTTATTTGTTCTCATTTTGTATTAAATAAGTAAATGTTTTCGCTAAATAGGCCCCCTCCACACACACATTCTTACTTATTTTATCTGAATTAATGAAATATATATATTAATTATTATAATATGATATTGCGACGATGAATAATATTTATTATGAAATACTGTATGCCAGTTAAATATAGCGCTGAAGTTACTATATGGTAGGAACATTTTAAGTTAATGTGCTATTTTATAATTCAGCATGGATGATGCCAAAATATTTATATCGAAATTAGGAGACAAATATGTAATTTAAATAAGTCAGTTTTTTTTTTTTTTTTTTTTTTTTAAATTTGAGAAAAGCATTCAGATATTTACTGTCATAATTTTAAAGGAAATTAAAGATGTTTTACTTTTTCCTAAAAATCACAGAACACAAAATAAAATTTTGCAATATATTCCCAAACGTACCAACAAAAAGCAAAGTAAAATTATAAAACAACATTTTTTGAGCAAGGAAGAAGTATGCTTTAGACAAGAAAATATTGAGCCGAAAAGCTGAAGAATACACAAAAGTTCGAAAACAAATATTACAAACTGACGACTTCGAAAACAGTAAATCACTGCTAAAAGATGAGACAAGAAAATAACTTGACAGTTTTGTTTTGTGTTCGACGGGAAATGTACATATATTATAACATGGAAAATTTAAAAACAAAACAGCGAAGCCATTACAATACAAAAGCAATCGGCTATCGTTAAAATGTAAATTTTATCCATTTATAATGTACAGAAAATTTATTAAATAAGATGCATAAATAACCAGACAGCCGTAAAAAATTAGCTCATTCCCCATGTGTGCTCTTGTGGTGTAAATGCTTGGAAGCACCAGCTATCAGTTGAAATAGCCATCGTATGAATTTCAGAAAAGATAAACTTGATTATTCAGTGCTCCACCAGAGAAAAAAAAAAAAAAAAAAAAAAAAAACTAATATTTTCTTTAATGGGTCGTGTATTAAAATGTGGAGCAGAATACCTCGTCGCTACCTGAATTTGGTAGACTGGTTCTTGGTCTCCTTCTAGTCGCCTTTTAAATAGAGAAAAATGCAGTTACTATAACATTCCACATTCGTGCTGCTATTTTGTTAGAAGTTAAAATTTGGGAGATGCATGGTTCAAATGCTGGCGAACATGATTTTTCAATCCCATTCTATATACAGTAAAAATTATTATTGCTCACTACGTGAAAACCCGTCTAATGGAAACGAAGAAAATTGTCAGTCTAAAATATAATTACACAATCTGAGGTGTTTAATCCTCAAAGATGGGCAAAACTGCTCCTTTAAGGGATCAGATCGGAACCGTTCGCTCACTGAAGTGCATCGGTTCTTTTTAAAGAATCAACGCTCACTAACAATGACCTTGATTGATGCGCTCAGAACAGGCGTGGATCACGAGTGGTGTGCAACGACGGGAGTAAAGCAGAAAGAATTTAACAAGGAGTGGGATCGCTGGAATCAGTTCAACCAAACCGCTCACTGGATTAATTTCTTTCAACTGTACTTTTGAGATTCCCTAAAAAAAAAATTCAACATAGAACAACACTATAACACTGAAATTAAAAAAAATGCTAAACGTTAAAATATAATGAAAACTAAACTCACTTTTGTTAAAGATTACGTTATTAGCTCTAAGGTCGTTAGCCCATAAAGGGTATTAATTTCGTTTTGGTATTTTGCATTGGTTCACTATAAAATTCTGAATCACTTTTCAAATTATTGCCACCAAATATTAAGAGCCGTGTATTACATTTAAAGGAATTAAGTATTTGGAATATGGAAATTGTTTTATCATCTATTTCATATTCTGCAAACCTTTAATGAATTTTTGTTTAACAAACTCAACGATTTCAAAACGTTTCATTAATATTAACATCGTGTGCATCTTTAAGTACGGATATTTTATGCTCGAAGTATCTTTACATTTCTTACTGGTATCATGTTGGTAGCGTAGCAACGCAATGCCGTTACAATGTCTAATAATGATATTTTGCGTCGGATGACTTTGGATGTCTGTATCAATTTTCAAATTCCATTTTGAGCCGTCCGTGAAAAATCACCCATTTAGGCGTTATGTAAAATCAGAAAGCTTTTCAGATTTATTTTTATTTTTTTACTATAATCGATACTTTGTTGCTACTACCAAGCATAGTGTAAAAATAAATTTTTAGATTGGTGGGAGCTTCCGAAGAACAGGAAATTGTCTGCTGACTAAATACTGGCATTTTCCTTTTTTTAACTAATTTCACGAAAAGATGCCAAATATCGCTCGAGGTTCTTCTATTCGGTAGGACCCATATTTTGTTTTGCAACCTTGAAAAAATACATTAGATGAAAAAATTTATGTTCATAAATATGTACTAATTTTAAAGAAGATTAAAGAGAAATTCACAGCTTATGATTACAAGACGTTAGTAAACTAAGTAAATAAATAAAAATATAATTTATTACTTTACATAAACATTAAAATACTATTGTATAAAAAAGTAATACCTAATATACATAGCTATATTATGACACAGTATTCAAAGAATCGAAATGAAACTCAAAAGAACAGCTCTGAGGAAGCAAAAATGCGAATAATCATGACTCCGAAGGACCCAGATCTGCGAAGCGCTGACAGATGGAAATTCGAGGAACTATTTCTTGTAATCTACGTAGTTTAAACATATCCTCACACTGCCAGATGGGAAAAAAAGTACATCCATTTGCAAACAGAGGTGGTCAGTTTCGCCGAGATGCGTCGGTTTATTTAACGTTTTTATGTTTAAATACTAGATGGAACACAAGCAAATAAAAAGCAGATATATATATATACATATATAACACACATACACACATAAAAAATAGGTCAGAGACGTTTCCGGTAAATAATAAAGGAAAGAATGCTAGTGTTTACATTAAGAAGAATCAAGACAGCTCTTGGTGAACTGTTAAAGAACTGCCGTTTCGTTTTCGCCGGAGCGCTGATCATTGGTTCACTAAAGTGAACAGGTTCCGAAGCGGAAGAATCTCTACTAATCTTCCGCAAAGTAATTTTTAAAACAATGTCGACACATTCATTTTGCATAGCGTTACTTCTGCAACAGCTGAAATTTTATATCATCTGATAAGAAACAAAAACAATTTCCGATTATTCACTTTTCAACGATGCGCGATTAGAAAGCTTTTTCAGATACATAATAAAACTTCATTTATTTTTTATAGAATCAGTTCTTTTGATCCATTTCTTCATGTTTTGAAACTATTAAAATTAACCTTGATACAAATCAGAATACAAGATTTCTAATATAGTGTGCTTAACCTTCATTTATATCTCTTTCGCTGTTTTCTCACATATTTTTGGCTTGTATAATTACTTCATATACACTCTGTTATGCAACGTTCAGTAATTCTAAATGATTAGAAATAAAAGCTCAGTATGTTGTTATGAACTTGAGAATGAAACCAAGAAATCGACACTCATACAAATATACTTTCCATTGTAATTTCAAAATATCTTCTCGGCAATTTATCCTTTAATCAAATTAAACATAACAGTGCGATAATAAATGCAAATATAGTTCGCAGCATGGTGATTGACCTGGCGAAGTCAGAGCAGCAAATGTGTTGAAATTCATTAGTATCTGAAAGTTGGCCGTTCAAATAACAGCATTACAAATGGTCTTATTTTTCGATCTACCTAAAACTGAAATTTATTTGTTTTGCACAGTAATATGGCTTTTAAAAAAGTAAATGATTCCAGAATTTTATTTCATATCAAAAATTAAAGATGAATCATTCAAAAGAATAAATTTGGTCTTGCAAAAAACGTTTGAATCGCCTTACTCATCAAAACATTTCAAAAAGTAAAGTTTTATTGAAGATTTTTGTATTCAATCTAAGAACAGAAGTTTGGCTCAAGTGTAATGTGGACCCCTAGAATGTCTTTCATAAAGGCATCCCTTCTCTTAGGCAGACAGCCTTTGCATGTTTTGCCATAATTAAATAAACTAAAACAAGTTAAGAACTTAAGACAATTTAAAAGATTTCTTTACAATCCCTTTTAAGACGTTTCGAGAAATTAGGTTATAAAAATGCATACATTATTTTGATTTTCAAGTTTTTAGTCCAAAGGGACGTTAGCCCAGAAGGACTGTTAGTCTCGAAACGGCATTTTGCGTTCAATTACTTAAATGTGACGTATTAATTTTTAAATTGCTGCCACCAAATATTATTGCCCTGTATTACATTTAAAGAAACTAAGTGTTAGCAATTAATTAGTTCCTTTATTAAAAACACATTCCGTCAAACATTACCGTTCAAACATTAATTGTTAAATACTTGCTATATTCAGAAACATTACCGTCAACAGTACTGCTCAAAAAAAAACATTACAGTTCAAATCATTAACGTTCTAAAAAAACTGTTGTTGCCAATCGGGAAAATACATTTTAAATAAAATTAATACGTTGCGTTTACATTCGGGCATCCTGACTTAGTTACGACCTTGGAACATTAAGAACTTATATTTAAAAATTTAAATCTGTAATATTAATGTTTACAGTTCGAAAGTCTTTAGCTGTCATATAGATTCACCGTCGTTTTCTATTCTTTTTCCTTGCCCTAGTTTTAGTAATATGCGGCGTGTTGTTATCGTTATCCCCAGTAACACTAATGTCATCACCATCATCATCGTCTTCTTCTGATTCAGCTTGACACTGCCATGACTTTAATTGGCTCACATGAGCCGTCGTACTAAAGAAATGGCCTTTCACCTACTCTTCTAATTGAGTTACTCTATAGGTATCACTTGGTAAAACTTCTGTAACTACCAAAGGTCCTCGATACTTTTGTTGTGTTTTGGTTGATTCTCCAGTTGATTTAGGTACTCTTCTCATAACTACTATTTCTCCTCGTTCGAATGTTAAAGAATTACTTTCTTCTTGTCATAATTTGCTTTCATTTTCATCTTCAATTATCTTTCTAGCTTCATTCTGTAAGATTACTGGATTCTTCTATTCATTTGAATCATCCTCATCCTTCATCTGTAATCATCCTCATCAATCTGTCGTTAAATTTTGGTGAATAACCGTGAAGCATTTCGAAAGGAGTTTTATTTGTAGTCTTATTTATCATATTGTTTAGATTTCTTTCGCATTCCTTAATCTTTTTGTCCCAGTCTCTCTGATTCGGATTTTCCATATTCGTTTTAATTCGTAGCCAAAATTGTTCGATTTGCTCTTTCCACCATTCCATTACCACTTGGATGTTGAGTTGAATTGAGTGTATGACTGATTCTATTATTTTGACAGTACTCTCGAAATTCCTTCGCTGTAAACATGTTCCTCTATCGCTGATAATTTGTTCTGGTAATCCAAACTCATCTACAAAACTCTTCAATGCAACTAACACATACTTGGTTGCAGTACTTTTCATAGGATATAAGCGTGTAAATCTCTTAAAATTATCAATTATTACAAATAATTCTGTCTTTCCTCTTGAACATCTTACGAATGGTCCTGAATGATCTATATGTATAATTGCAAAAGGTCTTCTACCAGGTCTAATTGGATGCAGTACTCCTTGTTTCTTACCACTAGGCACTTTATTTACTAGGCATTTGAAACACATCGAAATGTGACGCATAACATATCGTTTCATTCCTTTAAACCAGTACGATTCCTTGATTTTGGCAACAGTTCTGTCTGCTGAAAAGTGTCCCAAAAGATCCTGAAATTTTAACAATACTTTTTCTCATCGATTTAGGCATGACATATAACAATTTCTCCTTTTCCTGATCTTTTACTTTACGAAACAATCGATTATTCTTCAAGACGTAATTTTCAGTTACATATTTCTCTGCATTCGTTCTGTCATTTATCTTTTTCTTTAAAATGTCTATTAATTTGCGTAATTCTGGATCTGAATGCTGAATCATGAGAATTTATTCATCTATCGTTAGTGTTAAACAAACTTCCAAGTTGTTTTCAATTATAGAGTCTAAAGTTTCTTCTGGCTGATCAACTGGCGATCGACTCAATGCATCTATGTGACGTATCTTTCTACTTTCAGTTTTGGCGAGCTTCCGCATTCAGTTTAGGCTTAACGTACATTAAGGCAATACGTTGTTAAATCCTAGATGATAATTCTAGTTCATCCCACTTCTGAAATGTTAGCAATTAATTAGTTCCTTTATTAAAAACACATTCCGTCAAACATTACCGTTCAAACATTAATTGTTAGATACTTGCTTTATTCAGAAACATCACAGTCAACATTACTGCTCAAAAAAACATTACAGTTCAAATCGTTACCGTCCTAAAGAAAACTGTTGTTGCCAATCGGGAAAATACATTTTAAATAAAATTAATACGTTGCGTGTACATAAGCAATGAAGAATCTGCATGAATGTATGTATGTTTCTCGCATTGTGAAAAAACAACGATACCTAGAGTCATCAAATTTTGAATAACATAGTCCTCCACGCGAGCATGGGCACATGGAAGCCTGAGTTTGGAATTTGCTTTTTCCTCTGTTTCATATTTTGTAAAACTTTAACGAATTTTTGATTAAAATTCTCAACAATTTCAAAGCTAGCAGTGGCAACACTGTAGGGAATAAAACATTTTTATCTCCAGCGCGTGAGACTATCTAATGAAAATTCTAAATATATGCATTTTGAGCGGAACGTGCTGTTGACCAAAATGCCCTCGAAACGTATACGTGTCTGCAAATGAAAAGAAAACTTTTAAGCATAATACAGAGTCCGAAAGCTTTCAAAGAGATTTTTTTCTTGTTAATAAATATATAAACCTCGAATATTTTTGTTAATATTTTTTCTTAGTTAATCAACAAATACTTATGTCTTAGATAACTCTAATGCTAAAAAAAACCTCACCAGAAAGACTTTTTTCAAGTGTTTTTAATATCAGAAATGAATCTATAATGTTTCAAAATCTTTGCTTTAATTGTCCATTATTGGCATTAGAATTTTACTATGGATTTTACGATCAGAATTGCGCAATACTGAAACGCTTTTCCCGCATCGTATGTTTCCCAACACCGTATTCAAATACTTTTTTGGACGAAATTCTTTTGATAACGGTTCGCGCGCTATGCATTAGGACTGGAGCACTAAAACATCAAAGCCTGTCAGATGGAAATTTCCAAGTGAAAGGCCGCGTCCGACGGTATATCCATGGATTTTCAGTAGTCTGAGATATTTTCTGACGTGCCATATATTAAAATTGACGTTTTATAAAGAGGCAACTGTCGAGCGCTCGGGAGCATAGTGTCAGTGATTGAGCGGCAGTTCCGCAGGAGTTGGAAGAAAGCTCGATACTTGATGGGAAAAATTTTATATTAAAAGCCTTTCTCCTGCGATATTTTTGTTTCTAATCTCAAGCTTTCGTGCAGATCTGAGAATAAGCATCTGCTCTTTTAATGGTCTTCAAGGGAATTTACTCAACGCAAGGGAAATAATTCTTTTCCGATGCATAGCCGGACATAAAACATGTATCGTTTTAACTGACAGGAACTATATTAAGCCTTAGCGATGCAGAGATCAGGCAACATTGCACGAGACGTTTAAGAACTGAATATGTTGTTATTCAATAGAGAGAAGACATGATCTTCGGCAATTTCATTAAATCGGGAAAGTTATGTAATAAATGTCAAACATCAAATATTTTGAAACATATTAGCAATTTCTACAAGTATATTACTGTGTCGATTTCCTGTAGATTGAAAGACAAAAATGCTAAGAATTTCAAAGACACTTCTTAAACAGAAGAATTTGAAGAAGAATGAATTTGAAGAAGATAAACTCCGTTTCATTTAAACATAGAATCTAACTAAAAAATCTGATGTGTTCACCACATGACTTCTCTATTCTAATCCACTATTCTGCCAAGTTTCAAATGTAAACAAACAAACAGAAAAAATTTTCAAATTTAAATTTTAACAACAATTTTAGTATGCATTTTATAAATGAAGAAACTCTCCTTAAAAAAGCTCACTATGCATTTTAAAAATTCGCCTCTCTTGAGTCTTAGTCTGAAGGCTCAGGACACAAAAATGTACAAAGTCTTTCTACCTTGTGAATGACACCTGTGTTGAGACTTTCAAAACGAAGCTGGTGCGAATTTAAAGCGTTAAACGCTTCATGTGATGAGCCCAGTACATCGTTGAGATATTCAAAGAAACTATCCTTGCCAACATTAGGGCGTCAGTAAACAGGCGCTTTCGTTATACCATAAGTTAAAAGAAAAATAGCTGACTTACATCTGGTATATTTTCGTTCCCATGAAGCAGTCTTTTAACCAGCTGTCAACGGTATAAAGCATAAAAGCAGCTGCGAAGAGAGCACTTTCCTCTTTTTCACAGCGCCTTGCATGAGAGAATTTCTTTTTAAGATGGTATACTTAGGTAAGACTAGACAACATTTTTCTCATGATTTATTCCTTCCACACCAACGAACGTTATGGATAGATATGGCAAATAATATTTAATCCTATCCAAGTATACGTTCCTCAGGTTCTATTCCGGGAACAATATCACGCCTCATATATGCCTACAAGTTTCCTTGCATGGTCTCTATTATACCAAAGACAGTTATTAGGAGACACAAATTCAAAAAAGGTCTCGTAGTTAGATAGCCCTCGTTGCTCTACCATACTCAAAATAATCTAACCAATTACATCATATTTCTGGATCCGCTTGGGTGAAAAAAGCAATATATTATGTATATTTCTTTTGCGATGATTTTGTGAAGTTACGAAAATTTATTCCTATTTTAAGGGTCCAGTTCAAGACTGGTTTTTTTAAGAACCACTGTCTTCACGATCCTTTTTAAAATAACTTTCCAAGTGTATCTTTCCGCACGTCTGTGATTTAAAAAAATTCAAGCAATAAAACTACTCTCATATAATCGATTTTAAATTTTGAATATTTCATTCTATGCTAACCAATACGTAGGGTTTCTGTTATTTGGCATAACAAATTATTTTAAGTTTGATACCTTTCCTGAACTACTCAACTTAATAACCTCGCATTTCCTCGCCAGGATGTAAATTTAAAGTTAAGTGAAGTCAGTATTTAAACCGGTGAATCTCTGAGTTGTTTCAGAGCATGTTTTCGCTAGCCAGCGCACGTTTCATTGCTATCTTGCTCTTACACTAGTACGCCCCTTGGCTATTTCAGATTATCGTCACCCTGTTAGGATTTTTTTGAGTCAACCTAAGTCAGACTTAACATGCTAATCCAGCACTATTCTATTTTAGATCTAAATTGATTTATATTCTACGTTAACGTTCCACCGCAACTGGTCGGTGTAAAGCACCAAGTCCGTGCCCTTCTGTTCTGGGCTGAATTAAGAAGGAGTTATTTTCATCCTTCTTCTGTGCTGGTATTTTCATTTACGCCCGTGCGAGAATTCTCCTGGTTCATTATAAGATCTAGTTTAGTTTATGTGGAATAGAAAAGACAGATCTTACAAATATTTGCATTTAAAATTATCAAAATAATATTTTCAAATTAAAACTGCTTTACTACGCAAATAATCTGAGCTTTCTGTTGCAGTTCAAAATATATTTATCATGTAAAATATTTAATAAGAGTTAATATGTTAATGCAGGAAATCTAAATAAAATTACAAATTATGTTCTGTAATTATGAGGATGCATTATATCCAGTAAAATTTCGACGGAAACAAAATGTCAGTTTCATCTAATTAAAGTAATTTCAATATAAATTTGTAACACAATAAATAAGAAATATAAATAAAAGTTTTGCAAAAACAGAATTCGAATTAATTTGGAATCGTACCTTTAGCCTTTTTCATATTTTCGATAATTTTTTGCGTTAAATGAAAGGAATTACTTCTTAAATGCAAATTGTAAGCTTTAATATTCGTGGAAAGAAAAGATAAATGGCTAAAAACGTAATTAGTAGCATTGAAGAAGTTTTATCTGAATCTTTGTTTCTCATAAAATCACAAATGTAATCAATATTTTAACATTTAAAAAAGGATCTATCAAATCTAATCTTTTTCTTTGCTGTTTTTAAATCAGATACGTTCTTATTTTAGTTCCTTTTCTTCCCTTCCTGTTTATTTAATTTTACAGATACTTACCCTTTTGAAAGATAGAATGTAGTTTAGAAAATGAATCAATTTTCTTTTTCATGCCTCTTATTATTTCATTAATCTCCGATACGCCACAGTTATCTAAGAAATAACAACAACTGTTTTCATTTCTCTGAATTAAAATTCCCCAACTAGACGTAATTTAAGATTTGCTGAAGTAATCCAATTAAATTATAATAAACCCGTTCATTTAAATGCAGAAATATTTAGCACAACAGAGTTACAGAAAACTGGGTTCCCGAAATTTCCAGAGTTTTCGAGACCATGTATCTTGTTATTTTAGTTTTCTTAAGTAACATTACGATAAAACAGAAGATTATTTAGCTGAAGCAGAATATGTTGCTGTTACAAGAAAGCAAGTCATTGCTTAGAGTAAAGCAGTGGGAAAGCTGTTTAGAAACCTCCTTAATTAAAGTTGCTGTATTGTATGCTGATGACTTGTCACGTAATTTTTAACTCTACATAATGAACTTCTACGAACTAAAAAATATATAGAACATCTCACAACTGTACCTTCAAACAGCACTAAAATATAACAAAGGGAAAAGTAAAAATAATATAAATAAGGACAGAACTATCTTATGAACTGATCTATACAGATAATTAAAATTTCCAGGATATATATGAAGAATTAAAGTTTTATTGAATTTTACACTTTCATCAAATTTAGTATTAAAAAAGTCTGAATGTGAAGCTGACTTCTTTTCTTCACCAACGAAATGGTTATTTTCACTGGATCACATAATACAGAAAAATGAAAAACTCTTCTCTCCCAATAAAGTCAATTTTTATTTCTGGCTCAGCAGAAAATCTTTGGACGCCCAGTATCTTCCTCAAGAAAGAAGACACCGAATCCTAAGTTTCTGGCCAATGCGAACAACGATTGGCTTACGCCTTTCTTAACGTTGCCATTTTCTGGGCCATTGGATTGCTGGGCCCCAGACATTACGCGGTTCGCTTATGTTCTAAACAGTGCCCCCTGATGCTTCGGAATGTGCGGAAATTTTAGCCAATGTATTCCCTATAGTGCATTTCAAACCAGCTTTTACCGCCTAACGTACAGCAGTTCCACAAATAGGTTCTTACCTACTGTATTGTAAAACTCTATGGATGTGACGATATGTCTATTTCTTTTTTTTTTTTTTTTTTTTTATTATTATTATTTTATTATCTTACAAAATGCATATCCTAAAAGAAATAATCAGTAAGACCATTGTAATCGACCTATTGGCGCAACAATTTTTACAAACATAATTTTCAGTCTAGCGCGTAGTTCATTAACATTTAATTACGTTTGTAGTCAACATTATTTTAATTTTGGTGCAATCAACCGCCTACCTTGTCATTTCCTATAGACGTGAGACTCCGCTTCAATAGGAAGTATACATAACTAAGCATTTTATCCCAAGTTGAAGCTGTTTTCCTTTATATATAAAAATTTAAATAGATTGCATAACAATGCATTAGTTACAGTAATTATACTAAAATATTATCTTTCAATAGAAACATAAAATAACAAAATTTCACGTGACTTCTGATTTCATTTAATACATGCAAAGACACAAAAGCATTTGTTGGGATGATTTTTGTAAGATATTATAGTAATGAATCATCGTGTATGCATTGCAAGTCTCACATTTTGCAAAAATATAAATAAAACATAATATGTTTACATGACCAGAATTATGGTCATTACATGACCAGAATAACGTCTTTTAAAGACGTGAAATATGCAAATAAATATTAAAAAATGTCAGAAATTTAACAAAAGAAAAGTCAACATTCATTTCATTTTTATACCAACCGATGTTTACTTGTAGACCCATTCTCTAAAATTAAAGGAGTATAGTAAGAGGCTAGACTTTCGTCTTTTATAACGACGACCCAGACCTATTAGTTGCCTGTTACACAGATGACATTACCGTTCTCCCAGAATCTCTGAACTCACGATAGTCCGAATAAAGGATTGCATGAATAAAATTGAAAATTTGTGCTCAAACTGGCATATTAGCATAAACTCTACTAAATCAATTCTAGTGTTTGTTAAAAGGCATAAATATCACTCAGTCACTAAAGAACTAGATCCTTTTGGAAGCAAAAGATCAGGATAAGCGCAAATTGCGCAATAATTGGCATTTACAGTAAGCACAGAATCTGCCGTGAAAAGCATTATTGTTTTACATTATTATTTGTTATTACGTTTATTTCAACTCTATCGATTCCAAGTAGATTTTTCCTGTAACATAATTTCAAGCAAATGTTGTGCATAACTTTAGTTGCAACTAATTATTTTATTTGCATGCGTTTTAATGAAAGCATTTCTTTAGTAGGGAACGCAATAAGATATCATTAAAGAATTATTCGTCTATCACATATACAATTAGCGTGTAGTTCACGAATAATATTAGACATTCGAATAATCATAAAACATGAATCATATTACTTCTAAGGTTTTCATGATTTGAAATTGTTTTCGTTATGGATAAAACTACACCTCTCATACAACATATTTCAGCAAAAAATTCCATTCCCAGCTTCCATTCTTGTACGTTGCATTCGTAATTTTAGTTATTTAATCTAATATTACGAGCAGTGAAAAATTAAATGAAAAAAACCATCAGAGACAGATAATTTAGGATTTCATTTATATTCTTTATCTTTGTACTGTGCATGAAATTACTCAATACTATTAAAATTCAAAAACTTTAAACGAACTCAAAAATAAAATTTTAAATAAATCTGAAAGCTTTCAGATTTTACATTACGCCCAAAGGCGTTTATGGACTCCAAAGACTATTTTTTAACGTTTTATGTGTTACCTTTTTTTATTAAATTTCATGTTCTTCGCACTTAAACCATAAAATTTAATTCAACAGCAATATCGCAAAATAATTTTGAAATACGTATATTACTAAATCAAGTTCGTTGTTTTTACACTGTTAAACCGTTTCTAATAAAAGCACGAATTTTGTTAAAGATCACATAATTTTTTATTCTTAAATTAATTTTAAACATATATATATATATATATTATAAATTAAATAGCTTTAAATTTTAAACTGATAACTGTTAAAAAATATTTCTGATTTAAGACCTTACTGATATCATCTAAATAAAAATTAATTTATAGACATTTTCATTACAATGCAGAAATTAGACATACATATGAATGAGTAACATTAACAAAACACCAGCAAAATCATATATATATATATATGTGCTGACAGTTAAGAATAAACTTTTCTTTTCATTTTCAGCGTATGTTTACGAATTCTTTTGCAGACTGATGAACTGAAAAATACTCTCATCTTGCATGTTTCGTGATATTCGACAAAAACAGAGAGTGAAGTGTTCTGCATTCTAGATATGTGAAAAATAAAAGTGAACACATGAACGCAGACGTTAATACAGCCATCGGCAAGCATCTTAGAGTCTTCATCATTCCATGACATACTTACTTAGAATGCAATATACTTAATGGCACTTCCATTTAGAACTCTTACCGCAAATCATACGTTTCGCTGCTAACGATTCTAAGTGTAGCTCTCTATTCGATTTCTTCCACTATACAAAATGAGATTAGTTTATGTTTTTGTTCCTCGTAATCTCATGGCTGCGTGATATCGCGAGATTTAGATATGTATATAGCCATGGATTCTTTTCTTTTCTATCGAATGCTTTAAATGCTGAACAACTGAGATAATTTCACTCGCCCAATACGACTATTGTATTTTTTAACACAAAACAATAAATTAAAAGTTAACAATTCCCATAACTTTACTTTCATTTCGCATTTACGTCACGTAAAGCTCAAGACACCCACGTCATGTGTGTGGATTTATTCTCAACGTATCATGATGTATAGATTTTTACTGTAAGCTAAAGATGGCAAATTTAGCTTCGGAACATAAACGTTACAACTGAATTTTGAAACGTTCCTTACATTCTGGTTCGAACTGCAATGTTCTAATCCTGAGAAATGATGCTAAATGCTCATCTTTCAGTCTATTTCTAATAGAATTATTTGTAAGGTTCATGGTAGAAAACATTTTTCACATATATAAGATGAAGCAAACATAGCACTAATTTTCTAAGCGTGAGATATTAAATTTGGGAAATTTGTTTTTGATAATGATTTGTAAAACTTTGATTTTGGAACATTGAGAAACAATTGTTTGACAGGGTTGTTAGATTGTAGCTCAGTTAATTCAAGCTGCGAATCCAGCCTCACTGTTTCACAATTCACGTTGAAAGGCGGGGTGAAATTATTCAGTTCTGCTTGAATAGCACTGAAATCTTGAAATCTGTGTTCAATCTCAAAATGCAGTTTACTCAGTCGATCTTCATAATTCGTAAGGCTGTCTTCATTTACTGAGGGCATTGAATTTAACCACCGGAAATGAGACAAGTCTTTCTTAGTTAACTTCCGAGCAAAAAGATCAAGTTTCAGTTTGAAATATTTGAATTAGGTCCAGATATTGTTAAAAAATAGATTTTTCCTTGCATCTTGACATTAAAATTGTTCTTATGGCAAAGAAGATCTGTGAAAAATGCAAAACCCGAAGATCATGGTATATCTTCCAACATTTTCCACTCCGCAGAACACTTTTTTTTTATGGAAGAATGGCACAAAGTTGTCTTTCAGCTGCCAAACTCGCTCGAAAACACATTCTGCACGAAGCCACCTTACTTCCGTGTAATATTGTACATCGGAGTAATACTGTATGTATGAAGGATTCAGATTACCTGAAATGAAGAAAACCTCGAATTTGCTAAGTCTACGAGATCGGATACTATTAATAAACCTCACCATTACATCAAATACGTGTTTCACAGTCAACGCAGATTTACACACGGCATCTTGACGTACAGTGCAATGTAGAAAGACAACATTGTTTCCGGGAGAGTTTCGATTAAACAGCCCAAGAGATTCACATGTTTCCTGTCATACCGGGTGCTCCATTGATAGTAATATTACGTAAGTTTGTTCTACATGCTTTCAAAATTGAAAGCCGTTACAGAAATTCACGAAAAATATCACATCCCACTGTAGTTTCCTTTAACGACGGCATGCATATCAGTTGGTTCCTCGGCAGTTTCAAAGTTCTCATCAACATCTCTTACAAATAATATTATTAGAATACTATAATTTATATCAGTAATTTCGTCCATCGCTAAATCGCCCAGACGGTATAGTAGGGGAGCCTACTACGGTACCGAAGGGCTCGGGTTGTGTAGTGAGTACAAATTTCCCAAGTACAAGGACTAGAGGGTCTTGTGTAAAGCTGGGTTTCGTAAATTTTTATAAAACTATCTTCGTAAAATTTAAAAATGCTAAAATAAGAATATTGGCTTCATTTTAAAATTTTTCTTTAAGAGGTATATGTTTACAACATACGTTTGCGAAGCGAAAAGCCTCGTAAAGATTTTTGTGGACAGGGTATACATTCGAGATCAACTTAGCAGCAAAAATTTCAAATGCTGTATCAAAATTGTGCACACATGCTAATAAAGGAACACTGGTACAAATAACCCGCAAACGCAGCAACGCGATATTTTCTTTACAATTTAGAAGTTTCGGTTCAGAAGAGCTATTGGCAAACTTTAGTTCAACAGCATAATGGGACACTTATAGTATTTCGTAAGATTTAAATGCATTTTGTTGAATTAGTCTGAAACAAATTTAGAAAACGACGTTACGACAAGAGAGGTGTCTCTTTTCCGGAATGGAAAAATATGTGAAAATTATTACTTTATGTTTAAAGTCTCTTCGAAATAAAGAACAAGAATATGTTTTAAAACTCCACATAAATCCCCCAGTGAATATTAAATTCACAACAGAATGAGAAGAAAATAGATTTAAAATTAATAAATAAGAGCTACAAGTAACACCATGCACATGGAAAGTAGAAAAATGCAATAAAAGAAAAAGGAGCATTTCAGTAAAAGTCTAAGAAAACACAAAAAGAATTCTAAGCAGAAATAATTGCCTAGGCTCTTCACTTTCGTCCTTAAGCAATGAAATTAAATTATTTTCTACATTTTTCAAGACGGAAGAAAACATATTATGATTTGAAGAAATTACTGTTAACACACTCACCTTGAAAGAGAAAAGAATGAAAGAAAGAAGTATTAAGTGTAATTAAAAATACGAGTAAAAATGAAAGATTAATTAAAAATCAAATTAAGCACGGACACTTAATTTCAAAATTCTATGAAGTATTCAAAGCATTTCTTCATAAAGTTGTAGAATTTAGTATGTTAGTTAATATGTTTAAGGAAAAAGAGAAAACGTTAAAAGAAACAATGATTTATATTTTTTAACCTTATACTTGAATATGTTTTCCATGCACAGAAAGCAGTTTTCCGGCAGTTTTAAACTTTGGAAACTTATTTTCTAGTACATAATAATATCCAATGAAAAAATGGCAAAAATATAAATTGAGAACGAAGCATGCTATTTGCTGCCAGCATGCAATGACTAAGAACCGTTTCTTTCGACGACAACCTTTAAAACGCGAGCCACTTAGGTTCGATGATTTACGTAATGTACTTTATTGCAGCATAATAATCCATAGCTGTCTACCAGGGTTTAGAAATAACGTACATTACAAATGAAGAAAAGCGCAAAAATATACGTATATCTAATTTGCTGTTTCATCGGTAAACGAATTATGAAGGGAAATTTCAGCTTTCAGTAATCATAATCATTCAGTCGCTCGTGGGCTGTAAATTATGTGTTCATTCTCTTCCGTCTCCAGCAGACTCTTAATTAAAAAAATAATGTATAATACTAGTATGGAAAACCTAAGTACGGACTGTTCTTTTTTCATCATACTCAGCAATTACTCGCACAAGGATATGAAAATCAGAATGCGGACAACATATTCTGTGCTTAAAGGATGAAGAAAAATAGACCGATGCAAGAATTAGTACGACTCATACAGTATAGAATCAAACAAAACAAAATGCTTTAAGGACAAGCCTAAATATAAATGACAGAAATCGAAGATGGAAAACAAGCAGATATCCCTTAGTAACAGATGAAATCTGTTTAAACTGGAATAGTTGTGTGGCACCGTTTCTCCAATACTCAATGCCAGAAGACTAAATAGGTCTTAAGGTATGTGTGCCTATTCCTCGGTGCGTAACTGTTTCACTTGGTGGGTATTTTATTAGCGAATATGATTATGCGCCTTCCCAAAGCCTCTTACGCTCTATGGGATATAAATCCTGGCATTAAGCTGGCCTAGCCATTCGATTGATATTCTCACTTTCTGGAAACGTTTAGTTTGCTTAATTACGTATGTGCCAAATTAGGGTGACGAAAATAAAAGTTCCTCTCTAATTCGCTTACAAGAATCAATGAAAGTTCTGGATTAATCTGAATTACTTTTTTGATGTGAAATTCAGTTAAAATAAAACGGAATGTCAAAAGATAAGGTGGTTTTCCCCAATTAAGATGATAATGCAATATCTCATTCCCCACGATACGTCCCTTCTCAAGCTTACAGCTCATTTTTTCAAGTCGTTTGGTAGTCGACGAAGATGATTTCGTTATAGGCATATTACATATCCATCCTCATCTGGAATTGCAGGGAACGGGTTTAGGAAATCTCTTGAATTTTCCTTTGGTCATCAGGCTACCAGCGGCCCAGTGATCAAACCCCAGAGCCCTGGTAGTTTGCTTCGGGTTCATTTCTTCGAGTTCGAAAAAGTTGGCTACATAAGGTATTTGCGTGTATTTCTTTATAACTAACATGAAACCACCCAACCGGTTGTGCTAGCAAGCCGGCATCTACCATCAGACGATATCGCTTCAAGAATTGTCATCGTATCGTCCAAGCCTTTGGTGGCAGTTGTTGGACCGGTTTTTTTCCTCTTCTGCTGCTGGCGTTCGGGGGTGTAGGACGGTGTCACATTCTTGCCACTATTCACTAGGACGGTGTCACACTGGCGGGCATCTCTTCCTTTACTTTTGCTGTAATTAAGTTCCGAGAAGCAGTCGAGATTGGAACCGCTTTGAGGAGCGTAAAGACTCAGAGTTAAAAATGTACTGTCTTAAAATAATTATCCCTTACCTTGTAAATAGTGTATATTAGCGTTTTCTTTGAATAAATAATTAAAAGACAAGATGGCCTGCTAATTTATTTAGAAACTCTTACTGGAAAACGTGATTATTAGAAGCCTGGCGTCGAGAACACTGAAGATGCAGCAGGTAAGGAATTTTACATTAATTTTATTGTAAATAGAAGAACCTGATGCAACATTTTTATGGCGCCCGAACAGGGACGCCAGGTTTTTTGAAAAGTTCTAATAAAGTGAATTCAAAAGCTGAATATTAAAATTGAAGATTTTAATACTTGTTCTTGAAGTATTCAGCAAAAGAATAATTTTGTTTTCTAAGTAAGAGTTAAATATTTGTTTTTCATGAGACGTATATTTTTTGTGTAAGTGTTTGAATCTAAGAAAGATAATGGCTGAAGTAGATAAATTAAAAAAGAAAAGAAGTATCTTAAGAACTGCCGTTACAAAACTATTTAAAAAAATCGAAAGTGAATTAAATAAATCTGAATGTAGTATTAATGAGCTCGAAGAATTGTTAGAACAGCTTAATGCTAAAACCGAAACGCTATCTAATGCCGATGTGGAAGTTGAACCAATTCTGAGTGTAGATGAATTCGAAAATGAATTCGAAATTACAGAACAATATCGCGAGAAGATAACGTTATGGAAATTCAGGCTTAAGAAACGGATTAAGGAACTTAATCATGACTTAAATGCACCTAACACTCAGCAAAATATAAAAGACACACCTAATGTTAAATTACCAAAACTTTCGATTCCTGTGTTTTATGGGAATAGTAGTCAATGGCTTACTTTTTGGAATAGTTTTGAGTCCTCAATACATAATAACGAATCATTGAACAAAGTAGACAAATTTAATTACCTGAAAGCATATTTAGGAGGAACAGCTGCTAGCTGCGTTCAAGGACTTCCGTTATCGCCAAAGCATTATGATTCAGCAATTCAAATCTTACACGACCGTTTTGGAAGGAGAGACATTCTTATTAATGCGCACATGAATAATTTGCTGAATGTTGAATCATTAAAAAATGCGAATGACATAAAAACATTTCGTAACTTGTATGATAAAGTACAAACGCAGATTAGATGTCTCGAAGCGTTAGATGTTGTATCGGAATCTTACAGCGCTTTGCTGTGTCCGATGATTTTGAAGTTATTGCCTTCAGAATTAACGCTTGAATTTCATAGAACACAAAATGTTGGCACCGATTATAACATAAAAGATTTAATGTCATTTTTACACGCAGAACTTTCATCCCGCGAACGCACGAGGTCAACGGTTTCGCAACAGCAAAAAGTATCCGATCGGCGACAGTCTTCTTCCCCCCCTGCAACGAAAAGCGCATATGGTTTCTCAAATACACATAATAAACCAAAGATTCCGACCGCTACAGATTTGTTTACAAAATCTGAATGCAGGGAGGAAGATATGAACTGCGTATTCTGTAATCAATTCCACAAGATTCATGACTGTAGTTTCGTTTCCGGCTTATCATTACAAGAAAAAAGGGACATTTTAAAAAGAAAATGTGCTTGCTATAAATGCCTAAAATTACACCATTTGGCTCAAAACTGCAGAACAAAAATAACTTGTTCTATTTGTAAAAAACAACATGCAACTATTATGTGTAATAAACAAAATCCTTCTGTCGAAGTTTCGGCAATTAAAAAAGACAAACAGATAGAAAATAAAGTACTTTCAAATCAAGCAGGATGTTCAGAAGTATATTTGCAAACTTTAGTTGTTCGCATATATGGAAGAGGGAATAACCAATTTGTTTGAGCGATAATTGACACCGGAAGTCAAAACTCATACATAAGCAGGTATGCAGCAGAAAGGTTACAATTAAGAAGCTTAGGTGAACAAAGTGTAACCCACGGACTTTTCGGTGGCATAGAAGTTTCGGAAAAACATAAACGTTATAGAATAAAATTGGGTAGCGTAGATAAACGGTATAATTGCGAAATCAATGTATTGGATGAAAGAAAAATATGTTCTTCGGTCCCTAAAATCAAAAATATACACTGGATTGGGGAACTTAGAAGAAGAGGAATTTACGTCAGTGATGTTTTTGAAAATGGAAATTGCAGATTATTTCAGGAGAACCCCCAAGAGATTCATTTGTTGTTAGGGGCAGATGTTGCTGCAAATTTATTTACAGGTAAAATCGAAGTTCTTCCTTGGGGAAGATTAGTTGCTGTAAGTACAAGACTTGGGTGGACAGTCATGGGGAAAGCGAACACTGACAATTATGAAATAGAAAATTCCTTTTCCACGCTTTCGTTATCCTTACATATTTCTGATGCCACGTTGTCAGAACTGTGGAGGCTTGATGTTATCGGAATAACATATCCAGTTACAAAAAAGGCTAGAGAGGAAAGGGATTTGCAAGCAAAATTGCAATTCGAAAATTCTGTATCTCTAAACGAAGAAGGGCGTTATGAAGTCGCACTTCCGTGGGCGGAGAATCATGTACCATTCTCCACCCACAAGGATTTAGCGTTGAAACGTCTACAATCTACCACCCAGAAACTTTTATCTCAAAATTTATTTTCTTCATACAATGCAGTTTTTAATGACTGGTGTAACTTAGGAGTGATCGAAGAAGTTAAAGAAAATATTGCGGTTGACTATGGGCATTATTTACCGCATAGACCGGTGATCAAAGAAAATAGCTCAACACCAATTCGACCGGTGTTTGATGCGTCTGCGAGGAAACAATCGTCTCCTTCTCTAAATCAGTGTTTGGAGTGTGGACCAAATTTGATAGAACTAATTCCATCTCTTTTGTTGAGATTTCGGGAAGGCAAGTTTGCTGCTATAGCAGACATTGAAAAGGCTTTCTTACAGATCAGTGTAAGGCCTCAAGATAGAGACTGGCTTCGGTTTTTCTGGTGGAATGATGTGGAAGAAAGGAAAACGAAAATATTTCGTCATACTAGGGTAGTATTTGGGGTTAAGAGTAGTCCTTTCCTTTTGGCAGCTGTTATAGAATTCCATCTACAAAAGTACATGAAAAATTCTTTATATGATACGGAGATAATAGCTAAACTCTTGCGTAGCTTCTACGTAGATAACGTTGTTGCCAGCTTTGACAAAAAATCCGAGATGATCCAGTTCATCGAAAAATCTCGAGAAATAATGTATGAAGGAAAGTTTAATCTTCGAGGTTGGTTACATAACGGAGATAACTTGAAACATGAAACTATTTTACCCGTATTGGGTCTGTTATGGAACTATCAGAAAGATAATTTAACTTTGAATCTGAATTGGCTAGAAGATTTTGAAATGGGTATAATAACGAAGAGAACAATTCTCGCTGTAACACACAAAATATTTGATCCTATTGGTATTGTGAGTCCTGTTGTCTTGTATCCTAAAGTATTGTTGCAGAACCTATGGAAAACAGGAATTTCTTGGGATACTGAAGTCGACGAGAGTACAAAACAAAATTTTGTGAATTGGTATAAAAGCCTTTTTCTCTTAAAAGAAATATCCCTCCTACGTTGGATACATTCCAGCAAGGACAATAGGAAGTTCTGCAGCATTCACACATTCTGTGATGCTGCAGTTTTCTTGAGAACTGTGACGAATTCTGGAGTTGAAGTTCATCTGTTAGCATCGAAGTCTAGAGTAGCTCCCGTAAAATCTATTACGATCCCTCGTCTGGAATTGATAGCTGCCACGATAGGTGCCAGACTATGCTCTTCTGTTTTAAATGGTTTGCAATGGCAAAATATGGAAACGCATTTTTGGACGGATTCTACAACAGTTTTGACATGGATTCAAAGGGAAGAGATTGTCTGGGTTGTCTTTGTGGAAAACAGAGTCAGGGAGATTAGGAAACTGACGGATCCAAAAACGTGGAAACATATTGCTGGAACAAAAAATCCAGCTGACCTCCCATCAAGAGGTTGCACCGCTAAACAACTTTTAGTAGTTAGATGGTGGGAGGGCCCCGACTGGCTGAAGAAAAATCAGGAAGAATGGCCTAGACAAAGGGAAATACCGGATATGGAAATAGTGAATTCAGAAAAAAGGAAATCAGTCATTTCTGCACTAAATACGCAAAGGGTAGAACATTTTTTTGAGAAATATTCATCTTACCATAAAATGTTAAGAATAACTGCTTGGATATGCAGATTTATCAACAACTGCAGAAGACCAGATTCTAAACAATCAGGAGAACTCACGGTCCCGGAAATAGAAACTGTAGAAAAGAAAATATGCAAGATAATACAAATAGAAGCATTTGGCAAAGAACTTAAAGTTAGCAACCTTTGTACCTTTTTTGACTCAGATGGCCTTATTCGGTTAAAGACCAAGATTACTAGAAGAGAGGAAGAAGAAAATTTTCTCTGTCCAATTGTATTGCCCTCAAATCATGACTTAGTTCATAGGTTAATTTTAGATTACCATTTGCGACTATCCCACGCTGGTGTGCAGTTCGTACTAGCCAATATTCGACAGAAATTCTGGGTCCTGAGAGGAAGAAAAACAGTACATAAAGTTCTTATGAAGTGTGTTCGCTGTAGAAGATATAGCGCAAAGAATATAGAGACTGTTCCAGCACCTCTTCCTGAAGATCGAGTTCGAGATGCTCTGGTGTTTGAAGTGACCGGAGTCGATGTAGCCGGTCCTCTTTATTTACGAAAAGGAAAAAAGGCATGGATCTTGCTCTTTACTTGCGCGGTCTATCGCGCGATACATCTTGAACTGATAGAAAGTTTATCAACAAATGCGTTCATCTTGGGATTAAGGAGATTTATTGCCAGAAGAGGTCGTCCAAGTATTATTTACAGCGACAATGGCACTAATTTCGTTGGAACTGAAAATCTTTTAAGATCGATAGATTGGAAAGAAATAGAATGTAATTCAACTAGTATGAGAATACAGTGGAAGTTTAATCCCCCAACTGCTTCATGGTGGGGCGGTTGGTGGGAGAGGTTGGTACAAACAGTGAAGAAGATGTTGAGAAATGTTCTCGGCAAGTCCTGTGTCTCTTATGAGGAAATGTTGACTATACTTTGTGATATCGAATCAGTAATCAACTCAAGACCCCTTACGTACCTTTCAGAAGATCCAAATGATCTTACGGCACTAACTCCTTCAATGTTTCTACAAGATGTGCACGACATCGGAGTACCAGACATAGACTACCTGGATACCATCAATCTGACAAAAAGATACAAGTTCTTGCAGAACGTAAGAGAACATTTTCGCAAAAGATTTCGTGATGAATATTTAGCTATCCTAGTGCAAAAACCATCTAAACGATCTACTTGGACTATCAACAAAAATGATTTGGTGTTTGTCGGCAGCGACAACAAGAAGAGAATAGATTGGCCAATAGGTCGTGTTGTAGAACTATATCCTGGGAAAGACAACGAAGTACGTGTTGTCAAAGTGAAAACTGCAACAGGTGAACTCCTAAGACCTGTGAAACGTATTTATCCTCTCGAACTTGATAGACCTAACTTGTTTAGTGACTTCACCATGAACATAAAAAACTCTGCGGATAAGTGTTACAGTGATATGAACTATCAAACTAGATATGGACGTAAAACTGTAAAACCTCTTACATATTTTTAAATTGCTATACTAATTTTTGTTTCTTTTCAGTATTTTAGAAATTTAATTGTCCTAACAGTTGTCAATTGGAACATGTTATCTGGATATGGTATGAATGTAATGCAGAAAATGTTTAGATGTGTAATCCTTCTTTGTAAGTATTAATTTTAGAGCATTAGTTACTTTTCATATTTGTGAAAGTTGTACTTGAATTTTTGTTTGATTATTGATAAATTTTGTTTTGATTTTCCTATCTTATCGAGGTAAAATCAAAAGGTGGGAGGATGTCACATTCTTGCCACTAGGTGGCGGGCATCTCTTCCTTTACTTTTGCTGTAATTAAGTTCCGAGAAGCAGTCGAGATTGGAACCGCTTTGAGGAGCGTAAAGACTCAGAGTTAAAAATGTACTGTCTTAAAATAATTATCCCTTACCTTGTAAATAGTGTATATTAGCGTTTTCTTTGAATAAATAATTAAAAGACAAGATGGCCTGCTAATTGTAATAGAAACTCTTACTGGAAAACGTGATTATTAGAAGCCTGGCGTCGAGAACACTGAAGATGCAGCAGGTAAGGAATTTTACATTAATTTTATTGTAAATAGAAGAACCTGATGCAACAGACGGGCTTCGGTCTGTTCTCTCCCTGGCCCATATGATGTGCCATTTTCCTGCTTCGCTTTGCTGTTCCTTCGATGCTATCTGCCATAGATGAAAAATCCTTTTAGTGAGATTTTTACATGAAGATTCAAGAAAATAATTACTCCTGTTTCCTGTACATTGCTGCAGAAAATAAATTTTGTTCGGCTTCTTCCTCCTTTTGAGAAATCTTCGCAGCACGTGTTTGTGAAACCTGAAACTTCCTGATCTAAAGAAGAAAATGCAAAAATACCAGGATTGATCAAGTATGCTTAATGACTGCCATCAAATTTTGATTGTTCCTTTTACACTAAGACTTTGTTTTCAGTGGATCAAGAAAGATTGACTTTATTCTGAGTGCAACGTTAATTCTGGTGATGCGCATCACTCGTGCTTGATGTTCAAATATTTTCGTCTGTCTGGTTGATAAAATTATTTATATTAATGCTTATCTCAATATCAAAGATGAAGAATAAAATATAATTGATTTGGTAACATACAGTAGTCATACTCTGGGGTAAGTACTTTATTTTGCTATCCTCTGTGGGTCACATATTTTATCCCTGTCATTCGGGTTATTGCGGAAACAACGTGATGTACTCTTAATCATTGTTATAATTTCTTCGCTGATAATTACATAAGAAATTAAAATATATAAACATTTTTACTGCCACAAATATTTTCACTACATATAGCTCCTCTTCCAATTAATATTTTCACCACATATGGTGCCATAATATTTTTTACCACATACTACAATAATATTTTCACCACATATGGTGCCGTGACAAAAGAAATAACTTAAAATCATTTAGTTCAGGTTGAGAATTCAAATAAAATGTGTGACCTATAGTATATTTGCTACACATATGATTTATATTGTTGAAAATTTATGATAAATGATGGGTAATATGCCATGAAAGAGTAATTCTATTTTGGATAATTCAAAAATTCAATTTCATATGTATTGTTATATATATGTGCATATTTAAAGAAAGTTTTAAGATATTTGAATCAAAAGCTGATTTCAGTAATTTCATTGGATTGTGGTATGTAATGATAAAATAATGTTCAGCAGTATTAGAATCCAGAAGTGTTAATGATCAATGTACTTATATTGCATAACTAATTTGATATATGCATGGTTGAAGTTACAGGAGATCCTAATTAATTACTAAAATAAAAAAAATATAAAAAAAAATTACCTTAACTTTGCTATCTACTCTTATATGCATGTTTGGTAAATGTATATGTACATTATCAGAGAGAGTGCTAAGTGTTTGTGTAAAATAATGTAGATCTCAATAACATTAAAATAGAAATAGCAGATTGTAAGGTAATGCAACATAAGTAACTATATTTCTTCATCCATGTCAAAACTTAAAGGTAGATCTAACATTGGTATGGCAACTTCTCTAGCTTCTGCTCTGCCCACATTTAGTGGCAACTTATCTGAAAATGTAAATTTCTTTCTTGATCAAATAAATAGTGTTGCTAAATTAGAAAAATGGTCAGAGGAAAAGAAAATAATCATTCTGAAAATAAACTGTAGGGATAAAGCTCTAGATTTCCTAATTAATGATCCAAGAGTGGCTAAGGAAAATAAATTTGAAAATTTAGAAAAATTATTAAAGAATAAATTTGCACGAGTTGAATCCTTTCAGGACATTCTACAGCAATTCTCAAACATTTCTCAAAAGTGTAACCAATCTGTTAGGGAATTAGCTGACGAGATTACTACAACAGCGACAAAATACATAAATGAAGATTCGGTTGAGGATTCTAGTTTACATAAATTAAAAGAGAAAATGAAGCTCACTAAATTTCTTGAGGCCCTCAGAACAGACATTAGGATTGAAGTTAAGAAATTGGGTCCATCTTCCTTTGATAAGGCTGTAGAATCGGCAAGTAATATAGAAAATGCATTGAATGATGAGAAATCATATTTGAACAGTATAAATGTTGAGCAAAATTTAGAGATTAATAATCTTCTCAAAGAAAGACTTGAACAGAATAAGATTATTCAGGAGCTAACAGATAAAGTAAATCAACTTTCTCAAAATAAGCCTATAAACACATCTTATACAAGAATAAATCACAATGCTTCTACATCTCAAAATTCTAGCAACTTTAATAGTGTATCTTGTCATATATGTAGCAAAAGACACTTAACAACAGATTGTTGGTATTTTCCTAGGCAAGACCAGCATAATTTTAGAAACAACACATTCAGGGGACACAGACAATTTCGAAACACTTGGCGGAGGAACTATCATCCTTACAGAAATAATAGTCAATACAAAAAAGGTCAGAATAAGCATTTAAACTAGCTAAGGATTCTTGCCAGATATATTACAACAAAAATTTTAGACCCCTTGCAAGAATCCGCAGAGACTGGGGTTATAAAGAACACCTGTATAGACATCATAATCCAAGAAAGATCCAAAGTAACAGCAATAATGTCCAACACAAGTTTGCAAAAAATAAAAGATGTAATAATAGAAACTCAATCAAATTGTTGATGTCTTGTAACTCAGAAAATTCTAATTATCTGCCAATAATCAAACTTAAAATTGGTTCTCAGACTTATGAAGCTCTTCTTGATACTGGTGCTAATTTATCTTTAGTCCAACCAGATGTTATTGAGGAAATTAAACAATTTCCTGCTTCGCTTTGCTGTTCCTTCGATGCTATCTGCCATAGATGAAAAATCCTTTTAGTGAGATTTTTACATGAAGATTCAAGAAAATAATTACTCCTGTTTCCTGTACATTGCTGCAGAAAATAAATTTTGTTCGGCTTCTTCCTCCTTTTGAGAAATCTTCGCAGCACGTGTTTGTGAAACCTGAAACTTCCTGATCTAAAGAAGAAAATGCAAAAATACCAGGATTGATCAAGTATGCTTAATGACTGCCATTAAATTTTGATTGTTCCTTTTACACCAAGACTTTGTTTTGAGTGGATCAAGAAAGATTGACTTTATTCTGAGTGCAACATTAATTCTGGTGATGCGCATCACTCGTGCTTGATGTTCAAATATTTTCGTCTGTCTGGTTGATAAAATTATTTATATTAATGCTTATCTCAATATCAAAGATGAAGAATAAAATATAATTGATTTGGTAACATACAGTAGTCATACTCTGGGGTAAGTACTTTATTTTGCTATCCTCTGTGGGTCACATATTTTATCCCTGTCATTCGGGTTATTGCGGAAACAACGTGATGTACTCTTAATCATTGTTATAATTTCTTCGCTGATAATTACATAAGAAATTAAAATATATAAACATTTTTACTGCCACAAATATTTTCACTACATATAGCTCCTCTTCCAATTAATATTTTCACCACATATGGTGCCATAATATTTTTTACCACATACTACAATAATATTTTCACCACACCGGTATAGTGGTTAGCGGTTAAAGTCTCTGACTGCCATGCCGAAATGTATAGTGTCGGTGCGACATTGCGACACTATATATAAATATGCGGCTCGCTGAAAGTTCTCTCGTGTGGTTTGCTGAAAAGGCAGAGGGATGGGAGTCGCCTCCGGAGTGCTCGCCATCGAAATTGGGGGCGGAACTGAGTCAAATGGTACTGTCACCTGTTAGGTGCTCAAGGCTGTTGTTGTCAATGACAGTCGTAATCTATCCAAGAAATTCATACTTTATTTATGTCATTTAATGACATTTCCACAGCCATTAATTTCCCTTTTTTTTTTTGTGATTTTTCAAGAGCTATAGAATATGGGAAGAATTAAACTCACAGGTTTTAACAGTTAGAAAACAATAAAATTCATTTTAAGTTCGTACTTTTAATGAGTAATTTTAAGCATTAAAAGTAACCTTCAGAAGCTATTTTTTTATGTAAAAGCTCGGTTACGCACAATACCAGTTAGAGTGGCTTTGTCCATCGATGAACATTTAAATGGAATTTTAGAGTGATTTAAAGTTAGATCTGATATTTATGATGCAGAGACATTATGTACTTTTTGAAAGCAGAAGAGATGAAAAATGAGCAATGCCCTCGCCGGGACTCGAACCTCGGACATCTCGAAAACGCGCCGAGTGTCTTGACTACTACACCACGAGGGCATGCTAAGAAGACAGGAGGAATACTTTATACGGATGATAAAAATCATTCCAAGATGCCTCTGAAAATTTACAGTTACGGAAAAGTCTAAACAATAGGCAAATACCTACGTACGTATAAGGCATTTTCTCCCTCCTTTACGTATGCCTTCGTGGTATAACTGCATAGTACGTCTGGCTAGTAGTCAGAAGGTCCCGTGTTCAAATCTCGGCGGGGGCAATGTGGATTTCTTCAGTTTCCTGACTTCAAACATTTCTAAAATGTCTCTGCAAGTGGCACCCGAACTAAAAGGTAGCAAAAGACAATTCGTCCACGGAG
Organism: Stegodyphus dumicola; assembly: GCF_044657685.1. Taxonomy (NCBI): domain Eukaryota; kingdom Metazoa; phylum Arthropoda; class Arachnida; order Araneae; family Eresidae; genus Stegodyphus; species Stegodyphus dumicola. Next base: position 159,269,062 of record NC_140772.1, on the reverse strand, counting down.
TTCCCTTTTCTCCAGGCATCCTTCAAAGGTGAAGTTTATAAGGTATTTTCTCTTTCCTTTCTGTGTACATTCATGGTGCAACTAGATAACACGTCCGGTTAGCAGGTGACAGGTGACGGAGGACGGGGACGCCTGACGTATAACATAGGTAAACAGGCATATGTCCCACGTCCTCCACTATCTCGAAGAAGCAACTCGCTGAAGCCCCGTGAGGCTGCACCAGGAGTTTACATGGCCATACAGGGGCTAGATGTCGGGTAGTTTTTACATAGGACGTTGTTAATAACACAAAGTAACTTAGAAAGAATATAAAGGATAGCATTAAAACACTAAAACACTCATATAAGCTGAAACACATAGATATACAAAATTAAACGTAAAAGCATAAAAACACACTCGTAATTACGTAACATAAAGACATAGAAACACACACGAAAATACATATCATGACACATAGAATACATATGGAAACACGTAGAGCACATAAATGCAAATATTACACTCGGAGGAAACATATAAGACGTAGTAAGGTGTGCGTAAAGCAGTAGTGCTGTGCGGAAATATGCTCAGTTCCCATAATACATAATGTACATACTTTCATTAGGGGCTTCTGTTGCATGAATTACATATTTCGTTGCATACACTACATTCGTGCATTGTACGGATATTATATATTTCGATTTACGATAACACATCATTCCATTGGGTGCCCAGTGCTTCACACTGATAAACATGTCAGTAACATTATATCTGCAAGTTGGTGGCTATTGAAAGCAGATGTTAACACGAGGCTCGAAATTGAATGTGGAATGTGTATTACAGAATGTGCACATACTGCGAATATCTAATAGTTGAGTACATTGTCTGCAGTACCATGCTACTGTGGCTCGCAAATATCTTGCCCTAGGGCGTTGATTTGCTGTACAACTGCGCAGATGCTCCTTATAGCTGGCGGGTGTTTGATTATGAAACGATAGTAAAGTGTTCTATCATTCGTTGGATGTGGTAAGTGGTGGTTTGTTGTTAGACTGCAGTCAAATAGATAGTGCTCGGGAGAACCTAGCATGCCACAGACACAATTGTCAGATGCTGAGATGCCATGACGCATAAAATAAGATAGAAATGGGCCATGACCCGTTATGTACTGTGTCAGTGGGGCTATTGTTATAAGACGTTCCGTGTCTACCTTTGGTAGGAAGTTATACGTCCTTCTCCCTGTGTCACCACTATTCCATTCTTCTTGCCACTTTTCTTTACAGATGTTACGCAGAGTTTTCTTGAGGTGTGAGACGGGGGTAGGGGCACTTATAGTTTGAGCGTGGATGTTGTTGGCAGCCTCATTAGCCAGTCGGTCTGCGACGTCATTCCCTTCGTTGTCGGAGTGTCCTTTTACCCATACCATGTTAAAGCGGGCTTGATGATTATTGCGTAAAAGTTGCTGTATATCTATGATGATGGGTGAAGTGTGGTGATGATCCCTGAGTGCGTGTAGCACTGACATGCTATCTGTGTAAAAAGTCGCATTGGTAAGGGAAAGGTTGAGGGCATGTCGTAGCGCATTCAATATTGCTAGTGCCTCTGCTTGGAAAATACTATTGCTGTTAGTGAGATGTCCTTTCCATTCCTTTACTAGTGTGCCATGTTCGTAGTGAGCAAACGCGCAGCCCACTCCCTGATCATGTTTTGATCCATCAGTGAACAGTTGTGTAATCGCACAGGAAGTGCGTTGTCTGGAGTGCGATGGCTGATGTTGGATTTTGACATGGATCCCTCTACCTTTGATGGCAGGGTGGATGTGTTGCACACTGCCAGGGAGTTCATAGTCTGTTGTTCTGAACGTAATTCCTGCATATGTGGCTTCTTGTCTGTGATGAGTGATTCGTACATAGGTAGCCTCTGCCTCTGCCTTTATGTGTAATGGCAGCAGGCCTGCAAGTATCATGGCGGCGCTGGACGCTGTTGTGCGATAACCTCCGCAGATGTTTAATGCAAACGGCCGTTGAATTGTGGTCAGTAGCTTGGTCTTTCGGCTGTTCATTGGTTGTGCCCATATGACTGCTGCGTAGAGAATTATTCTCTCTGCCACTGTCAGATATAATAGTTTCCTGATATGGGGGTTTTGTCCCCAATTTCTCCCTTGAAATTGCCTGGCTTTCCTTGCGATGGTCGATGTTTTTGTACGTATTTCTTGGAGGTGCGGTAACCAGGTGAGTCTTTGATCCCAAGTGACTCCTAGATATTTAATCGTCTTCGTTATTTTTAAGTTCTTGCCCAGTAGCTTTATACATGGACGTCTTGTGGGATTTGTGCCAGGACGTGGAATTACGATGGCTGCGGACTTTTGCCGAGAGATGGTTAACTTAAGTTTATTGCATAGGTCCGTGAATATCGAGCAGGTTTCTGTGGCATTCCGTTCCAGTTCATCTCTTGTGCGGCCAGACACCAGAAGGGCTACATCGTCGGCGTATGCTATAATATCTGTGTGCAAAGGCCATTCATGTTGTAGTATGGAGTTAAAGGTGATTATCCAGAGCAACGGACCGGCGCAAGAGCCTTGTGGACACCCTCTTTCCTGCCGCTTGATAGTGAGGCCATTGTTGTTGGCTACTATGAGGCTACGTGCATGTAGATAGTCCGTGATGATGTTAAAGATGTTTTTGGGACATTGTGCCTCTCTAAGTGCTTGCTTTATAGCAGGCCATTAGAGGGTGTCAAAGGCGTTTTGCAGGTCCAGGGATATGAATGCCGTGTGAAGATTTCTGCCTCTATTTTGTTCTATGCTATCTTTAAGATGACTCAGGGCATGCGTGGTTGACAAGCCAGTTCGGAACCCGTATTGCCGTGGGCTGAGGAAGTTGGTCTGCTCGAGATGGAATTTAAGTCTGTTTACCAGTAATTTTTCATAAATTTTTCCCAGAGACGAAAGTAGGCAAATTGGCCGAAACGAGCTTGGGTCATCTGGGGATCTCTGCTTCTTCAGGAACAGGACCACTTCTCCTTTTTTGAAAGCAGTTGGGAAGATCTGGTATTTTAAGAGCTTGCTGAAATATTTCTCGAAGAAGGTAGGGCGGGATGTGTAAGCCACCTTTATTATAGCATAGTCTAGACCGTCTGGTCCCGGAGCCTTTTTTATGGGAAGAAAACGGAAGATTTGCTGTATTTCAGCTGAGTCGAAGGGAATGTCGTCTGGTGTGTTAGGAATGGAATGGTTGTCCCGTATCTTCTGTTGTTCTGTTGAATCATCATCCGGGTTATCTGCTGGGAAAACTGCATTAAGGATAGCAGATGCTGTGGTTTCTGCAAGATTGGTGGTGTCTGAGTTATTGGCTGCTTGGGCATAAAGCTGGTCAGGCTTGTAAACTTTATTTGTAGCTAGTTTATGCAGGATTCCATAGACGTTGGTATTAGCTGTGCAAAATTTCCGCCAGCTATTGACTTTGGCTCGTAGTATGCATTTTTTATAATGCGCCCTTTCCCTGCGGAATGTGGTCAGCAATGCCATTTTGGTGGCTTCGTCCATTACACCTCAGAGACGCCGTCTTAGGGCTCTGCACTTTTGCCGTAATTGGCGTAGTTCTTTAGTCCACCAGCATATGCCTTGTATGCGTTTAGCAGTGCGAGTCTTCAGGAGCTTGTCGCAAATACATCGCAATGTATTTAGGAGATGATCTGTATAAGTGTCTAATCCCTCTGGGCTATTTATTTGGTCTATTACTTCTTCTTCACTCTGTAGGGTATCCGAGAAAGCCTTTGTTAATGCACGCAGTTTATTGCCTGGGATCTTGTAGCGCTTAAGGATAGTGATGCTTGTGTCGGTATTAATTGCAAAGTGGATATATTTATGATCAGAGCAACTCTCGTCGTCTATGACCCTCCAATCTGTTATATTGTTGGCTATGTTACTTGTAGCTATTGTTAAATCAGGCCATCCTTTGTTGTATGAGTTGTCGAACGTCGGTGGGGCGTTCTGAGTATTTATTAACTGTAGATTGGCTGTCATTATAAATTCTTCTAACGCTGTTCCTTTCGGTGAGGTATTTGGGTATCCCCAAATGACGTTGTGCGCATTTAGGTCTCCACTTATTACGTGAGGAATGGTAGTATGTTTTCTGTGTATTTCTGCTATACTATCTACTGCATTGCTGATGTCTTCTGGTGGAGAGCTGTAGACGGATGATAGGATAATCTGGGAGTTATTATAATTCAGAAGAATTGCAACATGATCTCGTGCCTGCTTGATAATGAGTGGGGACCATTGTGGATTACAACAAATGATCGCCGCTCTCGGGGGTAGTTCGTTAAGTTGCGCTTTCCGCTGGAAGATCTTCCATGAGAGTGGTAGGCAGGCTATTGCGCCGTTTCTGCAGTAAGGCTCTTGGAGAAGGATGATATCTATCTCATGATCGAGGACATGCTGCACTAGCTGCGTATTAGCTGCTTCTGCCCGTTGGAGATTAATTTGCGTGCATTTTATGGAGCCTGCTGAGGAATGAGTTAGAATCAGGTTGGCTGGGTTGTCGATATTTGTCGGTAGGATCTCTTGTGAGATAGTGTTGCTATCTTCAGACGCATTAGGTAGTAACATGGCATTGGTAGGCTGCTGAGATGTTATAGCTTCAGTATTGTGTGTTGCAGCGTGTGTTGTAGACGGCTCTCTGGTACATCGGGCATTCCGGGTGGTATGCCGGATGTTCAAAGTAGTAGGAGGTGCCGTTGCGGTAGTTACAGTCCCCGCAATTGATACAGGCTGGTGACTCTGCTTGACAGACTTTGGTGTTGTGCGACCCAGCGCAGAAGGCACAGAACTGTTTCTTGCTGCGGCAGAGATCCTGGGAGTGCCCGAATTGCTGGCATCTATAACATCTACGGATTCCCAAGAACTCCGTGATAGTATGAGCCTGCCATGCTGTGAACAGACGTCTGATGTTGATGGCGATTCCAAAGCTCTCCGTGGTACACTCGAGAACCCATTTGACTCTGTTTGCTCGGCGCTCTTTAAGTCGGAACAGGGGTTTGTATACTCTTGCTGATAGACCTGCTGTTGCGCTGAGCTCTGCGATGAGCTGTTCTGGTTTAACATGTTCTGGAACATTATGGATGGCTATTCTCGGCTGCCTCTTTTGCCTGAGACGAACCTCTGCCTGGACCTCAGCTTTTTTGATGTGCTCCTGTAACTTGAGTACCTCCTCGTTTGTATTACAAAAAACTTCTAGTCCGCCTTTTGGAGCCGGTTTGATAGCGTTGACGACAACTGGGATCTCACTAAGTGGAACCTTTTGCTGTAACTGTGTTCTTAGATCACGTGGATGGATACTCCCTAAAGGGTTGATGATCAGACTGGGTTTACTGAACTGTTTAAGCACTGCCGCAAAGGTTGGTTTCTGGGGCACAATGACTGATGGTGTTGTCGCTGACTTCAAGTGGCTATGCCTTTCCCCGGTGTTCCTGGGAGCCTGCGTAGTTGCTGTTACTGGCAGGGGGTCCGTGTTTGTACTTGAAGTAACCACCTCTGGGTAAGGGGTGTTAGTGCTAGTGGTACAGCGCGAGATTACAGAAGTGTTCACGTCTTTGTTGACTACCTCTGTTCCACGTAATGCGATGTCCCGAAATATCTCTAGAGTGGCTATGAGGCGTGGTAATATATTTTTATTACCTCGAACTGTATTGGCTATTTGTACGCTCTCGTCGAAGACCGCTTTTATTTTTTCTCTATATGAGAAGTCAGTTGAAACTAAGTGATTTGGCAAATCTAGATCACTGCAGTGTGTGGAGGTACGCATTTCAGACATACTGCATTGAGTCTATTGTATGAAATCACTAATGATAAATAAAAAAAAATATTCTGCTATTCCGCAGATTCACTAATTGCTATTGGAATCTTTAAAATTATGCACTAAGTCTCTAATTTCACTGTGTAGACTATCTCACTGAATGCTGTAGAAATCTCTATATTATGGCAATTAGAGGCACTATACTGAGCACTAAATTGTGGCACTATAACAAGGAACTATCTTAAGGCACTGTAATCTCTATATTAAAGCACTGCTGTTGAAGTCTTATATTAGGAAGCTGTTGAGATCTCTATATTAAGGAACTGAGTCTCTAATTCACTGAATACACTAAATCACAAAGCCACTGCGTAACTGTAGTTCACTTGAGCAGTGCTTAAAATTGAGCCCGCAGGAAGAATTACAATGTAAAGTGCACACAAATTATCACTTGCGCAGAACTTGAAACTGAGCACGTAGTGAGAGTTACAGTACACAACACAGCAAATGTGTGATGGAAATAATTAATTATTAATGCACAAAAGTTTCAGTAAGCACAATAAATAGCAGTACACATGATATTTTGTAGGTATACACATATATTTAAGTGATAAACACGTAAACCGAGAGGTTGTAGTGGTATGCCAGAGGCCCGAAGAATGTTAATAAGTCAAAGATAGCAAAGAGAAGAGTGATGAAAAATGGGGGAGAATGTAAGGAATAGCTGAAACGTGAACAGAAGGAGAATTGCAAGTGCAGAAAGAGTAGTAATAGGAGAGCCTGGACCTTAAAGAGGTTGCGGGTTTACAACAGGAAGAATGTGGAGGTGTTTCCACTAGAGGAAACTGTTAAAAAAAAATTCTAAAAATACAAGTGTATAGTTGCAAAAATTGCTCGGAAAAAAAAGAATTAATTAAAATATAAAAAAAAAAAAAAGTGAGGAGGGGGTGGAGTGGAAAGAAAGAGGGGGTCAGCAAAAGGAAAAAAAAAAGAAGGTAAAGTGTCAAGAGGGGAAAATGAAAAGAGGACGCTATCTAATGTAGTTAAGGAGAAAACTTAGAAATTAAAAGGGAATAACAGGATAACAAGGGGATGAAAAGAAGAGTTTGAGGCCGCTAAGTTACATAGAAGCGAAGTTATCAGAGAAATAAAAAGAAGGGGAAGTCAGTTAAAGGGGGAAAGGAGAGGGGAAAAGGCTTGAAGACAGCTTAACTAGAAAGTCATAGAGGAAATAAAATTAATGTTGGATTGAGAACTTATACTACCTGTAACTTAACCCACAAAATACAGACATTTTAGTAGGAGAGAGAGAGAGAGAGAGGGAAAAAAAAAAAAAAGTTAGAAAGTACAAACACAAAATTATTAAATTTATATCAATAGTCAGTAATTTGTACATAATACAATCAGTAAATTTCATTAATCAATAAATTTACATCTATAAAGTATAAAAAGATTGTAACATAAACATGAATGGGCGAATAAATGACAAAGTTGAAGTTCGAAACATAAACAAAGCCGCGCGGAAAAAAGTTCTAAGGTCACAGGTGTCAACAGGTTCTGTGCCAAGCGCGCATGCGCTTTGTAGGTGGAGGGGAAAGGTCGTTGTTAATATGCTAACCCTGAGGGGCTTCTTGAGAAAACAACAACCTTGCAACCCCTGCGTCGAAAAATTCGACTTGGAAGAAGTTAGTAGGGGGGAACACGAGTTACGGATTATAAAAATAACACAAAAGTGTGCATAGCAGATGAACTAATAAACATAAATTCAAAGCAAGGGTACCGAAATAAAGAGTACAAGAAGACCTACTTTGCCGAGGATAAATGATGATGATATTCCAAATAGAAGCCAAGATATCCTAGACGAAATCCGCAAAAATGACACTTTATGGACTCTAATTAAAATAATTATAACTCTGCTTAAACACACACCACAAACACAATTCTTGCACCGTTAGAAAGCGGAATGCGCCAGCTTTCTCCAGATATCTGTATTGAGAACAGAAGGCAATTTGGTCGCGAGTAATCACTTAACAACGACAGAGCATAAAGCAGCACTTCATTTTCTTTTTCCGGTTCTTCATTCAAAAACATAGGCTCATGCGTTGACAATGGATGAGAATTTAAAAATTTCAATAACTCTGGAATTATAAGACGTAGGAACACAAATCAAGCATCACAATTTGTAGCTTGTTGAGACCTTTACGATGTTACTAACTTTGTAGACACACGACAAATATTACCGCGGTTATAACTCGTTCAACGAGGAGCTCCTAACACACTGCTGCAGCGTTGTCACGGAGGACATACGGCACTTCGTCCGGTTAGCAGTCGGGAGGTCCGGTATTCGAATCCCGGCACGGGCAATGAGCATTTTTCACATCTCCTGCGTCGATAAACCTAATACTTTTACACGCCAAATGCCCGTAGGTAGAAGATTGCTTTATTATATGTTGCGATATGTTTAAGAAGAGTTTTAGTGATCAAATCTTTTATAATAATAAACTATGATGTAAATATAAATCAGTTATGTAATTCAAGCCTCAGATTGCCTCATTAACGTGTTATAATGTCAGCAATTGTAATGTTCAAATATTAATAATTGAATGTAACATTGGAAAATTATTTTTCTGCTTGTGAATTTAATGCTAGTAGTTTTGAGAAAAATTATTTTGATAAAATATTCCTCCCTCTAAATAACTGAAAGATACCATATTATTTTATCATTACAAAACTAGACTGTGACACTTTACTAATCTTAAAATTATCATGTTATGAAATGTCCAGGAAAGGAAGGAAAAATTAAAACTCGTATAAACCAGACTATCATTAAACAAAACTTCTGTAAAAGTTTTCACAATTTTTCCTCAAATGCGGAAATGATCCAATCAAAGTACATTAGCCAACAAAATAATCACCCTCTAATTACAGACGTTTGTTTTGAAACTTAATTAATTCAAGATTAACGAGTTGGTGCATGTTAAGCATTAGTTTGACATTTTTCGTCGCCAAATGGATTTCTCATTTCAATGAGAAAGAAATGATAAATCACTAGTTTCTAACTTTTTTTCAGTTAAAAATAAGTTTAAAACAATAGAACAGCAGTTAAATCATTAAACCTAACTACCGTTACACGAGTTTTGAATAATAACTATGCAAAATCCTTTCTCCCAGAATTAATGTATATTTATGAATAATAACAGAAACCTTCTCATTAAATGAACATTTATATTATCTCAGACATGTCTCAGATAAATCTTATTACCAAACTGAAACAATGGGAATTACGTTGTTTTGTGAATTCATTTAAAGACCAAATTTCATTGAGATTTCTAGATTTTGCACAGTTAGGAAAAGCTGTTAAAGTAAAACAGAGTATATTCAAGTGGAAGCAAATGCTAGAATACAACAAGCAAGGCATGTAACGGCACAAATACATATCCTGCTGTAATATTTATCCAAACTAATTCAATCTTTTGAATCAATAGAAATGCCTAAAAATTATGCATGATAATTGTAGAATAATGATTTGAAGAACAAGTTGGAAAAAAAAGTACATTCTTAAATTAAATATTTCACGCAGTCTTGTAGCGCATTTTCGTACATGTCCTTTTCGAAGCATGCCAATAAAAGTTATCAATGATTGTAGAAATGATTATTAGCTTTATAATCTGCTAGCCAAAATAATTTAAGATGATAACAACCATACATTAATGCTGAGATATTAAGAAATAATAAAAAGTAAAGAGAAGTCCAGAAACATTGCCTATTTAACTCTGATCCTAACATCTTGTTAACTACAATCTGCGGAAGCTTTTAAAAGAATTAAAATTAATTATAAACAGTATTAAAGAAAGAAACTGGGAAGTAATATACAAGTTTTATATAGAATCGTCGATATACAGGAATATCAGTTATATTTTCATTAATTTACTACGTATTTAATGCATTACGAGAGTACTAAGCCAAGCATTAGATGCAACTTTGAAACTAAAGATCTCAAGTTTTATTCTGCAATAGTGTATGAAATAGTTCTTATTAGCACTATTAATATATTCATATTATTAATATGTTCTTATTAGCACTATTAATATATACATATTATTAATATGTTCTTATTAGCACTATTAATATATACATAATATTAATATGTTCTTATTAGCACTATTAAATACATACATATTATTAATATGTTCTTATTAGCACTGGGTATAGTTACATCAAATCTTTGGAAATTTCTGTGTATACTAAAGGTACCGAGACTTTAGTCAGAGTTAAACAGTTCATTACAGATGACTCCCGAAAATGTGTTAATACAGGGGACGACGTCCATGATTAAAATTCTCTAACGACTGAAAAAAAACACACAGCAGAGAAACAAGCATATTATAATTATGAAAAAAATGAATATTAATATTTTAGCCATATTTTAAGTAGTTTAATTTGGAGAACCGAACATACCTTAAAACAGGAAAAAGAAAGTTTTTGTTCTAGTATTGTGTTTCGATATGAGTCAATGGAAAACAAAACATTATTAGCTGCATTCTTAATTTATTTTCAACATTTAGTAGAGTTTTTATACATCCCAGATTATAAACAATAAAAGTATTTATTGTTGTGAATAAGAACGATTCCTAAATACTATAGTATCATCTACTAACAGTGCTTTTATCGCCCACGTTTTAATTTTCTTTCCTGCAGAAATTTTGCTTTAATCTGTACATTTGTGGCAACAATTTTCTATCATTCCACAATAAACAGCACAGTTACCTGAAAGACCTGGTTAATCCACCCTCGGTTAATCGAGTTCAGTGTAGCATATACAATCGAATAACAGATTTAAAAAGCATTTTAATCGAATTTCGAAACTACTTGATAATACATTAAAGCGCTTAAAATAAGCAGTGCAAAGAGGTTAAATGCGAAATTTACACTGAAACAATGAAACTTACTGTCTCTCTAAATTAATCAGTGTATAATTCAGTAACTGGAAACGAAAGCAATGGTTGTTGGGTATCATCCAGAGAAACAAAAATTTGGAAGTGTAACAATTTTACTGTATTTTCAAACTTAAATCATAATAATTTTCATATTTTTTAACATTAAAATATATTTTTACTAACATTCGGTAATTTTAATTGCAGATTAAAATAAAAATTTATCTTGCAGTCATCCAGACTGCAATGAAGCAACTGGTAACTCAAATTTTTTTGATTTTTAGATTAGATTGGGTTAGGTTATTTAAATACAGCAAAGTCTCAAGAGGTACAGCTGCCTAAGAGGAGGGATGCGCTAGTGGATAACTTTCTGAATGAAACTGGCTTGCATGCACATTACACATGAGAAAAATCACGACAACCAACTATGCAGTCAGCCCAAGCCCAGCCGTTCGCCTGGGCTGGAATCCAAACCAGGTCGAAATACCAGTATTCAGCAGCCTTAACTACTCAGCCACAGATGGATCCGCAGCCACAGAGTCTCAGAAGTAATCGTAAGAGGAAAACAAACAGAATGCAAGTTTACCAAAATGAAAAACAAAAATCAATTAATTAAATAACTAATTGATAATATGAATAAATGCAAATAATTTCACAATTAATTTAATTCTATTCAAATTTCATAAATTGAATTCAGATATAAATGGCTAACAAATTAAAAAATACGTATAACATGTAACATAAAACACCTACCAACAAATCCTCATCAAACCAAAGGTTTTAAAAAAAAAGCACTAAATAAAGAATTCAATCTTAGAAAATACTAGTTTTCAAAGAATGAATTATAGCCTGTCTTGCAAATGAAAGTTATAACACATAATCTTCTCCCAAAGCAATCAACGCACTAATAAAGGAACGTTTTTGCGTACAAATCTTATAAAACACAATATAAAAAATGATTTAGCTCCGTAATTTCGTTAAATGTTGCATAAGAAACCTCATTTTCGATATTAAAAAAGAAATCACACCTCAGCGCCTTAATACCATCCAACGAAAATCCACTCTATTATTTCTTTTTTTTAATCACAGCTAGATGAAAAAAAAGAATCTGGACTAAAACAAGGACACTGAATTAATAAGCACCCAAAAAAGAAAGGGACACAGATATTTTATTGGTTCTGGAAAACCTATTAAATTTAACGACTGTGTTCTTTAATAATGTAGTCCCTTGTTTCTTTCATCTCGTTATACGGATTTGTGTGTTCAACAGAAGGTAACTGGCGCAAGTCCACGTTTCAAACAGAGGTTGTTAAAACTGTTGAAGAATTGCCATAAAATGTTTTAGATTTATACCCAAACGAATTGTTTTGCTTCGGTAGGATAAAATAAAACTGAGTTCTTCTAGAAGTAATTGTTGCATAATCGAACATACAATCACGATAACAATGTTCTCACACACATGCATACGTTTAGGTAACAAACAGTCGAAAAGAAAATTAATCATCCACATGTTTTTAACCGCTACTTGAAGTCGCGTAATAAATTCAGGGAATTTGAAATCAGAAAATACTGATTTATAATAAAAATATTTGTCTATTTTTACCGATGGTTGAAGTTGCGTAATAAGTTCAGAGAATTCGAAATCAGAAAATACTGATTTATATTAAAAATATATTTGTCTATTTTTAAAAGTGTATTCTTCCTTCCAGAGGTTTGACCTAAACGTGCTTAAAATAGCAGTCTACGTCTATCGGCTCAAAAGGTACCACTGCTCCAGAAAAGACTTTAAAGAGTTAATTAATCTTCAAAGGTTAAATTAACTTATTTGTATATACCGTTCATGATTGCTATTTCTCCTAGCCTATATTCTTGAGGAGAGGACGAAATATTGGATACGTCCCACATTCTTAACTGCAGAGCCTTGCACAAAAGTTCGAAAACATCTGTGCAATGCTTTATAGAAACGAAGAAACATGCTTAGGTCTCTTCAAGGAGAACAATAATTGCATACATTTTTGCTCTTCATCGCCAGAGACCTAAAAATATTTGGTACTTTCACACTAATAAGAAATAGAGAGTAAGAAAATACAGTAAAGAGGATAAATGGATTTTTAAACGATTCCGATTCGATGCCAACAGATATTACTTATTCAAACCAAATTCGATGCCAAGATTCGTTAACTACGAGGATGAAATATTTAACAAAGAGAGCAGTTGATTTGAAATAAGAGAGAGGGAGAAGCTAAAATCTTTTCAGTGTTAAACGGATTTATTTTCTAGTGTCATTAATTAGCAATTTTGTACGTAATATATGCATGCACAATAACAAAATAACTAATAAAAAATCTAAAACTATGCTAGCATGTTTTCTCTATATGTCATTTATTTTAATTCTGGAATATTTCCAAGATCAAAACTTTGCTAGGAGGGTTACTATTATATGTGCGTAAATTTATTATCTTAAGCTCGAAAATAAAATACGTTTTCAGCTTTTTTTCCATTTATTCATATGCAAAATCGATATTTTATATATACAAATTTCAATAACGCAGTTGAACTTAAAAGATATTTTCCACAAATCATCATGCAAATTTTGTATTTCACAATAATAAAAGTTTTGTGCTTTTTAATTTAAAAAAAAAAAGAATTTCCCACCACAGAAGTAATTTACAAATTACATATATTTAAAAACCCAGCATGCAGTTAAGAGGTACAGAATGACTATAATTTTCCTGTGTCACTGCAATGATTTAGCGGTGTAAGCAAACATTTACGTGTTACATCTTTCAGAAGGATATAAACAATTTTTAACAGTTACGTCTGTGCTCAGTTTTGTGCGTGCGTATACATATGTATCGTTACGAAATGTGCAGCTGCGGTAAGATAACTTGATATAAGTGAGTTTAGGGTTGCCAGAAAATGGCAAGTGAAGGTAGAGTTGCCATATTTGGCGCGAAACTGGCGATATGCCATACACGTGTGGTGAACATTCCGGAGCGAATTCTTACCGGTTTGGCCCAGAATGTTCTCGAAGGCAGGCCGAAAGCTATATAAACACTCCATGTACGCGGGTTAGCAGAGTATCGTCAGTCCGGTGTCTACTCAGTGTATCCGAGTTGGTGCATCGAAAGTGTGTATCGTCGAGTGCACCGAGAGTTGTTGCGTGGAGAATCTCGAGAGTACATCGAGTTCCGAGAACGACCGAAACGACTCGGGAGCTGTACTCTAGTGCCGTAAAACTGTTTTCATCGTTTAAGCCTGAAGACTGTGTTGCTGATTGCTTCAGCGTGTTTGTCGTATATTTTCGACGACTGCAAATGTGTTTTTGTAGCTGTCCTGAGTAATATTGGCCAATAAAATGTGTTTTCATTCTTCATCAACTGTTGCCGTCAATCATTACAAATCCACAGACCCGTAGAAACGCAACAATATGTATATGCGTGTATGTTAATTAATTAAATTATTTCATTATCTACCTTTACGTATTGCATATGTATGCAACGTAAGAAAGAGCAAATGCATATGTTTCTAATATTACTTACTGCTAATTATCTTCTATTTAGATGGAAACTTAAGCAGGGTTTTTATAATTCCATTGCGGATTTTACTCTTTTCAGCTTTTTTTTTTTTTTTTTTTGGGGGGGGGGTATAACGATGCAAGATAGTCTATGATTTTCTCACGAACTAGTTTTCTAAAAAATGTAAGCTTCACTTTTACAAGTAGCTGTTTTCAGTAAAACGTTAAAAACAGTTATTTATTCTTCCATTCTGGAGGATCTTTAGAATACAAGAATCTCAATTTTGTCTTTGACACTCGATGGAATTGTTCTATATCATATCATATGAGGATGGTTAATTGGGTTCCAAATTTGTATTTTTCAAACCATTTTCAAATCTGGCAGTTAAAGGAATCACAAAGGGGCTTCATTGCTTAGACTAAATTTCTGTTGCTAATCTGAGTAACTAAATATCATCCGAAGAGTACTCACCTGGATATAGTGGCTAAACGTTAATAATCCAGTCTTTTTCCAGTGAAAAAAGACCTCGGAATAGATATATGGGTTTATATGTGGGTTTTCATGACTTTTCCGTTTTCTAACGTGATTACAACACAGTTTTCTTTAAAAAAAATTTCCACAAATGTTTGGAATCTTTACACCGTCCTTTTAAAAATAGCCTATAAGAGTTTACTTTAATTAAATCAACTATCATCTAAACAGCATCGATGTAAATACAGAATATATATCTGTTACAGGCACAGCGGACTATAATTAGATCAAATTAAACTCGTAATGATATTTTTCTTTTTTGGCATATTTTGTATCGATCAACCAGTATCGACATTTATTTGGGCAAACATTCTTTATTCAGTGAGTACCGAAATGAGTGGAGCGTTCTTTCTGCTGCCGAGATTTAACAATTCATTCGTTAGAATCACACGTTTCTGAAAAACTGTTCTACCTTTTTGTAACATCTGAACAAATAAAAATACACTTTCAATGCTCTTCAGTTATTACTAAATCAAAATGGCAAGTGTTCAGTTTGGTTCTCTTCCTGATTGTTTTCTGAAAGAAACGATACATTTATTTAAAATTTCATTCATCTAAAATGGTATCGTTATTTGAATCTTTAGATTATATCCTCTAAATAAATTTCACTTATATACTTTCAAGCTTTCCAAGTCATCTAAAGTCTTGCGCTTAGGAAATGTTTTTCATATTGAGTTTTGAAGTTACTTACACTAAAAATAATCATCTGAAGATTCTAAAATTTTTGCTTACCAGTTTCACAGCGATACATGGTTCTCCTTGACTTAGACTAGTTTTTGTTATTTGAGTCATTGTTCTTCTTATTCATTTTTTTCAATCTCTAGTTATTCTAGTCTGATTGCCAGCCAGATATCTGCCTTCATTCAAGTTATTACAAAATTACTGTTGCTTTCGCGATGCATGTTTCTTTTTTTCTTGCCAATGATAAGAAAGCCAGTTCCTTATCAGAGATATGCTGAACTTGTACATCTTTATTTGCCATTACACCGAGTTTCTGACAAACAACATTCTTCATATTTTAAGTGTCTCCAGATAGAGCCATCATAATCATATTCAATTAGCTTTCTCTAATTACTTGTGAAGAATCAATATACCTGCGGAGAAGGAAATCTTTGCCAGGAAGTTAGTGCAAACAGCAGAAATACGAAGTTAGAGTAAACTGCCAGCTTTAGCTGCTGGTCACTCTTCAAACAACTTAATACTTAACTAGCCTTGCAGATTACGTAGGCTTTAAATAATGTGCATGCTGCTGAACGTTAACGAAAGGTAGACGTATAGGAAAAGCCAAAATAATATGGTATCTAATTAATTAAAGTAAACTTCGTAAATAAATGTGCAATTAGTTATAAAATTTAAACCAATAAGATATACCATATATATTGAAAATAAATGACTTTATAATTAATTCACAGTTAAATGTGCTAAAACTAAACACTTACGTTTTATTATTTTATTTTATAAAATATTAACCGAATATTTTGATCAAAACTAGTCCTTAATATTAAAAATCTTACGAAACTAGATTTATGTCGTTTCATCCTGCAGTGGTATTCTTAAGAGCTGGTGAATGTAATTACAACTGCTTTGAGACTATACAAAATTTATACTGTAGAGCCATAAAGTTTTTTGATGCTGTAGACGTCAAAAATATGCATTGCCCTCGCCGGGACTCGAACTCTGGACCTCTAAAATATGCACCGAGTATGCTTCCAATTACACCACGAAGGCATGAGGAAAGGAGGGAAAAAATACCTTATAATATTACTGTGTTATGCCTAGAATAAAACAAGGCACTTCCACATATTCTTAATTGCGTTATACCGCACCACATCCTTACTAATTCTCATCCTTAATAAAAGCATAATAGAGTAAGGAATTTCTCCAGAGTAAACGGGAATATAAACTGGGTTGAATTGCTTACACTGCAAACCCTTCACAATACACTAAAGGATACAACTGCTATCGAAGGACCATTTTCCTCTCCCACGTTTCCTTCATCCCATTTCTTTGATGACCAGCTTAATATCTCGTATCCCATGAGATACTTCAGTCAATAAAAAACCGTCAAACACAAGGATCCAGACAGGAAGGCAGAAGTAAGGAAAGAAAGCACGAAGAAATGCGCCTCTTCTGTAAATAAAAGGAAATAACGAGAAAGAACAGGATTCAGTAGCGAAATGTTTGCAGGTGGAAGAACCCGGTTAATTACAGAAGCCACCGTTTTATGGTGGTCAAAGAATTACGATGGCGAAATTTTAGTCTATCGCCATTCAAGCTTAGCGTTTTGGAAGCGAAGCAGAAACAGTAAGAAACATAAGAGAAAACATCTCCTTTGACTGATTTTACTTCATGCTCCGGTAGATCAGTGGCAGATCAATTCTTTTACCTCTTAGTAATATTTTTATTAACATACAACAACTGAGTTAAGTCTTTAATATAAATATTATTTTAAAATGCTATGAACATCAGAATGTTTTAGGAATAAAGTTCAGACCTTAAGAGAAAAACTTTCAAATGAGGTTTCAATAACGGTATAAGTTTGAAGAACTGGTGTTCGAATTCCATCTGCTGTTGTTTGATAAAACTATTAGAAGCAAGAATACGGATAAAGAAAACCCAGTTACAAAGGTACGAAAATATTATTTCCATTGTTTAGCACAAAACTGAATTAAACATTTTATCTCTGAAGTCACTTCCGGCATAAATAGCTTAACGTTTCCTAAAATGTTTCAGCCGTCCCAGGTGTAACGCAATAATTTGTTAGAAAATGAAAGAAAAGTTTTAGGAGAAATTATAATTTAATGCTTTTTCGTCTATAAAATTCTAGGTAAATTACATCTATTATGATAAAGAAGATACTGATGATGATTTTGATGTAGTTCCGTTTATAGAAGAAACTACGTAGTAAAGCAATTATCAAACTCAAAGAGGATTGAGTAAAACTAGGGAAATAATTAAAGCAAAGTAGAAGAAAAGAAAGAAAGCAAAATCCAGCCTTCAGCTTTGGTTTCAATCAAAACGTTTCAAAATATCGTTTTACGTTACATTTTAAACTAAGTAAATCAAACTTAAAGTTTTGAAATTACTGATGTAAACCGTGTATTACACTAGGGTAACACAAGTGGTGCTGTACTCGGTTTTTGAGCTGTTTTAGAGTTAAACAGGCATGCTTATTTCATAACTGTAGTTAGTTTTCTTCTATCACGGCAAGTTTTTCTCTGCATCTTATGTGAATTCGACCACTCTCTATGTCATCGACCGTTGATCTTAGAAGTACTACCTCTCTCCTATTGGCGCCGACATAAACCCTTCGACTGGTGGCTGGTGAATGAAAAACCAGTGATAGGTACATACTTGTCTAGAAAAATTCAGTTACTCCTGAGATACTGTAGTGAGACGTTGTGCGTCGCTCTGATACGGTACAGCGCATTATAACGTGGAGTCGGAGTTCTTTTTTGTGTAAAAGGTTAGCAGTGTTTGGTTTTTATTTATACATGAACTGAAACCTTTCCTTATGTCTGCCTCTGCTATTTCGCGTCGTAAGTGTTGAAACAGCCCCGATTCGTTTTGTTATTATATGTGGCAGTTTTGCCATTACTTAATCAAATGTCTAACATCAGTACCTTTGACAGACAAGTTTATTTTGTCTACTTTAAAGCGAAAAATTTGTGATCAAGAAAATCATGCACCCCTCACAAAGTGTCGAAGCAATGTGTCTAGAGTTTACGGATGTCTATATAGGAAACATGTTCCATTTGTTCTAAATTTCCATTTGGTTATGCCTATGATTTGGTGAGAGACCAAAGATAATTCGAGTGATTGTTACTTTTGGATAATGAAAACGTCTGGATATAACATGAAAAACAAATATAAAATAGAGTATCCTAGTTTACCATCAGGGGCTATACGCTCAGTGCCTCCCTCCGCTTAACTCCCAATGCCAGATTTCAAAGAATTACCCTCTTTGGAATAGGAATACGATGCTGGTGAATATCGAATTAAGCCCAACCATGAGAATTTTTAAACCGAAGATCATTCCCTTCATTCGGGATTTGACCAGCATGAGCTGAATGGTTTGGCACGAGATTTGGAACTATCCAAAAAAGCTTCACAGCTGTTAGCATCAAGAGAGCAAGTGAAAAACTTGCTTGAAAAAAGAGCTAAGTTAACCTTCTTTCAATCAAGGAAAAGTTCGTTTCATCAATACTTTCGAAGTGATGATGGATTTCTGTATTGCTATAATGTTCATGGTTTAATTCAAGATTTGGGAATTTCAGATTATAACATAACTTAATGGCGATTGTTCATCAATAGCACAAAGAGGAGCTTGAAGGGGGTCCTCCTCCACGGTGCAGTAACAATAAGCCATTCAGTTTCTATGAAAAATATGAAGACATGAAGAAAGTCACTGATTTGTTGATTTATCACATGCATCAATGGATCACCTACGTTAACCTTAAATGGCTTGCTTCCTCCTTGACCAGCATAGCGAATATACCAAGCATCCTTATTTTTGTATATGTGAGACAGCATAGCTCGTGAGCATTGAGTGCAGTCGAGTTGGCCATTAAAATCTGACCTGGAACTTGGTGATCCAAACATTTCATATCAGCCACTTGTCGGCAGAAAGAACATTATACTTTCACCTCTGCGTATAAAACTTGGTCTCATGTAGTAATTTGTTAAAGCTTTGCCAATTGAAGGAGACTGTTTCAAGTACCTAATTTCGGCATTTTCTAGCCTCTCATTTGAAAAGATGAGGCCGGTTTATTTGACGGTCCACAGATTCGGCAGCTTCTTAAAAATAAACATTTCATCGGAACAATGACAGAACTTCAAAAGAATGCTTGGTTGGCGTTCAAAAACATTGTCAAAGACTTTCTTCGAAATACACAAGCGTAGAATTACAGCGAAATTGTACAATAACTTCTGAAAAGCTTTAAAATGCGTGTTTGCAAGATTAGCATCAAACTGTATTTTTTTACATAGCCTATCTGCAGAGTGACGCCAATACACTTAAATCCAAGATGGCAGAAGATATACTGTACGCAGTTGACCCTATCAGTCAGACGGTAGGATTCCGTTTTGAGCACAAAGCAAAGCTGGAACTCGTTTCTTGTGATACAGAAAATGTTTTAATAAATTAAACTCTCAAAGTATTTGTTCTAATTCTCATCCTAGCACGTCAGAGTCCGTGTATTTCCTAACTTCTGATCTGGAATAAGACCGGCCTTAGTTTTTGGACATCATACTGTACAGGACTGCAACTTACTTTGTCGAAACTTTTACTTCAGTCAAGCACTCCTATGAAGATTTTTTTTATCAGTGATCAAAATCTGAATTTCTAGAATTTCAGACATATCTCTAATACACACAACAGCTCTTTTTATCCGAAAATTAAAATCTTTCCCTTGGGCCAAATAAATTTAGCTCGTTATTAATTAAGAGTTTTATTTGTTTTCATTAACACAGTCCACTGTACATTTTTAGTGATCTATTAAATTAATTTAGATTAACATGTGCAGCATATGGTTGGCCCATAAATGTTCAACAAATATGTAACCTTTAAGCATTTACAAGGTAAGAGCTTCATTCTGCGTACGTCTAGAGTAAATTTATGTTTTAGTTTAATTAAATAGAAAGACATTATATGTTCCGTTTTATGCAAATAATTATTTTGTTTAGATTTGTTTATTATTTCAGAGATTATTTTGTTTATTATTTCAGAGCGGTTAGAATACAAACAAATCTATGCATTTAAGGCTTAGTTAAAAAGGAACAATTTCATTATTTCACTTTATTTAAACAACGTGTACGCTAATACAAACAAAACATAATACCATTGTTTGATTTTATCAAAAGATGCGCGCTTGGTTAAAAGCCCTTTCCTTTAATTGCATAAAATTGTAGAGTCATTATAGATTCATTTCGGAGAAGGAAGCATAAAAAGTCAGCTATGCCCTCACTGGGACTCAATTTCTGAAATTCACGACTGCTAGTTAGACGTTCTTCCAATTATGCCATGAGGGGAAGCAGTACGGAAAGAGAAAATTTCTTACAAACTTTGTTGAAGTAAATTATGAAAAAAAAGATAGTACGATAAATACAAACAGAATGTTGTGTTTAGAGTTACAAAATCAAAGGAAACACAAATTAAATTACATGTTCTAATTTACTAATTGAACTTTGAACTATTAAACTAGCAACGTTTTTTAATTAATTTGTTTCCTTGCTTTAACTTTCAGGTGTTTCATTTTTTCTTTTAATTTGAGCCAGCTTTCCTCTTTAACTAAAAAATAACGGATATGAATAAGTCCCTGTACTAGAGGTTTTCTTCCACATGGATACGTATATCAAACCAAGATACTCCATAATACATTACTGACCACTTCCCTGCACAAATTCAAGTAATAGAAAAAGTAATATAAGGTTCATAAAAATAACGCTGACGGAACATACTGGTAATCTCTCAATAAATAATCAACTTAGAAACTCTTAAGCCTATACTTAGTTGCCGGACAGTCTGATTTACCGACTGTGGACATTCTGGAATTATCCGTATAGAGACTTGGAGAAATAGTCTGTAATTTTATACATATATTTGTACATATGTGTATTGGGGAAGGTCATTTAAAGTTTCCTTAATTCGCATAAATCTTTTTCCGTAGGATTTATTAAAGTGAAAGCTATAATTTACAGAAATATCGTTACAGACTCATGTCTTTTATTACTAAATGTGCGTATGTACATGCTTTTGTATGCTGTTAGTGTTACGTGGATTTGATGGAGAACAGAAAGAGTTCATTACCGTCTTTTCAGTTCGAATAGCAACAGTAGATATATTCGTCACTATGGCGAAAATATAAAAATATATTTTCTTTAAAATGGGGAGGGCAGTCTTCCAATGCAGTATGGATCATATTTACATTATTACTCATGGGGAAAACACAAATAACCCGATGTAAGTATCATATTAATAATCAGGCATATAAGCAAAGAAGAGAAAAGTGTTCCACACATTATTTGCATTGTTTCTGTACAGAAATATAGATTTCAAGAGTACTTAAAAACAGACTGCTTGCAACCCCCAATGCAAGTCCTTTTAATGACTACCTTACATTGATAGTAGCTTCAAAAGAATTTTCTTTTCCAATAAAAGTTTCATGAAATGCTTCGTTAAACAGTACCTGCCGTAAAAGGTAAACCGTAAAAAAAAAGCCATTTTAGGCTTTTCAAAAGTGCATGAATACAATGCATGCACTAGCGATTAAGCATATCATCAAATAATCGATTGGTAGTAGAGGCGAAATATTTTTCAACATTCAATCTTTCTTCTTTTAAAGGTGGCTACCGAAATGTACATGGCAATAAACGCAGCATAAATGAATCTTAAAAAGACTACAGAAAACGCAAATAAGAATAATTTTATAAGAAATAGTGTACAGATTTCTAAAACTGATAAACTATTCTATAATTATAAAGTTAAAATAATATATTAAAATAGGCCAGTAAGATGAATTCGACTTAATTAGTAACTTTTCAGTTGATACGGGAATCAAATTTCTTATATATTGAAATAAAGTATTAATTTTAATTTTAAATAAATTAATTATTCTTTGTTAAAGTATTTCAGTACCATGAATATTACAAAAATTGACACACAGAATAGATAAATCAAAAAATTAATCAAATGGCAATTTTCGGATGTTAAACAAACTGAAAGCGTTAATAAAAGTTTATAGGATAGGAAGATCATACAAATATTATTTAATAAAAGCAATAAAAGGAAAAAAGATTCGATTGGGTGTCGATAGCCGAATATGCACCGCCAATTGATTTGTCTAATTAAAACCTCACTTATCACAAAAATAATTATTAATTATGTAAAACTGATGATTAATTGTTTATTGATATCACGCTATATGATACAGTGGGGGAGAAATCATAAAATAAATATAACAGAAAAAGTGTACCAAAGTTATTTAATATATTTTTTAAATCGCTAACACTTTTCAAAATATATATATGTTTAATGCAAAATGTGCAGGGTAAAAAAGTTAAACGTAGGAACACAACAAAATGCCAAAGAATACGAAGAATACAAAACTTTCTCAGAAGATGTACTGTCACATACTAGCCGTTTGAAATATGTAGATAAAGATTTTTAATGTTACCTTTCAAGACATTGAGAATGTGAATACGCCAGCATGGATCATAGATCCTACGAACTACGGTATATCTGATCTTCATATAATGATGTTAAGAGAAGAGTTACTTGCATCGAAGGAAGATGTTCAAGCACCAGTCTTATTCGAAACACGTACGTGCTTTGGAATTTAAAAGTCATCTGAGAGAAATATCGGAGAATTAAAGTTGTTATCGAGCAAATGGCTTTTCTCTCTTCTTACTTTGTAGAAGTAGACTTTAGTCAAGTCAATAATTTGCAAAAGAAAACAATAAAAATGTTCAATATTTTTAATGAAGGTATTAACTAAAACATTAATCAATTTTATACCAAATATTAAAAATACTGCATCAGTAACATCAAACGCAGCCATTACATTATTTAAAATCAAACTTGTGCAATTAGACTACGTACTTTTGCTCCTGAAAGCTGTTTATTTGTGTAAAATTTTTAAAAAATAATAATTCAAAAAGTAATAAATCTAATAAACCATTTTTTCACATTTTTGTTCATATTCTAATAGTTACCTTAAAATCATTTACCTGCAATTATTTGTATTGTGATTACGTTTTATGCTGTATATTATACAGAAATATGTAAATCTGTGGATAAAGAAAACCATTCCTTTTAAAATGGGTCGATGCACGAAGAAAGGTGGAATTCACTGGGTTATAATATTTTTTATACTTGCTATAACACTTAAGGATAAATGTTTAAATTATGAAAAATCAAAATTATTTCAAACGCTTTGAGAGAAAAATTTATGATTATCTTTATAAAGTAGAATGATTAAATAATTTTAGAAGATATACTAAGTGATGGCAAAGGAAAGAAGAAATTATTTTATGATGACATTTTTTCGATTAAAAAAAATCGGGAAAATTACAATTATTCGGTTTTGATATAATTTTTTAAATTCACAGTTTAAGGCAAAGATCGCATAAATGCAGTATTTATAAAATAAAAGAGGTACACTCAGGAAAAATTTTAAACCTTTGCAATAATTTGTCAATTGAAAAGAGGTCAGAATTTTAGCAAGAGTAATTTTAAAGGATACGTTTATTATAATTACGAAGTTTTGAGTTCTTCGTAATATTTTGTGTTTTGTTGTGTTCCTACGTTTTTACATTGCACATTTTGCTTAAAAAATATATTTGTTTAAAAAGTATTATTTATTTAAAGATATATTAAATAGCTTTGGTACATTTCTACCTTATATTTATTTGATATGATTTTTTTCCTCCAGTTTTACATAACTTTTAAATATTTTCGTAATCAGTGGGTTTTGATTATGCATGTCAACTGGCGGTGCAGATTAGGCTATCGACCTCCCCTCCCCCATCGAATCTTTGATCATCTTCACTTTCTTTAAAATTTCATCGACCCACCCCCAAATGATTAATACCCGACCCGTTGTAAACTTCTGGTATATGCACAGAAATTGTCAGAAGCAATAATGAACTTTCTGCTGAAAACTTTATGAGTAAATGAAATTCGCCGTCTACACTAGTACTGATAATAAACATTCTTATAGAAGCTTATTATAAGCGTTTTACTAGGGAATAAAAAACAGCATCCCGTAAATTAATTAAGATAATGAAACGAACAGTAATAAAATGTGCAGTGATAGAAAAAGAGGTTAAATCGAACTATGTGTACTAAAAAGTCTTTTTTTTTCACTACAGTGGATACTAAAGAGAAAACTCTTGACAGAAGAAATGAAAAGAGAATCTTTAATTTTGCTAAACCGAAATCTTGATCATCTCGCGCAAATTTAGGATTGTTTTTGATTGATAACAAGATAGATGAACCACAGATTCGTGCAAATGTTTTGTAAAATCTATTCAAGATTTGCTTTAAGATGACTACAAATGCACTAACATTATTGAAACCGCAAAAATTAATATAGTAACAAATTTCAGCTGAGTAACTAAAACAATATCTGAAAAGAAGGGCCAAGCCAAATAATTACATCTGCTACAATGCATGTGCTATAAGCTTCTTCCTTTTATAATCTATAAATATTTTAGTTGTAAAACCATAATTTTTCGAGCACAATTTCAAAAGTCAAAACTCATACGTAATGCATTTTACTAGCTTTCGCCAAACATTTTCGGCATAAAAAAGTACACATTGAACATAAAGATTTTCAAAATATAAAAATTTAAGTCTCGAAAGCCAGTTACATTTCAAAGAAATAATTTACTTCTTTCGCGAAGCAATAAACGTCTAAAGTTATCGATTATTTCATATCGCTTACGATAATAAAAAAGTAAAACTCGATGTCATCCCCTCCCCGTTAAAATGAAAGCTTTTGTCATTTAATCAGCATTTTACATTTTACGCATTTCTTTTCCAGCTATTGGCTGAAAATCATACGGTGCGGAAAGAAATGACAAAATCAATTCTAACATCTTTTTCTTATCGAATTACAAAACAATAAACAGAATAAAATTATATTTATAACACAAAATGTTAACTAACTTTAAGGCAAGCATTTATGATTATTCTCTGCACTGAGGAAACAAGTTTTATGGGGTTAAGCAAAGCAAAAGGGTAATTCGTAACGAAGCAAAACAGCAGTTAAATGAAAGCACATATCAGAAACGCTCTCAACAAATGGAAAAGCCTGAAGCGGAAATAAGAACACAGCTGTAGCGATTAATTTGGAAATGTTATCAGCGGTTCCTGCTGCAATTAGTTGCCATTTCTCCCCCACTCCCTCCCTTCTGTTTTTTTCTAACCGGGTACATATGATGTTTTTTCATGATCGTTTGTCAACTCATATTCCTTTAAGGCAGGAGAAATGAAAGCAAATGGCTCAGTGCTGTTTTCATAGTTTAAATTCTAACAATTACCAGTGAGTTTTGGCAAGGAATTGATAAGAATTAAACCGTAGAGATAAGTAGGTTTGGTGTAATTATTTCGCAAAGAATACCATATAGTTAGAAGGAAGAGAAAAGCAGTCTGTTTTGGAACATAAGGGTATGTTTAGTTATCGCAAAGTGGAAAAGATAGTATTTTATTATGCAATCCAGCCATACTGGTAAGCGCAGTTTAGATATGATTTAGAGAAGTATATTAAAGTATGGCCCAGGAAAATTAATTTTAACGACACATCGGGAACGGAGTTTTAACACTCCCTATCCATTCTAAAGATTCCTTCAAACTTGAGAAGTGGTTGGGTTGATATTGGGATGCTGTTTGGGTATTTTGCCCGCGCGTATTTTTTTAACTGCGTGTTTTAATTACCTATGAAACAAATGTCTCATTAAACGACTAAAGAGAATGGAGAAATATCGAATGAGGATTTTATAATTATAAATTAATATTTTAAAATTACATTCGACGGCTTTCATTTTGAGCCCTTGTTTGTTTTGCTCGTTTCCCATTTGTCTATTAGTATACTTTCATTTTAAAATTTTGTTTTCCAACAAGCTATACCTTAACAGCAAATCATATAAATGCATTGCATAAATTTTTTTATAAGTTTCAATTTCTTGAGAAAAATGTAGCAAATTATTATTTGAATTGCTATTAAAGTTCTTATCCGCTGATAGGATGGAAGAATAAAATACATTTTGAGAAAACTGTATTTAAAAATGATAGTCTTGCATGCAAAAGTGTTAGAGTATTATTGAAGTTCTCAGAAAACTACTGAATAAATCTCGGATTTACAAAATCTGATTCAAAAAAAATCAAAAGACACCACAAGATTTCCTTGTACAGTCTATTAAATTATGCACATTTTTTCCTGCATTTTATTTAAACCTATTTCCCCGAATTTCATTAGAGATATATTTCTCATTCAATCAATTCAATTATCACTTCGCAGTTACGCAAAAATACATAAAAGCTCAAAACATATTCATTAAAAATTCTAAAATACAGAAAAACCTAAAACACCAGAAAGTTAAAAACCGTAAAAAAAGCAATTTTTACAATTAATATTAGAGTTTAATTTAATTAAAATTAGGAAGAAGACAGATTTTTCGGTGCATAAAACTTTTGGCCCCACTTTGCAAAAAGATACTGAAGCTGGTGCAGAAACAGACTTAATTTACTATACTAAGTTTCAAAGTTAAACAAACGGCGTCGTTAAGCTTGGTGTAACTTAAACAAGTTTTAAATTGTTGATAATTTTACACCTATTGCATGCAGATTAACTAAAGACATAAAAATCTTCACCGGGACACAAGATTATTATTCAATCACTTTTAAAGCAAAAATGCACAATTTACTAGCATATAAGAAAAAAAATCTTAGCTCACCGAACCGGGTAACAGAGTGGGTATATTTATATACTTTTGGTGCGGCTGATTGGCAACCAAAAAGGGAGGCGCATATTTACATGTCATAACAGCCCAATATACACAATTTTACTTTCTGAGGCTATTCGTTTTTGACTTATGCGATATACATGCATACGTACGTACGTACAGACGTCATGAAAATAAAATCTCTTCTGAATTCATTTCAAATACATTTCAAAATCCGGTTTGGAAAAAAGAGTCCTTTATTCTGCCTATTTATTCTTTATACGTAGAAATGTTACGCAACAGAATCGTTCAAATGGAACTGAGATCGGTCGAAATGGATATTTTCGTTCAAATACGATACCAGAAATTTTTCGCAATTGCATTACTTTCTTTATTTCGTACAAGAAATTAAAAACGTGAAACTAAATTTAGCAGCTTGATAATAAAATATGCGATTCGGATTATGTTGTTTTAAATTTAGTATTCAGTAGTAGAAACTATTGTATGATAACTACTGTTGTAATGTAATAAAACATTTACATTAAGTATTTCACAAAGTAAAACGCTGATGCCTTCGAAATAGTTACATTACACAACAAAAATCATATATTTAACATGCACCCTTTTTAAAATTTAAGGCATTCCCTAACGTAAATTCCATATTTAATGATTTTTTAATAAATAAATATAATTAAGTTTTAAATTATTATTTAATTTAAATTAGCATTTAATGATAATTAAATATAATAACATGCTGCCGATGAATTTTTAATAAAATTAATAATATTTCGTTATAATCAGAAGATGCTAATAAGGAATATAATACTGCATACAACACAAATAATATTGTATACAATATTATCATATTATGAAGGAGTCATCATATTCTAATCACATTCCAGTTATCATTATCCTCAATACTTAGATTTTTAAAATGCACCGTTAAAAGAATCACCTTAAAACAAATTTTGATAGAATTTACTTTTCAGAAGTACCAAAATTATTGATAAATAACAGAATTGTAGGAAAATTTTTTTAAATTTCACAAATTTCAAAATTCTGTTATTAGAATGCACGAAGAGGAAAGATTACTTAAAAGGAAATTCTTCAAAATCAAAGAAATAAATTTTCATCTCTTCTTTTACTTTTAAAGCAGCGAAAGAAAATATCTCATCATCACATTACACGTTCGCAATTTCGAGCAAAAATGCATTAAAAAATATTTTAAAGATTTTTTTTCTTCCTTGGTAAATAATGCGAAAAAAATATTTTGCTAGAATGATACTTTTTTCACGTAAGGAATTTTTTTAAGAGATTTCAGAAATACTGAAACTTTGCTCGAGTTTAAATAAATGCATCATAAGATAGATTGCCAAATACGCTTTCCGCTATAAATGAAGCGTTTTAAATTAATTCCGCTTTATGAATTAAAAATAATCTCTAAAAATCCCGCAGAGTTAAGAAAAATAAAAGAAGAGCTTGTATCTAATGCAAGAAAGAATATGCTCATAGGAAAGGTATTAATAGAAATGCTATAAATCAACTAAATAAATAATGCTGTAATTTATGCAAATATTTGTTTTTACTTGTGTTTCTTTGTATTTTACTGTATAATAGTATTTATTTATTTATGTGCTGTTTTGCTGTGATATTGTACTAATTTACTGCATATTTTGTGTAGCATTTAACTTTTTGGTTTCAGTATTACCTTTCAGCGTCGTAATTTTGTGGTATTTGTCAAGGTCAAACAAGCTTGGGTTCTTTCCGTTCAATGAAGTCACTTGACTTAATAGAAAGGGGACAAAGAAGACACAAAAGGAGTAAGAAATAGTGCTATCGAGCAGATCGTGAGTCAATGATGTCAGAGAAGAGCAAATATTGCAGTATAGTAATCCTGGTATTAGTCATTTTAAAAAATCGATTTCATTTCGGAATAGCTCAGGAGAAAGTTAACAAGTTGTTAAATTAAGCTAAGCTACAAGTTGTGAAAATCGACAGGGATCCGTGTGCGATATATGAGAAGTTTTTCGAAGGCACACTTTCGAGGGGTTAGGAGACCCCACTAGAAGCCGAGCAGTTGAGACTACGACCCGAATGATGAAGACCCGAAGAAATGGATGCGTGGCTAATTTCTCTCATACGTAACAAGAAAACCAGCCAAGTTCCTCTAGAAATTTCTCCAAGAAGCCATCCCCATCCTTAAGTAAATGCATCCTTCGCTTCTTAAGCAGACAACCATCGATTGCTTTCTCGTACTCAAATAAATCAAATCAAACGTCTCTCCACTCCTTTGAGTTTGCCAACTACTAATGCTATTCTTCACCTCAGCTTCTAAGTAGTAAGTTCCTTTCTTCGATATTTTTTTTTGTATTTATCTTTCCACTGTAATTTTATCGATACGAATATTAATTATTAATTTGTAAATATTATCAACATATATTAATAAGGTTTGGTTTGTTTGATTAAGGCAAAGCCCACGAGGGCTACCTGTCCAAGGGGGTATGCCTTCGTGCAAAGACTTTCTAAGGGAAACTGGTTGGTATCTACGTTAAATTTGGGGAAAAGCACAAAACCGCCCATATAATCAGGCCGTTCGCCGATACTGAAAGCAGGTCGAACTACCAAAACTCAGCGAACTTACCGCTCGGCCGCTGATGCTCGTGTTTAATTTTAGGAGTCATGCGCTTTGTTTAGTACAATGAAAACGAAAAGACGGCTGAGTGTTCAGTTTTCGTCTGAGACAGTTTCGCCTGTTCTCGCTAAGACGCTGCCACGTTGCTCCCTTCCTGTCGCAATAATATCAAAAATGTATATGCTCACGATTAGAATGCCAAATTGCGGCCGCAAATGTCAATTGAAATAAAAATGACTCCTCTAAAATAAATTTAAAATGGAATGAAAAAATCAAGAAATCTGCCTCGACTGCTAAGTGTGCTGTTCACTACGTATTCAAAGTTCTACGTATCTATGCTAATGTTTCTGCAATACTATTACAGCAAAGTTTTGTTTTCATAACATACACACACACACATATATATATAAAGAAATATAAAAACAGGCGAAAAATTAGAATAAAATTTTTTTAAAAAACCGGCCTGTGCTATAGCTGCAGGATTAAAGTAGAATAAATTTAAAGCATCTAAATGTATTAATAAATTGGAATAACAGCAACGTAATTCCTCTATAATATAATTATTGCAACCGTGCATAAGAGTTTTAACACAATATCAAAAAAAAAATCCAATTAAAGAAAGAATATTTAGTTGAACAAATTAGAAAAATAAAAATGCGAAAGGGAAAATATGCAAAATTATACAAATAAAAATTTATCTTCCTTTACTGAAAGTCCGATTCAGGATCATCAGTAGAAAATGAATTAAGCTTCATAAAAGTCGATTTCATTGCTTTTATTCCGATTTAATAATAAAATTAGATGCTTCAAGTTTATATACTTATATATAAATAAAATACCTCGTTATGAGTCTATCTCAAACATTAAGTTATCAATAATTTACAGTTTATCATAAAGTATTATGGGCAGATTTTTTTAATTCTTAATTTTAAAAGAATTTTGAAAAATTTCCATTTATTTTATTTTGCTGAATTTGAATTTTTATTTCATTTGTTAAATACTTTTGCAATAGTCCTTTACAAAAGCCTATTACACTTTCCTAGAGAGTGTAATTATTAATTTTTGAAAAATTAAATGCAATCAATGTCAGCGCATTTCTCTACATTTTTCTCGGTGAAAGTTTTAAATTTACACCTCTTTAAATTGTTGTTAAAAGATATGTTATTACACGCATAATTTAGTTTTTAATTTGGTTTATTCTGAACAATAAATAAACCTTAATATGAGCTAAAATTTTATTCTTTTATTCTGGTGAAACTTTCGCGGCTTTATGGAAAAGATTCAAAACAAATATTCTCTTTAGTGATTTCATAGCAGTGATTCTGACTATATTTCGTTTGCAATTTCTACCATTTCAGGCAAATCTCACAAGCGTATATTTTAAAAAGAGCTCAAGTTAAGAAAGAAAAGAAACTATCACAATCTCTCTACAAAAAAAATAAAATCTATCATGCGTATGGTTGCCACGCTTTGAAGCATTTTGGAAAATACCACCTTCTACTAATTTGGTTGCGCCAATACGTAAGTACCTTTTCCATATCTTTATGTATAATTACTAGCAATGAATTAATAAGTTATCTACTAAGTGACATAAAATGATTATTGAACATTTATGTGGGTGAGATATATCATTGTAGAAATATAAACGCTTTTTAGTAATTATATTATGCTTCGTGTGTGATTTATGAAATGGTAAAACTCTTTATAAAATAGTTTATTAGTCATCAAAAATACATTTTAGACTATTTCTTTAAATTAAGCTTAAATTTTTAAGTCCTTTATTTAAATAAATTAACTGAAAGAAACTAAATTTTTTAATTCAAAGCAGCTACTGGAGCAAATATGCAAGTTTCTTTTATTAATTACTATATATTGTAATAATTTTATCGACCTTTTAGTTTAGTTACTATGCGCAGATACGTCTGATGCCGTGCAATCACTTTGGCATTCGATTTTGAACTGCCGTTGAAACTAAAGTACCATGCAATGCAAACCAAAATCACCTTGTCATAGAAATTTCGAATGCTAAAAATATTAAATCTGATTATGATTTGATAATGCAGTATTTATTTTCAGAAACCAATTTCATAAACTACTAGCAGATATAAATTTGCGCTTCTTTTCTACTTCAAATCTTCCCATGTAAATAAAAATAGGATATAATAACAATTTATTCAATAATAGCAATATAACAATAATTTATTAATAACAGTAATAAGAAGTAATAATTTATTAAATGCGAATTTTTTAAAAATCTCATTTTATTCAAAATTAAAAGCTGCCAAAACGTTTTCTTACCAAGCCAACAGAGATTTATCCGGTAATAAAAGAAGCTTACCTAAGAAAGAAAGGAAATAAAAAACAATATAAAATACTATAAAATTTTTTCATCGAACATTTGAGACATTTCAGTATTTAGTATTACTTATAAATAACAGTCAATAACTTCTTTCATATATTCCTCATCGAAAATAAACTTAATCTGAAGTGATACTACTTGAAGAAAGAATGCCACATTTTTTTTTAAATACACATTTCTTTCCGAAAATCGAAATTACAAAACTATGTACGATTCCTATCACACAATAGAAGTGCAAAAATTAATGTTCAGAAGTTTTACCCTTTTTCAGTCGATACAAATCTACATAAATTTAATGCAAGATGCAAACCTTTTCACACAAAATTTTTACTCCATACTTTTAAAACCATTTAATGAAATATTTTATGAAAATATTTTACTCGATACTTTTCAAATCATTTAATAAAAACAAAAAATAATAATTAAATAATTATTATGCAAAATGATACGAAATATGAAAAAACAGATGCATTTTTGCTAGTTCCTGTATTTTTGTAAATATTCATAAAAATCATCAATTGGATGCATTAGAAATAGTAAAAAAGTTATAATATCAGTTATTATAGGGTGTATTATATTAAACCATTACAATCTTTACGTTGCCATATAATTTCATAACTATCGTATTATTTTATATAAAGTGCAGAAGATGCACGAGAAAAATATTTAGAAGGAAATTTTGTAAAAAATGCGTGTAATTCATGACGTTATTGACTTTTATTTAGTACATTAATCATATAAACATTAATAAAATTTGGAAAACAGTATTGCTTCTAGAAGCAGAAGTACAGCTTGATTGAAGTAATTCAGTTTTTTTTTTTTCTGTTGAAAAACAATGTACACATTACAGAAGCAAATAAAAGATCTGATACACATAAATTTGCGAAAGCTCCCTTTTTTTTTTTTTTTGGTAATTTTTATCCAATTACGACATGATTTAAGCTACATGGAAACAATAGCACCTGAATCGTTCAGGTATTTACAAAATAAAATATAATACTTACAAGAGACACTTAACAACATTCCTGCCCGTATAATCATGATAATTAATTCTGTACAAGAAATAAAATATCACATATGATATTCTAGTCGAATAGCACGAAATCGAACACAGGAATTCTGAGTAACATGCTCGACGTGGTAGCCTTTACACCCTAACAGCACATACAAATAATGACTTTAATCTTTACTTTTGAATTCCTTGTACGAAGTAAAAAGGAAGTATTGTGATCGCGAAAAGTTTCAGGCAGCATATTTAAACGAAAATATCCATTTTGACCGCTATCGAATGCAATTTAACGATGTTTTTGCGTGATATCTGTACGTAAGGACAGAATAAAAAACTCTTTCCCTCCAAAAAAAAAAAATATAAAACTGCTTTAAAATGAATTCTGAAGAGAATTTTCGTGGCGTCTGTGCGTACGTATCTCGCATAACTCAATAACGAGTAGCCTCAGAACGTTGAAATTTTGTATATAGGACTGCTATAACATGTAGATGTGCACCTCGTATTTTGGTTGCAATCGGCCGCACCAAACGTACATAAATATATTTATATATATATCCACTCTGTTACCCGGCTCAGTGATCTCAGTTTCTTTACTCTTATATGTTTGTAAATTGTACATTTTTTGCTTTAAAAATGATTGAATTATGTTGTTTTTATCTTCCGGTTAAGGGTTTTATGCCTTTGGTAAATCTCTATGCAATATTTTTAGAATTACCAACAATTTTAAAGTTATTTAAGTGCCGCTAAGCCTAAACCTTTTCTTGATAGCGGCCATTGTTTGTTTACATTTGAAACAGCAGACTAGTGGATTTGTTGCCAATCTAGAGAAACTTAGCTTCGCAACAACAAAGATAACGCATTCATTTATTATTGCCAATTAAATCATGCTTAATTCTTTCTGGAATTTTTTCGAGGAAATAAGTGTTTCAGATTTACTTCGTCATTTTTAATATAGCTATTTTGAGATTTTATGTATTTTTGCCTTCTCGCGAAGTGAGAACTGAATTAATTAAATGAGAAATACTCAATCGTCTGTGAAAAACTGTTTCTTTTCTGTTTTGTTTGCTTAATTTCTTTTATACACCATTGCTTTATTATAGTATTTGAATAGAACATGTGGCAACGATTAGATAATTCTATTCATTAAATGATATAAATTTCGTGCATTATGAGTTATAATATGAACGAAATATATAAGTTAACTGTTGTTGGAACTTTTCATATTATAGAGGGCGCTGTTGCGCCAAAAGAATTCTGTGTTTTTTACATTATGTAACTGTGGTTCGCCATTGCGATGTATGTGTATTGCTGTGATATATTTTGGTGCTTTCATTAAATATATAAAAGATATCGTCATGAATATTTTGTATCCAAATCAAGATCAAATTTACCACTGATGCAAACTCGTTTAAACAAAATTAGCATTCGAACAAGAATCGTCAAGTTATTACTAGCCTTTCGAACTACGCATTAGATATCGTTATTCACTTCGTAACATGTGGTGCATCGGCCGGGAATTATCGTAATGGTGGGGTGAGTAAATAGTTTTGTTGAAAATTTGGTTGAATAGAATATTTTGTAATTGTTGAAGTAGTAGGGTTGTTTGATGTTGTTGATCTTGTTTGGTAAAAATTTACAACTTTAGGTTTCGCATTTACTGAATATTTGCATTGGTATTTGCAAGTAACAAAATTTTGTGCTTTCTTAGAATTAGAATTTGTTGTTAATGCTTGAAGTGTGATTTGTTGTTGAAAATTACGGTTTGTTTTCTTAGAATTCTAGAATTAGAATTTATTGTTAAAGTATTTGAGGAGTAAAATTTGTTGCTAGAAACTGTGAAAATGGCTAAATTGTTAAAGCTTCGAACTAGGCGTGACACACATCGTGAACAAACATTAAAGTTAGTAGAAAAAATAAACATATATTTGAATGAATCAGATATTGACATAGATGTATGTGATTCATATTTAGAACAGTTGAATAATAAAATTGAAATTATTAACATACTAAATAGTGACATTGATGAATTGTTGAAAGAAGAACAAGAAATTAAGGATGAAATTAACACAGTAGATGAATATAACGAAAAAATAATACCAGTTAAAGTAAAGTTGCAAAACAAAATTAAATCAATTGGAAAAGTTCCATATCAGTCAGGTGAACAAACAGTAAATCCAGAAAATGTTCACGTAGAAAATAAAAATTTGCATTTAGGAAACAGAACTAAACTTCCTAAACTTTCGCTTCCTCGATTCTATGGTGAGCCTTCAGAATATTTAGATTTTTGGAATCAGTTTGAGAATTCTGTACATAATAATTCTAATTTAACTGAGGTTGACAAATTTTGCTATTTAAAGTCGTTATTAGGTGGTAAAGCCTTAGCTAGCATTAAAGGATTCTCAATTACTCCAGAGAATTATAAACAGGCTGTTAAATTAATTTCTGAAACATTTGGCCAAAGAGACATTTTAATAAATGCTCACTTGTCAAATTTATTAAATCTGGCACCTGTAAGAAATGCTTCTAACATTCAGGCTCTTCGTAACCTTTATTTTGAAGCCCAAACTCAAATTAGATGTTTAGAGGAATTAAATGTCAAATCGGAAACATACACAACAGTACTGACTAACATAATACTAAAAAATCTGCCAGGAGAATTGACTCTTGAATTTTGGAAGCAAAATATAAATAATTGTCATGATTTACAGGAATTGATGAAGTTTTTACACAATGCTATTAGTGCAAGAGAAAAGGCATTCCGTATTAATTCTAATAATGTATCTTCATATAATAATTTTCATTCTAACCAACACAAACAAAACAATTTTCGAAATCAGAAACGAAACTTTCATCCGAGTCGCAATAATCAACACGTGTCAGTAACAGAATTTATGGCGAAAACTTCTGAAGTTTGTTTATTCTGTGGTCAAGGTCACTGTAAGACTGAATGTGAGAACATGAATGTACAGCAAAAAAGGGATAAATTAATTAAGGAAAGGAGATGTCTGTTATGTTGTAACACAAACTGTTATGTGAAAAAATGTAATGCTAAACAGTGTTCATTCTGCTTTGGTAGACACGCCAAAGCTATTTGTTTTAAATTTGAAAATTCTAGCAAGTGTAAATCTAATTCAAAACCGGAAGAAGAAAAACCAAAGGAATTGGAAATTCTGCCTACTATTTCGAATTCAGTTGTAAGTGATAGGAATGTGATTTTATTGCAGTGCGTTAGGACAGAAATTGTTGGTCGTAAATCGTCAGGTACAGTTATTGCAATGTTTGATAACGGTAGTGAGAAGAGTTTTATTAAAAGAAATGTATCTATGAAGTTGGGATTAAAATGTCTAGGGTCAGAAACATTAAAGATTTATTCATTTGGAGCAAAGGATCATAGGTTGCAAACATGTCGCAGAGTTGAAGTGAGATTGCGAAATATTTTAGATGGAAATGAAGTCGTAATACAGGCGTTGGAAACAGATGAAATTTCGAGGGCGGCGATTAATTTGCCGAATGAGCGTACAAGAGCTGAAATGGAAGCCAAGGGATTAACTTTAACGTGGGGTTATAATCAAGCGTCAGATGATAATGAAATTTCCTTGTTAATAGGTATAGATTTTTATTGGAAGTTGACAAAAGGTTTTGAAAGGTTAAATACGTCTTTGGTAGCTGTAAACACAGAACTTGGATGGTCCTTGCAGGGAAATTGTGGTGATATGAGTAAAACGGCTGCTGTAAACTTAGTTTTAGGTGATCAAAGCACTGTATCAGCTGAACTCAGGCGTTTCTGGGAACTGGAAAGTTTAGGTATTGAAAACAAGGAAGCGGAGTGTTTGACTTTAATGGAACAGGAGATACTTGATGAATTTAATAATTCTGTTGGGTTCGTAGATGGAAGGTATTGTGTAAAGTTGCCGTGGAAACCAGGTATGCAGGAGAAATTAGCAAATAATAGAGAAGTGGCTCGGAAACGTTTCGATGGTCTGGTTAGGAGATTTAGAAATGATACAGCTTTTTATGAGGATTATAAAAAGGTAATTGATGATTATCGTAGGGAAGGTATCATTGAGAATTCGTCGTCAGATACTGAAGTGTCATATTCTGAGCAGTCATTCTACTTACCCCACCACGCTGTCATTCGCGAGGACAAATCTACTAGTCGACTTCGAATCGTGTTTGATGGTTCTTCTCATGAAGGAGGACAACTTTCAATTAATGACTGTTTATTTAAAGGACTAAACTTGTATCCAAATCTATTTGAAATGATTTTAAATTTTCGACAAAATACAATCGCCTTCACGGCGGATATAAAGAAAGCGTATCTACAAATTTTGATCGATCCTAGTGATAGAAAATTTACTAGATTCTTCTGGACTGATGATATCGATTCTAATTCATATCAAAAAATGAACTTTAGTAGAGTTTTATTTGGACTAAAACCAAGTCCATATTTATTAGCTGCAACTCTGAAATATCATTTTGATAAATGTAAACAAGAATTTCCTGATACTTGCAAATTACTGTCAGAATGGTTTTATGTCGACGATTTGATTGGAGGTGAAGAAGTCTTGCAAGCGGCTTTGGAAATTACGACTGAAAGTGTAGAAATTCTCAAAAGATGTGGCATGATATTACGAAAATGGAAAACCAATTCCATGGAACTGCGTAAGCTGTGGAAAGATGCTGAGTTCGACATCGATGAGGAAAAGAGCTCAAGTACAGGACTTGACTCACCATCCAAGGTGTTGGGTCTAGTTTGGGATCCAGATGCGAACAGTATATCTTTTAACGTGAAAGAATTATCAAAGTTTGTCAAGAACGGAACTGCTTCGAAAAGGTTTATTCTTCGAGTAGTGGATCGTATTTATGATCCGATCGGATTTCTTGGGCCTTTCATCATAAAGCTGAAGTGCATTCTACAGGAACTGTGGAGTCATGACATAGACTGGGATGATAAACTTCCATCGTCACTGGATCACAAGTGGCAGTTGTGGTGCAGTGAAATCGAACACTTAGAAGATCTTCAAATTCCTAGATGTTATTTTTCAAATTTGAACTGTAAATTTATTTCATTTGAAATTCATTCTTTTTCAGATTCATCTCTTTTAGCCTATGGAACTGTATTGTATTTAAGAGCTATATCTGAATATGGGAGGATAAGTATCAGTTTTATTTGTTCTAAAAGTCGTGTAGCTCCTCTGAAAAGTCTTACATTACCAAGACTGGAATTAATGGGAGCTTTATTGTCCGCAAGATTAGTCCATCAAGTAAGTAAATGTCTTAAATTTAATGCTTCTAGTTATTTTTGGACCGACTCGATGATTACATTATGTTGGATTAAGGGACAAGCTAGTAAATACAAAACTTTCGTAAAAAATAGAATAGAAGAAATTCAATCTTTATCAGATACCAATAATTGGGCTCATTGCCCTGGTAAGGATAACTCTGCAGATATCTTGTCCAGAGGAATTTCTGCAGCAAATTTAGCTACAAACCATCTTTGGTGGCACGGTCCACCTGGCTAAGCCAATCACCTGAATACTGGCCTACTGAAAGAGAGAACTTAAAATCTACAGACGTAGACTTAGAGCTAAAAAGAGAATTTGAAAGTACAGTGCAAAATAACTGTTTGGTAGAAAATTCGAAATTTATTTTAGATTTAAGGAAATATAGTTGTTTGTTAAAGGTACTAAGAGTAACTGCACTAGTTAAACGGTTTGTTAATAAATTTCAAAAACGACAAACGGTTGCAGGTCCCCTCACAGCAGAAGAACTTCAAAATGCTGAAATAGACTGGATAAAACATGAGCAAAACATAGAGTTCAACTTAGAATTGCAGAACCTTAAAAATGGTAAATCGATTCCTAAAAACTCTCCACTTTCGAATTTAGCCCCATTTCTCGACAGTTGTGGTGTATTGCGCATAAAAGGAAGGTTAGAACAAGGAGCGTTTACAAAGGATGAAGCTCATCCTATACTTCTTCCTAAGCAGTCTAAATTTACAGAGTTAATTATTATTCGAGAACATAATAAAATTTTTCATGGTGGAGTTACATTTACGCTAGCCAAAATTAGGTCTAGATTTTGGATTCCACGAGGTAGACAAATTATAAAAAGAGTATTAGGTAACTGCCTAATTTGTCGAAAGTATAAGTTGAAACCAGCTAAACAAATAACTAGTCAACTACCTAAATGTAGAATTACTGAAAACCCTCCTTTTACTGTAACTGGCATAGATTTCACTGGCCCAGTTTTAATAAAATCAGGAAAGGATACGCCTCAAAAGGCTTACATAACATTATTTACATGCAGTGTTACTAGAGCTGTGCACATAGAATTAATCACAAGTATGTCAACAAAAAATTTTATTTTGTCATTAAGGAGATTTTTAGCTAGGAGAGGAAATTGTAAAGTTATCATTTCCGACAATGCTAAGAGCTTTAGAGCCACTAATGAAATTCTTAAAGAATTTGCAAAAATTATAATAGATTCAAAATTGAAAGATTTCATATCAATAAACGGCATAACTTGGCAATATATTGCGCCTCACGCGCCTTGGTGGGGTGGTTTTTATGAAAGGCTTATGAAAAGTATCAAAGATCCTTTGAGAAAGGTTCTCGGAAGGGCTCTTCTTAACTTTGAGGAAATGATGACTATCAGAAACTGAGTTAGTTTTAAATCATAGACCTCTTACTTATGTCCATAATGAAATAAAAGAGCCAGAAGCTCTTACACCTGCCCATTTCTTGTTTCCAGGGCAAGAAAATATTTCTTATCCTGTACATTTCGCCGACCTTTTCAGGAATGAACCATTGAACAGGCAGATTTTGACTAGGACAAAACTGTATCAAACTAATCTTTTGAAACAAATTTGGAAAAAGTGGAAGGAGAATTATCTCCTCGAATTACGGTCTGCGCATACTTTTCTAAATCCACCTCCTGAAAGGAATCTTAAAAAGGGTGAGGTTGTATTGCTGGAGGGGTCGACGAAATCAAAATTTTTATGGCCTATTGGAATTATAGAAGAAGTTTATAAAGGTAGGGATGGGTATGTGCGTTCATGTTTGATTCGTACTTCTCAAGGACTTTATCGAAGACCCGTCCAATTAATCTATCCTTTTGAAGTTTAAAGTTATATATATATGTTTGTTTCGTGTATTGTATTTAATTTGCAATGTAGTTTTCAGTATAAATTTGTGCATATTGATTTTGATTATATCTAAATATATTATTGATATGTAAATTTAATGTGCTCTTAAAAGAGCACAGGTGGGGTGTGTTGGAACTTTTCATAGTATAGAGGGCGCTGTTGCGCCAAAAGAATTCTGTGTTTTTTACATTATGTAACTGTGGTTCGCCATTGCGATGTATGTGTATTGCTGTGATATATTTTGGTGCTTTCATTAAATATATAAAAGATATCGTCATGAATATTTTGTATCCAAATCAAGATCAAATTTACCACTGATGCAAACTCGTTTAAACAAAATTAGCGTTCGAACAAGAATCGTCAAGTTATTACTAGCCTTTCGAACTACGCATTAGATATCGTTATTCACTTCGTAACAACTGTTATATAATTATTGGATTATATAACAGTTAACTTAGTTTCCGTTATACAATTATTATATAAGTTAACTCTTATTCTTTCTTTAACAAAGATTTATTACATACTTCACATACATGACGTTTGTCTCCTGTATAGTCGTGCATGTGTGTCACTAGCTGGTTTTTCTTGTATAAAAGCTTTATTACAGGTATCACTTACGTGAGATTTCTCATCAGTATGAATACGCTGACACAAATCCCACTTTCATATAAATGACATCTTAGATATTTCACAGAAATAAGGTTTGCAAATATCGTAAGACTCATGTTTGCATTTGTTGTAAGGTGCTGTAATAAATCTGTTTTAATTTCTTTTAAGAGAGACAGATTACTTCCCGATTAGCATCTAATAACTGTGCCGGTGATTAAAAATATATGCGGTTAAAGTTCTTTCTCTATGTTCAAGAATAGTTCGTTAAAATAAAAAAAATCTGATGTGTACACATCAGATTTTTTTACAACAAATGCAAACATGAGTCTTACGATATTTGCAAACCTTATTTCTGTGAAATATCTAAGATGTCATTTATATGAAGGTGGGATTTGTGTCAGCGTATTCATACTGATGAGAAATCTCACGTATGTGATACATGTAATAAAGCTTTTATACAAAACCAGCTAAGAAAAACCAGCTAGTGACACACATGCACGACTATACAGGAGACAAACGTCATGTATGTGAAGTATGTAATAAATCTTTTTTAAAGAAAACGTATTTACAGATGGAGGACAAAATAATGCGAACACCTGTGAAAAAGTATGGCGTATTTCACACATGCAGTACAGCTACGCCACTTGCAACAGAAGTCTGCCACCTAGTTGAGCGTGACGAGGAAGGTATCAGTCTCTAAACAGCAGTCACCTGCGTTGCATGCTTCGATCGAACTGTCTGTGAGAAGTTGAAATGTCAGACCTGTCAGAGTTCCAAAGAAGAATGATAGTTGCAGCGCGTTTAAGTGAAGCATTGGTTACAGAAATAGAAAACCTTGTGGGGTGTGCAAGGAGTAGGGTATCAGCCGTTATGACAGCGTACACCAAAGAGGTTAAGACACAACAGTCTTCAAAGCACAACAGTGGCCGAAAGTCAAAGCTGGCTGATAGGGATAGACGGATCTTGAAGCGCATTGTAGCCCGAAAGCACAAGCAATCGTTATCCGAGATAGCACCCTAAAGTAACAGTCATCTCCAGGACCACGTTTCAACAAAACTGTCAAAAGGGAACTTCATGTTGCGAACATCTATGGCAAAGTGGCAATCCGTAAACCCGCGTTGAGAGCAACTAATGCTTTCAAGCAACACTAATTGTGCACAGATCAGAAAGGCTGTTCCCCACAGCAGTGGCAACAGGTAATATGGTCAGATGAATTGTCATTCACCCTATTTCAGACGCCTGGACGCGTATATCGGGAAAACTCCCAAAGAAGCGTTTCATCCTGACTGCCTCTTTCCGACTGTGAAGCATGGAATTGGCGCCATTATGTATAGGATGTGATATCTTGGCGCGGTCTTGGGCCATTTGTTATTCTGCATGTGAGGATCACATCCAATCACTATCTAAGCATTCTAGGGGATCATGTGCATCCTTTTGTCCAGACTGTATTCCCTAGGGAGCGACTGCTTTTTCAAGACGACAACGCCCCCATCCATACTGCTAGATGTATTCAAGAATGGTTCGAAGAGCATGACGATGCAATTGAACATCTCGCTTCGCCCCCTGTCTCCGTACCTGAATATTATTGAACATTTATGGGCATATTTTGAGTCCAAACTTCGTTCCCATTTCCACCTCTATCCGGACTTTCGTAATTAGAGACCGCTCTGCAAGAGGAATGGCTTAATACTCCTTTAAATATTGTCCATGACCTTTATGCATCCATCCCACGTCGCATTCAATCTGTACTTCAATCAAAGGGTGGTACAACCCCCTGTTAATAAAGATTTTCCATTATTTCACAGATGTTCCTATTATTCTGTCCTCAATCTGTATGTATATACATATACAGCCATACAGGTGAGAAACCTTACAGATGCAAGTCTTACGATACAAATTAAATTTTTAAATGCAATAATTGATTGATTAACTACTTCGGCTTTTTTTAAGTAATATTTTCAGAAACTGACTTATAACACGATACCTCTTTTTGTTCTGGAAAATATTTTTTTAATGTTCAACTTATCAATACACACTATAGTTTATCTTTCCAATAAACCGTCCGTTCTAAGCTTGCTAGCAGTCTTACAGATTTTTACTTTATCTTTCAAAGTGCTCAAAATACATTGCATATTCGCCCGTATATTTATGATCATTAAATTATTTTTGTTAAATAAAATTCTTCTCAACACAAATCTTCCAGTATATCTAATATTCAGAAACTTACAGGCATGTCTATACTTTTAAATGCTTTTTGCTTTTTTTATTTAACGGAGTTTTCTAAAATAACTGTCTTGTAACGACGTAACTTCGTAAAAATAAACAAGACCTGTTCTATGTTAAATATTTACTTATATACACAACTATTAACAGATAACATTTTAGAAAAACTTTAAAATACATTTTCACTACAGTTAGAGCGCGGAAACCGGCGTCCGCTCTTTTTTCTTCCACATTTCAATCTCTTTTTACTCCCACCTGCGACCAGGGAAAAGGTCCGCTACCCTCTTCCGGCCGAGACGAGAAGAGGGCTCTCTGGCCCTTCTTTTAGGGTGTAGGCCAAGTGGTCTTCAGGGAAATGGAAACGTTACAGTCTTGCGAATAATGCACAGGAAATCCTTTTTTTAATATTTTAATACAATATATTTAATATAACTGAATAACATACGGTTAAATAAAAATCAAAACTGCACAATGGCGATAGGTATTACAAAAAATATAAGATTTTTCAAACATAGCTGCCCATTCTAAATCTTTGTAATTCATATACGAGTATGTGATTTAGGTCCCGTTTTTATGGCACATTTGTCTTTTAGGTAGCATCTATACATCTCAGCATTTTA
Organism: Stegodyphus dumicola; assembly: GCF_044657685.1. Lineage (NCBI taxonomy): Eukaryota > Metazoa > Arthropoda > Arachnida > Araneae > Eresidae > Stegodyphus > Stegodyphus dumicola. The sequence goes on along the minus strand of NC_140772.1, from coordinate 159,225,268 downwards.
GGATCTAGAGAGAAAATTATGCAGTTTTATATTTTCCGTTACGAGTCAGAAACAACATTCTGTAGTGATAGAGACGACCAGAATACTAAATTCTGCACATGAAAATCTGACAATACATCGGATGGAAATTTTGATAGGTCAAATATTCAATAGTTTTAGTTTCATAGAAGATTCAACTACTCAGTTCTATCCGTATTTTCAAACAATTTAAGAGATTCCGTACCAGTATAAACAGAACCTATTATATTTAAAAGCTTCATAAAATAAATTATATATTTCACTCTTCTATCATATTCCTTAATCAAGTAGTAGCTTTAAAGAAGAACGCGTGGCTAACAAAGAAAAGCACCGATAATTTTTCATTTGTTTATTATGTGCTGGTACTATACCCCATGCAGATTTTTTAAGCTTGCAGGTATACCCCATGCAAGATTTTTTAAGGAAAACATCGCATCCCTGTTAGACTAGGAGAAAACCACGAAAACCCTCATGCAGTAAGTGCACAGCGGCTTTTACATCACTACCGCTGGTAAGCAAGCATTATATTGTTATGCTTTTTGTATTTAGTTTTCTATTTTTAGTAGAATTGCAGTTAAATTGTTTAATTTCCCCGTGCAATGCTGCGCGCGACGAGTTTTAAGAAAAAGCTGTACCGAAAAAGTAAAAATAAAGGAGCACGCTCATTTAACATTTAATAAATAGATATCTCGTAATTGTACTCTTTTGCTTTCCGGAAAAATCGAGAAAATACCATAATGTTCTCGCGCATGATTAAAAAGCTTATGAAAGCCGGAGGAAAACATCTCAATTCAGTTGTTTACTAGGTTTTTGTTGTTGATTGTAGCGAATTCAAGCTGAGATCGGATTAGTTTTCTCTGCTTTGAATTGTGTACTGTTTAACGTTTTAGTAATTTAAAATATTACTGTGAGATATTGTGATATTGTACGAGTATCTTAGATTATCTCAGCATTTTGTTTTATTTCTTGGGATAAAAATTAATTTTATTAACTTTTTATCCACATGTGCATTCAATCCATTACGAGCAATATTGCGCACGCAACAATATTAAAAAGTAATTTAATTGTTTGTGCAAATTTTATCCTTAGGCTATTTGGTTAGAAGCTATACTGGGTTTAAATTTCATAAGACACACTAAGGTTGCATTACAACTTGCCCCATTGTATGGTTTCGGACACTTTTGTTGATATATAAAAAATATGATTAGTAAAAAATTTTAAAGGACAAAATAAATGGACAAATAAATACATGGACAAAATAAATAAGTATAACTATTTTTTAAAAAATATGAATTACTTGCTTTAAATCAAAATTTAAGAAATATGTTTCCTACTAACTAGCTAAGAGAGAGTGCGTGCACGCAACCCCTCACTGCTCCTTTCGGCGGAGCGCTGTCTGTGATTACGTAATAGGACCTGTCACAAAAAGATGTTTAGTGAAAATTCTGAAAAAATATTTTAAAAACCGCTGAGTAATGTGCTTTTACTACTTACCTCTAGTTACAACTAGCCCCTATTATGTGCAATAAATATGCAAAACGTGAGATAATTTCTGTCGTTTTAAAAAATTCTCGTTTCTAATAGCACTATTTATATAGCGTTTCAGACCTCCTTCGGTAACAGCTCTGAAATTATAAATATTTGATGGTCTGTGAACAAAGTAAACCAGTTACCTACCTACGTGGAGAATTTCGAGAGGATTTGTTAAATGGCCTTCGCTTGATTCACTAATATAAATTCCGAGAAACTTTATTTTTATACACTGTTCATATTTAGATTATTCAAGTATATAAATATAAAAAAACCTTGTTTCTATTTTTGCAATTTTTTGACACAACAGTGACCATGATAATACACGCAATCCAGTGATAAATCTCAAATTTAATGACAGTTTGGATTGTTGATGAAAAATAACATAATAGCAAGAATGTCCATACTTTTTATGCTTTAACGATACGAAACATATTCATATCTATATTTTTCACACTGAAATAATATCGAATTATTCGTACTTTAATACATTCTGTAACATAAAAAGCGACGTACCAAGGAGGAGTTATCCGAATGAGACGAAATTGCATATGCCGTTACCTTATGATAGAATATGTAAATGATCAACTTTTGGCGCGACCTCTAACTTAATAATTGGAGCTCCAGCGCATTGCAAAGGAACATACGGATGGTGTATAAAACAGAGGACATTCTAATGTTAAGGCATAACTTCCATGAAAATGTGGTTCCGTCGACCCACGTATACTGTACCAATGCTTCGATGACGAGTTAGGGAATAATATGTGGAGATATCACCATTTGAGAACAGCCGAGCAATTGAGCTAAAGGAAGTAGACAGGTAAAATCGCAGGATCTTAAGGCATTTGAGTCGGAGCGATGCTGTCATTCGATGATGTTGACAGGAAAGGGCGAACCATGGCTACAGAGCGTCGAAAAGGTAGCGGTCGACCGATAGCGATGACAGAACGCGAGGGTAGAGTGATCGTCCGATCGGTGATCACAACATATGATGCGTTCATACCAGCGATCCGACGTGTAACCGGGACACCACTGGCTGATATGGCCATTGAAAGGAGGCTCAATGAACGGAGGCTGAAGTCACGGAGGTCAATGTACAGACTAACCCCCACCATTGCACATCGTCAGGCACGTGCATTGGTTCCGGGGGTATTCAACCTAAGGCACACGGACTGCAGTAGAATTGTTTTCAGCCATGAGTCCCTCTTCGAACTGATCCCCGATTTCCGACAAAAACGTGCCTGGAGACGTCCATGATAGCGGTGGGATACTCACCTGACTATCATCCGCTACCAGCCTGACAACAAAGTGCTATGGTATGGGGTACGTTTCATTTGACAGCCGAACCCCTATGGTTGTCATCTGCGACAGCTTTACAGCACGGCGGTACATCAACGAGATTCTAAGTCCCATAGTGTTGCTCTTCCATTCGGACCCCTGGACTTACGTTTCAACAAGATAGTGCTTGGCCGCACATGGTATGCTTTTCTACTGCTTATCTCCGTCCTTCTCAGACATTTTCCTGGCCGATGCAATCACCAGATCTGTCTCCAATAACAATACATTTGCTCTCTAATGAGCAGGCGTTTCCAACCGTTTCCGCAGAACGCCAACTTGACTCGCCATTTGAAACACCATTGCCACATATTCATGTTTATAATACACTCATTACTGGAGATGAGTAGGGGATGCTATGTAATAATGTTACCAAAAAAATAAAAGGGTAACTTAAAAAATCTCCTTTAGTAACACTAAGAAGCAGGCTGCATCCCGAAAAAGTAATACTTTACGTATGATGGAACTAAAAAGTAACTCGTACCACCAAATTCAAAAACATGTTGTTACCAAATGGCAGTTTTAAAAACAAAATTCAAAGGAAAGAGCGCAGAACTGACCAATTCTCGGGATGTCTTTCTTCACGTCAATGTTATACCGTACATTTCGATGATGTTAGACAAAGATATATTTCGTATGGATGAGATGTTTTATACCCTCCACCCATACTCAGATTTTGCCCTTTCAGACTTTTATCTGTTTAGGTATCAACACATCGACAATAACATCTTTAAAACTAATGACTTAAAAAAAGAAGGAAGGAAAAGAGAAGAAATTTCCAATTGACTGAGAAATGGAAAAAGAATAGAATAAAATGTTACTTATATGATTATGAAAATTTATATTTCCTTACTGCTTCATTTGTATTTCTTAAAAAAAGGTTGCAGAATTTTTCTGGTAATTAAACATTAATACATTTATACGTGCATATTTATACGTACTGTATAGCTAAAATAATTTTCCATGGCAAAAATTAAATTAAAGAACTAAATTAATCTAAGATACATTAAATTTCTTTCCTTCCAAAAATTCTTACTTTTCTAGCTTCAGATATTTCTGCAAATTTTATACAACTTACTTTTTTGCACTAATATGAAACTTAATGTTTGGAAAATTTTATAGCTGTATTCTATTGCTAATCATCCCTTTCTACTGCTAATTTTGTTTTTATTTCTTTTGAAAATAAAGTAAAGGCTTAAAAGTAAAACTTATTAATTATACAAACTTACCTGTAAGCCGTGTATTCTTAAAAGGTCTTATTATTAACACATGTTATTAATTTTTAATGAGTTTCTAAAACCAATAATACAGCAACCATTCGAAAATGGGAAAAAAGAGCCACTTATTTACAAAGTAGTACATAGAATTTATTAGAGTTAATCGGAAATTCGTACTTAAGTGAATAAAGTAGAAATAATATCCATACATGATTTTTTATTTGCGTAGGTTCCTAAAAACGAAATCAGTGATAACATATGTGTGGGAATTAGGAGTAAATCGATCACTCCAGGTTTTGTGCTGTTTTCATCTTACCTTTGCAACGGGAATTTACCTTACACAGGATGCACTGATGCTCAAATTTAAAAGAATTTTTACATTCGGTCGATTGGCTCCAGAATTAACGCATAGATTTTTAATAAAATATGGAATGACTATAAGCTGATACAATATAAAAAGTATCACACAACAGCTATGATAAACATTCCCGATTCTGCGAAAGGCCCATCGGCGCAGAAAGGTTTAAAACAGAGGATACAAAAGCGATAAAAAATGTGTTTAATAAGATCATAGCCCCTTCTAAGAGTCATACAGCCCTCACAACGTGGTTTCATATTGAAAATTATAGAATCTATGATATGCTACGACAGTCAGCCCCACTCCTTCAGCATGTTGTTTTCAAGTCCTAGAATGTCCTAAGAGGTAAACGACGAGTTACAGTTGCTCTATTGAGAGCATCCTAAACATGTTCTAGAGGGGTTTGCCAATCCATTTGGTTAATACCCTTATTTTCTCGGAAATCAGGCATCAGAAAATCTTTATACGGATAAATGTTGTTTCCCATAAAAATGAACTAATGACCATGACTCTGTCAAAAGCAAGAAATTCTACTTAAGTCGAGCATGACGCCTGCCCAAATCAAAAAAATTTCTTTGCAGCACAAATCACTTTCTCGGATGATGTAGGACAAGTAGCGGATCTCTCCAGAAGACGATATGTCGGGAATCGATGATTAGGCTGAATTGTATTTCATCTTTGAAGAGAACGAACCCAAAATGATTACTTGGTCCAAAGTCTACGTTCTCTACACCATGCCAAACGGGCTCTTTTGTACGCAAAAAAAAGGACCGGGACGCAAACAGCAAGTTTTATTGCGAACACAACTCGTTCATATAGCCTTCTGCAGACACTAACTCTTGAAATTCAGCTTCCTGATGTTCGGCTTCCAGAATTCTCATCCTGTATCTATAAATTGTGTACATTGCTTACTGATCCGTTTTCGTAAGTCGCGTGCAAACCTGAGCGCTGAAGTCTCAATTCATAGCAATCCGCATTTGAGACTGCTTTGCTTCCAGTCTCCCAACGGTTATCTGCCGCATTCCACCATCCATCATCCGTTGGTGGTTACTGATTTTAACTGTCTGGTTTTGAAATTCAACAAATATTGGGAAGAAATTAAAAGTTTCCAAAAAAAAAAAAAAAAAAAAAAAAAAAACCACGAAAGGAGTGCAGAGGAACGAAGCTCGAAAAATAATTTTTACTTTCCGCTTAGTAATTTCTGAGAAAGTCGCTAAAATGTGCAATTTTTCTTAATTTTGAACTCGAGAAAAGACTTGGAATGTAGATTTAGCTGTGTACTACCAAAATCAATTTTCCCCTTATCCTGCTAAATAACGTTATCCGTAAAATTGTGCTTTCATTAATGCTTAGCTTCTTCACTAAGTAGAAATGGATTCAAGATAGGGCAAAAATTTAAACATGTGTCGCTGTTAAGATATCTTTTTCACGATCCAATACTGCTGCCTGTTTTTTAGAGATATATAATAATTGTGTTCATAAACTCGGTTAAGTTTTCATAATTTTATAAAATGGAAATCTTCGAAGAATTTTCAGTTACTGAAATCAAAAAACATTCACAGCAATTTCGTAAGAAAAAGACTTGGCGTTGGAAGCAAAAATTCCCCTAAAAGAAGGCATTGGACTTCCATCCTTTTTATTGAAACAGTCTTTTGCATTTGACATCCATTTAAAGGAGCCATTCTTCATCTCCCGTTACAATTCCGTCTGAGAATGGCTCTCGATCTCGTAAGGGAATCTGGAAGAGAGAGATAAATATTCCCGGTGTGTAATGTCAGAAATTTTTGCTTAACATAAAAAATTTAAAATCGCTTTAAACTTTGCAGACTTTCGAAAAACTTTGAGATGGAAAGGCATATTAGAAAATATGTAGTATTTAGAATAAAGAACTCATAAATTTTATGAATAACTCAGACATGTGTTTCGGATCAGTAAGCAACGTCCACAATTTCCAACTTACAAGCATGTGATACGAAATTCGGAAGTAAACTTCATTGTCATAGGTATGGGATATGGTAAATGATGGGAGCCTTATTTTTTTAGAAAACTCACTTAAATTCTAAGAATTAAAATAAATCAAACTATAAGACTTGAAAAACATAAATCATTCATAAATAAACATAAATCATAAGTACGAAGACTGAAACAAGTATTTCAATGAGAGACGCGTTTCATCATATTGAGTAAAATTTCAGTATTATGAAGCTATTTGCTTCTGAATTATGTTTTGTTCCAGCATTATTTAATATTTTAAACACCGCGGAACAATTCAAAATTAAGAGCAATGGAAAATATTTCAGTGACACTAATGTGAACTTAAAGAAACTATACGATTCTTCGGAACAGCGAATTTTGATCAGTTTTAAAAACTGATAAAGATAATTTAGGATTCTTAGTAAAAACTTCATAATATTGTAGAGTTAAATTTAATGATGCAGGAATGTTAATTGCGTAGGTATTGAGAAGATGTTGATCCATAATGAAGAGCAAAATTTGTAGTCGAGACTTTATATGATATAATAGTTAAATATGTCTTTTTATATCAATTGGCATTTGCTGCCACATTTCACATGGTACTCTATTCATTTCTGATAGCTTTGCCATAAGAAGAGAAACAAGCAGCAGAATCTAGGCAGCATGAAGACAGGGGAGCATGTACCTTTTGTTTAGGATGAAATCTTTATTCAGAATAAGTTTCGGTTTCAATGAATTTGATTGGACAATTAATAATGATATAAAATTATTATTATTGTTTTTTTTTTTTTTTTTTTTTTTTTTTTTTTAGTTTCAGTTCCATTTACGTCACCAGCTTTATCTGAAATTAGGTCACATGACATGGATTAGTATCACAATGACGCAGTTCAGAAAAGTTATTACTCTATTTAGAACAAAAAGGGTAAATACCCAAATTACAATTAAGTATTTAATGTACAATTGAAATTACACTTTATATTTACATATTGTATATGAAATATAAAAAATATGAAACATAATTACCAACAAATTACTAACTCAATTTAACAATAAGCCTTTATAATTTCTGATTTAATTTAAATACATCCCCTTCAAAGAACCTATACTGTATCACTTACATAATTAAATTCTTCTACGGTAATCTGCAATGCTGTGGGTTTTTATCCAATCACCATTTAAAACAGAAACAAAGGAGCTGAGCTTATAGAAACCCCAGGTTCTCAATTGGCATCCTCTCTGCAACTTTCATCTATCATCTAAAATTGTGTGCTTTGTATAAAACAGTGGCTCGCTTATAGCACCCATAGTGGCTACAGGATCCCAAAATCAGAAACTTCCTGAAAAATATCGTTGAACATTTAGACAGAATCCGCAAAGCTAAAACCCCCTCAGAAAAATTCTCCGCAGGATTTCGTGCAGCAACTTATCTTATGAAATTTGCAGAAGAAAATTAATTCCTACGATGAACTTCAGAAATATTCATCTTTCAAAGCTAAAAGTGACTGAAACTTAAGCAGCAGACAACTTCGAGGGACAACTTACGAGAGGGTGACCATCCACGTGACCAGTCCGAACAAATCAGCGAAACTTGCTCTCCTCTACCAACGCAGCCTCCTGATTCGTCAGCTCTTGATCTTGGCTTTCCACCTCCGGACTCCCACCATCTCCTTGCTTCCATCACCGCCACCAGATGGCGACACGTCAGCTAACTACTGCTTTTCTTCTTTTACAGCTTCTCCTTGATGACTTCCTGCCTGTGGGACCCACTTGATTTCCCCACAACGCCAGAATCCTTCGGGACTTCTTTCATGTTACTGGGAAGTACTGCCTCAGTGCAGTAGAAACCCAGTATAACCCACATAAGTATCAAAGTATCAAAGCACCCATAGCGTTATGCCAGTCAAGACAGAAAGGTACTAATAGATCAGTCGTCAATAAATAAATCTCTCTTGTTATAATTTAGTTTTTTGTGGTTTGCTTTCCAAAATTCCATCTACTCACGACACATTCTACATATATGACACATGTATTACCACTCCGGCCATGAGTAAAAAGTTAATGGATGTCTTCTCTCATCCACAACAAAATCATCATATGTATATATATATGTATATATATATATATATGTGTGTGTGTGTGTGTGTGTGTGTGTGTGTGTGTATGTGTGTAAGGTATAAAAATATGAAGAAAAATTTATTAATTAAGTAAAATTTAATTAGAACAAATTTCCAATAGACCTTTAAATCATTAACTTTCAATTGGAGCGCAAGCCATTCAAGGTATCTGCAGTTTCCTTGCAGTATCCGCATTGTTATAAACACTTTCTCAGTTGCTGTGTATGATTAGAACAAAGCACTCTGAAAATTATAAATACTCTGGTCACGATATACGCACCGTCTTTCGTTTTCTACGCTTGCTAGCCTGAGGAAGTCTCTTGTTTAGCTGATTCTATTCATTGTTAAAAATGTAATACGTCATAATCGAAACTGTGGGGTGCAAATTGTCCCCATTATAATGTACCCTTCCATATAGTGCCATTAAGTTATAAAGAAATGTTTGGATTATTAAGTGATTTGTGATTCTTCAAAAGTTCCCGTCATCTTCTACTACGTAATCGACATCTCAGCGCTCCTCTAACTTCACTCAACTCGCGACTGAAAAATAATTGCTTTCGTTAGTCAAACACTCGCCTAACATCGAATTAACTACAACGAACTATACTATCATCACACATATATATGCGAGTGAGTGTGTGTGTGTGTGAGAAAGAGAGAGAAAAACCATATGAACATAAATTACAATTTAAACAAGCAATCGCCACTTTTATTTATTTTTCTTCTCTAGTCTAAAGTAATCTCTGTATTGCATCATTTTTATACTGATATCCATGTCATATGGCACTTATGACATTGATGATGTAAAATGAAACTAAAACAGGCAATAATAATTTTACAGCAGTATTAATTATTCAAACTATGCACTGAGAACCGAAACTAACTCATTCTGAATTAAAATTTCATCCTAAACACAACTTACTTGCTTTCTGTATCTCGGTATAACTGGACTGCTGCTTGCAGTTTTTCGCTTTACCGCAAAGCTATAACAAATGTAAACGTCATGAAATAGGCAGGAATTAGCGTGCCAAGATACTGGTGCCCGGGACATGTTTTCTGAAATAAATCTGTCTCCGCTGAAATGTTGCTCTTCATCATGGATTAGCATTCAGTGCAATCAATATTTATATAACATCATGATTCCTAAGTTCTGCTTCATTACATACACATTTTCTTAAATATGCATAATGATGGTGATTTAGATGTAAGGATGTAGGAAAGCTCATTCCGTAGAATTAGATGTTTGTTCCACCACAAACAGCAAACTCTGCAGTTGAGCCAAATTAGATATTTGTTTTTATTTCAATCGGCATTTGTGGGAACAATTCACTTGGCACTCTAATCGTGCCTATTAACAGAATGTTTAATTTTTGATATTGTTGCGATATGGAGAAAACAGAACAACAGCCTCTTAGTGGCAGCAGAGGTAAATGCAACGTGCGTAGTTACCCAATATGACAGCTTAATAAGCGGAAGATTTCGGTTCAAGAAATTTAAGATCCGAATTAGCTACGTCGCCATCCTTATGCAAAAGTCATACGATATGGATCAATCTAGAAATGACGCAGTAAAGGATTATTATTACGTTATTACTATTTTTAGAACAGAAGGGGGAATGCCCAAAATTAAAATAAAGAATTAAGAAGCTATTGCCAGCCCAAGTTATAACTTTACATATTTACATATTTTAACTTATATAACATGTATATATAAGGCTTAAATTCCAGTTCAAAATTTAATGTTATGAGCTTAATATGTGTAGATTTCAGTTAATCAGATTCATAAAGAAAATATCAAATCTGAATGAAAAGAATATTTTTATTGTCTAGAAAAATTAATTTCTTTTAGACTGTAGTAATTGAACATTTTTCGTGAATTCGTGTACTTTTTCGTAACCAACACTTCACCATATCTTTAAACAGAGAATATCGCTAAGACGCAGATGATGTATTGATCATTTCAGAAATCAAATAATATAAATGAAGTCAATTTGATATTAAATAAAAAATAAATTAAATCTGTACTTCCGCCAAGTCATTAAAAATTAAATAATCCAAGCACATCAATAAGAAAACAGCATAAAAAACTTCGGCGATGTTTTCCTGAAAACATTTTATCTAAATTCTATTCATACGACATAATACCTTTCCCTCTTCTGCACTTCGAATTCCGGTATCTTATCAGAGTTAGTCTCTTACTCTTAACGTTTTTATCCATCTTCGTTTATAATTTGGAATCTCAATTGCGCTTTTTGCCTCTCTTCTAATTTTTCTTGGCGTTGACGTAAATAAGACAATTCTATAGGCATTCTCCTCCTTTTTTTAATCGAATTCTTGAATAGAAATAAATGCCCCGGTACTGAACAACAATAAATCAATGAATTTAAGATTATTTGATTTAAGAAAGAGACCAGATAGCTTTGGGAGATCTTAAGCAGGTTTCAATTACAAAAGCAATTCCTTGTGAAATGCTTGCCTTGAAATCAATGCAAGCTTGCCGTATGCAAACTCGCATGATGGTCTCAGAAATTCCATGCCCGCGATCTTCGATGAAACTGTTAAATTAAACTTTGAAATTCTGGGAATGGTCGGATTGTTTGCATTCCATGAATTGATATTTCAGATTCTGGATTCAAGGGAGATGTCCATGTTTTCTCGCCTGTAATAAGTGACTCAAGATTTCATCATCATAACTGATAACTTCAAGTGAAAAAACTGACAGCAGCATCGACTTGTTTTTCTTCTGTTATTCAGAACTTAATTTGAGAAATCTAAGTGGCCATAACTTTTCGATAGTTAATCGCAAGCATGGCAGTCTTGTATGAAAGTGTTGTTGCTGGATAAGAAGAATTATGAAAGCAACAAAATTTTAAATTGCCAATCTTCGTGTTTTTTTTTTTTTTCTGTGAACAGCTTTTTAATTTTCTCTCAGAAAAGATATTTTGCCACCGTGCTGTTTATAGTGAATATTATCACAATATGAGCTAATTTCTCTCACTTATCGCCTCACGATTGAATCAGATATGATAAATGACAAAAACGTACATATTTATATTTAGAAAGATTTTCAATCTTCTTAAAAATAGTAAAAAGAATAATATCTTTTGAATTTTGAAATAAAAAGCAAATGTCTTCTTATTCCCGCAATTCCAAAAATGTTTTCCATATACGCAACTTATAGCAAAACATTTTGTGTGAAAGAAAGCTAACAAACGTATTTTTTGCCGCGTAAATTAATTTATTAACAAAACTATTAAAAGTTATTCTTATGGCATTATAAATGTAAATGTTTTCTTCGTGTTTTCTATCGCAGAAAACAAAATTGTTAAGAGAATATGAATAGCAGAGGAATCAACATTTTTATAATTCAAATTCAATATTATATTCAATCGCAATTTAGCACTTTATTTTTTTTAATTTTCCATGATGAATTTAATTCCAAGCAATATTTTCCAAGCTCATATCCTTTTCAGGCGGTATCTTGAGTACACTGAGTGGTAATGTATTTCATCAAAGTAATGTATTTCATCAAGTATAAAAAGGTAATGTATTTCATCACGTATAAAAGGTCGAATGAAGAGAGTGGGAAAAAACTGGATGATTTCAAAATTTTTCTCATTATTATGCAACATTTATAAGAATTAAATTCTATTCACGTAAATGAAATGATGTGCCATTCTTTTAACGCTCTAATTTTTATGATTTTCCTGTTTACACTTATCATAACTAATTTTAAAAACAAAGATACCTGTTTTAAAACAGTTCAAAGCTTTAGAAAATTGTAGTTAGTGATTAGTGATTGATATTTGCATGGATATTTAATTTACGTCTCAAAACTCATATTTTTCATTAAAAAACTTGCATTTATGTAAGGTAAATTTAAAAATATTGGAAATAGCTTAGTTTCGCACAGCATGCTATTTCAGCTGTATTATACAGTCACAAAATATTCAAACAATAACTATTTTTATCAATTTCAAAACATCTTGATGTTTTCTTTTTACAGTTATTTTTCAAACGTTTCTTCCGATTACACAAAAATTCAGTCGTGACTTGAGTTCCCCCTTTCTCTTCATTTATTCCATTTATTTGTTTGAAAAATTACTTTTTATAACTGCTATATTACCTTTGAATTGTTTTTCTGATTAAAAAATCCTTGTATTGCAATTACTATTTAAATTATGCATTTCGTAATTTCAGTCTTTTATATTTCATTATTTCAATGTCTCTTATTTCTTGCCAAAATTTCTGTTGGCATAAGTAATGTAAAATTTCATGTAATGAAATCAATATACGTACATGTCTGTGTTTATTGTCAGTAATTATGTTTCTTTTATTTTAATATATATTTATTTTATATCCTGTACTACGAGAAATTTATGTATTCTTTCTTACTTTTTTCCTGTTTCTGGTACATAAATATAGCGTATTTTAACGATAATTATTGCTCTACTGTCGTTCAGTTTGTTTGTAAAATATCTTCACATAGCGCATAAAATCTTGAAAATAATTGCAGCAGAACCAGATTTTTGTCTCCAAATATCAGACTGCGCCTGGTTTTCTTAATTTTGTCTTTTTTATTTTTACGTATTATTTTTTATTTAACATTGTGAAATTTAAGAACTTTTTGAAGTCTTTATTATTTTTCATTCGGATATTTAACGAAAAATGAGCAAGAAAGCTATACATTAAAATCGGTTATATCTGATGAAACTGATACTACACTCGAAGGATATTAAAAATATTCTATATCCATCATTTAATCATTTAGCTTATAGGGTAAAGTTTTTGAAGAAATTTCTCTTGGAAATTATTAATTGAGTTGATTTAATTAAATTATAAATATCATTTTTTGTTTATCTCAATAACTCTCAAGGCACTCGCCAAATTTGGCGATGCTTTAACATTTCACTTCTCATCAGTTAGTCTTAAATCAGCAACAAAATGATACGAATGAGATACTAAATTCTGAAGATTTTTTGATAGGTTCATGGCCCCGTGGCTGTCTGACATAATTCGACAGTGAGTCTGAAGAGTCAGCATAAATAGCGCTTAGCTAAGTAAAAAATATTTCGATTTTAGTACTACTTTAAAATCTTACGATGTTTGCTTTTAATGGGGATTTTCGAGAGTCCCCACCGCTTCAGTGATACTGTATTTTTTAAAATAAATTTGGTCAATAGTTAGAGATTTTAAAACCATATTCAATAGGTGCTGGAATTATAATGCCTTATTCTTCTTTATTTCAGAAGTGTAAGCATTTTGAAATTTCAGTTTAAATTAACAGCGTTGAACTAATTCAAAAACACGTATACGTCATTTGGAGCTCTTTTTTTTTTTATTTTATTTCCCCCCTCCCGAAATTGTATGAATGAAAATCAATCATGTAGCAGAGATTTTTTCCGTTCTTACTTTCCCCCTATTTACTTTCATTGCGTTCAAAGGGCACAAACTCAAGGAAGGAGAAAATTACATTTAAGTTACCTAAGATAATATGTTGATCATTATTTGAAATAATCTGTTTGATTACATTGTGTTTAGTTTTGAGCATTATTAATATTTTTTTTATATTTTGGTAAAAATATGAGCGTTTTCAAAACTTAATTTTGCTGTATGTCTAAAATTTTATGATAAAGTATAATTAGTAACTAGTATTGTATAATAATTGTTATTATGACTATTTAAATATTATATTTTATTGTATACTTTTCATTATGATATGATCATTACGATGAATTATAATCTAATAATTATTATAATTTATTAAAATAATTGTAAAAAATTAATATTCATTAATAATTAATATACATCTTTCTTATTTTTTCATTAAATGTAGATACATTAATACACAGTAAAAGAAGAATTTTCTTAATTATTAGTTATAATAACCAGACGATAAAAAATTCTAATTACAATGTATATTGATACACAATAAAAATTGATAATTAGTTATAATAACTATACGATACGTTATAATTACAGTTCTTTAATTATAAAAAATAACGAATGTAATGCTTTTTGATTTTGTTGCTCAAATTTATATGCATTATTATACATATTATAAGGTATTTCTCCCGCCTTCCTAGCGTGCCTTCGTGGTGTAGTGGTCAGCACACTGAGGCGGTATTTCAGAGATCCGTGGTTCGAGGGGGTCCCCTAAAATCCCCAGTCGCATTTTAAAAGGGGGGTTATATAAGGTATTTCTCTCGTCTTCCTAGCGTGCCTTCGTGGTGTAGTGGTCAGCATACTGAGCCGGTATTTCGGAGGTCCGTGGTTCGATTCCCGGCGAAGGCGGTTCCTAATTTTTCAACTTTTCTGCTTCCAAAAATACCTAATGTCTCTCCAATATTTGGAGAGATGGTGAACGAAATTTCAAACTCTTTCTTGCTTTAAATGCTATATGGTCAGATTTGCACATCAGCAGGTGACAGCTGATGCTGAAATGAGAGAATTTCTTAATTCTACGAAATAGTTATTAAAATGTAGTACACTTACGCATTTTCTTCCCGTTAAAGGAAAGGCATTTGTTATGTGAGCTGGGAATAGTATTGTGGGAAACAATGGAAATTAGTGATTCACAAGCTTACATGCTCATGATACAGTACAATTTTAACACACGTATAGTAAAACTTTCATTACTCAAGATTTTTTAATGTTAAACCAGAAAGTTAAACTTCTAAACTGAATCATGTGGTAGGATACGGCTTTCACATTTTATCTAATACTTAAGCATGAAGCCAGCAAGCATTGCATCCAATCCAAAAAATATATATGTAAAATAATGCAAAGATGATTAAAAATAATAGATAAATAAGATAATATGTAAATCAAAATTCTAATTTGCGACAATCTTGTAACATTACATTTTAATTTCTCCTTGCTGTCTCAAAATAGTAACTGCTTATAATAAATCTAACTAATTGCATCACTTTTAAATCAATTCGTGATGTATATGCTTTTATAACGCTGCTGATGCAGATACTTACATCAAGACTTTAGCTAACCATGATGAAGCAAACCGATACCATTTTAAGAATCATAACAGTTGTATTTCTCTCCCAGGCTTTTCTTTTCTTTTTTTTACGCAACACATTCTTTCTTTGCTTTCTATCGAGTTAACATGTTTTCGCTCGCTTGTTTATTCCATCAGTCATAATACTATGATCGTAATAGAAAGGCACAAAATGTGTTGAAGAATGGGTGTGGATTGCGGCCATTACGATGATGATCCATAATAAGAAACTGCTTCTCAAGAATTGTTTTGTTCAGAAATGGAATATGTGTAATCGTCACGATGTCTGCATTTGACTGCAAATACGCATTAAGCAGCTACAAGCCCTAAAAGTATCCCATTATGTATCACTCATAAATATTTTTCACTCCTTAAAACATTGATCTTGACTGAAAGTACCTGTGTGCTCCCCCTCTAAATCATTATATTTATACTCAACAACATTTATATAAAAACAACCAAATTTGCTCAGTCGCGTAGAATATGTTACTTGATTTGATATAATCACCATAGAAACTGATGTGAGCATTTACCTCAAAACTGATAACAAGCTGTTTCTTACATTCCATAAAAAAATTTCGATTTATTAGCAGACAGCTAGACAGCACCATTCACCTGCTGCACTAAATAAACGCCATGAATATGAGAGAATTCCGCACATTTATTTACTATGATACAGTTTCTTCTAAAGAATGTAACTACTGTGCCGACGTTATTATACGTATATTTTTGCGTTCGTTTCACCCACTCCCCGGGAAGTGACAAAGAAAAGCATACTTTTATTAAAGCTCTGAAAAGACTGTACCCAACATAATCAGTGAAAACAAATAGCTCCAGCATTGCTGGAGTTACTGTCTAATAATTTTCCATACGTATAAATATTTATTTATGCGCAATATTTAAGCGCGTAAATATTGCGCTTAAAGTTCTCAAAACAAATATATGCGTTAGAATATTAAAGGTGAAAGCTCTTAAAAATTCATGTTGAATATAATACAATACAACAGGACACGGAAAAAACTACTAAAGCATTCATGTAGCCACTCCGTTTCTCCGGTTCGAAACTCAGGTCGAATTATCATGATTGAACAGTTTCAGCCTCTTGGCCACTATAGGAATAATACGTAGTAAAAAGTATCAATTAGATATACTGCAAATTTTATCAAGTAGCTAATATTAAAAATGTAATTTAATAAAAATTCAGGAGTACGTACTTCATAAAACGCTGATATTCCATTAATATAAGGATGTTCTATATATTTTGCTAAATAAATTAAAAACATTTTGCCCAAGACTGGAGCAAGAGATTTTTAAAACTCTTTATAGCTATAAGAATTTGCAGTATGCCAGTCAGGTAGATCATTAACTTTGCAGCGGTGTAACGGTTCTAGGAAAAAAATCCACAGGAAAAAAGCCAACAGGCAAAATGCTCACAGAATAATACTCACAGGTATAAATGCTCACAAGAAAAAAGCCCACACAGAAATATGCCCACATGGAAAAAAGCTGACATGGAAAAATGTTCACTTAGAAATATGAAAAAACAGAAAAAAGCTCTTATGGATATGTGCTCACATGGAAATAAACCCACTGATAAATAAAATACGTAGAAATATCCTTATATTAAACAATCAATATTTAATCGATTTGAATATCTTTCACATACTTAATTTTTAAAAGAAAAATTATTTGATCATTTAAAAGAATTATTGGACATATGGTCACATAAACGTTTTCAGGGACGGTATATGAGGAATGAAAACTATAGTAAAATTTTGCATGTACTATAATATTTTATACTGCTGCCCCTATACTACATTTTTATTCCTGTAACTGCCAATAGTAAATTTTCGTTTTTTTACTCTAGTTTTGCATATTTTTTATGTGTATCTATAGAAATTGATGTTTGAATCTAGTTATTTAAGTTTAGAGCCAAAACAGTTCTAGAAGACCACAGTTTCCAATCGAAGTGTGGAATCATTATAAAGCAGCTTTCGAAAAATCTGCTAAAACCACAAACTGTAACGAAAGCGTTCATAAGGTACTAAATTCATTATTTAATTGTAGCCATTCTAGTATGTGGTTTTATATCTGACGGACTAAAAAAAGATTTAGCCTGTCAAAGTTTATTATTAGCTATTGTAAATACATGGCGTATTGAAGTAAAAAGAAAATATGAAAACCTACATTTGGTAATCGCGAATCATAAGAAAGTATAATGAAATCGATGATAAAATTAGATATTTACATATATTAGCTAATATTCAGCACATTTATGTATTTATAACTGTTTGAAATATATATTTATGGTTTATATATTATAAGGTATTTTACGTAATTTAAATAATTATTTATGTTTGTTTATTCTTCTAAATGTTTATATTATAAAATGTGTAACTTATATTTACTATTATTTTATTTTATAAGAATTAAAATTGTAATAATTTCTCACTGTATATTCTGTTTCATTTTTCTTCCTTCTTTCTCTCCTTTTCCTAATTCAAATCGGCTCATTTGTTAATCTTGTATAGGAACTGAATCTACGCATAAGATATATATATATATATATATATATATATATATATATATAATGTAAGGAAAAAAATATATATAACATAGATGTCTTGGTGTATATATATATTAATCATTATACTATATATATATATATTAATCATTATACTATATATATCATATAATTCAAATAATTTTTCTTTGAACATTTCAAGTAGGTGTACGATGTTCAAATCGATTAATTATTGATTGATAATTCTAAGGATATTTCTACGTATTTTATTTATCA
The DNA here is from genome assembly GCF_044657685.1 of Stegodyphus dumicola. NCBI lineage: Eukaryota > Metazoa > Arthropoda > Arachnida > Araneae > Eresidae > Stegodyphus > Stegodyphus dumicola. The sequence goes on along the minus strand of NC_140772.1, from coordinate 159,206,911 downwards.
AAGGGCTTATTTCCAAGTGAGCATATTTCTAAGTGAGCATATTTTTAAGTGAGCATTTTTACATGTGAGCTTTTTTCTATGTGGACATATTTCTGTGCGGGCTTTTTTCTGTGAGTATTTATACCTGTGAGCGATTTTCCTGTGGGCTTTTTTGCAGTCACCGGTGTAACGTAGCGTATCGAATATGAAACGACATGAGAAATGAAAAACTCGACTATGGGTATTTCTAACATCAAACTTCAAAAACCTTTAAAAGTAGATGAAGACGGTAATATTCAGCCAAAGGGTTTGTCAAATTAGTCGCATTTTGGAATTTAGTATCCTATTACATCAGAGCTCATTTGCAAACTAAAACAGTGATATGTATGCAGAAAAGTTCCTGAACTATCGTGAAACATTATAAAACAGCAATACAAATTTATAAAAGCAGAAAATATAAAAAAAAATGCAGTTAAATCAACATTAACGAAAACATAAAAAAACGTTGCAGAATAAATGCATGGAATCCATGGGATAAGTGGAGAACATAAAGTTTACTTTACTAGCCATAACAAAAAAAGGGGAATTCTCTACAACTGAAGATGTAGGATGGACACACATGAGTATTGAAAAGACTGTGGATATGTGAAGGTGACCTCTTTCATGAAGGAGACAGGTGGTAACGTTCACCACGTTGGCTTCCTTGCATCATGGGAAACCGATCCAAAGCATAGCAAGGTAAATGAGTTGACTAGTCATTTGATCGGTAGCAGCTTGGGATCCATAAAATTGACATTAGATCCGTTGGAACATAGTGAGCACTAACGTTTACCGACATCTACCGCACCTAAATCAGCCTCTATCGCAATTAGTGAATATTTATAGCAATCAAAAACAGCAAGCTTTTAAAAAATAAATTTGCATAACTGTTACATGGTATTAGCATTCAAGTCATAAGGTATTTTTCCCTTCTTTCCGCATGTCTTCGTGGTGTGATTGGAAACATCCTCGACGAGTATTCAGAAGGTCCAAAGTTCGAATCCCGAGGAGAATATTACATAATTTTTCACGTTCCACGATCGATATAGCCTAATGACTCTACAGTGGTGCCGAACTAAAAGCTGGTGGACGATAATTCGTCACCGCTAGGATTTGTCGACTGCATCCCCTAATTCCTAGCCGCCCTTTAAGAGGGGAACTATATAAGCTAATTTCTTTCTCTCTCCGCATGCCTTCGTGGTGTAATTGGAAGCACACTCGACGCGTATTCGGAAGGCCCGGAGTTCGAATCCCGGCGACGGCACTCCGTATTTTTCACGTTGAAAGATCGATATAACCTAATGATTCTACAAAGTTGTAAAAACAATTTATTCTGGCACAAATGTTTACTCGTTTCTATAAAAAATGTTTCAATTAAAAATAGCATTTAGTTTAATACACATTGATTTTATAACTCTCCAGAAGTCCATTTTGACATACAGAATCCTCATAGCGTTGTTTTATACCTTTAAGATTTCGCCATCTTCTCTTTTTTTATGATTTGTCATCTCAAAGCGCACTAGTTGCTCAGGTATAAGGTGCCTTAAATGCTTGTTTAGCTTAATAGTCTATTATACCAGATTTTACAGAAACGAATTACATACACAATGGCATAAAATGTTTAAAGCATTCAATGTGTACACTGAAATCGGTTTCATATCATTGCTGTGAGAATCATTAAAAGTTTTAGCACAGCAAAAGAAAATAATTTATTTTTAATATGCTTTTTAAAAAACCAATTCATAATACTATTATGAGATTCATGAAAACTTTACACACAGCAAAAGAAAATAATTTCCTTTTTATAATCTGGACTGCATTTAAAATTCTGAAGTACTTGGCTTGCAGTGGATACTAGATTAGGAAACCTAAAAAAAACTGGAAGTCTTCAAAAACCGAATGCGTGGAACGAAACCGCATCCTGAGAGAAAAATCAAATCTACGGAACACTAGAACTCGAAAATGGATAAAATAACGGGAAAAAAAGAAGAAATGTCGCAAAGGCTTTATTCGAAACGTGTTCCGAATCCACTGGAACGTTTTTCAGCGAGGTCGTAAAAGTGATGGAAGCTTCATAAATATTTCAAGTCAGCAACGAATGAAGTTTGAGGTCGTGATACACATTCCATTGTCTTCAGATGTCGGAAGAAGAATCCTGATACATTTCTGTGGAAAAGCGTTGGGGACACAGAATAATGCAGAAAAAAAGACACATGTGGGTCTAATGTGAAACACAGGCAGCTCTTATTCTTGAATCTGAAGGCCGATATATTTTAGGATAGGATAGAATTGCGACATCAACGTATTGCACGTACTCCGGTATTCCGACTTTAAGAACATATATTTTCAGACTTCTTTATAAACTATGCCTCTCGAGAGTTGAATTTTTAAGATAATATAAAACGGTCTAGGGATTATGACTTCATAACAGTGTGATCAAGAGGTTTTATTCCTTGAATGTAAAAACAGAAATGAGTGGATTAAATAAAAGAAATTTTATTTGCTGCCGTGAATGTTTGTAAACAAAAAAAGACTAAACTGCAATTTTAACGTAGAATGAACGACATCTGAATAAAATGAAAGATGAAATTGTGAATAAAATGTTGGTATTCTCCAATATTTCTGCTTAAATAAACTCAAGGATGACTTTACAAGACTCAAGGACGATTTTATGTGTCAAGAATGGTTCATGATTGTTGCATGAACGTACATTTGCATTAACTACGGGTGGTTTCAAAATTTATATAGTTACGTGTCAGATTCGGATTCATTTACTCCATGCTGCTCCCCTTTAAAAACTAAGTAAGACAGGGAATATCGTATAGGAAAACTCTTCAAAAATTTATTATAATACGTAAATAAAATTCACTACGAGTTTCACTGCCCTGAAATCGAATCCATATCCGATATTTAAGAATCAGGCCAGCTGGATGCGATTAAGAAATGCCCTGACATTATAAAAACAATACATTCACAAGTATTGCTTTCACTTTAAAACTCAAATACGTAATTTTCCGGTTAAAATCAGGTCATACGCCTCATTTCATATCACAGAAGCAGCTCAGTTTTTTTTTTAAATATATATTCGTCAACTCCAATGATGGTTTTTCCTAGGATGCCATCTTTTCTTACGATAAGATACTAGCAAAACTTTTGACAGGGAATCAAATGAATGTGCTCATTTCAGTTGAGGAAAATAGATACAAAAAGAATAGACTTTAGAAATTTCCAGAACATACAACTAGTAATAATTGCGCTTAGATCGTAAAGAAAAAACTTCCCATATGGGAATATGTTTAGTGATTCTGACTGCCGTACGGAAGGGCCCGAGTTCAAATCCCGGAGAAAGCAAATATATAAACTGTCTATCCCACTAGGGGAAAAATATTTAACCGTTTGGGCTGCTATGCGGCACAAAAGCGCTGCGTTCATTTGTCTCAAAGCGCTGCGAGTTTCAGTGTGTGTTTGTTGCTTCGTGGGTGTGAACGTACGTAGTCTGACCTCATGCGTACTTTGTAACACCAGTGCATTCTAAAATAACTAACTGCGTCGCGGTTTTCGAGACAGATGAATGCAGCGCTTTTGCGCCGCGTAGCAGTTAAACGGTTAAAGAAAAAAGATCTGCCTAATTCACCTTATGAAGCCTTGATACTGTATGCATTTGCATCACGATTAATTTATTTCTTACGTTATTACATGCAGTGAAATTTCTTAAACTAACCTAAAAAGACCATACCTTTAATTTCATTACAGATCTGTTATGTTTGTGGCATTCAGTAGTAACCCGTAGTATTATTAAATTACAAGGAGAGTGATCAAACGAACAGGACGACATATGCTTCATGCCACTTTATTCAGAGTACTGACTAGGATAACGTTTATGGCCGTTTACGCTCTTATTCAGCAAATATTTCAGTTTCTCGTGTGAATTTATCTATTTCTATGTAAGACTAATGACATACCTACTGCAATTTCTTCCTGCCGTCCGTTTAGCGTGTTTGTTATTCCAGATCATAAGATGCTATACTGATGATCAAACACATTTTTCCATAAATGTTTTACTAAAGTTTAATCATATTTTTCCCAAGCATAAATACTCGCAAATATTTTCCATTGTCTGAGTAAACAATATTTACACTAACAGTTCGGAGACTTCTGAATTGCACTTATTTTAGTAATTATCTAAGAGCAACTATCATATAGCGCCGAAAGTCGCACTTATTTATACTCTACTATATGAAACACCAGCCAGTGCCCAAATTAATTAGCAGGAGCATGATGAGTAGGTAAACGTTTGCGAGGCTCTTCTACAAATCTCTTTCAAAAAGATAAAGAAAATATATTTAGACAAGCCTAAAAGATGGTTGTACATTTTGTGGGGATGACATCTAACAGGAAATACATAAAAGCAGATTACAGCTTTATTTGCATTTGAATGTGTAGCTCAAGAACAAAAACAGAACAACACCTCTGAAATAAAGTAAAATTTTCAAACAAACAAATTTATTCCTCAATTTTGACCGACATCATTCAGTCGTCAGCTTCATTTCTCTATTTGCTTTAGCATTAAAATGTTTGCAATCCGATTGGAAACTAGATTTCATCTTAATATTTCAAAGCACAACTGTAACTTTGCACAGTGAATCACACATGTCAATCTAAAAATTGCCTTTTTATATAAAAACACAACTTGCTTTAGTCGGATATCAAAAAAGGAGAATGAATTTAGAGTTTTTACAAGGTGTGGTGTGGTGTATTTAATTATGACAAAGCACACTAGGGCTATCTGCCTAAGGGAAGGAATGCCTTCGTGGAGGACTTTATAAGGGAAACTGGCTCGTATACACGAGTTTTTACAAGGAGAAGCAAGATTAGTGAAAATTCGATTTAAACGTAATTCGTTCTTAATTTCATAAACTGAGACTTACTTCCTTCCTCCAAGAAAATAGTGGTATTATGCCCACCGGCATTAATGTACACTGAAATTAACTCACTCCATCATCGGTGGCGATGTGTCATTAGTCTCCTACGAGTAGAAGTTCAAATAAGAATTACTTGTGGTCAGTGAACACTCTAAATAAAGGCACAATTATTCTCCGTGTTCAATTAGCTTGTGCCTCAATACAAGTATTTTATGCTTGAGTTGATAATGCAAAACTAATCGAAAGTTTTAAATGTAAGGCAAATAAAGATAAACAGAAAACTAAACAGATAAAACAATTAAAATTTAATTTAACTTTGCTACACTTGTACGAAGAATATTGTGAGGGAAAGAAAGAAAAGAGAAGCTATTTTGTGAATAGGGGCTTTATTTTCATAAAAACGTCAAATAACTGTCTTTCTTTGATTTCATTTTCACTTCTAGTGCTACTCGATTCCACATGAGAATCATTGGGCCTTTGCCTCGCTAAAAATGGGTCCAATGTGATTTATTTTTGTCAAAGTCTTGAAATGTTTCTAAATTAAACCATGGCATTGTTATTGAAAATGCTTATGATCTGGATTGCTATTGCTTCCATCAAAGTGATGGTGTTCCATGAATTTTTGTACGTTATCTTATTTTGCTCGAAGTTTCAGACTCCTACAATCATTTTTCCTTCTTTTCTCTTAATATTTATATCTGAAAATATTTCCTTGAAGATATTTTTTATTGCTGATTCTCACATTTACCTGCTGAAACTGTACCGCGGCGAACACATTTTTGTGAGTCTATAGTAACTCATTCACGTTTTCATTACTAACTTCCAAACCCATGGTTTTTGTCTAGGCACACAACAGCAAAGCTAACAAAATTATCTTCAGTGTTAGAGTCTTCAAAGTCTCTGCCTGCAACACGATGTGGGCGTAATTTTCTTTCAGGAAAAATCATAGTGCTGTAAATTACCTGGTGACAGATTTTGCTAGTGAAAATTAAGCAACCGAATGACTTCTGTATCAGATGTCACCTCAAAACATGTTTGAAAAATCATTCGTTGCCGATTAGCATCCATTTTATGTGCAAACATACTCTCGCAAATTTTAAATTCTACAAACCAAGAAAAATATAAAATTATATACCATAAATAATGTTTAAACTTAAATATTTCAATTATAATAACTCGAACTTGTTTATTTCTTAGGAAACGCAAAAATTTTATTTCAATTCATTTTTATATAAAATAACATAAATAAAAATACTCCCGAGTATTAATTAAAAATTTTGAATAAAACTAACAAAACAAAAATCTCTAAACAGTTGCAACCTACATTATAGAGATATTACATTTCTGGAATTTCAGGAGATAAAGTACTTGAAAAATCGTCTTCGATGAGGTTTTAATCCACGATTGTCTCAGTTGCAAGTTGGACTTACGACACTACAGCAGAACAACATGCACGGGGAACTGTTATAATTTTTCATAATATGTTACTAGAGAATTTTATCATTTCCATGAATTTTATTTTAGACTCAGTGATAAATGTGTGTAAGAAAACGTATTCGAAACACTTACTTGCATGATATTGGGAACATTTATTACTAGCTATATTAAGAGTATTAGGATTATTAACAGTTGCTAAAAATTTTATTAAAATTGCATTACTTTTAAATGAATCATTATCGGATAGTGAAAACCTTAACAGCTAATTTCAAATGTTAAAGAAGAAAAAAATAGTTTCCAGTACTTATAATACGTTTTGCAAAAAAGAGTTCTTTATTCTGTCCATACGTACAGATGTCACGCCAAAACATCGTTAAATTGCATTCGATAGCTGTCAAAATGGATATTTTCGTTGAAATTTGGTACCAGGAATTTTTCGTGATCACAATACTTTCTATGCGGAAGTAAAAGTTGTATAATATTAAACCATTATATAATGTTCTGGTTACAGTTTTTCATACATCTACTGACGATTAGCCAGTGGATCTAAACTTCTTGTTGAAGGACGGTAATTTCTGTCTGGTGAAATGAATACTAGGTACAATTCTGAAGAGATGGATGGAGGTAATTTTGCTTTTAACAGAGGTATAGAGTTTAACACAGTTAAAGCATGATATCTCTGTTATAACTATAAGAGAGTTTCATATATCCATAGAAGCCATAGGAAAGGGGAAATAAATAAAATGAAGATGGGAAAAATTAAAACCAATAACTTAACATTGATGCATTGTGCATTAAACTGTTTTCAGGAATGTGTTTCTTTTATTTTGATGAAAATTACACAATTATGAAACATTTAAGCAAAGTTTTTCCGTAATAAGTTCACAAATACATTCAAAATTTAAATGCTTCAATGTTCTATATACGTCAATCTTGCTACCAAAATTCAATGTAATATAATAATAAAAATAAGGGGAAATTCTGCGATTCAAAAAAGATTCTAACTACAACTTTCTTTATATCATGACACAAAATTGCTTCGCATTAAAAATGCAAAAGTATCTGTTTTCAAATGTTCTTCGAAATAACTTTTGTACGTGATAAGTTAAGTTTTATGATAGAAAACTTCTCTCGGAAAACTTCTATGGCACTCTGTGTTTTGGTAATAACGTATTTTGAGAAAGGGCGCATCTGGTAAATGGCTTCCTTGCCAAAAAAATAGTAATTGGCTAACGCTATAACAACGTAATCTGTTAGACCTAAATCCAACACGCACTAAATCGCTTTAGGAATAGTATTCTGCAGTATAGTTTCTTCTGCACAAAATTCTCCAGCTTCTACGAATGTCTACTAGAGAGTTTTGTATTACGGTAAAGTACCATTCCTATGCTTTATTCCACATGCGACTCCTTTTGTGGAAATGTACTATTGATAATTCATTTGTTGTCTACTGTAAGCATGTGCATGGGAAAAAAATATATATCCTTATGGAATAAGCATTAATAAGAAGGTATGAAAAATCACAATAAATATACAAATGTATAAATGTTTAAAACATTTTTAAGAGGCATTGTAATTTAAATTTAATATAAAATTTTACATTTATAAAAGTTGACTCATTTTCATGAAACTCTTTCAAGGCAGTGTTTACTTATTTTGACGTTAGAAACGTTCTTCATCGGCTTCTCGTAATTTTTGTTCCGTTATGCCCATTTTCATGTTATTTATTATCCACGTGTCTTAGCAAGTTTTGAGATACTACAAGATATGAGATCTTGTAGACATTAGGTTAATTGGAAAAGCCGGAAAGATGATAAATGAGCTAACGCCTTCGCCGGGAATCGAACCACCGACCTCTGGAATACCTGCTCAGCGTGCAGAACCACTACACCACGAAGGCACGCTAGGAAGTCGGGACAGATACCTCCCATGTCCACACATCCTCCCATGTTTTTAGTTCTTAAAGAGCTGCCGTTTGATAAAACATAAAAATTTTAATTTATCTTTCAGATTTAACCGCTTGAAATTCTTTAACAGATTAAATTTTTTTAATTAATTAATGAACTTAATAAATATAGTTATATTTTTAGAAAATTTTTAAATAACATAACTAAGTGATCTAATTTAAATGACATGTAATTTATCGTATACAAGCAGACAATTGTATACGGTAGCAGCACTATATATATTGCAATAAATGAGACATGTGTTCTGACAGCATGTATTACTTGCCTCAATACAGAATTGTTTGGTTTCTTATATTCCTAACGGTTGGTCATTTTAATGAATATCAGTATTCTCCCTTTAATATTAAAGGTATTTTTATTATTTATCATATTATTTATTATCCACGTGCTAAGACACGTGGATAATAAATAACATGAAAACGTAGCATAACGGAACAAAAGACGCCTCTTTTCAGTTTTTTAGATATCCTAGAAACATTCCTAATCAGTTACTAGTATTAACAAGATTAAACATAAAGGTTTGAGTGTTACATTCAATAAACGTAAATCTTAGCCCCCTTTCTAAGCCATTAATATTAGCACAATGATGGATCATTCTATAAAGCAAATATGAAACTTTTCAGAAGAGCGAAAAGGCATAAAGTAAAATCTTATTAAAATTTAAATACATTTATTAATTCTGTTACTAGCGTTTACATTATCAAGAAACGTTTCAGAGTCTTATATCTCTGCATTATCAATTATATATCAATAAAATAAATTTTCATCAATATTAATTTGTCAGCAAAATAATCCAACTTTAATTTTCAAGAAAATACGCATACTTGAAAAATAATTAATCAGATAAATTACTAATAGACAACAAAACATTTTTACCAAAAATAAAGCAAAGTCTTAAAAACAAATTAGAGGAATTCCATTCCTGTCTATGGATTCGCTGGTGTTAACTCCGGAAATTACTTTTAATTTTTTTCTATTTATACATTATTCCATTATTACCTTCTTTTTCCCTTCCCTTCCACAACTAATGTACTCACGTATGGCCGGCTGAATTGGAACTATATACAGATGCGTTAATTAAAAGTGTGAAAAGCACTGCGCTAAGGGATATTATACATGATATTCAGATAATTTTCTCAATAAACAGCAGAAATCATGTAAAAATGTTGTTAAATCATGTCGTTAAATAAGAAAGTTCGTAGTTCAAAAGACATATAGGCACATTCAAGCTCTCAAATAAAGCTGCAGACTTCTTTTACATTAGGTTTATATTACATTATTATTGATTATTTTTCTTAGGAAATGTAAGTTGGAAAAACAGAGATTGCGCTTGAACATCTTCCAGCTACCATGCGGCTCCTGTTTTAAACTCGATCTCACCAAAAGAATTACGATTCAAATATTTGTTTAACAAAATGGATTGTTTAGCTAGCCGATAAATGAAAAATGATCTATGCATCGTAATAAAACTTGTTACTTCACGGCACATAGCATCCATTTCTATCACAGTCTCAGATGCATATTTGCAAAGCATCGCTTCTCAAAATAATGATATTGATTTTATTCTCGTAATTATGGAAATGTGCATAACTCTCTAACAATTCTTTTGTCGCACCGTCTTACTAAGGAACGTTTTATTCTTCAGAAGCTATGTATATGGAAAATCAACAAGACAAATACATTTTAAGATGAAATCATTTTAATATCTTCTCGCCCTTATGTTAATTTCACGTAAGTGTTTTTTTTTTTCTTCTGTCTCGGTTGATTCAGAATCTTACTCGAGTCCAAATCTACAAAATTCAAATGGCCAAACCGTTTGCTTTCTAACTGTTTTAATACTTTCCAAAATAAAAACATACGAAATTGAAATTATATTGTGAGCCACTAAAAATATAAAGAAATATCGCTTTTCCGCTTCATGAGCTAGTCCGGTTAAGTGGTAGCATATCCAGCTAGCCGTGGAGAATACGTGATGCGAATCCTGGGAGGGTATAACTATGTTTAGGTCGTCCTCTCCGTGAAGATTCTAATATCAAGTGCTAATAAAAAAAATGTAGTGGTAAAATTATCAATAAAAATCAATATATATTATCGTTTTTACAAAGATACTTTTATCAATTGCAGAAATGCGTACCAGGATGTAAGGAATAACTCGAAATTCAATTTACGTTTCATTCCCTTATTGAAGATAAATATTCAAAGCAGTTAAAAAACTATAGAGACAGTTTATTAGTTGTAGCGTTCACACAAGAAATAATAAAAACGCGCAATCAAAAAAAAATATATATATAATTTCGCAAAATGCGAATTTTTGAAATGATCAACATCAATTTTTTTTTATACAACAGAAATTCGTATTTTGCTTAAGAGTAAAACAATTTAAAAAGTAAGTGCGTATTCTTCTTTTGCTGTATATTATAGTGTACAGTCATTAGGTTATTTTTTTAGCATGAGAAATGAAAAATGAGCAATGCCCTCGCCGGGACTTGAACTGGACCTATCGAATACGCGTCGAGTGTTTTACCGTTACACAACGAAGGCATGACGGAAGGAGGGAGAAAATAGCTAATAACAGATCTTATGCTACTATCAAGTATATAACAGAGTGAGCTACAGATTATACTAACTCGTTACGCAATGGGCAATTATTAAGTTGCGCCAAATAGGTTTGTTAGAAAACATTAACTTTCTTTTCAGATGCAAATAACATTACATATTTTACAATCGCTATTTCAGAATGCATTTCATGGGATCAAAGTTTATTTTTTTTATTTCAGAGTATTCATGATACAGGCTTTATTTCCTTAACTAATGATCCTACATATGTATATGTATATGTATATATATATATATATATATATATATATATATATATATATATATTCAGTACTGATCTTAGACCGTCGGGCGGCGACATGCAAAATTAAAACTGGCCCCCCTTTTTTACAGAAATGTAACGTGTTTCATAATCATTACACCGCCCTTAAATCTGACCGCTCTCGTGCATCATCTTCCCCCCCCCCCCGCTAGGATCGACTCTGTATCAGAATGTTTCAGTACTTTATGTTAACTTTATGAAATGTTTCAGCACTTAGAGTAACACAGTTTTGAACATAACAAAATTTTTTAACTAAACGCAAATTGATGGGATCGAGCAAACTGCAATCACTAGTTACAACGTTAACCAAGAGACCTTTAAAACAAATTAATTCTGAAAAAAATGTATTTAAAAATAACTTTTTTCAATGAAATGAAGGGCTTACAGAAGTCCATATAAATGTGTTTAAATCCGCCATTGGTTTTCACAGAGCAGAAAGCCTAGTTAAAAGAATATTATGCTTTAAAGAGTTTTTAGTGGCGAAATTTGTTAACCGTCGTGCCACCCATTTTGCTAATAAGAGAATTCTTTCTTTAACACTTAGGTTTACTTCATAGCTCGCTCAATAATGAATTAGAAATAAAATATTTTGAAACTACATACTTTGAAAATTAAGTATCATCACTTTTTGAATGGCACAATAGAAGCCACAGTTTCTGATCTGCTAAAGAGTAGGATTCACTCCAGCAGCACGTACTCGTTTCTGGAGTTTGCTCTTTCACTTCACTTTCCATTTTCACCACTACAAAGCGTCTACCAAAGTTAAACCATTCAGGATCGTTTCGCTGATCAATACCACGAGAGAAACTTCGTCTAAAGAACATGAAGCAAAAGACCAAACTCCACGTAAAAGAAAAAAAATAATAAAAGAAATCACTTTCGCTATTTCCTTTTTTATTTATTTTTTTCTCTCCTTCCCGATAGGAGGCGTGGGGTGGTTCGATGCGGGAGTGTGGGAAACGAATAGCTTTAGGCCTTGAGCCAATTGTACTCTTTCTTTGATTCTTTTTCTTATTTATGGGCTTTTTTATACGACGTCTTTGTTACTCAAGGTGGCTATTCCGGCCTATTTTACGCCTCGGGGTGCCTAAAAAGACATTCGCCACAGCGCGGCACCATCTTGTCTTGGAATGGTTAATGGTTTCGAGATTGGTACATGCGTTGGAAAGTTGTGCTGCGTACCTATCTGCCGGTTTTTTTTCTATTAGTGCTAGCCTTAGGTATTCCGTTCGCTATTAACTCTCATTGTCTCAGGAGAGTAATTTCACCGTTTTTAAAATTCACTTCCAAAACACTTTGTGCTGTATTGCAATTGCATTTGAATCTTTTCCCCGCTATTAGAACCCAAAAACTAATTAACTGGATAAAATAAATGCTTGATAAATAAAACTTGATTTTAAAAATGTAAGCATTGGTTATCAGTTTAAAAAGTTTCAGAAGGTAAATAGTAAAAATGTAAGGATATGAAAAATATATCATTATTAGAATTTTTAGAGTTTTTAAAACAAACGAAACGAGAAAGAATTCACAATTATATATAAATACTTAGTCTCGAAACTGAATGCCTGGTTTTGAAAATTACCCTATCCCAAAACTGTAGAACATATCCAAACGATTCGAATCACAGAAATGTTAAGAGGTTTACAGAGTTTCATATTAGCAAAGTAACTTCTTATATTTGCACGATGAAGCAAGAAATACTATTCTTATACTGATTTAAAAACGTTCAGCAACGAACGGTAAACTGATAAGTATGCAAACAAATTCGATGAAACTTGGCGTTAGTTGGTGTTCAACCACTTTGTTTCCACTAAATTAAAAACACAAGCCAATGTTATACAGAGTTTGTAATATCAACAGACACATAAAATCTTCTAAATTCAAGCATATAAAGTAAACAAAAAAACATTCTCAATCGTGGAGTATGATCACCTTGAACAGCAAAAAGGCCTGAGAGCGATATCTTATGCTGTTTATGATGTTGTCTATGAGTTGCATGGGTAGTAACGGCTATTGATCACATAAAACAGCTCTAAGCCCACCTAAGGTTTGAAAGGGGATTGGGGGCAGCAATATGCTTTCCGAGACCATTCCACATGTGCTCAATGGGATTAGTCCAGTGTAGTCCAGTGTTTAATTTTATTATCCAACTATTTACCATTAGTTTTCAAAATTCATTACATTTTTATTTACCTCTTTACATTTATTTAATTTTAATTAATTCATTATTTTAATTGTTAATTATTTTACTGCTTTATTAGCCCTTTTATCTACTTTCCTCTCTCTTCTCTGATGGTCATCCATAGGGTTCCGGCACTTCCGATTTTGGAAATTAAGCTCTGCATAAGATGCTAAGTCAGATGCAGTAAAAGCTATTTTGTTTTCTAGCTTTTCCTTTCATAAAACTAAGTTTTCTATGCAATAAATAGATAGTTCCTATACACAGATTTCAAGTATGAATTTCCAGTGGCTATTTATTTCTGCTTTACTAAACCTGATCTCGAGAGGTTGGTGATAGGAAAAGAAGGGTAGGAGACCTCTGACACATCCCCCTGGGGTGCTTTGTCTCAAAATTTGGGGCAGAACTGAGCTAAAATCGGGCATCACCTATAAGGTGCTCAAGTCTCTTGGCAACGACAGGTGCATTTGGCTCCTTGCCACGATGAATGTCGTAGGCTTGGGTTGACCATTGTCAAACAGTGAGACTGGTAAAAACTAAATCTTATTTATAAATTCTAACGCCAGTAAAAATAATACCACTTTTCTTTCTAATTTAAAATTCTTTGATTCTAAAAGTATCCGTGAAGAACATATGGCAATCGTAAGTTGAAGTTGTAAATGACGATAAGTTCCAACCACATGTGGTATTTTTAACAGTGACTGAAAGAAGTAACATTTGTTCTCTACATAGTCAATAAGACTAACATTTATTTCTATCAATCAAGATGGAGTTTACATTTCTTCCTTACACTAGTGAATAATGTTTTCCTATTTGAACCGATTAATTCGTCAATTTAGTAATTTCACATTGGAAAACTGAAAAGGCAAATAATTAAAAAGCTTACAAATTAAGCTGCTGAGTGCGCAATATAATGCTTCGAGATATTTCTTAGGTCCGAAGTTCTTATATGTGTTTATAAACGGTGGCCAGCATGCAAATTAACTGTCATGCAAATGCAATCAGAAAGGAAATCTTAATTTTAAAGGGGGCGTTTCGGAAGGAACTTCTAGTGGGAGGAAGAACTTCAAATCCAAGATTTCCACACATAAAAGTAGAGAAATTATTGTTGTATATTCGTAACCTCATACTACAATATTATGCAGCTGATGACGAACGGCATTTCCATTTCCGTTCTTTGGAAATGGAAATGTTCTTTGGAAAGAAACTTCTCAGCCTCATCACAGCAGATATCCCCAAAAAGGCTCGAACTTATTGATCAAGGCTGCATTGAGGTTTATGCCCCAGAAACACAACAGCAGCGCGTGTTCCGGAACTTCCCAAGACTCTAGAACGAAACTCGGAACGCATTTCCGAGAGAAGTAGAGTGGAGAGACTCTCCAAACCTAATATATTAGCAGCTCTATTAAGAGCAGCGTCTGAGTTAATGGCAGACGGTTAAGTCGCTACCTCCATACTAGGACTTCCTCGTGAATTTATTTTCTTTTCCACCATGGGCAACCACCTGTGACTAGAAAAGCTTCTGTGCTCTTGTGCTTTTTCCAGGAAGCTCCAGTTCCTTCTCGCCCTGAAGAAATTCTTCGGCGAGAGACCCACAAAAAAAACTGTCTTTGAACTAATTGAGTGAAAACCAGAATATGTATGTGTAATGAAATCAAAATGTAGAAGTACTGATGTAGTAGGAACACTGAGACGTAGAAGAGTAGCAATGCTGTTTGGCGTAGATGCTTGGTGCGTCGACCCATATTAAAGAGGAAGAAGTCGAGCCGGATTAAATTCCATTTTTATTTAAATTCTCATTTGTGATCACAACTCATTTGACACTAACTGTCCCTACTCAAGAACATTTGTATTTTTTGCATACTATTGTGATAGAAAGAGAGCACAACGGCGTCCAAACAGCACAGAGAGTGAAGCTAAAAGTATGCAATTATCTAGCAGGAAAGCTCTCCAAAAGGAAGGTTTTGGTTTAGGTTAGAAAAGTTTTAGTTCTCAAAATTTTGAGTTCAGAATCTGAATCTTCTACGACATTAGCGTTCAGTAAGCTCTGACACAGATTAATCTGGAAGTGGCGCAGTCCAGAAATGTTGTTATTTTTAGAATAGAGAAACAAAATACCCTAATTAAAAATGAGGAATTAAGAAACTATTACTAAATTTAATTGTAAAGCTTATTTATATATTTTTTATCTTACATACATATATGTATTATTCTGGTTCGCAATTTTTTTAAATTTCTTACTATTTGATCTATATATTATATATAACTTGGCAAATTCAGTGACGTAGCAGATGCATACAGAAAATTAATTTTGCAGACGTGTGTAAACTTAATTACTTTTATTCATGGCTGACACACATTTTTCATTAAAGTAAAATGTGTCTTACAGTATTCTGGCACTAACCCTCTGAGTGGCACGGGTTTTTGGATCTGGTCATGAAGACCTGTATTCAAAGAGGCTTTATTAGCTAAATCTGTATATTTACTTACTTTAGGTTCTATTTTCATAAACTTACATTTATATTATTAAAGAAAGTAAGAAAGCAAAATATCGTAAAATATAAGCTAATAAACTAATATATAACAAGTGACAAAAAATCTCATGACCGGATAAAGCCGGCCATGGTAAACCTGCAAAATATATCTTTAGAGACAACAAGCAGCAGCAGCAATTTAGCAGGTACAAAGTGAAATGTGACGCATTCAGAAGAAAGCTTGGGAGAGAGTAAAAAAGTTTCCCTTTTCAACTGAAATCTTATTTAGTGATTGGGTAAAAAGTATCAGATTTGCACCGTTACATAAGTATGTACGATGTTGATTAAATTGAAAAGTCGCAGTTTTAGATTGATAAATTATAAATAGTTACTATTTTGAGAGTAGAAAGGGGAAATAACTATATAAAATGAAGAATAAAATGGGTTTTTTGCCAATTAAAATTACAAATTTGTTTTATATTTTTTATCTTAGTTATATATGTGACATATATATAAAACACAAAAAAAGATAAGATCAAGACAGAAGCATGATATAAGATAAAGTATAAAAGATAAATACGTAAGGCATAAAAGATAAATATATAGAGTATATAAGATAAATTTTAAATGAAAGGATAATGATAAAGTATAAAAGATAAATTATAAATAAGATAAAGTCAAAAGCATTATAAATAAGGAACAATACGCTGCCGTCTTCTTTCTCGTGAATCATTTTAATATTTATTTCTTTTCTAAATCTTAAGAATTTCCTCAATGGATGAAAATAATGAGTAAAATCAGATCATCGTCATTCTGATCATCAAATGCGCTGAGCTGTGAAAGCTTGTAAGGTTCAGTTTAATTTCCTAGCCCGTTAATTTAAGTTGGATTACTTTTCTATCAAGCCTCGTGTCATTTCCCTGGCAGATTATAAACTTCCAACCAGCGCGATATTCGAATTAAGTAGAAAGAAGGAAATACTTGAAGAAAGGTTTTTAGAGGGTGAAATCAGGGCGGTGCTCTGACTACTTGAAGGTCACGTTGGTAACACTGATTCTCTCAATTAGAATTCTGCGGCGTTGAGTTATTCTTGCCATTTAGGTTTGTTTACGCTGACTTCGATCAGAGCCAGCTTGAGCGCTAGTTAAGCTGCGAAGGCGTTAGGCTTCATTAAATTTCACTTAAACTTCATTAATTTTTAGCTTTGTCCAATATCTTTGATTTAAAGGAAAAGTGTTGGCTTCTGTAAGCAGGAGATGGTGCCGTCTGTTAAATTTTATTTGAATTAAAAAAAGGGTTTTTTACATCCTTTCCCTGTGATATTTATAAGACACAGTAAAAAGTCACTAGCTGCCAAAGAAGATGTCTGGTCTAATTCTATGCTGCCTAGAAGACCAGATCCTACAAGCTCATGCTTACGTTCCTTAATATGGAATTAAATCCTGGACCAAAGTAAACAATACAGTAAGAAGGATGTTAGTGAATTACTAACTTAATACCAAAATAATAATTACGAAACGAAGGAGAAATTTTAAAAACATTCTGATGATTCTATTTCTTTTTACAATTTAAAATGAATACGAAAATTAAAAAGGATTGAAACTTACTTTCCAATCAGTTAATGACGAATCTAAGTAACAAAATATTTTACCGAGTACAAATTAGATACATTGGCAAACCCAAATGTTTTCCACAAAAATTATTCTTTTTGAGTTACTAATAGCCATGCATAAGCAAAACTTTTTTTTTTTTTTTAATTATCAAAACATCTGTATAATTTAAAGACAAAGAAATATCGAATATTTTAAATGCATGTAAAAATAACTATAACGAATTGGCTTGAGCCGTTGAGACCTTAATTAACCACTAATAATATAAATACGGCCTAGGGCAAAACAAAAACTAAAGCTATAAAATACTCGCGAAGCTTAAGAATTAGAAGAATAAATCTTGCAGACAGGCCAGGTCATTCCGCTACCAGGTTTCGGATAACAGGAGAAAAACGGGGTTTTATAGCCGCATCTTACTTACTTTTCTAGCTCAATTTGTTAAAACAGTTCTGTACCCATTTAGAACAATAAAGTCCCTCCTATATATGAAAAAAGGGCAAATAAATCACTTATTATAATGATAAGTTGGACAATTTTATCAAAATAGTATAAAATGATTTTTTTATAAAACTGAAACAAAATACCCGAATAAGATCGAAATAGATATAAAAAATTGCCAAATGACAGAGACATGTCACCAAATAAGGGACTAAATGCCAAACGGCTTGATTTTCAATAAAGGCAACCATGTACACTCAAAACCGTTTTAAAAGTTTTGCTAACCAGAATTAACGAATTCTAGATGACCTTGTTTTTTCGTGATAAATTATGTCATTGCTTGTTTTCAGTTTAATAATTTTTACGAATACTCTGTTCTGAGAAAACACTCATTTTTTTATCCTGCATAGTCATTTTTATAATGGAGTTTTCCAAAAAGCGTAATTATCTCAGTCTAAGCATCAAGTCAACTTGTTAAACCACTATGGCCATCTTCCGAAAGTGAGTGAGCAGAATGTTGCTTTTAAGTTAAATATTTCTCAACCACTCTCATGAGGATTTTTCAGAATGTTGAAGATATTGTACGAAACTTAAAGCAAAATCGAAATGAAAATATGAATCGAATGCGTAGCGAGCAATAATACAGTATTGAGAAAGTATTAGAGATTAGATTAACAAATGTTCATTGAAAAGATATGACATTCAGGAGGCCAATGTCGCAGCAAAACGCTGAGGAACTAGTTGGAAAAACTGGAAAATATCATTTTCAAGAAAACAGATGCTGATTTATTTACCGCAAGAACATGGTTGTGAAATGAATGGTCTAAATCGTGTACGAAGCGCTATCTTTCATAACGCAAACGAAAAAATATGCTATCGCTTCAACATACATATTTATTAAAACTGAAAGTTTAAAAGGATGTACAAATAGCAAGATATCGTATGATCATTTTGTGCTGTGTCAATATATGCGGCTAAAAAAAAGAAACCTATTAGTAATCGGAAAAAAGACAAAATCCTCTATGCTTCAAAGCAATAAAGAGTTTACCAGAGGATTTAAGTATAAATGAAAGGCGTGTATAATATCAGTAATTTTTTACGAATGGCTTCTGAAATAAAATAATAATATGCAGAATGATATTCTAATTGAGAGCTGCATAGTGCTTAAGGTAAATGTTGATCTTAAACACTCTGATGTCACACACTTGCCAGCAAATTCCTCAGTCTTAATTCAGCCATTTGATCAACGCATTATTAAAGCAATGAAATTATTAAAGCTATTGTCACCGTGAAATGAGTGCTAGATTCATTTATAACAAAGATGATATGTTTTGAGTGCAAATGGATTGATTAGAAAGGGAAACTAGACTTCTTAATCTATCGCATTTGCTGAACCATTACTGCAACCACGTTTCAAAAAAGACATTAAAAAACTGTTTTAAACTTGCCAGTCTTTTAATAAGTAATGAAATGGTGGAAGTTGCACAACTAAACCAGCGCCTCCAACTAACATATATTCGTGAGTAATATTATGCTTAGCTGGATATTGATGAAAGGCCTCAAGTTGTAGCATGATAACTACCAGTCACGTTCTGAAAAAAAGCCAAGAATATCATGTGATAAACGTTCTGAAGAAGAGAATGATAAAGTCCGTAAACTTCTTACGTATGCTGAAATTAGTTATGCTCTACAAGCACTCAGAATATGGTTACAGCATCGGTCAAATCATTTCTAGAAACATTATGGATACGAACACATTTTAAACATAAATGAACTTTCGGATAACAACGGTAAACAATACAATAGTAAAAAAGCACTTTTAATGACACGTTTCTTTAATTAAATGCTATAAAAGCTATTCATTTGTTTCTAGTTATATTTGTTTAAATTAGTTAAATTCTATTGGCATTTTAAAAGATATTTTTCTCATAGCTTAATGTTTTCAAAATGGTCCTGCACAAAGGTGATTACATTAAGCGGTTTCGAAGAAGTACATAATCACTACTTCTTCGAAATTTCTTTAACAAACTAATTTAAAATAGAAAATGCAATAGATACAGTCTAATTAATACATTAAAAATGTTAAATATTCAACTTTAACTATGATATCTTAGCAAATATCTAAAAGACAATTTGACATTGTCTCTTTGCATCAGAAGTACTACTCTTCTTAATATTGCTGTTAATAAGAAAAAAAAATCATGTAGAGGTATGATACCAGCTTGTCTTCCGAAATGTATTCAAGCATATTCATTTATACAAATATCAAACTACAGCCGAATTTTAGATATTAATCTAAAAATTCAAATCATTAGAAATCCAAACGATTTTGCATTACTTACCCACCGCATACGTTTTCTAATGCAGATAAATCAATGTCGAAGTAGCCCACCAGTGACTAAAGGATAAAGTCGCTAAACACTAGTAGTTTGACCGCAGTTCAAACCGCAGTGAACGAGCGTTTTCGTGATTTTCCCTATATGGTAGATACGAGCCAGTTTCCCTTAAAATATCCTCCACAAAAGCATCCTTGTCCATTGGGGGGGGGCAGATAGCCGTCAAGTGCTTTATAATAATCAAATAAACCATTCAAATTCGCAATAAAACCAACCCAAAAGGTACAATTAGCTCAGGCTGATGCATTCCCACGTCACTGGTCCCGGTTTCGAATTCAATGTGAAACATAGATGTTTAGAACTATAGTAGCGTCCTTATTGTACGAGAGCATTTAAAATGTTTCGAAGTTGAAAGCTTTTTTAGGATGTTAGTGACAGAAGGTGGAGGGATACATTCTCGAATTCTACCTCCTCGGTTAACATTGATTTGGAGTTTAGACAGAATAGCCTTATGTGTTTTGTCTATATTAAACTATCCAATCCGTAACCAATCACAATATGAAATTCAAGTTGAAAATTATTTTCTGCAAAAATAGGGGAGGCCTAGTTTTTATTAAGTGAATTAATTATGAAAGAGCTTATGCAAATTTATTTTTTACAACTATTACAACATTCAATTGAAATCAGATTATCTCCTTCTAATTGGAAAATATGCCTTTGATCATCGCTAAAAACTGTAAGTTAGATTAGGTTAGGTTACATGAATATGGCAATATGCACATAAGGATTAGCTGCCTAAAATGTTATATAAGAACAGAGTATAACATATAATTTGTTTCAAATGCTAGATAAAATAAAATCAAAACAAATGTGAAAATAACTTCGGCTAAAAATTTCAAGATAATTCTTAATCATCACTGGGATATAAAATTTTAATGCATTTCAAAAAATATTTAACACGTCATATCAACGCTAGAATATTCTTATTCCCCTAATATTTTATACGAATATTTTTTTTTTCTTCTGTTAGTCATTCTTTGCGGTTCATGTACAATTGCTCAATATCATTTAAATCACAAATCGATTTTGAGTTATAAGCAATTAGCCTTCAAAATATCATTAGAACAACAGTTGTTTGGCGTTTTAATCACTTCCCTTTTGTTCTCAAAAGCTTCGTCTATTCATCAAGCGCATCAAAATTTTTCATAGGCAAATTAGTATTCACCAGTTAATTACTGCTGTTGGTCACGGTTAATTAACTCCGCAGAATTAATATTAAATATGTGTCTCATTAGCTCTCAAGGCAGTTGAGAAGTGATTTCTGAATTACTAATTGGTCTTCTGAATTACTAATTGGTCTTAAAAACTAATTTACGTACGCCTTCACTAAAAAAGGTTGTGCCAGCTAGATTTCAAAACATTAAGACTTTTAATCTTTAACTAACTTTACTACTTTTCATTCGACGCAAAATAGAAACTGGTGTTAACGGTAATTTCAGATACCATTTTCTATAAAAAAAGTATGGGTAATTTGCATGACTAAAATAAAATTAAAACTATCTTTTTAACTTTTTAAAAAGAATTTTGAGCAAAACAGACTCGCAGAATACAAATGATTAAACAGTTTTGCAAGATAAACTTTATTTCACTATTCGTAATTTAGATAGAAATGGGGAGGGGAAGATGGAATTTCATGAAAGCATTATCGGGAAAAAGGAAAGGATAAAAATAATGATCCATATTTGTTTCACCCAACTATAAAAGTATAAAAGTTTTTAAAAGAGCTTCATTATATATGAATAACACCAAAGGACGCATCCCAGCAATGACCACTTCGTACTTTGATTATCAAATTATTATAAAAGCTTCTTTCTTCTCATCTTTGTTAATATAAAAATAAGCTATATGTTCCTTACCTTTCTTATATTCTCTGTATTTGAAAATGAATCACTTTCGTTTCCTAAAACCAGAAACATGTATCCACTACTAGCAAGCATAAATAGCTTCGCAAAACAATCATCAAGCAATTCAGCATTTCGTTACCCTTTTGCCAATCGAAACTAAATTGTTTTCTTCATTCCAACTACTTTGTCAAAACTTTAATTCCTGGATTTAAATTTGCGTTGTTTGAACATGACAAATTACTTCGCAGTCTGCCTTTAAGGAAGGGGACCAATGGAAATCAATTAATTCATAAACAACAGTTACTAGACAATTTTTCTAACAAATGCTGTTTCTCTTTATTTGGCGGGATCTGGACTAAGCCAAAGCATATCAGGGAATATCTGCTTTAAAGGAAGGAATGCCCTTGTGGAGGAAATTTTACGGAAAATAGCTCATATTCACATTACTGATAAAAAACCAAAGATTTCTATATACGACATTAGAGGCGATTTTAATTTAGATTCAACTGCCATCCGATGCCACTAGGACGCTGCTTCTCTGCTTCTCATCTCATCTCAAGACTTTGCCAGCATTTGTCCATTGTTTTAAAATCTATTCTATATCATTTTAGGTAGATAATCAATCTATAATTTTATGCAGATTATATTTTTAGAACAATGGACGACATTGTGAGGTGCATAGAGAACCCATAATTATGACGGTGAATGAAAAAGAATATGTGTTTCCAGAATCCGGGAATAAAATTATGTGTGGTATTTGTGGTTGCGTCTGTTTTCGAGTGTGGTCTTTCTAACTACGCGATAAAGCCTCTTTAATTTATAACGCAGAAGACCATCGCCAGTCCATTGCAGCTTTTTCCAAGTCATCCTACTACCCACACACATATATGTATTTACTGCTGGTCATTAAAATTGTAACACCAGAAAGGAATGATAGGACGAACGTCAAAATCACACGAAAGGAAAAAGAGTTTGGAATATGCAGATGATTAGAATTTCAGCCCATTTAGACGACACAGGAGAGAGAAACGACATCTGAAGAACCGCATAAAAGAAAAGCTGTGCAGTGAAATTCTCGTTCGGAAAGAGCTTTGTAAGGTCGGAGTTTATTCTGAATATCGTGTTATGCCTCGAATAATAAGCAATTCTTACTGGCAAGTGTCGGAATTCGATAGAAGCAGGATCACTGCCTATCGAGAGGTTGGATTATCGTTCCGTAGTATCCTCCGTCGCAATGGTCGACATTCAACGACTGTCATACGAACATGGAATCAATGGGTTCCTGAGGGTCATATTGAACGGCATGCAGGATCTCAACGCTCTCCCATGATTAAAGGGTGACAGGACAGACCTACAAAACCGTATAAACACATCATAGACCATTAGTCAGGAAATAGACATGTTTGCAGCACGCCCAGTATCCGCTCGTACGGTGCGTCGACGTTTGCAGCAGCGTGGAGTATCAGCACGGCGACCATTACTTCGGCTTCTCTTGACAATGCAGGAAAGAGCGAGACGGTAGCTCTGGTGCGCCGAACGACAAAGCTGGATACAAGCGTAGCACAATGTCGTCCTTTCAGACAAGTCCCGGTTCAGCGTGCAGTATTCTGACTGATGTCCGTATACGTGTTTGGAGGCTCCGAGGAGACCGCACGTTGCCTGCTTGCATTTGATATCGGTATAGGGGCCCTGCGCTTGGTGTGATGGTTTGGGCAGCCATTGGGTACACGACACACACATCTCTAGTTCGGATCGACGGTAATTTCAATGCAGATCGGTACGTCTAGTGGTTGTGCCCTATCATCGAGGCCTGCAAACGCCATCTTCCAACAAGATAATGCAAGACCACATATTGCACATCGTGCTCTGATATTCCTCGATACACAGGGTATTCGACTGCTTTCCTGCTGGATTGCCCTGGCCTGCACGGTCTTCAGATCTGTCCCCTATTGAAAACATCTGGTCATGAGTTGCTGAGAGACTAGCCTTCCACCTCTCTCCAGCTAATACAGTTGAAGAAATGTGGCGCAGGCTTAAAGCAACATGGAATGAATTGCCCGTTTCTGTCATCCAAGCCCAGTTCAACTTCATGCCTAACCGGGTAAGGGCTGTTTCTACTATTTTCGCACCCCTGTAAATCCCCAAGTTGCTTAAAAATTTAAACATTTTGTCTTCTTGTCATACTGGTGAAGTTCAATAAATATCTCTTTTGTATTGGCTTTCCTTCGTGGCGTTGCAATTTTAATGGCCAGCAGTGCAGAGTAGAGGCAAAATTAATATGAGTGAGTAATTAGATAAATAATCATAAATAAACTACACTAGGCATTAATTTTCTATTATCATTCTCACTATCATCTAAGCAATGAATTAAAATTTTCTTTCTTCGGTTAATTCCTCTAAAAGTTATTTCATAGAACTACAGCTTATAAAAACGCCGTCAAGCAGATAAAAGAGACAAAAACTAGCAGGCAAATGCAGCCATAACCACTGATTTTATGTATAAAATTAATTTGCACTGGAAACATTAGAAACACTAGAATAGAATTTGCATCGATCTACTAAATTAAAACAATTGAACAGGGACGAGTAAACTCCATCTCACTTCGTGTTTCACAATCAAATCATAGTAAAAAGTTAAAGAAGGGGAAAATGCAATTTATGGCTTACTTACTGCTCGCAATCTCTCCGCTCCCAGATGATGTGCTGCACCCCGCTTCCAAAATTATTACCTTGTATTATACTTAAACAAACTAAATAATGAATTTGCATGAGAGTATTCGTGTTTTTCGCATTTTGAAAAAACAATGCTACCTAACCATATTCTGAATAACGTAGTCCTCCACCCGAATACGGACAACTAGAAGCAAGAAATTTTGAATTTTTTTATAGTGTATTTCATATTTTGTAAACCTTTAACGAATTTTTGATTAACAAACTCAACGATTTCAAAGTGAGCGATGGCAACACTGTACAGAAAAATACATTTTTATCTCCAGCGCGCGAGACTGTCTATCGGAAATTGTAACGATAGGTTGTTTTTAAATATTTTTAGCCCAGATGCTCTCGAAACGTGTATGTGTATATAAATTAAATAAACGCCCCTTTGGGCTTAATATAAAAATCTAAAAGCTTTCAGATTTTTTTTTTTTTTTTTTTAAAAGCAGGAGACATGAAAAATGTGCAATGCCTCACCGGACTCGAAACTAGACCTCTCGAACACGCACCAAGCGTGCTATCATCACAGTACGAAGGCATGTTGAAAGGAGGGAAAAAGTACCTTACAGCTTTCTTTTATCACTTTATACAGACTACTTTTATATAGACTACTCATGTTATAAATATTTCTTTTCAACAATTAAATATCCGAATATTTCTAATTTGTCAGATTAAGTCCACTGCTATAAGTTTATAAGCACGTAAAAAAAAGAGTATCTTTTCCGAAATAGCACGGCACACTACAAAACAAATTTACCTAGAAAGATATTTGCATCAATTTTATATTTCAAGTTAAAAAACATGCTTTCATCGTCAGCTCATTCTGACTATAGTAATATTTTAACGTACAAGATTTAAGGATGCTTGCAAAAGTTTTCCTTACTTTAATGACACAGAAGATTAAATTGAATTACTGAATAATTAGGAATTGTAAACTGTGACAATGCTGAACTCTCAAATAAATAAAGAACTTAATAAAGCATCTAAATTAAACAATATATATAATGTTCACAAAAGTCCTTGTTCGGCCTTTATTTCCGGACAAGGAGTTTTGCTTGGACATTTATTTAGACATATACTTTCTGGGGAAAAAAGTACTTCAAATGGTGCAATGATTCGTGTTTTGCATTTTTAAGTTTAAAAAAATTAGTTTTCTAAAAGTGACAAAATCTATTCTTCCAAATCGCAGTTTCGGTTTAACTGATTATGAGAAAGTACATGAGGGCTATGTACCTAAGAGAAGAGATGGCTTCGTGGAGGCGTTTCTAAGGGAACTGGCTCAAATGCAAGTCACACATGGAGGAAAAAAACACGATAACGCCCGTGCAGCCAAGTCCGTTCGCCTGAAATCGAACCCAGGTCTACCAGTTTTCAGAGATTTTAGCGCTGGAAACTGGTAGTTACGACCTGGGTTCGATTCCCTACAATCTCTACATTTATATTTATAAAAAGTCTCTACTCGTTATAAAAAATAAATCTATAAAGGTTTGGCTCTTGCACAACAAAGTTTGACGGAGATATATGAATACAAAAACTGGGAATCATAATTTCAGTCGTAGAATCGAAATACGTAAAAAATTGGCATATAATTTCAGAAAAAGTCCGATTTCGTGTCACAATACCTATATATTTGAATAGTGCTATATACAAATCTAATATATATCCTAAGTCGCACTTTCGAGACATGAAAAACGCAATTTGAATTTCATCAAGCGGCCCAGTAGAACGGGAGACAGAACTGCTCCATTTTTTTTTTATTTTTATTTATTTTTTTTTTTTTTTGCAGTGTATATAGAAATTTTTAATATTTAATTATGATTGAAAAAGTGTCTGCCTAAGTAATTGTATATACGTAAAAATAAAGACTGATGATTTGTCGAAATTCAGTTTTGTTGCCTAAACCACAGTCATGACGGACATCGAAAGCTGTTAGGAGTACCAGAGTTCGAATGCGCATTAAAAATCATTACATATATATATAAATTATGCGCCATATGTACCTGTTACTGTAACTTACTTATTTAATTCTAAACAGCCATCTAGAGCAGCGCCCAGATGAGAAGTTAACGATGACGAATGTTGGCGCGTAATGTAATAAACTGTTCTCTCTGTTACTTATTTTTAATTTTATGTAAATAAATCGTAGTTTAATAACTCGTTGAGTATTAACGATGTTTATTAGTGGTGTTTTTACTATATAAATTTTGGTGCCAGAGATATTAAAGTCCCTGCCCCATAATTCCTTTCGTTTTCATGTATTCTGTAGGTTTCTTATTATGAATTGATCTGGATCGGAATCCTATTACCATTGCATCTGGATTAGTAACGTTCAACATTTTAAAAAAGGTTTAAAGTAAACGTTTTACATTTATAACTTTCCCTTTGAATGTAACATTCTTTAAAGTATAATCATAGCTTCTGAAGAAAATTTTCAAAAATTAAAACGAACATGCACAGTTGAAAGAAGCAATACTGCTAAACTAATTTCAAGAATTGGTGTTGCCTTAACAGATGAAAATGTTACATGTGATATTTTAGAGGAACGTCTAGACGTTTAAGTTGAAAAAATGAATAAATTAAAATCCCTACATACTCAAACTGAACATTTAATCTATGTAAACTTAATTGAGGAAGAAGTAAGCACTAGTACTGATTACGAAGAAAAATCTTTTAGATACAGTAACAAATTTAAGCGTTTACTGAAACAGAAAGAAAATTTCACGAACTCGTCGACAGCTGAACACATTACATACTTCGAAGTAGCTTAGATTTACCCTCTTCAATGAAACTTCATAAGTTAATAATGAAACCGTATTCAAGAAACCCTAAACATTGGAAAATTTTGAAAAGCACTATCGATCGAAATGATTCACTTTCGAAAATTCAAAAGTTTTCCTATTCGAAAATATATGGAAGAGCGTTAAATGCAGTATATGGTTTTCAGTTAACTGATAAAAATTATTACGATTGTGTACGTTACTTGAAGATCGCTTTGGTCGTAAAGATATCATCATTACTTCTTTTATGAAGAAAATTTTAAACTTGCAAAAGTGTTAAAAATTCTTCAAATGTTCCAGGTTTGAAAACGTTATATGATTAGCTCGATATCGCTATACGAAATTTAGATCCAATACAAGACTATTCAAAACCCTATGATACACTTTTGATTTCATCTGTCCTTAATTTATAGCCAGAAAATCCTAATCTTTACACTACACACGGAATTTGGCGACATTCGAGAGGTGATAATGTTTACATTCTGTATCAAGGGTTTGGCATTATTTGGTATATTAATTTGTTGTTGTTGCTGAATGTATAGCCATTTTGCAATCGTAAGAATGGCCATGTTCACAAAACTCACGGCAAAGCTTTTACAAAAATGGATAATGAGGAATTAAAGGTAAAATGCGGCAGAAATCAAATATTGAAGTGTTTGCACAAGCTGTTAGACTATGTAGATCAATACAGTGAGTGAGATTTTAATGAATGTATCCATAACTTTACCCGGTGTTTCTCATATCGCTCAAAAATGTGTAAACATGGGACTTCAAAAATCCGCTTTCCAAAAGAAAGCCAAAACTCGTTAAAAACTTGTATTATTTATTTTTTAATAAAATTTTATTTTAAACACTGTACAATATAGTGTTTATTTAAGTATCAGAAGAATTCATTTTGTACGGTACCATTATATTGGTTATAAATTTATAAGGCTATCTCTGGACCTCCTATGCACCAGTAAGTATGGGTAATCGAGACTTCAAAGTAGTAGTTATATTTTTCCTAAAGGATATTTTAAATGGTTAACAACTAAAGCCAAGAAATCAAGAATCTTGGCTTTAATTCTTATCTTGCCGTTCAATTTTTTTAGGTAGTTTAGAAAAATTATCTAAAAAAAAGGCTAAGAAAATTATTACAAAAATAGTACAGTAAAAAATGGGAAAACTATTACCACACTATTATTCTGAAAGACAATTTAAATTATTAGTATTAATTCTAAAAAATAGTTTAAATACCTGTAGTTATCGCATTTTATTTATTATGGATTTTAAAGTTTAATGAGTATAGCCGAGAAATGAAAAGCTTAGCTTTTTATTCGATATTTCTAATTAATTACTTTAATGTTCAGTTCTCGTCGAAATCCAAGTACTTCCGTACGAAAACACCAAATTAAAGAAATCTGGAGCACATTTACTTGACGAAAATAAATCACATAAATAATGAACGTACACAAAAAAGAAAAACTAAAAAAAATTTCCAGATTAATGGATAGGAATAACAACCCATCCAAAAACTGCTTTGTTTATCCCAAGAATTTCAATTCCCTCATGATCATCAGTTAACCTCGTTCTTAGCATAGGCAAAAAGTAATATAATTTACTAATTATGCCCGTTTTCTTCCCCTCCCCACATGAGTAAAAAGGCGCGAAATCAGATCAGCCCCTTGACACCTATTAAACCTATCGCATGTTTGCATTTAGCAACTCGAAATTAATAAGTCAGGTAAAGAACACTCTCTAAGTGGGCCTATCAGCAACAATACTTAAGGCAAGCTGCCGACAGAGTAGAGACTCTCATGCTGATGGTGATTAGTGACCTCTAACTCATTTAAGGGACTTCACACCTAATTTCCATATTATTGACATCGTTAAGTGATAGGCAGCAATTTCGGAAAATTACGGTTTTTGTGCGTTAGTTGGGAAGTAGCGATCGAAAGTAAAAAGGGAAAAACGGCAGAAAAGGCGAGATGCTGTCTCTGGTGTATAGAGCTAATATAAAAATCGATAATTAATGTACTTGGCATTAGAAATGGATTTTCGGCCCAATAAATAAATTAAAATGTGAGAAACGACCTAGTGCCCTGCTTTTCTGTTCATTGATTATTTTGTAACACTGGTGTACGTTTACTTAACACCTTGATATTTGTGAATTATGATTTATTAATCATAATGAATGTTGAAGGATTACAAATAATGATGGATAATAATGAAAAATTGTGAAAGAAAATCTGCAATTTTAAATACAGTTATTTTTAACTACTGCTTTTGATTAGATTATAAATGGTTTGTAAAAAGCCTCTCTTTCGAATCCTGTACGAGCTGATTGTTGCAAAGGAACTGCCATTGTCGTCAAGATAATTGTTACCTAGACCAGTAACTCAAACTCAAATCGCTTGCAGGCCGAATGCATGATATGAAAGCAGCAGTCTTCCTTTGGTACTCACGTATTATCCCGCTAGCCATGATTGTTGTCTACCGTTGAACTACGAAACCTGGTAGAGTTCTCGCCAAAGTTACACGAAACATTCCTCCTGAATTCTGAAGGAACTGACAGTTGTTTATTCAATAAACACTCAGTATTCAAGTCGCTTAGTTTCTGCTCTTTGCAAAAAGGCTTTTGTCGATTTCTACAATTTTATTAAGCCCACCGATTTTACGAGAAGTTCTGTTTGAACGCTGTGAATACAAATTTCCCGAGGATAATTATTGCAATCTATTACTATTTCGTCAGCCAAATTCAGCTAGCTGACCATATCGTGTCCATTAATACACACTTTTTTAACGGTCGGAAGTTTGATAATAATTCACTGCTTGCTATTCTGTACAAATAAGGTAAATAAATAAAAAATACAGCAATAATAATTAATTTATATTTTTATTCCTAAAAACAAACGGTGGTTTATCAAGAATCAATCGGGGTTACATCAAATGAAAACGTTTTTGTTATGAGTATGTTTGCATGTCACGCTAATCTATAACCGATGCTATCGCGATATTTGACGAAAGTTTCTTGGCAAACAGGATAATATGTAAGGTACTTTTTTAAAGTACAAATTTTTAAAACATTTTAGCTCTTACCAGGTACGAATAAAACTTAATCAAATGTGTGCCTTGAAACTTTGAGTAGATTTATATCATACTGTAAATTAGTTAGCTCCATTTCCATTTGTATTTGCAAATTTTCTGGTGCGTTATTTACGTTCGTTTTTAATGGCAAAGAAAATAATATAAATGTTATAGTGAGTCTTAGTGACCCCTTGGGTATTTCTTATAGTTGTATTGTAGACAATAAGCATGAAGTAGTAGCAACCCGAGAACTGATTTGATGAGACGAAACACAGGAGTGGGAGCTCCGACAGGAGAAGGAAAGAAAAGGGCGGGGTAAAAATGATGAATGGTGTCAAAACTATCTATGAGTTTATTTCCAAATGAATTTACTACGAGTTTATGATGAGAATTAAATAGGTTCTACGACTCCTCGACAAGCAGCCGATCTACGGGCACCTTTATTATGTAAATATTATATGAACTATAAGTTCTCAAAGAAATACATCGAGCCTTGGCCGTAACATGTGTAAAATGACTGATTTTGTTTTTAATTCTAATGTGCCGCTGGATTTAGCTTACATCAAAAACCTGGGATTTGGAGAAATAAACTTTAATGCTTCTAATGACAGAATAATCAAACATCTATTCAATTTATTCAGTATGTGCGAGCATAATTAATGAGCGAGTAACTGGGCAACGTTCACAACAGAAATGGGTTAAAGATGCGATAGGATTGGCCTTTCATTAAAATCTTTAAATATTTCTTCAAATGTTTTTCGTAATAATGCTTTTTTTATTCTTTATATTTTTCATTTAAAATAATAGGTAAGGATTTAAGATAAAGGAAATCTGCGAAATTGTTACATCCAGCTGTGTTTCTCATAGTCAGAATTTAACTTTAAAAATTTAATACAAACATGCATGAGAACTGCGAATTCCTTCCTTCCTTGTAACTCTTTAATGAGATATTTAAGACAACAAGATGCTAAATCTGTTATTCCTATATCATTATATCCGAAATAAGTTAAGATGCACGTCAGGAGAAATTTGTTACTTGCTTCATAAGAAAGTTGAATACAATTTTCTTCATACTGCAGATTCTCTAACTTCTACTTCCCGAGGCTTACAACACCTGAAAACTAATTTCGTTACCCAAAAATATAATATAGAATAACAAAATAATAGAACGAAAACAGAGAAAACATTATTTATAGGGTCCAAGGAGTCCTGGCCTAGGGATACTAACATTTAATGCCGAAATAACAAACAATTTTGTCATATAATTGCCGGAACGTTCAAAAGAATACTTTTTTGTCGATAGTGCGGCACAAGGCAGGAGACTAGAAAGGAATGTGAGAGCAAAGCTCATTGCGTACTTTCAGTATTTATAAGTCTTGGCGCTAACTGGAGATTCCTAGTATTTGTAAAATAGTCAAAAGCCTTATAATGCCCAAGAACAGATAGAAACTACGATGGAGGCGCCTGTAGCTAGATGACAAAAAGCTCAAAGAATTTCCTCATTGATTGAATACCATATCTAATGTATATAATGTGAAAAATAAAAAATAGAACAGTACGCATCAAGAAACTCCAAGGATACTAGTGTGCTTTCAAAGCACGTTTTCAAAAGTAACTCTCTAATACGATTATTGTAACCATCATTCTACTGCTGCGATGCTTTCAGGCTCAAAATTTAAGGTCTCAAAAGTTTCGAGATGGTTTGGTTTGGTAATGTTTACATGAAAATGCGCATAAGTTCTATCTACCTTTAACGTTTTGAGACATTTCATGATTTGAGATTTAATTTCGAGAAGTTTCATGATAATGAGACAAACTAGCAAATGTTCATTTTTCTCGAGATAAAATTATCACTGAAATTTTATAGAATTTTAGTTTATTTACAGTACCTATGAAAAATTATAAAATTCCTTTATCTCCATACTCGCACCATTTTGTAACATCCAAAATCTCTTTTGTTAAGCCTCTTCTGATTACTGCAAAATAAGTTTTTAAAAAAGCACACATATCATTAATGCACGTATCATTTATGCACACATATCATTAATGCACGTATCATTTATGCACACATATCATTAATGCATTTCAATATCTATCTGAATATTTGTTTCAAAGATTTTATTCTGAATAAGGCGTTTTTTTTTTCAAGGAATGCTTATAAAAACTGACAGATATGACTAATGGGTCAAACCTGTAAACTTAAAATGGTAAAATACTTTTCAGCGCGATTTAAAATCAATTATTAATTTACTGAAAATGCAACATTTTAGGTTAAATTCAAGTTCATAAACTTCAGATAACCTGAACTTTAAATAAATTAAATCCAATTAAAAAGTACTTATAACAAATATCTTAATTTTCACGAATTCAGCAATAATACAAAATTGCTTGACATGTGGCATAAAGAATTTCCGCTCTGAAATCCCTTACAGCTAGTAAAATTTATAAACATAAAACTCTCATTCTAAACAAAGTCAACTTAAAAATTTTCGGGAAGTATAATTTTTGCATAGGTATAAAAGATGATCTAATTGCTCACTAATTATTCTGAAAAACGCTATTTTAAAACCTACAATAGAGTAAATATTGTGTATGTGCCTGATTTTATGAAACCTTTCTAGAATCAAATTGCTAATGTAATTCTAAAATTCGAGTCAACAACTAACAATGTTCTATTTTATATCATAGCACACTTTACGCTTTAGAGGCATGCAGTAATAAATTATTTATCTTTAAAGAAATGCCAAATTTATATATTCTGCATAAAATATGAATTGAGTCAATTCTCCCAAATTTTGAAATGCATCAGTTTTGTTGCTGAACTTAGAATGCATTATATTTCTTGATACGAAAAGGACGAGCATAAATCACAAATGCAAGTTTTAGAAACATCAAAACAAAAATATTCCATTATTCATAAACTGCAAACATCGCAAGATTTCTAACTCTTACGATTTATTATTAATTCGGATTTATACCGGCGCTTCTCGGTGAAAGCTATTAAAATCGATTCAAAGCCGCAATGTAAATTTATACTCGGAGGACACAGCTCTTTTCAATATTCCAATTAAGCTTATCAACAGAAGCGATAAACAGCTTCTCCGGCGATGTTTCTCCGTCTTAAAATACAACAAATGCGTGGAAAAGAAAACACTCCCTATGAGAACACAAACAAATTTCATTAAAAACCAAAAATGGTTGCGCGGACTGCGTCAGCCCACAATTATACGCAAATTGGCCACGTATACGGGGGTGCAGAGGAAGAGAGAGGAATATTTCACCGCTATCGCTAAAAAGCACAAACAATTTGCATTAACGTTCTTGACTGCTACTGACACTTTAATTAATACGAAGGCACGAAGTCGCCTCTTTTTAACGTTCATTGCTCACGAAATTACAAACTTATGATTGGATCGCCATGTTTGGTCTTCATTATAATATAGTGTATTCCGAGAATGGGATCGTCTTACATTGTATATAAATTATTCTAACATAAGCAGCAATACTCTTATTGTATTGTATGCATTATTGGTTTATATCACATTATACTCATTAGACGTAACCTTTTGCGTGATGCAGTTGTCGCTAATTTGCTTTAGTGATGGAAAAATGGATTTGGAATTGGCCTGCCAAGTCCATCTATTCGTAAAATATTAAGGGCATTTTAATTACGGAGAACAAAACATATGCATACTGGCTGAAAAGTACATGCCGAATAAACAAAGTTCGAAAGTCAGCAGCAAAGTCAAAAAAATAAATAAATGAACAAAACAAAATTTTAAAATAACAAGACTATTGGTCACAATTATTTTAAAAATGGAATAAATAAAAAATGTTTCAATTACCAATGAAATCACGCGTAAAATTTATAGCCTATTTTGGCTAAAATGTATCAAAATATCAGGTATTTAGAGTAAACCTTACAAAAAATTAGTAAATATTAGTATACTTTATGTCAATATTCATTCAGAAACATTTTAGACGGTGTTTTATAATTCTGAGCAAAGTTCAGCAATAAAACAGAATATTTTATGCATGTTTATCTAAAACATTATTATTATTTTTTTTCATTTCTAGATAAACAGAAATATGTGATCATTACATGACTTCTAAACATTTAATAGATCGTAAAAGCCATTAAACTTCAAATAATAAAAATGTTGTTGAAGGTTCAAATTATTTTTTTAAAACAACGTTTTAAATTAATGGTGGATTCTCAGGTATTGGTTCTGTTTAGAACATGCACATTACTGACTATTCCGATGTACCGTCAAAAAATTCTTTTAACCCACGAGCTGTAAGCATTTAAACTTTATTCCTAAGTAATACAAAAGTCCCATGGGCTCAAAAACAAACAGTATATTAAAGTTTAAGGAACATATTTGTAAAATTCTGACGCACACTGCCAGAATGATGGTTTCAAACGATAATAATAATAAATTTTCGAAACTGCAATACCTGGCAGTTTCAGACTTCAAACATGTATCATGATCTGTTTATTACTTACGCTTGGGCCTACCAGCGGTCGAGCGGTAAAGTCGCTAAATACCGGTAGTTTCGGTCGGAGGTTCGAATCCTGCGAACTGGCTAGCTGCATGAGTGTTTTGATGGTTTTTCCCCAT
Source organism: Stegodyphus dumicola (assembly GCF_044657685.1). Lineage (NCBI taxonomy): Eukaryota > Metazoa > Arthropoda > Arachnida > Araneae > Eresidae > Stegodyphus > Stegodyphus dumicola. The sequence goes on along the minus strand of NC_140772.1, from coordinate 159,171,568 downwards.
TTGAAACATGTATACGAGCCAGTTTTCGTTAAAAAGTGCTCTTCTAAAGCATCACTTACTTTGGACAGATAGCCCTCGAGTGCTTTGCTGTAACAAATAAAGCCAAACCCTGGTCTGTGCTTTAAAATGATCATTTCTGAACCAACATATGTTTTATTAAAATACAATCATTACGGCATTTTTTGAAGAAATTTTTTAAATCCAAGTCTCATAGAAAAAAGTAAAAAACAAATGCTTGGACTCGTACATAAGAACGTACGTAACTACTCCATTGGACATTTGTACAATATGTCATTCCTAGTTGCAGTTGATGAATTTCATAAATACAAATTCTTTACGGCAAAAGTCAATACGCAGAATACAGTAAGACTCCGCTTAACGCTATTCCAGTATTACACATAAGAATAGGGATTCTTGACATTGCTCGCGAGATCGGTATTACAAAGTTGTTTTAGGATTTAAAGCTGCAAAATATCGTTTAACACTTCTTCTGAATGATAACGCTAAAGGAGACTTCACATTAAAATCACTAGATGCTCATCGTTTCAAAACTTCACGAACATTGAAAGGAATTTCAAATCTTCTTTACCAGTAATTTGGGAGTCCAATACAAAATCTTGAATCACTATAAAAATTCTCGAGAATTGTTTACCGAATAATTTTGGCTGTTTGTTAAATGCTACTGCGACTTTAAAAAGTAGATCCAAAAGCTTTACTTTTAATTTATAACGCTATATTTTAATTTTAATGATATATTTTAATTTTATATCCAAGGCACCCAGTGCATTTGTCCGATTTAACAGCATGCATTCCAGTAAAAATGGCTTCCTTGCCGCCAAACAAAACTTCGTTATAAATAGATCAAGGCGTAGTTTCAAATTTTAGAGTTTTATTTCTGCGGCGGGCATTCTTACAAATGATTGGATAAAACCGAAGAGGAACATAAACCATCCATTAGAGATTTTTGAAAAACTACAGAATGCATACTGAAGACAACGTCAGTCTTTCCTGAAATAAGGTGAAAAATATATGTTTGAAAGGAGTGTGGAAGTACGTATAACTGGAGTTAAGCAAGACTATTAACACAAGAGAATATTTTGTTGGTGTAAACGAAATACTAGCTAATGACACACGGCTGGATAACATAAATATGCAGGATATAGCAAGTTATAACTATAGCATGTTATTTCAAGTTACAACTGGTGAAGCCTTTCCAACAATGATCTTAAAAATACAGTGGAAAAATAAGTGCAAGGAGTTGACGGAATCAGTGTTTCTTAGGATGAGGAGCAAAACGAACGAACTTTCTAAAACAATGTTTAGCTCCTGAAACGAAAGTTATGGATCAGTTTATACAAAATGATTTAAATTTTGATAGAAGTTCAAAAACTAAATGAAATTTCATTGGAGTTCATTAATGCGATGTCTTGCTATCGAGAAATTAATGCTGAACGAAACAGGGAAAGCCAAACGAGACTAAGATGGCACCTTCAAAAAAAAAAAAAAAATGTCAAATGAATAAGAATCTTCCTTATCAGAGGCATAACTTTTTTACCCAAACTGTTTGTTATTTTCATGAATGTTTTATGCATAAAAATCGATATTATCAGTACATATATCTATAATTAATGTAATAAAAATATTTAACAATAAATATAACAAAATAAACAAAAAAACTATATTTTCTTATTCTATTTTTTTGTTTTATTTATCCACATTATTTGCGGTTTTAATGCTGTTTAGTCTAGCGTTGGACCTTATCGAAACGTATAAATAACGTTTTAAATAATCATTTGATATTTAACATTTAAAATTTTATCACCTTACAAAGAGCTCACCAGTAGCCAAGCAGGGAAGTCGCTAAATACTGGTAGTTCTATCCAGGTTCAAATTCCGTGAACGGGTTTCTGCATGGAAGTCTAGTTTCCCTTAAAATGTTCTTTACATAGGTATCCCTCCTTTTGAGGCTCTTGAAACAGATAGTTCTCGAGTACTTTACCATAAAACTATATAATCATAATTCTTACGAATATTTGTTGCATTATTGTCGATTAAAATCATTGCACCATGAAGAAGAGGAGTAAGCAGAATTGTACTTTTTTATAATAGCATTATAATGGAAGGATGAAGTGATTAAAATTTCAGACAGTTTTGAAGCACTAACCATGCAGTAGTCATTATCCCGAGCACCCGTCTTTCGCAACAACAGCCATATTATACAAATTAGTAAGGAGTAGATGGAGTTTTGAAGTTTTACTGTTAATATGGCTTTAGTTCTGTGTCATAATTCATCTGTCGTACGGGCTGGCAGATGGTTTTAAACCAATCTCTTTGCAGCCAATGACCAGATACTTTCAACTTGTGAGATATCTAGAGAACGAACTGCCAGAGTTAGGAGTCGATCCTTATGTATCAAAGAAACATGGGCAGCGTAGGCAGTATGTGATCTTGTACTACCCTGTTGACTGATGGGGTGATTGAAGGCGCCGAAGGTATAGCATAGCCAAAAGTTTTCTTCTGAGAGTAAGTCAAGTAATGGATGCACACCTCACTAGCTCAAAAGCGTAATAAGTATGTTAGTATTACGAGGCAGTAACAACAGATGTGCTGGAACATGAAACAGCAAAATATGAAGTTATCGGCTTTATGCTGTTTGTGTACCTAAGAACAGTAATACTTGTTAAGTAACATTAGACGAGTTTTTATTTCATTTTATCCATTACTTCACGCTCTTTCAAAAGTAAAATTGCATACAGCATTTTCAATCACCTTGTAAATGAATATTTTCTGCTTGTAATTATAATACACTAATAAAATTAAAAATTGTGTTTTAGAATAATATTTTAAGCTTAGGTTTTAAAGACTTATTACTGCAACAGAGTTAAAATCTTTCGTAAAATAATTCGTATTCAGGGAAATACTAAAACTGAACGAAAGAACAATGGTTTTCTTGTCTTTAAGTTAACTATCGCATAATTCGCGCTGTCTTAACTTTCTGAACCTAAGTGACCAACTAGCTAAACATACGTTAATATGAGCGACTTCAAATTCCAGAAATTCAAAAAATAAATAAAATAATTAATTGTATCAATTCATTGTGAAGGAATCGGTGACTTCACAGATCACTGTCAGTTTAAGAAATCAAAGTGAATTTCAAATGAAATTTTATCAAGTAGATAATTTTTCTCTGACTGATAATACTTTTTAACTGATTATTCAAAACTTTATTGCATTTTAATTACTCGGTACCACACGATGATGGAAATTTACGTAATGTCCGGTACATGTCAGCACTAGTAACTTCTGACATTGACATTTCAATAAGCCTTACTTCGAAATTATTTTTAATTGCATCTATACAAGATCATTCAAAGTTCTGATCATTCAAAGTTAGATAATTTTTCTCTGACTGATAATACTTTTTAACTGATTATTCAAAACTTTATTGCATTTTAATTACTCGGTACCACACGATGATGGAAATTTACGTAATGTCCGGTACATGTCAGCACTAGTAACTTCTGACATTGACATTTCAATAAGCCTTACTTCGAAATTATTTTTAATTGCATCTATACAAGATCATTCAAAGTTCTGAAAGCATCTTTTTATTGTAAATCGTAGAAGTAATAGGTAAATATTTAATGATGGGCAGAAAATGCTATCTATTGCCTGTGGCGAGAGCGGGGAAGGTGAACATGAAGGCCGCAATTCTTAAGACGGCCGTCTTCACACGAAATTGCCGAACGGGAAAGGAAATATGTAGTACATGGATTTAAGCTAGAATTTTCTTAAAAGCATACTAGCACAATTAAATTTTTGATATATTTGCTAATAAAGGATTTAACAGCCTACGGATTTTGCATAATCAATGGCCAGTTCTCAGTTCTAAGTGACTCAGTATGTCACTGATTGTTAAGTAATGAACTAAGATCATTCATTTGGGTAGCGGAAGAAGCTCTCTTGTTATTATTGATGAGTTGAACAGACCTTCTGCAAAATCATTTGACATTATAGTTTTGTAGCTAAGTTATTAAAAATTCTGTAAAATTGGGTTAGTGAGAGAAGATGATGAACTGAAGATGATAGTCTATTTATGAAACGTTTTTAATATTCTTATCCTTAATTACGTACGCTTTAGATGTGATAAATGTCGTCTAGGAATGCGGAACAAAGTCAGCCATTCAGATCTTGGAAACGGGTGTCAGTGAAAGTTCAAGAGCATAGAAGCCACTTGTTTATGTATTAAAAAACACATACACAAATGGCCTTCACATCAACTCGTGCAAAGTGAAAATGATAGTGAAAGTAACCTCCATTTAAAAGTTAGGATTAGGCAAGAAGTTAATGCAAATCTTGCGGACTTCTCGATGAATCTGTTCAGTAACAACTTTTTACAAATGGTAAAACTAAACAGAAAATTATAGTTGATGTCATTTAAACTCATCATGGACTGATGCCACCAAACCTTATTAGCCATCACGGTACTAAATCATAATGCGAAGTTTTTCCTACCACTCACGACGACGGTTTCTAACCTCTCCTGTAGTGTCAGTGCCTGTCTAAACAAAACTCACAGAAACAAATAACAGGCCTTCAACATTCCATTATGAACTTTAAGACTATTTGCCATTGGATATCAAAAACTTAACAGCAGCATTTTATAAGCCTAGAAAACTCTTGCTCTGTATCATGCGCATTTTTCCTTCTTAAAAATGTCAAGCAAGGAGGCAGCCTCTATGATGGCGATGGTCACTCTTCCTCTGCCCCAAGAAGGTTTATTTTCTATCCAGCACTCATACGTAACTCCTTCAATTATCACAGCTGTTTTCAATGTAGACATTTTCCACACTTCTGAATTATCTATAAATGCATGCGTACAACTATTGCCAAATATAAAACACAACAGTTTAAAAAAAAAGTGGTTAATGATCGTTGTTAGCAAAATTAAAACAATTTTTAAACATAATAAATAAAATCTGAAAGGGTTCAGATATTAACGATCGCCCAAATATATTTGTGAATGTTTTTTATGATCTCTCCGAGTTTGCAGCTTATCAGTCTACTGTTTCACTCACTTCTGCAAACCCATTCCTTTTTTCTTAGCTTTATTATTAGGCATCATTTTCTTCGCACTTACATGATATACAATATAACAGAAAATTTATAAACATTTTAAAAGTAGCATAGCAGCATAGTTTAGAATCCCGAAGCAGTGTTTCAGTGTATACGTTTTCCTATTTTTTCAGCCTTTTCTCAGTTCATCATACCGACGTTCAGTTTTCTCAGTAAGATGGCTTGCAAAACTTTTTTTGTTTCTTTTGGTTATTAACGTTTTGTGTATTAATTTTATTTATTAGATATCACGTTCTTCGCACTTACATGACTTGCGTGATATAAACTTCAGTTCAACAGCAAAATCGCAAAATATTAAAAAACAATATGTCTTTAGAACTTCTCGCAGACGGTCTCGCGCACTAAAGATAAAATTATTTTATTCCATACAGTTTTGCTACTGCTCGCTTTCAAATCGTTGAGTTTGTTAATCAAAAATTCATTAAAATTTTACAAAATATGAAACATAAAATTCGAAATTCAAGATTCGGGCTTCTAGATGCACATGTTCGGGTGGAAGATGGTTATGGGAAATTTATTCGCTCTAGGTACCGTCATTTTTTCACAGTACATATATATATATATATATAAATCAGATTCTTCATTATTGAGTCTCTTTAAAAATAATGCAGGGTGATAATATTTGGTAGCAACAATTTGAAAAGTGATACAGCCGCTTATAGTGGACGATTCAACTCTAGCTTCGATATTAATAGCTAATTCGGGCTAATTCCCTTTAATATCTAATCCTTTAAAACCACATAAAAAAGAATGAGATGTTCCCCTATGCTAGTTCACCAAATAATTAATGATTTTATAAGCCGAACTTCAATATCCATCACATTTTATAATCATCCCTTATATGTTTAACACACATAAGAAAATAATCCCTAGGAAAATTAAATGCTATAGAGATAAACATCAATGAAGCAAATATAATTGCAAGGAAATTAGCTTCCTAATACTACAGACTAAATACCATTTTTCAAATTATAGCAGAAAAATTACATTTTTAAAAATTTTTAAATGTTATTCAAGTCTTACTTGGCATATTGCTCTTCATGTTTAATCAGTGAATTACAACCACTTAAGGAGTGAAACATTCGAAAACATTCCTCTTAATCTAGTAAGTCAAACAGAATAGTCCAACCTTCATTCCATGCAGCATTGCACCTAATTATTGCCTAATTATATTTCTACATTAGTTCATCAGTAGGCGTTAGGGTGAAACTGCAGCGGTTTATCGCCTGTAGTTATTCAGTCAGAATTTAGATTAGCTATTGTCATTTGCCATACTCACTAACGATTGCAATTATCGCAATAATTAGCAATATAATTTATTGTAATAATTATTTCCTTTATAAAGGCCTCCAGGCACGTTATAAAACCTATTAAATAATAAGCAGCAATAGCAGAGATAACTTCAGTAGCTTTGTATGTAGAATTAAACGACTATTGTGAATTTAAATGACCTCGAATTCATGGTCTAGTCATCGTAAATATATTTAATTAGGAAAACGTATTCATAATATACTTCATAGTTCGTCATAGCGTTCTTTAGCCCCATGCTTCGTGGAAGCCCAACTGGGACCGATGGGGCTCGCGCCCCCCCTGGATTGTCTGCGGAGTACGGACGCAATTCCCGGAAGGTTCGATCCCATGGCGGTGTTCTGTCCCTATCTACTTCATAGTTTATTGATAGTAATAGTGAATCAATTTATGTCATTAATAAAATAGTTTCTAAAAATTCATGTGACGTATTTAGTATAATTCGTTCAACTACAGAATGAATATGCTTTGTCTTCAGAAAATACTAATTCGGAAATTTCAGAACATTTAAATGTAGCATAAAAGCTCTTAATTGCAATAATAAACTTCAACTGTACATATTTGCTTCAATTTAAATTCAATATTCAAATTAGAGTATTCTAATTATTATACATTTAATAGTAATTTCTTGTTCAACAGTCTGATAAATATTGACAATAGGCTTGTAAGTGTGTAAAATATATACTATGTAAATAAATTTACACAGTAAGGCATTTAACACGCTTCTCTCCTCATAAAAATAATTTACATCGTCAGTAACTTTTTTTTTTTTTGTTTCAATAAATTCTTGTTTCAGAATTTTGGTACTGATGTGTAACCTGTTTCTTAAAATCATTAGTAAAGGTTTTCAGCGCAGTTAAGCCAAAAAAAATGAGAACTCGAATTTATCGTTAAAAAAAATTTGCCACACTTCTTTGCATTTACATCCGCAAAAAATATAACGCTTAGATACAGTTCAGTAAAAATAGTATTACAAAGTTTTAATACGAAAAACTGTGAATTAATGAAAAAATGTAATAAAACTTATCGAATTCAATCTGCTGAATTTTATATTATATAACAGGCGAAAAACTCTTAAGAAACGTACAGGTGTTAGAAAAGTGAATACTACCAAATTCTTCAGTTACATCGACAAAAACAGAGTAATATCTTCTTTCTTATGAATAATTTCTATAATAGAATTTATAAATGTACTTATTGGAATGGAATTAAATCCAACAAATCATTGAACATTTAAAGAATTTATTTTCGATTATTATATAAGTAATATAGGAAAAGTTTGAAAAACGGTACGAATTTCATGATCCAAAGATTATATATATTTCTTCAATAACATATGCACCCTTCCTTTTCCATAATAAATGCAACCACATAGATAGATGCAGCTGAGGTTTACTATCTACTCTGAATTACTCTGAATGCTACAATTGAGTTTAACTTAAAATATTTGTCTTTTTGCTGATCGGAAAGCACAAACTCGGCCTGCTAAAACCCTGCTGAAACATTTCGAAAACATTCATTTCATGGATGAAGTCAAATTTACGAAAGCAGAAAATTTTTTCCAGTCCTGTTCTATTGCTGCTCATACGTATCGAGATGTATTAGCATGTATTACATATGTCGGTATTTAGCATGTATTAGAAGGCATCTCTCCAAATTAACATCTCCTTTGATGCGAAAGAATGAAAATGCGGAGACAAAATTCCAACGGCAATTATTAAAAATATCTCCGGGGTACGAATACCTCTAAACTGTGCTGTTAAACCCATTTCATTATTTACCGAGCCTCTATTTAGAATTTTATTTATATGAGGGCTCTCTCACCTTTTTCGATTTCTATGACTGTGCATTCTCTGTCAAATTCATATAATTGGAATCAGGGTGTTTTCCGACCTTGTGGCGTATATCCAAACAGCCAGCTTACAATTTCGATTGGAGCCCATGAAAACTTAGAACTTTGTTATATTCTCTTCAAAATTGTATACAAGCAGGTATATAGATTCATAAGCCCAATTCCACAATGCTTGTTAAAGAACTGCATTATTCTATCAAGGGTAAACAAACTGATGAGCGTCCAAAACCAAAGCCCAGTGTCAGTAGAATCTTAAGCTGAATGAAAATAAAAATTCATTGAAAGGGGCAAACAGTTAAAGAAGAGAAAATGTATATAAATTAGCCTGAGGAATGTGACAGACAATGAAAAGGTAGTTACAATAATAAAACTAATGAAAGAATAAATCAAAAAAGTTAAGATATGAAACTGTTAGAATTTATTCAGTTGTGCGAGACTTTATAGCTCATCTAATTGGAAGATTACTATTGAAAATACTTCTCATGTTCTTAATATCATTGAATTTAAAGGCCTTTCTCTGGGAAATATATCCTTTTAAATATCTACTTGAGAATTTCGGCAAATCCTTCAAGTATCAACCTATTTTTTTCAGTTTTATGAAATTCTAAAAATGATGCCTCTTCTATTTTGTGCTTTTAAAATGTATACTGTATTTATTATATTTCCCAATTCTGCAGCCTAAATGGGTTAACTGATTTGATCTTTTAAGCTGTACACTCCTTTTCTTATGAAAAGAATAACTCGAATTTAAATTTGATACTTATTTTAGATTATCTCCATATCATTATTTACTAACAGTAGAATTTTATACTCTATAGGCATTATATCAGTGGTGTCAAATAGAAAGCCGTCGAAGCAAGGCCCAAAGACATTTCAATTATGTATTTGCTGCAAAGATTTCAAAATTTTAGAAATTTGAAATTCAAGCATACATTATTTTCATTTCCATTAAAAAGGAACACGAACAACGCATCAAAAAATATACATAATGGAACTAATTAATTTAAAATGTGATATAAATCTTATTCAAAGATTTGATACCTTTTCTTGTAAAAACCTAAATATGCTTAATTACGAATTCTGTACTACAAAAAATCTCTTTGCTTGGGAAAATATTTTAATGTGAACTGCTTTTTGCACATTTGAAAATTAAAAAGAAAAGAACCCGGTTGACGGACAAGCATCTGCAATTCGCGACGAAGATAACTTCTTATAATTTTTCTCTAAGACTACAGACTTTATCAGTATCGAAACGCCATTAAGATTTAAGCTGTCATAAGAAATAATAAAACTTCCTTATTTACGTACAGACACATAAGGCCGTCACTTGTCAAGTTATCATAAGAAATTAAAAGTTTTGTAATTATTTACATACAAGCATATGTATTTTTTTATGCATCGAAGAATGATTTAAATAAATAAGTGAAAGATATTAGGTTGTCATTATTTATTTTCAAGTTTTGCCCCACTTGGTGAACTTTCTCTAAAACTCCTAATTTGTTTATTTTTAATTAAAATTAAAAGCAAGTTATTAATGGTTAATTAAACATGTTATAATTATTTGAAAGAAATAGCAAGGAGATTTTTTTTCTTTGCTATATTAATTACTACAGCCTTCGTCTGGCTTTTAAATGTACCGGAAGAATGCCTGAAGGGAACACTAAACGTTAAATTTAAAAACTGCGCAGAATTTTACTCTGCAGAACAACTTCTTCAAAAAACAATAAATAAATAAATAAATAAAATAAATCTATTACATATAACAAAATTACAATGAAATAAGAATATTCCTTAATGCAAATATTAATTATACTAATAAATAAATTAATCAACTTCCAGTTACCTTCTCTCAACAAATGTTCAGCATCCAAGAGAAACATTAAATTTTAAAACTGCACAGAATGGTCGCCTTCATATTCCCAAGTGGCAACAGTGCTGATTTTCAACAGTCAACAGTCCAGTATACAATTGAAAGAAAAACTGTTGCCAAACCACATTTCTAAAAGAATGAATCTATTCAAAATGATGCGATAAAATCGAAAAGATAAAATTTTAAAAAATCTGATTCGAATTTTGGAAAAATCGCTTCGAGGTGCACTGGCTCTTGTCTAGATGCACCTATATACCAAATTTCGTAGCCCTGGGTCTATTAGCTTACGCGCAGCACGAACGAAAGACACACAGACTCTTTCTTTTATTATATGTAGAAATTATTTTTATGCGTGTTTTGATACGTAAGCAAAATTTTAAAATTATTTAAAATACTTTGTATTTTGTAATGAAAATTTTCATTTTGTACGGGAAAAAATCTGGCTCGTCAGCTATTATTGAATTATGCATTCAGCACTCTCACCAAGCTGAGTCTGAGACCACAGCATTATATGACCGACAGGTATCATTCATCATCCGCTGAACCATTAACATATTTTAATGAGAAATATAACAGCACTAATTTAGTCTACTGCTCCGATCATCTGATTTGATTTGTTTATATGAAAGCTTGCAATTAACTGAAAAGATTCATCCCAAGTTTTTCTGCTGATTTCACTTCACATGCATTTGAGAAAGACTGAGGTAAGAGCGGAAAAGGAAAAATAACAGAAATACTTGTCCCCCTTACCATCATTTCAAGTCCAAGACATTTATCACGGTTAAAGACGCAGGGTTTCACTTGTTGTTGATTAAGATTTGGGGGACCTTATAAGTGACAGTAAGAATTTGCCCAGCTCCGTCTTACTTAGAAAAAGCAAGACAGTTCTTCAACACTCTTTCCAACAATCGATTGTTGAAATTCAGTTCTTAAATTTACGTACCTTATAGTTGAATTTCCTTTTTGTTAAAATGTAATACTTCACATGTTTCAGTTAACCATGGTTTTATTCTCAAACTAAGCAGAATCTTTAAGAAACATAACAGAAGGAACTAATGTCTAGGTGGGGTCTCTATCTTATAGCCTGCTCGTTGAACTCAATCGGACACCACTGGGCTGGCTGCGGTTTCTGCATTGTAGACTACTTGGCCAATCGAGATCGCCCCGCCGGCTTCTAGACAACACTCGGAATTTAAACCGCTACACGCAGATTATCTGTTTATGCTCTTTTGAGTCAGACTTAATTTTTATGCTATGAATATCGGGTAAGTGCGACGCATCAGATGCCATTTGAAACATTCACGTGGGATGGTCGTCATAGAAAACTCCTCTATGGGTTTCTGCTGCGTTACGACTCAAAATGCAGTTTTCATACCAGTAGTGGTAGAAAACATCAGAATATGTTTGCAATTTTATTTTCAAAAATATCGCGTTTTCTACAAAATTATAGATTCGAAGTCATATTTGCAAGTTTTGAAGTTACACGATAGAATTAAAGTAACACAATAAATAAGAATCAAATCCGAAAGTTTACAACCTGGTTACGTAGTTAATTGCAGCTATAGAATTAATTATCGATATACTTTTTAATTTTCTATTTATTCCCTCTAGGCATAATTTTATAAAATAACCGAAATTTAGTAATAAATCCTTTACATGAGAACGAATGTGATCACAAATGGCGAGGTGATAGTCTTGCATTTCAAAAGTCAGTAGCGATTCCGTATTCCAAAACAATACGTGGTATCTGCAATAAACTCCGTGAAAGCTTATGAAGGACTTAAGAAGCTAAACGTATTTTGAAAGAGTTGCAACTGTTATACTAATAAGTCTGAGTAGAAGATAAGGTGAGCAATATTTGGAATCTTAGAATAAATGCTTTTCAAGTGATTGAGGGCATCAATAAATCGGAATTAACAAATGGCATAACTCACATTTAAAAGAAATAAAAATAAAGCCATTAAAAATGGGAGAAAGGTTTCATGGACTAGGAGAGTATCATTATTTTCTCATCTCTTCTGATATAAAGAGTTTTAAAAATTGAATTCCTGCATATTTTAATCTAGGGCTGGCATTTTAAAAAAGCAATAAATCAAAATAAGACAACAGTTTCGAGCAAAATCTACCTTGCTTCTGAAAGGAAATAAATTTTATTTGCTCTAACGGAAACCCAAATTTTTACTATTAAATAGTTTAGAATATCATCTGATGCCAATACTTTTAAAAACATGAATTTCTATGCATATACAATATATGAAAATATTAAAGTAATATTTTCTGATAATTGTTTTCAGCAAAAAAGGATGCCACTTAACTCGGATTATATGCATGGGAAATAATTTAGATATTGCGGTTCTTCCGCATAGTTGAAATATTAAAAAAAATTCAAAAACACGATTACTTATTTTGGAGGATATGAATGCCCAAAAATAACATTTCACATAAATTTTAAGCAATATATCATAGGAAAAATACATTAAATCTATTTTTATCAAATTTATATCTGGTGGTTACAGAACTTCCGTCCATGCGGATGATACTTTAACATTTCATTATTATTATACTGCTTTTTGCAAAAACTCTGATTATTTAAATTATCTAAATATGAAAAAAATCTAAGAGTTTCAATAGAAATTTATCGAGAGAAGAATAGAACTGCAAAAAATATTCAGTTCAAAAAACTGACTAAGCTAACAAATTCTTCAAACGTTATACCCATAGAAGACGATCAAGTCATTGAAAAAAAGCTGTTTAAAAGGAAGTTCATTTATTTTAAATAAACTTGATAAGAACAAAACAGCTCTCGTAAAAATTCTCTCTCATGGTGCAATTATAAATATATCAAACGCAACCGAATAAAACAAATTTTTAACCCCGAAATTCAAACGCGTAGATAAATTTTGTTTATGTATAAAGAAAAATATTAATAAAATGAGGAATAAATTTGAATACATTAATTCTTTTTCTGTATCAATAAAAAATATATACGAATTATTTTTTTCTTTCCGTTAAAATGAGGTACTTATTTTTTTCAAGATTATGTTAAATATATCAGCTAAATTGTACGCTAAAGTCCTAGCAACCATTAAATTAACAGCAGCTTCGTTGAAATTGTTATGTGCCTAAATGGTTAATTATGACAGGTGACAGGTGACGGAGGACGAGGGCGCCTGATGTTTAACATAGGTAAACAGGCATATGCCCCGCGTCCTCCACTATCTAGTGGCAACAACTCCCTGGAGCCTCATCAGGCTGCCTCGGGAGTCTATATAAAAATAATGTAACGCAAGGCACGTGTAATATTGGCATATGTAACTGTACATGCAAACTGTATTTATATGCAATCTACAAGTAATGTAGGTATATTTATTGAAATGTACAGCTAAAAACTGTAACTGTACACAAAAGTAATCCAACGCAATGTAAGATTAATGTAATTCAGGTAATGCATATGCATTGTATGCCGGAAATGAGAGACAAAGTCAGTATGTAACTCTGTAAATCACGTTATCCATAGAATATGTTAACCAGCAAACAAGAATGTAATACTAAATATTAACAGCCCTTGTATGGCCATGTAATTGCTCTTTTGAAAGACTCAAGGTTCAACTCTAGATATTGGTGGACGTGGCGCTACACCAATTAACCGACGGTAAAGGGGTGGTGCCCACGTCCCCCGTCGCATGCCTCGGGAGTTTATTTGGATCTTAATGAGAAAGTTGCGTGGCCATACAAGGGCGGTTGACATAGTCTACATTACGAGTGATGTGTATGACATTTGAAAGTTTTAGGATTAAAGTGGTTACAGGAAATTTAAAAAAAGGGGGGAAGGTGGCATAACAATATAAGACATAATACATAAAACATTGAATAACCTGAAACACATAACACTTATAACATTTAGACCATACAGTACACATACAAACTCTTAAGATACACAGAAGATACTCACAGACTACTAAGTAGAGTACTAATAATGCATTCATATGATGCTGTTAAAACATATAATGTTGGGCATATGTGATATATATAGAAACGTGAAATAATACTGGTAAGATCACAGGATGCAAGGCAGAGATAAAGCTGTGATACTAGTGAAAACACATGGTGCCTGCCAGATATAAAGCACGCGTGTAACATTGTGAGATATAAAGGACGCGTGTATACTAATTAAAACACATGATGCAGGGCAGTTATAAGACAAATAATAACATAAGTTGTAAATAATTATTAGCAATGAACTCTTGGTGTTACATATGAAACAGATGGTAGTATATGAGTAATAATACTTATGGGGAGACAACTCATAGTGCATGGACCTAGGCTAACACACAATAGGAGTACATGATGCAGAGCAAATAAGTTAATAGCATATACACATGATACAGAGCAAATATAGAGCTAATTAAAAGACATGATGCAGGACAACTATAATACTGATAAAAACACATGATTTTGGGCAGATATGATGCTATTTAAAAGCACATGATGCAGGATAGAGATAATACTAATTAGAAACGCATGATGCAGAACAGATAAATAACTTATTGGCACACATGGTACAGGGCATATGTTATACTAATAGAAACGCATGATGCAAAGCAGATATAATGCAAATGGGAGCATATGATGCAAATAAATATTAGGGTAAACAGTTGGAGTTAGAACATATGATAGTATGTGTGTTGTAATATTTTAATGAGACAACTCATAGTTCACGAGCCTAGGCGAATACATGATAGAAACACTTTATGCAGAGCAGGTATGATGCTGATATATACACATGATGCAGAACAAATATAGAGCTAATTAAGAAACGTGACACAGGGCAGATATGATACTAATAAAGGTACATGAAAATGCATTATGCGGTGCAGTTTAAGTTCTAATGAACACGTATGATGCAGATCAGATATGAGAAAAAAAAAGGCCACATGCCGCTGAGCAGGTATAGTACTATTAAAATCATTTGATGCAGGACAGATATGATACTAATGAATATTCATGATGCAGAACAGATAAATAGCTTATAGGCTCACATGGTACACAGCATTTGTTGTACTAATAGGAACGCATGATGTAAAGTAGATGTAATACAAATGGAAATATATAATGCAGATAAATATTTGGGGTAAACAGTTGGTGTTTCAGATAATACATATGATAGTATATGTATAAAAAACACTTATGATTAGACAACTCATAGTGCACGAACTTAGGCTGTCATACGATTGGAACACATGATGCAGTGCAAATATGATATTAATATATATACATGATGCAGAACAAATATAGATATAATTAAATGACATTGTGCTGAGCAGATGCAGTACAGGTGAAGAACGAGTAAATACACTTGGTACAAAGTAAATATGATGCCAATAAATACACATGGTGCAGAGCTGATATGATACTAGTAGCAAATCAGATATAATACGAATAAAACACATAGTGCAAATAAATATTAGGGTAGACAAAGATACATATGTTAGTATGTGAGTAATAAGTGCTAATAGAAACATATGATACAGAGAGCTGATATGATGCTAATAGGAGGACATGCTGCAGAGTAGTTATAATACTGACAAAAGCACATAATACAGTGCTTGTGTAGAATTAATAAGGACACATGACAACTTTAAAGTTCATTAAATATTTGCTATTGTGCAAGAGTTCTCAAATCAGTTTAAGTTCTGTTTAGGTATAAGATATCCTATAAGGTATGCATGTGTAAATTGTAGTTTCCTGGCTAAATGCAGTGGAAAACCTTATGTTGAATAAATGGGCTGGCAGATATCCTGACCTAGTGCCGCGATAAATTTTATAATTTTACATATTGCATTAATGCTTCCTTTGTGCTTAATTATCAGTCGGTGGTAGGCAGTTATGTTGCTCGTGGGCACGAAAAGATGCATGGTATCTGTCAGAGGGCACCTGAATAGGTAGTGGTCTGGCGTTCCGTCTTCTCCACAGACACAGATGTCTGTATTTGATATCACATGTCGATGAAAATAAGATGGAAACGGCCCGTGACTTGTTATGTAGTTTACCAAAGGAGCAATGGTGATAAGGCGGTCAATTGATACCTTTGAAATGCGCTCATAGGTGCGCCTCCCTGTTTCCGCATTAGTCCATTCTTCTTGCCATTGTCGTATTGCTTGTTCCTGCAAATGACGCTTTAGATAGGATGGTGGAGCAGGAATATTTATTTGCTGTGCTTCGAAATTGCTAGCAGCATCCTTAGCCAAACGGTCAGCTGCTTCATTTCCCTGGTTGCCATCGCGGGCTTTGACCCAGACCATGGTAATTTTAGTGTGACGATTATGCTGCAGGATGTCTTGCAAGTTAATGATGCTCTGCGATACATGGTGTTGATTCTCTATTGCATTTATTGCTGAAAGGCTGTCCGTGTATATGGTAGCTGCCTGTATATTGTTTTGAGTATATGCTGTACCACTGCTGTGAGAGCAGTAACTTCCGCCTGAAAGACACTGTTTTCCGGATTCAGATGTCCTTTCCATGTGTATTCGGTGTTGGAACCGTCATAGTGTATAAAGGCACTACCTACTCCAAGTTCATGCTTCGAGCCATCCGTGTATATCTTCGTGAGGGTGTCTCGATGAGGGCAGTTGGATTTAACTGTGCGTATGCCTGTCCCTTTTATTGAGGGATGTGTACGCAATACGTCGCCCCGATGCTCATATTGGACTGGGCTATAGGTAGTGTTTCCAAATGTCGCATTCCGGCGCAAGTGGATCAGGTGGGCATACGCAGATTCCATTAAGGCTTTGATATGCAGTGGTATGATACCAGCTAGTATCTGTGCTGCATTTGTGTAGTTCGATATGCTTTGCATAGGTTTATCGCAAAAGGTCTTTGCAAGTCTGATAGTTGACGGATTTTCCTGGCTCCCATTGGGTTTGCCCAGATTGGGGCAGCATATAATGCGATTTTCTCTGCAACTGTGAGATATAACAGTTTCTGAAAATGGGGACTCTGACCCCAATTCCTGCCCTGAAACTGGCGCTCTGTTCTCGCTATTCGAGATGTTTTAACACGAAGCTCTTGTATATGAGGAATCCAGGTTAAACCGGAGTCCCATGTTACTCCTAGATATTTAAGATTTTTAACGAACTTAACATTTCTCCCGTTTAATTTAATACAGGGCCGTCGTGTTGGATTTGTTCGTGGCCTTGGAATGAACAACGCTGTTGACTTTTCTGTTAATATTTGAAGCTTAAGTCGAGTGCAGTAGTCAGCAAAAAGTGTGCAGACTTCTGTGCCGTTTTTCTCCAGTTCGTTGCGTGTGCGTCCTCGCACCAGGAGTGCAGCATCATCTGCGTAGGCGACAACTCTCGTGTGTGCGGGCCAATCTGCAGCGAGCACTTCGTTAAATGTGATGTTCCATAGGAGGGGCCCCGCGCAAGATCCTTGCGGGCAACCTCTCACTTGGGCTTTGGATGAAACACCTGCATCATGGGACATTATTAACATACGGTCTTGTAAGCAGCTTGTGATTGTTAGATAAAGGTTGTTTGGGCATTTTGCATTGCGTAAAGCTTGTTTGATTGCTGTCCACCATAGAGTATCAAATGCGCTGGCCAAGTCAATAGAAATGAAAGCCGTATGCAAGTTATCATTTCTATTCTTCTGGATGCAATCCTTGATTGCTGAAAGGGCTTGAACAGTGGAAGATCCTATGCGGAAACCAAATTGTCTGATACTTAGATAGTTTGTTTTGTGCAGATGATGACGAAGTCGATCGACAATCAGCTTTTCATACACTTTGCCCAGTGCAGACAACAAGCAGATTGGTCTGTAAGACCGGTGTTCAGCTGGATTTTTGATTTTTTTCAAGAACAAGACTACCTGTCCCTTCTTAAATACGGTTGGGAAGAGCTTTGCCTGAAGTAATTTATTGAAGAATTTAGTGAAGAAATCTGGATTGGCTTTATATGCAACTTTAATTATTGAATAGTCCAGGCCATCCGGTCCTGGGGCTTTTTTCAGGGGTAGGTAGCGAAATACATGAGCGACTTCTTTTGCTGAGAAAGCACAATCATCTGGCATATCTGGGACAGTTGTATTGTTTCGCACTGCACGTTGTTCCTGTGTATCTTCATGCGGATCGTCCTTTGATAAAATTTCGTCAAGAAGGGTGGCAGCTGTAAACCCCGCTGGATTTGTTGAAAGACTAGCTGTTGGAACCAGTGCATGAATTTGTGCTGGTTTGAATACCTTCTGTGTGGCAATCTTATGTAAAATCCCGTAGGGATTCGTATTGTTGTTACAGAAGGTACGCCAGCTTGTCACTTTTGCAGCTAGAATATTCTTCTTATATTTAGCCCGCTCCTGCCGATATGTAGTCAGAATCTGAGCTTTGGTTTCACCGTCCACGTTGACTCTTAGTCTGCGACGCAAAGCTCTGCATTTTTGTCTTTGTTGCCTTAGTTCGCCGGTCCACCAAGAGATTCCTCGTAATTTCTTGGTTGTACGGAGGGGTAAAATTTGTTGACATATTTCATTAAGTTCCTCTAGAAGTACTTGTGCAAGGGAATCAAGATGTTCTGAGTTGTTGCAAGCTTCTAGCTGCGATTCTTTTGCTTGCAAGAGGCGAGTAAAGGTCTGGGTCAATTGCCTAACCTTGTTACCTGGTAGTCTATAGCGTTTAATTATAGAAATGGTGGTATCTGTTTGTATACTAAATTCTACGTATTTATGATCTGAACAACTTTCAGAGTCTGAGACATGCCATGAATGTATATTGTTAGCAATATCATAAGTTGAAATCGTCAAGTCTGGCCATCCTTGATTGTACTAATTATCGAATGTAGGTGGTGCATTAGTTGTATTGTGCAATTGTAAATTGTTTGCCGCAATATAATCTTCAAGCTCCTGCCCTTTTGGATTTGTGGTACTATACCCCCATATAGGTTAATTATAACAAGTAATCTAAGGTTACCTGTCTATAAACCGAATTTGTCAACAAGAATTCATTGACATAAATGTGAAATGTAAAATTTATGTACTTCCTTCTTCTTTAAAGAAAGAAAAATGGATGGCATGTACTGAAATAACGTTTTTCAGCCGATGAGACGCGATACATTTCTGTGTTACAAAAATTCCACAAAATGTTCTTTTTACATTTACGAACTTCAGAAGTACTCTGTTGTGTGTTTACTATGGAAACAATAATATCTGATATTTTAAGACTAGGTTAAAGGAAATTATCTAAGCTTACTATGATCATTTTATTTTTTCCATTTGCTTAGTTTAATCTTCTGGTTGATCATAAAACTAGTAACTGAACAATCAGCTTCTTCAGAATTAAAAAGAATGATAAAGACGCTATGAACGTTAAACAATAAATAAATAAACGAACTCCTAGGTGAATCTGAGAAGCAGAAGTCATAAAATAAAGTACATTTCAAGGTTTGGTTTCGTTTATTCGATTATGTCAAATCACTCGAGGTGGACTTGCCAAACGATTACCATTAACATTTTCTTCTGCGATGACAACAAAATCTAAACAGAGAGACTAGTGAATCCTGAAGATACTGTATCTCAATACCATTCCTGTGGATCTTCATAAAGATTCACAAGTACAACACTGTCCTTTAGGACTTAAAAGCAATGTCAATATCCAACGACAACAAATAGGGAGATAAGAATTTTACTTCAGTTTTCAGCATTATACTTTGAGAATCAATTATTTCTGCAATGAAACTAAAAAATGTAAACATACAAATAGGTTTAATGCATCTTGAAAATAGTGTGTATGATCTTCTGTGAACCATAAACCACACCCTGAAGAACTATGTGGAGTACACCAAGCACAAAGTTTACAAAAATGGATAAGTGTTATTATAATCATGATATTAATTATAATTCCAAATATAGATCACACACATATACACAGAAGTTATATATAGAGATTGATATATACATTATACAATGTGAATATATATTAAATAATAATGTGTACATAATTATAATAAATGCGTATATATATACGTTAAATATATACACACAATGATTTATTTAAATTACAAGGTATAAATATTTCGATTTTATTCATCATAATAAAGTATAACATTTATAAAAAAGGAATATTCATTTAAGTGTGTCATAAACGGAAGAAGCTAGCAGTCTATGCATTAATATAATAAGATTTCTGTACTATATTCAGTTTTTCAAAAGCATACGTATTTCTTATCATACATGTTACATATATATATATATATATCAGAAAATGTAATATATATACTCTCTATCTATTTATTAGAGAAAAAAGTAATATTTATATCACGTTTCATCCTCTGCCTGCTACTTTTAAATTTGTTGCTACGAGTATATTGTTTTCTAAAATAGAAATTTTGTACCGTATGACTATTCATGAGCTATTCTTTTTAAAAAATAAATGTAAATATAACGAAAGCTCTCTGCTAGCTATAGCTCAGGCTGTTGCTAAAATTACATATTTTAACATTTTTGTTCCTCATTCTAAAACAGAGTAAGGGTATCGCCGTACAGTTCATGAAAACGGAAAGAAAGAATTAAATTCATGAAAAGCAAACAAATACTATGAATGGTTTTAAATTCTTTTAAATTTCGCAGCCTCAGTATTTTCTATTTAATTGTTAAATTGAAAGCAGTAGAATTTGGATTATAAAAATTGCTCGAAGTAGAATATTTTTCTCGATCTAATGAGTCTGATGGCTAATGTGGTTTATCATATCTCACGCTAAGCGTCAAATATTTTTACTCCCCGAAAACGCTCCAAAAATTATGTTTCATCCCCTCTGCCGAAAGTCGGATTGTCTGCTAGATATAGTTTGGTAATTTTTTATTGAAACGTAGTCTACTAACCAGGTTTGCTAAAAATTGAATTCAACCGTATTCTGCTGAACTTAATTAATTAAGTATGACAAATTACTCCAAAACTGTGTGCCTATGAAAGGGCATTACTACATTTTTCCAAGCGAAACTTCTGCAGACAAATCAAGGAAAACCCACTAAGCTAATAATTTTCATCAGCAGGAAAGCAGCTAAAATAAAAGTTTTTCGGTCCTTTTCATTGATGGGACCAGTTTGCTAAGAAAATTACGACTAGTGAATCAGAAGCTTTTGCATAAAATTTTAAAAAATAAACACAAAAGTCTGAAATCTTTCAGATTTTATATTACTCCCAAAGGGTCCTTTTTTAATGTTTTTTACGCCCACATGGTCGTTTTTTAACGTTTTATGTATTACCTTTATTTATTAAATATCATGTTCTTTGCAATTAAACCACATAAAATTCAATTCAACAGGAGTATCACAAATTATCTATAAACAGCATATCTTTAGAATTTCTCGCACGGTGGAGATAAAATGTAAATTTTTTTCGGTAGTGTTGCCATTGCTCGCTTTGAAATCGTTGAGTTTATTAATCAAAATTTCGTTAACGTTTTACAAAATGTGAAATAGATAACAAAACAAATTCGTATTCGGAATTCGGGCTTCCAGGTGCCCGTGTTCCGTTAGAGGATTACATCATTCAAAATTTGATGGCATTAAGTATCGTCGTTTTTTCACAATGCGAAAAACATACCTACATTGATGCACATTCGGCAGAAATTCCAAAACCAAAGAATATGCAGTAATACACAGGCTGTAAAATCGACGGATGCGTAGAGTGATGTGAACATTTTTATGTTTGAAATTTCATATAAGCCTTCAATATTATCTTCTTCACACACACTTCTGCGTATAAACGAACAGATCAAATCACGTTCAATTACAACTTGCAATAAATTTCTTACTTAGCAAATACTAGTCGCATTTTTTGATGACATTTCAGTCTACGCACCTCGGACAAAACTCAATGCATCGAAAATCCTTTGATTACGTGTCATTATTCGCGAGTTCATTTCTGAAATTTCGATGCTGTTGTGATGAATTATTTTAAATGACTGAATTATTACCCCTATCAAAGGATTGCAGTTCATTTGCACAATTGAGTTAGAAAAAAAAACTTTTGGATTCGGGAAATCATAATTTGAGGGATAGGGGAATTTTTATTTACTTTTTTGTTTTACTTTCCTTTCAAAGTGAGATTTCTCGCAACAGGATTCTTCAGCACAATCACAAGCTATAGATATTATGGGATTTTAAACCTGAAGGGAGACATTTGATGTAAGAAAACACTTCCCAATTTCTTATAAGTTATCGATTATCTATTAATCCTAACTGTTTCATGTCCGTTGCGAAACCTCCTTTTATTTGCTCTGTGGTCTACTTTCATTTATAAATCTCTTCTATGTACATCATCATAAGGCATCCTAAGATATGCTTAATGTATCATCGCTTTCCTAGGATTAAGTTCATAACTGCTGAAAAGCCTTTGTTTAGAACACATAGAGAAGTGGGGACGAAAGCCAAGAAAAGTAACATGAAAGTGTCAAAGTGTCTTCCTTTAGAAATGGAATGTTGTTTCTAACATCCTAAATGTGGATCATATTAAGGGTTAGTAATTTTTTTGTGAAGTCTCGCAGAAATGGTATAAAAAAATAAATCTATTCATGGGATTTACTTCATCTAATTTTCACACCTATAGCAGTAAAAATAACATTAAAATGTATAAGAAGGTCGATACAAATGAAAGATTTGTTTTTGATAAGCAGGGTTTGTTATAGTGGGTTTCAAATGTAATACTTTTTATTTTGAATAATTATGTTGCCAATAATCATATTTAGCTTGGACCAAATATCTGCACTTAGAAATTTAGAAATAACATATTAAAAGGAAATGGATATATTTGAGTTTAATTATTAGATAATTGTACAACACGAAAAATGTGAAGTCATAAAACAGTCATTATTTGAACATGCTGATTGTCACAGCAAGTTTTAGGATTCTAGTCTCATGAAATTAATTTGATTTGACCATATATACTGATTACAAGTTAGCATGTAATTGGTGCCCTGTACAACAAGTTATCTCAAAGTTGGCAGCTAACATATTAATACATTTAAGTCACAAATTCAGTACGAAACCAGAGCTATATGTAGAGTCAGTGTTTAAGTCAGTTCCATTCTGAACCTGCTCTAACTCCAGGCTATTAACACTAGAATATGATTCAGATGGTCGAGGTTTGAAATGAGGAGGTGGTGGAGTATCTGGACTGGAAAAAATCTCTTCTATATATGATTTAAGATTTATACATTTTAAGTGATTCAGAAATCATCCAGTACATGTATCACATTCAGGAGTAAAACTCATTCAGGAGCATAAGATTTCTTCAGTCATCGTTAGACCTGATTTAATAATGAGTGTGCTCTCGCTGTATATTTTCCAATTATTTTGGTCGCTGCTCTTTTTAAAAGATCACTTCAAAGGATTATATATATATATAGACAACATATTACCTTTGCTACAATAATAGGCCATACGTCCAAAGGGGAAGGGAAGAAGAAAAAGCAACTTTACAGGAGATGCAATAACTAGTCATACAAGGGTCTTAGCCGCATTAAAGATAACTGAACATCGCCATTTTTCTTCCGTACATTTTTAATGTGCATGAAACTAAATGCGCTTTTTTCTTTTGTTGTTTTCGTTAAATATTCTTGATTTAAAATTAAATTTTTGACATCCAACGTCTTGGAGTAACCAAGACAATATTCGCCATCAGACTACGAAAACATCTTATGCCTTATAAATGCACTGAGCAATTTTTAAAAATAATTTAACTAGATTTATACATTCATTTTGCAAGTCGTTTGAAAGTTAATCTTAATAAAAAGACTGCCGCATTTTTTAACGGATGACAAGATAATTCAAAGACTATAAATTTATTTTTCTTAAGTAAAATTCACAAAGATATAACTAAAAAGGCATTTTTCAATTTTTGATTCACATTTCGCTGTAAATGGATCGATTCTATACGTTCGTGCATCTAAAGAAAAGGAAGTTTTACATTCTTTGAGAAGGCATTTTTAAAATTTTGACCATTCC
Source organism: Stegodyphus dumicola (assembly GCF_044657685.1). Classification (NCBI taxonomy): domain Eukaryota; kingdom Metazoa; phylum Arthropoda; class Arachnida; order Araneae; family Eresidae; genus Stegodyphus; species Stegodyphus dumicola. The sequence goes on along the minus strand of NC_140772.1, from coordinate 159,147,407 downwards.
ACACACGCATAGAATTCAAAATTATACCGACAAAAAGGGAAAAGAAAAATAGTTTCCCAGAAGATGGATCGGAAAATAATGTCAATTTCGCTATCGTGTATTGTATTTCAATCTGCGGAAACCCGCTTCAATTTCACTACTCTTAGAGTATCTCTGAAAATACCCCTGGAGTAACGTACCACTCTTACCCCCCCTCCTTCTCTCGACTATGGCGGTTCCGGCAGTCGCGTGTGACGCATTACTTCACATAACCCACTTCCGGAAATGGTTCCAAATGCTTCCCAAAAAGCTATCGATTTGAGAAAAGAATAGAGTACAGAACATAAGAACGATGACCGGATACAAGAACATATCGCTTCTGAATACTTTCTTTTATTTGGCATAATGTTCTATGTTATGGATAGATATATTTCTTCGGCAAGTTTAACTACCATGGTCCACTTGACGATGACAATTTGTCATCGGTTTCTATACACTAAGTGAAATTCTAAAGAGATATAATAAACAGGAAACTTTTCCAGATCGTCAAGAAACCTAAAACGAATCGAAAAATATATTTAAAAATAAAAGGCTTAGCATGTTAATATCCATCTGCACACGTAAAAATTCAAAATTCGGTTATGTATTCACAATTTCTGCTGCCAGGATGTAAAAATTTTGGAGAAAGCAACGATCAGGTTTTAAAAAAGTGTACTTTCTTTGAGAGAATTCCTTTCGTGTTTATTCTTATATGCAAAATTCTATCACAAACATATTTCGCGCTCCAGATATATTCTTCACGAATAAAAGCGTTTAAGTATTGTTACCTTGGGAAAGAATTACTAAAAGAGGTTTCCATCAAAAACTATTATTTATTAGCTCATTAATAACAAAATAAAACAAAAATTATTACACATAAATTATTTTACATATTTGTTGCTACCAATAATGAAAACAATAAAGCTCAACAGATAAAAAATTCAACAAAATTATAATAAAATGTATAATAAGATAAGGCAAATGATTGCAATTCAATAATTTGCGTATTTATTTTTAATCCTACTATAAAATAATTACTTTAATTAAAAATATGTGGAAGGCAAAGCACACCAACGACAGTCTAGCAGAGTATGAAAAGGCCAAGAAGATAAGCATGGCTCTGTAATTGTTGACTGCAGCCCGCAAGTGTCTGAGATCTACACGCATGCAGCATGTTCATAGTTATAAACTCAGAACCGTCTTTGTTTACCCCCAGACAGATTTGGAACATGTGGAACTCATGGATCAAAGGCTGAATGCCTTCAGTTTACTAAGAAACCTAAGGAAATATAGATGATTAAGTTCAGATATTTCTACCAAAACTTAAATTACACTTTATAACAAAAAAAAAAAAAAATCGACGCACTAAGAAGGAGTTGTCCGATGGAGACAAAAATTGGTGGGTAGGAAGATTATGTACAGAATAGAAAACGATTAAAATTTTAGGACAATTGAATGATTTATTTCAGAGTTGCATAGTTACAAAGTAACGAGCTCAATAAGGTGTTGACCCACCTTTAGCCTGGATGTAAGCTGCCACACGGCGTAATATAGACTGATAAATCTGCCGGATGATTTATCAGTCTATATTACGCCGTGTGGCTCCTGCGGTATTTCTTGCCAAATTTGCTCCAATTGTGGAGCTAGGTCATGAACATTCCCTCGTAGATGCTCTGAACGTCTCCAGACACGTCTTCGATTATCCTCACGACACAGGGACAGGGAAAAGTGGACGGAGCACCAGAACTTCGTCAGTGCTTTTACATGTGTTGCTCCGCCGCACTACTGTACCCCGCTGGGCTTTTAGTTGGTCCGCATCGGATGCTAGCCTACCAAAACATTTATATAGTAATTTTACATCAATACTAGACTTACGTATTGAATATACAAATACACAGTATACAATTATCAATTATTACAAAGAGATTGACCTATTAACAAAAGTTGGATTATGGCAAATTAATATAACATAATTGCTTCGAACATACATACAAACTTTCATTTTACATTGTACTTCATACAAACAATATATTTACATTAGTATATCTAGTTATATCGAATTACAATAAACATCTTTTTAAGAAACTAATTGGGGATTTTTTTTTTTTTTTTTTTGTGCATCTTATTATACTTAGTTGAATTACTAAGGCGAAATGTCTTATTAATACATTTCCTTTCATTTTTTAACTTGTTACACACAATTGCATCAGCACTGAAGTCTTACATTATTATTTTTGTATATTAATGTATCATAAACACAGAAAATATATATTAGAAGATCGTGTAGTACTTACATTTACACTAATATATCTAATAGAGTCGTATATTATTTTTTTAATTAATGATTTAATTATTACAAGATTTTTCCCCCTCATGTCCTAATACAGTTCAAATTCTTAATGTAATTATTTTGTAAAAACTATTCATACCATATTTAGCCTGTTTCAGACATTTGCAATATTTCTGAAATCTTGCATTAATATTGCAAGTTATGGAATAAGAGGTATTTAAACAGATGTGATAACATCTTGACATATGTCTTCTCTTTTATATGCGAAACGTTTCTTCATAATCAAGGAAACCTTTTGTTGTAATTGAGGGATCGTTAGCATGCATTTAATGTACTCAGGCGTAATTTGTGACCTTCCTTTGCAGTGTAGCTCTTTTGTGAGCTGGCACAATATAGTGCTCTGGGTCTCCCTTTTCCCCACATACGCACTTGTCTGAATCGCTCAAATTTCGTGCAAAGTAGTACGTGGGTAAAGGACCATGTCCAGATAAGAATATGTTGATGAAGAAGTTATGTGAGATTGGATCATATGTGGGTTTCTTGTAGAATTTAAAAAGTCTTCTACCTACTTCTGCATTTTCCCATTCAGCTTGCCATTTTTTAATGTAATTTTTTTCAACATATGTTTCGCATACGATTTAGGGAATGGGACATTTACTGGAGGTAGAGATGTGTCTTGAGCTGCATTCTTAGCAAGCGCATCTGCCCTTTCATTTTGGGCTTGTCCAGCATGCGCTTTTACCCACTTTATTTTTATAGATGTTCTGTTGTGCTGTGATATTAAATCGTAGATATCTTGTACTATTGATGATTTGTTTCTTGCATCACTGACAGCTTTAATTGCCGCTTGGCTATCACTGTAGATGGTAACATATGTTAGATGCTTTTGATGAGACCATAGAATAGCGTGTTTTATGGCTGAAAGCTCAGCTTGGAAAACGCTGTTGTTGTTCCTTAGGCGTCCTTTCCATTCTGTAGTTTCTTGTTCTGAGAGGAGTGCAAAGAACGCGCATCCTACTTCTTCGTTTAACTTTGACCCATCTGTGTACACGACTGGAAATGAAGGTACACTGAGGGTGTCTTCTTTTGTAGATATTCTGAGGTTTGCATGTACTGCAGGGTGTCTTAGGTAAGGATTTCGTGGCTGTTCAAAATCAAGGGGGCACAGGTATTGATCTTCTACCTCTATGTTTTTCTTGAGGTGGAATAACGTGGCTAAGTCTGCATCTTCTTTTGCTTTCAGATGGAGGGGTGGGATCCTCACGACACAGTTGGAAGCGGATTCGTACCTAAAGACTATACGTCCCCAGTCAGCATCATCCCAACCTGATCGAGCCAAGCACCACTGTAATCTGGCTCTACAGTGTGCAGGCGTGAGTGGCAGGTGGCGTAACGTTCGGTATGAGCGTAGATTTCGCTCTATCAGCTGTCTCTGAATGGTCATGGTGCTGTGCGGGTCACACGTCTGACGGTTGATAGCGATGAGGCTCTGTAACAGCTGATCGCACAAAAATTCTGTCCTCCCGATCTGCTGTGCCCTAGGTCGACCGCTACCATCATGACGCTGAAATCTGCCAATGTCCACTCATTCTTGCTGGCATCTTCTTATCGCCGCATCGCTTCGACTCGTATGACGGGCGATTCTCCGATTTGCCCAACCTGTCTCTTTCAGTCCAATGATACGACCTCTTTAAAACTCTGATAGTTGCTCGTAATGAGCTTGAATCCTGCGACAAGGCATTTTTTTTCAGTCATTGAAAGGTATTCTAAATCACAATGCTATAGAAATTTTTAACAACAGTTCAAGAACAGCTCCTTATATACATCTGCTGGATGCGAAGTTCCGATGCGCTGAAGATCGCGCTATTTTTTAATCATTTGGCCAAAACATTTATGCGCACAAAATTTCGAAGCAATCGAGTAATTTCTTCTTGGTGCATAATTTTTTTTTGTTTTGTTTTGTTATAGAGTGTAATTACGGACAGTTTTGCTGATTCTGTTTAACGTTTTTATTATATACATATCTCACAAAACAAGCATGACAAAACTAATGTTTCTTTTAATAATAACGATATAAAAATGTAGTCCACAAGAAAGAATTCGCTATAAAAAATCTGTTTTAATTTAAGTTGAATGGCTGACTACATT